>NC_132781.1:5005000-6255000 GCF_048418805.1 Vulpes vulpes
GACCGGCTTCTGGCCCCGTCGGGGTAAGCGCTCCGCTTGTCCTCCGCCCCTCTCCTTCCCCGGCTGACGCGGGCCGTTCTTCCTGGCAAGGGAGGAAGAGAAGCCCGCCCCCCGCAGCCCCTGCCCCCCGGGGCCCCACGAACCTGAGTCCATAACCTCGACCCGCGGCTCGCGCTGCCGGGGCGTCCCCAGCGCTGTCGGGGAGCTGCGCGCGGCGGCGGCGGCGGCCCCTGCCTTCAGCTCCTTATCGGTGCTGCCCAGGCGCGCGTCGCGGTGCCGGCCGAGGGGCTCGCCCTCCCCGCCCGGAGCCGGGGCCGCGGGGGCGCCCGCGTCATCCCCTGCGGCTGCGGGATCTGAGGGAGAGGAGACAGCGCTGGCGCAGCCCCGAGCGGCCCGCGGCGGCGGGGGGCGCCCGGCTGTACCGGCGGACGGGGCGCGGGGAGCCGCGCGCTCGGGCATCGCCCCCCCCCGGGTGCAGAGCCGCGGTCTGGCGCCCGCGGGGCGCTCCCGGCCCGGCCCGAGCCTCCCCACCCCGCAGAGCGGAGGGTCAGGTCCCGGGGGCTCCCTCTCGGCGGCGTCGGGTCCCGGCCCGACGAGGAGGCAGAGCCCCGTGGCTCCTCGCCGCCCCGGGGCCGCCGGGGGCACAGGGGTCCCGCGGCGTAAAAACGCCAGAACGTGAGCGGACATCGCGGGGCTCGAAGCGCCCGGAGCCGCCGGGACGCGCGCCTCGCCCGTGGGAGCAGCGCGGGGGCCCGCGGGGGCTGAGCCGAGCCCCGCCGCCGCCGCCGCCTCCCGCGCCGGGCGCAGAGGGGGCGCCCCGGGGCCGCGAGCGGCGAGGAGCGCGGGCGGGCGGCCCTACCCAGTCGGTCCGGTTTGCTGGGGAGGCGCCACCTCCGTGCCGGCAGCGGCCGAGGGCGGACTGGGCTCGGCCCGGCCCCGGCTGAGCGACGACCCGAGCGCCGCAGTCGCGCTGGCTGCGCGGCCTCCCCGCTCCGGCCTCAAACTTTTAGCTCAACTTCGCCGCCAGGCGCCGCGGCGCGGGGAGGGAGGGCGCCGAGCCTCTGCGCGCGGCCTGGCCACACCCCGCGCTCCCCGCGCTCCCCGCGCTCGGGGGTGGAACCGGCGCCTGGCGCGGCCTGGGCCTGCCCGCCCCCAGCCTCACGGCGCCGCCTCCCGCCCGGTCAGCGCCCGCGGCCGGAGAGAAGGCGGCGCCGCGCGGGGCGGGAGTCCCGGGCGCGCAGGGGGGACGCGAACTCGCCGCGGCGCCCCGGCCGGAGCGGCCCCTCGGCTGTCCCCGGACGCCGCCACCTCCCGCCGCGGGGGCTTCCCCCGTCGCGCGCTGCGCCCCCGTCCACTGGGGCCCGAGGCCCAGACCCCTCGGGGCCCCGCGCCCCGCGCCCAGGCGACTCGCGTGCCGCCCGCTTTGGCTCCTGGCGGGCAGCCTCGCCGCGCAGCCTCCGGAGCCCGGGCAGCCGGGCGTCCTCCCACCCGCCGGCGTGGGGCGCAGGCGGCCGCGGCCGGAGGAGGGGGCCTGGTCAAGACCCATAAAAGTTGGATCTTTCCCCAGAGGAAACCACCGAGGCTCACCTGGGCGAGAGGCCACCCCGCAGCGGGCGACCCAGGCCCGCGCCCCTCACCCGCGGGAGGGGGCCCGGCGGTGTAACCAAGGTCCGGGGGGCGCGCTCGGGATCCGAGGGCCACACACGGGGGAGCGGCCCCGCCGCCTCCTCTGGCTCGGCGGGAGGCTGCGAGCGCCCCGGGAGCCCTCGCTTCGACGGAGGCACACGGGGGCGCGGTGTGATATACGTGTCGTGGGCAAGGGTCTGACCTGAACGCGTCCGCCACCAGCGAGCTAAGTCCCTGGGGGGTTTGCGGAGACCCGGAGGAGGACGTCGCCGCGGCCGACTAGGCGCCCTGACCAGGTGCGGCCAAAGTTAGGGGAGGCCTCACCCGGGTCGGGCCCAGGCCACACCTGCAGCCCCCGCCCCCCCGCCTCGCTCTCCCCAGCGCCCCCGGGGATCGGGAAGAGGCAGGTCCCGCGGCGCCCGTCACTCGGGCACGCCTCCGAGGGGTCCCTTCCGGGGGGCGCGGGCAGCCCGGCCCCGCTTCCCAGCACCTGGGGGGCGGAGCCCGAGGTCCCCCGCGGGGAGGGACGCGCGTCGCAGCGGTGCGCGCCCCCTTCTGGCGCGGCCCCCGGGAGGCCCCGGCCGGTCCCGAGCGCCCCGAGCCCGTTCCGGGAAGGTGACTCAGCGACGCGCCCCGGGCTCGAGAAACTCCGCAGGACTAAGAACCGGGGCAAGGAGCCGGGGCGTCCTGGCCCTCCCGCCGCGCCGCAGCCGCAGCCGCGGCCCCGGGCCCCCGGACCCCCCACCCCCTCTCCCCGGGAACCCGAACCCGGGGGACCGCTGCGCTGCAGCCGCAGTGCCGTGGTCACGCGACGCGGGGACGAGCGGCGGCGGCGGCGGAGGAGGAGGAGGAGGAGGAGGAGGAGGCGGCGGCTCGGTGCGGGAGCCAGAGGGCCAGGGCCAGCCCGCCTCCCCCTCCTCCCCCGCCTCGTCCTCCTCCCCCTCCTCCCCTCCCCCCGTCCCCTCCAGTGAAGGCTACGGTCGAAGCCTGGATTAGGCGCCGCGAAAACGCGGGGCTCGGGCGGGTGCTCCCCGAGATCGCAGCCTGGGAGCGAGGTGCCTGCGGAGGCCGGGGCAGCCGCCCCCTCTCCCCCGCTCGGGAGGGCACTTCATTCAGGCCTGAGGAGCCGCTGCGTTAAACCTTGGAACCTGGTGGAAACTGAGGCACAGGGAAGGGAAGACCTGGCGGTGCAGGAGTCCGTGGTGAGAAAGCTCGCCCGCTGCAGGGTCCCTCTCTTCCTCCCGAGCGCCCCAGGCTGGAGCCCCCGGGGTGGCAGGGCCGGGCGGGGGCGGGGTTGACCAGAACCCAGGCGGGCGAGGGGCGGGGAGGCGCGGGTGGGGGGTGAGGGGGGCCTGCTGGGTTCTTGCTCAGGCCTCCGGGGGCTCAGTGGGAGGGAGGTGGGGGGCAGAGCCCTCTGGCCCCGGTTCCAGTCCGCACAATGGTTCCTCTGTCCTCCCAGCCGCCTCTTGCCCTGCCCCCCTCACCTCCACGGTCTCTGCTCTGCCCCCCTCATTCTTGTCATTAACCGCCCTGTTCCGGGCTCCCTCTCTCCAGGCCGGCGCTGACCTCCAGCCTGTCTCTAAAGTACCGCATCTGCCTCCAGAAACTGGCCCATCAGCATCCCGGCCAGGGGAAACAGGATGGGCCAAAAACAAGATGCTGTGGCCCTTTGACAGTTGGGGGAACCCAAACCCTGGGAAGTGAAGGTTCTTGCAAATGCTTAGCACCAGGTCCCAGCAGAGCTGAGAAGCAAACGCAGGAGTCCTGCCCCAGCCTGGAAGACTGAGGCCACCCCAGGCTTCTCGCACATGTTTGATTGAGTATCCGCCGACCTGGTAGGTCGCTTGCCACAGAGCTGCCCCAACGTCTGGGCTGTGCAGGGTGTCCCAGAGAAAAGAGGAAACACCTTAAAGCCCTCTCCAGACTTCTTCCCCCAAGTCCTGATTCAGCAGGGCCCACCACGCTGCGAGGGCCACCATGAGCCTGGCTTCAGGCTCGATCCCACCTGATTGCCACTCAGGCTCACAGGTGAAAGAGACTGGTTTTCCCAGCCCCCCTTCCTCCTCGTGGGGAGCCCCCCGCCACCAGGGAGACACACCTGAGAGCCCCTTCTCTCCTGCTTCAGAGAAAGAAAGCAGGAATTGACTGGGCCTGGCTCCAGCTTTCTGGAAGATTGGAGCCAAGGCCGCCAGATGGCAAATGACTTGCTTTTATTAGGATAGGATTCCCGCCATCTCACCGGTCCCTGAAGCAGTCGTCCCAGGAGGTTTCAGCTCCCAAGCTGAATTGCAGAGCCTCCAGGCCTCCTTTGACCTTGAGTCCTTGCTGCCAGGGAGGCTGCAGGAGCAGGGAAGGGAGGTGTCCAGCCCTCCAAACTCTTCCTAAGACTTGTGTTCTGGGACAGCCCCCAGATGTGGCTTTCCCTTCTGAGAGGTTCCTAGATGCTGGTGACAGTGTCAGGTATTGGGGGGGACGGGGTGTGCCGCACACGTGGTGATCCAGGAGGGCAGACTGGTCACGCAGGATTCTTGGCTGCACGCAGGGAGTGATCAGAGTTTCTGTTTCTGCTGTGGCTCATCCACTCTGGGCGTGTGGTGAGCCTAGCTCCACGCTCTGCGTGACCTCCTCGTCCTCGTGGGTTTCCTTGCGGAGGCTGGGAGCACAGGGCTTGTCTGGGCGCCGCCTTCCACCCTCACTGCAGGCTGATGGGGGGTACTTAGCCTCCGGAGCCCCCTGCCGGGCCCGCCCACTCGGCTCATTTCCACTCCTTGCCCAGCATCTGAAGGCTATTCTGGTAGTTTCTTGGGGTCATTGTAACAAAGTGCCACCAACTGGGTGGCCTCCCAGAAATCCACTGTCTCTCGGACCTGGAGGCCCCGAGTCTGGATCAGTACGTTGTCAGGGTTCCTTCCGGGGCTGTGCGGGAGGATCTGTCCCAGGCCTCCCTCCTAGCTCGGGCTGGCTGCTGGCAAGCTGCTGTTGCTTGGCTGGGCGATGCATCACTGCATCTCTGCCTTCGTCTGCACGTGGCCTTCTTCCCGAGAAAGATTTGGCTGATTTGGCTGCGCTCAGTTCCTTGTTCCTTAGGGTCTGCGTGATCTCCGGTGGGCGTGTTGTTTTTCAAATGCAAATTGCTCTGGGAGGAAAAAACCAACGGGTCATTAGGACTCTAGTGGGAATTAACTTATTACAATTCTTTTAGCATTTCACCTTTTCTTTTTTTTTAATTTTTTTAAATTTATTTATTACACAGAGACAGAGAGAGAGAGGCAGAGACACAGGCAGAGGGAGAAGCAGGCTCCATGCAGGGAGCCCGATGCGGGACTCCATCCAGGGTCCCCAGGATCATGCCCTGGGCTGAAGGCAGGCGCTAAACCGCTGAGCCACCCGGGCTGCCCGATTTCACCTTTTCAATCAAAGAAAGTGCAAATGCGAGGTGTCCTGAAAAAGGGACGTGTTCCTGCAGATGTGGGAGGAAGGAGGGTGTCTGGAAGCCAGACCTACCCTCCTCCTCACGTTGTCAAGGTGAGATCTGTTGGGAGGGGTTGTTTACATCTGCCCTGGCTGCCACACTTCCTTGCACGCCCAGGCTTGCACACTGCTCCCTCAACTTTCAGATCTCACCGCGCATCTTGATTTATGGCATCTTTGGCTTCCCGAGGAGATGAGTTTGTTTTTCAGCCCTTGGAAGAACAAAGCTGAGGTTTGTGTTAGCGTAGGGATGCTCAGATTGGTTCTTTTACAAGCTCCAAAGGTCAGAAGTTTCGAATGGATCAGCAGGGCTGCAGGCTGCGTTGCCCCGCCTGTTCCACCTCCAGCGGCCACCTGCATTGTCTGGCTCAGGACCCTTCCTTCATTCCAAAGTCAGCGCAGGACTTCAGATCTCTGACCTTTACTTCCGTTGTCACATCTCTGACTGATTTTCCAGCCTCCCTCTTCCTCCTGGGAACCTTGTGATTGCCTTGGCCCCACTCAGATCATCCAGGATAATCTCACCCTTCTAGAGCCTTAATGTGAGGTTTCCGAAGCATCCGCAGCGTCCCTTTTGCCATATAAGGTAACCCATTCACTGGTACCAAGGATGAGGACCTGGACCTTTGGGGGGCTGTTATTCTGGCAACCACTGATGGGTAGGGAAAGTCTGGGAACTGTGTCCTCACTTGGCTACCAAATTTTCTGACATTGCCCGCTTTCCCCAGCGCTGCCAAGTAAACACAAACCGGGAGCTTGCTTTCCCCCCAAATAAGTGGCTATCGTGTGGGAGTAAAAACATTTTTGCTGGCTTAACACGTGATTCTGTGGACTTCGTGGGTAGCGGTCCCAACAAAGAAAACTGGTTTCCAATTTTGAAAACTACCTGAGAGAGAGAAATTGGCATCTGGGCTAAACATAGTAACTCCAGGGTTTCAGAACCCCAACTTTTCACCTGAGGGAGGGCTGGCAAGCAGACCAACCCATCCCCTTTCCGCCTGTTAGGATTCCCCACTCAGCTTTGCAGGAAGGGTTTGCCACAGGGCGCGGGCCCCCTGGGTACCAAAAGGAAGTGTGTCACCCTCTCAGCTCCTATCACGTGATCTGGCAATCCAGCTGCTTCTGCGGCTCTGTGGTAAGGCTAAACCAGACCAGCCACACAGAAAATCATGGCCAGGAATATTCCACAGGCTCTCACTGACATCAGCTCCGGTTTGGGCCTGAGGCCGCCTCTGGCCTAGTCTCCAGTGACCAACCCCACATCCTGGATACTTGGGAGGCAAGAGATTGTCCCTTTCTGCGGCTGCAGCCAGCCCTCCACCCCACCCAACTATGCCACTTGCTCATCTCTGCTGGTTTGGAGACCCCAGACACCTGGTAAAAGACTTCACCCAAGGGAAGCAAAGCCGCATCAAACTGCCTTAGGCAGGTCCCCAAAGGGAACTGGGAATCAGGAAAAGGGACCTGGCACCTCTGCCGTTGGGGAGCAGGAAAGCAGAGCAGGCCAAGGGGATGGGTGTGTATACGGTTTTCCTGGGGCTTTTTGTTGTGCAATGTTTTCCACTTTCACTTCTCTCTCGAAAGCTAAGATGTGTCCTTGGGTTGTTCCCAAAGCAAACAGACAGGGGGCTGGACACGGCCCCAGGCTGGACACTGCGTTGGCGCTGGTCTAGGGCCTTTCCTCCTACCTGAGGCCAGACCCCTTCTGCCAAGGGAAGGTGAGGCGCCCTCTCACCCCACCCAGAGAAACCCAGAGAAGCCGGTGCTGCCTGGCCTCTGGGGATGCCCGCCGGAGGCACCCCACTGACCCCTGGTGGTCACCTGGGGGATGTGTCCTCTCCTCTTCCATCCACACCTTCCTGCATGCGTGCCATTTGGGGGGGTGGTATAGCTTGGGGTCAAAAGAAGGCCGCTGGATGCCCTACTTCGCCCGACTTGCTGCACAAAGACTCGGATGCTGGAGTGGGGCTTGCCCACCCCTGCTGCTCATTATCCACATCCTGAAAATAGAACTACCCCTTCCCTGGAGGCTTGCCTCTTGAAGGTCAAACCCTTTGATTCTTTCCAGACACAACCCTGGTAACCTAAGCCACGATTATACAGGATGGGCTGGGACCGCTGGGGCCGAGGAGGGGACTTGGGGGCAAGGGACGCTGTAACTTGATTGCCCACGTGTGTGCCCCTAAGCCTTTGTGCATCAAGGGCAGTGACGTGCTGATCCGACGGGAGAGCCGTTTCCAAAAGCAGAGTTCCTTGTTCTCTCTGCTCACGGCCCCGAAGTCCTGGCCACAGCCACGTGACTGGCATCTTGAGAATGAATTAAGATGTCATTTCTCCTTCAAGGCATCCTCAGATGATCCTGGCAGGCTTCTCTGAAACTCACTTTTGAAACGGAATGGGGGAACCAAGTATTGCCTGTCAACGCTTACAGAGGAATTAGTTAGTGAATTTTTTTTTTAAAGCAAACCAAAAAGGGAAAGGCCCCGGCCAGGGCTCCTGAGCAGCGAGGAGCTGATAGGTGGCTGCAGAGCACGTCTTTTCTCTTGTCTTCTTGTCTCCTTCCTAGAACTGCAGTCATCACATGAAGTCCTCAAGACGTGCCTGTGGGCCGACCTCTCCTGACCTCAGGGCCCCAGCAGGTGCAGCGGAACGGCCAGGAGAGGGAGCCGCACCTGGGTGCCAGGTGGCCGCTGCGCCGCTGCGGAGAGCCCGGAAGGGCACATCCGATGCCCCACGTTCTCCTGGCTGGGCAGGCCGGGTCCCGGGAGGGAGGGACAGATGGCCCCGGTGCAGAGTTAAAAGGGCACATACATCAGTCTTCCTGACTCGGAGGGCCTAGGAAAATCCATGGCATTAGAACTCGGCATTTGCAAACAAGCACAAAGATCCTCACATTTTAGGCTGAGTTCCAGGGGCCATGTGACAAGTATCTGTGACTACTCGGTTCTCAGATTGAGAGCTTTGAGCACTCAAGGAAGGGAAACAATATCTGCAAAATGTGAGTAACGTGGGATCGGGTCTGCCTCCTTCAGCTCTTGGCAGGCACGGGTGATATTCCCCAGGGGAGAGGCATGTTGCGTCCTCAGGGCTGTATCTCGTACTCCCATCGGCAGCCACAGCAAACCCCAGGACCTCGAGGGCCATGTCCCTGCAGTCTCGGGCATTTCTGAAATGCTGGAGCCCTGAGTGGAAGGGTGGGGGTGGCTAATTCTAATTCTAGACCAAGACTCACATATGTTGCAAGCTTTCAATAAACACTAGCAGGTCAACCATGAAAAAAAGGACCTAACAGAAGTAGAAAGCAAAGCTAGCATTACCCACCAGCCCTTGAGAAAAATATATTTTAAAGTGAGGTTCCTGGGGCACCTGGGTGGCTCAGTGGTTGAGCATCTGCCTTTGGCTCAGGGCGTGATCCTGGGGTCCTGGGATCGGGTCCCACATCGGGCTCCCCGAAGGGCACCTGCTTCTCCCTCTGCCTGTGTCTCTGCCTCTGTCTCTCATGAATAAATAAAATAAAATAAAATAAAATAAAATAAGGAAGAAACACAGGTGTGGGATGAGGGACTGCCCCAGGTGCCGCTCACTCCACTCACTCACACATACTCTCTCGTGTGTGTACTCCTTTTCTCAAATAAATAAATCTAGAAGAAAAAGAAAGAAAGAAGAAAGAAAGAAAGAAAGAAGAAAGAAAAGAAAGAAGAAAGAAAAGAAAAGAAAAAAAAGAAAAAGAGAAGAGAAAAGGAAAGGAAAGGAAAGAAAAAGACCAGGAGATGGGATGTGGGACACCTGGGTGGCTCAGTGGTTCAGCGCCTGCCTTCAGCCCAGGGCGTGATCCTGGAGTCCCGGAATCAAGTCCCACATCAGGCTCCCTGCATGGAGCCTGCTTCTCCCTTTGTCTGTGTCTCTGCCTCTCTCTCTCTTTGTCTCTCATGAATAAATAAGTAAAATATTTTAAAAAAATAAAATGAGGCTCTTTGGAGCCTCCCAGGTGGCTCAGTTAAGAGTCCAACTCTTGATTTCAGCTGGAGTCGTGATCTCAGGGTTGTGAGCTAGAGCACCACATGGGGCACTCAGCAGGGAGTCTGCTTGTCCTTTTCCCTCTGCTCCTCCCCTTACTCGTGCCCAGGATCTCTCTCTCTTTCTCTCTCTCTCTCTCTCATAAATAAATATAATCTTTTTTCTTAAAAAAAAAAAAAGGATTACATGAAAAAAAGCCAAGAACAAAGGCCATCTGTTTATTTATTGTGTGATTCCACTTTTTTTGAAATATCTAGAATGGGCAAATCTGAATTTTAAGTAGGCTTCACATCCAATGTGGAGCTTGAACTCACAACCCTGAGATCAAGAGTTGCATGTTCTATCCACTGAGTCAGCCAGGCGCTCCCCAGAATGGGCAGATCTGTAGAGAAAGCAGATTGGTGGTTGCTAGGTGCTGGGGTAAGGACATGAGTACTTGCTTAGTGGTTGTGGGTTTTATTTTGGGGGTGATGAAGATGTTTTGGAACTAGATGGACGTGGTGGTTGTACAACACTATGAATGCACCAAATGGGACTGAATTGTCCATTTTGTGTTCTGTGCATTTCACCTTAAGGTTTTTTTTTTAATCTAATTTTATTTTATTTAAATTCAATTGATTAACATATAGTGCATTATTAGTTCCAGATGTAGAGTTCAGTGATTCATCAGTTGCATACAACACTCAATGCTCCTTGATCCCTGTCACCCAGTTACCCCATCCCCCATCCCCCTCCCCTCCAGTAACCCTCAATTTGTTTCCTATGGTAAAGAATCTCTTATGGTTCTCCCTCTCTGATTATTTTATTTTTCTCTCCCTTCCCCTATGATCCTCTGTTTTGTTTCTTAAATTCCACATATGGGTGAAATCATATGATAATTGTCTTTCTCTAATTGACTTATTCTGCTTAGCATAATGCTCTCTAGTTCCATCCACATCGTTGCAAATGATAAGGTTTCATTTTTTTGTTGATTAATATTCCATGGTATACATATGCCACATCTTTATTCATCTGTCGATGGACATTTGGGCTCTTTCCATAGTCTGGCTATTGTGGACATTGCTGCTATAAACACTGGGATGCAGGTGCCACTCACCTCAAGTTGTTTTTTTTTTTTTTAATAAAGGACTTGAAGGAAAGGGTGGTGCCTTGGGATCATTCTTTTGTGATCCACAAAACCATTCTGAAATTCTGACTTGGGAGGTGTTAAA
Organism: Vulpes vulpes; assembly: GCF_048418805.1. Lineage (NCBI taxonomy): Eukaryota > Metazoa > Chordata > Mammalia > Carnivora > Canidae > Vulpes > Vulpes vulpes. The sequence continues at coordinate 5,015,326 of NC_132781.1, forward strand.
ACACTACCCAACGTACTTGTTAGAGATGGCTGAGGTGCGCTTTTTTTCAGGCCGGTTGTGGTAGGTATAGGGACCTCCACGGTGGGGTCTGGGGGTGGGGGCAGTGGGAGGCAGAGAGGCGCCTCAACTCCAAACACAAGGAAAAGTGGGAATTCATAGCCAAGGAGCTGGCAGGGGGCCGGTGGATGGAAATTCCTAAAAGGAAACAGGAGTAAGGCAAGATTCTGGCTCAGTCCACCTTGCCGAGACAGCCAGTCATCAGACATCACCTGGGGGTGGTGCAGGTGAGCGACCTGAACAGACTTGGAAGGTGATCACATGTGGAGGGTGGGGCATTCTGGCAAAACTGACCAAGCGGGATTCTTGCTAGAACTGGACCGTGTGGGGGAAGGCTCGAGGGGAGCCCAGGGTGAGAGGCTCAGATGAGCCGTTGAGACCAGGTCAGGGAGAAAGTGTGATCCCACTGTCCAACCCTCGCTCCTTTTTTCCTTTTACTTCTCTGTGTTTTTCCCAGTAGGTCTGCCACACATGTGCTGGGTTCCTTATCGAAGTCTAAATATCTACAGAAAAGCGCACAGATCATAAACTATGAATTTATGAGCCAATGCACCCATATTAATTAAAAACAAAAACATTCTAGAAACTCCTTGTGCCCCCTTCCAACCCTGCTCCTTCTCCATCACACCCCACCCCCCACAAGGATAACCACGTATGTGATATGTTTTTATATTGGGGAAAAAAATACTTAAAAATTTTAACCAAAGTAAAAATACATTAGAGATGGGGGAAAAATTTCTTTAAGTAGGTTCCACCTCCAACGTGGGGCTTGAACTCACGACCCCAAGGTCAAGAATCGCAAACTCTATTGATGGAGCCAGCCAGGTGCCCCTAGAGATGGAAAACTCTTAAGTCCAGTCTTTCTTATCTGCAAGGGCTTTACCAACTGGCGCAGATGTGGTAAGGGCTGAGAGGGTTCAAAACTGGGTTTGGCCTCGGGATGTTCCTAATGGAAAGCAGAGAGGAGGCAAAAGACGGTAGTTACCAGCTCTGCTGATGGCCGGAGCTAATTCCAGGGTCACTTAGCACTGAGGCTCCCAAACAAGGCAGCACATTGGATCCCCCTGGGGATCTCCTAATGCGCAGACAAATTTGGGAACCGATGACTCAGCATAAGAGGGGGGATCAGTAGCCTGTTTTCCAAGCAGGTTGGCAAACTCCAAGAACTCTCTGTAAATGCCACAGAAAACTTCTTGAAGGGCATCATGAATCATCATGGTCCCAGTGACTACTTCGCGTTTGGGACTGAATCAGGCATAGTACAGACGTGGTGCATACCATCACAGCCTCTCCCCACATCCTCCCAGACGCCGGGGTGGGAATGTGGGACTGGTGACGAAGCTGGCTGCCACCCAGGCTCCATGAGAAGGGGACAGGGGGGCTCTGGAGCTATTACAGTCGCTCCCACTAGGTGGTGTCGAAGCAGGGGCGCTCCTGAATAAAAAGTTCAATTAAATCTATTTCCCTGTTGAATGGCAATACAATTTTATAAATGCTTTTTCTTAATGTCTAATTGGTATTTAATCACCAGGGGACTCTATCCTCCCATGTGTGTCAGTGAGAGATAAAGTTACCTTCCCACCAGGAGGACTTAAGAACTCGACCCTGGTCAAGGGTCCGAAGCCTCCGATGCTTAGCTCTGAATTTCCCAGCCCCTTCCACCCGGCCACGCTGTACTTGCTGCCGTCAGTTAGTTTTCTAACAGCCTGACCATGTTTCTATAATGGGTGTTTTGGGGGCACCTGGGTGGCTCAGTGGGTGAAGCGTCTGCCTTCAGCTCAGGTCATGATCCTGGGGTCCTAGGATCAGGCCCTGAACTGGGCTCCCTGCTCAGCAGGGAGTCTGCTTCTCCCTCTCCCTCTGCTCCTCTCTCTCTCTCTCTTTCACACACACACACACACACACACTCTCTCTCTCTCTCAAATAAATAAATAAATAAATCTTAAAAATATATATATATATAATGACTGCCTTGGAATAGCAGTTTGAAATTTATGGAGGATTAGAGAGGAGGGAGCAACTGTCAGGTGAGGAAGGGAGGTGCTGAAATGCTCTCATGCTTACGAGTTGGAACGAGGCATAAGCTGGAACTTGAACTTGTGCTGGCGTTTGACTTGTAGCTCTCCAGCAGCCAAGCTATCCCTGGTGTGAACCCTTCCTGGGCAATCACTAGAAAGACAATTAATTTTTCATCCAAGAGAGGAGCATATGTGTCTGAAAGCCCTGCCTCCCTGGGGAAGTGTTCCAGTTATCTGTGTCTGAATAATAAATCACCCAAAAACGTAATGGCTTGAAGCAATAATTTATTGGGTTCACCATAGGTTGATGAAGCTCAGATGGGTGATTCTCACTTGGGGAGTCGTGTGGTTATGGGGGCAGTGGGCTAAATATCTGAGATGGCTGTCTCATGTGGTGACATTTGCGGCTGGCTGTCAGGGGGCCGGCAGCCGGGCCTACGGGCCAGAGCAGTTCCCTGTGGTCTCTCCATGCATCTGGCAGCTGGGTTACAACAGGGAATGTCTCAAGAGCAATCATTCCCAAGAGATCCAGGCAGAAACTACGAGGCTTCTCATGCCCCCACCTCAGAAGTCCCCAAACCTCCCTTGTACCACATTTACTGCTCGAGTAAATCATTAAGTCCTGCCCAGATTCCAGGGGTGGGGATTAGGGCCCCTGCCACATGGCGTGAGGAGCAGCATGAGCTCAAAGAGAGCCAAGGAATTGACGGTGCCCATCTGGGCGGCTGTTGGTTACTTATTTCAGGAAGTAAGAATTGGTGCAACTTTATTTTTTTTTAAGAATTTATTTATTTAAAACAAAACAAAAAAAAAAGAATTTATTTATTTATTTGACAGAGAGAGAGAGGGTGAGAGGTGGGGCTAGGGTCAGAGGGAGAAGCAGACTCACTGCTAAACGGGGAACCCTGACTCGGGGCTCGATCAGAGGACCCTGGGATCATGACCTGAGCCAAAGGCAGATGTCTAACTGACGGAGCCCCCCAGGGTCCCCGGAGTTGGTGCAACTTTAGAGAACTGCTTTGCCCTTCAGGACACTGGTATGTAGCTTAAGAATAGACTCCTTCAGGGCACCTGGCTGGCCCCGTCAGTGGAGAATGGGACTCTTGATCTTGGGGTTGTAAGTTCAAGCCCCACGTTGGGTGTAGAGATTACTTAGAACTAAAAATCCTTAAAAGGGGGCACCTGGCTGGCTCAGTCGGTGAAGCGTCTGCCTTCAGCTCAGGTTGTGATCCCAGGGTCCTGGGATCGAGTCCTACATCAGGCTCCCTGCTCAACAGGGAGCCTCTCTCTCTCTCTCTCAAATAAATAAATTAAATCTTTAAGAAAAAAACTCTTAAAAAAAAAGAGAGAGACTAGATCCTTCAAATATATTTTCAGGAACCCCAACCCTTGTTAGTCAAGGCCCCGGCTTCCTTGATCTTGGTGCTTTAACTGAAACCAGCTGTCTCTATGACATTTATCCTTAAGCCCCTCTCTCTGCTGGAGGCCGCTGACTTTCCACTTCCTTCTTAATACAAGTGGTTAGCATTGATCAAGCTCTTGTATTTTGTGCCAGGAAGTGTGTGCTTTCACTAAGGAGCCACTTTCACTAAGGAAATGTGTCTTGTTGACCTGTACATGAGCAAAAGGTCTTATTTTTTCTAATAGCTACTACCCACCGTGCTCTGTCAAAATCCCCTTTCTCACTGGGCAGAAAGCGCCCCCTGAAGGCCCTCAGTCTCCCTTCTAAACATCTTTGGTTGTTAACCCAGCCCCACTTTGGTGTTTAAGACTTGTTCTTTTAAAAATCCAAACTTGGGGGGACGCCTGGGTGGCTCAGCGGTTGAGCGTCTGCCTTTGGCTCGTGTGATCCCAGGATCCCAGGACCAAGTCCCACATCGGGTTTGCTGCAAGTAGCCTGCTTCTCCCTCTGCCTGTGTCTCTGCCTCTCTCTGTGTGTCTCTCATGGATAAATAAATACTCTTTTTTTAAAAAAAAAAGTCAAGCTTTTCTCAATTACCTCCACCCTTCCCCTACGCAGGCCACACCTGAGGCCCCAGTGTGAAGAAGCGGGGACATGTATGTCTCTAATACCGCTGCGTCCCCCTCTTCTGTGCTTGTGTGAGCTGGAGGCAGAGAGGAGAGAGATGGAAACCAGGTATGTGCCCTCCGGTGACTGGCCGGTGGCTGCGATGTGGTTGTTTTGGGCTCTGAGCCTTCACTGTTGATCTAGCACATTCTCTTAAAGCAGGGTTCCCCATCCTCAGCGCTATTGACATTTTGGGGGCTGGATCATTCTTTGCCATGGGGGCCTGGCCTGTGCACAGTTTAGCAATATCCCTGTACCCTAGAAGCCAGTAGCTCCTCCCAGCTTTGCACAAAAATGTCTGCAGGCATTGCCCAATGTCCCTTGGGGGCAAACGACCTGGTTGAGAGCCACTGCTCCGAAGACGAGATGTGGACAACTGGGGGCCCCACAGGCCTGCCCACGAGACACTCTCTCCCAAAGGGCTCCCCTGAGTTACACATCCTTGCTCACCATTGTGTGACAATATGCAGAGCATTGCTGACCAGGAAGGCTCACCCGAGATTTGGGACCTAAGAGTTTTTATTGGGGTTTCATTGTGTAGGCACCTTAAGTTCTTGACCATCGATTGAATGCAATCTCCAGCCCCCTCTCTTCCCAGCAGGTTGAGCTCATATCACATGGTTTGTCATAAACTATTTGGGGGGCAGGCAGGGGGCCCAGCATGAATAGCAGAGTTTCCGATCACTCGGGAAATTCCAAGGATCTAGAGGTGACCTCTTAGGACCCAGGGACAAAGGCCAGCCAAGTTCTTCATTACACACAGGGTTTACAGTGTCAGTGCTGAGTGACATCCCAGCTGGTCCTCTTCTGAACTTAAAATGTAAGATGCATTTTATTTTTGGCAGTGGGGTCTGGCAATTCTTGGAAAACAGGAGAGATCCCACCGGGCAGCTCCCTCCATGTCGTCATACCCGCACCATCTCATAACCCTGGGGGAGGTGTTATCATGGTCACTGTTTTACAGATGAATAAACACAGGGGGCACCTGGGTGGCTCAGTGGCTGAGCATTTATTTGGCTCAGGTGTGATCCCAGGGTCCTGGGATCAAGTCCCACATCGGGCTCCTCAAAGGGCATCTGCTTCTCCCTCTTCCTCTCTCTGTGTGTCTCTCATGAATAAATAAATAAAATAAAATAAAGAAGAAGAAGAAACACAGGCGTGGGATGAGGGACTGCCCCAGGTGAGCCAGGTGAACCAGCAGAACCAGGACTGAGTGCAGGTGTGTTGGACCCCAGAGCTGCCCCCTCACGGGCCCTGACTCCTGCCCTGACAGGCATAGCGTCCTCATCCCACCAACTCCCCACACAGCCTCCAAAACACCTGTCTTCCTCCTGCAAAGCCCTCCCTGCTCTGTGCTGTGGGGGTGAGAGGCTCCCCCTCTCCTCCTCTGGAACATCTCTGTCTCCACTCACAATCTTCCCGGCTCCCACTCCTTCTGAGAACGTGTAGGACCTTGGGATCTGGGAACTGGATGCCTGCCACAATCTCTCTCTGGCCTAGAACATTCTGCAGCCTCAGCTGACCTCAGCCCCCACTCCCACGGCTGTGGCTGGACCACACCCCTTCTCACGTGCTGAAGTCTATTGTGCCACCTGTCCCGCTTTTCTCCCTCCTCTGGCCACACTTTCATTCAGGCCTACCTTTAATTTTTATTTTCTTTTTAAATATTTTATTTCTTTTAAGTAATCTCTACACTCAATGTGGGGCTTGAACACACAACCCTGAGATCAAGAGGTGCATGGTCCACCGACTGAGCCAGCTGGGCATCCCTAGGCCTATCTTTAAACCATCTGCTAAGGGTCCCACTCCCTGGGCTTCGGGCAGCCCGCCAGCCTCTCCCTCCAATCACTGTTACCAGGGGAGGTGGGGCCACTGCTTCCTGCCGTTCCCCTCTTCCTCTCTCCCCCCCACCCTCCGCATGGTCTGCTTTACCCCATTTTTGTCCTGCGATACCCATTTCACAATTCTATGTACTCAGCTCTTTGTTAAAGGAACAAACATTGGGGCCCCTGGGAGGCTCAGTTGGTTAAGCGTCCAACTCGGGCAGGTCGTGAGATCGAACCCCAAGTTGGGCCCTGTGCTCACCGAGGAGTCTCCTTGAGATTCGCTCTCTCCTTCTGACCCTCCCCCATCTCAATCAATCAATCAAATCTAAATCAACGAATGTGGTTCCTTTTCCCAACTGCCTCCTGACTAATAAATATGTAGAAACATTTCCCACCTTCCTTCACTTAGTAGCTCATACATGCCAGACCCTCTTCTAATTGCCTAATAGGTATTAACAAGTGTACCCCTCACAAAACCCTTCTAGGTTGGAATTATTAATAATTTTTAAAAAGATTTTATTTATTAAAAAAAGATTTTATTTATTTATTCATGAGAGAGAGACACAGGCAGAGGGAGAAGCAGGCTCCATGCAGGGAGCCCGATGCAGGACTCGATCCCAGGACCCCAGGATCACACCCTGAGCCAAAGGCAGACGCTCAACCGCTGAGCCACCCAGGCACTCCCCTAGGCAGGGATTATTATTACCCCTGCTGTATAGGAGAACAGTGGAGACAAAGGAAGACATAATTATTTACTCAAAGTCACAAAGCCGGTAAGAGTCGGCTCCCAGAGTCTGGCTCCCAGGACGATGCCCATTCTGTGCAACCTGCAGCCTCTGGGAGAGTCTCTGGGGCAGTAAAAGACTGTCTGTCCCTCCCTCCCCAGTATGTCCCAGTTTATGAATGGGCCACAGCTATTGAAGGACGTTTGTACTGTTTGGGGGTCTCCGCTGATAGAGCCTAGACCCACTGGAACCTGCAATGTGCCAGGCACCTTGTGACTCAGTTATTTGGTCCATGATGCGTTATAACCTGTGTCCTTAATGTTCATCTCCCACCTTCTCAGGCTCCTCTGCCCGTGGCTTTTTTTTCTCCCTTGGACTTTCTCTTTGACCCCGTCTTGCCAGCTGCTAGAAATCTGGTGATATAGGCGAGGGGTCACCTCTCGTTTGGCAGGAGCTTCTGCAGAAGCTCCAGAAGGCACTAGAAAGCACCAGAAGGTTTCTCCTTGAACCAAAGTCTTCAGCAATGTATGGATATCTGTGAGACCCTGTAAGGCCTCCAAAGAGTTACTGAAAACCCAGGATGGGTGGGTTCTGTCCTAGGGAGGACTCCTCACTGTAACTCCATTTCAGGTTTTCCAGCGGCCATCCCAGCAGCTGCTCCCTACCACTGTCCTTGCTCAAGTTGGGAAGGGTCACTCCCTGCGTGCTTGGCTCGATCTGCTCTGTATTTTGCTCTTGCCCCCAGCATGGTTTCTGGTGTCCTGTAGAGAGAATCAGCTCCAAGATCCAAGTTGGTATTATTTTTAGAAATAAAGATCATTCCGTCTCAGCTTGCTGAGGCCTGTTCGGAGAGAGAAAGCAGAGAAAGGCTTCATGTTTTTCCAAAGTTCAAGTCGGAGTGGTGCAACGTGGAGGCAAAATTCCTGAACCATTGCCTGAAATGTTCTCTTTTGTTGCAAAGATGACCTTGCCTTGCAAATAATTCACCCATCGGGGGACAAGGCTGAGCAATCCTAAACACACCTCTCTTTGTCTCATTCAGACCATTCTTGGACAACTCTTCCCGCCCAATCTGAACCCGTCCCCCCTTCATCTTCACGTTTTTAGAACAGAGGGGGATGTGTTCCCACTGTTCATGCAGAACGGCGGTGCATCTAACAGCGGTGTCATTGTTTTTAGGCTCGAAGGCTGGAATTAGGTTGAATATGGAAAATGTCACCTTGTGCCGAGCAGAGCTGCTTTCTTGCAGGAAACGCTCACTGGCTCACTCGGCAGGTCCGGAGCTTCAACCATCAGCCGGGTCTTACAGAGAAACAAAAAACCCAAAACTGGTCAAGTGAAGTCTCACTTCCAACATCGAAGAGGACATTCTTTAGAAAGGGAACTGAGAGGGGACTCCCAGGTGGCTCAGTCGGTTAAACACCCAACCCTTGATTTCAGGTCAGGTCATGATGTCAGGTTGGGGGCTCGAGCCCCATGGCGGGTTCTGTACTCCGTGTGGAGCCTGCTTAAGGTTTTCTCTCTCTCTGCCTGCCCCCCACCCCTGGCTCACTCTTTCTCTCTAAAAAGAAAAAAAAAAGAGAGAGAGAGAGATCCTTTCTCCTAATCTCAGACCCTGTATCACTCAGAGTCTTCCAGAGAAACAGAACCAACATTATACGTAATATAAACATTCAATCCGGGATCCCTGGGTGGCGCAGCGGTTTGGCACCTGCCTTTGGTCCGGGGCGCGATCCTGGAGACCCGGGATCGAATCCCACGTTGGGTTCCCGGTGCATGGAGCCTGCTTCTCCCTCTGCCTGTATGTCTGCCTCTCTCTCTCTGTGACTATCATAAATAAATAAAAATAAATCTTTAAAAAAAAAAACATTCAATCCATATATCATTGTATGTATATGGACATCCAAAACCTCATGGGGCAAGGCTGGCAGACTGGAGCCTGAGGGCAGAGATGCAGTCTGGGTCCAGAGACTGTCCGCCAGCAGAAGTCCCTCTTGCTCCAGGAGGTCAGTCTCTGTTCTATTCAGGCCTTCAGCTGATTACATTCGGCCCACCCACATTACAAAAGTAATTTACTCAAAATCCACCAATTTAAGTGTTAATCTGGGGGCACCTGGGTGGCTCAGTGGTTGAGCACCTGCTTTTGGCTCAGGTCATGATCCCAGGATCTTGGGATGGAGTCCTGCCTCAGGCTCCGTGCAGGGAGCCTGCTTCTCTCTCTGTGTCTCTCATGAATAAATAAATAAAATCTTTTTTAAAAAAATGTTAATCTGATCCAAAAAATACCTTCATTTGGGGCACCTGGCTGGCTCAGTTGGTGGAGCGTGTGACTCTTGATCTCAGAGTTATGAGTTTGAGCCACCTGCAGGGTGTAGATTACTTAAAATAAAATCTTAAAAAAAAGAAGTCTTGGGATGCCTGGGTGGCTCAGCGGTTGAGCGTCTGTCTGCCTTTGGCTCAGGTCCTGGGATCGAGTCCCATGTTGGGCTCCCTGCATGGAGCCTGCTTCTCCCTCGGCCTGTGTCTCTGCTTCTCTCTCTCTCATGAATAAATAAATAAAATCTTCAAAAAAAAAAAAAAGTCTTCACAGAACTATCTAGAATGGTATCTGACCCAATACTTGGGCACCACGGCCCAGCCTGGTGGATGCATCAAATGAACCATGGTAGACTCCTAGGAATTTGCACAAGGGAAAGAGAAATGAGCAGAAGCTTCATGGGTAAGCTTGAGGTGGCCCAGCAGCAGGCACCAGGACAAGAGTGTGTGGCCAGGTTTGTGTGGGAAGGGAAACCGGGGAGCAGCAAGAGGGGAGACGGGCAGAGGAGGAAGATGGCACAGCGGGGACCCTGTGACTCAGGTTATGGCTGAGGTGGGGGGCCCTCAGAGCTGTCCCGAGGGAGGGGGCACTCCCTGGTTCTTCTAGGCCGCCCTGCAACCCGCTGGGCCTTGGTGCTGCAGTTCCAAGGCCCCGGCTGCCTGAGCAGCGACGCTGCCCGGGGTGGGGCAGTGCTTGACGGAGCTGCTATGAAACCCGGGGGACATGTGTCAGCTCTCGCTTCGTCTCCACAAAAATACACACAGATCTTTTTTTTTCTTAACTAAGCAGGCACCATACATAGTATGGAGCCCAATGCAGGGCTCGAACTCACAGCCCTGAGATTCTGAGTCAGACGCTCAACCCTCCACCAACTGAGCCACCCAGGGACCCCCACCTGGATCATTCGTAAATCAGGTTTGCTTGCCGAGTTGTTCAAGCCACATTATATGTCAGCATCTCCCAAGTCATCGGTGATTCTTTAAAAGCCAACTTTTTTTTTTTTTTTAAGATTTTATTTATTCGTGAGAGATACAGAGAAAGAGGCAGAGACACAGGCAGAGGGAGAAGCAGGCTCCTCGTGGGGAATCCAATAGGGACTTGATCCCAGGACCCCGGAATCATGCCCTGAGCCGAAGGCAGATGCTCAACTGCTGAGCCCCCCAAGCACCCCACTTCTCACTTTCCTGTGGCTAAATGGAGTAGCTGCTCTTCAGATCTGGGTTCTCTCTTGGGCATCAAGAAGCAGGCCGCTCTGCCACTTCACTCCTCTCAGGGAAGCCCCGAAATGCTGCCACGGGGTCATCGCCCGGAAGCCACACACGATCGGTACTGCGGAGTGATCTGAGCACCCCTGCTCCTCAGGAGGAGGACGTCGCTACCTGAGAAATAGGGGACAATGAACCAGACCATGGCCAAGACCGCCTGCCAGATGTGATGCTGAGGCATGACCCCTACCAGGGCCCAGGTCAGACCATCAGCATCCTGGAATCACTGCAAAGCCCAGGGAGTGCTGGGAGATGGGTCCCCTAGGGGCCTGGCTCTCCCCTTCCTATTCCTGCAGCTTACCCTCAGCCTTAACTAAGAAAGACTCAGGCAGGGGCGCCTGGGGGGCTCAGTCAGTTAAGCATCTGCCTTCGGCTCAGGTCATGATCTCAGGCTCAGTCATGATCTCAGGGTCCTGGGATCGAGTCCTGGGTCATGCACCTTGCTCAGCAAGGGACCTGCTTCTCCCTCTCCCTCTGCACTGCCTGACTCATGCTCTTTCTGTCTAATAAATAAATAAAACCTTAAAAAAAAAGGCACAGGCAAACTGTTTCAATACAAAGGGCTGAACAGGAGAGTGAGGAGAGTAAGAGGAAAGAGGAGCTTGTTAGTCAGGGTCCATGTAGAGGAAGAGCAACCACTCAGATGTTCAAAATAGAGGGAATTTCATGTAGCTGACAGGTGACACAGATGCGGGAAGGGGCTGAGAAGCCAACCCTGGGGTAGGGAGGCCACCTGGTGCAGAGCAACAGTGGTGGGGACGAGGGGCAGAGCCCTGGCAGGAGTCACAGGATCACTGTGAAAGCATGGAGGTCACATCTGCAGCCAATGCTGAGGACACCTGCATAGGAGCAGAGAGGCACCCACCGGCTTCTTCCCTCACTCCACCTCCAATCCTGCTAGCACCTCCCACCAGCCAAAGTGGTGTAAGCTAGCCTGAGGCCCAGGACCCCCTACTGAGGAAGGGGTCAAGAGGCCAGGACCAGCTAAGGAAAGGAAAAGCCGAAGCAGAGTGATCCTGGGGACAGACCCTCTATGGCCAAATGTCATGTCCAAAGACAGTCAGGACTTTGGGTCCACCCACAAAAGAGAAACTGATATCACGCTCATGCCTCCACTGAACAAAAGCTGGCAGATATGTACATGCAAAACCCCTGATATATATATGGCACCAGAGGGGCGCCTGGGTGGCTCGGTGGTTGAGCATCTGTCTTTGGCTCAGGTTGTGATCCCAGGGTCCTAGGATCAAGTCCTGCATCGGGTTCCCCTCAGGGAGCCTGTTTCTCCCTCTGCCTGTGTCTCTGCCTTTCTGTATCTCTCATAAATAAATAAATAAAAATCTTTTAAATATATATATATAAATATATATTATATATTATATTTATATATTATAATATATATAATATATAATTATATAATTATATAATTATATAATATATTATGTTGGGGGCCAGGCGCCCCCAAATTACTTAACCATAAGCCTTGTCACCCTTTGTTTTTTAGATTTTATTCTTTTTTTTAAGATCTTTATTTATTTATAATATTTATTTTTTATTTTTTTAAGATTTATTTTTTAAATAAATCTTTATAAGATTTATTTATTCATGACACACACACACACACAGAGGCAGAGGGAGAAGCAGGCTCCACGCAGGGAGCCCGACATGGGACTCGATCCTGGGACTCCAGGAGCATTCCCTGGGCTGAAGGCGGCGCTAAACCACTGAGCCAGCCAGGCTGGCTCGAGATTTTATTCTTCTTTTTTTTTTTAATTTTTATTTATTTATGATAGTCAGAGAGAGAGAGAGAGAGGCAGAGACACAGGCAGAGGGAGAAGCAGGCTCCATGCACCGGGAGCCCGACGTGGGATTCGATTCCGGGTCTCCAGGATCGCGCCCTGGGCCAAAGGCAGGCACCAAACCGCTGTGCCACCCAGGGATCCCTCGAGATTTTATTCTTAAGTGATTACACCAAACGTGGGGCTCAAACTCACAACCTGACATCAAGAGCCACATGCTCTAGTGACGGAGCCCGCCGGGCGTCCCAAGCCTTATTCCCTTCTAAAACAAAAGGAAACCACTTCCCTTCACATTTTCCTATCTGTATCCCCCAGATCCCCTGTACTGTGTTGGTTTTCTCAGATCTCCTGGAACTGTACCACCTCTATTCCCTTTTAAGTGAACATGACCAGAAGATTCCCAGCCAATAAATCCCAGAAGTCAGCTTTTACTCTTCTCTTTCCCTACCTTTCTACATCCATCCACTTATCCATATGTTAACATTTACTCAGCACCTGCTATTTGCCAGGCCTGTGTTAGGTGTTTCGGATACTTTAGTTAAAAAAAAAAAAAAAAAAGAGACAAAATCTCCTACCCTGGAGGAGTACAATCTACCAAGGGAAGAGAGATTTAAAAAATGAGCAAACACAGTAAGTGAATAATTATGGAGTGTGGTAGCAGGTGTATTTTTTTCCTCTTGCTGCAGTAACAAAGTACCACAGACATAGTGGCCTAAAACAACAGAAATTTATGACCTTCCAGTTCTGGAAGGTCATAAACCCTAAAATCAAGGTGTTGGCAGGGCTGCATTCCTTCTGGAGGCTCTGGGGGAGAATCTGTTTCCTTGCCTTTTCCACTTTCTAGAGGCTACATGCATTCATTGCTCCTGGCCCCCCTCTTCAAACCCAGCAGCACAGCATCTTCAAATGTCTCTCTCTCACCTGTGCTTCCATCGTCATAGCCTTCTGATGAAGTTTCGGAATATAAGTGAGGTTTGGGGGGGCGAGGTCCAGAGCCAATGACCAAGAAAGAATTCTTGAGATGTCTTTGGCGCAAAATGGTGGTTTTATGAAAGCCCGGGGACAGGCCCCATGGGGAAGTGGGGAAGGCTGCCCAGGCCTGTGAGGGGTGGCTGATTATATCCCTGGGAGCTGGGGTGGGGGGTGTTAGGGAGAGCGCAAGCCTCTAAGGAATCTTGGAAGCAAGGTTCCCAGGACCGTGGGGGGGCGGGGGGCTGGCTAATGTTGGGAAAAGGTCACTCATTACCGCCTAATAAAATCTGAGTCATGAGACCTTCAGATGTACATCAGTGGGTCATGTGCCTGGGGGGTGATCGCCAACACGTACCTTGGGGGTTTAGAGATAAAGGAAATTTCTAAAGGAATTTTTATATGTTAAAGTAGATTCACGGGATCCTGGGAGTTGGGCTAGGATTGCCTTTCGCCCTCAGCAAAGTATGAACATTGAGGCAGTTGAGCCCGTAGAGGAAGGTCCCTCTGCCCGTTTCACAGACTTGTCGATGTGCTGCCCTAGGCTCGTGCTTTGTCCTCAGCCAGCCCTGTTCCCCCATCACTTCCCCACTCTGACACCCCTGCCTCCCTCTGATAAGGACCCTTGTAAATTCATTGGACCCAATGGGATATGCAGTATAAAGCTGTATTTATTTATTCCTGAGAGACACAAGAGAGGCAGAGACACAGGCAGAGGGAGAAGCAGGCTCAAGGCGGGGTGCCCGACGCAGGACTTGATCCCAGGACCCCGGGATCACGACCTGAGCTGAAGGCAGACACCTGATCACTGAACCACCCAGGTGCTGAGGACATGCAGTACAATCTTCCCTCTCAAGGACCTTAACTTCACATCTGTGAAGTCTCTATTACCATATAATCTATTCACGGTTCTAGGGAATGGGATGTTAGCATCTTTGGGGGGCTATTAGTGTGCCTACTGCAGAAGGCAAAAAACCAACCAACCACCAACAACAACAACAAAGAGGAGAGCAGAGGAAGGGGGTTCTGGAGAGGGGTAACAAGCTTCGTCTTTCTACCTTCCAAAGACCTCTAGCATCCCTCCCAGCCCCTTCACCCGCCGCAGGTCTGTCTTGGGTCAGCAGGGCCTCCCTGTGGGTTCCTCCACCGTGATCTCTTTCTCATCCAGGACCTCCTTCACTTAACTTGTCGTGAGAATCACCTGATACATTGGAGTCTATGCTTTGGACGCTCCTCATTCAACTTGGAAACTAGTGGCTCAGTAGGTTAAGCATCTGCCTTTGGCTCAGGTCATGATCTCAGGGTCCTGAGATCAAGTCCCATGTCGGGCTCCCTGCTCCTCCCTCTCCCCCTGCCTGGGGCTCTGCTTGCTTGTGCTCTCTCTGTCTGTCTCTCTCTGTCTCTCTCTGACAAATACATAAAATAAATCTTTTTTTTTTTTTTAAATTTATGACAGTCACACAGAGAGAGAGAGAGAGAGAGAGGCAGAGACACAGGCAGAGGGAGAAGCAGGCTCTATGCCCCGGGAGCCCGACGTGGGATTCGATCCCGGGTCTCCAGGATCGCGCCCTGGGCCAAAGGCAGGCGCCAAACCGCTGCGCCACCCAGGGATCCCCATAAAATAAATCTTAAAAAAAATATGGGATGCCTGGGTGGCTCAGTGGTTGGGCATGATCCTGGGGTCCTGGGTCGAGTCCCACATTAGGCTCCCCACTCCCTCAGGGAGCCTGCTTCTCCCTCTGCCTGTGTCTCTGCCTCTCTCTGTGTTTCTCATGAATAAACAAATAAAATAAAATAAAAAATACTAAAAAAAAAAACCCACAAAACAATAACAACAACAAAAAACTTGGAAAATACTTAGTAATCCATTCTCCTCATAAGCCGGAGGGAGACTTACATTTACGGACGTGATGGTGACTCCCCTCAAAACTGATCAGTGGCTGCCTGTCACTTTTAAAATTAAAGACAAACCTTCTTGACACAAGTGCTGTAAGGTCTGCCTTGTGATCTCGCCCATCCCTGTGTCTTCAGCTTTATCCTTTTATTCTTCCATTGGCATCACCCTGACTGGTTTCATGTAGTTCTTTTTTTTTTTGGTTTCATGTAGTTCTTCGCTCACCTTGTCCCCTGCTGCCACAGGGCTTCTGCATGTGCTATTCTCGCCCCTCTGCTCGTACTCATCGTTGGCCCTGAAGAGCCTTCTCAGACCTCTCTGACTGGATCCGACCCCCCCCTGCTATTGCCTTTCCCAGCAATATGTTCTTCTCTCTCATACATTGGTCACACTTGAAAATTTATATTTTGTAAAGACCTCCAGTCGGAACCCTGTATCCTTTCTCCTTTCTTCTTTTTAGTGATAGAACCAGCCCAGCTAGGGTCCTGCCCCAGCTTTCCTTGCAGCTGATACAGCCACGTGACCACATTTCTCATATTTCGAGTGAGAACAGAGGTGACCTGTACAGTGCCCAGGCATCTCCTCCCCCAGGTCGCGCACTGTCAGGAAATGACAACCACTGGAACATCCGCTGTGGATCCAGAGGTGGAGGCCACATGCTGAGGATGCAAGAGCCAACTCACCACCTGAGTCGCTGGCCGAGCTCTGGAAGCAGAGGACCTGCCAGCCCTAGACCACCCACCTCTGCTCTGTTACACATGCAGGTAGGGTAGAGATGGGCTTGTAACTTACTTAAAGCACTGGATGCTGGGGGCTTTCTCTTAGAGCAGCTTAGCCTGTCCCCAACTGGACCCCACTGGTTGGGTGATTGTTTCTCTCCCGCCAGACTTAACTCGGAGAGGCAGGGACAGACTCTGCTCGCCCTTGCATCCCTATCTCAGGACTAGATCCATCCGGTGTGGTCAGCCCTTCTCCACTAGAGGAGTCTCTGATAAGAAATCACAAAATGTAAAATTGGAAGCACTCACCCGCACAAGGCCCCAATGTCAACGTTACTATGAACTTCCCTTATCCCTCCACTGATAAGATAGGGAGGAAGGGCCGTGAAAGATGAATATGGGATAACCTTTTGGGAGCCACCTTACAGTCCCCAGATACAGCCAGTTCCTGGACAGTCCCAGGATGAAGCCAGGATTTGAGCACCCACTGTCACCAGAAGTGCCCTCAGGCTGGGTGGTTAATCTCAGCTTTGCATCAGGAACAACAGAGCCATGTTCTGTTTTAATGCGATGCTTCATGGAAAATGAACATTTGGGGGCACCTGGGCGGCTCAGTTGGTTGAGTGTCTGGCTCTTGATTTCTGCTTGGGCTGTGATCTCAGGGTCATGAGATCAAGCCTTGTGTTGGGCTCCGTGCACAGTGGGGAGTCTGCTTGAGATTCTGTCTCAGGGACGCCTGGGTGGCTCAGCGGTTGAGCATCTGCCTTTGGCCCAGGGCATGATCCTGGAGTCCCGGGATGGAGTCCCACATCAGGCTCCCCGTAGGGAGCCTGCTTCTCCCTCTGCCTCTCTCTGTCTCTCTCATGAATAAATAGAATCTTTTTAAAAAATGAACATTTGAAAAAACAAATGAACATTTGGATTACACTGTTGAAAGTTTTCCCCAGATTATTTTCTTTTATAAAAGATTTTATTTATTTATTATTTATTTATTTATTTATTTATTTATTTATTTGAGAGAGAGAAAAAGCTATCGAGAGACAGCATAAGCAGGGGGGAGGGGAAGAAGAAGGGGGAGAAGCAGGCTCCCCACTGAGCAGGGAGCCCCACATGGGGCTCAATCCCAGGACCCTGGGATCATGACTCCAGCTGAAGGCAGACGCCCAACTGGCCGAGCTGCCCAGGCAGACGCCCACCCCTATTTTCTTTTTCTTTCTTCTTTCTTTCTTTCTTTCTTTCTTTCTTTATTTCTTTTCTTTCTTTCTTTTCCTTCCTTCCTTCCTTCCTTCCTTCCTTCCTTCCTTCCTTCCTTTCCTTTCCTTTCCTTTCCTTTTTTTTTAAAGTAATCTCAAGATGCCTGGGTGGCTCAGTCAATTCAGCATCTGACACTTGATTTCAGCTCCAGTCATGATCTCAGAGTGGTGAGAGGGAGCCCTGCGTCTGGCATCCTGCTTAAGATTCTCTCTCCCAAAAAAAAAAAAAAAAAAAGATTCTCTCTCCCTCTCCTGGCCCTGCACCCCTCATAATGTGCCTGCTCGCACTCTCTCTTTTTAAAAAAATAAAATAGGGGCACCTGAGTGGCTCAGTGGTTGAGTGTCTGCCTTTGGCTCAGGTTGTGACCCCGAGGTCTTGGGATGGCGTCTCACATTGCTTCTCCCTCTGCCTCTGTCTCTGCCTCTCTCTGTGTGTCTCTCATGAATAAATAAATAAAATCTTTAAAATAAATAAATAATAAATAAATAAATAATAAATAAATAAATAGATAGATAAATAAATAAATAAGAAATAAAGAATCTCTATGCCTCACATGGGGCTTGAACTCACAACCCCAAGATCAAAAGTCGTACGCTCCACCAACTGAGCCTGCCAGGTGCACCCTGCACACACACTTTATTTTCTACGTGAATAATTAATGTGGCATCAGGGTGGCTCCCAAAGATGTCTGGGAGAAGGTACCCCTAGTGCTTATCCCAGGCCTGGCTCGTACTAGGTGCTAAACATGTATTTGTGGACTCTGTGGGTGATAATGGCTAATAGCTGTTAGTCTCTTATTTGGGGCCCCTGTCTCCTCTGTTCTTCTTCTTCTCCGGTATTTTGAGCCCACGCATCCCATCCGTGCCCCAGATCCCCTGGTTAAAGGCCTCCGGGCCTCCCCACTGCCTACAAGCCCAAACTCCTGATCTGGCCCATCTCCAGGCCCATCTCCTGCCTTCCCACCTTGGGCCACACTCTGGATATGTGGCTTTCTGAACAGTTTGCCATTTGTTAAAAATAGCTTGGTTTCGTGGTTTCTCGTAGCTGAGAATCTCTGTAACTGTCACTATGATTTTTTTCTTTTTTCTGTTTGTAGAGATGTGTTGCTTGATTTTCAAACTTGGGGAAATTTCTTGTGATCCATTATTGGCTTCTCATGTAATCCCATTTGGTGAGAGGCCTCCCAGGATTTATTCTGTTGAGGTGCACTGAGTTTCTGAAGCCTATGATTTGATGTCTTTTCTCAGATTTGAAAATTCTTGGCCAAGTCTCTTCAAAGATCACTTCTGTCTCATTCTATCTTCTTCTGGGACTCCCTGTCACATTCCATAGACCTTTCCACCCTGTCCCTGGTCCTCGCACTGTTCTCTGCTGGGTTACTCGGAGCCCAGCCAGGGGATGTGCCCTGTTTAGGAGTCGATCAGCAACTGGAAAATGATTTGTTCACAGATTTGTGCAGTTTTGACCTCTCCGGGAATTTGCCCCCTAAAGTCTCAGTCACTTTGACAGCCCAGATGCTGACAGCTGTCTCTGTAGTTAAAACTGCTACTTTCTGCTTGGACTTGACTGGTCCCAGCGCCCAGGGTGGACACGAAGACGCCTTCAGGGAAAAGCCTGGGTGGCTAGAAACTTAACTTCAGTGACTTTGTTCTCTGTACGGATCACAGCTCTCAAGCCTATTTTTCCCTGGGTGCTCTCTAGTGCCATGTTGCCATATATATATATATATAATATATATGGCAATATATAATATATAATATAACTGACTCAGTCCGTTAAGCATCTGACTCGCTTTTGGCTCAAGCCATGATCTCAGGGTTGTGGGATGGAGCCCCTCTGCAGCCTCCTACTCAGCTTCAGTCTGCCTGAGGTCTTTCCTTCTCCTTCTGCTTCTCGCCACCCCTCTCCACTCAGGTCTTCTCTCTCTAAAATAAATAAATAAAATCTTTAAAAAAATAAAATAAAAATAATTTGACCTAGGCTATTTAACTTATGTGCTTTAAAAAATATGTATTTTATTTTTTTATTTAACCTGCCCCAAGGGGGTAGGCGGGGCAAGTAATTCTGGAAAGCCAGAAGCAGAAGGTGGATCAAGCTGCTGGGGGTGGGGGGGTGGGGGAGATAGGGGAGATGGGGGGATGCTGGGAGATGGGGGGGCAGGGTTTTGAACTTTAGGATCATCAGCCTCCCTGAAGTGATGAGTCACAGTCTATGGTTCCCTCAGGCCCAATGTCACAGCGGGCAGAGTCCCTTAAAGGTATTTTCATTAGTCGGTAGTGGGTGTGTGAGAAGCACAGTACCTGCCAACCTCCCCTGGGAGGTTGGGGCGGCTGATAACCAGTGACCCACATAGGCTTCCCCCTCCTTGCAATTCTTGGGTATCCGTCGACATGTACTGACAGCGTTCCCCTGGAGCCCCCAACACTGCTCGGGACACCGGGAAATCTGAAGCCCTGAATCATACAGGATCCTGCCCGAGGAGGGTCTCTAACCCAGTTAGGGAAGGCAGCGGGTGCACAGCCATAAATGAAACACAAGCAACTGTGCCTCGTAGCGCACGTGGCCCGGTCCCGGGGCGGGGGGCGCTGGTGACTGAGGTGATGGAGCAGGACTGCGCCGAGCAGGTGCCCCTCGGTCCGAGGGGAGTAGGTCCTTAAGCGACGCGGGCACGTGGAAGCGGAGGAGGCCTTCCGTGACCGCGAGCCAAGCAGTAGCAGGCAGGAGTCCTTTGACCCGCTCAGGGAACCTTGCCCTAGGTGCAGGTTCGAGGGGACAGTCTGCGGATTAAAGGCCGGGCTCGGGTCCACGCACCACCTCCGGGGCGGTGCAAGCAGCGCGCGGAAAGCGACCCCGCCCTCCACTTTTCAAATCAATCCCAGCTGGGCGTTCCAGCCCCGCCGGCCGCTCGGCCGTGTTAGCATAGAGACGCGGAGCTAGAGCGTCAGCCGCCTCGGCCGCAGACATTTTGGATCCTGGCAGAAAATCTGGAAGCGGCTGGGACCGCTATCAAGCCAGGCGGCGCCGCCCGAGAGCGTGAGAGCAGAAGAGCTCCCGGGGCAGCGACGGAAGCAAGCGGCGGAGCGGTTCGCGAGGCTCCCCCCGGCAGGATAAGCTTCGGGAGAGTTGCCCACCGCCGCGCCCTCACCTGAGATGGCGGCTCCGGGGACGCTCTAGGCCGCGTCTCGGCGCTGCCCAGAGGGGGCGGCGTCCTCGCCCCGGGCTCGGAGGCGGCTGATACGCCGGTGGCGGCGAGCGTGGGTCCCGCCCCAGCCCTCGGCGGCCGCCGCTGCGCGCACCCTCGGGGGCTCCGGCCTGTCCGCGCCCCCGCCCCCGCCCGCGCCGGGGGTCTCGGCGCCCTCGCAGCAGCCCCGCGCCCGCCGGCCGGACGATGCCCAAGAAGCTGCTGCTGCTGCCGCCGCTCTGCGCGTCCTCGACCCTCCGCGCCCCGCGAGCCCGCCCCGCCGCCCGCCCGGCCATGAACGCCGCCCGCACCGGCTACCGAGTCTTCTCGGCCAACTCCACGGCCGCCTGCACCGAGCTGGCCAAGCGCATCACCGAGTAAGCGGGCGTCCCGGCGCCCTGCCCTGCGCGCCGCCCTCCGCGGGGCTCCGGGCCGACCCGGCGGCGGGGACGCGCTCCGCCCGCCCTCCGGCTTCTCGCCGCGACTCCGCGGCCCGGGCGCGGTGCCTGGGGGCCGGCGTCGCCACTCCCGGGTCTCCGGGTCTCCGGGGGGCGGGGGGGGGGCTCCCGACCCGGCCGGGTGGCGGCGGGGGGACCGCGGCCCCCGGGGGGCGGCTGCACGGCCTTGCAGGTGGAAGGCGCAGGATGCTCCCAGGAAGCGGAGGCGGAGGGGAGGGCAGTGGGAAGGAGGCAACTCCAGGGGAGGCCGAATTTGTCGGAGTTGGTGCCGGGAATAATAAAGTCTTTTTTTTTTTTTTTTTAATATTATTCATGAGAGACAGAGAGAAGCACAGATACAGGCAGAGGGAGAAGCAGGCTCCATGCAGGGAGCCCGATGCAGGACTCGATCCCAGGACCCTAGGCTCACACCCTGGGCTGAACCTGAGCCATCCGGGTTGCCCGCGAATAATAAAAGCCTAACCGCATTTCCTAAAGTCGACTTTAGAGTCCATCATTTTGGAGGAAAAATCTCTGCCTTTCCGTGTGTTGTTTTTTTTTTTTTTTTTTTTTAATCCCAAGGAAGCCGGTGATCTCAAGTGGCTTCTGAGATTCCTTCTCCAGCCCTGCCACCTACTAGCCCTGTGGCAGCACTGGGCAAGAGATTTGATTTTTTTCTGAATTTCCTGGGTAAGATAAGGACGGTGCTATCTACTGGGCAGGAACATTGTGAGCATGATACCAAATAATATAGATAAAAGCACGGAGCGGAGCGGAGGCTCCCCGCTGGCCTCTTCTCTGGCTGGCTCTTCTGCAGAGTCCCAGGGCTCTAATGTAAAGGGACGGCCTCAGGAGCCCTTTCCAAATAAACTCGTGACAAACGTTAAGATCTAAAACGAAGAGCTTGTATTTTTAATATTTGAAGTTATTTTTGTATCTTAAAACAACCTACGTTAGAGTTCCCCTGGATTTTTCAGAGTCTGTAAATGTTTGCAAGAACGTGGAAGGGTCATTTAAGAGTCCCCTTTTCTCAGTAATACTATGTTCTCTTCAGCTGGAGTATTTCAGCGAGATTAGAAGAGCAAATCCTTTTGCAATCCACTACCTTGTTTCTGTTTCTAACTCCCAATGAATATCTGGCTTTTTGAGGCCAAACTAAAATGCTAACTTTAAACGTAAAGCTCATGTTTGTTTATTTTGGGTCAGATATGCCACAGTGACCTTGCTGAGGGAGGAGGGCACCTTTAAAACGTCAGTGGTTTTGCTTTTTTAAATATTAGCTTCTTCCCTGCCTTGTTCCAGAAATGTTTTAAATTACTATAAATAATATTTGTAAGTGCTTCCTTTATCGGTTTCAGATCTTGACTTTCTGAGTAAGATTTTATTTGGAAAAAGGCCTTTGCCACTAGGCAAAGTTTGAAGGTCCCTGAGGTTATGATATTTTATTTCCAGGATTTCTTTTGGATCTAAACTTCCAAGCAGGGATTTTCAAACTTTTTGGGTTATGCATTTTAATCCATAAAAAAGTTAGGTGGGTTACATTCCCAGGATGTGTATAAGTTACACGTGTGTTAAAATTAACCCCCAGTATATCCTTCATCCAGTTTCAATTTAGTAACTTTTTGTTAATCTTATTTATTTTACCCATCTCACCTTTTTTTTTTTTTTTTTTGGCTGGAGTTTGTTTTTTCTTTAAGGAAGTAGACCTGACATGGGACTTGAACTCATGACCAGGAGATCAAAAGTCACATGCTCTACTGGCTGAGCCAGCCAGGTGCCCCAAGGAGTAATTTTTTTTTAATTATGGTAAAATATACATAACATAAAATGTGCCATTTAACAGTTTTTAAGTGTACCATTCAGTAGCTTTAAGTACACCTAGAGTGTTCTGTAACTATCACCAGGATCCATTTCTAGAAATTTTTCATCATCCCGAACAGAAACTCCATATCCAGTTGACTCCCTTATCCCTTCCCTCCCAGTCCCTGGTAATTTCTATTCTACTTTCTGTGTCTGAATTTGCCTATTCTAAGTACCTCTTATAAATAGAATCACGCAATGTTTGTCTCTTTGTGTCTGACTTATTTTACTTAGAATAATTTTTTCAGGGTTCATCTGTATTATAGCATGTATGAGAATTTCATTCCTTTTTTTTTTCCCCATTCCTTTTTAAGGCTGAATAGTATTCCATTGTAGGCCTGACTGGAATAATTTCATTCAGTTATTTATTTACACATACTGTGCACACTATTTGTTAATTTTATCAAGAGAAACTATTTCATACCTCAATATTCACGTTTCATAGCTGGGGAACACCAGGTCAGTGGCAAACTTCCGTTACCCAAAGAAATTCTTGATGTTCCAAAATCACTTTGCACTCTGAAAGATAGCAGCCTTCTTCATCTCAAAATCTATCATGGAATCGTAATTTCTGTAGAAATCAGTGTGTGCTCCTTTATTGGTTCAGCCACAGCAAACCTGAGGGAAAGCTGCAAGCACTGGGTTACAAGAATGCTCAACAGTCAGAAATCACAGGCGCTTGGCCAGAAGGCCGTGTATCTGAGGTGTCGTCCAATCCCTGGAAGCCACCGTAGTCCTCAGTACGAACCTCAAACCCCACGTCCTCCCTCACGGCTCCACTGTGTACCTGGCTGAGTATTTCTAAACAGGTTCTATCCCTACATCATAGCATTTCACTCATCAAAGTGGTAATGCCAACTGCTAACTAAAAACACCTGCAGCAGGTGCCTGGCTGGCTCATTTGGTGAAGCATGCAACTCTTTATCTCTTGGTCATGAGTTCAAGCCCCATGTTGGGTGTAGAGCTTGCTTAAAAATAAAATCTAAAAAAGAAAACCACAACCTGTGACACCATGAATTCCTTAATATCATATGGTATCAAGTCCTTGTTCGTATTTTCTCTGTCTCAGAAATGGCTTTTTAAACTTGGTTTGTTCTAATCAGGATCCAAACAAGATTCACACTGCATTTGATCAATGGCACTGAAGTCAGTATGATTTTGACAACTGAGGCCTTTGCCTCTGGCTTGTGGTTTTGGAGCTAGTGCTCATAACCAGACATTTGTCAGGGAGTGATTTTGCAAGATGGTTATTATTCAGAAAACAATGAATTTAGGCAGGAAACTTGGGCTGTGGCCCCCGGGGAAAGCAGCTTGTCACAAAGTGGCAGGCACTTGAAGCTGCTTGTGGCGTGGTAGCAGATGTGTAGCTCTTCACACGTTAAACTGTTTTTTGGGAGAGAATTCTAGTCTAGTTATTTTAGCCTTTTTGTTAAACATACGTGTATGAACTGGAGGGTTTTTTAATGAAAAAGACCATTCTTAATTGCTTTTTCCCCCCCACAGGCGTCTTGGTGCTGAATTGGGGAAATCTGTGGTCTATCAAGAGACCAATGGAGGTGAGTTAAAATGATTTCTTAAACATTCTTTGTTCTCTATGGTTAGTCAGTGGACATGTTTTTATTTATTTGTTTTTTAAGATTTTATTTATTCATGAGAGACACAGAGAGAGAGAGGCAGAGACAAAGGCAGAGAGAGAAGCAGGCTCCATGCTGGGATCCCGACTAGGGACTTGATCTAGGGTCCCCAGGATCACGCCCTGGGCCGAAGGTGGCGCTAAACCGCTGGGCCACCCGGGCTGCCATGAAAAAAGGCAAATATTAAAAAAAAAAAAAGCAAATATTACTTACGTGTAACAAACATTTTTCTCTTTAACACCAGGTATGAGCCATCCCTCTCTACTCCCCTCCAAGTCTTGATTTCTTTCTCTGTTATCTTTTTTAATCTCCTTCCCTTTTCCCCAAGATAATGCAAACGTCCTGTCATTATACAGTGGAAAAAAGGAGAGATGTAGAGAATATGTTTTTCCTTCTATATTGGGCTACATTTGATAAGTACCTTTTACATTTATCTGTCTCATTAGGTAATCAACTGGCATCAAGAGCAGTCTGGTACCAAGTAGTAATGATTTACTGAAAACCATCTTTGAGTTCTCTCATCTGTAAATTTTTCTCTCAAGTCTCTTGTAGACTCTCATCCCGGGATGATAAGCCATTTTGCTGCCCTCTGCGTTCCTGTGGAAAATTGTAACATTAAAAGATAATGCTTGAAAGCACTTTGTTGATGGCTAGTGTCCTAGGAATGCTGCATCATCAGTCTCCCTGGCCGCATACTTCAGATTATAATACCCTCCAAAGACAAGTTAATATAAAATAATTTGGAGCTATTTTCGTAAAATTGAAAGCCTAGGTTTATGATTCTGTGCTTCGTTTCTTCTTTCTAAGGTATAACTATCTATGGTAGAAGTAGCTTAAGGAGATAAATTACTAAAACCTAAGTGACGTTCAAAGATCTAAAAAAGCAAGGTAGGGGCGCCTGGGTGGCGCAGTCGGTTAAGCGTCTGCCTTTGGCTCAGATCATAATCACAGGGTCCCGGGATCGAACCCCGTGTTGGACTTCCTGCTCAGTGGAAAGTCTGGTTCTCCCTCTCCCTCTGCTTGTGCTCTCACTCTCTCAATAAATAAAATCTTTCAAAATAAATAAATAAATAAAATCTTTTTTAAAAAATTAAAAAGCAAAGTATTTGAAAAGAGCTAATGTAATGGATTGTTTAGTGGAAAGCACATAACGTCCAGGATGTTATAAGTTCCATGTTTCTTATAATTAGCCCGCAGATAGCCTTCAGCCAGCGTCCACACTTAGTAACTTGTTTTTTTAAAGTTTTATTTACTTAATCTCTACACCCCACATGGGACTCAAACTCACAACCCCCAGATCAAGAGTCGCATGCTCCTCTGATTAAGCCAGCCAGGTGCCCCCACACTTAGTTTTTACTTGGTGACTTTAGAAATTTTATGAGATATTGGTATTTAAAAACCTAGAAGTGGGGGCACTTGGGTGGCTCAAACCATCACGTGTGGACTCTTGATTTCAGCTCAGGTGTGGTAAGATTCAGCCCCATGTCATGCTCAGTGGGGAGGGGAGTTCTGCTTGAGATTCTCCTCCCTCTGCCCTGCCCCCTGCACATGCACTCGCTCATGCTCTCTCTCTCTAAATCTTTAGGAACACTCGGGTGGCTCAGCGGTTGAGCGTCTGCCTTCCGCCCAGGGCATGATCCTGGAGTCCCGGGATCAAGTCCCACGTCACGCTCCCTGCATGAAGCCTACTTCTCTCTCTGCTTCTGTCTCTGCTTCTGTCTTTGTCTCTCATGAATAAATAAATTTTTTTTAAGTAAAAGTCTTTAAAAGAACCCTCCCACCACCACCAAAAAAAAAAAAGCCTGAAGGTGAATGCAGATAAGTGAGCTAGTTTACTTAGCAATAACAATTTTAATGTATGGTAATGGCGTTTGGGAACCTCCTGAAAATATGCACTAGAAGAGAAGGCAGGTTTTTTGTTTTTTTTTTTAAGAATTTATTTATTCATTTTATCAGGGTGCCTGGGTGACTCAGTCATTTAAGCATCTGACTTTTGGTTTGGGCTCAGGTCATGATTTCAGAGTCTTGAGATTGAGCCCACCTTGGGCTCCACGATCAGCTGGAGGGATCTACTTGGGATTCTCTCCCCCCCAGCCCCTGCTCATGTGCAGGTGCACACACTCTCTCTCAAATCTTTAAGACATCTTAAAAAAAAAATGAAGACCTTGTTCTCCATCTTCCCATCACTATTCTAAGCCTCCTCTCCCTCGCTCCCTCTGTGGCTTGTTGCAGTAGCTTGCTGACAGGCCTTCCTACCTCCATTTCAGTCTCCCTAGGCCACCAGGATGTTTCCAAAATGCAAATGTTTTATTATTTCCACTGAAATCCTGCTCTCCAGAGTCCGCTCTCCCTAGCGATCACACAGGACCTTTTGGGATCTGAGCTCTGTCCACTCACTGCTCGTCCTAGATCCTCTGGCCCGGCCCACCGTTGGTGCGTGGGGGACTCCTTGCTGCCACTGTCGCCCTCCTGTTCTCTTCACAAACAGCTAGAGATCACACCCCATCCCATTCTCGACTCCTCCAGTGGCTCTCCTGTCCTGAGAATGAAGTCCAGACTCCTGCATGGTCTGGCCCCTGCTGGCTACCTGACCTCCCTCCCTCCTCATTCACTGTACTCTCCAGGGGGCTGACTGGCCATCTGCCCTCACATCTCTGGGTGTTCCATGCTCCCTTCCTCGGTATATATCCTAGCTTGCAGTGAGGCCGTTATTCTCTGAGCCCCATTATTCTGTCTCCTGGTCTTTTTCTTTTCTTTTTTTAAAGATTGTATTTATTTATTCATGAAAGACAGAGGCAGAGATACAGGCAAAGGGAGAAGCAGGCTCCACGCAGGGAGCCTAATGTGGGATCCATCCCAGGACCCCAGGATCATGCCCTGAGCCGAAGGCAGACACTCAGCCACTGAGCCACCCAGGCGTCCTATCTGTTGGTCTTTTTCCTTTCCTTTCCCTTTCCTTTCCTCTTTTTTTCTCTTTTTCTTTCTTCCTTTCAAGATTCATTTATTTGAGAAAGGGAGTACACCATGAGAGAGTATGCAGGAGTGGAGTGAGTGGCACAGGGAGAGAGTCCTCAAGTGGACTCCCCATGACATCACCACCTGAGCTGAAACCAAGAGTCAGCACTCAACTGACTGAACCACCCAGGCACCTCTCTTTTTCTTTCCTTCTTTCTTTCATTCTTTCTTTCTCTTCTTTCTCTTTTCTTTCCTTTCTTGGGTTGGGTTTGAACTTGGGTTCAAACTTTTGAACTTTTGATCGTTGGGTTGGGTTTGAACTTTTGGGTTTGAACTTTTGATCCTGGGGTAGCTGGGTGGCTCAGTGGTTGAGTGTTTACTTTTGGCTCAGGGTGTGATCCTGGGGTCCTGGGATGGAGGGCCTCTCTCTCTGCCTGTGTCTCTGCCTCTCTCTCTCTCTGTCTCTCATGAATGAATAAATAAGAAAAAAAGAAAGAGAGAGAGAGAAAGAAGAAAGAAAGAAAAGAAAAGAAAAAAGAAAGAGAAAGAAAGAAAGAAAGAAAGAAAGAAAGAAAGAAAGAAAGAAAGAAAGAAAGAAAGAAGAAATTTGAACTCTTGACCCTGAGGTCAAGAGTCACCTGTTCTCCCGACTGAGCCAGACAGGTGCCCCGTCTCCTGGTCTTTTCTGGCACATTGGCCTGAAAAGTCTGCCAGCCTTTGTGTCTCCTGTGTCTCCTGGATTGGTCTTCATACACTTGGTCTAGGTTCTCCCAAGGACAGGGCCTGGCACCAAGGAGGCCTCAGCATTTGTTGAAAGGAGGATGTTAACCTTTGACCTCTTTATTTGCTGTAAAAGACTTTTCCCCAAGCATCTTGTCTTATTTTGGTGATAAATTTTCCTTTTTGAACCCTGAGATTTTCTGTGGACCTGTTTGTGTTACTTTTGCCTTTTGGTGTATTTTTGCCTTATTTTCCCTTTAGCTTCACATTTTTTGTATACACACTTGTCATCCTGAGATCTATTCAGAATTTATTTTGGTGCACTAGATGAAGTGTTGGTTTAGATTCATCTCTACTTCTTCTAGATGCTGCCTAATTATTGTATCATGAAGTGCTTTTCTTAAACTACAGAACTCTTATTTTTCAGAAACAAGAGTTGAAATAAAAGAATCTGTTCGTGGCCAAGATATTTTCATCATACAGACAATACCCAGGTAAGAGGGAGCACAACTTTATGTACCCCCTTTCCTCTAAAAATCATAGTGATAGAATTCATGGTGTTATCATATTAACAACAATTGAGTTTCCTTTCACTATAAATGTATACGCGTTTTAAACTAAATGCTTCCCAAAAC
The DNA here is from genome assembly GCF_048418805.1 of Vulpes vulpes. Taxonomy (NCBI): domain Eukaryota; kingdom Metazoa; phylum Chordata; class Mammalia; order Carnivora; family Canidae; genus Vulpes; species Vulpes vulpes. The sequence goes on from NC_132781.1 coordinate 5,043,656, forward strand.
CCAGTTGTAGGCTTTTGACATTCCTACCCTGTTTGTCCCACTGTACTTACTATTTGATCCTCCTCTCCAGGCTTTAAACCGCTTGGTATTCCCTGAACCTGGTCCATGTCTGCTCAGCTTTGCTAAAAAGCTTTTTGTTATTAAACGCAGTGCATAACTGCTGCTGATTTATACTCATCAAGACCATCTTGACACTGTTGTTTTCTTTCTTTCTTTCTTTCTTTCTTTCTTGACCATCTTGACACTGTATTTTTTTCTTTGTATTTTTTTCTTTCGTTTGTTCTTTCCACAGTGGCCCATTTCTAGCTGTCTGTATTGTAGATAGCATCTGCCACCCCTTCCTTCCCTTAGGGGAAATCCTAGCCTACCTGAGGGTGACCTTCCATGTGGGATTATCTCCTCTCATCCCTTCTCAGAGAATGGGGTAGTAAGGCTATGTGTGTCTTTGAAAAATGCAGATCTTCGTGTCTTGGTTAATTTAGATTCCTGAGACTGTGTTAGTAATGAGATTGGCACTAAATGCCAGCAGTGTGCAACCATTTATGTTACCTAAATATCGTATAATATCATCTTTCATCCTTAAACCAAATCTGGCACGGAAGCTATTTTTAGCCTCAGTGACAATGTGACTTGTAAAAAGAAATATATATTTGTGGGATCCTGGCTGGCTCAGTTGGTAGAGCATGTGGCTCTTGATCTCAAAGTTGTGAGTTCGAGCCCCACCTTGGGCGTGGAGCCTACTTAAAATTAAAAAAAAAAAAATTAGAAAAATATATTTTGTCTTCCTCCCTTTCCTGGTGCTGAGATCCTAAAACCCTTGGAATTTCCTAAGGGCTAAAAGCAATAAAGGTGTCTTTTATTTAACAAGCACCCTGTCAACAGCACCAGAGGTGTTTTTTTGGAAGCCCCTAGATAACCTTGAAATGGGGTTCTTTGCCTGAGGGACCAATCAGCAGCTGAGAGGGTTGGAACTCAGCCCCTCCCTCCCCTGTGGGAAGGTGAATCAGTCATCAATAGCCTCTAGAAGGTGCTTGAGGCAATAACCCTTCACATATGTCATATTTATCTGTTTAGGCAAATACCTCGGAAGATTCCAGGAAACGGAATTGCTGGGTATAAGGATCCATGCCCTTGTAGTGTTGGCAATAGAGTACAGTGATGATGGCTACTTCTGATGGCCCTCTTGTCCTCCAGCAGTTTTAATTTTGTGCTGGTTACCTCCTGGTCATGGCACTCTTTTTGTCTCGTGCTTTTGTTTGATGGATCTTGGAAAAAGGGGGAGACCTGAAGGTCTTGCCTGGGAGTAAAATGCATGTAGTGAGGGCTTGGACACCCCACGAGGCTACCCTCTGGTGTGCTTCTTCCCTGGCCTTTGTCCTTGGTGAAGGGTAAGGCTGCATCGTCCTCACTTCTGTTTGCTGGTGGGGCTTACCTTCCGAAACCACTTGCAGCCTATTTCTTTTGGCTACTCCAGTTATGTAAATTTTTGATTACTGAGGGTGGATTTAATTATTTGGAAATGGCAAAAAGCCATTCCGAATGAAGTGATTATGTTGCATGATTGAAATGTGTGATATTCAGGAAGCTTCCAAATATACTGAGCAAAGGAAGGAAGTAAAATGGATATGAAGCTTACCAAGTGTTTCTTGAAGGACAATTTCCGTGATTATGTTAGAAGCTCTTGTGTGTTGATGGGACTAAGAAGGGTCATTAAAGCACATTTACAACTTATTTGCTGCAAATGATTAATTCTTGAGGTGATGAGTGGGGGAAATCCTACCCCATCAACTCATGGTTCTGACTTCCTTTTTTTTTTTTTTTTTTTAAACTTTTATTTATTTATGATAGTCACAGAGAGAGAGAGAGAGAGGCAGAGATGCAGGCGGAGGAAGAAGCAGGCTCCATGCACTGGGAGCCTGACGTGGGATTCGATCCTGGGTCTCCAGGATCGCGCCCCGGGCCAAAGGCAGGCGCCAAACAGCTGCGCCACCCAGGGATCCCCATGGTTCTGACTTCCATCTATGGTGTTGGCCTGTCTTTGCAGTCCTGCTCAGTTCAATTGATGGGTATAGACCATGTCTGTTTCCTTACATTTGTCTTTGTCTATCAAAAACAACAGAGCAGGGCAGCCCTGGTGGCGCAGCGGTTTAGCGCCGCCTGCAGCCCAGAGTGTGATCCTGGAGACCCAGGATCGAGTCCCACATCAGGCACCTTGCATGGAGCCTGCTTCTCCCTCTGCCTGTGTCTCTCATGAATAAATAAATAAAAATCTTTAAAAAAAAAAAAAAAAAACGACAGAGCAGTAAGGGTCAAATTTAATATAGAATGTGATTATCTTAGGGGAAAGAAAAATGAGTCCGGGGCGCCTGGGTGGCTCAGTGATTGAGCATCTGCCTTTGGCTCAGGTCATGATCTTGGGGTCCTGGGATCGAGTCCCGAATCGGGCTCCTTGCAGGGAGCCTACTTCTCCCTCTGCCAGTGTCTCTGCCTCTCTCTCTGTGTCTCTCATAAATAAATAAATCTTTAAAAAATGAGTCGGTAAACAATTAAGATTGTCCTACTTAGATACAAAGACTACAAGAACTAGCCAGGATGTACTTGGAACAGTCTTAGGGAACAGATAAACAAAGCAGAGGCTGCCAGCCAACTTCTCTTCACCCTGCTAGCCCACAGATTAACTGCCTGGTGTCCAGTTTGCCTAGTCTGGCAGTGAATGGGGAAAGCCAATGTGACAAAGGCTCTTTTGTTGCCTTCCTGACCAAAAGGGTGGGGCGTGGAAGGCTTTCCTTAGCCTTGAGCTGGAGGATGTTGAATCCCTAGGCATAGGTCATTAGGAAGAGGAAAAGGTAGAAAATGAACCCTCATGGCAGAAATAAGTAATTAATGTAAGAAAAGTTACGCTGAAATCAAGGCCCTTCTGAAATGGTTCATCTTGTTATATTAACATCTTACTCTCTGAGCCCACCTTGTGGTGTGTTGTCGAAACCTCATTGTAGACCGTGGTTGTGTATTATAAATACTATCACAAAGCCAGATAAAAGCCCACCACCTGGACAGATACTCTTCCAAAATCTATTAAATTAACTTCATTCTGAGTATATTGTTGGCATTGAGATCTGGTAAGAAACCGTGGCCAGCGGAGCTTTTACAGTGCCACACACTAGCACACCAGTGGAACGTTAAGGAAGCTCTGATTGTACTTCTAACATTGTCAAACAGTCTATATGCAGAAGAGGACTTTGCTATGGTGTATATGATGCCTGGTGTTCAGTCTAAATACGGACTCCTGAAGTATTTACACACACACTGTCCTCCAAGGGCTATGCAGCCTTCCAGCTTAACATTCAGAACCTACAAGGCATCAATTTAGGTGATCGGATGGGGGAAAGGAAGCTCTCCCCTCTGCAGAATCAAGTATAGAAGTCTTTGGGAGGCAGCACACTGAGTTAGATGTGTTCTTTCTTGGGACAAATGATTACCACAAAGGTGATCCAATGTGGGCCTCTGGCATTTTCTTGAAATGTGGTCGGCTTTGCCATTTTATCTCCAGCACCTAACACAGTGCCTGATTCACTTTGCTCAATAAGTATTTGTTGAATATATGAATGAACTAAAAGTGACCAAGTGTAATGAATTCCCAAGTACCTTGAAAGTGTTTGATGAGTATTTTCTCCTGATTTTACCAAGAGATTGTGTGTCCTCTAACTTTTTGATGCCAGACTTGGGACATTATTGATTTGGGAGTGTGAGGAGGAAAGGTGCTCCAATTTACTTCAGAGGAAGGAAACATCTGGAAAACAATGTAACCTATCAGCAGTCTGAAAGGAGTGTCGTAGGTATCGAGTCCTGAGTCAGTTATATCTACCCGCTGCAAGAAATGCTTTTATGACAGAACCCTGAACTTACAAAAAAAAAAAAACCCGAATTACAAAGGTGAGGCTTGTGTTCTGTAAGTTGAATGTGGATGTGGAAAACACATTCTTGTCAGAGGGCAGGAATGTCTTTGCAGTGTCTCACGCCCAGGTGCGCTAAGGATGGGCGCCCTTGGAGAGAGGCAGAGAGACTGGGAAAATGGCCTCTCTGTCCTTCAGGCTAAGAAGCAATCTCGTGAGGAGTATTTCATTTACCTACCTAAGCATTATAAAGTCGTCTGCTATGTTGATGGCAAGCTCTCCATTTTGCTATAAATGAGGGCAGCATCACTGCTATGTAGCAGACAGTTTAAGGACACCTGAGAGCCTCCTCCTCACATGGATAGAAACCAAGACATGGGAAATGATCCTCTTTTTTGGGAAGGCAGGGGAGATACATTCCTTACCCAAGGGTGGGTGTCTGAGGACTCTTGGATAATCCAAGAGGGGTAGGAAGAGGCTGGAGAGGGAGGGTTGAGCATTAGAAGAGCATCCTGAAGGATTTCAAGGTTCTCACCTCATTTTTTTTTTCTCTTTTTTGAGGATATAGTCATGAGTGTGGGAGCCCCATTCTCTGAAACCCAGGGAGGACCCTGTTAGGGCCACTTTTGGCTCTAGTCTCAGACCTTCCCAGGTGACATGGGGTAGAGTGATGCAAGGCACTGAACTTGAAGCCTCACTGATGACCTTCCCTCTGCCCTAAGGCTCTCACCTTTTTTTTTTTTTTTTTGGAAGATTATTTATTTATTTGGGAGGGGCGAGGGATAGAGAAGAGCTTGTGAGAACACAAGTGGGGAGGAGGGGCAGAGGGAGAGGGAGAAGCAGGCTCTCCACTGAACAGGGAACCCATTGCAGGACTTGATCCCAGGACCCTGAGATCATAAACCCGAGCCAAAGGCAGACGCTTAACCGACTGAGCCACCCAGGTGACCTGGTTCTCACCTTTTTTAAGGGCAGAGCCCACATTAGGCTCAATCAGCCTTGGCAAAAGGTAGCAATCCACATTCATTAAAACTGGAAGTAGCCTGCGAATGTCTTTCAGATTCCTCTTTTTGTCTCTCTGGGTAATCTTTGTTGGACATCTGTGTATCTTGAGGAAAAAAGGATGAGGCGATTTTTGAAAACTTAGTTCCAAGACCTCCCCATCCTCTACCCTACCCTCTACCCCGTGAAGAACGGAGAACACATCCTTTCTGGAGATGGCAGCTAACTAGCAGGGGCAGTGGGTTTCCCTTGGCAGTCACAGGAAGCAGGGGGCCGGTGCGCTGGCCTGAGTCTGCCGTCCCTGGACGGTGCCAGCGGCTGCTGGTTCCCCCTGGCCAGCAGTTGATGTCTCCTCCGATGCCACTCCAGCGACCATGTCATTGACAGAAGATCCAGGCAGAGGTGAGCGTGGATAACTGCTGTGGATTTACCTAAGCGCAGCTAAAAAGAAGAGCTCAGAAGCTTTCCTCTGGATTTGTGAGGTGCCATCATAAGCCAGTGTGGTGACAAAATGCCCATGACGCCCATCTTGGCAGCCCATTTCTTGGGCTGACTTTTCCATCTTTTTTAGGGGTTGATGAATGAAACTAACCCCCAAATACAAATGTCGACTGTTTCAGAGACGTGAACACCGCTGTGATGGAGCTGCTGATCATGGCTTACGCGCTGAAGACTGCCTGTGCCAGGAACATTATCGGAGTCATCCCGTACTTCCCCTACAGCAAGCAAAGCAAGATGCGGAAGAGGGGTTCCATTGTGTGCAAGCTCCTGGCGTCCATGCTGGCGAAAGCAGGTGAGTGTGGACGCAGGCCCCGGGGAGCCCGCCCTTGTCACTTAGGACTCTTTCTGCTTGACATTAGTCCCTACCTCAGCTAATTTGGGGCCTCTCTCTTAAGTGTTGTTCACTAATTACTTCCTTCCTGTTTCCTTTTGATAGTTCTGGTTAGGGGTGTGTGAGCTTAGGTATGAACTCTCATGTGTTCCTCTCCTCTTTGTCTTAACTTGACAGTGACGTTGTCTCTCCTCTAATCCTGGACTTTCTCATCATTCTGCCCCATCTCATCTTCTCATGAAAACTTTAGCTGTGATCCTGGCGTCCTAATGGGATCTTTCGAGCTTCAGGTGTAGATTTACGTATTTGCCTTGGTTAGCTAGCTGCTGTTTTTGTACGTAGTCTTAAACTGGGTTTTTCTTCCGCGGCTTCTCCAGTTTATGTAGTACTCCTTTCTTCCCCTCCTGACTGTCTTTCTGAATAGCAGCTCATTTTCATTGCTTTTATTCTGTTTTTGTAGCGGCAACATACTTTCTGGCCCGTGAATCAAATGTAATAACACCTGATGGTAATTGGGATTTTATTTGCCTGGCGTGTTTACTTAAAAACTCTAATATACATTCAAGTCCTGAGAAACATTTGGATTCCATCCTCTCTCAAGATGTGTAGCTGTTTGGGGAGGAACGGGTAATTACTGGTTCTTTGCTCTAGAGGGTTTGCAGTAACCTTTGATTATCTGTAGTGTTTTTATATATGTACCTTTTTTGTTCACGACTGATTCTAAGAGTATGTCTGTCATATTTTTTCTATAAGAATACTTCTTGACTCATTCTTTTATGACATTGAGAAATTGTTCCAAACTCTCCACTATCTTACCTTTGTGGTATATGGATTTTATCTCCTAATACATGTATTATTTAGCTTTCATATTCTTAATTCCTTCTGCTCTAGCCACAGGCCTTTAACACTTCTTAGAGTCTTTAGTCAAGGCCTATTTTTTACACCCATTACTTCTTCCATGTTTTCTAACTTTACATATTCATATTTTTGCTTGTGCCTGATTTTTCTTAATTTTCAGGACCAAGCTAGTTAGGATAGTATAGGAGAGGACCTTCCTCTCTGCTCTAGCTCTCTCTCCATGTGGAAGGTCATAGGCTCTTTGACATGAGGCTTGACAACATTCTGAGCTCACTAAGTGTTGTTGAGGCTCCAGATGAAGTCTATGACTAATGTGCTTGTCCACAACACAGTCCCTGCTTTCAGGCTTCGGTTAGGAAACAGGAGTGGGCGTCTAGTTTATGTCCACTGTGGCCATTAACTTGTAGGGGTGAACGTTGTAATTTTTTGTTTTAAAATTTCAGGTTTAACTCACATTATCACTATGGATCTTCATCAAAAGGAAATACAAGGCTTTTTCAGCTTTCCCGTGGACAACCTTAGAGCCTCACCTTTCCTGCTTCAGTATATCCAGGAAGAAGTGAGGAGCCACCAGCAAACACCCCATTGTCCTCAAAAGAGACCCTATGTAGTTTTTCTCTGGTATCAGATTTCAATATTGAAAGGCACATCAGATGGTCTTTCCCTTAAGTCTCAGTGCCTGAGGCAGCCAGATAGGGTCAGCATGTAGGCATGGACGATCATATTTTTTAAAGCCATTAAAAATGGATTTCCTTCTAAGTATCTTTAGCAATTTGCTTATGTTTTCTTAAATGAAGGTGTTAAGAAGTAATTATTTTTTAATCTTCTTGATGTAGCAGTACTTTTGCAATGATGTTAATTGATAAGTGTTAAATTTTAAACGTGTAAGTGAAACTCTAGAGTATTTGATTGCTAGTATGGATCATTGTTACGAGAGGGAAAAGTGTCACACCAGCACCCAGGTGTTACTTTGTGATAACTTTTCAGTATTTTCTTATTTTTCCTTCAAATCTAGATTCCAAATTACAGAAATGCAGTCATAGTAGCTAAGTCTCCTGATGCTGCCAAAAGGTAAATATGTTGGACATTCATAAAAATTCCTTTTGGGTGCTTCTGAAGTCAAAATGAGCTGTTTGGGAACTCAGAGCGTGTAATCATGTTGGCCTGGAAAAGCTCATTGGCTCCAGCTTTCCCCCACGGTATTGTCCTGTTCCCACCAGGGCTTTATCGCTAGTCTCCAAACAATACAAGGCGGTCCCTGAATTACCCGGTTTTCCTTCCTGTAGGAGAAAAGGAAGTTCTTCCTTCAGATTCTCAGGAAAAGGAAAACAGAGGGCCATGAGCGTTTTTCAGGCAATGGTTTTTAAGAGACCTTTTTTAAACAAGGTTCCATCTTCTGAAGATGAGTGTTACAATATTGGACAAAGCAGAGAAACAGAATCATGTACAATCAGATGCTGGCCCACATCTCAACTCCTGTGCCTCTTGAGGCTGGTCTAGGCCCCATCTCCTGAATTGCCTAAATCATTCCTTTGTGTGTCTGTAAAAGTTCAGATGATGTTTTCATTTGATGATTAATAAAGTGATGAGATAGTGACACTTGGGTTTTCTTTCCATGAATTTCCGTTTCTCGCTTTCTCGTAGGGCCCAGTCATATGCTGAGAGACTGCGTCTGGGGTTAGCTGTGATCCACGGAGAAGCTCAGTGTACAGAGCTGGACATGGATGATGGTCGCCATTCTCCCCCGATGGTCAAAAATGCTACTGTCCACCCGGGTCTGGAGTTGCCCTGTAAGATTAGCTCTATGTTCTTATTTCACATGTAAATCGAAGAAAGTTTTAATAATATGAATGGCTAGAAGTTAATACGTATATGGATGAATGGTATCTTGGTCTTTTGCTTTTTAAAGATTTTTATTTTTATTTATTTATTTATTTATTTATTTATTTATTTATTTTTATTTATTTATGATAGTCACAGAGAGAGAGAGAGAGAGGCAGAGACACAGGCAGAGGGAGAAGCAGGCTCCATGCACCGGGAGCCCGACGTGGGATTCGATCCCGGGTCTCCAGGATCGCGCCCTGGGCCAAAGGCAGGCGCCAAACCGCTGCGCCACCCAGGGATCCCAAGATTTTTATATTTAAGTAATCTCTACACCCAGCATGAGGCTTGAACTTATAGCCCCGAGATCAGAAGTCACATACATGGGACGCCTGGGTGGCTCAGTGGTTTAGCGCCTGCCTTCGGCCCAGGGCGTGATCCTGAGGTCCTGGGATTGAGTCCCACATTGGGCCCCCTGCATGTGCCAATTGATGGCAGTTTGATAGGATAAAAAAGTTAGAATGTTTACACCTCTGACAGGAGCCTGTCTGAAGTAACCTGTTGGAGGTATAAACATTCTGATATTTCCCTGCCTTATTAATCTCTGTATGTTTATGGAGCATGGCAAATAGATACAAATTTTAGAGATTCCTCTAAAAAGCATACTGTTATCTTCTGGTATAGAATTCCAGTTATTACCACTCAAAATCCATGGAAAGAAATAGCCTCCACACTGCTGGATTATTAACAAGTTAGTCAGGTATCAGGTCAAAGGGTTGTATTACTAAAATAAGTGCTAAAAGTTACTGGGATCCCAGAGCCTGGTATATAGTCAGTGGTTACTATCACCCACCCTCCCAAAATATAAAAGTTTAAGATTCACACCGTCACACATACAACGTTTTAGCTAAAGCTAAAATTATTTCACACTCTGAATGCTAAGTGCTACCCAGATTAGTTCAGTTGTCCTTATGGAGTCTGTGAATGTAACACCATCTCCTTTAACAAAAGGGGAAACCAATGCAATCCCATTCAATTACCTAAAAATACCAAGATGGGACGCCTGGCTGGCTCAGTTGGAAAGGCATGTAACTTTTTTTTTTTTTTTTTTTTTTAAAGATTGTCTCTCTCCCTCATGAGCAAATAAATAGAGAGAGAGAGAGGCAGAGACACAGGCAGAGCGAGAAGCAGGCTCCCTGTGGGGAGCCCGATGTGGGACTCGATCCCAGATCCCGGGATCATGCCCTGAGCTGAAGGCAGACACTCAACCTCTGAGCCACCCAAACATCCCAACTTCAGTGGTTTTTATACAAGAGAAACAAGTAATAAAGTCTTAGTTTAAATTTTTGGTATTGCAGCATTTTTTTTTGCAGCATTTTATTTTATTTGAGGATTTCATAATTAAAGTTCTTGAATAGGCGATATATCCCCATATTTCAAAATTTAAAAAGTATAAAATTCTTTACAGTAAAAAACTTATCCCCAGCTATTCTGATCTGCAGTATAGTTGGTTTCTTATATCCATTTAGAGGCTGTATGCATATGCAAGCAGATAACATACTTCTTTCTCGCATTTTCACACGGCGGTAGTATATTAGACACATTGTTCTCCCCCTCGCTTTTCTCATTCAAGACCTTCCCTGTCAGTCTGGACATACCTCTTGGTCTTTTAGTTTCATAAGTGTTCTCTACTTTATGGATATACCACAATTTATTCAGTCAGTTGTCTGTTGATGAACATGTAGTTTTTCCAGGCTTTGGCTGTGAAGAAATGCCAATTAATAATAAACACTTTTTGAGCCCTGATTATGTGTCAAGAGTTCATCTAAGCTCTTCAGTAGATCTTCGGGTGATCTTTCGTTTTTGCATGATTTTCTTAGAGCTACTTGTGTCATCTCTCATGCCAGCGAGGCAGCTGAGATGCAGCCAGGAGCTGGGGAAGCCAGGTTTTGGAATGACAGGAGCTTCAGGAGCCATACTTTAGCTTTTTATTTTGAACAAACTGCAATCTTAGAAAAAAGCTGAAAGAATACAGAATTTCTCTCTACTCTTTGCTCGGAGTCCCCAGATTTAGCACTTAGATATATATATCCTTTTCTTCTGAACCATTTGAGGGTGAGTTGTAGACATAATGTCTGTATTCCTAAATGCTTCAGTAAATATTTCATAAAAACAGATATTCTTTTACATAACCACAGTGTAATTATTAGACTCCGGAAACGGACATTGTTACAGTACTGTTACCTAATCTGCAGACCTTATTCCTATTTTACCATTTGGCTTACTGTGTCCTTCAGAGCAAAGGAAAAATCATTTCTTTCTGACCTAGAACCCAATAAAGATCACACATCAGACTCAGTTGACCTTTCTCTTTAGTCTCATTTAATCAGGAACAGCACCTCTGTCCTTGGTCTCTTATGAACTTGACACTTTTGAAGAGTATAGCCCAGTTGTTCTATAGAATATCCTTTTATTGGGGAGTATTCCTTCATATTAGGTCAAATCAGTTATTACTATGATTCTCTTTCTTCCCTGTTGAAATTCAGTTCTATCAGAATGGATTCATAGAACCTTAGTTTATTCAAGGTATTCTAATCCATTGCTACTATTTATTGTAATAAATTGTCAAATTTATTACCAAATTGTCTTCGACTTGACCAAAGAGAGCCTTTGAGCCCCTCCTGTGTTCTTTTGACATGTCCCTGTCATTTTTGATACTTACTTTCTGATATAGCTAGATGTTCCATATTTCTTTTAAAGATTTTACTTATTTATTTGAGAGGGGGATGTGTGAGAGGGGAGAATGGCAGAGGGAGAAGCAGACTCCCCGCCGAGCAGGGAACCTGATGTGGAGCCTGATGCGGAGCTTGATCCCAGGATCCCAAGGTCATGACCTGAGCTGAAAGCAGACGCTTCACCTGCTGAGCCACCCAGGTGCCCTAGATGTTCCATATTTATCCTGTACTTACTTCACCCTGGAATCAGTCATTCCAACAAGCAGCCCCAGTGCTTTTAGTGGAAAGTGGTATTTACAAACCAAGATTTGGGCTATGGGGTGTACACTCAGCACTAGATGATACTACCTGTGACTAACCTTCACTTACGTTCTTTCATAAGTGACAGAATGTACTTAAAAAGATGAGAAATAAAATTACTGGGTCAAAAGTTATGTTGCTAAATTATTGTAATATTTTATTTATATGATGCTATAAAGCAGTATGTTCCTTCATAGACCTTTGGTGTGTTTACATTACAATTTTTACAGCGGCCATAGGATCATTTTCTGATCCCTTCTAACAGATTTAGCCAAGAGAATGCTTTTAAAAAGTGCTAGTTTTGTATAATTATACTTTCCAAATTAAATATGCTTTATATTATCAGTTATACTTCAGTATATTTTAATAGTTTAGTTAATAGTAACGAAGATGAGGGGAACCTGGGTGGCTCAGTCAGTTCAGTGTCTGCCTTCAGCTCAGGTCATGATCTCAGGGTCCTGGGATCAAGCCCTGAGTTAGGCTCCCTGTTCTGCGGCGAGCCTTTTTTCCTTCTCCTTCTGTTCTTCCTCCTGCTTGCGTGTGCGTGCACGCACTCTCTCTGTCAAATAAATAAATAAATAAAATATTTCAAAAAGTTGTAATGAAGATGAAGATACTGGACTGCTAGAACAAGACCAAAAGTATTGGGATGCCTGGGTGGCTCAGTGGTCTGCCTTTGGCTCAGGGCATGATCTTGGGGTCCTGGAATTAGGTCCCACATTGGGCTCCCTGCGTGGAGCCTGCTTCTCCCTCTGCCTATGTCTCTGCTGCACGCTCTTTCTCTCTCTCTCTCTTTCTCTCTCTCTCAATCTCTGTCTCTCATTAATAAATAAATAAATCTTTTTTAAAAAGTGAAGTATAAATTTTTCTGTTTTATGAGATAGAAATTGATTACATAGGATGTAATAGATGTAATAGATGGCAAGGGCATCTAATGAACTTGGAAGGATTGCCTGTTGGTGCCTCTCTCAGCACTGCTCTGTGTTTGCCATGTGGTGAAAATGAAAGAGTTTGGATCACAAAAAGGAGAGAAAGTCACCTCTTTTGGCTTGACTTTTCTGGCTTGGTAATTTTACAAATGAAGATGTGATTTTCATCACTAAAGCAAAAACAGACATTAGCTCCCTCGAGCATCTCTTAAATGTTAGTTTTGACTTGTTTGCACCTGGATAGAGTTGTAGGCTTGAAGATAATTTCAGTTCCAGTCCTACCGGAGACCTTATTTTATTTCTTCTTTTTTTAATGCCAGTCTGTTGATAAACTTGGCCTTCCATTGAACTAAAAATAGACCAAAATCAAAACGGATAAGGAATGAGTAATTCCTCCTGGCCCTTTCTTGCCCTATATTCTAAGAGAGGAAGATTTGGTTAATTGACTCTGGGGAGAGAGTAAGAGAAAGTGTAAAATTTAAGGATGGTTACGAATGCAGTATTATTTTACATGGGAAATGGTAACTTTAAAAGCAAAAGATATGGGGATGCCTGGGTGGCTCAGCAGTTGAGCACCTCCCTTCGGCTCAGGTCTTGATCCTGGAGTCTCGGGATTGAGTCCCGCATGGGGCTCCCTGCAGGGAGCCTGCTTCTCCCTCTGCCTGTGTCTCTGCCCCTCTCTCTGCGTGTCTCTCATGAATAAATAAATAAAATCTTTAAAATAAATAAATAAAAGCAAAAGATAATTTCCTGCTTTCTCCTAGATTTGAGGTCATTTGATAACTTGACATTTTCACTACAGTAAGTTGATACAGTTTGTGATTTCTGGCCATAAACAATGGTGCAGAATTCATTTATTCTTAAACATAGGGTAGTTTTAGCACCCTTTATCCTTAATCTCCAGTACATACATTACTTCTGATAATTTTGAATTTTCAGTGGTTTTTTTTTTTTGGTGGGGGGGTAAGCTTAGAAAATTTGGGACTTTTGTTTTTAGCCTGTGATGTACTGTTCATTTCCCTTGACCCTATTAATAAAGTCTGTCTCCGTTTCTTAGTAGTCACTAAAAATTTTTTTTTTTAAGATTTTATTTATTTAAGGGATACACAGAGAGAGGTAGAGACTTAGGCAGAAGGAGAAGCAGACTCTGTGGGGAATCTGATGCGGGACTTGATCCTAGGACCCCGGGATCACGACCTGAGCCAAAAGCAGACACACAGCCATCAAGCCATTCAGGTGCCCCAGTAGCCACCAAATTGTACGTTCAGTTTTATCCAGATCCTAAAATTAGTAATGAACAGGGAATGAACATACCGGAAAAGATGCTTGCTTTTTAAAAACCTTTTAAGCCTCCATCCTAGCCATGCCTGTGTTTTTCATTCCACACTGATAAGCTTTTTGGGAGAAACAAAGTTACAGAGTAGTAAGGAGGAGTACTGTGACATGTTTTCCACATCAAACTAGAGCTGAATTTTTATTGGTCTTTGAGGGATACTGGCTTGCAATCTTTTTTCTCTTTTTACAGAGGAAAATGGCCAAGAAAAGGGGCCACATCTCTTTGAGAAGTGGGTAGGTCAGCACAACCGTTTACCACATGGTTTAATATAAAGACAGTTTAGGGAAGCTTTCCTAATGCTGATGGTTTATCTTCTCCGTCTTTACCTAAATACTACCAAACGATACTTATATGCAGAGCCTTTTGACTGCCCTAATTAAAAAAGAAAATTGCCCTTGTTTCTGGGATGGGAAATCAGGAAATGTTGATTCAAATCTGCCAATAAAATAGTACTGGATTTCAGCTCGGCTGATTTGCTGGTATGTAGAAAGATCTGCCTGTTCTTTGAGATTTATGGTACCTGTGGATAAGAATCTGCTAAAGTGGTTTGTTTGCTGATAGCTGCTAACCTAGAGAATTACCCTGAGTTTTATTCTTATGTCCCTCTCCCACTACTGGTTTAATATTTCAGAATAATAAAAAGCTTTAAAAGTAGGATACTTAGTCTATTCTAATGAAATATTCTCTCTCTCTCTCTCTCTCTCTCTCTCTGTTTGCTAACCTTCTTTTGAGGGTGAATTCTTACTTCCCTTCTCTATTCTGGAGTTAGGTTTGTACACAGATGGGCCTTTTCTAGGTATAAATTGTGTAGTGAGATAGGAAGCCTGTACTTTAAGGACCAATCAAATTAGGAAGAAATGGACGCGCCTAGATGGCTCAGTTGGTTAAGTGTCTGCTTTCGCTCAGGTCACGATTCCAGGGTCTTGGGATCGATCCCCACTTTAGGCTCCCTGCTCAGGGGGCGGTGGGTAGGAGTCTGCTTCCTGCACTCACGCCCTCTCACTCTCTCTCAAATAAATAAATAAAATCCTTTAAAAAAATCAAGAAGAGGGGATCCCTGGATGGCTCAGCGGTTTGGCGCCTGCCTTCAGCCTAGGGCGTGATCCTGGAGTCCCAGGATCCAGTCCCACATCAGGCTCCCTGCATGGAGCTTGCTTCTCCCTCTGCCTTTGTCTCTGCTTCTCTCTCAATCTGTGTCTCTCATGAATAAATAAATAAAATCTTAAAAAAAAAAATCAAGAAGAAATGATGGAGTCATAGTCAGTTACTGTCTTCAAGTCCCTAATTTCCAGGAAATTGATGATGTCAATCATGTAGTTATCTGGTAATAAGGTTACATTGTCCAAATAAAGTTACTTTGGAAGAAAATGAAGTAAAGCTTGCTTTGTGCCTGGCAGCCTTTACCTGTTTGATTTTCTACAGAGTGGCATTTATTTTACATTATCAGTCTCCGTGTAAGTAGAATTATTTCTTTTGCATGGCATTGCATTGCTGCTTCTGTGTGTGTAAGATCTTCCTCAGCCTGCCACTCTGGACTTGTGCTGTCCGAAGACCAGTAGCTGCTAGTTACGTGTGGCTCTTAGCTCTTTACAGGGCTGGCTGGCTAGAAGTGCTGTCTTTGTGAAATGCACACTAAATATCGAGGACTTAGTGTGAAAGGGAAGGTCTAATATCTCTAATAAATTTGCATATCGGTTATATACTAAAACATCTTGGATATACCAGACAAGATCTATTAATTTCACTTTTTTCTTTACTTTTTTTTTTTTAAAGATTTTATTTTTTTAATATCTCTACACCCAACAGGGGGCTCGAACCCACGACTGAGATGAAAAGTTGTGTGCTCCACTGACTGAGCTAGCCAGGCACCCCCTTTTTACTTTTTTAATGTGGCTTCTAGAAAATGTAAAATGACATTTGGCTCACCTGTTTCTTTTAGACAGCACTGCTCTACACAGTCTGTTTCTGAGAGACCCCAGGTTTATTTAGGAGAGTTTTCTTTGTTTAATAATTTTTTTTCACCACTTCCAGGGAATGAGGTTGCAGTTGTATTTATTTAGTGACACAGAACTAACTGGGATCTTGTGGTTTGTTTTGTTTTGCTAGTGATGATGGCCAAAGAGAAACCACCAATAACTGTAGTCGGAGATGTTGGAGGGCGCATCGCAATCATAGTGGTATGGTCATGTGTCGTCCTTCATGTGCAGAGATGACACTGCGGGCTCCTAGTAGGTTGTACACTTTGGGATTATACTTCTGGTAAAGATAATAAGAGTTAAATGGATCCATCTATCCTTTCTCACCCAAACTCCTTTAGGACAAGGAGAAATTTTTGTATAGTTGAACAGGGATTATTATAACCTACAGGTATAAAAAGAACGTAGGAACTCCCATAAGAAAATTCAACCCCATAAATAGCCTTCATCTTAAGGGGTCTAGGTTCCATCAGACCAGCTGACTGCTCAACCTTCAGCTTTAGGGCCACGAGATGAACTAAAGATGAGTGGTTCCGTTTTCACTAATGAGAACAAATGTCTCATTCTTCGTACTTAGGCATGATCTGTTTGCTCCCAGCTCTAAATGCCTTTGCCGGGCCTGATTACAATGACTGGCTTTATTTCTGTGTTCTTCTCATCTCACTTTGTCTTGAAAAAAAGATGGGACCCCAGCTATGTAGAAATAATCGGAGATTTGGAACAGGGAAATGAGTCTTGGCAGGCCCAAACTCCAGCCTTACCTACTACACGTGACTGTAGGCTTTGCTGCTCTTTGTACTGACAGCCTCGCAAAGCACAGTCCACACGGTTCTGTTGCCGCCACCAGAGGTTCAGTCCGGGAATCAGGCAGGTGGCTCTGATCTCCAGCTGGAGATCTCTGAAAGGAAGTGCAGGGAAGAGCAGAGAGAGAGGTGTGTTGTTTATAGAGATATAGAGATGGCGGGTAGCTCCTTACTACTAACTCTAGTCTCTCCTCAGGATGACATTATTGATGATGTGGAAAGTTTTGTCGCTGCTGCGGAGATCCTGAAAGAAAGAGGTGCTTACAAGATTTACGTCATGGCCACTCATGGCATCCTGTCTGCAGAGGCCCCCCGCCTGATTGAGGAGTCCTCCATTGATGAGGTTGGTCTGCTCTTAACAGGCCTAGAATTTGCTGTTCTCTTTTCTGGGAATGGTGAAATGGCTCCACCCATGTTGCTTAACCTGCCTCTAGAGGACGGACCTCTGAAGTCATGCCCTTGGTGCCTAGCATTGTATTGGGCCAGATGTATAGGTAGGAGTTAGATGTCTGTTTTCATAAAGGTTCACTTTATGTGCTCGGGTGTAGTTCGTATTTCAGTATGATTTGGTGCTGTGGTAGCCCTTCTCTCAAGACTTGGATTCTTCCTGGATTGGGTGCACATTGTGCGCCGTGCTGGGGCTCACCCTACATTTCTGCATAAGAACACTGGGACCTTCATAATCTTATGTGTTCAACCATGTAACCTTTGTCTTGTATAAAGTCAGATCAGTTTAGTTTGTAAAAACTGTACTCGGAATAAGGTTTTATAGTTTGGAACTTGGATGGCAGGTCCACATTGGGAACACATCAGTAAACGTGTTTATCTTCCGTTGCTGCAATGACCAGGTGGTGGTGACGAACACTGTCCCTCATGAGGTGCAGAAGCTGCAGTGTCCCAAGATAAAGACGGTGGATATCAGTCTGATTCTTTCTGAAGCAATTCGGAGAATCCACAATGGGGAGTCCATGGCATACCTTTTCCGAAACATCACTGTGGATGACTAAGCTGTCACGGTTGCCTTGACTGAAACTCCCGAGGAAAACATGTGGAGTGCAGTGCCATCAACTTCTGTACACGGTGTTTCTTCTCACGGGAGGACTGGAAATAGCCTGAAGTCAGATAGTCTCTCGCCAAGTTGGGTAGGTAGGAGGCCTTAAGATAGTCAAGGGGAAGACAGAGCTAATGGAAACATGGCCTTAAGTGTCTGCCATCGTCCTCCTGTGCCTCAAACAAAAGTTACAGACACTTTTCTGAAAAGAATCCCCAAATCTTGCTGATAATGAAAAGGAGTTAAAGGCAGAAAGTCTTAACTCTAATATTCGGTTATTTCCACCGTGGGAAATGTGTGTCAATGTTGAACCTGGTTAGGGAAGCTGAGTGCCCTGGTACTGTTTCCATTCTAGTTGTCCTCTCCCCAGTCAACCTCACGTAAGTTTTTTTTTTTGTAGAAAAACCCTATTTTTCCTTGAGAAGCTACTGTGCCTACAGCCAGTGAACAACGAAGCCTTTTGTGGCATTACCCCAGCCAGGAGGTCAGATTAGAGAGTAGCGTCCTATCTCTGGATACCTGCGTTGCTCTTCGCTGGCAAATAAAAGAATTTGTTGTCTCACTGGTCTGTTCACTAACGTTGCAGAGCCTCCCGCTCTCCTGACTTCTATCCAGATGGTGCGGAAGACAATGGGTACGAAATAGAGTGTTCCAGGTCCATGGCTGGTCCCAGACCCTGGACATGAGTCTCTGTCTGCAGGTTCCATCCCCTTCCTGAGCATCAGAGTCAAATCTTTGTTGGAATAATGGATTTCAAAATCTAAATTTAAAAAGAAAAAATTTTACTTTTTCCTGTGTGATAGGTGGCAGCAGGTACTGCATTACTCAGGACTGCCCCTGACCTTTCTGCCCAGCAATCAAAACTACTCTAGTTTATGGCCTGTTTGTCAGGCAGGCCTTTGAAGCCTTCAGCCTGATCTGAGCAGGACTGAATGTAATGGGAAGGAGCAGCGTCGGTCTGTCAGGCAGTGAGCTGGAACTGCTGGTCTGTCCTGTGCCTGAGGATAGTAAAGGACCATTCGCTTCTTTGCATAATCCTATTTCTCTGCAGGGACATTTCCTTGACATTCTTATCTTTTTTTTTTTTTTTTAATAATTTTTTTTTTTTAATTTTTATTTATTTATGATAGTCACACAGAGAGCGAGAGAGAGGCAGAGACACAGGCAGAGGGAGAAGCAGGCTCCATGCACCGGGAGCCTGACGTGGGATTCGATCCTGGGTCTCCAGGATCGCGCCCTGGGCCAAAGGCAGGCGCCAAACCACTGCGCCACCCAGGGATCCCGACATTCTTATCTCTTTCCGACTGACCTGAAAAGTTCTCAAGCCACAGTCAAGACTTTGAGCACATTGGCTTTTTCAGGCACACAAATTGCCTTCTGTTAATAGTCCCAAGTAGGGGAATTTTGAGCAAGAACTTAATTAGCAGCTAGCATGGTGGCTGGGGAAGAGGCGTGGACTATTACTACTCAAGAGGCCTGGTTCTTACTCATGAGGCCAGGCAGATGACGAGTCCTTTCTGGGCCTCTCATCACTTGTGAAAAGAGGTTTGGATTTGACAGCTGAGGGAAGTCCTTTTCAACTCCCAAATTCCATTTATTCATCCAGTTAATGTTTAGTTTCCTATGTCTGTAAGAACAGAGGTGTTTTGTTTTTTTTAAGATTTTATCCATTCATTCGAGACACACACAGAAGCAGAGACATAGGGAAAAGCAGGCTCCCTGCAGGGAGCCCAATGCAAGACTTAATCCCAGGTGCCCGGGATCAGGACCTGAGCCAAAGACAGACGTCCAACCACTGAGCCACCCAGGTGCCCCAGAACAGAGGTGTTTATATATACTTAGTAGAATCTAAGCATCTCCTGATATTAGAATATATTCACATATGCCCTTTCCATTGGCATTTAGTGGGTCCTGCTATGCGCCTGGCATGATGCCAGGTCTCAGGAATATGCAAATGAAACCGTGAAGACTCAGGGAGCTGACATTCTGGCCCGAACTAGGGTAGCAGTGGCAGGGGTGACATTCTTCTGGAAAGTCACTGAATTTAAGAGTTTAGAAGCCCATGTTCCACACTCTGCAGGACAGTGGATGCTCTTTCAATTTAACTCTGAGGTCCAGCCTTTTGTTTTATAGGATATAAGCAGAAGTGCACAAGGCTGCAAAGAATTTGTTCTGATGGTATCAGCAACCTACTGAGTGTCAGGCCCTGGGAATGTGATGGTGAACAAAATCCTGGAGTGTTAACCTTCCTGGAGGTTCTAGACTTGTTTTAAGTCTGCTCCCAGGCAATACTTGGGGACGCAGGGCATGAAGGATTTCAGTTACACCTTATCAGCTCAGATTAAATATTTGAACTTGAAAATAGTTAAAATAGGAGTACATGGTGATTTTCGCACAGGTTTTCCTGAATATAAACACTGACATTTTATGCTTTCTGGAAGAATCTGGTGTGGGGAAGTCATCCCCAATTGCTGAGAGCACCAAATTCCTCTAGTCCTTTCTAATCCTGCCCTGTGATGAGCTGAAATGCTGGCGCTTGGCCAGATGAGTCTGTTTTGAGATGAACTAGGCCAGGGTGGCACAGTGAAGGGCTGTCATCTGGTGGCTGATGGGAGCTGCCTGGGTCCTGAGTGGTCTTTTCCAAGGTACCCTCCTTTCTGATAAAGCTATAAGATGGGAACTGTCCCCAAGGGGCCAAGTTCTCAGGACTGCATCCCTTAGGTACGTGTGCCACTGCCCTGAATAATGGGATGAGCTAAGGACACATGGTGTCCCTTAAACCTTTCTGTGCTTAGTGGCTGAGTGAACGAGGGGCCTGCCTAGGTTAAGGGGCCCCTGGAATCTAGGGGAGCCATAGGAGGCCTCCCCTCCCCATAGCAGAGCCTTGGCACAGCCTCACAGCCCCTTGAGAAGCGTTTCCTGGTAATGATTCGTGGCGCCTTGGGGTATGGCCAGGGCTCGCCCGAGCCCGCCAGGATGGGCTCCCCTTGCGAGTCGGGTGGCCTGGCCCATGGGCAGCCCCCCAAGGGGCCGCGTCCCGCTCAACCGGGCCTGTTCTTTCGCAGAACTGTCGGGGCGCGCGGGGGCGGGGGTCTCCCGCACAACCGGGCAGCGAACGGGCCGCCCCTCCCGTTCCAAACGTCCACTGGCCGCGACCCGGCAGGAGGGCAGGAGGGGCGGGCGGCCCAGGGCTGCAGCTCGGAGGCCGGCGGAGGGCAGCGGCAGAGGGTGACTGTGCCCCGGGGCGCCGGGGGCGCGCACGATGCCGCCCACGCCGGCGGCCAGCACCGTGTCCCTCCGGGAGCTGGCCGACCTGGCCATCGGCACCCCGGAGGCGGGCGCCGTCAACTTCACGGCCCTGCACACGCTCATCGTGGCCATGCTCCGGAGCCTGAACCTGCAGGAGGTGCGCATCGACTTCCAGTCGCCGGAGCCCGAGCCGGAGCCGCCGCCGCCGCCGCCCCCGCAGGCCGTGGTCAGCGCCCCGCAGCTGGCGGCGCCGCGGGAGACCAGGCCCGTGGCCCTGGAGAGCCAGGTGAAGGGGCTGGGCGGGCAGGTCCACGACCTCAGCAGGCGGCTCAAGACCATCACCAGCCAGGTGCAGGGCATCGTGAGCCACGTGCAGCACCTGACGGCGCCCGAGGGGCTGGCCGCGGACCCCCGGGACTGGTTGGACGAGACGGTCAAGCTGGCGCCGTCCCGGTCGCGGGTCGGGTCGCTGAGAACCGGGAAGGCCGAGAAGGCTGGCGTGGCGCAGGTGAGCGCGCAGGTGAGCGCAGGTGAGCGCAGGTGAGGGGCGCGGCGGGGGGCGCGGGCTCCAGCGGCCTCTCCACCTTGCAGGTCACCACGGAAGACCTGAAAAGCCTCCAAGAAGCCAAGGGAAAGGTGCAGGAGCTCCCGGAGGCGAAACTCGAGGTGAGGGCGGCGGGGACCCCACTGCCCCGAGCCCCGGGGATCCCCAACCGACCCAAGGGGGGAGCTGACAACTTCTCTGAATATCCTTAGAATAGGAGTGAGGTGGTGGACGTTGAAAGCCTAAGCTCAGCCCAGGCGGAGGGGCTGGGAGGAGCAGGCGCAGTGCTTCACTGGGAGAACCGTCTAGAACTCCCTTTCCGTGAGCCCTATAGGGACCCAAAGCACTGGTGGTATTCCTACTTGAGGCCCTCCGGAAGCCACCCACGGGCTTAGTGCTAGAAGGAGGAAGAGAGGCAATGAGAGGAGAGGCGGGAGGCCCTGGGGGCCCCTGACCCTTCCTGCCCCCCATGTCAGGCCTTGAGCCCCAAACAGCACTCATCTTTGCTCTGGGAAGCTTTTCTTCTTCTTCTTCTTTTTTTTTTTTTTTTTTTTTTCAATTTACCAACATACAGAAAAACACCCAGTGCTCATCCCATCAAGTGTCCGCCTCAGTGCCTGTCACCCATTCCCCTCCACCCCCCGCCCTCCTCCCCATCCACCACCCCTAGTTCGTTTCCCAGTGTTAGGAGTCTTTATGTTCTGTCTGGGAAGCTTTTCTTTTTGAAGTGTGGTGGTTTTGGGGGTTCAGATGGGTTTTTTTTTAG
Organism: Vulpes vulpes; assembly: GCF_048418805.1. Classification (NCBI taxonomy): domain Eukaryota; kingdom Metazoa; phylum Chordata; class Mammalia; order Carnivora; family Canidae; genus Vulpes; species Vulpes vulpes. The sequence goes on from NC_132781.1 coordinate 5,065,751, forward strand.
ACTAAAGGCTTGTTTTACCTTTAGATTCTACATTCTGGAGGTTTGCAGAAGTCCTACAGGGGAAACTTAAGTTTTAGCAATGTGCTTTGGTTCTTTTAGGGCGCCTTTCTCTTTAAACTGCACAGCCATTCAGACACCCTTGAAGGACCTGATCATTTTTGTCCTTGAGAGGCGAAGTCAGCCTCATTCTGCAGTGTGGGAATGTTTCATTGGTGGGTAGGAGGAGGTGAATCCCAGGACCACAGGTTCCCACCCCTGTGTTAGCATTTGCTCTTGGCCCACTGTCCCCCAGCACCACTCCACCGCACCTCACTTTCCTGCCTCTTGTTGACTGGAAAGAAAACCACTTACCTGCCTTAGCAGCCCTCTCTCTACCCCCTGCTCCTGTAAGGTCCACACACCTGCTTTCTCCTTCTGTGTGTGTGTGTGTGCGCGTGCGCGTGTGTGTAGGGGCCACGAGAGGGGATGTTTTGATCCTCCATCTCTGAACTCTTCTTCCAGAAAGCCTTCCAACGGATTGATGAACTAGAGAAGATAATCAGAGACCGGGATGAATTCCTGGTAATATGGGCGAGTTCTGTGACAAAAGGTCCTCAAGGGGGCAGTAGGGGAGGATGTCCAGACCCTAGATGTCTCTGTTGCCCCGGGGTAGGGCACTGTCCCCAGATTGAGGGGAAATCCTTCCCATCCCTGCCCTATGTCCACCGGGGACCCACAAGGGACAGGAAACTGGCTTCCCAAGATCACTGGTCACTTGGACAGTGACTTCTCCTCCGGACTAGGGCTGTGGATTCTTTTAGCTCAGTTCTGCTTCTAAAGCTCTCTGGAATTAAACTTGGGGTGTGTGTCTGTCTGTCTGTCTGTGTGCTGTTACTGTCAGGATCTAGTGAGCCGGAAGCTGAGTTTGATGCCTGTTGGAGAAGAAGTCACCATGGTCACCTGGGAAGAGCTGGAGCAAGCGATTACTGATGGCTGGAGGGCCTCACAAGGGGTGAACAAACTGGGGACCTGGGCACTGGTTTTGGGCAGGGCTCCCCTGAACCTCTCCCTTTTTACTATTGCACAATACTCCATTATGTAGATGTTCATGCTTTCGTGTTTCCTATTATGGATGTTTTTAAGTTTTTTTGTTTTTTTTTCCAACCTTACAACAAACCATCCTCCAATGTGACATTGACACGGGCAAACACATTCATAGGGTACATTCCTAGAAATGGAATGTGGGTTTGTGATTTGGCTTAGTTTTGCCAAACTGTCTTCCATGGATATGGTTCCGATTTAGACCTACCACCCCACACCTCAGTAATATGGGAGAGACCTTGTTTCTCGGGTGCCCACCAGCACTGTCTGAAAGTACCCATTTTTTTCCAATTGGATGGAAAATGGTACCTGAGTGTAGTTTTGGTTTGCTTTTGTAGCTTTTCAAAGTTCCTTTACAGTCTGGTCTGAAATGCCTGAGTCCCTTCACACTTAGTGGACAGAGGTAACTGACCTTGGAAGTAAAACGTCTTTGGGGTCCCTGTACTGACACACAGGGATATGCATGCATCTGTCTGACCCAAGGCAGTGCACAGGAAAACCAAATCGTTTTTATTTTTTTAATTTTAATTTTTAAAAATATTTATTTATTTGAGAGAGATTGCATGCGTGAGAGAGCGCACGAACTGGGGGGAAGAAAGGCACCAGGGAAAAGCAGACTCCCCTGAGCACGGAGCCCTACATGGGGTTCAATCCCAGGCAGGACCCCAGGTCATGACCTGAACCAAATGCAGATACTAGACCAACTGAGCTACTCAGGCACCCCACCTCCACTCCCACATCCTTTTTAGATCCTTACCCTTTCTCCATCTGAATAAAATGGCCCTCAAGGATGAGAATCAGCGGCCCTTTTGGTCTGGTATTCCCCTTCTCCTGGCTTTGTGCCTTGGGGTCATTCAAGTTTCAGCCCTCACCCCGGACCCACTCAGTACCCACACAGGCAAGGGGAAGAGAGTGGGCCTTTTGGCTCCACTAAGTGGCCAGCTGAGGAATGGCAAATATTACGTGGATACAAAAGACATCCTTGCTAGTCTCCCAGGATTGCTTTTGAATGCGGTAGGGGCATCTTCAGAGGAAAGCAGCATCAGAAGAAGTTGGAAGAGGACCCTGTAGGCAAAAGGAATGGCCTAGAGAAAGGTTGCCTCTGCTTTTGCTGTTTGTTTGTTTTTTTAAGCCAAAGCTTCTTACACATACCAGTATCATGTTTTGAATGAACATTTTTTCAGGGTGCCAACAGAAGACACCTGCCAGACCTATAAATAAGCGTGACCTAAGCACCTTTAGACATTTTTGCTTCTCCAGAGGGAAGGAAGTGTCTGGTTTTTGACGCTTGCTCATAATCGGGAACAACCCCAGGAGCAAATAAGAATAAATATAAATATTAAAAAGATTTTTGAGAAACAAGAGAACAAGAGGGGCAAGTTCAGCCACTCACTGCGCAGACCATCATGAAACATGAAACATGAAACATCTCACAGCGGAGAGTTTTGCGTCTCAAGCTGGGAAAACCACACCGTGGAGACCAATTTTTCTTGCACTGTTGGTGGGACCCTTTCATATAAATATGAAATTAGGATTTCAGAACTCAGCGTTTTTTAAGGCCAACTATGTGTTTTGGCAGAGGAGTGGTAGCTCTAAAGCGATCGGGAGGCGTACCATCTGCCTGCATCATAAGTAGAAGGTCAGGATGGAAGCCAGTACTTACTAGTACGGGGGTGATCAGCCGCAGAGGAGCAAATCCCCCATCAGGAACGCCAGACATGAGGAGGGTGTCGTGTTTCCATCTGGAGGAGGAAGGCTCCAAGCACACACGTCACAGCTACGGTTCCAGGAGCTCAGAATTGAGGTGGAAGATGCCCATCCCAGGACATGAGTGTAGGACACAGACCAGTGCTGTCCAAGCACGTATTCTGATGGGCCACAGGGCGTCTCCACAACTCTGTTCATATACGTAAAGATGGCCATGCTGCTGCTGCTCCTGCTCCTCCTGCCTCCCCTCCTCGTATTACTTCTAATGGTAAGAATGAGAGACCTACCATAGCCAGGAAGAGCCAATCCTAGCTCAAAACTTGCTTAGCGGAAGAAAAAGCTTCCTCACGTTCCTGTCATCAAGGTGATGCATCTTTGTCCTGCTAGAGCCATGGTGATGGGCGTAACAATGGAAGAATCTTTCAGTCCCTGTTTATAGCAGATCCGCAGACCTTGAGCACGGATGTTCTCTGGCAGAAATCACACGTCCGAGGTAAAGGACCTTTTCTCTTCGAAGCTTTGTGGACTCTATTTATAAAGGAGAAAAACAAAATTAAAACTTATCTTCAGGACTCCATAGGGGACAGGTGATCACCTGTTCAGTTGTGATCACCTGTTCAGTTGTGATCACCGTTAAGGTGTCTTGGGCTTTGGGACCCAGAGAACAGTGGAGCAAGTTAGGAAGGGGCTTCACAAGATTCACCCTGCACCTTCCAAGACGGTCAACATCATAGGACTTTCCTACCAAAGAGTGCCCTGTGCCATCCCTCCTTATTTCAGCAAGCCTAAGGTGGTGTCCTTTAACATGCACCATCAATTCACAAACTCATTGGACAAAGAATATGCCGCCAATTAATTACAAAATACCATCAACTCAAAGACACAACCTAATTTCAGATACTACAGCTTGGGGCGGGGTGGGGGGGGGCGTGGATTCTTGTAAACATAGAGCGCCTGGCGTCTCTGCCTCCAGAATCCCTGGCTTGTTGGTGTGGGGCATGAGGGACCGAGCAACAGAGGGCTGTGTTCCGGGCTTTCCCAGCTGGAGGGGGGCTGTGTAGTTACAGTATGTTGTTTAGAAATCCAGATGAGCCCGATCGATGCATGGTTTCTGGTAGGAGGTGCACACGGGCACTTATCTTCAGTTCATGTGATCCTCAGAGATGACTTGGGTGTCCTCTAACACTGGTAGCAAAAATAGCCAAATTTTCTAAGGCTCTGTTCCACCCTCTTCCCCACCCCCACCCCCCGGTGGCTGTTATGTCCATTTTTCTAGGATTGCAAACATTTGTTCTGTAAAACCCTAACTTGGCTTTAGTCACCACGATAAAGCTGGATAACGACGGTTTACACGGAGAAGGGGACTTGGCCAACAGGATGTCGTTGAGGATCTTTTTTTTTTTTTTTTTAATTTATTTATTCATAGAGACAGAGACAGAGAGAGAGAGAGAGGCAGAGGCACAGGCAGAGGGAGAAGCAGGCTCCATGCTGGGAACCCAACGTGGGACTCGATCCTGGGTCTCCAGGATCAGGCCCTGGGCTGTAGGCAGCACTAAACCGCTGCGCCACCGGGGCTGCCCTGTCGTTGAGGATCTTGAGATGGAGGCTCATTCTGGATCATCTGGGGGTGTGGTCCGAAAGGTGCTGATGAGACGGAGGCAGAAGATTCAACCACAGTAGAGGGGAAGGTGAGGTGGCCACAGAAGCAGAGACTGGAGGGGGTAGACACCAGCCAAGGAAGGCCGGCAAGTCTGAGAAGCTGGAGGAGACGTGGAAGCAAGTTGTGCCGAGAGCCTGCGCGGCCACCAGCCCCAGGAAACTGGCTGTGGAACTCTGACCTTTCGATCTGTATGATGACACATTTGTGTTGCTGGAAGCCACTATATTGTAGGGTAATTTGTAAGGGCAGCCGTCTGGAACATAGTAAGATGGTCCCCTTCGTCCTCTCGGGGCAGTTCATGAATGATTGGCCAGTCTGGTAGGCTTAGCTGAGCTTCCCTGCCATCATCTGTTGTTCTCATTTCTGAGCGTTGGCCAATAGCCTGGACACACAGTCCACAGCAGCTGCCTCTGGAGTGGTTTTCGACACTGGCAGTATATGCGGTGCCTTTTAAGACTTGCTTTTGCTTTCAAAATCTTTGCAGGTTTCTTTCTTTCTTTCTCTAGTGGTTGTTGTTTGCAGCGATTGATTTTAAGGCCAGTAGGCCTTTCTACGTAATAGGCAGGACCCTAAGAAGATGGTTCTCTTCTGTGCACACATTATATAATCCCCTCAGGTGTGGGCAGAACCTGTGGATGTGATGGGGTGGGGTGTCTCTCCCATAATTTGGTTGCTAATAAATTGACTTTGAGTTGATCAAAGGAGGGATTGTGTGGCCCTGACCTAATCAGGCAATCCCTCCTCAAGAAAGTGGAACCAGGGGCGCCTGGGTGGCTCAGTCAGTTAAACATCTGCCTTTAGCTCAGGTCATGACCCTGGGTCCTGGGATCGAGCCCCAACATTGGGTTCCTTGCTCTCCCTCTGCCTGCCATTCCTCCTGCTTGTGTTCTCTCTCTCTCTCTCTGTCAAGTAAATAAATAAAATCTTTGGGAAAAAAAAAAAAGAAAGTGAAACCAGAGTATGGTCCGTATGGAGAGGGCCACATGGCTGGAGTTGAGAGTGGTCTCTAGAAACTAAGAGCTACAGGCGCAAGGAGGTGAATTCTGGCAACAACCCTAGCCTCAGACAAGACTTCAGCTTGGCCTGGATTGCAGGCTGGATAGAGAACCCAGATAAAACATGACCAGACTCACGACCCATGGGAACTGAGTGATAATAAACTCGAGTTGTTTTCAATGTCTACGTTTGTGCTGATTTGTTATACAGCAGTAGAAAATGAATCTAGGACACTGAACTAGTGTTTTTGTTCGGTGGTTTTGGGCAGCATCGAGTAAGTCCCAGAGCTGGGCTGTTAAGTCTTACCAGTGAGGCAGCTTCTGACCTCAGAGGGAAGTATTGGGCCCCCAAACTGGGAAGGCTCTGATGGGGTGAGGTCCCAAGATGTTGTACATCTTTCATGCTTCCTGGGATCTTGGAGGTTCTTTGTGAGTAGTAGGAAATTGCTTTGCAGAGATTTCAGGGTCTTCAGTATCCAGGGAGTTCACACTGGGGTGGTGCTAGCCTCACCCTGGCCAGGGTCCCCTACCAAAAGCTATGTGTTTGCAGCTTTGCAGAGGCTGGTCAACAGATTTGGTACAAGCTGCAGGTGATATTTAAGATTGGAATGATGGTGGGAGCGGTTGGCTCAGTCTGTAGAGTACACAACTCTTAGATCTTGGGGTTGGGAGTTTGAGTTCCACGTTAAGGGTAGATTACTTTTAAAAAATCAAAGAAAGGGGCTGCCTGGGTGGCTCAGTTGGTTGAGTGTCTGCATTCAGCTCAGGTCATGATCTCAGAGTCCTGGGATTGAGCCTCGCATCCAGCTCCCTGCTCAGCGGGGAGTCTGCTTCTCCCTCTCCCACTCCCTCTGTGTGCTCTCTCTCTCTCTCTCTCTCTCTCTCTCTCTGTGCTCTCTCAAATAAACAAATTTTAAAAAATTTTTTTTAATCAAGGAAAAAAGGATTGTAATCATTGGAACTTGGATCCTGACCAAAAAATGATTGTGATGGGGATCAAAACATGGCCTCTGGTCAGGATTAGATACTGCCTAAAAGAGGGTAGTGGAGTCACTGCCAGCTGTGGCTTATGGAGAGACATTTTCCCACACACATTTGAAAATTGACATTTATTTATTTATTTATTTATTTATTTATTTATTTATTTTTAAAGATTTATTTATTTATTCATGAGAGAGAGAGAAAGAGGGAGAGGCAGAGACACAGGCAGAGGGAGAAGCAGGCTCTATGCAGGGAGCCCCATGTGGGACTCCCGGGTCTCCAGGATCATGCCCTGGGCTAAAGGTGGCACTAAACCACTGAGCCACCTGGGATGCCCTGAAAATTGACTTTTAGAAAAAGTAGACTTTGTTTTTTAGAGTTTTAGTTCACAGGAAAACTGAGTAGAAGGTATAGGGGTGCCTACGTGGCTCAGCCAGTAGAGCGGTGACTTGATCATGGGGTTGTGAGTTCAAGTCCCACACTGGGCATGGAGCTTGCTTAAATAAATAAAAAATAAATTTAAAGGGACACTTGGGTGCTCAGTCAGTTAAGCATCTGCCTTTGGCTCAGGTCATGATCTGAGGGTCCTGGGATCGAGCCCCATGTTGGGTTCCCTGCTCAGCCAAGAGTCTGCTTTTCCATCTCCCTCTGCCCCTTTCCCCACTTGTGCACTGTCTCTCTGTCTCAAATAAATAAAACCTTTTAAAAAATAAACTTAATGAAATTAAGTAGAAAGTATAGAAATTTCTTATATACCTTCTGCCCATATACACACCCATAGCCTTCCGCACTAACAACATCCTCCACCAGAGCAGTACATTTATTACAACTGGTGAACCTACATGGACACATACTATCACTCAAAGTCTGTAGTTTTAAGGTCCACTCTTGGCATTGTACAATTTGTGCACTTGGACAAATGTGTAATAATGGTATGGGTGCACCACTTAGTATCCTACACCATAGTTTTGCTGCCCTGAAAATCCTCCAGGCTCTGCCTATTTCCTTCCTCCCTCCATGCTGGCAGCCACTGATCCTTTTACTGTCTCCATGGTTTTGCCTTTTCCAGAATGTCATATAGTTGGAATCATATGGTATGATGGCTTCTTCCCCCCTTAGTAATGGGAATTTTAAGTTTCCTCCATGTCTTCTCATGATTCAATATATAGCTCATCTCTTTTTAGCACTGTATAACATTCCGTTGTCTGGGATGGACCGCAGTGTGGACATAAGTTTTCAACTCCTTTGGATAAATACCAAGGACTGTGATTTGCTGGTATATAGAAAGAGTATGTTTAGTTTTGTAAGAAACCTCCAACTATCTTCCACAGTGGCTGTACCATTTTGTGTTCCCACCAACAAGGAATGACAGTTTCTTTCTTTTTTTTTATTGTTTATTTATTTATGAGAGACAGAGAGAGAGAGGCAGACATAGGCAGAGGGAGAAGCAGGCTCCCTGTGGGGACCCCATGAGGGACTCCATCCCAGGACACCAGGCTCACGAACTGAGCCAAAGGCAGACGCTCAACTACTGAACCACTCAGACGCCCCTGAATGACAGTTTCTGTTGCTCCATGTCTTTGCCAGCATTTGGAGTTGGCATCGTTCCAGATTTTGGCCATGCGAATAGGGGTGCGGTGGGATTATGTTTTAGTTTGCATTTCCTCAATGACATTCCTGATGTTGGTAAATTGTGTCTTTTCTCTCTTATTCATCATCAGTCTGTCTAGAGGTTTATCAATTATATTGATTTACTCGAATAACTTGTTTTTCATTTTACCAATTTTGTTTTCTGTCCATTGCTTTCTGCTCTGATCTTCATCATTTCCTTTCTTCTGCTTTGCTTTGGGTTTAATTTGCTCTTCTTTTGCTGGTTTCTTGAAGTGCAAGCTGAGACTCTTTTTTTCTATTTCAGTATTGGCACTTAGTGCTATAAATATGTCCCTAAGTGTTGCTCTAGCAGCATCCCTCAAATTCTGGTATATAGTTCAAAATACTTTCTGTATCCGTTTTGATTTCTTCTTTAATCCATGATCTATTTAGCAGTCTGTTATTTTGTTTCTAAATATTTGGGGGATGTTCCAGGGATCTTTCTGTCACTGGTTTCTAATTTAATTCCATTGTGATCAGAGAATATAATTTGTACCATTTGAATCCTTTTAAGTTGATAGATGTATATTTTACAGCCCAGAACAAGGTCTATGTTGTGAAGTGTTTTGTGTGCCCTTGAGAACAATTTGTCTTCTGCTGTTGCTGAGGGAAAGAGCCTGTAAATGTCAATTGGGTCCAGTAGGTTACAGTGTCATTCAAGTTTACTGTATCTGTTTAGGGTTAAACTGTGTCCTTCCCCACCCCTCCTAAAAGGTGGTGAAGTCCTAACTTCCAGGATCTGTAAATGTGGCCTTTTTTGGAACTGGGTCTTTACAGATGATCAAGTTAAGACGAGGTCAATAAGGTGGGCCCTAATCCAATATAAGTGAATCTCTATACAAAGGGGAAATTTGGACAGAAAGACAGACACATACAGAGAGGAGATGACTGTCCATAGATGGTCAGGAGAAGAAACCATAGACGAATGCCTGAGGCCACCAGCGGCCAGAAGAGAGCATAGAACAGATTCTCTGTCACAGCTTCAGAGGGAACCAACACTGCCAACACCTGACCCCGAACCTCTGGTCCCCAGAGCTATGAGACAATACATTTCTGTTGCATAAGTCACCTAGTCTGTTTGTTATAGCAGCTCCAGATAACAAAAACAATGACCTTGCTGATTTCCGGCCTACTTGTCAATTATGGAGGCCAAGGTATTGAAATCTCTGACTATAACTGTGGATTTGTCCATATCTCCTTGTTGGTGTATCAGGTTTTGCTTCACATATTTTGAAGCCCTGTCATTAGGTGCAGAAACGTTTAGGATTGTTATGCCTTCTTGATGAATTGATCTCCTTATGTTAAGAAATGACATTTTTGGGGCACCCGGGTGACTCGGTTGAGTGTCTGCCTTTGGTTCAGGGTGTGATCCTGGGGTCCTGGGATCGAGTCCCACATCGGGCTCCCTGCAGGGAGCCTGCTTATCCCTCTGCCTGTGTCTCTGCCTCTGTGTGTCTCTCATGAATAAATAAATAAAATCTAAAAAAAAAAAAATCTTTTTATCCCTAGTAATATTCTTAGTTCTGAAATCTACCTTGTCTGGTATTAATATAGTGATTTCAGCTCTTAGTTTTTTCTTTTACTATGAATATGGTGTATCTTCTCCCATTCTTTTTTGTTTTACCTATGTATGTCTCTCTATATAAAGTTTTTTTCTTGAGTAACCCTAGTGGCACAGCGGTTTAGCGCCGCCTGCAGCCCGGGGTGTGATCCTGGAGACCCGGGATCGAGTCCCACATTGGGCTTTCTGCATGGAGCCTGCTTCTCCCTCTGCCTGTGTCTCTGCCTCTCTCTCGCTCTCTCTGAATGAATAAATAAATAAGTCTTTAAAAAAAAATAAAATAAAGTTTTTTTCTTGTAAGTGGCATGTAGTTGATCTTGTTTTTTTAACCAATCTGACAACCTTTAATTTAAAAAAAAAAAAAGATTTTCAAAAATATTGGAATCAATAAAACTGTATGGTTGTGATCTCATTAAATTTTTGAAATTATTTTTGCTCAACAAATTAGAATTGTTCATTTTTAGCTCATTAATTAAATGTTGGGAACATCCAGAAATGTTGTATTAGAGATTTCAAGAATTATTTGGAACAAAAGAAAAGATTTTATTTATTTGAGAGAGAGAATGTGTGAGCACAAGCAATGAGGGGAGGTATACAGGAAGAGAGAAAGGGAGAAGTAGACTCCCCACTGGAGCCCAACTCAGGGCTCTATCCTAGGACCCTGAGTTCATAACCTGAGCCGAAGTCAGATGCTCAACTGACTGAGCCACCCAGGTGCCCCTGACAATCTCTGCTTTTTAATCGGTCTGTTTTCATCATTTACACTTAATGTGATTATTGATATAATTAGGGTTGAGTCTGTCATCCTACTATTAGTGTTCTATTTGTTCCATCTGCTTTTTCTTCCTTTTCCCTCTTTGTCTACTTCTTTTGTATTATTTGAGTGTTTTTGCTTTTTAACATCCTTATTGGCTTATTAGCTATACATCTGTGTTATTTGAGTGGTTGCTTTAGAGTTTCTAGATTTATACATCTTTAGCTTATCACAATCCACCTTCAAGTTATATTAGGATTTTACAGTAAAATACTTCTAGAGGCCTTTAATTCTGGAGTCAACAAACTTTTTGTGAAGGAGCCAAGTAAATATTTTAGGTTTTGTGGGTCATACAGTCTTTGTCACAATTGCTCAACTCTATTGTTATTGTGAAAGCAACCATAAACAATACATAAGTGAATGAGTGTGTCTGTGTCCCAATAAAATGTCATTTACAAAAACAGATGATGGGCTGGTTTTGGCCCATGGACCATCGCTTGCCAATTCCTGTTCTTTTTTTTTTTTTTTTAAGATTTTTAAAATATTTATTCATGAGAGACACACAGAGAGAGGCAGAGACATAGGTAGAGGGAGAAGCAGATTCCCTGAGAGAAGCCCAATGCAGGACTCGATCCCAGGACTCCGGGAGCATGACCTGAGCCAAAGGCAGATGCTCAACCACTGAGCCACCCAGGTGCCTTTGCCAATTCCTATTCTATGCTGCTGCTGTCATGCGTTTTATTTTTACATTTGTTATAAACCCTACAATACAGTCTTATTATTTTGTTCAGGCATTTATCTTTCAAAGGGATTTGAGTCAAGAAAAAACATTATTTCCAGTGCTTGTTACCCCTCTGGTATCATTTTCTGTTTGCCTGAAGCATTTCACTTAACATTTCTTATAGAGTGAGTCTTGCTGTTCATGAATTTCAGCTTGTATTTAGTTTGAAAACATCTTTATTTTTCCTGTGTTTTGTATTTCATTTTGTTTTCTAGTGGCCCAACATATGGTTTGTTGTGGAAAATGTTCTGTGTGCATGCAGGAAGAGTGTTTATTCAGATCTTCTTGGGTGGAGTGTTCTACAGATGTTTGCTGGTACAGTTGGTCCATGGTTCAAGTCTTTTTTTTTTTTTTTTTTTAAGTCTTTTATTTTCTAGTTGATCTTCTGCCTATTTGTATGCTATCCCTATCAAAAGTGAGATATTAAAGTCTGCAACTATTATTGTTGACTTGTCTGTTTCTTCCTTTAATTCTGTCAGGTTTTCTTTATGTTTGTTAGGGCACTATGGTTGAGTTCATATTTTTTTTTAAACTATTACGTCTTTTAAATAAATTGACTCTTTTATCAGTGTAAAATGTCTTTCTTTGTCTCTATTAACAATGTTGTCTGATATTAGTACAGCCACTCAAACTCTTCTCCTCCTTCTCCTCCCCCCACCCCTCCTCCTCCTCCTCTTCCTTCTTCTTCGTCGTCTTCTTCTTCTTCTTCTTCTTCTTCTTCTTCTTCTTCTTCTTCCTCCTCCTCCTCCTCCTCCTCCTCCTCCTCCTCCTCCTCCTCCTCCTCTTCCTCCTCTCTACATTGGAGGTAGGGGTTGAACTCACAATCCTGAAATTGAGAGTCCCATGCTCCATCAACTGAGCCAGCCAGGCAGTGCCCCCAGCTCTCTTTTGATTATTTGCATTTATTATTTTTCTATCCTTTTACTTTTTACCTGTTTCTTTCTTTGACTCTAACATAGATCTCTTATAGACAGCATATAGTTGGATCATGTGTGGGTTTTGTTTTTTGGTTTTGTTTGTTTTTCATTTCATGTTTATTATCTGTGCTTCTCTATAGAACATTTTGTAATGATTAGTAACGTGGATACCAACAGTTTTTTAAAACACCAAGTGCTAATGTTTTATGGTAGATATGGTAGATTTATGTTCCTAAAACAAAATATCACACATAATACAATATCGGGAGATGATTATGCCATCAGCATAATTCACCTAAATTATAAAAGGAACAAAACTTAAAATCACGCACATTTCACCATTTCATAAAACTTCTTACTTCTACAAACTTTACCAGTATTAAAAAGGCCCTAAAAACATAAACTACAAAATTCATTTTGGAAAAGTTAGAGGAGTTATTTTTTAATATTTTGACTTTAAGGTTTGTTTTGAGGCTTTTAAAAAAATTTTAAAATCTGTTAAAAAATATGGTGAGGAGTGTATTGAGAGAAGTGGAGAAAAAGGACCTTACAGGTCCTTTTTTGTGTTTGAAGTTACTTCAGTAATGCAGAGGAAAACTTCTTCAAGGGCAAGAATATATTACAAATAAGAGTTTTTGAGCAAGACAAATGGACAAGCAGTTCTTGCATCAATTGTATCCACAGGGAAGAGGTCTTAAAGAATGCTTATCTACAGAATCTTCTGTAAGACAGTGTTGGCTACCTCCAATGATTCATCTTTTACTAAAATAATATCATAAGAGTCCATGTACTTTTTTTGGTAAAAGCTCCTTTACACTGTCATTTGGTATCCAGTTTCCAGAATGTGTTCAACATTGGCTAGTCCATCTGCCATTCTCAAGCCTCCTTAGGAGTCTCCCAGCAGAATTGTGTTGTTACCGTCTTATAGTTGATTGAGATGTTCTCTGTTGCTCAGAGCCCCACCATATCTGTTAAATTCATGAATTAGTCCTCCTTTAAGTCCTTTGAACACTCCTTTTTCATCAAAATCCACGAAGTTGGTCATGACTCTGACGTTTGGATGATCAACTCTAGCTTGAGGGATACTTCCTCTAGTACATCATGGATACCAGCTGAAAATGTGAACCTGGGGAGACTGTTGTTGGAGTTTACCGACAACATTCTCGTGTCCTTCCCTGAACATACATCAGATTCTGCCACAGTTTCTTTCAGTTTAGCTTCTGGTAGAGCTTGTTCAACAAGCAAACCTTGTGATTTAGGGTACCTTTCAACCATACAAGGGTACTTCTCAGGCAGCCTGGGTGGCTCAGCGGTTTAGCACTGCCTTTAGCCCAGGGCCTGATCCTGGAATCCTGGGATCGAGTCCCACATGGGGCTCCCTGCACTGAGCCTGCTTCTCCCTCTGCCTGTGTCTCTGCCTCTCTCTTTCTCTCTCTGTCTCTCATGAATAATTTTTTTTTTTATAAAAAGGGTACTTCTCTTCTATCGTAGGAAAAGGATCAATTTTAATAGCATAGTCTTTTTCCTTTACTTGCAGTAACTCTGACCTCGATCTGTAACCAGCTTATTATTGTCAATATTATGACATGTTGGGCATCTTTTCCCTTTGTAGGAAAATCTACTTAGTGTCGTATTGAAGTCTATGACTATCTGAAAGGTGGCAGGTCCTTCTTGGATAAAACTTCAGATAATTTCTTCTCTTATAGAGTTTGATGTAAACTGAACTTTTTTTGAAATTCTGACCTCATTTTCACACGTACATCAGATTCTTGATTAGTCACTTCTTGGTTATTCAACTGTCCTTAAAGGCACTCCAAGTTCTTCTGTTCTTAAATTTGTCCTAGAACAACAGCATAGTCAGTAAGCAACATCCAGAGATGCAGGGCTTGGATACAGGCATCTCAATGATCTTGGGCTTCTGCCTCATGTTTCTCTTCAAGGTGAATATGTGCTGGGCCAGCCCCACTCCTGCCACCGGGACACACATGCTGGTGCTTCCTACCGTGTCCTCCCTGACCATGGCTGCCAGTCCATGCAGAGGGTCTCATGTGCCTCCAGGCCTCAAAAGAAAGGGTTGCACACAGTGAGTGTGGGCCCCCTGGATCATGTTTCTAAATCCATTCTGCAAATCCCCATCTTCTGATTGGAGTGTTTAATTACTGATAAAGTAGGTTTATATCTTCCATTTGTTATTTTCTATATGTCTTCTGTCTTATCTGTTCCTCCATTCCTCAACTTCATCTCTTTTGTGTTAAGTAAGTGTATTCTAGTGTACCATTTTAATTCACTTGTTTCTTTTATGGTATATTTTGTTTGGTTATTTTTTTAGTGGGTCCATAGCAATGTTCAGTGTAGAGCTGATTATTCTCCACTTTTGAGGCAACACCTTTCTGAGTACTCTCCCCTGAATTGAGTTTTTTCCAAACTGGCTGATAGAAACAGGCACTGTTCCCAGCCCCATGAGAGTCTGGGCACTGTTCCCTCCAGCCTTGCAGATGGCTCTTTTCCCAACCTTGGGTAGTTTCCTCACATATACATGCTGATCATTTCTGTGCTGACTACCCAAAGAGGACCCTCTACAGATCTCTGAGTCCTCTCTATGTATATCTCCATGGTTTTTCTTTTTTATGATTTATTTATCTATTTGAGAGAGAGAAAGTGAACATGAGTCAGGGAAGAGGCAGAGGGAGAGGGAGAGAGAATCCTCAAGCTGACTCCTCTCCCCTGAGCACGGATCCTGACATGGGGCTCGATCCCAGTACTCTGAGATCATGGCCTGAGCCAAAATCAAGAGTCAGATGCTCAGCCAACTGAGCCACCAGGCACCCCTGTGCAACTCCTTTCTTTCTGATACTCTGTCCTATGATCTACCTCTAGTTGCTTCAGTCTCTCTGCATGCTCGTGTTTGTCCCAACTCAGACCCTTTCCAGGGGCACTGCAGCCTGGAAACTCTATTGAGACAGTAAGCTGAGACAACCACAGGGCTCACTTAGTTTGTCTCTCCATCTTTCAGGGGGTGTGAGCTTTCATTAGCTGATATCCAGTATTTAGAAAACCACCATTTCATAGCTATTGTTGCTTTTGGTTCTTGGGTTTTGGTTACAAACAGGAGGGTAAATCCCATCCCTGTTCTTCCATTTGGGCTGGAAATGGAAATGGTCCATAATCTTTTTTTTAACAGATCCTTGGTATTCTATATGGGCATGCCCCCTATATATATCAGTCCCCTATTGATAACCTATTTTCATAAACAGAATTGCAGACTCTACATATATCCTGGCAGTCCTTTGTAAAAATCCATAGGGAAAATCTTATCTATAGAATTTCTGGATCCAAGAGTTTGTGCATTTACATTTTGGATATATGGTTTACTTGCCCTGCAGTGATACTTTTACCATCAGCAGTGGGCCGATGATAGGGCAGACTTTATATTTTAAACTTAATAAATTACTCATGTCCTTTATGTGTAGACCCAGCAATAGTTGAGTAGATCACTTGTATAGTGTTTTCCACTGCCTTTTACGAGGAGAAATAACTTTTATTTTATTTTATTTTATTTTATTTTATTTTATTTTATTTTATTTTATTTTATTTTATTTTATTTTATTTTATTTTATTTTATTTTATTATTCATGACAGATACAGAGAGAGAGAGAGAGAGGCAGAGACACAGGCAGAGGGAGAAGCAGGCTCCATGCAGGGAGCCTGACGTGGGATCTATCCTGGGTCTCCAGGATCATACCTCAGGCTGAAGGTGGCGCCAAACCGCTGGCCATCGGGGGTGCCCAGAAATAACATATTATTATGCCATTTGCAAATGCGCAGATTTTCAAAGCTTTGGAGATCTATCCTTCAAGAATGTCAAAGCCTTTGTGCCCAGCTTAGTTTTGGGGACCAGAGGTGTTTCTCTCCAAAAGCCCTAAGTCATCCTAGTCAGATGTCCCAGATTTTCTTCCCTTCATGGCTTATGCTGAGTCCTTTCTACTTGTAGTTACTGACTTCATTCTTCCTCTTCAACCAGGGCTCAGAGACAACAACAGGCCTTCCTAAACGCAGACCACACACTTCCATAACATCAAATGATGGAATTCAAAGTGGAGTCTCCATCAAGCACTCAAGTGCTGACCCGGCTTTGGATACTGCCAGTGGCTATGGCTCAGATCGGACCTTATCAGGAATCAGTGGTACAGGTTACCCCTCTGAGGGGGTTACCAGGGAACGAAGCAGAGGTGCCTCTGCTACTGCATTCCCTGGTAGAGAACATCCAAGGGCCCGTGATGAAGCTGGCCTGGCAAAGCCCCATCACCCGTCTATGTCCCAATTCAGAAAAGAGTCAGATCGTCGTAGGATGAGAGAGCCTCAGCTGCACAGCTTAGCACACCTAAGAAAAGATGAACGAGAGGCATACCCTGGTCCAGTTCAACAGGACTTATCCTCAGCTTCTGTGGCCAGAGACTGGCATCATCCTGTATACCCAGATCAGCATGGGGGGGTGTCTGTAAGCCAGGGTCACATTTATTCAAGGCCAGATCAGCATGGATTAGGACCACTTGGCATGGATCAGCTTCCATTGCTCCAACCTAGCACTTACCCACATGGTGTGGTACCCCACAGCATGGGTCAGCTTGGTGTGATGCCACCTGGAATGGATGAGCAGGGCTTGGTACTACCTGGCATGGATCAGCAGCGTGGTATGGTGCCACCATTGGCACCTGGCACAGATCAGCAAAGATTGGAACTACCTAGTACAGGTCAGCCTGGTATGGTTCCACTTAGCACATATCAGCATGGTGCAATACCTCCTGGCGCAGACCAACAGTCTGGTGTGGATCAGCATGGATTGGTACCCTTTAGCATAGATCAGCATGGATTTTTAGTATCTGCCACGGATCAACAAGGAATGGATCAACGTGGATTGGTTCCATATCTTACAGATCAACGTGGTTTGGTATCACCTGGTTTGATGCAAGTTGCTGCAGATCAGCAAGGTTTTGTACAGTCCGGTTTGGAAACATCTGGGTTCATTCAACCTGGTACAGAGCAGCATGATGTAATCCAGCCAGGGGCAGATCCACGTGGTTTGGTACCAACTGGTACAGATCAGACTGCTTTGGCCCGACCTGGTACAGGTCAGCGTGGTTTGGTTCAGGCTGGTGCAGATCAGCTTGGTTTGGTGCAGCCTGGTGCAGATCAACGTGATTTGGTGCAGCCTGAAGCAAGTCAGCCTGGTTTGGTGCCGCCTGTTGCAGGTCGGCCTAGTACAAGTCAGCCTGGTTTGGTGCCACCTGTTGCAGGTCAGCCTAGTACAAGTCAGCCTGGTTTGGTGCCACCTATTGCAGGTCGGCCTAGTACCAGTCAGCCTGGTTTGGTGCCACCTGTTGCAGGTCGGCCTAGCACAAGTCAGCCTGGTTTGGTGCCACCTATTGCAGGTCGGCCTAGTGTAAGTCAGCCTGGTTTGGTGCAGCCTATTGTAGATCAAAGTGGTTTGGTCCAGCCTGGTGCTTATCTACCTGATTGGGTACAACCTGGTCCATATCCCAGTGGCTTGGGACAGCCTGTTGCATATCCATTTGGCTTAGTACAGCCTGATGTATATCCATTTGGTTTGGTCCAGCCTAGTGCAGTTCAGCCTAGTTTGATGCCATCTGGAATGGGTCAGCAAGATTTAGACCAACTTACAATGGGTCAGAATGTTTTGAGGCAGCTGGAAATGGATCAACATGGTTTGCTCCAACCTGGAATGGATCAGCGTGGTTTGGTTCAACCTGGGGCAGGTCAGCCCAGTTTGGTGCAGCCTGTTGCAAGTCAGCGTGGTTTGGTCCAACCTGGAATAGATCAGTATGATTCAGTCCAACTTGGAATGGATCAGCGTGGTTTGGTGCAGCCTGGTGCAGGTCAGCCTAGTTTGGTCCAGCCTGGTGCAGGTCAGCCTGGTGCAGGTCAGCCTGGTGTGATCCAGCCTGGAATGGACCAGTACAGTTTAGTCCAACCTGGTACAGGTCAGCCTAGTTTGATCCAACCTGGTGGCCAGCCTGGTTTGGTCCAACCTGCAATGGATCAGTATGGTTTAGTGCAACCTGGTATAGCTCAGCGTGGTTTGGATCAGCATGGTTTGATGCAACCTGGTGCAGGTCAGCGTGGTTTGGTCCAACTTGGTGAAGGTCAGCATGGTTTGGTGCAACCTGGAATGGATCAGCGTGGTTTGGTGCAACCTGGAATGGATCAGCATGGTTTGGTGCAACCTGGAATGGATCAGCGTGGTTTGGTGCAACCTGGTGTAGGTCAGCCTGGTTTGGTGCAACCTGCAATGGATCAGCGTGGTTTGGTGCAACCTGGAATGGATCAGCGTGGTTTGGTGCAACCTGAAATGGATCAGCGTGGTTTGGTGCAACCTGGTACAGCTCAGCCTGGTTTGGTCCAACCTGCAATGGATCAGCGTGGTTTGGTCCAACCTGGAATGGACCAGCGTGGTTTGGTGCAACCTGGTGCAGGTCAGCCTGGTTTGGTGCAATCTGGAATGGACCAGCGTGGTTTGGTGCAACCTGGTGCAGGTCAGCCTGGTTTGGTGCAACCTGGAATGGACCAGCGTGGTTTGGTGCAACCTAGAATGGATCAGCATAGTTTGGTGCAACCTGGTACAGGTCAGCGTGGTTTGGTCCAACCTGCAATGGACCAGCGTGGTTTGGTGCAACCTGGTGCAGGTCAGCCTGGTTTGGTCCAACCTGCAATGGATCAGCCTGGTTTGGTCCAACCTGGGATGGATCAGCGTGGTTTGGTGCAACCTGATGCAGGTCAGCCTGGTTTGGTCCAACCTGGAATGGATCAGCATGGTTTGGTGCAACCTGATGCCAGTCAGCCTGGTTTGGTCCAACCTGCAATGGATCAGCGTGGTTTGGTGCAACCTGATGCCAGTCAGCCTGGTTTGGTCCAACCTGCAATGGATCAGCGTGGTTTGGTGCAACCTAGTGCAGGTCAGCCTGGTTTGGTGCAGCCTGGAACAGATCAGCGTGGTTTGGTCCAACGTGGTGTAGCTCAGCCTGGTTTGGTGCAACCTGGTGCAGGTCAGCCTGGTTTGGTGCAGCCTGGAACAGATCAGCGTGGTTTGGTCCAACGTGGTGTAGCTCAGCCTGGTTTGGTGCAACCTGGTGCAGGTCAGCCTGGTTTGGTGCAGCCTGGAACAGATCAGCGTGGTTTGGTCCAACGTGGTGTAGCTCAGCCTGGTTTGGTGCAACGTGGTGCAGGTCAGCCTGGTTTGGTGCAGCCTGGAACAGATCAGCGTGGTTTGGTGCAGCCTGGTGGAGGTCAGCCTGGAATGGATCAGCGTGGCTTGGTGCAGCCTGGTATAGCTCAGCCTGGTTTGGCCCAACATGGTGCAGGTCAGCCTGGTTTGGTGCAACGTGGTGCAGGTCAGCCTGGTTTGATCCAACCTGCAATGGATCAGCGTGGCTTGGTGCAGCCTGGTGCAGGTCGGCCTGGTTTGGTCCAACCTGCAATGGATCAGCGTGGTTTGGTGCAACCTGGTACAGGTCAGCCTGGTTTGGTGCAACGTGGTGCAGGTCAGCCTGGTTTGGTCCAACCTGCAATGGACCAGCGTGTTTTGGTGCAACCTGATGCCAGTCAGCCTGGTTTGGTCCAACCTGTAATGGATCAGCGTGGTTTGGTACAACGTGGTGCAGGTCAGCCTGGTTTGGTGCAGCCTGGAACAGATCAGCGTGGTTTGGTGCAGCCTGGTGCAGGTCAGCCTGGTTTGGTCCAACCTGGAATGGAACAGCATGGCTTGGTGCAGCCTGGTACAGCTCAGCGTGGTTTGGTCCAACGTGGTGTAGCTCAGCCTGGTTTGGTGCAACGTGGTGCAGGTCAGCCTGGTTTGGTCCAACCTGCAATGGATCAGCACGGTTTGATGCAGCCTGGTACAGCTCAGCCTGCTTTGGTCCAACCTGGTGCAGGTCAGCCTGCTTTGGTCAGACCTGGTATGGATCAGCGTGGTTTGGTCCAACCTGGAGCAGGCCAGCCTGCTTTAGTCAGACCTGGAATGGATCAGCGTGGTTTGGTGCAACTTCGTCCAGGTCAGCCTCGTTTGATCCAACCCGAAATGGATCAACATGGTTTGGTCCAACGTGGTGTAGCTCGGCCTGGTTTGGTGCAACCTGGTGCAGGTCAGCCTGGTTTGGTCCAACCTAGAATGGATCAGCGTGGGTTGGTACAACCTGGCACAGATCAGCCTGGTTTGGTTCAGCCTGGTTTGGTTCAGCCTGGTGTAGGGCAGCCTGGTTTGGTGCAGCTTGGTGCAGGTGGTTTGGTGCAACGTGGAGTGGATCAGCATGGTTTAGTACAGGCTGGCACAGATCCACGTGGCTTTTTTCAACCTGGCACATATCCTCCTGGCTTGGTTCAACCCAGTGCATATCCACCCAGTTTGGTACAGCCCGGTGCATACCTGCCTGGTTTAGTACAGCCTGGTGCCTATCCACGTGGTTTGGTTCCACCTGGTGCCTATCCTCGTGGTTTGGCCCAACCTGGTACATATCCACATGGCTTTATGCAGCCTAGTGTTGATCAGCGTCGTTTGGTTCAGCCTGGAATTGATCAGCGTGGCTTGAGGCGATCTGGTACAGAACAACAAGACTTGATACCACCAGGCACAGAGCTTCATGGCTCTCCAACAGTCCACCCAGAGTTTCCAAGATTTGTATCACCACATCCATATCAGCATGGTGTAATACCTCCTGGCAGATATCAATATGGTCAGGTGTCACCTCTCCTAGCCGAGCAAGGTTTAGTATCAGCAGGTATTGGCCAAGGTTTACCAGAAACTTACCAGCAAGGTTTGATACATCCTGGCGCAGACCAGCGTGGCCCAACACCATTAAGCACTCGTGCGGGATCTGTACACCTAGATGAACAGCATTTGACATCACTTGGCCCAGATCAGCATGGCCAGGTACAACCAGGTACAGAGCAGCATGACCATGCATACTCCATCCCAGAATCCCGTGACCTAATGTATCCTCCTGGCCTTCGTGACTCAGGTGTCCCAGGGGTAGATCAGCACGTCCAGGTCAGTTTGGATCCAAAACAAATATATACCGTGGACCAACCTGGGATTTCTGTCCAGACTAGTCCAGGCCAGGAAGCCACCTCTGCCAGGAGTACGGACTATCTGAACAACCTCTACCTAGTCTCATCAGAAAAGAGTGATTTCCAGAGCGAAAGACACGATTCACTGGATAAACTGGCTCCTAGCTTCCCCATGGCGGTGGAGACATTTCGTCTGATGGGAGAGATCATTGGCCTCTATGTGGAGCTCAAGGAGAACATGAAAGAGCTAAATGAGGAAAAGGCTGGCCAGACGGATTTGGAGAAGATACAGTACCTGCTGGCGCTCATGGGTGGGTTCCACTCGTGCACAGGAGGGACCACTGTCTGGGTATTAATCATCCTCAACTGGTGGCCGAGCTTCTTCCTGAGTCACTGCAAATAGCATGTCCCTTCTTAGCCATTCTGGGCTCCACTATAGCCTCTGGGGTCCCAAAGATGGAGCAAAACCAGGTGGAGCGAAGTTGCCTCAGGAGAGGAGGGAGGCAGTTCTGGGGCCCTGTCTGACCGCAGCTGAGCCCAGTTGAGGACAGTGGGCCGGGGGCAGCAGCAGCACTGGGGCTGGGTGGGGAGGGAGGGAGCGGAGAGGCTAAAGAACTCGACTTCACCATTGTCCACGGGCCCAGAGAATAATTAAGATCTGAGAGATGGGTGGAAAGCGGGTGGATGGGTCAGCAATCTCAAAGCCCTTTTGGATAGTAAGCATTCAGTGGATTTTTTTTTGATAGGGTAAGGACACTCCTCTTTCCTTTCTTCCTGTTCCCTCTCTTCGGTCACCAGGAAGAGCGGGAGCGGGTCCTGCCGCTCACTGGAGTAGCTTCACTGTGGGGGCCAGGAGTGGGGATTGGGGGCCCGCTGGAGATCTGACCCTTTTGATTATCAGCCTCCATTTTTCATAGTCAAAAAGAGCATACCCCCTGACCTGCAGGAACAGCTGAAGACTCTCAAGTCCTTAACCAAAGAAATTCGACAGGAAAAAGCAAAAGTAAGTAAGGGAGGGTCCACCCACTTTGCCTCCAATGCCAGTAATCCTACTCTCCATTTGTATCTCGGTGGCTCCCATGGTCCTTGCACCCATATTAATGCATCTCCTTGGGTCTTTACCAACCTGTGAGGTAGGAAATTCTCCTCAGGTATCATCATGTTCCTTTCCTGGATCTAAAGCCTGATGCTCAAAGCTGTCAAGATCTAGCCAACAAGGAGGCCAGTGCCCCTTTCATTCCATGTGGCCATTTCCAACAGAGCCCACTGGTGCTGCAGCAGCCTTGGAGCTGAGTGTGTGGGACTCTCTGGGGCCAGGGGTCATGGCAAGGGGCCCCTGGATCTTCAGTTGTTTTCCTGATTCTAGCTGGCCGCACCCACGGGCTGGATGGATGTCCAGAAGGGACATACGGACAAAGGGTTGGATTAGGACTAGGATTTGAGAAGGGGGCACATGTGCAGAAGGCGAAGAACTCAAGCCTACCTGACCTTCCTCTTCCTTTGGGGTTTATAGCTGGACAGGATGCAGAGGATCCTGGAAGGCGATGGGGAGCAAGAAATAGGAAAAGAGATGAAGGATGGCCAGCTGAGCTTGCAGCTGGGAATCCTCAGGTAAAATGCCCCTGCCAAGGGCAGCTCATGTCCAGGTGTCGCATACTTCTAGCCAAGGAGGTGACGGCAGGCCGTCGGTTCACTCACAGCCTGAACTGCTCCCGTCTCTGATATGTCTTTCAGGGTGTCCATATGTAGTTTAAGTTGCTGGTAGAAGTTTTTGTTGGTTTTGAAGATTTTATTTATTCATGAGAGACACACAGACAGAGGCAGAGGCATAGGCAGAGGGAGAAGATGGCTCCATGCAGGAGCCTGATGCAGGACTCGATCCCAGGACCCCGGGATCACACCCTGAGCCAAAGGCAGATGCTTAACCTCCAGCCACCCAGGTGCCCCACTGGTCGAAGTTTTTCTAAGTTCTTAAAACAGCTCAGCACCAGGGCTTGGAAGGAAAGAAGTCTCTGTCCCTGGTTGGAGGCTGGAGACCATCTGCCAGAGCCCCTCAGAGCCCTCTCCCTGTGGGGCTCACCGTGTAGAAACCTCTCAGTCTAGCACGTGGGCACTCACTTCCTGAACAATCAGCACCTGGGACTCCCCGGACAGAGCCTGCCGTGGGGTGGGGCAAGGATCTGATGCGGGAGGCGCGTCATCCTCTGTACATGCTGGGGCAGGTGGGCCTGGGCCCTGGAGAGGGGTGGGGGCCAGGCTCTCTTCTGCACACCCCTCAGAGTCACCGTGGCTGACATTGAGAAGGAACTGGCTGAGCTGAGGGAGAGCCAAGAGCGGGGCAAGGTCAGCATGGAACATTCGGTGTCCGAAGCCTCCCTCTACCTGCAGGACCAGGTGAGGATTCTCTCTTCAGCCGTGGGAACCAGGGCTCTTCTCTGGGTCCGCCCTGGAGGATGGGGCTCCTAGACTCTTAAGTGACATACAATTTGCAAATATTTTCTCCCATTCTGTGGGTTGTCTTTCCAGTCTCTTGATAGTGTCTGCCTTTAAGATTGATTGATTGACACGAGAGAGCACGGCAGAGGGAGGAGCAGAGGGAGAGGGAGAAGCAGACTCCCTGCTGAGCAGGGAGCCCGATGTGGGGCTCAGTCCCAGGACCCTGAAATCCGAAATTAAGAGTCAGACACTTCACCAACTGAGCCCCCCAGGCGCCCCCATAGTGTCTGCCTTTAAACCCTGAGTGATGCGGACCTGGGTCACCCCCAGAATGTTCCCCTTGAAGAGTGTCTGGACCAGGAACAGCCCTCTGAGTGCTTGCAGAAGGATCAGACAGAAAAAGCCACTGGGCCAAGGGGACTCTGGTCAGGAGCCCCTCAGTGACAGAATCCCCATTCTGGGCCACTCCCATGTTTGCCAGCACGCTGGCGTGTACCATTCCCCGACCCCAAAGCCAACAGTCCAGTGTGGGGCTTGAGGGGCAGCAGATTATGTGTCCAAGAGTCACCTGTCATTCCAAAAACAGTGTCTAAGCTTAGCAACCTCCAGGGCGGCCCCGGGGGCCACACTCAGGGGGAAGCCACTCCCTACTGGGCAGGCCTGGGCTCCTGCCACAGCCTCTTGGAGGCAGCATCAGCCTCCACACTGCCAATCCTCCGGCCTCCTCTGCCTCCTAGGTCTGAGCACGCTGCTGCATTCCCGAGCCGCTCCTCTTGCTGGGACGCTCTTGCCAGGGGCTCTACGTATTCTTCCCAGCTCCACTGCAACGCCCATAGTCTGTGGAGGCGACTTCCTCTCTTCTAGAGAGAACTAATCTATCCTTTTCATCCCAGGGCCCTCTGACATGCTCCTAGGGGCTCTTCTGGGAGCAAGCTGGAGTCTCACTGAGCTCAAGCGAAAGGGAGCTTGGTTGAAAGTGCATAGGTAGGGGAATGCGGGCTGGAAAGGGGGAGCTTCCAGGCCAAGGGCACAGTCTGGCCAGGGCCGCCCCTTGTCTGTCTTTCCGTGTCTGGTTCCACGCACACCTGTCCCTCTGTGTCCCTGTCCTTACCCACCTCTCTCCAGCACCTCCTTGTCTCCCTTCCGCCGCGCTCCTTGCCAGCTTTCCTTTCCTCTCACGCGTGGCCCACAGTGGCTGCCCAGGCCCTGCCGCGTCACACACTTCCAAGAGAGGGACTTCGGTTGGCCCAGCCCCTCTCTGAGCCACGCGAGAGGTCACACGGCTGTGGGACTGGCTGCCCCTAAACCGGGTGCCGACCCTGGGACCAGTCACTTGTGGTGACCCCCTCAGGACTGTGGGAAACAGAAGAGGGCAGGAGAGCCAACGGAAGGCATCCATTGTCACCTAGAGCGTGAGAGCGTGAACGGAAGTAGCACCCATCCCCCTGACTTCCTGTTACTCACCTGCTGGGTGAGGACAGCGCATGTGTGAGCCCACCCCTCCCGTCCCCAGGGCCTGGAGCTGTGTCTGAGTGTCGTCAGGCTCCTCTGTCTGTGAGCTGACCAGCCGACATCACCGCTCTAGGGTTTAGCTAGAGACGTATCCTCACGCTGAATCAGTGAGCTAGCTGGAGAAAGGTCTGGAAGCCTCCATCCTGCAAGGGTTTTATTCAGCATCAAGGCTCCACTCCCTGAAAACTGTTCACTATTTAACGGCCAGGCACTGGGCACCTCCTCCATGCCCCATGTTCTGTGAGGTGCTGAGGGATGCAGCAACTCCCCGAATTACTGACAGTGTGGACAGAACGTGGCCATGCCTCACTCACTGCCCTGCCCCTGCCTTCTTGCCCGCACCCAGCTGGACAAGCTCAGGACGATCATCGAGAGCATGCTGGCCTCGTCTTCCACGCTGCTGTCCATGAGCATGGCTCCTTCCAAGACCTTGGCGACCTTGGTACCTGGCCAGATTGACCCTGAGGCCACCTGCCCGGCCTGCAGCCTGGACCTGAGCCATCAGGTCAGCACGCTGGTGCAGCGCTACGAGCAGCTCCAGGACATGGTCAACAATCTGGCTGCCTCCCGGCCCTCCAAGAAAGCCAAGCTCCAGAGCCAGGTGATTCCCACCGGCTTCCCTCCTGGTGTGGCCACATGTGCCCCTCAGTGGGAAGCCACAGCCCAGAGGCCCACAGAACAGAGAGTGGCTCATAGAGCTTTCCATGGTGGAAAAGTCCCTGGTCCTTTCCCTGGGTCACAGCAGGGGCAGCAATAGAGCTAGCTCTGGGGACAGGAGACTATGGGGAAGAGCTGGCTCCATGCAGGTGGGACGTCATGGCTGGCTGAGTGGTGGAACAGTGCATCCATGGGCCCCTGGGGGGACGGGCAGAGCTTTAGGGTTCATTGACTCCCCTTCATGCCAGCCTTCCAACCCCCTTCTTGATTCCCCACCAAAGGGCAGGCTTGCTGGGGGAGGTTGGGGCAGGGAGAGTCACAAGTCCCTGAGTCCTGCCTCTTGGACTCGAGTTGAGATCCAGCCCAGGGCAGGTGGGGATGCCATAGCCCACATCCCAGCTCTCAGGAGCCACAGGGTCCCTCACCATTCTGGAGCCTCAGTGGCCTCTTCTGGTCACCCCCACTGGCGGGCCAGGTCCTCAGAGCTACACCATGGGGAGGTGGGACACTGAAGTTCACATCCCATTGGGTGGACACAGAGCAGAGAGCCTCCTCACTGTCAGGGGGAATTGTGGTGAGCCAGAATGGGGGCCAAAGTTGGCTTACCTGCTGGGTGATTTTTTTTAAGGTTTTATTTATTTGAGCAAGAGAGAGAGAGCACATGAGCAGGGGCAGAGGTAGAGGGAGAAGCAGACTCCCCGCTGAGCAAGGAGCCCAATGTGGGGCTCTATCCCAGGATCCTGGGGTCATGACCTGAGCCGAAGGCAGACGCTTCACCTACTGAACCCCCAGGGGCCTCTAGGTGATGTTTTAAGGACTGATTTATCAGGACAGCAGTGCGGCCCAGTGGCTCCAGGGAGCCTGCCTTTGTGCCCTCTGCCACAGGACGAAGAGCTGCTGGGCCACGTCCAGAGTGCCATCCTGCAGGTGCAGGGCGACTGCGAGAAGCTCAACATCACCACCAGCAACCTCATCGAAGACCATCGGCAGAAGCAGAAGGACATTGACGTGAGGGGCCCACACGGGCAGCAGCAGCGGGGCCGGGGCCTTTACTCCCCTGCTCCTCATTCTCTGCTCCCCCTGCCTCCCAGTTGCTGTACCACGGTCTAGAGAAGCTCGAGAAAGAAAAGGCCAACAGGGAGCACCTGGAAATGGAGATTGATGTGGTAAAGGGCCAGGCCCAGGAGAGCCACCCTGTGTCCCACGGGGTCTCTCTGGTCATTCTTTGGAAGGCCAGGAGTGGAGGGGAGCCCATGGGGGAGCTCAGTGTCTGGGGTTGACATATCAGGGCAGTGGGGTCCCTCCACGGCTCCCTCCCACCTGGGGGGCCCCCTCCACGGCTCCCTCCCATCTGGGGGGCCCCCCTCCTCTCTTTCCGGGCAGAAAGCTGATAAGAGCGCCCTGGCGGCCAAAGTGAGCCGCGTCCAGTTCGATGCCACCACGGAGCAGCTGAACCACATGATGCAGGAGCTGGTGGCCAAGATGAGCGGGCAGGAGCAGGACTGGCAGAAAATGCTGGACAAGCTGCTGGCGGAGATGGACAGCAAGGTGGGGGCGGCCGGCGGCGCTCCCCTGGGTGCCCCCCGCGGCCCCGCCCCCCCTCACGGTCGCGGCCCCGCCCCCGCCCCCGCAGCTGGACCGCCTGGAGCTGGACCCGGTGAAGCGGGCGCTGGAGGACCGCTGGCAGGCCCTGCGGCGGCAGCTCAAAGAGCGCTCCCCGCTCTACCAGGCGGACGAGGCTGCGGCCATGCGCAGGTGGGGCTCGGCCTGGGCGGGGGCCTGGGGGGCCCTGGCGCCGGTGGGCCCCGGGGCGATGGCTGGGCCCCCTGGACCGTCCCCCAGCTGAGTGACAGACTCCGGGAGCTCGGCAAGCTCCTCCAGCGCAGGCCGGTCCCTCCCAGGGCGCGGAGGGCCGTGCTCCGGGTCGCTGTGCTCCTGGGGGGCCGCGGGCGGGAACCCCGGGATTTCCACTACTGGCCGCCAGGGGGCCCCCGAGGCTCACGCAGGGCACCCGTCGGGGGCCCTTTGCAACCCCGCTGGCTTGGGGTCAGGACGCGGCAGGGAGGTGCTGGGTGGGTGCCCCGAAGCCTGGGCGCAGGAGCCAGGGTGCTCCCAGGGCGTGGGGCCCGCCACCCTGATGAGCTGAGCTCCCAGCCGCCGGCCTGCCAGGCCTGCCAGGGCCTTCCGCGCTCTCCACCTCTCCCACCTCTGGGCAGACCCCCTGGGCAGGGCGCTCACCCTGTCTGTCCCTCTCCTCACAGGCAGCTCTTGGCACATTTCCACTGCCTCTCCTGTGACCGTCCCCTGGAGACGCCTGTGACCGGACAGTGAGTGCCCACACCTGGCCAGCCCCAGCTGGTGGCCACAAGGGGGGCGGGCACAGCAGGGCTGTATCTCCCCCATTCCCTACCTGCCTCCAGCAGTGTCCTTCCTTGTCGCCTCTCCCACGGGCTGCCTGCTGGGCCCTCTGTCCGTCCTTCCCTCCGCCACGGCCTGGACGGGAAGCCGCCTCGGGCACGCGGACTGTGGAGTGCTGTGGAGTGCACGCATTTGGGAATGCGATGTCTCACTCTCCAACCCTCCTCTTCTCTCTGTCCCCACCCAGAATTATCCCTGTGATGCCCGTGGGCCCGGGCCTGCCTGGGCACCGTTCCATCCGCCCCTACACCATCTTCGAACTGGAGCAGGTCCGGCAGCAGAGCCGCAGGTACGGGGCAGCAGGGTCTTGTGCAGGGCTTTGCAGGGGAGGGCCAGTGTGGAGGGCTCCTCCTCCTGGCTGGGCAGTGGGGGGCAGGGAGTGATTTCTGGGCTAGCCCCCCAGGCCCAGTGTTTCCCAGGAAGAGGTAGCACAAAGACTTAGTAGTCACCTGCCTTTGAGTCCCTGCTGGGGGTCCTGCTGGGACATTGCCGAGGGTGCTGGCTGTCTGGGGGAGCTCCTCTTTACCTCCTCACAGCCCCCAGATGCTTCAGCATTCTCAGCAACCCCAGCATGGGAGGAAGGGGTGGTCTGACATCAGCCAGCCGGAGAGTGGGCTCAGTGACTGTGCAGGGAGAAGGTCCTCCCCGTCGGGCTCCTGCCCCCCTCCCCTCTGCACTTCCATCTCCCAAGGATGGGGGTTCAGCAGTAAGGATGGTTTCAAACTGCGCTTTGGAGCCCTCGGGGTTCCAGGTGGCAAGGCTAGGTGCACAGGGCTTCTCCCCATTTGGCGCTTCTGCGCTGCCCCATCTGTGGTCCCTCAGGGTGCTATGGGAAGGGCTCCTCCTGCCCACCCACGGTCCTGTTTAAAAAGGCACAGATAAAGGGGTAGAGTGAGCCGGGGTCTGCGTGCGGGCTCAGGCTGGTGTGGCCACCTTACCCCTCTGTCTACCTGCACCCCACAGCCTAAAGCTGGGCAGTGCTGCCTTCCCTCGGGGTGACCTGGCGCACCTGGAGCGGAGCGTGGGGCGCCTGCGCACAATGCACTCCAAGATGCTGATGGACATAGAGAAGGTGCAGATCCACTTTGGAGGCTCGGTCAAGGCCAGCAGCCAGATGATCCGTGAGCTGCTGCAGGCACAGTGTCTGAGCTCCCCCTGCTACAAACGGTAGGACCACACAGCCTGGGCCCCTGGCCTTGGGGCTCAGCTTCCCTCCACCCACAGCCCTGTGAATGTCTCATCCACCCCTGGGGAAAGGCCTGCCAAAGAGGGAGGCAGGGGGAGAGAGAGCGCGTGTGTGTCTGTGTGAAAGAGAGACAAAGGATGGGCAGGGGCAGGGGCGAAGGAGGGTGTTGGTGGTCTTCAGGATGGTCCGCAGGGTGGTTCCTCTGCCCGCTCCTTCACCTGCTCCTCCCCCTTGCTCCGCCCCGGCTCGCAGAGACCCCCGAGACAGCTGCCCCATCCCTGGCTGGCCGGCCCCCGCCGCAGGTGTGTCCCAGGTCACCCCAGCCATCCTCTCTGAACCACATCCTCCCCTCAGGGTGCCAGAAACGGCTGACTACACGTACTCGAGCGTGCCTCGGCGCTGCGGGGGCAGCCACACGCTCACCTACCCCTACCGCCGCAACCGCCTGCAGCACCTGTCCCAGGGCCTGTACCCCACCGAGGAGGTCCAGATCGCCATGAAGGTGGGGGGTGCTGCCTGCAGTGAAGAGAGAGGGCCCTGACATGACCCCACATTCTTGAGTCATTCTGGAAAAACCATGCAAGTCACCAGAAGGGCGGGTGACCAGCCCTCTGCTGAAACAGTTGCAGTTAAAGCCTCTGGTTCCTACACTTTGTTGGGGAGAACGCCATCCTGGCCACCTGCCCATCTAGCACGAGCACCCCCACCACGGGCCCTCCCTCCACCCTGGCGCTGCCGGAGCCTGGGGGAGGGTTCTGAGCACCATTTGGTTTTGGGAGTCAAGAGAGGGCATGACTCAGGGCCCCCCCCACCCCCCCGGGCCTCGTGGAGGAAGGACCGGAGGGCAAGCTCTAGGCGCCACAAAGTAACAGATGTGCCCCCACCTCCACAGCATGACGAAGTGGATATCTTGGGTCTGGATGGACATATTTACAAGGGACGGATGGATACAAGGTTACCGGGCATCCTGAGCAAAGACAGTGAGTGTCCGGGTGGCCCAGAGACGCTTCCCAGAGACTCTTCCGGCGTCTTGCTCAGGAGTCCCTGGCAGTCTGTTCAGCTCCTAGAAGGCCATGGGGCTCCTGGGCCCTGGGTGCCTTCTTCCCCCACTACCTCCCTGATTCCAAACATTCAGGGCTTTGAACGCCCCAGGTCAGTGTTTGCAGGTTGGGGACAGCTGTCCAGCCTCAGTGGATGAGCGGGGATGTCACGGCCACGTCCTTCTCGCCACCTTCCTTCTCATGCGGCCTCACTGGCTTGCCTGCCTCAGCCTGTGTTCCCTCCACCAGGGCCGAGTCCTACTCCTTCAAAACTCAAAATGCCCCTCCTGAGCCCCCTGCCACTGGGTTAATTTGCCAGCCCCCTGCGGCCACCCCCAGTTAGCCAGACCTGCGGTGCCCTGTTTGTCCCTTCCTGCCTGGTCTTAGAGCCATGTGCACCTGTCTAGTCGCCTCCCCTCCTGAACCAGGAGCCCACGTCACAACCGGTGCAGCACCAGGCCCAGGGCTGATGTGTGTTGGTCCTCAGGGGATATCTGAGTGGGTGGGAGGGCAGATGGATGGACGGACATGAGAATGAATGGGGTGCTTAGGAGAGGCGTATCCAGTAGTTCAGACTGGGAAGGACCCCAGCTGAGGCTGGCTGTGGCCAACTGCCCTGCAGCCCTCTCCCCATCCCCATGGGGCCCCCCAGAGCTCCCATTCGGGGTCTCGGGCCTGACCCTCTGCTTCACTGTCCCCTGCCAGCCTCTGTCTCTGGGATGCCAAAGCACAAGGCCAAGCAGTCCCGGCCCCACGTGCACCGGCAACAGTCCCTCAGCGACAACGGGCAGCTGCCCTCCCGGCCTCAGAGCGCTCAGATGCTGGCCGGCAGCACTTCAGGTAGCTTCCCTTTGGCTGGAGCAGCCTCCCGGGAGGTCTCACCACTGCCCCAGGCCTCTGCCCCTTGCCCCACTAGCCCCCTTTCCTGCCCATGGCTGGTCGGTGCCTTTATTTCCCTGGAGAGAGGAAGCGCCAGGGAGCTGAGAGACAAGATGGGAGGGAGAAGAGAGAAAATATGCATCTTTGCTGACTTCTTGATCTGCGCCAGGGCTGGGGGTTCGATGCCGTCACTGTGTCCATCTTCCAGGAGAGGGACTAGGGGCAGGGTGCCTGGTGGTCCCTCGAGGCCCTGTTCTCCCCTGAGGGGCTGAATCCTGTTGAAAGTCTGGGGGCTAAGGGCCCCCAGGGGTCCAGCCACACGTGGAGGGCAGAGAAGGATATTGGCCTGGAGCCAGGAGACCCGATCAGCTTCAAGTGACTCTGAGCAAGTCTCACCGCTCTCCAGGGGGGCCACCCCCTGCCCCGTCCCCGATGCCCTCCCCACCCACTCCATCTCCAGCACTCAGTGAGTGCCCTGAGGAAGCGGAAGCAGCGAAGTGATGGTGCTGGTCAGGGCACCTCACCTTAAATGAGGGTTCTCAGCAGCCAGGAGCTTTACACACATGAACCGATTTTAATCCTTATACCAGCATTACGAGGTAGGGACCACTGTGAGCCTCACTTACAGCTGAGAAAACTGAGGCACAGAGAAGTTAAGGTATTTGCCCAAGGTCACACAGCTGGGAAGCCAGCAGCAGTGGAGTTCCGCCCTAAGTTGTCTGCCTCCAGAACCTGTGCTGGCAACAGCACGTAGCAGGCTGGGATGGACGATCCAGTGGGGGCTGTGACTGTTTTCTTGGGGGTCCTCACCTTCCTGCCCTCTGGCACTCCACTATCTACTGTCAGGTGGAGCAGGAGAGGGAGAGAGGGCAGTTTCAGGAAAATGCCTGCACCTGTGGGTGGGCCCGCTGCCTCAGCAGTCCCTATACTATGGGAGGAAACCCTACTAAAGAGGCAGGCTCCTGGCCACTGGCACGGGGCTTGAGTATTTTTAACTCCCAGGCCTTGGAAAGGAGCTCTGCTTGGGAGCTCGCGTGAGGGCTTGCACTGCCCACCAGAGCCCTGGGGGGCCCCGCTCCCCTGGGCTTTGGGCATCTGGGGAGGACCCGGCGGGCTGCGGTGGGCGTGGGGGCTGGGGCAGAGCCACCTGAGCCCCCCACGGCCCCTCTCACAGCTCCTTCTCAGCCGCAGAAAGACAGGCCCGTGTCCTCCGAGGGGCACCTCTCTCAGCCCAGTGTGGCCCACCCGCCCAGCCCCAGCGAGATGGCCAACCTGCCCGCGGGGCCGGAGACGCACAGGGATGTGCCTCCTGGGGAGGAGCTCGAGGAGCCCACCCGGGGGCCGCGGTCCACTGCTCACTGAGCCCAGTTACTAATAAATGTTTAGGAAGAAGCTTGAGGCGGCGAGTGTTGTCTGGTCTTGGCTGGGGGAGATGGAGCGGGAGGGGAGGGGGCTCCGCCGGCCAGGCACCGCCAGGCCACCCCCAGGTCCAGGTGGCCGACCTTCTCTTGGAGAACAGGTGGGACTTGTAGCCTGAGGGTTAGACCATGACCCCGCCCCCCCAAAACAGACGAAGACGTCCTCCAAGGGCGCTGGGGCTTCGGGAGAAGCAGCAGAGGCCAGGCCCCAGATCTGGGAGCTGGCAGGGGTTGGGGGGTCAGGACCTGCTCTCACACCTGCCAGCTCTCTCCTGCTGTGCCCCTGACTGGGGCCCTGCCCTCCCATCTGGGGGGCCGGCCTAAAGGGTGGCCTGGCCAACTGGGACGTTCCGGACACAATGGGGTTCATGGAGTCCAGCCTTGAGCCCTCCCGTGAGGCAAAGGTGAGGCTGGCAGCCGCCTGCTGCTCGGCTGCTTCTGGCTCGGGCAGTGCCCAGCTCCTGGCATGACGTCCTGGGGGACCAGTGCCACCGGCCACCTGGGAAGGTTTCTGTTTGCAGCTAACCCTTGAGTGGCTGCTGCAGAGGCAGAGGGACTGACCAGGGGCTGCCGGGCCTAGGCCGGTTCCGGCTCCGCTCCTCGCTCCCCAGGAAGGTAGAGCAGAAGTGTGTGTTGAGGGGGGTTAGCCAGGTGACTGCCACTTGCCCAGTGGCCTCGAGGTCCAGCCTCTGTCCTGCTCCAGCCCCCTCAGTCCACTAGCACCAAACAGGCAAGAGGGCTGCCTGCTATCCAAAGTTCCTTGTGCGAAACGTCTTGGCAGGTTTGAGGGACAGAGCGAGGCCGGGGGGCTGGGCTCAGCAGGTATGGAAACTGTAAGGGTCCAGCCCCTGCGCCCAGCCGGACCCCCAGGGACAGGGGAGAAAAGCCTTCCCCCTGGGGCCTCTGGTGCCCTAGAAGCAGCTTTCCTGTCTTCAGGTCTGTTCTCACGGGGGCCCCACCCCCAGCCCCCATCTCCCTGACTTGGTAAAGGGGTGTCTGACACAAGAGGCCTGCTTTAAGGTGTGAGGGAACGGGGTGACAAATCACACAGGAAAGGAAAGTGTGGCAGGAAACTGCCCAGAAAGGGTTTCTCCCCAGTCCCATGTGGGCAAAGGAGGGTGGGGTTGGCTGGGGTGTCATGGGGTAGGGCAGGTGCTCCCCAGAGGGGGGGGGGGCTTCCCCCTACTTTCCCCACAGGCTGAGATCCCTCCATGTTCAGGCGATGACCCAGTGCTCTGGCTGGACGAGGGAGCAGCTGGAACCCTGGGGGCCCGGCAGGCACCTCTCACACCCCGTGCCCTGTGCTCCTCGAGCAGGGGCCAGAGCCAGGTCCAGCCCGCTGCTCCTGCTCGGGCTCCCTTGTCTCATCCTGCCTGAGAAATGTCAGCAGGTTGCTGGCTCCTCCGTGTCCCTGGCCTCGAATCCAAACTCACCAGCTCACAGGGAGGAGCAGGAGCAGGACAGCCCAGCCCTCCACGCCCGCGGAAGGACAGGGAGTGGAGGACATTCCCCAAGCGGCCCAGGCCAACCCCCATCCCTGCACCTGGGCCAGGCCCCCCAACCCCTCACCAGGTTGTGGTCCCAGTGTGGCCGCCCACGTCCCCTCCAGGGACTTCCCCTCGCAGCCCGGGAAAACACAGGTGGGCTGGCGGAGGGGGGAGGCCGGGAGGTGCCCCAGGGGTTTCCAACCAGGAAACAAAACTGAAAGGACTAACCCAGGCTCAAAGTAAGCCATCACATGCAGAGGGGCTGAGGGCAGCTGGGGGGCACCAGGGAAGCAAGCCTTCTGGGTTCAAGCAAGCCTTCTGGGCCTCCAGGCCCAACCCAGAGTAGGGTCCCTTAGGGTGCTCTGGCTGCTGAGGGAAAAAAAGCCCCGCCCACATGTTGAAGAGGTCTTGGGGTGCAGGGGGCTGCAAGGTAGCATCCCTCCTCCCCAGCAGGAGGCTGTAGGAATCCCAACCCCAAGGCCAGCCACCACCCCCTCCAGCCAGCACACAGGCTCCTCCTGCCTCACCTCCTCACTGCACTGCACGATCACCTGAGAAAGGGCCCCATTGGGTCAGGAATTACCAACACTGCCTCCGTTCTAATGGCTGGCGGCTGTGGGGAAGGTGGGAAGGGAAAGGCAGCCAGTCCCTCTGGGGACCCACCCTGTCTCTGTGGATCCTGGACAGCCTTGGCTGACCTCATGGGCACAGCCACTCAATATGCATTCAGGGACAGGCTACCCCCAAGAGAGGACAGGAACAGAAGGGATGGACCCAGCTGTAAGATGTCGGAGGGGGGGCAGCTTGGGGAGGGGGGTGCCATGGGCCACCAAATGAAGGAGTGGCTACCCCCACCACAGACAAGACAAAGGTTCCAGGTAAGCGCCAGCCCAAGGCAGGCCGCACAGCAAGGGTCAAGATGGGGAGAGGATCACAGAGATCAGGCCCAGAACCCCCCTCTCCTGCCCATACTCAGCTGGACCCAGCCTGTCCCATCAACCCCCTGGTCTGGACACCCCCTGTCATAATATCCAGACCAGCCAGTGGCAAGGAAGCCCCCCCCCCCCATAATCCCAACACAGTGGGAGCCCCACCAACTGTTCCCCAGGAGAGCGCTTTTCCTCTCAAGGCAAATAAAGGCACCGCAAGCTTAGGGTAGTTAGAAAAGTCTCTTTAAGTTTTTAAATTAAAATTTCACCCTGGTGAGATGATTGATTTGGGAACTCAATCCAAAGGCAAGCTCTCCACTCTGGTCATCCATGCGGGCGGGACGCAGTGGGAGAGGCAGGGTGGCCGTGGAGAATCAGAACCCCCGCCAGGCAGAGCCGGAGCCTTTGACCCAGGCAGGCTCTTTAGTTCTGCACCAGCCCCGCTCATCCGGCTGGTGACAGGAGGCACCGGGACAGACAAGGAGCCGCAGGGCTACTGAGGAGTCCGGGTGGGGAGAGCTCGCGATGGCCAGGCCTCCACACCTTCAGCCGCCGGGCGCTGGAGCCCCCGCCGTGGGACTCCTTGGAGTGGACCCTGGGGGGGGCCTCCTGATTCCAGAAGGCGTGACCTCTGAGAGGCAGCCAGCAGACACCTCGTGACTACAGGATCACCCCACC
Source organism: Vulpes vulpes (assembly GCF_048418805.1). NCBI lineage: Eukaryota > Metazoa > Chordata > Mammalia > Carnivora > Canidae > Vulpes > Vulpes vulpes. The sequence continues at coordinate 5,101,555 of NC_132781.1, forward strand.
TGGCTTCCAAGCACCTGCCCTGGGATGAGGGGTGGAAGGAGTGCTGGCCCAAGGGGATGCTCTGGCCTTTCCTGGCCAACCCCAAAGCCTCAGCCAGCCAACCCCATTCTCACATACATTAGTTATATTTATATATTCATATATATTATAGTTATATATTAAAAAGAGAAAAAACTTGTCTGAAGAGAAACTCCTGAAGGGCCCAAGTGGCTCAGGAAGTTTACTATCCCCCCCCACCCACAAAAATTCTTTTATAAAATCTTCCAGTGCGATCTTCAGGAAACCCCCGCCCGCCCCAGCTCCCCCCCTCCCCGGCCCTCCTGTGTCCCCACGGCCCTGGACTGCCTGCCAGCTCCAGCCCAGCGCCTGGCAGCACCCAGTCTCATCTCTGGCCATCCATGGCAGCCACGGCCTTCTGCTGCGAGCCCCCCTGCTGCGCCCCGGGGGGCCACGTGGGCTGCGGGTGGTGGAGGTGGTGGAAACTGTGGGCCGTGGGGGAGGAGGGCGGGATCCAGGCGGCCTGGTGGCTGGGTGGGGACGAGGCCCAGAAGGAGCTAAAGTTTGCCGGGGGGGAGCAGGCCACGGCCGTCATAGGGCTGTTGCTGCTCTGCAAGCCGTCGGAGGCACGAAGCTTGGAGAACATGGCCAGTGCGTCGGGGAAGTTGGGCGGTGTGGCAGGTGTGTTGCTCGGAGTGCACATCTGCTGGGAGAGAACACAGGTGTCGGGAAGGTTCCGGCTCACCCCGCCCCAGCTTTGAGCTGCGCCCCCGCCGGCCCAGTTCCCAGTTGGGCGGGCAGCTTGACCGGACCCTTCTCACCCTGAACCAACACAAGCAAAATATAAGGACAAACCCTGACGATTTTTATCAAAACCAAAGAAAGCTTCCTGGATGCCGGGCAGGGATGCCCGGAGGAGTGTCTGCCGCAAAGGGTTAATTGCAACCAGAGGCCAGGGTGTCAGATTCAAGTGAGGACAAGAGAGCAGCCCAGGACACCACCGCTTAGCGCCTCGGCCCGGGTAAGAACCAGCTGGCTCCCTCAGTAATCCGCCCTCAGATGTTCCGAGGTTGTTGGTCACAGGAAGGCCGCCAGACCCAGGGTCTCCCTCCTCCGCCGACGGCCGGAGGAGGAGCTGCACCTTCTCAGCGTCTGGGCTCGCTCCACGGGCAGCACCGGGCAGCAGGCCTTGGAGCCTGGGTCTTCATGATCTCACCTGCCACAACGCCCAGACACAGGTGAGGAAACTGAGGCCTGGAGCGCAAGTCACTGACCAAAACACACCCGCTGCAGACTACAGACTAAGAGGATGGGATTCCTGGGGTCGGGTTCTGGGGGCTCCCAGAGCTGCAGGCCCCAGCTCCTCACTCTACCCAGCTCTGTGCTCCTGGGCTCCCCGAGGACAAAAACCAGGGATTTGGGATTTGTGTGTCTCTAGCATCTCCCCCATGCTATGTTGGTGGGATGCTCAGCCTGTTGGGTCCTCTCAGCCCTCCTCCTGGGGGTACTTGCAGACACCCCAACATGTTTTCTGCCACTACCCTGGGAGGGAAACTCCCCAAAATCTCTAGTGTCCCTCCCCCCACTTTCTGATCAGGGACCCGGGCCCGGAAGGTCAAGGGCGGGGTTAGGGTGCTGCAAGGCGGGGTTAGGGTGCTGTGCTGTGACTGGCCCTCTCCGGATGGGGCCAGGGGTGTCACCCAGAAGTCTCTCACAGGACCATGGGGAAGAGGCAGCAGAGAGCAGGGCCCACACAAAGCCGGTTCTGACCTCACAGCAGCTTCTCCCTTTCCCAGGAAGCCACGGGAGTCCTTCTTTGAATTTCTCCTAATTTTAGCAACACCAGCCCCTCCCCCAGGCACCGGGCTGGGGGAGCAAGATTCTAGGGCTCTTCACCTCGCAGAGGGAGCTTTTCACAGCTCTGCAGTTAAATCCCAGCCAGAAATGGGGAGGGAGGCGAGTCTGTCCTGCTAACTGGGCCAGCACCCTATCAGCAGCTAGGGAGCTCCACCATTGTCTTCCTCAGGGGCGGCCACAGGAGTCCCAGCAGGCCTGGCCCCACCCAGACCACTTCCCTCCTCCCTTCGCTGTTCCCCGCCCCCCACCCCAGGGCTGACTTCTCGGCAGCAGGAAACAATGAATGGGGGGTGGGGGTAGAGGCCAATTGCATCACAGCATCGTGACTTCCCCAGTTGACCGAGCCAGTGAGGCCTGTCTCAACAACCACCCTGCTGCAGAGAATGGCCTGGCCCGCCTGGACCAGGAGCATCCTGTGCCCACCTGGCTGTGTGGGCTCGGGCAAGTTCCTTAGCCTCCCCGAGGTTCTCCCTACTTTGGTAAAAGCAGGGGGTTTGGAACCGACGTTTGCAAAGCCCCTCTAGTTCCTTGCTTCTAACAACTATGGATAGAGCTTTCCAGTCCTCAAGCACACCCAGTGTGTCCAGGGCACTGTTGCTTCCAATCCAGTGCCTTGCTCCTCTTCTCAGTGCTCCCCAATTAAAACCGGAGCACCCCTCGCTGGGATGCCTCCCACTGTGAATGTCCAGGAGTTTATGGGACAACCATTTCTCAGTTACTCGTGCCCTGGGCCACTTCTGGGATTGCTATTATGCCATTACTGTTCCTGCTTTTAACTTTTTCCTTTGATTGATTCTCTCTCAAAAAAATTACAGATTCCTTTAGGGCAGGAACGGGCATTCTCCTCTGTGCTGATTACGTACTCAATATGTGGTGTATTGATGGATACACCGATTGTAATGCCTGTTACAAAACCTGCCTTGAGGGAAGTTTTAAGAGATTATAATCCCTGGGTGCCTGGCTGGCTCAGTTGAGAGCAAGCGACTCTTGACTCTTCATCTTGGGGTCCTGAGTTCCAGCCCCATGTGGGGAATAGAGATGACTTAAATTTCAAAAGTTAAAAAAAATGTGGGGGAGGGGGAGAGAGAGAGAGAGGGAGAGATTGAGAGACACTCTGACTATACTCCCCTGGGATTTGCAGAGAAGGAACAAGGTCTAGAGGGGCCAGTCATCCCAGCTCCCCCGAGTCAGCCTCCCTGTTCATGGCATCACAGAATGGCTGAGCTGGAAGCCCCTGGGCTTTTTCAAATGGCCAGAAATTGGTGGAGCAAACCTCAAGGCCCTTTTGAGGGGGGGGGGGGGGGGGGGCAGGGTGCTCCCAGGCTCTAGGGCAAGGTGGGAGCCAGAGCTTTCCCACGGTCAGCTGCAGAGGAGGGTCTCCTAGAGATGACCCCTGTTGGTTTTCAAGGAACCTGGCCTTAGCCGCCACGGCCCCGGAGCCCCCAGAATTCTCCCATCATATTCCAATGCATTTTTGTCTTTTGATTTGTACACAGCATGAGCCACTGGGAGCAAAGAGCCGGTTAAAAGGTCAAGACAGACCCTTCCACCTGTCCTTTGCAACTAGGTGAAAACAGGGCACCAAGGACAAGACAGAGCAGAGCGACCATTTGCAGCTCCTCCAGGAAGGGCAGCAGCTCTGGGAAGGGAGGCATGAGCAAGGACATCAAGTGTTAAAAATGCCAAAAATGCACTCCAAAAGCCACAACAGATCTCCTGGCGAATAACGTCTTACAATCCCTATGGCCCAGGCCAGTCCCTCCTCCCCCAGCAGGGCTAATAGGTAACTAGGGGGGTGGGGAGGGGAGGGGAAGGCATTCAAGCCTCCGAAGCAAAGCGACGTCCCGTGCCCCTGGAAGGCAGGACACCCCACTGAACGGGAGGGCAAAGGCTCAGGCCGAGGGGGGCCGCGGAGAGGCGCTCGGTTTCCCCCGTACTCCACAGGGTCTTCACCTCCTGAGGTCACATGCAAATTCCCGTCCTGATCTTGTCACCGTCCGACCGTCCTCCGCGCTCGGGGCACGTCCCTTTCCCAACAACAGGAAAGAGTGAACGTACCTCTCTGGGTAGAGCCCCGCGCCCGGAGCCAGGGTGGATTTGGCCCTTTCCTGTTCCCTGCAGCGCTGCGGGGGGCGGGGGGGCAAGAGGGGGCTCCCCGCAAACGGACACCCCGGGCCCGTCCCTGGGCTTCCCAGTTGCCCCAGGCGACGGGTCGCGTCCGAGCCCCCTCCCCACTCCGGGCCGCCGGCCCCCCCGCCCCGCCCCAGGTCGCGGGTCCGGCCGCCCGGGAGGCAGGGCCACCCAGCCCGGCGAGCCGGCGGCCCCGGGGCCGCTCTTTCCTGGAAGACATTTTGGCTCTTTGTTTACATCGCGGCGCGGCGCTCCCCGGCAACATGGCTGTCACCGCCGGCGGCTGACAGCGCCCCCGGCCCCGGCCCCACTTACCATCTGGTGGTGGTGGTGGCCGTTGGGAATGTTGGTTTCTTGGAAAAACGTGCTCAGGGCGGTCTGCGGACACACACGGCGGCGGGGCGGCGGTTAACGGGGCCGGGCCGGGCAGCCCCCTCCCTGCCTCCCTCCCCCCCTCCCCCCACCCCCAGGTCCCCCCGGCCGCGCGGCGTTGGGGTGCGTGCTGGGGGTCCCGCCCGCAGGGCCCTCCGCGATCGCCCCGCCGGGAGGCAGAGATAGAAGCCCCGCGCCCCCGCGCCCCCGCGCCCCCGGGCCCGGCCAGCGCGCACCTCGAACTGCCAGTGGGCCGCCTGCAGCAGCTGCTTCGCCTGGTCGGCCGCGCAGCCCGCGGCCAGCACGAACTGGTTGATCATGACCTGGTGCCGCAGCTCGTCCATGTTCACCGACATGGCTCCGGCCGCCGCGCGATCCCGGCTCGGCGGCCGCGGGAGACCGGCCGCCCTCGGCTCGCGCTCGCCGCCCCCGGAGCCCCGGAGCCCCGCCGCCGCCCGCCCGCCCGGCGAGTGTCCCGGTCGGGCTCCCGCGGCCGCCGACACCACAAACAACGGCGCGGGGCGGGGCCGGTGTCCCAACGTTCGGGGGCCGCGAGCCGCCGCCGCTGATTGGCCCGCGCCGCTCGGCCTGCGCCCGGCTCCGGTGCGGACGTTCGATTCGAATCCTGCGGCCTGCGGCCCGCACTGTTTCTCTTTTCGCCCGGCCGCGCCCATTGGCGGAGGCCGGCGCCGTGGGGCGGCCCCGCATTGGCCGGCCGCTGTGTTTTGGCTCGCCCGGGCTCGTGATTGGCCAGGCCCGGGAGTTTGGGGCGGGGCCGCGCGCGCTGATTGGCCCGCCGTGCGCCCGTTTGAACTCAACTTGAAAACCTTGAGTGTCTGCTGATTGGCCGAGCGCCCTGTGTTTGCTGTTGTAGGCTTGGGGGTGGTGCGGCCAAGTTCATTCATTACTTCATTGAAACTGAACATGCTCAGCTGGAAAAGCAAGACAGAGTGGCTTTGACTCATTTCCTCTGAAAGATGTGGTCATCTCGAGAAACAGAATGATCAAAATAGAAAACAGAGAGTTTGCAGCTGCTCGAGTCTCAAAATTGTTTATTTTTTTTAAACTTTCAAGCATCTCTACCCCCCCCCCCCCCACTTTTTCAGCCTGTTATAGAAATAAAAGCTACCCGCTTTCTACCTCCTCTTGATCACTACCATCCCCACAGGCCAGTCTCTTCCTGGTTTTCTGACCAAAAACTTTGCTCTCATTGGCTCTCAAACCCCAGCCATTTAAAAACAAGATTTGTTTATATGCTCTTGAGCTTCCATCTTCTGGATAAGGAAGTGACCTTTGGGGGGCGCCTGGCTGGCTCAGTAGGAAAAGCCTGTGACTCTTGATGTCGAGGTTGTGAGTTCGAGCCCCATCTTGGGTGTAGAGATCATTTAAAAATAAAATCTTAAAAAAAAAAAAAAAAAACCAACGATTTCACTTTCTGGGCTTTGTTTGGGAAATGTGGGGGTGGAGAAAGAGCTAGGAGTTTAAGCCGACTGAGGAAGGGGCACAGAGGTGAGAAAGGTAAATATCACTAGGAACTCAGCATTAGAATTTGTTTCTGAAAAACTTAGTTTTGGATCTGAAATACCAATCACACAGTATATTTATTTATTTATTTATTTTTTTTTTTTTCACACAGTATATTTAAATTACGTAAGGGTCCGCCAAATAAAGAGGCTAAAAGAAAGCAAGCCATAGTTCTATTTTGATTTTGCCTAGAGTGAATTAAGTCTCTGAGACAATAAAAAATAAAATGTAAATAAGAGAAACTACACGCAACGTTTCTGTACTGAGGGCAAAACAGCCTCAGGCTTTGTAATGAGCTTATCTCATTTAGTTAGTCCTTTTGTTTGTTTGCTTGCTTGTTTGTTTGTTTATTTTGAAGAGGAAGGAGTCAGCTTTTTGACTGTTTCTCTTGCCTTAATGAAGTGCATGCACGTGGGCTGAAACCCGGAGTGTGGCTGGAGAGTTGAGCACAGCTTGCAGCCCTTCCCTTCCAGTAATTGCAAGGTGAAAACAAAAGTGAGCAGCCAGCAGCCTGTATTGCTGGGGAGCTCAGGCCACAAGCAGCCCCAGAACAAGGAAGTACTGTCATCGTGGGGCTCCGGTTCTCACAAGTACATACAGGTGGCAAACATGCCAGGACCATGAGTAGTAGGATTTACCTGGGCAGAGGCATTTTAGCTTTCGGGAGCCCTTGGATCTTAATTAAGAAATTCTCCAGAAAGACAAGCATCCTGAAAATGCCAAAATTGCCAAACCTTTTCCCCCCCTGGCTATCAAGGTGGTTTATTCTGAAGATTTCTTTAATGTTTACCATTTGCAGGTATCATTATCACAGCTGTGGGCACCTGGGCAAGGTGTGGAGGACAAGACCCCCAAGACAGAGGGACTCCGGTTCTGTGGGCTTAAGGTCACTCTAGGCAGGGATCCCTGGGTGGCGCAGCGGTTTGGCGCCTGCCTTTGGCCCAGGGCGTGATCCTGGAGACCCGGGATCGAATCCCACATCAGGCTCCCGATGCATGGAGCCTGCTTCTTCCTCCGCCTGTGTCTCTGCCTTTCTCTCTCTCTCTGTGACTATCATAAATAAATAAAAATTTAAAAAAATTAAAAAAAAAAGTCACTCTAGGCAGAGAGAGAAGGAGAGCAACAGTTCTGTCTCTGATTTGTGGCCGCCGGAGGTGGAAATGCTCAGTCCATACTTTGGCTTCTGAGAATCTGGTTGGAGATGAATGGGGGTAGGGCTTCCCTTCTCAGGCCAGCTTACATAGGAGTGTCCCTGTCCTGGGAGCGCAGAGAGAATGAATGAGGTCATGTTTGTAGAGGGCTTTGAGCTGCTGGGATGAAAGCAACTCTCCCAGCACGAGGTATTATTAACCGAAGGTATCATTATTTTAATCTGAGGGCACAATGTGCAGCAGGTAAAACAGAGCAATAAAAACAGGCCCATTAAGAACAAGTAAAACAGTAGTAGCCTCAGAAGGAAGAAAATCTTCGTGCCATCAATGGCCTGAGCTACAGAATGAGCCATGAGGCAGCACCTGGAAGAGAGAGTCTCTTCACCAGGGTTTCCTCTGGCGGTTCCCAAAGATCTTGTGAATGTAAGTAGGCGAGTGGGTTGCTGAGACAGGCGACAATAACTGGACCACAACAAACCACCACCGCCCACCAAGCACTTCCTGTGAGCCAGGCACCTTTCTAAGAGTTTAATGTCACTGAACTCATTTCAGTCTTCACAACAATCCAGAGTCCCATTTCACAAGCCAGGCGGCAAAGGCACACCGGTGGGGAGGAGCCTCCCCGAGGTCACAGTACCAAGTGGCGGGGTGAGGTGTTGGCTGAGTCTAGTTCCAGAACCTCGAGGTTACCCCTTACAGCACACCGCCTTCCTTCGTGCTGGAGTCGTTACCTTTTCCACACAAGGGCAATCGAGGCCCCTGGGGTTTGCAGTGGGGCTCCTTGAAAATGAGTGAGGCCTCCATGGGGGATGGGGGCCACCTGCTGTCTCGATAACTTCATATTTGTTTCCCTACTGCTGCTTCAAGTTGCCAGGACAAAGGGACAAGTGGCCAGGAGAAGGGGAAAGAAGTCGGGGGAAGGCGAGGGAGGGTGGGATGGATGCCCAGGGGGCAGTTGGCTGAGGCTGGAAGGTCCAGGCCCAGGAAGGGGGACTCAGGTGCTGGCAGGTGGATGGCTCCCTTCCCCGGTTGGACTTCCAATGCTTCTGCTAGCTTTTGTTTGCTTAACGCAACCTATTTTGTACTACTACTTTCCAGTGAAAATGGATGCTATTTCTACTAAATAGTGGGTTAGATGCACCTTGCTGCTTCGGAGCATTAATTTTTTTCTAGTCTTTCTCCTTAAAGAGGATGGGGGCTAGTGCAGGAGTGCTTCCTCTACTCCAGGCAAATCCCAGTTCCCCTCTGTGATAATTGAGATTTATGTCTATTGAGAATGTACTATGAACTCAGCTCTGTGCTAAATCCTTTGCTTGAATTATCTTATATAATACAACAACCCCGTGAGGTGGGGACTGTGCATATCCCCAATTAGGAAGTGAGAAAAGCAGGGTCAGAGAGGGTCAGTGACTTGCTCAAGGGCACTTGGCTAGCTCAAGGTGGAGCTGAGCTCTGAACTCAGGTGTTTGCACCCAAAGCTGGTGCTCTTAAATATCATGTTCTACTTTCTCTCCCTGCCTCCCCCCTGGAATCCACCTTATCTTCTCTTCTCCCTCAGTGTTACTAAAGAGACAGAAAAGGGTGTCTGTGTTGTGGGAAGCAGCAAGAAGGTCAAAGCCATTTCACAAGTGATGAGTTCATGCTGGTTTATACCAGCTCCATTTTCACCAAATATCACATGTCCCCCAAGGGACAAAGGCCATACCACTCCCAACACAGTTAATGGCATTTCCTATAAGCAGCACTGGTGGCCTGTACTCTCTGTCCTTTGTCAGCCTGGTGATAAGGTGGCCCTGCCTCTGATTGCCAGGTGTGTCTCATGGTAGGTGAGTCTGGCAAACTTTCGAAGGGACGCCAGAGGCTGGGTCTTCGCCCAGGGGGAGAGAAAGGCAGGGTAGAGAGGCAACTTTCTAAGGAAGGTTCTTCTCAGGGGCCTTCGATTGTCCACTGGGACTCAGGCTCCTGGCCACTTTCGATGGTCTAGGAATTGACTGGCATGGAGCTGGGCCTCTGTGGCCTTGCCCTTGCGTTCAAAACACAGAAGGTCCGTTGCTGTGGCAGCTGCTGACTTCAGGTTCTGTCTGGGGCAGCCTTCTTACCTGACCCACCCTTTTTTTTGTTGTTTTGGGTGGTTTTTTTGTTTTGTTTTGTTTTGTTTTGTTTTGTTTTTGTTTTTGTTTTTTGATAAATATATACACACCAAGAGTTTGTGTATAACCTATGCATGGTTTGAGGAGCAATGAGCAGTCACCCACGTACCCAACATAGAACTTAAGATGTCCAAGGCTAGTACCTTTGAAAGCTCTCACATGAGCCTCCCCAAAAACATACCTCCCTTTCTCCCCAGACTCACTATCCTCAAATTTGCATTAATCATTCCTTTGCTTTTCTTTGACATGTACTTCTGTACATATATATCTCCAAACAATGCACCGTGTGACAGATTGATTCCTTTGCGTAGGTGGCTCACCCCTTCTGTGCCCCATCCCTCTCTCCAGTAACTCTGCTGGGTGGGCTCCGTGGAGCTGCCCTTACCAACATGGGTCTCTCTCGCAAACAGGGCTGGCTCTCTGTTCTCTTTTCCATGAGCCCAGACAGCAACTCTGGTCCAAACTAGCAATCATAGGTGGTAAGGAGATAGTCAGGAAGGTTGCTTGGAGGAGGAAGAAGCGAAGCTGGCAAGGATTGAAGTAGATAGAAAGGAGAATGAAAGGAATTTTCAGAAGAGAACAGTGAGAACCAAAGCCCAGAGTTACTTGTTTTTGTTGTTGTTGTTGTTGTTTTGTTTTTTGTTTTTTTTTCAGAGTTACTTTGAAAACAAGTTCATAGCAAGGACTGTTTAAGGCATCTCTTGGGAGGTGATGAGGTGGGGGGAACACTAAGCTCAGGCAAGGGTTAGAGTGGATCTCCTCTGGGCAGTGGGGTAGGAGGGGGTGGTTAGTATCCTTCCCTCAATCCCCCCAAAATGCCACATGCTTTCTCAAGCTGGTGCAGCGTCTCCTCAAATTAATTAGGTCAGGAGAAGTTATGTTCGGGTAAGTACAGTCCTAAATTCTTACTTCTTACCAATACGAAGTTTGCTGCAGTTTGGTGACTCTCAAGAAGAACTGCCCTCGGGGCAATGACGTGATGACCCAGACTGTGGGAGTTTCCACCATCTTTAGCTGCCAGTTGGTAAACTCTAGCCCTTGGGTGGCTGCCTGTTTTTATAAATAAAGTTTTATTAGAACACAATTACCCTATTTGTTTATGTAGTATCTCTGACTGCTTTTGTGCTACAGCAGAGCTGAGGTATTGCAGTATGGATCACAAAGCCTGAAAGGTTTCCTATCTGTCCTTTGTACTATGTGGAACATGCCAGAAGGCAAGAGAGTGCTAAAGAGTGGAGCCTTGGCAATTATGTGCTTTAGCCCACAAGTAACACATCTCTGTTCACGGTTCCTTGTCCAGAGGAATCACACGGCCTCTCCTAACCCAGGAGGAAGCAAGAAAAAGAGGAGACCAGGGTATCGATGACAATATTAACCAACTAAGTCCCAGGCTGTGGGGCAGTGACAATGAGCCTATTTTTACCTGCTTATCTCTAAATCCCAGAGGTGCAGAGGGAATTTACTTGGCATAGGACTCAGCGGGGCATAGGGCAATGCTGGAGAGGCCTGGAGTTTCTGATGAGATACTGTTTGAGGTTTCAGGAATTTTCAGGAACACAGGAAGTCAGGGCAAGTCCTGGAAGAGATGCGTTTGGTTAAAATAAAGTTCCTCATCTTTTTTTTTTTTTTTTTCTGCAAGTTTGGCAGTGATGGGTGCCCTGCTCCTTCAGAAACACAAGGCGCCTTGGGATGTGTGCTATTTCCTGGCCCCAAAAGCCCAAGCCACACAGATCATTTTTTTGGACCAAGCACGGGGGCTAGAAATAAACACAGGGCAGCGTTCTGCGTGAAGAGGAAGGAAGTATTTACTGAGAACGAGAGCACCGGGTTGTACACAACAGAATTGGGAAACCACCAGAATGTGCCTCATCGCCAGCGGCGCCCATGCCTAGCATGGCCCAGGGGCCTGAGGACAGTCAGAGAAAATCCTATATCCTGCCTTCTGGGAGCCCCAAGGCAGGGCTGCCCCACTGAGCAGACTTTGTATGGAGCCCACTCATCAGAAGGGCCTGCTCCAGGAGACAGGGCGTCTGTCTAGGCCCCAAGGCAGTTACGAAGCCCAGGGCGTATATTTAGAGTTTATAGGAAGGTACGTTATTCATCTGCCAGAGCTCTTGGAGAGAAGTTTAAGGCCAAAAAGGATTTCTGTAGACAAGAGGATGCAGAGCATCAAAGGGCTTGTCAACAAATGGTCCTAATTCAGATAAGAAGATGATGTAGAAGGAAGTGGGTGGGCTAAGGAAGACAGATTAAACACGGAGGGAGGCCAGGCCGAGGTGGGGCTGGAGGGACATCTCCATGCTTTGCCCTTTACAACTGGAGCCACAGCAGACAGAACCGTTCAGGGGGCTTGGGACTCAGAGTGACCTCAGGCAAGTTCCTGCTCCCTATACCCAGTTGAGGGAGCTTCGGTTTCCCCATCCAGGAAATGAGAACAATAACAATGCTTATCTCTTAGGGTTGTTTTAAAGATTAAATGAGATAATCGATTCAGAAGTGCTTGGATGGAGTGATTGCTCAAAAATGATTCTTCTTGGGGTGCCTGGGTGGCTCAGTCGTTTGAGGGGCCAACTCTTGGTTCTAGCTCACGTCATGATCTGGGGTCCTGAGATCGAGCCTTGCATTGGCTTCATGCTCGGTGGGGAGCCTGCTTGAAACTCAATCTCTCTCCTTCCCCCCTGTGCCCCTCCTCCTGTGCACACATCCATGTGCTCGCTCTCTCTCTCTCAAATATATAAATAAAAATCTTTTTTAAAAAATGATTATTCATTGGGGCACCTGGCTGGCTCAGTTGGTAGAGTATGCAACTCTTGATCTCGAGGTTGTGAGTTTGAGCCCTACACTGGGTGTAGAGACCTGTAGAGACTCTTTAAAAATTAAAAAAGAATCTTTAAAAAATCATTATTCTTTATATATATATCTCAATAGCCATAGGCACTTACATATGGGAAATAATGTATCCAGACCTTTGGTTGGCTAGGGTGGGGTGGGAGGCAGGAATTCAAAGAAACCAAAGATCAGGAGTGGCAGGTAAACTGGCTCAGGGAGTGGGTAAAGCCCTGATGGGCAGCACTTGATGGTTTCTGTGGTTTAAATAGTCTAATTATGGCCAATTTCAAGCTACCAACAGTTTAACAATTGGCTGGCAAAAGTCCTGAACAATCAGCTTTAGAGACCAGGCCCCAACCTAATGAGCTTTCTCTCTAGTTAGCAAATGACTTATAAGTGAAAAGTTAACAATAGCGACTCACAGATACACCCTCCTCCCCCAGCCCACAGAAGACTGATCCAAGTCTTAGGAGCTAGAGGGCCATTTAGGGGTGCCAGTCCCTTTGAGTGCAGGGACTGAAGCTGTTGCATTTTGGGGAGGAAAAAGCCTGGCCATCTAGTAGCTACCACAAACGTGATAGGTAGACTGTGTTTCTGGCATTTTGAATTCCAGTGGGTATGGAAAGATGCTATCTCAGAGGATCCAACCTCTGGGCTCTGCCTCTAGCCAATGGGGTTTTATCATACGAAATCCTGAAATTCTTTTTTTTTTTTTTTTAAAGATTTTTTATTTATTCATGAGAGACAGAGAGAGAGGCAGAGACACAGGCAGAGGGAAGCAGGCTCTATGCAGGGAGTCCGACGTGGGACTCGATCCCGGGTATCCAGGATCAGGCCCCAGACCGAAGGCGGCGCCAAACCGCTGAGCCACCCGGGCTGCCCGAAATCCTGGAATTCTGACATAAAAATCACCTTGGAAATTCAACCACTTCAGAACAAAAAAAATTTTTAATTAAAAAAAGCTAGCATTTATTGAGCACCTGCTGTATATCAGGAACTGTGCTAGGGCTTTCTATGCCTTGTCTAACTGAATGTTCAAACAGTGCTTTGCTATTTTCATGTCATTTATAGACAAGTAAGGATCAAGGAAGGTTTTTTTTTTTTTTTTTTTTTTTTTAGTTTTTATTTATTCATGAGAGACACACAGAGAGACAGAGACACAGACAGAGGGAGAAGCAGGCTCCCCAAGAGGAGCCTGATGTGGAACTCGATCCCAGGAGCCTGGGATCATGACCTGAGCCCCGCAGGCGTCCTGAGGCTCAGGGAAATTGAAGAACTTTCCCAGGGCACACAGACAATAATAGAAGAGCTGGGGTTTGAACCTTGTCCTGTATGTAAGTGTCAAACAAGTTATACAGAAATTTATTCATGCAATAGGACTTCTAAGAAAGAAGAGTCAACAGTGGGCCAGGATTCTCAGGGGCAGCTTCGTGAAGGTCAGATTTCAGCTGAGGGGATTCACCTCTGCAGACAGGAATGGCACAAATGGAAGGGTTTTCCTTGAGCAAACACATGAGTAGGAATGATAGCTGCATTCAGGGTACAACAGGTTACATGAGAAGCAGAGGCTGGAAATACCTCAGGGGTAAAACACTTGTCTTATTCAAAGTAATAGGGAGCCACTGAAGATATATATGGGCAAGGGAGTGACATACCAGGAAAGTTAACCTGAGAGTGAATTTTTTTTTCTAAGATTTTATTTATTCATTAGAGACACACACAGAGAGAAAGACAGAGGGAGAAGCAGGCTCCATGCAGGGAGCCTGTGTGGGTGGGACTCGATCTCGGGGCCTCCAGGATTATGACCTGGGCCGAAGGCAGACGCTAAACTGCTGAGCCACCCAGGGATCCCCGGAGAGTGATTTTTAGAAGCAGGACCAAGAGATGGGAAGAGCAGAGAGAAAGCTAAGGAAATTGCCAGACAGATTTCATACACGGATTTCATCTTGGAATATAAAAGATAACAGTAAAAAAAATAAAAAATAAATAAAAGATAACAGTATACAACTAAGCAATATAATAAATCTACACCTCATGGTGCATAAAAAAGATCTAGGGCTTCCAACAGTACTGTGAGAACCACAACAGTAGGTAGTATCTCTGTTTATTAGTAGGCGGGCGCAACACAGAGTCTTTGAAGCGCCCTAATGAGGATAGCAGTTATCACTTAAATAAACAAGCAATTAGCTCAGGAATAAATGTGTCGCTGTAAATGAAGTCATTGAATCACTGGCCTGTGGTGGACTTTAGCCCACACTCAGGCTTTAGCCGAGCTGCACCAGGAGTGCCTATAGGACACGTGTAACCCCCTCGATAAGAATCTGATCTGACCCTCCGTGGCTGTCCTTTCTCACTCCCCTCTTCTCATCTGTGCTGTGGTTCCTGGGCCTTCAAGGAGTTAGGTGACGGATCTGACTTCAGCTCCAGTTTCCGAGGAGTAGAGGCAGGGAGTGCCGCTGAGAGAAGCTCCATGGCTTTCTAAGTCCTACCAAAGATGGTTATGGACAACTTCCATGCAAACGCAGTTTATCGTGCATCACATCCCCGCCGCCTGTGTTGGGTTTCTGAGCTTTTTCCTTGAGTGGATTCATCCTCTTACACTGGCCCTGGAAGACAGCCTACCCTGCAGTAAAAAGAAACCAAACCAGCAGTACGAGTTTCCCTTAGCAAGACCCAGTGCACGGAGTCTGGGACACCTGAGTTCTGAGCCATGCTGCTACCTGTATGGCCTTGGGCCAATTCCCTGCCCTCTCCAGGCTGCAGCTGCCTCATCTGTCAGGTGAAGGGGCTGGACCAGATGACCTTTAGGCCACTTCCAGATCTGATGCTCCAGCCAGGACACACATGGTTAAGAAACCCTAGGTAGAAAGACGAAAATTCGTTCTAATTTTCTTCCTTTGAATTTCTAAGTAACCACAGTCAATCATTGGTTAAAGAGGGGCATAGGGGCTGTCACCACGGCTGCCTCTTTCACACTCTGGTTTCTCTGGGTCGCAGGAGACAGAGGCTGGGCTTTTCGCCTGCCTGGTGTGTTTACCGGAGAAGGGCAATGCTGGGCTGAGATGCTAGCGGTGCATTCTTTTCACACTGACTTCATCGCGCAGAATGTGCAGCCCCAGGTGGGGGCTGAGCTCAACACCAAAAGCAGGGCCGAGTGGATGAAGGCATAAGTGAGTGTACTGAGACAACCTTACAGGGTCTGCTACTTGATAGAATGATCTGGAAGTAAAGGAAAATAGGGGCACCTCGGTGCCTCAATAGGTTAAGCATCTGCCTTGGGCTCAGGTCATGATCTCAGGGTCCTGGGACCGAGCCCTGCATGGTTGTGATGGGGCTCCCTGCTCAGTGGGGAGTCTGCTTGTTCCTCTCCCTCTGCCCCTGACTCGTGATCTCCCTCCCTGTCTCTCTGAAATAACAAAGAAAAATCTTTAATGGTAGTAAACTAAAATAAAGTATAACAGAACAGACTCTCCTAATTTGTTTTAAAGATTTTATTTATTTATTCATGAGAGACACACAGAGAGGCAGAGACGTAGGCATAGGGAGAAGCAGGCTCCCCACAAGAAGCCTGACACAGGACTCAATCCCAGGACCCCCGGATCACGGATCACGACCTGAGCTGAAGGCAGACGCTCAACCACTGAGCCACCAGGGCTTGAATAGGATTAAGGTCCCAGGTCCCTCATTTCTGCAGATGCCAGATGCCCAGGCAGCAGGGCTAAAGCTAGGGAGAGACGGTTGAGACGCCTGCAAGGCAGTGAGTGTGAGCGCCACGTGAAGGTCACGCGCCCTAGCACCTTACCCTGCTCACCCTGGACTCGGCCACGCTGGGCCGTGTAAGCATCATCTTTCACTTCGGTCTTAAATGGAAAAGTAGATTAAGAAGCTACAAACCCCACTGAAGTTTGCTGCCGTGTGAACAGTTCTTCTTTGTTAGTGGCACACAGCTGAGGAGGAAACTAACAATGAGGAATTCACATTTGGCAAGAAGCAAAATATGAAAAGCCTGATTGCTGGCTTCCTAATGGACAAGGTTATTTTCCTCAACAGAGAGCAGTAGGTTGCCAGAGGAACCATCTGCAGGGTTCGAAAGCATTTAGGATCAGACCCTCTGTCGGTGTCAGCCTAGTCCACTGATGGGGAGTAGGATGTGAAATTCGTTTCTGGTTGTTTTAGCTTTAATCCACTGAAACCATGGCCCAAGGACTTGAGAGAGGTATCAGGGGCCATGTGTTGCTGATGGGGCCCTATCTTTTGGAGAGACCCTGCACTCACTCAAAAGAGCCAGAGGTCTAATCTTCCGATTAGCCTAGCAGGGACAAAACGGCCAAGCAAGCAGCAAAGAAGGGGCCTGCCCTGGCCCCAGCCCCTTGGGTCCTGGAGGCCTCCCACCCCCCACCTCCCCACCCCCACCCCCACTCCCCCCCCCCCCCCCCCCCCCCCGGGGCTGTCTTGGGAACACTGTGCTACACACAGGGCAGCATCTGTCAGCTTTTCACCTGCAGGCTCCCTCTCCTTCCTGTTAGAGGAATCTGTGAGAATCGTTCAAATGAGTGGATGTGTCACAAAGGTGGAAAACGCACATCTGAGCTGAAATCAGGACAGCCCAAATGAACAAAATTGAAAGCTCTAAGGGACGAGCTGACCTCGAAATTACTCATCCCTGTGCTCCCCCCACCCGCTTCTCCTTTCTCCCTTAGACCCAAGGTTGAGAAAAGCTGGAACCTGATAAAATGTGTGTGTGTGTTTTTTACCTCCCAGCCTTGAGTGGATGCTTAGAGGAAGCCCCTGAGACCCTTCAATGCTGGGTTCTTAGCGGAGATTCTCCCAAGGGCTGCATCTGTAGCATGCAAATGGAGAGGATGCTGTGAGGCTATTTACACAAAGGATGTCTGGTATTTGCATGTAACATCCCCACGCACGTGGTGCCACCCCTCACCAGACCATTTATTCAAGTTAAAAGCATTTTTATGGCTCTCTTGATGGCAATCGCTTCTGGATTTTTCCTTTGTCTGCGCCGTCTTCTCCCTCAGGCCTTCTCCCTGGCCCAGATCCCTGGCAAGCAAACCAAGTGGCGCCACGGAAGGACCAGAGAGGAATGCGGGACTAGCCCCGCAGAGGTGGCTGGCTGCTGAAAGGCTTGGTTGCATATCTCTCCTCCGCCCTGGGCACTGGCTGAAGCTCTCTTTTCCCAAACGACAACACCATGTGATTACATTGTAGAAGGTGAGACTTGAACTCGATTCCCAGGAAGTCTATTTAAGCTACAATTTTCTCTGAACTATCCCCTATCCCTTTCTCTTCTGTCTCGGGAGCCTAGAGGGCTGGTTATCACTTCTTATTTATTTTTAAAATTAATTACAAAGACTTTTTTTGAGTAGATTCCACACCCAGTGTGAGGCTTTAACTCACAACCCTGAGATCAAGAGTCACATGCTCTACCGACTAAGCCAACCAAGCAACCCTACTGCTTTTATTTATTCTATTTATTTATTTATTTATTTATTTATTTATTTAATTTATCCTACTATTTCTTTTTAACTGAACATTGATTGACTTATTGTTTCTTTACAAACAGCCAGTGAGGGTTAGGTTATTTTGCTTTATTTTATTTTATTAAGAATTTATCTTTGGGGCACTTTTGTGGCTCAGTGGTCGAAATGTCTCTCTTTGCCTCAAGGCATGATCCCAGGGTCCTGGGATCAAATTCCGCCTTGGGTTCCCCACAGGGAGCCTGCTTCTTCCTCTGCCTATGTGTCTGCCTCTCTCTGTGTGTCTCTCATGAATAAATAAATAATATCTGTTTAAAAAAGAATTTATTTTTTTAAAAGATTTTATTTATTTATTTATTTATTTATTTATTTATTTATTTATTTATTTGACAGTGAGAGAGAGAACATAAGTAGACAGAGCAGCAGGCAGATTGAGAGGGAGAAGTAGGCTCCCGGCTGCGGAGGGAACCTGATGCAATGTGGGGCTTGATCCCAGGATCCTGACATAATGACCTGAGCCAAAGGCAGATGCTTAACTGACTGAGCCACCCAGACGCCTCTAAGAATTTATCTTTAAGTCATCTCTATACCAAACATGGGGCTTGAATTCACAACCCTGAGACCAAGAGTCATATGCTTTATGGACTGAGCCAGCCAGGGGCTCCGGGGCCAGGTTATTTTACAGACGAGGAGACTGAAAATTGGTAAGAGCTTTGTCCAAAGTTACCTAACTGGGGTCTTGATTATTCCAACTCAAAGTCAGTGCTTTTTCTCTGTGTCAGTTTCTTCAATTGTGAAATGGGGGTGTTAATAGCACATACTTCATAGGGTGGCTTTGACAGATGAATGCTTTAGTATGTAAAGCGCTCAAAACAGCGCTGGGCACACAGAGAGTGTTCAATAAACGTCCACTAATATTATTGTGCTATCCCTTGTTTTTCTTTTCTTTTCTTTTTTTTTAAGATTTATTTATTCATTCATAAGAGACACAGAGAGAGGC
Organism: Vulpes vulpes; assembly: GCF_048418805.1. Classification (NCBI taxonomy): domain Eukaryota; kingdom Metazoa; phylum Chordata; class Mammalia; order Carnivora; family Canidae; genus Vulpes; species Vulpes vulpes. Next base: position 5,120,057 of record NC_132781.1, read on the forward strand.
AGAGACACCGGCAGAGGGAGAAGCAGGCTCCAAGCAGGGAGCCCGATGCGGGACTCAATCCCAGGACCCCAGGATCATGCCCTGGGCCAAAGGCAGGTGCCAAACGGCTGAGCCACCCAGGGATCCACTATCCCTTGTTTTTCTTTACTAGTCTAAGCTTTGGATTCCTGACTCATTCGTGGGAGGAGGAACCAAGTTATAGGCTTGGACAGTGTTATCTAGGATGAGGAAGGAACCTGTTTCCCAGACTCAGAGCAGGTTGAGCTGGGACCAGAACAGATGCTTGCAAGTGACAGAACTGAGCTGCCCTATTGAGCCACATGCCCGGCTGGATCTGACCGAAACCCTCAAATACGGAGAAGCCCATAGGAGGATGGTGCGGGATGTTGAGGGCAGGAAGAACAAAAGTTTCTGAGTGGAGCCCAAGATTATAAGGCTACATTTTACTCTGCAATGTGCTGAAGGCCTTCTATCTTGAGGTGGTTCTAGATTCTTTACGACTCGTATTTTACTTTATTGGTACTATAAGGTAGGACCTGCATCTGGGGAAAGGAGTAACGAGAAGGACATGAGTTCCGTCCCAGAGCTATGTCTGGATGCTTTCTAGTGGTTACTGCCAGGGGCTGGAGGTAGGGCTCTGGACTCTGTCAGGGAGCCCTGTGCTGGAGAGAAGGCTGCCCACCAGCTTGTCTGCGCCAGGGACTTGGCTTGTAACTCAAGCCCTCCTCATAGCCATCAGTCAGTATAAACAATGGGAATGTGTTCCTGCCATGCTCTGGACTTTTTCTTTTTTTTAAAGATTTTATTTATTTATTCATGAGAGGCAGAGAAAGAGAGAGAGGCGGGGACATAGGCAGAGGGAGAAGCAGGCTCCATGCAGGGAGCCCGATGTGGGACTTGGTCCGGGGACTTGGGGATCACGCCCGGAGCCAAAGGCAGATGCTCAAGCACTGAGCCACCCAGGTGTCCCATGCTCGGGACTCTGGAGAAAACCAAGGCAACTGGGCCTACGTGTGGACCCTTAGCACCAGGTCTGTTGGCTACTGCTGAAAAGAGGGCAATGAAAACAGCAAAATATAATCAAGAAAGTGCTAGACTCTATTAAAAAAAAAAAAAAAAGGCTTTGCGAGCTTAATCAAGGGAACTGGACACTCTACTTTAAAGATTGTGAAAAGTTGTTGAAGTCATGTTCTAGCAGTTGAAATTTCTGCTGATCAGTCCACCCTCTCGGAAAACAAAAACAAAAACACCACCAGACCCACAAATAAAACAAAAGGCTTAAAATACAGATGTCTATAATCAAGCTTTTAGAGGGCTGCCTTCCGCCTGTCCGAGCCTCCCACTGCCTTGTGTGTTTTCATCGAGGAGGCCTCTCCGGCTCGGCCAGGCCCCGCGCGCCTTTCCCTGCGCTGACTCTTCGCACGCAGGCCTCCAAAGTTTCCCAAAGATGCAATCAGAGGTTGGACGTCTTGATCTTTATCTTGGGCTGGTGCTCTCCAAACCTCAGGGCTGCGGGAGCCGCCTCAGGGACCCATCCACCGCGTGCATGTGATAGAGCTCGGAGCTACGTGAGAGGGATGGTGTCATCTTCCTAGCGGGTCGCCAGCGTTGAGCAACCTCCGCGACCCCTGGGGGGTGGGATCAGCGGAGCGCTCCGGGGCGGAGGCGCTGGGGGCGGAGAGACGCTGCCTCCACGCAGCCCTCTCTCGGCTCGGGATGCGCTGGGGGCGCCCGGGGGACCCCTCTGCGGGCGCCCGCCTGCCCGCTCTCTGATGCCAGGGGCGCGGCTGGAGCGGTTGTCCCCCCGCCGGGCGGCCGCGCACCGCCTCCGTGGGCCTGGGACCCGGGCGCCCTGGGGTCCGCAGGAGCCCGGCCCCGGCCCGCTGCCGGCTCCCAGCTCGGGGACCCCCGCGGCTCGCGCCGCATCCCGCCGCCCATTGGCTGGCGCGCCGCCGCCGCCCCGCCCCGCCCCGCCATTGGCCGCCGCCTCCGCGGGCCCCGCGCGCGAGCGGTCGCTGACATCACGCGGCCTGCGGCGGCGGCGGCGCCCCCGGCCCGACCCGCTGCCCCCTCGCAGAGGCGCCGCCGCGGGGCCCGGCGGAGGATGGTGCGCGGCGCGCCGGGGGCTCCCCGCCGCCAGAGCCGCAGCGCCGAGGCGGGCAGCCGACCCCCGCTCCGCGCGCGGGGCGAGCGGCCGCGGTGAGGCGCGAGGGCGGCGCGGGCGCAGCGCCATGGGGGCCCTGACCAGCCGGCAGCACGCGGGCGTGGAGGAGGTGGACATCCCGTCCAATTCCGTGTACCGCTACCCGCCCAAGTCCGGTGAGGGCCGGCGGGCCGGGCGCGGGACGGGTCTGGGGGCCGCGGGCGGGGGCGGGGGGCGGGGGGGCCCTCCCCTGCGCCCGGTGCGCCCCTTCCCTCGGGAGCCGGGGGCGCGCAGGCGTGGGCCTGGCTTCGGCCCCCGCGCGCCCAGGCCTCTGGAGACGGAGGCACGGGCGCGGGCTGCAAGTCGGCTGCTCCGGGCGAAGGGCCCCCGCCTGCCGGAGGATGGAGGCCCGGGATGCGCTTGCAGGGCTGGCGCGGTGCGAGAGGCTGTCGGCGGCCCAAGAAGTGTGTAAGACAAATGTGTGGGAACCTGAGTGTCCCAGGCAGCCCGGCTGCGCCTTTGCCGGAGTAACGGCAGACCTGGTGTCTGGAATGGGGATAGCTCGGGGACGGGGCACAGGTATTTAGAATGTATGGAAGTGCTAACGTTTGTTTTCAGAATCCTTAAAAAAGGTAAGCGCCTCCAGCCTCCGGGTTGTGGCATAAGCGACGGAGGCGGAGGAGGGATTTTTGACAGCGAAGGATAGAGGATCGCAAGTGGATTGAGCGCCAGCCAATTCTGAACTGCGGGTGCATGACCTAACTCTCTGCTCTTTATTTTTCATTGCTTTTTTTTCCCCCCCCCACCCAAGACTTCTGGGCACCGGTGGCTACCATCTTCTCTTTGGCCTAGGACCCCATGAGGATTTTGGTGATCTTGGAGAGGTGTCAGAATTGGAGCCTTAGAATAAAGACATGCTAATGAGATGAGCTGGTTTCCCAGCAGTGTGTCCGGTTTGTGCCAGGTGGAAGCAGGGACCAGACAATGAACCTGCACCCTGCAGAGAGTCTGCCGAGAGCTGAGAGCTGTGTTTCTCGCTGCCTTTGTGCCAAAGAATGAATCCTTGCCTAGATGAATATGATTAAGAGCTGTTTTAAAACAGTCTGAGATAAAGCTGCGGGTCTTTAGTGTTTTAATAAAACTCTAATTATGACTGTATGAAACCAATGCCAAAGGAAGCATGCACTTTGCTTTTTAATAGATAAAAATGTGCACAAGTATTTGGGAGTGTTTTTTTTTTTTCTTTTGCTGAAATCACTTAGCTTTTATTGATTAGAATATAGAGCATGTTTTGCTGAGCTTGGGATTTCAGCAGTTTGCAGTCTCAGAAGAGGATTCACCCTCCCTTCACGTGTGGGAATTAGCATAGGTAAATCTCTAGAAGGCTGCTCCCTAAAGGATATTAATACAAGTGTGAATCTTGGATGATGATCATAAAAGGATAATGGGCCCAAATTAAAACTTTTCTTAACCAACACTGTCAGTGGTTGACAGTCCGAAATAATTCTCTCCACTCCATCCATGTTTTAAAAGTGTTAACTAGTTGTAAATCACTTCTAATTGGAAGTTATGTATATGAGAAATATTTATAGCAGGGGGACCACATTACTTATGTTGAAGATAAAACACAAAAAAAGTATCAGGGGCCCCCTGGGTGGCTCAGTCAGTTGGGAGTCTGCCTTCAGCTCAGGTCATGATTTTACTTCCTTCTTGGTGGGAAGTCTGCTTCTCCCTCTTGCTCAGCCCCTCTCCTCTGCTGGTTTTCTCTCTCTCTCTCTCTCTCTCTCTCTCTCAAATAAATAAAATCTTTAAAAAAAAAAAAAAAAAAAAAGAATCAGAACATTCACGTCCCAGTCAGCAAACCTTTGTGTACTTGAGAATTTCCATGAACTTGTATGCTATAGTCTGGAAGCATCTCCCACCCTTCAGCTGACGTTTAAATTGTGTAGGATGATAGTATCATAGCCCTGAAAGGAACCTTTGGGAATTTGGCCCAAGACCCATTCATTTCACCAGGAAGAAAATGGAAGTCCAGAGAAATAAATTAGCATGACCAAGGTCACCCACCCAGTTAGTGCTGTTCTTGCTAAGCCACCAGCCTCTGCCTTTCACAAGGATTTGGACTTGTGGTGATTTGTGGAAAGGAGGCTGTTCTGCATCAGAACTGAGACAAAACTCAAAGGCCCGTCCTTGTTGGGGAGTCAGACCAGGTTGATTTTGAGAACTTTTCTTACCTTCAATACTGATAGAACAAAGCAAATGACAGAGTCCACTTTCTTCAGGTCACTGGCTAAGCTGGGGACCTCTGGCTCTCTGGAAAGTCTCAGGCTCTGCTGCCTGTGGAATAGTTTCCAAAAGCAACTCTGTCATCCATCCCTGCAGTGATGGTCACAGCGCCCAGCAGAATTGCTTTCCTTATTTTATATTTTTGGAGGAACCCCTTAGTTTTGTATGCTCGTTGAACTGGAAACATTTAGAAATTATTGAGAACGGCTGATTTCATGTTAAAACTTAGGTTTCTTTTTTTAGAGATGGGTAGAAATAAAATAGCCTAAATTTTTTTATGATTATTTTTAGGGAGCGCTTGAGTAGCTCAGTCCATTAATCCTCCAACTCTTGATCTCAGCTCAGGTTTAATCTTGGGGTCGTGAGTTCAAGCCTTGCATTGGGGACTTCTTTAAAAAATTATTTATTTAAAAATTATTTTTTGAGTAAGTAATATAAGTTACATGATTCAGAGTGTTTTTTTTTTTAATTTAAAAGATTTTATTTATTTAGAGAGAGAGTGGGGCTGGGGTGGGGTGGGGTGAGACAAAGGGAGAAGGAGAGAAAGAAATCTCCAGCAGACCTCCCCTCCCCACCCTGCTGAGGGCAGTGGGAGAGGTTGGACTCGATCTCACGACCTTGAGATCATGCCCTGAGCCAAAATCAAGAGAGATGCTTAACTGACTGAGCCACCCATGTGCCCCTATGTTTCAAAGTTTAATAGAATGAAAAGTCATACAGTGAAAATCCTGTTTTCACTGCACTGTTCATCCACCCAGTTTCTCCCCATACACCTCCCATTCCTCTATAACTACTTTTGGTTTCTTTGGGATTCTCCAGAGTTTGTTATGCAAATACAAGCATACATGCTATTTAGACTGTTCTGCACTTTTCCCCCACTTTTAGAAAGAGATTTTATATTTTTAAGTAATCTCTACACTCAGTATGGGGCTTGAACTCACAACCCCAAGATCAAGACACATGCTCTACTGACTGAGACAGCCAGGCACCCCCCACCCCCACTTTTAGAGATATTAGAGATCTTATATTATTTCCGTATTAGAGAGTATCTTTGTCTTTTTTTTTAACAGCTATATAATACTCTTTTGTATGCCAATACCCTGTTTTAACATAGTTTTCTATTGATGAACATTTGGCAGGTGTTTTTTTTTTCCAATTTTTATACTCTTGCAAACAGTGCAGCAATGGTTAATGTTATACATATGTTCTTAGGTGATATTTAGTGTGTTAATATATGACTATTAATCATTTAAATAGCAAGGCTTGGTGGGAGCTCATTTCTATATAATATTTCTGCCTTAACATAGAAAGCTATTTATAGCACTATTCTGTATTTGGTTGTACCTTTGTAATTTTTAAGTTAGGAGCTATGCTTGCTTTTAAATTCTTCTCTAAGGTCTTCACTTCTTTAAAAGCCCATGAGCATTTGTTTAACAAAGGAATGGCTTTGCTAACATGGTTTTTATGCACACCTGCTCATCTTTTGAAAGGGGTATCCACATTGATAAAAGTCATCAGGTCTGCTCTCTATCCAGCAAGAAATGGGCATACTGTAAAGACAATTTAATTAATTACATTTCAGCACTTAATGAATCTAGTTTATTTCTTTCTGTGTATCTGAATAAATTAAATAACAAGAATTATTCATTTTGCTCAGGTTGCTAAGAGCTAAACCTATTATAAAAATTCAGAATGGTAGAGTCCTGAGCAGCTAACATTGTTATTCTCCAAATTTTTGTAATATTGGAGTACATATATGTTATCACGTGAGTCCGTCCAATGGCAAGAGCAGTATTTAAAGCACGGGTAATGTCTTTGTCCACCAAATAGTTATGAAAGTCTCTCTTAGCTTTTAAGAACATCAATATTAGTTTTGAAACCAAGGACTTAAATATCTGGAACTTACTATAGAATAAAGAATTGTTTGGTTCTGGCACAATTTGATTGATACCTCAAAATTAAGTAAATTCCTGAAACTCATAGTAAATATATTTAATACCACAAAAAACCTAAATGTTGCTCCATTTAATGATGAAGTCATCAAGATCAAGAGTTCAAATGCTAGTGTTCTTTTTCTTTTGAGAGAGAGTACAGACGCACGCACATACACATGTGCACATGTGCTCAGGAGTAGAGGGGAGGGGCATAGGGAGAGGGAGAGAATCTTAAGCAAGCTCCATGCCCAGCACAGAGTCAGATGTGGGCTCAATCTTATGACCCTGAGGTCATGACCAGAGCTGAGATCAAGAGTTGGTTTAATGGGCTGAGCCACCTAAGGGCCCCTCAAATGCTAGTATTATTTTTTTGTTTTTATTTTTTAAAGATGTTATTTATTTATTTATTCATGAGAGACACACACACACACACACACACACAGAGGCAGAGACATAGGCAGAGGGAGAAGTAGGCTCCATGCAGGGAGCTCAATGTGGGACTCAATCCCGGGTCCCCAGGATCACACCCTGGGCTGAAGGCAAGCACTAAACTGCTGAGCCACCCAGGTGTCCCAGTATTATTTTTTAAACGCTTAAAATGTAGTACTTCTCCTCTCTTTTTTTTTTTTTAAATATTTTATTTCTTAATTTGAGAGAGAGTGAGTGAGAGCATGAGCAGGAGGAAGGGCAGAAGGAGACTCCCAGCTGAGCAGGGAGCCCCATGTGGGGCTCCATCCTAGGACCCCGGGATCATGACCTGAGCAAAGGCAGACGCTTAACAGACTGAGCCACCAGGCACCCACCTCTTGAAACCTCTAATATTTTTATTTGTACTTCACTTCATTATTAGCAGACTGATTTCTTTGACTTCTTGGTTTTGTCCTCAGATTTAGGGCCTTTGATTTCCTTATATGATATGGTTATGTTCTTTTGTTCTTTAGTCTCTCTTTGTTACCATTAATGTACTTTATTGAGCACCTGCTATGCACCAGTATATAGATTTTCATCCTTGTGCTCAGTGATTGATTCCTTTGCCAAGTAGCAGGATAGTCTTCAAATCAAGTTTGTAATTTAAGATAGAGGTCATAGAAGGGAGTATTAACAGTACAAGCTATTTGCATTAACAATACAAGCTATTTGGTGACAGAATCAGGATGCTCTAAGAAACAGAATCAATAGGGGGCACCTGGGTGGCTCAGTGGTTGAGTGTCTGCCTTTGGCTCAAGTCATGATCCTGGGCTCCTGGGATCGAGTCCCACATCAGGCTCAACACAGGGAGCCTGCTTTTCCCTCTGCCTTTGTCTCTGTCTCTCTCTGTGTATCTCTCTTTAATAAATAAATAAAATCTTAAAAAAAGAAAAACAATCAATAGGAAATAAATGTACATTTAAAAAATATATGTATATTCCTTAAAATAAAATGGTTTATTTTAGGGAATTGGCTCCTATGATGGTGGGGGCTGGCTAGTCTAAAATATTTAGGGCCCGCCAGAAAGCTGTAAACTCAGACAGGAGTTGTAGTCTTGAGTCTGAAATCTGTAGAGCAAGCTGGCAGGCTGGAAACTCAGGCAGGATTTCTGTGTTAGAGTCTTAAGACAGAATTCCTTTTCTAGGGAACCTCAGTTTTTGTTCTGGTAGTCTTCAGCTGATTAGATGAAGCCCACCCACATTCTCAAGGGTAATCTCTTTTACCTAAAGTCAACTAATTATAGATGTTAATCACATCTACAAATACCCTCACAGCAACATCTAGATTAATGTTTGGACAAACAAGTGGGCACCATAACCTAGCCAAGTTGACACATAAAATTTAACAATCATAGTGGCTTCCTATTTTAACTAATTATTCTTACAACGTAGGTGCTAAGCTCAAGGTTTTAGTTGCTGAAAGAGTGCTTTTGCTATGAAAACATTTTTCTAAAATCTAAAAATTACAGCCTTTAAAAATGATTATTTAAAACTTGCACTTCTTCTAGAATTTCAGGACTTATCATCTAGTGTCAGAGGTAGAATGCGGGCATATGTAGATAAATAATACAGACTATACCATAACCAAGTGGGGTATATCCTGAGAATGCAGTTGGTTTAATATCTGAAAGCAATGTTAATATTTTATATATCGATGTTTAATATCAATGTTAATATTTTAGCATAATAAAGGACAAAAACCATATGATCATTTCAATAAGTGGAGACCAAACATGTGACAAATCTAGACTTTTCAAGATGAAGAACACTCACCAAACTAGGAATAGAAGGGAACTTCCTCAACCTGATAAAGGGCATCTATGAGAATCCCGTGGCTAATATACTTAATGGTGAAATACAGAATGCTTTCCTGCTAACTTCAGGAACAAGGCAAGGATGTCTGCTTTTGCCATTCAGGGTTGATGGGAGATTCTAACTAGTATGGCAAAATAAATAAACACACATGTTTTTTGTTTTTTAAGATTTTATTTATTCACTAGAATCACAGAAAGAGGCAGAGACACAGGCAAAGGGAGAAGCAGGCTCCTCAGAGGGAGCCTGATGTGGGACTTGATCCCAGGATCATGCCCTGAGCTGAAAGTAGATTCTCAACCGCTGAGCCACCCAGGAGTCCCACACATACACGTTAAAAAGGATATTTTAAAGGCACCCAGATTATAAAGGAAGAAGTGAAACTGTCTATTTACAGATGACATGATCCTGTATGCAGAAAATACCAAGGATTCCACAAAAATACTACTACACTTAATGAGTTAGGAAGGTTGTACCTCCAAGATTAGCAAACAAAAATCGATTGTATTTTATATGCAAGCAATAATCTGAAAATGCAATTAGGAAAGCATTAAAAAAAACAAAAAGAAAGCATTTCATTCCCAATAACATCAAAAAGAATAAAATTCTAAGGAATAAATTTAACATAAGTGTAAGACTTGTACTCTGAAAATTCTAAAATGTTGCTGAGATTGATGCTTTAAAGAGATTTAAAACAATCTAAGTAATTAAACATCTCATGTTGGAAAACTCAGCATTGTCAAGATGCCAACGTTCTCCAAGGTGATCTAAAAATTGAGTCAAAGTTCCAGCAGACTTTTTTTTTTTTTTTTAAAGAAATTGACCAGGGATCCCTGGGTGGTGCAGCGGTTTGGCGCCTGCCTTTGGCCCAGGGCGCGATCCTGGAGACCCGGGATCAAATCCCACGTCAGGCTCCCGGTGCATGGAGCCTGCTTCTCCCTCTGCCTGTATCTCTGCCTCTCTCTCTCTCTGTGTGACTATCATAAATAAATAAAAATTAAAAAAAAAATTTAAAGAAATTGACCAGCCGATTCTTATATTTATGTGCACATACAAAGGATCTAGCATATCCAGAACAATTTTGAAAAGGAAAAACAGGGGCCTGGCTAGCTCAGTTGGTAGAGCATGTGACTGTTGATCTCTGAGTTGTAAGTTTGAACCACTCACTGGGTGTAGAGAGTACCTAGAAATAAAATCTTAATTAAAAAGGAAAAAAGAAATGGAAGAACAAAGTTGGAGGACTTTCACTATCCAATTTAAAAAATTATTATAAAACCAGTGTGGTATCGGCAAACAAAAGTTATATAGATTTAAAAAAAAAAAAGTATATAGATCAATGGAACAGAATTGCAAATCAGAAATAAAACCTTAACATTTATGGTCAGTTGATTTTGACAAAAGTACCAAGACAAGGGGTGCCATGGGTGGCTCGGTAAGTTGAGTGTCTAACTTTGGCTCAGGTCATGATCCTGGGGTCCTGGGATTGAGCCCTGTGTCTAGCCTAGCCCCTACAGCTGGCTCTGCGCTCAGCAGAGTCTGCTTCTGCTCCCTCTCTCCCTCCCCCCACTTGTGCTCACTCTGTCAAAGTCTTAAAAAAAAGAAAAAAGTACCAAGACATTTCAAGAGGCAAAGGAGAGTTTTTTGTTTTTGTTTTTGTTTTTTTCCAACAAATGCTGCTGGGACATTTGGATAATAATAAGCAAAAACCAAAAAAGACTTAGTTCTTCACATCACCAAAAATTAACTCAGGATGGATCACAGAATGAAAACACAAGTCAGTCACACAGGGGGAGAAAATATTTGCAAATTGTATATATGATAAAGGATTTGTATCTAGAATATATAAAGAGGGATGTCTGGGTGGCTTAGTGGTTGAGCATCTGCCTTCGACTCATGGTATTATTCCAGGTCTGAGGATGGCGTCTGAAATCAGGCTCCCTGCAGGAAGCCTGCTTCTCCCTCTGCCTATGTCTCTGCCTCTCTTTCTGTGTCTCTCATGGATAAATAAATAAAATCTTTTTAAAAAAAAATATAGGGCAGCCCCGGTGGCGCAGCGGTTTAGTGCCGCCTGCAGCCCAGGGCGTGATCCTGGAGACCCTGGATCGAGTCCCACGTCAGGCTCTCTGTATGATGCCTGCTTCTCCCTCTGCCTGTGTCTCTGCCTCTCTCTCTGTCTCTATGAATAAATAAATGAAATCTTTATAAAAAATAAAATAAAAAAATAAAAAAATAGAATATATACAGAACTTGTATAATTCGGTAAGAAAAAGACACCCCCCCCCAAAAAAAAGAAAAAGCCAACCCAACTAAAAAAGGAACAATAGTCTTGAATAGACCTTTCTCCAGAAAAGGTATACAAATGGACAATAAGCACATGAAAAGATGCTCATCATCATTAGCCATTAGGGAAATGCAAATCAAAGCTACAATTAGATACCACTTCACACCCACTAGGATGGCTATAATCAATATAACAACTAATAACAAGTGCTAGTGAGGCTATAAAGAAATTGAAACTCTGGTACCCTGCTGGTAGTAATGTAAAACAGCGCACTTGATTTGGAAAACATTTGGCAGCTCCTTAAATGACTCAATAATTCCACTTCTAGGTAAATATACGCCCAAGAAAAATGAGGAAAAAAATAAATCCACACCAAAACATGTGCATGAATGTTCACAGTAGCAGCATTTTTCATAATAGCTAAAAGGTGGAAATAACCCAAATGTCTATCAACTGGCAAGTGGAACAGCTGATAAAATGTGATAAGTCTATACAATGGAACATTATTTGGCAATAACAAGTAATGGCAATTATTTGGCAATAACAAGTAATTTGGCAATGAAGTATTGGTATTTGCTTCACCATGGATGAACTTTGGATACATTAATGTTAAGTGGAAGAAGCCAGATGCAAAATGCTATACCTTGTATAATCCCAAATATCTGTGAGGCAAATCCATTGAGACAAAGTAGATTAGCAAATGTGAGTGACTGGGGGAGGGGAAAATGAGTGACTGATAATGGGTTTCTTTTGGGGATAATGAAAATGTCCTAAAATTAGTGCTGAATAGTTGCATAACTGTGAATATACTGAAAAAACCATTGGATAGTACACTTTAAATAGGTGAATTATATGTTGTGTGAATTATATCTCAATAAAGCTGTTTTTAAAAATGGACCTAAATGTTAGAATGAAAACTGTAAAACCCCTAAAAGAAGACATAGGAAAAAATATTTATTTGATTCAAATTAGGCAAAGAGTTCCTTGATAGAGTATCAAAAGCACAATCCAGAAGAGAAAAAACTGATAAATAGGATTTCTTCAAGATTAAGAATGTTTCTGCTTCAAAGGACAAGAAGATGAAAAAACAGGCCACCTTTTGGATGAAAATATTTGCAAAATACACAGATAAAGGCTTTGCATCAAGAATATACCAAGAACTTGAACTCAGTATCAATGTGGCAACCCAATTAAAAACTGGACAGAAGAGGGCCGCATGCATGGCTCAGTTGGTTAAGTGTCAGACTCTTAATCTCAGCTCAGGTCTTGATCTCAGAGTCATGAGTTCAAGCCCCATATTGGGCTCCACACTGGGCATGGACCCAACTTAAAAAATAAGTAAAAATGGATAAAAGAGTTAAATAAAGATATCACTAAAGAAGATACAGAAATGGCCAACAAACCCATGGAAAGATGCTCAACACCAGTAGTTATTAGGGAAATACAATTAAAACCACAATGAGATAGGACTTCATAACCACTAGGATAGCTACAATAAAAGAAGACAATGTCAAGTGTTGGTGAGAATGTAGAGAAATTGGAATCCTTGTGCATTGCCCATGGGAATGTAAAATGGTAGCAGCCACTTTAGAAGAGTTTGGGAGAGTCTTAAAAAGGTAAACATAAATTTACTCTATGATCTAGCAATTCACTGCCATGAATCTATCCAGAAGATTTACACACAGGCATGTATGCAGATGTCCATAGCAGCATAGTTCATAATAGCCAAAAATGAGAAATAACCCAGATGTTCATCAACAGGTAAATGGATTAATGAAATGAGATATAATCATACCATAAAATGCTGTTTAGCAATTTAAAGGAATGAACTAGTGATACATGCTGCACTACACGGATTAACCTCAAAAACATTGTGTTAAGTGCAAGAGACTGGATGTAAGGCTGTGTTATGAGTCCCGGTATATGAAATGGCTAGAAAAGGCAAATTTATAGAGATAGAAAACAGCAGTGTTTGCCTACAGGTAGGGAAGGGAGTAGGAATTAGTTGTAAATGGGCACAAAGGAACATTTTGGGTTTGTGGAAGTGTTTTCAGCTGGATTGTGGTGATGGTTACCAAAGTCACTGAAATGTACGATAGATGAATAACACCTCAATAAAGCTGTTAAAAATAACAGTACAGAGGGGTTTATGCCAATTGAATAAAATACAGAGAAGACCTTGATCAAAAAGTGTAGAGTTCTTGGGAGCAATGGCTCCTCTGAACACATCACACATCGAAGGACTCCCAAATCGTCCAAAGTGGGGAATAGCATTTGTAGTGGCCTTGGAGATTGCTGGTGTGCTTTTAACAATTTTTTTAAAGTTTTTATTTTAATTTTTAAATACTTTAATTTTTGTGTAATCTCTGCACTCAACATGGGGCTTGAACTCCCAACCCCAAGATTTGGGAGGGAGGTAGGAGCCAAAAGAGAGAGGAACCAGATGGTGTGCTAAAGAAGATTTATCTCTTAGAGGTATAGGTTGTAGGGAGAAAACTAGAAGCATAGAGATTTGCTAGGGAACTATAATCTGATAATCCACTGTCATCAAACTACGAAAGGGCTGAGGTCTTGACAAGGATGCTTTGCACAAAGCACACATTCAATGTTTTTGTGATTTTGATGGCTGACATTTTTAACCTGGGTGACCAGAGAAGTAAGCACCATTGACAGACATTGGGAATCTGGGGCAGAAACTGCTTATAAGTGAATCCCAAATGTCAGCTGGGGCTTTACTGTTCCTTAAGATCTAGGTAAATTAGATACTTACCCACTGTCCCAAATCATAGAGTATAGACTTCTAATGCCCTTCCAAGATTTCTGTGAATTCCCACATGAGCAGTGGGACAACCATGTTGGCTCATGAGCTCCAGCTTGTTGTCTCTGCCCCCCAATAAATGTGACTTCAGTCCATTCTTCAGTTTCTCCAAAAAATTCCATTCACGTAAAGTATTCAAAATGTAAATTCTACTAAAGATTTGTGGAGGTTGATGAAGTTGAGTTTACATTGCAGAGATTCTGTAGAAATAGTAAGGATCATCACCCTAAACAGTACTTCAGCTAGGAGTTTCACTGGCTCTTAAGTTTAGCGACTGGAGCCTTTCTCCATGCTGTTTCTTTCCTTTTACTTTTCCTTACTCTTCCCTTTGAGAAAAAAAATTAAAAAGCAGGTCGAGTTGTATCAACAAATAACAAATGTGCCTATGCCCTTGATGTGTTGCTTTCCATCCTAAGTAGCTCATTAAGGTATATTCCAAAAAAGATTGTGCCTTTGATAAGAGGAGTTCTGTGACAGTTCTTAAGATAAGATGCTCTTTATTTGTCCTTCTCCCAGAAAAAAAGGGTTATTCACTGAATTTGAAGCAAAGGTGGGGTATGTAGGTGAAAAGATATGGTAGGTGGTTAAAGATTGGACTGAAACTCCAAAGAAAGATCAGGGGAAAATGTTTGGGAGCATAGGAAGAGAGAAGCTGATGTGTGTTAATTGCCCCCTGGGCCTAACAACAGTCCTTTGAAAGAGGTGTTACTATACATTTTATAGATAAACCAAAGCCCCCAAAAGTTAAATAACTTGTCCTCAGTCACACAATGGTAGAAGGCAGCACCGGGATGAAATCCAGCTCTGTCTAAATCAGAGCTTCTGCTTTGGTTTTATGAGGGAGAGAGAGAGAATGAAAGAAAACGAGAGACCTGAGCTCTTAGAGACCTGTCCATGTTTGTGGGCTGTGTGAAAGCATGGAACAAGTGGTAGGTAGGAAGAGACTCAGAACCATGAGGATTTTGAAAGCCAAGGGGAAAAGAGCCTCAGAAATGAGTGGAAGTCTTCTGAGCATTCATAAGGTGAATGAAGTGTGAGAACGCACTTGGCCTGCCAGGTATTCCAGGGAAGTCTCAGTAGAGTGGTTGAAAGCCCTGCAAAGGCTTGAGGAGTCATTGGATGTGGGTGGGAGCAGACAGGAATGACAGATGGGTGTCCAGTGGGCAGATTTTAAGGCATGGCATACGAACTCTTTTTGTATTTTTTAAGTCGGGAAGACCAGAATATGCTTGCAGCGCAAGGCAAGCAAAAAACAAACAAACAAACAAACAAAAAAAAAAACAACAAAAAACCAATGGAAAGAGGAATAGAAACATTGAGAAAGAGTGGTCGTTGATTAGGTCTCAAAGAAGTAGAGGCTGTTAGGGATAGGAACTCAAGTGGAAAAGTTAACTTTGGGACAGGGAGAGAAGAACTATCTTCTTGAGACCAGAAGAAAGTACGGATAGAAATATAGGGAAGTTGCAAGGTGTTGAAACTTGTGTAATATTGAGGGATTTGAGGGAATGTCACAAAGTAGAAGGAAGACTGAGGGGTCAGGGTTGGGACCTTGAGAATGGGAGGAAGGTTTGGATCTGTTGATGTGTGCCTTGCTTCTAATACTGTAAAGCTACAGTTATTAAAACTATATTGTACTCAAACAGAAACTTCATTGTGCTCATTCAGAATAGAATAGAGTTGAGAGCTAGGTATATATAGCATGATAAAAATAGTTTTTCATTTTAGTGGGGGTAATGGAACATTCAATAATTGGTGTTAGTAAAGTTTCCTGTTTGGAAAAAAATAATTAACCCCTTATCCAACACAGTCCATAAGGACAAATTCCAGATGTAAAAACAATCAAATAGCAACAATAACACCACACAGGAGGGAAAAAAGCAAGCAAGCAATGTAAACTAGAGAGCAGGAATGTTCATCAGTAGGGAACCAGTTAATCTGGGCACTCAATGGGAATATAGTGTAATGGTTAAGAGTACACATAGGCATTCTGGAATAAAAATAGCTAGATGTGGGACCTGACATTGCCTTTTATTAGCTGTGTGACTTTGGATAAATAACTTGCTTTCTCTGTGCATTTATCATTGGTTCTGTAAAATAAAAGAATTTGTATCACCCACCTGACAGGGTTGTGGGAGGGATAACCTATGTTAGTACAGTGCTGGTATGGAGTAAGTCCTCAATATGAGGTTATTGTTATGTAGTCATTAGGAATAATGAGTTCGATCCACAAGTGCAGACATGAAGGATGCTTACAGTGTATTAGGCAAAAAAAAAAAGTAACATGCAGATCAATATGTGTAATATCCCGATTAAATTAAAAAAGAAAATAAATAAAACAGAAAACCCGAACAAGCATATGTATATATGTGTAGGAAAATCTGGAAGGCCACAAACAAATTGTTAATAGTGGAATTACTTCTCACGGAGTCGAGTTGGATTATCACTTTTTAAATTATATATTTCCATGTATATTTATTTTTTACTTTTTGCAAAAGGTATGTTTTACTTGCATAATTTTTTAAAGATCTGATTTTGGGGATCCCTGGGAGGCTCAGCGGTTTAGTGCCTGCCTTCGGCTCAGGGCATGATCCTGGGGTCCCAGGATTGAGTCCCACGTCGGGCTCCCTGCATGGAGCTTGCTTCTCCCTCTGCCTGTGTCTCTGTGTCTCTCATGAATAAATAAATTTAAAAAAAAAAAAGATCTGATTTTAAGTCATCGCTACACCCACTGTGTGGCTCAAACTTCTGATCTAGGATCAAGAGTCCCACATTCCACCAACTGAGCCAGTGAGGCACCTCTTGTGATTTTTCAAGTAAAAGCATGGATGGGGTGACTGGGTGGCTCAGTTATTAAGCAGCCAACTCTTGATCTCAGCTCAGGTCTTGATCTCAGGGTCATGAGTTCGATCCCCACATTGGGCTCCACACTGGACATGGAGACTACTTTAAATAAGTAAGTGAATAAATAAATAAATAAATACATGAATAACAAAAGGAGTGCTGTAGTATTAGAATTGAGTCAAATAGAGATGTTTGAAAAAATTTCATTTTTTTCATTTTTGTGACTGAAAGCTTAAAGTATGTTATTGAAATACCATGTAGGTAAAGATTTTCAAAAACACGAAAATAGGATTCCCATAGCCAATTTTCTCATATTTTAATTTTGTATAAAATTATTTTAAGATACAGTTCCATTTTCTGCAGTATTCAAGTATATAGCTCCATTAGTTCAAAAGCAGGTAGCTGAAGATTAATATTTTTCACTTAAAGGCAGAATATTTCTTTACTATGACATCAATAAGAACACAAAAAGAAGAAAAGATTATTTCCCTATCAAAATACCATTAACATTTAATTCAGAGCTGGAACAAATAGTCCTAAAATTTGTATGGAACCAGAAGAGACCCAAAGGAAAGTTGAAAAAGAAAACCAAAGATGGTGGCATCACAACTGTGGACTTCAAGCTATATTACAAAGCCATACTTGCCAAGACAGTATGGTAACTGACACAAAAACAGACACCTAGATCAGTGGAACAGAATAGAGAACCCAGAATAAACCCTCAACTCTATGGTAACTAATCTTCGACAAAGCAAGGAAGAATATCCAGTGGAAAAAAGACAGTCTCTTCAACAAATGGTGTTGGGAATATGGGACAGCCACATGCAGAAGAATGGAACTGGAACCTTTTCTTCCATATGCAAAAATAAACTCAAAATGAACAACCTAAAGGTGAGACAGGAATCCTTCAAAATCCCAGAAGAGAACACAGACAGCAACCTCTTTGACCTTGGCTGCTGCAACTTCTGGCTAGACACATCTCCAAAGGCAAGGGAAACAAAGGCAAAAATGAGCTATTGGGACTTCATCAAAATAAAAAGCTTTTGCACAGCAAAGGAAATAGTCAGCAAAACCAAAAGACAACCTATAGAATGGGAGAAGATTTTTGCAAATGTTTTATCAGATAAAGGGTCAGTATACAAAAATCTATAAAGAACTTTTCAAACTCAACACCCAGAGAATAAATAATCCAGTCAAAAATGAGTAGAAGACATGAATAGACATTTCTTCAAAGAAGACATACAAATAGCCAACAGACACATGAAAAAATGCTCACTATCACTCAGCATCAGGGAAACACAAATCAAAACCACAATGAGATACCACCTCACACCAGTCAGAATGGCTAAAATTAACAAGTCGGGAAACAACAAATGCTGGTGAGGATGCGGAGAAAGGGGAACCTTCCTACACTGTTGGTAGGAACGCAAGCTGGTACAGCCACTCTGGAAAACAGTATGGAAGTTCCTCAAAAAGTTAAAAATAGAGCTACCCTATTATCTAGCAATTGCACTACTAGGTATATACCTCAAAGATACAAATGTAGTGATACAAAAGGGCACCTGCACCCCAATGTTTATAGCAGAAATGTCCACAATAGCCAAACTATGGAAAGAGCCCCATTGTCCATCAACAGATAAATGTATAAAGATGTGGTATGTATATAATCAATGGAATATTACTCAGCCATCAAAAATGAAGTCTTACTTTTTGCAATGACGTGGATGAAATTAGAAGGTATTATGCTAAGCAAAGTAAGTCAATAAGAAAGAGATAATTATCAAATTATTTCATTCATATGTGGAATTTAAGAAACAAAACAGAGGAGCATAGTGGAAGGGAGGGAAAAATAAAACAAGACATAATCAGGGAGAGAGACAAACCATAAGAGACTCTAAACCATAGGAAACAAACTGAGGACTGGCTGGAGAGGAGGGACATGAGGGATGGGATAACAGGATGATGAGCATTAAGGAGGCCACATGATGTAATGAGCACTGGGTGTTATGTAAAACTGATGAATCATTGAACTCTACCTCTGAAACTAGTAATGCACTATATGTTAATTAATTGAATTTATTTATTTTTTAAAGATTTACTTATTTATTCATGAAAGAGAGAGAGACACACACACACACAGGCAAAGGGAGAAGGCGGCTCCTCACAGGGAGCCCAATGTGGGACTCGATCCCAGATCCCAGGATCACGACCTGAGCCAGAGGCAAGCGTCCAACTGCTGAGCCACCCAGGTGTCCCTAATTAATTGAATTTAAATTTTATTTTATTTTATTTACTTTTTAAAAATATTTTATTTATTTATTCATGAGAAACACAGAGAGAGAGAGAGGCAGAGGGAGAAGCAGACTCCATATAGGGAGTCTGGGACTCCAGGATCACGCCCTGGGCCAAAGGCAGGCGCTAAACCGCTGAGCCACCCAGGGATCCCCTGTATTTAAATTTTTAAAAGGGAAGATTACTTATGAATCTTGTAATAAAAACTCCTACTTAGCATAACGTAGTGGCTAAAATCCCAAATACGTTTTACTTTATCATTTAATCCACACAAATTACCAAAATTTTTTGCTTGCTCAACATTTTTGAGTTTTGTTTTAGTTATATAAAACATAAAGTTTCCAGGACTTAAAAAGCTTAAAATCTTTGATTTGCAGTTGTGCCATGGCAGTAAATAAATTGCTGTTACTTAGAGCCCTAGACAATTGTTGTTGTTGTTTTTTCCAAAGCCTGTGTCTATAGGCAGATACACTTCAGTAATTTCAGAGATTTGTAAACAAAAGTTGTTTTTTTAAATTAGAATTTCTGTTAACATTTAGGGTATCTGTAAAGTTTAACACGTACAATGTAATGATATGATATATATCTATCTTATAAAGTGATTACCACAAGATGTGCCTTCTTAAGTCCCACAAAGAAATTGAATATGAATTCTGATTAAGAAATTACAGCTAACTTGGGACGCCTGGATGGCTCAGTTGGTCAAGCATCCGACTCTTAATTTTGGCTCAGCTCATGATCTCAGGGTGGTAAGAGTGAGCTCTGCCTTGGGCTCCATGCTAGGCATGGAGCCTGCTTAAGATTCTCTCACTCTCCCCCTCCCTTCGGCCTTCCCCCTCCCCCTCCCAAAAGAAATTATACCTAACTAATAATGAAAAACTTGCAGTTTATCTATTCGTCATATATGTCCCCATTAGCAAATAGGCAAAGCATTGTAGCATAGTACTTTTTCCCCTGCCATTTCTGATTTTAGAGCATGGTTTACGCTAAGAAGTAAAAAATGTGCACAAGCAATCCAAAAGGCATTTTTTTCAGGATCAGTTAGTGCATTAGGTGTTACTGTTTGCTGATACGGTAGCTGTACATGACTGCACTGGTTTGTCCCTTTAGACAGCTGGGGCAGAGAGAAAGCTTTATCCAGGCTGCAGATGGCGGATTTGTTCTTTCTCACTAGTCTATCTGGGGCAGGTTATTAGAGGGGTCCATTTCAGAAAAGGGAACAAGCAAACTTTTGGTTGCCTTAAGCTTATTTTCTTTTTTTTAACTGGTAAGGTATTTGTATTTTAAGTGCAGCAAGGGAGATCATCTTTTTAAAGGAATTTTGCACCACCTCTGCTACTCAAATGAAAAGTCCTTTTTTCATCTCTCAAATATTGACCCTAATTTTAAATCTTTGTATATTTGTGTTCTTGATTTTTTAATGTAAGGCAAAACTACAATTAGCTTTATATTGCTTTCTTGATCATTTCTTCTCTTTTAATATTATGGCCCAAAAAAGGCATTTCCAATAGAATCCTCTTGCCATCTTTAACCCTATACCCCCCAAGCTGCTAATGCTCTCTTCTTGTTAGGATCAATCACTGCCATCTGTAAGTTGATTATCTGGATTTCATTGTCCCTTCATTCCTCATGTGACTGTTCACAGGTACTAGAAATCAGCACATCCCACACTGAACTGAACCATATAGCTCTAGACACCAAACCTGCCTCTCTCTGTTCTTTATCCATGACTTGGGCAAGCCATCCATTAATGTAAACTCTTTTATTTTATTCTAGTAATTTCTATCCCCCACACAGGGTTCGATTTCACGACCTGCAAATCAAGAGTCATATGCTCTACCAACGGAGCCCAGCAGGCTCCCCAAAATCTTTAACTTTTAAAATTTCAGCTAATGTATAATAAATATATAATCTCTAGTGTATAGAAAGTATATTTTGGTAAGGTTCAACAGTAAGTGACTTAAATTATTTGAGATGGCTGCTTCTACTTAAGGCAACTCAGCACCTCCCCCCTCTATAAATTATGCACTTGGAAAATAGGGCTTGCAAGTGCTTGACATAAATAATTGATAATTAAGCTTTCCTAAATGATGAATTTCACTGTTGTATCACTGCAGATGGCTGATGTTTGTATTTTTTTCAGTTTTGGTGGGTAACTTTCCTGAGTGATTGATTTAGGCTGCTTTTACTCTCAAATAATGTTTTCCTACTTGTTGTTTAAAGAATTGCCTCACTTTGTGGTGAGTGATTTTATCCACATTGCTTTGTGTAATAAGTGTTTCTAGACTAAAGCTCCATGTGGAGAAACCCAAAGATGAATATTTGGTTCAGTTTTTGTTAGAATATTCTTTGTCTTCCTTCCTATGGCTTCTTCACAGGCTGAAAGTGCTGAATCTCATTGTTTTTAGTTTGCTGTAAACCTTTAACAAAAGTTGAAATTGGAGGGGCGCCTGGGTGGCTCAGTCAGTGAAATGTCTGCCTTCAGCTCAGGTCATGATCTCAGGGTCCTGGGATCAAGTGGGATCTAGCCCTGCATCAGGCTCCCTGCTTAGTAGGGAGTCAGCTTCTCTCTCTCCCCCTGTCCTCCCCCTGCTTCTGCTCTTTCTTAAATAAATAAAATCTTACTTTAAAAGTTTAAATTGGTTTAGAAAATTTATCTATACCCTTGCTGTGTGACAGATGAGGACAAAGCCTCACACTGTTTCATAAATTCTTTATGTTAATCCAGGAATTGGGGTATGTGAGGAGAGACTTGGGGGAAGGCATGTTGTGGTTTAAATCCTTCCCTTCGGATGGCTTACCTTCCTGGGAGTATTAGATTATAGAATTTGGGTTAAGAGGCATTCGTCTAGTCATCTAGGTTGGAAAGTATTCCCAGATGGAATTTGCAGCATTACCTAAGCCTCCCATGGTGACTTATCAGTGTCGTCACTTCCTGGCACAGTTCCTTGTCTGTCTGGAGAGCGCAGATGGGGATTCTGACCCCTGACTGCTGATCGCCTCTGGTTATTGTGGTGTTAAAAATATCCCTGCCTCCTGGCTAGCCAAGGTGGGGGGCTAAGAGCGCCTGCCATGACCAATGTCCCTGGAACCCTGGCCATTCACAGTTAGTGAATTTGAGCCTTAGAGTGTGTGCATGTGTGCATGTGTGTGTACACACATGTGTGCATGCACGTGTATCTTTTCATAGCACTAAACTATTGCCCTGTTAAACTCCACAGTCTGTGTTGTAGGTAAAGCATAGGACACCTGTATTGTTTAAATTCTTATTTTCCTGTTAACAATCATTTTGAAGCAAATATGAAAAAGGAAGAGCCTTCATTGTAGAGAGTTATGGAGGTATGTATGTAGTGGTAGACAGGTACCGAGACTTCTGTGTATAGGGATGAGCTGGCTTAGGAATATCTAGGCAAAGAAATGTATGTGTGTGTATACAGGCTGATACCTATAGTTAAGATTTCTGAATGTACAGAGGATAGAAAGTGACCACTTAAAGTTTAAGGGAAAAAATCAGGAACAAAATACATGTATATGTTCATTAATGTGCATCATGGGGCCTTCTGGTCTTTTGGTTGATGGTATTATAGACAGATCATGATAAGGATTCAATCAATAATGTTAAAAGGAAAATTGATCTATTTATGTTGGGTATCTTGAGTTCTCACTGCTATGATTTTGTTTCATTTATGCCACGGTCCCAAATCAAGAGAAAATTCTCTTGGGGTTAACAGTTATGCTAATTATTTGTTTGAAGAGTTAACTTTTTTGAGTCGACTTTTTTTACTTGGTTTAGTTTGACTGGTTTCTGTTTGATGTTTCTGTCTCTCCCTGTCCAGGAAGCTATTTTGCCAGCCACTTCATTATGGGAGGAGAGAAGTTTGACTCCACACACCCCGAAGGTTACCTATTTGGAGAGAACAGTGATCTGAACTTTCTGGGGAACAGACCAGTAGCGGTATGGTTATGACCTATTTGCTTCCATGTGGGGCTTCAGTGGCCAATTCAAACAGTCTTATAAAAATAAGTTTGTAATGAGTGGCTCAGCAGTGTCTGTAGCTTGGTGTGAGTGGGAGCCAGACCGCACACAGCCTCTTTGCTGGCGGTGGGTCTCTTGTCACTGGAGGCTGCCCCTGTGGAGAGGCTGCTGGAGTCTGCCTAAGGGCAAGGACATCTCACACTCTCCAGCTGTCCTAAAGATTCCTGTCTCTGCCTAAATGCCACCTCCACAGACAGCCCCCTCCCAGCTCAGCTAGCGCATCCTCACCTTGCTTTTGCTTTTTTTCTTCTTCATAGCACTTTTTTTTTTAAAAGATTTTATTTATTTATTCATGAGAGACACAGAGAGAGAGAGGGAGAGGGAGGCAGAGACACAGGCAGAGGGATAAGCAGGCTCCATGCAGGGAGTCTGATGTGGGACTTGATTCTGGGACTCCAGGATAATGCCCTGGGCCGAAGGCAGGCACTAAACCGCTGAGCCACCCAGGGATCCCCTTCTTCATAGTACTTAACACTATATAGGCTTTTATTTCTATTTTGCCTTCTGTTTATTATCTGCCCTCTCTTTTATTTTATTTTTTATTTTTTATTTTATTTTTTTATTTTTTGCCCTCTCTTTTAGAATGGAAATTTCACGACAGGGACAGTTTTTACTGTTGCATCCCAGCACCTAGAACAAAGCCTGGTACATACTGACAAGCCCTTAAAAGATTTGTTGAATGAATGATTGATAAGTTTTCCCTTGATATCTGAATTGATATTAGACTATGTCTCTGTTCACTCAACTCATTCTATAAATTTTTATGGAGCATCTTCTCTGCACCCAGCTTGAGGCTTTGGAAGAATGGCTGTCATATGGCTGCTGTGTGCTAAGGAAGGTCCTAGAGACTTTTCAGATATTATTCCTAATCTTTTTTTTTTTTTTTTTTAAATTCATGAGAGACACACAGAAAGAGAGAGAGAGAGAGAGAGAGAGAGAGAGAGAGGCAGAGACACAGGTAGAGGGAGAAGCAGGCTCCATGCAGGGAACCCAATGTAAGACTCGATCCTGGGACTCCAGGATTACGCCCTGAGCCAATGGCAGGCACTAAACCGCTGAACCACCCAGGGATCCCTTATTATTCCTAATCTTTATCAGAAACCACTGGACAGACTTATCATTCTTCTTCTTCTTCTTTTTTTTTTTTTTTAAACTTTTTAAAAAGTATGCTCCATGTCTAATGTGTGAGACTTGAACTCACTACCCTGAGATCAAGGGTAGAATGCCCTGGTATGAAGGAGGGCATTTGTGACAAGCACCAGGTGTTGTACATAAGTGGTGAATCATGAAATCCTATACCTGAAACTAATACTACACTGTATGTTAACTGGGATTTAAATTAAAAACTTGAAAAAAAGAGTCATGTGCTCTACCAACTGATCCAGCCAGGCACCCCGGAAGATTTATTATTAATTCCACTTTAAAAAAGGAGGACTGAGTTTCCAAGAAATAAATAATGACAATACTAGTGTTTGCAAAATGCATACTATGTTCCAGGCGCTGTTCAAAGTGTTTACCTAAAGTTTTCCCAAAGTCAAACAAGTAGGTCTGCCTGGCCACAGATCGATAACCTTTCCACTGCTTCTCACTTCTTCAACATGTCCTGCTATCCTCCAGAAACTCCTGGTTTAGTGGGGCAGGCAAAACATAGGAACAGGAAATGTCTGAACAGCAGTAGAGGTCTTTAGTTCTGATACTGTGAGGTTTGAGAGCGGGAGAGGAGGATGGCAAGCACGGATCGCTTGCACTGGTGTTGAGAAGAGGTGGAGGGTGTTGGAATGAGGCTATAGAGATGCCTGGGTTTTCACCAGCCGGGTGGGGAAGGGGCTTTCCAGGAAAGCAGTGCAGAGTACAGGCCTTAAAGCATTCCCAATGTTGTTGAATCAGCAAACACTCACTGGGCAACTGCTGTGTGCCAGGTACTGTGATAGGCGCTGGGGATACAAAGCTGAAATGAGCATGGTTTGTTCCTCTCTGGAATAAGGAAGCCAGGCTGGCGGGAGTGGATATTTTCTGATGGTGGAACAGGATTGGAAAGGTAGGTGGGGCCTCATGACCTCCAGAGGTTTTGGACTCCTTCCGTTAGGCCATGGGAAATAGTGAAGATTTTTAGGCAGATAAGTGACCTGAAGAAAAAAAAAAAAAATTTGTGTATGTGATTTTTCCGTCTTTTTCTTCCTTTGTATCTAGAGTAACCCCCTCCTCTAATTCACAATCCACAAGTGCTTTCACAATACCCTGTCCTTTCTGCTTCACATTAGCCATGCAGCTAATGCTCATCAAATGTCTGCTCTTTGTTTTTTTCTTTTGTTTTTTTTTTTTTTTTAAGATTTTATTTATTTATTCATGTTAGTCACACAGAGAGAGACAGAGAGGCAGAGACACAGGCAGAGGGAGAAGCAGGCTCCATGCAGGGAGCCCGACGCGGGATTCGATCCCGGGTCTCCAGGATCGCGCCCCAGGCCAAAGGCAGGCGCCAAACCGCTGCGCCACCCAGGGATCCCAATGTCTGCTCCTTGATTTAGTTACTGCTGCCTTAGTAGTTAGAGTAGAAGGATCTTTCTTTTTTGATAGAGCCAGTAAGAATTTTGCCTTCCTTGCTGGGAGTCAGCTCATGCTTGGATACGGCCCTTTCTTCTTATGGGGACTTGCCATTTGAATCAGTTACTTCCTGTTTCAGAATAGTTGTTTTTGTTTTTTAATTTTGAACTTTTTCAGGCATAAAGATTATTTAAACACAAAGAAAATGCTTCTCTGGGTTCATTTGGAGGTTTATGCTGCTGGCACACCTTCCCAGTTCAGTGGCCTTGTTGACCCTTCTCTGTGAGCCCGAGAAGGACTGAGCTCTTCCCGAAGCCCTGGAGAGCAGCCTTGACCTTACATTTGAGACTTTTTCCAAAGGAGCATCAACATTGGACTTTTTGTTGTTGTTTCTATGTAGTCATCGTTAAATATGCTTGATGTTGTACTGAGTAAATGTTTCCAAAAGACATCATAATTTCATGTTAAGGAAGCAAATCAGGGCAAAAAGACATCATAATTTCATGTTAAGAAAGAAAATCAGGGCAACTTCAGACAGGCAGCTAGAATTATAGTATACAGAACGAATGCGGCACATTTCCTTTTCTTTCCCCACACATTATCCCATAATGGTAACAGCTGACATTCATCGAACAGTTCCTATTTGCCAGACCTGATTGTTCTAAGCTCTACAGTGTTTTCTCCTCTTGTCCTCACATCCTGTGAGGAGTGTCCTTACCGGACAGATGAGGAACATGGGCACAAAGAATTTAAGCAGGGATCACCAAGCCCATAAGTGGGTGAATCAGGATTTGAACCTAGCAGTCCAGCTCTGGAGCCTGAAGTGCTCTGTTGTTTCTGCTAGTCACGCCATGTGTAGGCTCAGGAGCTCTGCCCACATCATGTCGGCAAGTCTGTCTGAGTCGGTCATCAAGTACAATTTGTGAGATGCAAGGAGAGATCTAAAAGTAGACCGAGTGGCAGGGACATGTTCTCTTGGAGTATCTCTTGAGAGAGCTGCTATTTGGTGTGTAATTCCATCTGCTGCTCTGACCTCTGTGTTTTGCTGTTACTGCACATCACACCTAGTTAGGGGACGGCCCAGAGATTGAAGAGGGACTTGGAGCGTGAGTTCTGAGGGATTGACTTCTACTCTCTAGTAACACGTCTCCTGGGTCAATAACCGGGCATCCAGTTGCAGAGAAAAGAGAACAGCCTTTTAAAGCCATTGAGCAGCTCTTCCTTCCAGAGAGAGTGAAGATGGGGAGTGAAAGATGTTGAAATACATTGTTATATAAAATATGAATACCACAGACTTCCTGGCTTATGGGATCTGTGGTGATTCCCGTCATTTCTGACTGACCAAACTAAAAAGTACCTGTAGGGGTGCCTGGGTGTGCAGGTGATTAAGCGTCTGGCTCAGGTCATGAGTTCAGGGTCCTAGGATGGAGCCCTGCATGGGGCTCCATGCTCAGTAGGGAGTCTGCTTGAGATTCCCTCTCTTCCTCTCCCTCTGTCCCTTCCCCCGCTAGCACTCTCTGTCTCTCAAATAAATAAATAAATAAATAAATAAATAAATAAATTTTTTTTTTTTTTAAAGTATCACCTGCAAATGTATCACTGGGCCTATAGTTTATACTGGAGCCCTGCTGATCTACCATTTAGGATAATCTGTCAAAATTAAGTTTAGTATCAAGCCCTAAGGGTCCGATTTAGAGAATGAGAGTGTGCATAAACATAGAAGGATGGTTGAAGAGAGGCCCAAGATTTCAGGTTTTGTTCACATCTTACCATTAAACTCTTTGCAACCTTGGCAAATCTATCATAAGGCTCTCAAATTACCCAGTGGTAAAGGGGGATAGTTTTGACTGTATAGGAATGTGATGATTGAAAAATACCTTGGAATTGCTGGATAAAAAGAAGCCCAGAGCAATGGTGGCTACTCTGCTACCCCCTCTGGTTGGTTATTTATACAGCTACTGACAGTTTTGGATGGAAAGAATATGCACTGATCTTTAAGTAACCGTCCTAAGTAGCAAAAAACAGGGCTTCTGAAGATCTTTCTGCTCTAATCCCTGTATCTAGAAGAGCTAAGATCACTGTGTTTGTGGTCCATGGACCGACCATCCTTCCCCTTCCTATGTGGTGGAAAGGCCGGTGCTGATTTTTTGCTCTTTTGCTGAGCTAGGGTTCCTTTTGTCAAGGTAAATTACTGTTAAAACTCTAAGTTATTTAGAGGCTCAGTGAACTGAGGATTGTCAGAGAATCAAGTGATACTTTGACTTTACCTGAGTTCAAATGTATCCTTTCACCTTCAGGAAAGTAGTTGAGTTTTAGGTGAGCCCCTGATACTCCATGTCATCTGAGCCCTTTTATTCACATGTATGCAGGGAGAGCAAGTTATTAAAGGAATTGACAGTATATCCATGTGTGAAGTACAGTTTTGCACATGTAGAGCTTTGAGTCAGTCATGGTGCCATTCATTCATTCAAGAAATATTTGTAAGTCATATACTATGCCAGCAACTGGGAGTGCAAATATGAAAAAGACCTGGCCCCTGCCCTGAGGAACTCCTGGTATGATGGGGTAGGCAGATTGCCCCTGACTGTGACATATTCTGGTAGGTTCTATGTGACTGTGTGAGAGACATGGCCAGGGTGCTCTGAGAGCAGAGAGGAGTGAGGAGGCTCTCCACCCAGGGCACTGGCTCTGAGAGATGACTCTTTGGGCAGGGTGAGCAGGATTTCCCAAGTGGATATCAGGAAGGTCATTAAGGCAGAATTAACAAGCAACATGAGGAAGTAACTAAGCTGCAGATGTACATGTTGGGTTTCCAGAAGGGTAAGTGAGGCTGTCAGGACTGGGTCATGAGCAATGTTGGCGGGAGATGAGGTTGGAAAGACAATTTGGGCCCATGTTTGAAGGGGCATAAGGATGGTACTGAGGAGTTTATGCTCTTCTTTATAAGGCAGTAAAGAAGGTCATCGTGATGAATTTGCCACTGACTAGCTTCATGGTGTTGGCTAATGTATTGATCATGAGTGAGCCTCAGTTTCCCCATATATAAAAATACCTATCTTGCAAATATATTTAAAAGATTCAAAAAATGACAGCTATTATGATTTGATTTCCTTTTCAGAAAGTTAATTCTTTAAATCTGTCTCACGGTGTAGAGAGTGAATTGGAAAGACAAAATAAAGGACCAGTTAGGTTGCGGTTTGTTTTAGTTAAGAAAGAACATACAAAGTGCCTGAGCTAGAATAGTGGATTCTGTGTGTGGGTTTTTTTTTTTTTTTAAGATTTATTTATTTATTCATTCAGAGAGAGCAAGAGAGAGGCAGAGACACAGGCAGAGGGAGAAGCAGGCTCCATGCAGGAAGCCTGATGTGGGACTCGATCCCAGGTCTCCAGGATCACACCCCGGGCTGCAGGCGGCGCTAAACCGCTGCACCACCAGGGCTACCCCCTGTGTGTGGGTTTTATCTGCAGTTTGGTTTGTGCTCTGGGCCCCAGTGTAATAAGATGGTAGGGCACAGCACAGGCACCCTGGCATATATTCCCTTAGTGCCTGTTTTGGTCTGCCCAGGCTGCTAAACCAAAATACCGTCAGCTAGGCGTCTAAACAACAGGTATTCATTGCTCAAAGTTCTGGAGGCTGGGAAGGCCAGGGTCACGGTGCTGGCAGATTTAGCTCTGGTGAGGGCCTTCTTGCAGGTGACCAGCTTCCTGCTATGTCCTCACATGCTGGAAAGAGAGTGCTGTCTCCCTCTTCATCTCCTTATAAGGGCACTAATCCCATCTTGAGAGGCCCACCATTATGACCTCATCTAACCCTAAGTACCTCCCCAAAGCCTCATCTCCAAATATAGTCCCATTGGGGGTTAGGCCTTCAACATAGGAATTTTTCAGGGGACATGAGAGAGTCCCTGGCAGGAACATGCCTCTTTTCCATGTGTATGGGGGTGCGCATTGAGTTATTTGCCTTTTGCATGCTATCATCTTTCCTTCTTCCTTCCTTTATAAATAAATTGTACTACAACTGTGTTTGGCATTTGGTTTGGCAGTATTTACATTTTTAGTTGTGCATGCCCTTCATGCCAAGCTATTTCATTTCTCTGAATCTCTGTGTAAAGGAGAAACACACTCCTTTGTATTCTGCTACAACATTGATTCACTTTTGACACCAGACGTGGGCCTTGCACACATCAGGCAGGAATTGTTAAATAAATTATAGTGTGTCTACACTAAGAACTGGTATTTAGCCAAAAATAAAGTAGATTTGTACCCACTGAGATGAAAATATACCCATAACCACATGGTTTGCTGAGAAAAGCAAGTTGTTATGTAGAATGTAGAATCTGATTCCATTTCTAATAAAAATAACAGTGTATCACAATATATGTATGTTTATGTATTTATATTTATAGGTGCATAAAATGTCAGAAAACCATTTCACCCTGTTACAGTAGTAACTCTTGGAGTATATCAGTGAGGGGAAGTACTTACTTCTGACTTTGTATTCTTCTATAGGAATATGAATTTGAATTTATATTTTTCCTGGTAAGCACATTCTTATTGTTAAAATGGAAGCATTAACATTTTCGGTAAAAATAGGAAAAGGGACTGATGCTGAGCAGGGGAGGAGACAGTTCTAGGAAAATACACGGAGTACAAAAGTTAAGGAAATTCACAAAATAATGGCTTAATTGTTTAGTGAACTACAGGAAGGGTGTGGCCTTGTGGAGAATAACAGATCAGAATGAGCATGGTGAGGATTGGAACCAGGTAGCTTCATCGCCCTGGTGCCAATGTGCAATGATTTACCTTTAGAAACATTAGATTCCATATGGATGTGGCCTGCTTTTTAATAACCTGAGAGTAAAAGAAAACCCAGACCATAAAACATCTAAACCAGGGAATGGATAATCCCATCTTTATATGGTTTAGGGCTTTACAGACAGTTTTACTTAAGGATTTTTAAAAATAGCTTCCTTATTAACACAGGTCTCCTGGCTTCTCCCCAGAGGGGACCACCCTGCTCAGCTCAATAAATGATCTTCTCAACCTTTTCCTCTGCTTGTAGGTTTTTAAAAAATTGTAACAAAATAACATGTACCATCATAACCATTTTAAGTGTACTGTTCAGTGGTGTTAAGTGTATTCAGGTTGTCGTGCAACCAATCTCCAGAACACTTCCCTTTAACACTGAAACTCTACCCATTGAACACTGAGACCCCATTGTCCTCTCCTCCCAGCCCCTGGCACCTGCCCTTTTACTTTCTGTCTCTATGAAATTGACTAGCTACCGCATGTTAGTGGAATCTTGTAGTGTTTGTCCTCTTGTGTCCGGGTTATTTCACTGAGCACAATATCTTCAAGGTTCATCCATGTCGTAGCAGGTGTCAGAACTTCCTAGCTTTCTTTTTTTTTAAGATTTTATTTATTTATTCATGACAGACACAGAGAGAGGAAGAGAGAGAGAGGCAGAGACACAGGCAGAGGGAGAAGCAGGCTCCATGCAGGAAGCCCAACATGGGACTCGATCCCAGGTCTCCAGGATCACACCCCGGGCTGAAGGCGGCGCTAAACAGCTGGGCCACTGGGGCTGCCCAGAACTTCCTAGCTTTTTAAGGCTGAATAATGTTCCACTGTGTGCATAGACCACATTTTGTTCATGCATCCATGCATCGATAGGCAGCTGGGTTGTTTCTACCTCTTGACTGTTGTAAATAGCACTGTTGAGAGCATGGGTGTTAGGCTCAGTGTTTAGGGCATATGTGGATGCCAGGGTCCTGCCAGGGATGAAATGACTCTCCAGTTTTAGAAAATTATGTAAACGAAATCATTGTAGGTCTTCAATCTTGAAATTTAACTGGTTTTTATGTTTTGGCCAAAAACGTATTCCATTTATATTACTTTTTATCCTTAACAAAGATGAAGAAATTATTTCAAATACCTTCTTTAGGGGAAGTTGCTTCCTCCCACATAGTGAGTAAATACTGAATATGTTAACAAACTATTTTGCAATGTGAAGATAATATAGTCCTGTTTTCAAATACCAAGAGAATATAATCTAATTGTAGATTTAATTCTAGTTGGAGTGGGGTTTTTTTTTTTTTGGTATGTTTGCTTGTTTGTTTAGTAAACTCTATGCCCAACGTGAGGCTTGAACTCAGGATCCTGAGATCAAGAGTCACACGCTCTACTGATGGGGCCAGCCACACACCCCTCAAGAGTTAGTTTCAGCTCTCTTGATTCCAGAGATAACAAGAAAAAAGCTGGTTACTTTTATATGGAGAGCAGGGTAGGGCTTCTTTCTTTCTTTCTTTCTTTCTTTCGAGGTAAATAAGAGCTTAAAATATGAGACTCAACAGTATGTGTAAAGTCAACTATACCTTTGGAAAATAAATTATAGCATAAAAAAACCAACTTTGGAAGCTAGTTGAGTTTAAGAATTTGCTACTTGGCTTTGAAAAGGGGATTTTTGTTCTTCTGTTCTGGGAATTTTCTGACCTGACACCTCTGTTTTACCGAGTTGGGTTTCTGTAGTAGGTCAGTCATCAGATAGACAGGAGTCCCATGGCTGTGGGAAGGCAGCAGTGTGATGGAGGCCAGCAAGCCATGTCAGTGAGTGCAGCTATGCTCCACCCTGATATCCCCAGTGACAAATACCTCAGGAAGGGTTGCTACCAGAGAAGTCAGATCCTTTGATATGGCTGTTCCTGCCATACCTGGTCCTTTTTTTTTTTTTTTAACTTTCATTTTTTAAAACCTCTCCTTTTAACTTACTTTCTATTGCTTTTCTTCTCACTTTTTTAAATTGTTAATTGTGAAATATTTATATGTAAGAATGTAAACCATTTATCTACAGTTTAAAGAAACTGTAAACAAACACCCTGTACCTGCCACCCAGATCAAGAAGTGGAACATGGCCAGCACCTTAGAAGTTTTCCCTGTGCTTGACCCTGATTGCATCTGTACTACTTTGTTAAATAACAGCTTTATGGAGATATAATTCACCATGAATTTCTCCATGGTAGAGTTACCTTCTTCCTCTTTGTCGTTAATAAGTATCTTGGGGAAGATAGTTTGAAACTATAGCTTAGATTTTTTTTTTTTTTTTTTTTTTTTATTTTTTATTTATTTATGATAGTCACAGAGAGAGAGAGAGAGGCAGAGACACAGGCAGAGGGAGAAGCAGGCTCCATACACCGGGAGCCCGACGTGGGATTCGATCCCGGTCTCCAGGATCGCGCCCTGGGCCAAAGGCAGGCGCCAAACCGCTGCGCCACCCAGGGATCCCAGATTTTTTTTTTTTAATGGTGAAAAGCATCAGCTAAGTTTGCTCCTTTCTTTAGCTAAATATGCTCCATTGGCCAAGTCTAGTGAAATAGGATGCTCCATATTAGATTTACTACATTGCTTTGAGATCGTGGTTTTCTTTCTGGTGTGTAAATTTCAGGGTATAGTTATATGGATAGAAGCTATGGAAAGGGAGGTGCCTGGGTGGCTCCATCAGTTAAGTGTCCAATCCTTGATTTCAGTTCAGGTCATGATCTCGGAGTCTGCTTGAGATTCTCTCTCTTCCTCTCCCTCTCTTTCTAAAATAAATAAATGAAATCTTGGGATGCCTGGGTGGTTCAGCCATTAAGCGTCTGCCTTCAGCTCAGGGCATGATCCTGGAATTCTGGGATCAATTCCCACATCGGGCTTCCTGCGAAGAGCCTGCTTCTATTCTCCCTCTGCCTGTGTCTCTGCCTTCTCTACGTGTCTCTCATGAATAAATAAATAAAATATTTTAAAACTAACTAACTAAATAAATAAACAAAATCTTAAAAAAAAAAAAGAAGCTGTAGAAAAGGGTTGCAGTGTAACCTGAAATGATGAGAGAGAGGAGAGAAATTCTCTGGAGAAGAAACTTTGCTGGAGATGAATG
This sequence comes from Vulpes vulpes, assembly GCF_048418805.1. NCBI lineage: Eukaryota > Metazoa > Chordata > Mammalia > Carnivora > Canidae > Vulpes > Vulpes vulpes. The sequence goes on from NC_132781.1 coordinate 5,153,423, forward strand.
AGGAACAGGTGCAAGTTTTAGCAGCTGTTGGCCTCTGGTGGGTTACCTTCTCTGTATAAGAATTTCTTTTTAAAAGATTTTATTTATTTATTCATGAGAGAAACAGAGAGAGAGAGGCAGAGACACAGGCAGAGGGAGAAGCAGGCTCCATGCAGGAAGTCTGAACATGGGACTCGATCCCAGGTCTCCAGGATCATGCCCTGGGCTGAAGGCGGCACAAAACTGTTGAGCCACCTAGGCTGCCCCCTTCTCTGTATAAGAATTTCAAAATCAGTTTGGCTTATAAAAGAGAAAGAATTATAAAAGGAGAAGGAAGTACAGGAGGAGAAGGAGGAAATACTTTAATGTTCTTACCTTTAATTTGGCATTTGTGCTGGCTAAGTAGATAGTTTTCTTTACTAATCATTAGGCCAGGCCCACTGTGGATCTCCACCCCCCCCCCCATTACACAAATCGTTTATTGACTTAATCATTCCTTCATTCATTTGCCATTTAAAAAAAAAGACTTTATTTATTTATTTAACAGAGCACAAGCAGGGGGAACAGGAGAGAGAGAGGGAGAAATGAGCCCCTTGCAGAGCAGAGAGCTGGATGTAGGGCTTGATCCCAGGACTCTGAGATCATGACCTGAGCTGAAGCCAGACACTTAACCAACTGAGCCACCTAGGCGCCCCTCATTTACCATTTTTTAAAAAAGATTTATTTATTTTGAGAGCAAAAGAACACCAGCAGGAGGAGCAGAGGGAGAGGGAGAGAGAACCCCAAGCAGACTCCACGCTGAGTGCTGAGCCTGACATAGAGCTCAAACTCATGCCCCTGAGATCAGGACCTGAGTGGAAAACAAAAGTCTCACACCCAACTGACTGTGCCACTCAGGCACCCCTCATTTACCATTTTATTGAACACCTGTGATAGTTCAGGGTAATGTTAAACATTAGAAATACAAAGACAGATAAAATGCAGTCCCTGAACTTAGGAACTTCTCCAATAGCCAGGAGGCATGAACGTGTGGAGGAGGGGCTGAGCAGCAAAGGCACACAGGCATCTAAACTAAGTGAGGGGGAAAAAATAAATAAAATAAATAAATAAATAAATAAATAAATAGATAGATAAATAAAATAAACTAGGTGAGGTCTGCTCCCAATGATTCCATCTAACTAAAGCATAGCATCCAGAAGGCTGTGGAGTCAGGCCTATGGAGGGACCTTGTGTACCTTCCTGCAGGCTTTGGACTTTTCTCCTGTAGACATGGGGAACCACTAGTCGGTTTTAGACTAGGAGTCCTATAATACACATTTTGAGAGATTGCTCAGACGGTAGTACAGAGGATGCCTTTAGAGGGTCATAAGGACAGAGAACCAGTAGTCCATATGAGATTCAATGGAAGTCTGATCTCAGGTTGCAATGGGAATGAAAAAGATGGCCCTGACTCATGGGACAGGATTTATGTTGGTAACCAGTATGAGCAACAGAGTCTAGGCTTTGGTAATCAGACGATCTTACAGGCCCCCTCAAAGGACATGGTCAGCTGGTGGGTTTTCCTGTTCTGTGTGGCAGATCCATCCTAGCGTACTGGCTCCTTTAAGCCCTTTGATCATTTCTTCCAACAACTGCTGTGTCAGTTCTGGAATCTGTTAGTGCGGTCCGTTGATTTTTCTAACAGGCCACTTTCCCCAGCACCTGTTAGACCCAGGACCCTTGCCAAGGTGTTAGTTCTGTGTCACGAGAGTATGTCCCCATACCAGCAGGCTCTCCCTCATCCAGCTTTATATTCCACACCCCATGAGCCGGCACCCTTGGACCACTCCCACATATGCTTCCAGTTCTAACCTGTGCCTGTTAGCCTGGGCCTGCATCTCTTTGGCATATAACCACCCCCCTCTCTCTTAGCAGGCCTAGCAGGCCCCAGGTGAATAATACTGAGATTTGACCCTAATTATGGTCTATGGCCAGGAGAGAAGATGGGGCAGCTCCCATATGGGGCAAGCATTGTCTTGTCTGAGACTGCTGTGTCATCTTCAAGCAAGGGGAATTCCCCAGTCTTCCAAGGAGAGGGAGGCAGCCACTTTGCAGGCCCAGGGAATCTGGGGTTCATGGTTCTCAAATGAATATACATAGACATCTCCTCAAGCCTTAGAGTCTGCTCTTTTCCCATCAGAGCCCTGACTTACCTGCGCTGAGAGCTCAGCCTTCTTTTCGGTTTAGCCACTGCTTAAAATTAGGTCCCATGCCTATAGGAAACGACTTTCTTTAAAATTTGCCACAGGAGGCCGGCTGACTGTCATACTTGGCTTTAAATTGTTGACTGCTGTATCTGAGACTGTTTTTTTCCCTTTTCAATGAATGGATGGCTCTTAATAACAGCCGCCCACTTGTACAGTTTTACTGTAGCCATTTCTCTTGTACTTCCTGTACCAGAGACAGTAAACCAACCAGCGCATCCCCTGCCATGTGTCGCACTACTACAATACGCCAGGGACCATCTGGGGTGGGGAGGGTCCTCATTGCCATCTGGCTGGTGCGTAACCTACCCCCAATTCCACCCGCAGAGTCCACGTCCTTAGGCAGCTCCTGATACCCGGTTCTCTAGAAACAAACCTGAGATGGAGATCTTTGTGAAAGCTGTTTATTGAAGGAAGGCTCTCCTGGGAATAGGGTAATAGTAGCCAGATGGGGCAGGGGAGCAAAACTGAACAACGACGTGGTTCTGGCAGAGGCTCCCTTCAGCCTGGTCCCTTGGGAAAGCTTTGGAGTACAAGTTGTACCACAGAGTCGCCCTGTCTCGAGGCAAGGGGCCTGGCCTTTTGTACGCCCTGCTCACATCTCACTGGCTGCTCACTGCCCTGTGGTGGTATGATGAAGGAGAAATCAGGGGCATTTTCTTGGATCAGGAGGCTCTGGTTCCTAATTCCTGGAGAAGGAGCAGCTATGGGCTGTTTGTGGCCAACATTCTCAGCAGCTGGAGAACGAGAACGAAGTAAGGGGGTGGAAGTGGGGTGTGAAAGCATCGCTACAGGATTCATTCCCACTTCTCTTGCCTTTTTTTTTTTCTCCTTGCTTTTTATTCAAATAGCACATCTTGGAGATTATTCTAGACCTATTTATATAGAACTGGCTTATCCTTTTTTTTTTTTTTTTGGTTAAGATTTTATCTATTTATTTATGTGAGAGAGACCACAGGCAGGAAGAGGGGCAGAGGGAGAGGGAGAAGCAGACTCCCCACTGAGCAGGGAGCCCGATGTGGGACTCAATAATCCCAGGACTCAGAGATCACAACCTGAGCCAAAGGCAGACGCTTAACCAACTGAGCAACCCAGGCATCCCTGGCTTGTCCTTTTTAAAAATTGTACTTATTAAAGTATAACAGATACATTGAAAGGTAATAAATCATACATGTACAATTGATTTTCACAAAGCAAACACACCTCTATGACCAGTGTCCAGATTGAGAACTAGAATATGGCCAGGCCCCACAGAAGCTCCCTTGATACCCCTTCCTATCACTACCTCTAACTCAGGGTAACTGCTTTCCTGTCTTCTCTCCAGATTTGATCTTTATATAAGTGGAACCATATATACTTGCCCATGTATGTCTGGTCCCTTTTACATAGAATATTTGTGAAATTTGCTTTATCTCATTACGTAGAATAGCCATGTATTCTATTGCATATGTGCTCCCCTTGGGAGCATACCACAGCTTATCCACTCTATGGTTTATGGCTTTTGGCATTCTGTTGCGTGGGGCTATTACAAACAGTGCTGCTGTGACCATCCTATTGCATGTATTTTGTGGAGCTTAAGCAGGCATCCCCATTCCAAGTATTCCTAGGATTGGCATTGCCATGGGATGGGAGTATGTCATAGATACTGCTGAACAGTATTCCTAAGCAGTTTCCTCCAGCCAGCATGGTTTAGCGTCCCAGCACCTAGTATTTTCCATCTTTTTCATTCTGGTGGTTTTTTTTTTTTTTTTCATTCTGGTGGTTGTGTAGAATTAATTTTCACTTTCCTAATGATTCCTGAGGCCAAGCACCTTTACATATGTTTGTTGGCCATTTGGATTCCTCCTTTGTGAAGTGTCAGGTCAAATCTTTTCTATTAGCTTATTTGGTTTTTCTTTCTTGGTAAGGAAATACTGAGAAAATAGGAGTCCTTTCTCAGATAAATATATTGCAAATGTCTTCTCCCAGTCTCTGCTTGCCTTTCACTATCTCTTTTTCTTCTAATTTGTGTATTTTATTGGGATATAATTGACATATAACGTTGTGTTAATTTAAGATATACAGTGTGTTGATATGATACATTTATGTGATTATATGTGTTTGTAGTCTTAGCTCACACCTCTATCCAGTCACATAGTGGAGAACCCTAACCCCAACCCAAGCCCATCATAGCTCTTGAGTGTTTCCTGCAGAATTCAGCAAAACGTCAGTATTTTGTGAGGCCCAAATAACTCAATGTGAGCTCAAGCCAGATCTGACAGGAAGAACATCCTATTGAAACTCAAGCCTTTTCACTTTTTAAAAAAACATTTTATTTATTTATTCATGAGAGACAGAGAGAGAGAGGCAGAGACATAGGTGAGGGAGAGGCAGGCTCCTCGCTGGGAGCCTGATCCTGGGATTCCAGGATCACACCCTGGGGCTGAAGGCAGACACTCAACCACTGAGCCACCCAGGTGTCTCAAGCTTTTTCACTTTTAACAGAATTTTCTTATTCATCCATATCCACTTCTAGCTACAGTAATTCGTATTTTCCTTTAACACCAGAAGTTCATCTAAACTGGGAGGAAATCTAGTTGTGTCTAGTGCTGTACAATCATGGAAGAAGAAACCAGGATGTTTTTATAAGGGGGTGGTTTAAAATGAGGCCTCTGGGCAGCCCGGGTGGCTCACCGGTTTAGCCCCTGCCTTCAGCCCAGGGCATGATCCCGGAGTCCCGAGATTGAGTCCTGCGTCGGGCTCCCTGCATGGAGGCTGCTTCTCCCTCTGCCTGTGTCTCTGCCTCTCTCTCTCTCTCTGTCTCTCATGAATAAATAAATAAAATCTTTAAAATGAGGCCTTTGTTTTCAGACTTAAAGAGCTGCTCCCCATCTCCCCAGAATGTGTCTTGTTTTCAGAAGAGGGTGTATGGGCATCTCAAGCTGCAGTGAATTTTGTTGCCCTTCGTGCGCCTCAAACCCTGGGCTCCCCTCTCTTCCTAATATACACGAGAGGCTCATGTGACAACTGAACACACAGTGTTGTGTCACACCGAAAGAGGCCTTTGGGTATTTTATGTAAGTGTTGTAAGGAATGTGTCTTGTCATTCTGGAAAGGGCAAAACTATAGAGGTAGAAAACAGATCCATGGTTGCCAGGGACTGGGATGCAGGGAGGCGTTGCCTACAGAAGGATGTGAAGGAACATTTAGGGGTGATGGAAATGCTCGGTATCCTGATTACGATGATTAATAGCTATGTGTTTGCCAAAATTCACAGAACTTTACACTAAAAAGGGTGAATTTTACTTTTGATGTAAATTATATCTCAATAAACCTGACTTTAAAAAAAAGAGAGAGAGAATATGTCTTGGGAAGGAGGAGTGGTTCATACACATGCCAGTGCTCTCTCTGAAGCCTGGTCTCCATGTAGCTAAGGGAGCCCCTGTTCATGGGCAGATACCACAGAGAAGTACAGAGCTGAGTGTGCCCATGAGCTAGGAGGGGTGGCAGGGCAAGCCTTGCTCTGCATGGGCAGCCGTCAGCCACAGTAGTTAGTTAATCCCAGCTCCCCGGTGGTGGCATATGTCTCGCTGCAGCACGGAAGCTGTTCATCTCAGACGGATGCTTGGTTTTCTTCGCTGGCTCCTCATTGTTTTGTGTCATGCTGCAGAAGCCCTGTTTGTTAGACCGCTAGGGCCACAACAGCAAGAGGGGAGCTTGCTTAACTCCCATTTTACTTTATGGAATGTCTTCCATCGCCAGTCATAAGCTGAGAACCTCAAAGAGCCTTCCAGTCACTGTGGTGGGAATTTATGTCTCCCCAGCAGCCTGCTGTTCATGAGAGGTTATATTCCAATAGAGTATGTAACAGATTTACAGTAATTCTCCTGGGTCACAACGAAGTGAAATACATTCTATTTTTTTAAAGATTTATTTATTTATTCAGAAAGAGAGAGGCAGAGACACAGACAGAGGGAGAAGCAGGCTCCATGCAGGAAGCCCAACGTGGGACTCAATCCCGGGACTCCAGGATCACACCCCGGGCTTCAGGCGGCACTAAACCGCTGCACCACCGGGGCTGCCTGTGAAATACATTCTAATGGTATTTACCCCAAGCGCATTGGGATTCCCAGATAAGAGAGGTTTATCTAATTGCTGATATTTCATTCCTACATTCTTTTTTCTAAGTACAGGCATACGTTGTCTTATGGCGTTTCATTTTATTGCGCTTCGCGGATATTGAGTTTTTTACAATTTGAAGGTTTGTAGCAATCTTGTGTTGAGTTCCAACAGCATTTGTTCACTTCATGTCTTGCATCACATTTTGTTAATTCTTACAATATTTCAAACTTTTTCATTATTGTATTTGTTATGTGATCTGGAATAAGTGATGATTACTGACTCGCTGAAAGCTCAGATATGGTTAGCATTTTTTAGCATAAAAGATATTTTTTAAAGATTTTATTTACTTACTTGAGAGAGAGATTAGGAGAGCACAAGCGAGGCAGGGACAGAGGGAGAGGGAGAAGCAGACTCCTCCCTGAGCAGAGCCCAGTGCAGGCCTCAATCCTAGGACCCCGAGACCTGAGATCATAACCTGAGCCAATGTCAGACACTTAACCGACTGAGCCACCTAGGCGCTCCAGCAATAAAATATTTTTAAATTAATATATCCACATCATTTTTCTTACACACAATGCTCTTACATACATGACAGACTACAGCATAGGGTGAACGTAACTTTTGTATGCACTGGGAAACTGAAACATTCATTCAACTCACTTTATTGCAGCAGTCTAGACCTGAATGCACAGGCACAGTATCTCCGGGGTATGCCTGCATTCACAACTGTATTACAGGCAGAATTCTTTAAAGAGTATAATACTATTGGGGTGCCTGGATGGCTCAGTCGGTTGAGTGTCTGATTCAGTTTTGGCTCAGGTCATGATCTCAGGGTCCTGGAATTGAGCCCCAGATCGGGCTCAGTGCTCAGTACCGAGTCTGCTTGACCCTCTCCCTCTGCTCCTCCCCCTGCTTTCTCTCCTCTATCATAAATAAATAAAATCTTTTAAAAAAAAGAAGATGGGGGGATCCCTGGGTGGCGCAGCGGTTTAGCGCCTGCCTTTGGCCCAGGGTGCGATCCTGGAGACCCGGGATTGAATCCCACGTCGGGCTCCTGGTGCATGGAGCCTGCTTCTCCCTCTGCCTGTGTCTCTGCCTCTCTCGCTCTCTCTGTGTGACTATCATAAATAAATTAAAAAAAAATTTTTTTTTAAAGTATAAAAAAAAGAAGATAGGGGCAGCCTGGGTGGCTCAGCGGTTTAGCGCCGCCTTCAGCACAGGGTGTGATCCTCGAGACCTGGGATGGAGTCCCACGTCAGGCTCCCTGTATGGAGTCTGCTTCTCCCTCTGCCTGTGTCTCTGCCTTTCTCTCTCTCTCTCTCTCTCTGTGTGTTTGTGTGTGTCTCTCATGAATACATAAAATGAAATCTTTAAAAAAAAGAAGATAGTATTATCACTGATGATAATCAAATGATCACCAGTATTTTCATAGCACTGTATGATCTTTAAAACATTTCTTGGGGTGCCTGAGTGGCTCAGTGCATTAAGTGTCTGCCTTTGGCTCAGGTCATGATCCTGGATCTTGGGATTGAGCCCCACATTTGGCTCCCTGTTCAGTAGGGAGTCTGCTTCTTCCTCTGCCTCTCCTCCCTGCTCATGCTCTCATTCTCTGGCTCATCTCTCTCTTTCAAATAAATAAATAAAATCTTAAAAGAAAACATTTCTTATTTGATTTTAACCACCCTCGTAGATAGATAAAGGCTATAAATCCCATTTTACAGATGAGGCAACTGATGCCCAGAGATGATAAATTACTCACCGAAGTCTCACTTATCAGTAAGTGCAAGAACTGAGGCCTGACACTGGGTCTTCCAGACCCTGGTATTGCCACCACTTTATTAAATAATCTCATTTTCATTCTCTGGTATTGCATGCAGTTCACTGGCAAGACCAGTGGGTCTTAGCTTCTAGTTAAAGCTAATACATATTGATGCACAAACTCTTTATTAAAAAACACTTGCTAGTGTGTGTTTTCCAGTTATTTTGTGAACATTATTAGTCCCAGCTGGCCATTTTGCCCGAGGGGCAATTATTTAGAACCCTGAGAGTCATCGCAGGCACATGCTGTGCTCTTCTGAAGATCTTATTCATGTATTCATGCTACAGATATCTATCTCTATCTTCTACATGTTCTGTTCTAATCACTCTATGTGAAACAAAGACAACTCTGACATGAATTTTTTCCTCGAGTTTATAATCTCGCAGGAAGATCAGTCATATACACATGTGGGGAGGACATGATACACGAGTTGCACAGTTTCACAGAAGCTCTGAGAAAGGAACTTTATGACCTAAGTTTTGCTGACTTGGAAAGTGGCACTAAAACACTTGAGCTTGTGGTTTGTTGTTTAATGCTGTTTCTTAAACCAGAACCCAAAGATCTGCTGTGGTATTCAGCAGTGAAACTAAAGCATCTGTATTGTAGGAATTTCCTCGAAATTTCTTTGAAACAAACTGAAGCTAAATGTACATACTCTCACCTCTGCTTCCTGTTGTCATCATACACGCCACCTTACGGGAAACTATGCTTATTGCTGTTGCATTTCAAAGAAAAAATTTTTTTTCAGCTTTTAAAGATATGCATAGTAGCCTTAGTTTGTAGTGAAACTGTTCTACAAATTCTATAAAAGCCAAAGACTTCTTTTTTTAAAAAATTTATTTATTCATGAGAGACACAGAGAGAGAGAGAGAGAGAGAGAGGCCGAGACACCGGCAGAGGTAGAAGCAGGCTCCATGCAGGGAGCCCAATGTGAGACTCAATCCTGGGACTCGATCCTGGGACTCGATCCTGGGACTCGATCCTGGGACTCCAGGATCACGCCCTGGGCTGAAGGCAGGTGCCAAACCGCTGAGCCACCCAGGGATTCCCCAAAAACCAAGACTTCTGAGTCAAATAACAGTTCATTACATTATGTAATAGTGTCCCCAAGAAGCACACTTATTGCATTTTCTAAAATGGTCTTGCCAGGCCCATTGAGTAAAATAGCAGCCCTGATGATTACAGAAGTCAATCAGATAGGTGCTTGATCTTTAGAAGGCAGTATACCAATAAACGAGCTTTGCAGTAAAGGTTGCCATAATAGTAGAAGAGAATGTAGTCCCTAGCCATATATTCTATTTATTAAAATTGTAAATGCTGTAAACACCACCAGTGTATACCCTCAGCTAACCCATACCTTAAAATATGTTTAAAAGGAAGAGGAAAAAAAAGAAGAAAAAAAAATAAAATAAAAGGAAGAGGAAAGCATGTGGTTGGCCTTAGCACTCCATAGAAGTAATGATAGTAATAAGTACCAGTAGGCAGAGGTGATGGTGTACAAAGTTATTTCACAGTTAAATAGCTAAGCCATTGTCTCCTGGCCCCTCACTACCCCAGATGCTGGGCCTGGGGCCCAGGGGTCATATTTCTCCGTCATCCACTGCTCCCCACCAGGCTCCACCAACAGGGATACTGGAAGGGCTGGAGTAGGAGAAGGACCCACCTCAGAAAGACCCACTGCACTGAATCTGTAGATTGCGTGGGTAATATGGACGTTGTAACAAAATTGAATCTCCCAATCCATGAGGATGCAATATTTGTCTTTCCATCTATCTGTGTCCTCTTCAGTTTCTTTCTGTCAACTATATTCAAAAAGAAGAATTCTGAGCCCTAGCTTCAGCCAGCCTCTGGGATCTGAAAACCCCCACCACTCCCCTCTGTTCCCTTAGCCCCAAGGGGAGGGAGCTGCTTCCTGAGGTCACTCCCTCAGATGTTCAGCATCCCCTTCTCTTGTCTAATGCCTATTGAATCAGGGCCTTATATTAAATTCTCTCCATTAAAATGACCAGTGTGGTTTCTGTTTCCCTAATTGGACAGCCTTTAATCACACCAATTATGAGGTAGCTAATATTAAACATATTTTACTGGCAAGGAAGTGGGGACTTAGTGAGGTAGCGTGATTTGTCAGAAATTATACAACCAGTAGTACAAGAGCCAAGACCTACGCCTTCTATTTTGAGATCTTCTGCTTTCCATTGCATCTCAGCATTTCTTTTGCTGAACCTCTCTCCCTTTTTTTTAATAATTGTATGGCATAGGTAGTAGAGAATTTCCATATACCCTTCATCCTGCTTCTTCTAACGTTAACCTTTTACACGACTATGGTACATTTATCCACTAAAAATTAGCATAGGTACGTTACTAGTTTTTAAAACTACAGACTTTACTCAGCTTTCTTTTCACACACATGCAAAAAAAGCCAAACCAAAAAACCCCCCAAAAAGCCTAAAACAAAAACAAACAAACAAAAAACCCAAACCCACTATAGACTTTATTAGGATTACACTAGTTTTTCCACTCATTTCTTTTTTTTTAATTTTTTTTAATTTTTTTTTATTATTATTTATTTATGATAGTCACAGAGAGAGAGAGAGAGAGGCAGAGACACAGGCAGAGGGAGAAGCAGGCTCCATGCACCGGGAGCCCGACGTGGGATTCGATCCCGGGTCTCCAGGATCGCGCCCCGGGCCAAAGGCAGGCGCCAAACCGCTGCGCCACCCAGGGATCCCACGCTCATTTCTCTTTTCCAGCTCCGAACAGAATCCAGGATTCCCCCTCACCTTTTCTTGTCACATTTCCTCACCCCCCTTTAATCTGTGGCAGTTTCCTGGTTTTCCCTTATTTTTCATGACCTTGATAATTCGGAAGTGTACTGGTTAGGTATTTTATAGAGCTTCCCTTGATTTCGGTTTTCTGCTGTTTTCTTGCGATTAGAGCAGGGATTTAGGGGAAGAATACCACAGAGGTAAGTGCTCCTCTGATTGCCTCATCTCAGAGGTCCATGATAGCTGGTGACTTGTTACTGCTGATGGTGACCTTGATCACTTGGTCAAGGTGGTGTCTGTCAAGCTTACCCACTATACATCTTTACTTTTCCATAATTTATTTGTTAGAAGCCAGTCACTAAATCCTCTTGCTGAACTTTTGACATCCCGCTTAATTACGGAGCTATGCTTTCTTAACAGATCATTAACTAGCACTTACAGAATCTTTGCATTGGGGCGCCTGGGTGGCTTGGTCAGTTGAGCGTCTGCCTTCAGCTCAGGTCATGATCTGGGAGTTCCAGGATCAAGTCCCACATCGGGCTCCCTGCTCCATGGTAGTCTGCTTCTCTCTCTGCCCCTCACCACCCCGCTCATGCTCCTCTCATTCTCTGTCTCTCAAATAAATAAGCAAAATCTTAAAAAAAAAAAAAAAAAGGAATCTTTGCATTAAAGGCCAGGAATTACAATCCTAGAAGTCAAATTAATTATGTTAGATGTGGCCATGTATTGCTACTTAGGGAACTATTATCCATTGTACTATCTTTGTTTTGTACCCTGTTTAAACTTGGAACTTGGCTATTTATAGTCTCAGAAGGTTTATGGTTAGTGGTTGGAGACCTATTTATTCTTCATGAGCTGGAATCACCCTGATAAGGCCTGAAAGATGATCAGAAGCTCAGGTCTTTTTTTTTTAATATTTTATTTATTTATTAATGAGAGACACACGGGGGGGGGGGGGGGGGTTGGTGGCAGAGACACAGGCAGAGGGAGAAGCAGGCTCCATGCAGGGAGCCTGACGTGGGACTCCAGGATCAGGCCCTGGGCTGAAGGCAGTGCTAAACCGCTGAGCCACCTGGGCTGCCCAGATGCTCAGGTCTTAATAGCATGTGGGAAATCAGTAAAAAGAGGAAGAGCCATAGAGACATAGTAGCTGAGGTTAGGAAAATTAGAGGTGTTAAAGAATGTGGCTGAAGGAGTGGAGATTTGCAAGGATGGGCTGAGGGGTAACAGGTGGCAGACATGGAGAGATGTAGAGATCTCAGGTAGGGAGCCAAGGAAGTGCTGGAACAGGATGCAGGGAAGCCAGTGACAAAAATCAACCTTGGAGTCAGACTCTGCACATGGCATATTGTAATATGTGCATCTTGTCTCTGAGATTCACCATCTTAGGACATAAAGGTTATAGTTCTAGCTGCTAGATTTCACTATATAGAGAACTTAAATGAGCTTACGCTTTCATATGAACCAAATAAAGTAGCTCAGTTGGGTTATATAATCTTGAGTATTTACTGCTATTAAAGGGTGACCAAAGAATAATCAGAGCTCTCAGAAGTTTTGCAGGGCAAGGTGGAGCAAATGTCACCTTGTTAAATTAGCTGCAGAATACAGATCATAATATTAATAACTTAGAAATGAAAGTTACCAAGACATATGCTATAGGTTTTTATTGTATACTAGTTTATTCTCATTATGTGGGATTTCCGAATCTCATGGTTAGCTAAAGAAAATAAAATCTCAATAAGGTTACTGATTCAGAATAATGGCTTTCTCCCTAGGGCTATATCTGCAAATAGAGAGCCTAGCCAAAGTGACCAGACCTTGCCAGGGCTGAGAATCCTGCAGTCGATTGGCTTGTAAACTTAACTTTCTGTATTTCATACTGTTATTCTGTTTCTCAAGCCAGAGCATATTTTCTTTCCAGGACTATGAGAGGAGACTTAACAACTCTTATAATTAATCTTGGACCTTATTTATGTTGTTTAGAGTCAGTATATTTCAGTGCGAGCCCAGAAAGACAGCTTGCAGTTTTTCAACTTGAAGACTAGCTTATGGTTTTTTGTTTTTGAAATATGGAATGAAGAAGACTTTGTTCCCCTTGCCCATCTTAGTAATTGGCCTGCTGAAAAATGACTGGAAAACTAACACTTGGTGACATTAGAACATTCATACGCTTCTTTGGGGAAAGAAAAAATATGTGCTGTATATTTTTAAATACCTGTTTCGACGAATACTGGTGCTTGTCTCTCTGGGCACATTCTTTACAGATAGTGTCAGGAATCTCAAACTCTCTTAAATGAAAAGTGGATTCTTATTTGTGTGCTGGGTTGTGGGTCTTCTGACCAGATGAAATCCGGAAGTCAGACGTCTAGAATGGAGTGCTTGTCTGTAAGGAATAGTTTCTCTGACCATTAGTCATTATTTACCAACTTGCTGAAGGAAAAAGATGACTGTGTCGCTTTAATAAAAGTACTTCTTTTTTTCCCTTTTAACCCCCCTTAAAATTAGGTAGTGTTAGGCAAAATCCTTTATATCTAAAAACAGCTCATCCTCAGGAAGGTACTTTTATTTTAGAAGCACAGTATGAGTGGGTTGTGCTTTATCTTCGTCCTGCTGGGGCTGGGGAGAGGGTGCTGTGTCTTGATGAGAGCTTTCTATCAGTGGGGAACTGAAAGTTGAATAGGTTTCATTTGTCACCAAAGTGGTACATAGCAATGGTCATTGACCTAAATCTGTGTGATTTTATGGTGGATGCTTTATTCTGCAGTGGATTTTTTCATGCTTTTCTTATCACCTATTAGGGTGATTGGAGAGAATTGGTTAATTGGGTATATTCATCCTAGGGTTTAAATATTTTGAAAAAGGTCAACATTAGATGTGATGTCACAGAGCCATGACATTGGCCCTGTGTGCTTCCTGCCAGGGGACCTTGCAGGGGAGTTAACAGACTATAAATAGACTGCCTTCTTGGATTGATTCCTTTGGTAACCAAACCTGAACACCAAGCATCTTTGTGTTAAGGTCATCCTGTGACACCCTCCTAGTGTCTCCCTCACATCTTTATATAAGTGAAAAGAGTGTCTTGCGTGTTGTCAGCTTTGTGATCACCAGTCTTTCTACACTAGTGATTGATTGACTCCCCATGAGGATTGGATGGGAAATGAGTGAAAAGGGGTTTTACTGTTGTAAATATAGCTCATTTGATGTTCTGGTCTGCAGCAGGCACAATACAGTCTGTCTGAGGGCTGCAGCTGGTTAAATAGGCAAATCTGTATTCATTTCACAGCATTCAAGCCGAGACTAAACTGTTCTCCCGACACTGATCTAAGAAAATGTTCTAAAGCATCACCAGTCTAAAAATACCCACTGGTAAGTCTTGGACACACTACACATCTGAGAAGAGGGGAAGTAGAGAAAGCTGAGAAAATAAGCAGACATCAAATAAAAAGGAACTGAAATTTAAATATAAAAGCCCTAAAATCTATAAAAGAAAAGGTTTGTGTAGTGCTGTAAATGAGTTATTCATATGACCCCAGATGTTGGTTTCCATAGTAACTATTATTTGATTCTTTGGCACAAATATTACATGTCTGCTAATGTATAAAATGAGTACTTTTCTATTTTAATTATAGATTCTCTAAAATAATATCCTTTCTCTTTGGAAGCAGAGATTTGGCATTTGGGACATTTTCTTTCCTAAGTAAAAACTGAATTAGTGCATTTTAATTTGTTTTTCTCCTCCACCCTTCTTTCTCCTATTTTTTCCCCTTTTTTCCTATTAAGATTCCCTTCAAGGAATGTTCATGGCATCATTATTTCTAATAGTGAAAACTAGAAACAGACCATTAGTGAAAGATTAGTGAATACATAATGGTATGAAGTAGACTTCTCTGAAAAAACAAAAACAAAAACAGGGTTCTTTGGAGACATAATCGATTCCAGGGATTGGAGAAAAACATAAGATTAATGGGAATATCTTGTGGTGCTAGAAAGTAAGAAAGTGCTAAAAAATGATGGAAGCATGCAAAAAGCACAGTAGCCAATGCCAAAGAGCCCCCGACGGCCAAATTTAGGATGCTGTGCGCATATGGCTAGGCCTGAAGCTAATAGCAAATGTTAGCAAATTATATTTTTACAAAAACACTTTTTATTCAAGTTAATTAATTATGTTTCTGAGTGACTATAGTCCTTTTTATAGACTACTGGAAATTGCCCAATCATTTGCAACTAAAATAAGATACGACCTCATATGCATTGTGACCATATTTTCTACAACAAAATGTGAGTGCACTCTGTTGGGGTAGTTTAACAAAATGTTTGAAATTAGAATGGTTTAAAATAATCTAGGCTATATGGTTGATATATATATATATGCACATATATGTGTCTATACATATATTTTGCATGTGTGTGTACACACACAACCACACTCAGCCACACTTCTTCCGTTCAGTCTAAGCTGGCAGTTCCTCATTTGGTCACTAGGTGGCACTTGACCAGTGTCAGGCAAGAGTAAAAGGAAACTGATGAGCGCTAGGATAAAAGGCCAAAGAGGAACTTGGTCAGTATTCACTCAGAATCTCGATGGGGAGTTCCCTGGGGCCCATTGAAAGAGTTCATTTGGCTGACCTTTTCTTTACTCCTGGACTTGAGGTGTTTGGGAATTCAATGATTCTGAGATTTGGGCTATTTTCAGTACAGACATGGCAGGTCAGTCCTAAGAGAGTGCTGTACCTGAGTCATAGCTCTGGTCCCCCTACAGACAGAACCAGGAGAGGGTGAGCCCAGTCCTTCACTGAATCCCAGGCCCAGCACGAGATTCAGGGCAAAGTGAGAGTGTTGAATGCATGGGTACACATCTTTGTTCTTTGAAAATATTTTAGAGGAGAAACCACTGTGTTCTAGAAATTATTGTCAGTGCCACGCATTTGAGCACCTTGGGCAGCAGGTGAACAGTGGCTGCTTCTGCTGCTGGAAATGTTCTCTGGCACTGCCTTACTGCGGATGTACGTTCCTGCCTTCTGCAGGTGCCATTAGATCTTGCAAACAAAAGGATTTTGTCATGCTGTGCTCCAAGAAAGCTTTTTTCTAAGACCTTAGATACTCCTGTTGAAATTTAAAAGGAGTGTGGCATTAGGTAGCTTTTGTATGTAGTGCTGGCTAAGCAAAAGAATATAATCCAGAGTTTCGACTAGCTTCCAGAACCTGAACAGGATTTGATATCTTTTGCAGCAAGTGTTTACGACTGTCAGACTCTACACTCTACTTGGGCTCCTAGAGTTCTCCGGGGCTCAGAGCAGCCTGTAGATTTGCCTCTCACTAGCTGAGACAGCTGCAAGGTAATGAATGTGGCTTTGGAGTCAACTCCTGATTCTGGGTTCAAATCCTAATGCTACTACTCAATAGCCCTGGATCTTCAATAATTACACAAATATAATGAATTCAGTTTCTTTATCTGCAAAATAAGGATGTTAATACTGATACTCTTCATTTGTCTAATCAACCAACATATTTTTTAGTTCCTCAAGGACCTGACAATCTTGTATGCATGTTTTTAGTGTTAAGCATATTAAATACGAATGTATTTATTTATTTATTTTAAAGATTTTATTTATTTATTTGTTTGTTTGTTTGTTTGTTTGAGAGAGAGCAGATACAGAGGGAGACACAGACTCCCCACTGAGCAGGGAGCCGGACATGGGGCTCAATCCCAGGATCCCAGGATCATAACCTGAGCCAAAGGCAGACTTTTGACTGACTGAGCCACCCAGGTGCCCCAAAAGAATGTGTCTAAACTGGAGATGGGTGGTGGTGATGGTAGCATGACATATGAATGTACTTAAGGCCACTGAACTGTGTGCTTAAAGTGGTGAGGGTGAAAATTTTTGTATTATGTGTATTTTGCCACAATTAAGTAAAAATTTTTTAGAAATGTTTATCTAAAGAACCCAGCCTGATCCTGGCACATAGTAGATACTCCGTAAACATCCACTGAGTTAGCGAGTGAGTGGTGACAAGGAAGGGCCAGAGTGTTTTCTCTTAGAGACAAGTACTCTGGCACAACCAGGCCAGTCAATGAGAAGAAATGGCCTTCTCTGTATAGTACAAAACATGCCACCAGGCCCACAGATGGAGGAAGGCCGCCAAGCCTTCTGTAAGGCATATCCTGACTTCTTGCTTTAAGTTCAAGGTGGCCTAATGGAACTCCTTCCCATTTCTCAGATACCATTCTGGAGTACATAACTGAACAGCCTCATGAAGGATCCTAAAAGCAGTTTCTGGAATTCTGTTTCAATTTTCAGAATGAAGACAGGCTTTAGGTAAAGACTAGCAGGCAGAGAATAAAGTTTGGACTGCTCAGGGACTACTGGACCAAACCTTTGAGGTCAGTTCCTTTCTGACAGAGAATTGAGACTCTGGGATTATTCTAAGTGGAAGATGAGGAACACTCATCTTTCTTTTTCATTTTCCTTCTGTTTTTCTCTTTGGGGGGAAAAGGGTGAAGAATGAAGGAAGAATTGCCTTTTAAAAAAAAACTCAGGTAGGAGTTATGGATAACTCCCAAGTACCTGTGGAAATGAATATGATTAACTTTGCTACTCCAGAAAAAAATTTTAATCCCAAAGTCATTTATTTTGGCTTTAGAATAGGCTAGCATTTGTGTCGGATTTTCTTGCCTAATTACTTTTTGCTTAAGCTTATTTTAAAATTGTTTTAAATTCCTTTAGTGTGACAGCCTAGGGAAGTGGGGTGTGGGGAAATGGGCCACAGAGTGGATCTGAACTAGAATTGTAGCTTTCCTATAGAAAAGCCTCCTCATATGCTGCCAGTGGGAGAGCAAAATTGGAATCAGCTTTCTGGAGAACAATTTGGCAAAATATTTTTTAAAGTCTTAAAAATATGCTTACTCTTTGATCCAGTAATTCCGCTTCTAGGAATTTGTCCTAAGGAAGTAATCAAATAAGCACGCAGAAATGTCGGGACAAGGCACTCACCATAACATTTGTATCGGCAAAAAACAAAAACAAACAACCCCCCCCAAAAAAATACCCAAAAAACAAAAATTTTAAAAAAGAGTAAAACTAATGGAAAACATTGAATACTATGGAATTAATTAAATAAAGTATGCTCCTTTCTCCAATGTGTATAGTCCTATTGCCAGATTGTAGACTCTTGAAACGTTTACCACATCTTTCTAAGCGAGAAAGAACGTAAAATAGTGGGCACAGTTTGAAACCGTGCCTAGATACAGAGAAGGGTAGGTGAGTAGCTGGATGGATGGATGGATGGATGAGGGGATGGACACCTATCGGAAGAGATACATTCTGCAGTATTAACTTGGTATTGCTGAGCGGTGAAATTGTGGCTGATTTGTATTTTTTGTGTGTTTTTCAGATTTTTTGCTCGAACATATATTGCTTTGTAATTAGAAAAGCCAATGCTCATAAGGTAGACTGAATGTATGTGCTTAAGGGTCACATTCATACAAGGGAATTATCAGCAATCATACTGAATACATAAAATCAGATGTACCATAGGTTAAATTATGTTTCCCAAGAAAAAGAACCATATTCAGCAAAAATCTATGAAGGCGCAATTAGAGTATCATGTGGGTGTCCTATTTTCTGATCCCAGCACTAGGAGGTAGACTCTTCTAGAGCTAGGAGTACTGCAGTTTTGCCAAGCTACAAAGACTGGTAAGTGGGTTTTCTGTAAATTATGTGTAAAGAATGTTCATTGTCCAGATAACACTAGAACAATACTGGCGGCATTTAAAATCGTTCCTAAGTGTCTGAAAGCCCCCCCCCCCCACTTAAATTTTGTACTATGTCCCCTTCCTTATCTCATTATCATCATGCAGAACTCCACATCTCAATGGGGAAAGAGTGAAAACGTAAGGGAAACGGCAGACGACCATAAACCTTTGATAACCTCAAAATAGCTCCTGGCTCACATTTTCAAGAACTCTGCTTTATATAACCAGCTGCAGGGAAAATTTGTTCTTCACTGTTTGCAGCCTCAGCTCTGTACACATGATGGGGTTCTCTTTTATTTGCAGTTCCTAAATTCCGAAGACACCATGTGGCTTCACTGAAGGAAAACCCTTGCGGGTCTTGGCTCCCTGTTGTCTCAGGTCAGATGGAAAAGCCTTTTGTGATTAACTCGGCCACAGTGTGTCCTTTGGTATTTGGAACTTCAGTAGGAGTTTTTATTAGTTATCCACATTTTGAATGCTGACTCAAATAAGCTGCCCATAATGGAGAAAGCAGATAAATCTAGCCCTCTTGATGCCATAATGAATCCCCCATTCTGCCACTGGCTGTGACCTTGAGCAAATTCACTTAACATGTCGGGTCCTAGTGTCCTCACTTAAGAGAGTGTGGTGCCTTCCCATCTAACTTCAGAAGGCTCTTCTTTGTCAGCCATGAAGCTTGGTACCAGCGGGGAACAGTGACTGGTCTCTAAACACACTACCTTCTCCCACTTTGTTTCTGACAGTTTCCCTATGCTGCCCCGCCGCCCCAAGAACCCGTGAAGACTCTGAGAAGCCTGATCAACATCCGGAAGGACACACTAAGACTTGTAAAGTAAGTTCCCACCGGGGCGGAGCTTGGGCCAGGTTCTGGGTACAAGACCCAGAGACATGGGAAGCCATTCCTGGCAGACCCAGAGTCTGGAGTCTGATCCCCTGCGCCTCAGGGATGTGACCCGCCTTGGCACTGATGGAGCAGCCCCCCGCCACTCCCCCCCACCCCCCACCCGTCCATGGAGTTTAGATCTTCCCACATCTAGATTATTCAAAACTTGGCATCTGTGTTTGTGAAGGACTTTTCCCTTTCCTGGAAGCAGTCCTTATTATCCTTGTTTTATGATTTTTTTTTAAAAAAGAAGAATTATTGAGGGAAAAAGTAAATCTTGCAGACGCTTCAGCAAGCCTAGGGAAAAATGGGATATTTGAAGTTGGAATATAAAGTCCTTATTTTTATTGTTATGTTTACTCATTACCTCATGTGTCCTCCCTCTGAGGAACTTGTGCTTTCTGCTGGTTGGTTAATCATCATCATCAATATTATTATCAACACTTGCATTCTCTGTGTAGGCTCTAAAATAGTGTAATTTTGACACCGAGGTTGCCCTCCAGATAGTACACCAGTCTGCTAATGTGCTTATTGATCCCCTGGGAAGACAGATTTGGCTAGGGCAAATCACAGGTCCCAAATATTTCTAAATGGACAAGGAAGATGACTCTGAGTCCATTTTATGCCTGTATAGGTCAGTCCTATTTGCATTAGGAAGTTTACTTCTCTCTGCACATTGTTTTAATACTTTTAAGATACAACTTACATACTGTACAATTCACTCATTTAAAGTGTACAATTCAGTGGTTTTTAGTATATTCAGAGTTGTGCAATCATCACTACCATTGGAATTGAGAACATTTTGGGACACCTGGGTGGCTCAGTGGTTGAATGTCTGCCTTCAACTGAGGATGTGATCCTGGAGTCCTGGGATCGAGTTCCGCATCAAGCTTCCTGCATGGAGCCTGCTTCTCCCTCTGCCTATGTCTCTGCCTCTCTCTCTATCTGTGTGTCTCTCATAAATAAATAATAAAATCTTAAAAAAAAAAAAAAGAAATTGAGAACATTTTTATCACCCTTAAAAGAGATCATAAACTCATTAGTGATGACTCCACATTTTCCCTGAAACCCTCTTCCAGACCTAAGCAACCACTGATTTACTTTCTGTATTTCTTCTTAACTTTTATATTTCATTTGTCAAAGCAGAAGTTTTGACTGCTTTTCCAACTATTCCCCTAGCCCTGGAGTCTGCTCTGGGGACCAGGCGGCCATGGAGGTGCTCTACCAAGGAGCAGCCTGCAGCTGGCACTAACCCTCCCCCCTCCCTAGGGTAGTTCCCTCTCCCTGGGGCAGTCCCTGTGGCAGCAGAATGGATTGAGGCTCCTGAGGTCACTCTATGCACCTTGTTTCTTTAATCACACATGGCCTGATAGCTATGGCTCAAAGGCCTGAGCTGCAGAGAGGCCCTGGCCCTGGCCTCTGAGCCTGGCAGCCTGGCCACAGCTCCAGCAGAGAGCCAGCAGAACCCCACCTGGAAGCCGAAAACAAGCTTCCTTCCCAGCTCTGCAAGCACCATGCTCACATAAGTCCCGAGCTTCAAGTTTCCCATCTGTAGAGAGCGACACCACACTTCACCTTTCATGGCCATGGTCAGAATTCAACAAGATAATAGGAAAAACACCTGCTATTCAATAACTGTTAGAGTGAATGGTGTTCTTGCTCTGTTTTTCTGAGATTATGGGAATAGGGTAGATTCTGATCCATAGATTTCCAGGTAAAGATGGAGGATTGAACATCTTTTGCTTCCAGAAAAAGCCACTAAAAGCATCAATCCAGAAGAACTGGGAAGATGGGAAAGGAGCTGCACCAATGTGGTTTAGGGACTAGAACAAAGGCAAGTGTTAAATAACCTAGCAGACCCCGGAGTCAGAATCCTGAGCAAGCAGAAGGAAAAGCCAAGAGTCACCCAGTTAAACTGTTGCCCCCAAAGGCTCAGGAATTGGCAGTATCAGGACCTCTGGACGCCAAAGTGGATGGCTAAAATGAAGAGGATTGGCAGGAAGCCTTTTGAGGAGGCCATCAGATCCCCTCCTTTAGGCCGCACAGCCAGAGCTGCCCTCCCCACACCCCGATGGAAGGCTGGCAGATGATTTTCTTTCTTTTTTTTTTTTTTTAAAGATTTTCTTTATTTATTCATGAGAGACACACACACACACAAAGAGAAAGAGAGACACAGGCAGAGACATAGGCAGAGGGAGAAGCAGGCTCCATGCAAGGAGCCCAATGTGGGACTCTATCCCGGGACTCCAGGATCACGCCCTGGGCAGAAGGCAGCCACTAAACCACTGAGCCACCCAGGGATCCCCTGACAGATGAGTTTCAATGGAAAAGTTAAAACAGAGATTCTGGACTTGGGGGACCCAGGTACAGCTAAGGTTGATCTCAGTACTAAAAGGGGGGTACACTAAAAATCCAGGTACACTGGATGCTGAACCTTCCAGCCTGTCTCCCCAGGCCCTCATCCAAAGAGAGGAACGCTGTCTCTGAGGAATTGGAGCCTCCTAGATGGGAAGACCAAAGAGATGGGCCTTGAAGATTCCTCCAAAGACCCTACGGAAGCCCAGGGTCCCCATACCATGCCATGCACGCAGAGTTCCAATCAGGGGTTTTAAATTTCTTTTTTAAAAGATTTTATTTTGTTTATTTGGGAGAGAGAGAGAGCATGCAAGCAGGGGGAGGAGTAGAGGGAGATGGAGAAGGAGATTCCCTGCTGATTGCAGAGCCCAACACAGGGCTCATCCCAGGACCCCAAGATCATGCATGACCTGAGACAAAACCAAGAGTAAGACACTCAAGCGACTGAGCCATCCAGGCGACTCTGGGGTTTTAAATTTCTTACATATGAGCAGACAACCAAGGATTCTTAGATGTGTAAGGATGCCTATACATGAAAGATAGTGGCAAGTGGCAGTACAAATCAACAGAGGGAAAAAAAGACTCAGAAATTAAGAACATGGTAGCAGAAATGAAAAAGTCAATAGGGTGGAGAAGGAAAAGTTGAAATATTCCAGAAAGTGGGGTGAAAAGGTTGAGATACAGAAAACAGAAAAGGAAAGATAGAAAGAATAGAGTACCTATGTACAAAGCCCCACATCCAACTAATGATTCTAGAAAGAGAATAGAGAATATAGAAGGAAGGAAGTCATCATTAATGACATAACTAATTTTAAGAAAATTTCCCAGAACCAGAGGGCCTGAGTTTCTAAATTGCAAGGACCACTGGAATGCCCACCTCAATGGATAAGGTGGACATCTTACATCAAAGGAAAACAGGACCAGCAATTGGAATAGCTTCTTGAGAGCAACACTAGAAGCTGAGAGATAATGTAGCAGTACTTTCAAATGGCCTTTTAGAAGTATTTATAACCTGGAACTCTTTACTCAACCAAATTTTCAATGCAGTGTGACTATAGAATAAAATCTCTCAAAAAATTTATCCCTCCAACACATCCTTTTCCAGGAGGCTAGTGGAAGGGGGGCCCAGCCACAATGAAAGTGTATCATGAGGAAGAAGAAGACAGGAGATGCAGGAAAGAGGTAGGACTCCCCAGGGTAACAGGAGAGGGTGGCTCTGGGCGGCTGTGTGCAGGGAGAGAGTGCCTGGGGTCTGGAGGGGACCTCTGCAAGAAGACTAAATGTACAGAGCACCCAGAACCTCTGAACACAGAGAGATTTAACCAGCCAACTGAGGGCTAGGGTTTGGATCAGTGAGAAAGGACACAGAAAACTGAGCAACTGAGAAAGGAAATGAGCAGAAACTCCCAAGAAAAACTGATGTAGGAAAATAAAAATAATCAGAGATTACTCTGTGGCTAAGCTGGAAATCACATTAATATAATCACAGTAATGCAGACACAAACATGAACTACCAGAATCATGATGTAGCTCATGATTCGCTGGGGTGGGGTGGGGTGGGGGGTAGTTATATGAGGCAGTGTGGTGAAAGAGAAAGAAATCTTGGCTCCCATGGTAGAAAGTCAGTGGATAATGCCTGAAACTGAAAAGTCAAGAATCATCCAAGCATGTTCTATAGAAACATGCAGGTAAATGCCAAAATGAGCAGCTAAAAGAGGTAGAGATGGTCTCTGAAGAGGAGGAAGAGGAAGGGGCCTGCCGGTTTTGTGACAAGCCTTGTGGAAACTAGGTAAACTATGATTAGTAACTCTGATTATGGGGGGGAGGGGGAGCAAGGTCCGACCAATGTACAAGTGTTCATTGTAGCTCCTCGAAGTTATCAGATACCACCTAAATGCTCCACAGTAGTGGTCCTGAGGTATTTGGCCATCATTTGGAATGAAGATGTAGGCCTAAGCCTGTGGCCATGGAGAGAAGCTCACAGTGAATCAAGTTAGAAAAAGGAGAGAGAGAGAGAGGGCACTTGGGTGGCTCATTTGGTTAAGTGTCTGCCTTCCGCCCAGGGCGTAATCTCTGAATCCTGGGCTCGAGCCTCATGTTGGGCTCCCTGCTCAACAGGGTGTTTGCTTCTCTCTCTGTCTCTCCCTCTGCCCCTCCTTCCTGCTCATTATCGTTCTTTTTCTCAAATAAATTTTTAAAATCTTTTTTTTTAAATAGAGATATGGGACGCCGGGGTGGCTCAGCCATTGAACCTCTCTCTGCCTTTGGCTCAGGGCGTGATTCAGGGTCCTGGAATCAAGTCCCACATCTGACTCCCTGCAGGGAGCCTGCTTCTCTCTCTGCCTGTGCCTCTGCGTCTCTCTCTCTCTCTCTCTCTCTCTGTCTCTCTGTCTCTCATGAATGAACAAATAAAATCTTTAAAAAAAATAAAAAGATGAATTTAAAAATACCGATTTGCAATCCCCAAAATGCTGAGTCTTTGTGGTTCTCTAGGTGTGCCGAGGAAGTGAAGACCCCTGGAGAAGAGGCCAGCAGAGCTAAAGTCCACTACAACGTGGAGTTCACCTTTGACACTGATGCTCGGGTGGCCATCACCATCTATTATCAGGCCACGGAAGAGTTCCAGAATGGGATTGCCAGGTAAGAACAAGAGCCCAGGGGAGCCACATCCTTCCCAGATGCGTGAGAGTCCACCCCTTCCACACTCACCCATGGAAGAAAACCTTTTTTACCACCAGGTGAGATCTGGCTCCTGAATTTGGATTTTCTTCTGCAGACCCCCACCTCCTCACCTTTCCCCTTCAAATTGTACCATCTTGTGCTGTGGCAGATGGCAGCAGAACCTTTCATTTCATCGAGATACTATTTTAAAAAAAATCTATTAAGCTATGTTTCTGTGGATATATGGGTTGAATAGGTAAGTTTAGCGGCCTGACCAAGCAAAAGCAAAGGAAACAGATTATAAAGAAAATATTTTCTTTCCTTTTCTTCTCTATACCTAGAGCCTGTTGATATTGGGACCAGGCATGGGACAGAGGAAACGGCCCATCCATCTGGACTAGATGCTGACTTTTGCTTTGCTTTCCCTCTTTGCTCAACAGCTACATCCCCAGAGACAACAGCCTCCAGTCGGAGACGGTGCACTACAAGCGAGGGGTGTGTCAGCAGTTCTGCTTGCCCTCCCACACTGTGGACCCCTCGGAGTGGGCAGAGGAGGAGGTGAGCTGCCCCCTGGACGAGGTGACAGGCTGCTGGGAGGAAGCGCAGGAGCAGGTTCCTCATGGAGACCTAGAGTGGCCTAGGGCCTCATCAGGACTGCGGTCAGCAGTGCCCGGGCTGCCTGGATGCTTGGAGGCCATGCTCCCCTTCGTGCCCTTAAGCAGATGGACCTAATGTCATTCATTTTTCTGCTCCCAAGTAGCCCATTAACCTCAGATACTTGGAGAAAGCTGCGTTCAAAGAAATGAACCTGCACGTTAGAGGGCTTTATAGCCACGAGGCTTTAGAAACGGTGGCCTCCATTAAACAGACTTAGTTGGTCACGAGGTTGATGAGTGAGAGCAGAGATGAAATTAATGCTTCTTGACGACACCTCCCTCTCTGGTGGACTACTGTGCCATTTCAACATGTTAAGTCTTTTTTCTTTTTTATCCCTCTTCTTTGTCTTCAGCTTGGCTTTGATCTGGATCGAGAGGTTTACCCTTTAGTGGTCCACGCCGTGGTGGATGAAGGAGATGGTAATGGCACCTTCTGTCTTCTTTTGCTGTACACGTTACCCTTTTGTGGTGCACAGGCCTGGCAGCCACTGTGGCCCTGGACCAACATGCCCTCTCTGTGGGGTCCCGGCAGGCAGTCTCCTCAGACTGACTAGAGCAGCACTGGGTTAAGAATGCACCCCTTCTCCTGACAGCCCAGAGCATTAGTTTGCCAGTTGCAGGGAATCCGGGAAGGTAAACGGGCATCATGGTGTGATGTTGGGCTCTCTTCTTCATCCCTATGCCTTTATTTTTTTGTTTTTTTCAGAGTATTTTGGCCATTGCCATGTACTGCTGGGCACTTTTGAAAAGGTGAGTAACTTTACAGGGCCTTATTTTATTACATTTAACTGTGTGGGGCTATGTGCAGTCCTGTTTGCTGGCTGCCTGAGCACAGCAGGATGAGTCCGGCTCGGAGGCCAGGGGCCCCTGCGGGGGACTCCTTCCGTTTGGGTCTAGTTCCAGCCCTGCTGCCAACTTGCATAACCTGCAGCTCCCAAAGCCTTGGTTTCCTCTTCTTAAAGTGGAAAACGTGGAAGGGTCCGACTGGGTACTTGGAAGGCCCTGCGGGTATGAGGAGTCTGTAATCGCCCGCAAGTGTAATTGAGAGGAATAACGAGAACACCTGGTGCCTTATTGCCCCTCCTTCCTGGTCATAACTGTCCTTTTTCATTTCAGCACACTGATGGAACCTTCTGTGTCAAGCCCCTCAAACAGAAACAAGTGGTAAGTATTTGATGGCCAGGGGTCTTTGGTGTCCCCCCACCCTTCTTTTTTTTTTATCTCTCTTTCTCTTTTTTCCCTTTTGCTAAGCACCCTTCTTTCTCTTCCATCCCCCTTTTTTTAAATCAAAGAAAAGTAAAAAAAAAAAAAAGTGGTTTTGTGTGTTAGAGACTCTGTGGGTGGCCTGAAAGGAATACTGATTTTTGGTGTCTTTATTGTTCCAGAATTGTTGGTGTTGAGGCAGCCACTATCTGAGCAAAGGACTTGAGAAATGAAAGGACAAGATTTGTCTCTTGACATTAGGTTTAGGGAGAGCTTCTTTTATTCAAAATGCCAGGGTGAGAAACATTCCAAACTAAAGGATAAAGTGTTGGGGTCCAATTCAGAGCCAATTAGGGCCCTTGGCTTAATTCATCCCACTGCTGCTTTTCTAACATCCCAGGTTTGCTGGCCATCTGCCCTCTTCCAGAATGACCAGCAAGTTATGCATATGTCTGCTTGAAGTCCTAACCCCTGCTGTGTGCCAGCCCTTTTTACCCACTCTTGCAGGGGTGGGAGCAGAGTCATGGAGAGTGAGGAGGGAAGAGTAGTGCCAGTGGCATTGGTAGGCCCCCCTGCAGATGGGTGATAGATGTCTGAAATTTTGCATTATTCATTCATTGGAGTTAAGTGCTCTCCCCTCTTCATGAGGTCAGTAGCAGTCAATAACACCTTAGTATAAATTTGTTGATAATATCCTTTCCAATCTAATCAATCAGTAGGTTGAAATAAGTTGTAAGAGGGAGGGCAACCCAGGTGGCTCAGTGGTTTTGCGCCGCCTTCAGCCCAGGGCGTGATCCTGGAGACCCAGGATGGAGCCTGCTTCTCCCTCTGCCTGTGTCTCAGCCTCTGTGTGTGTGTGTGTGTGTCTCTCATGAATAAATAAATAAAATCTTAAAAAAAAAAAAAAGTTGTAAGAAGCAGAGGAGGAAACACGTCCTGAGCCCAGGGAAGGCCAGGCCTTAGTGAGCTGTCTTGTGGGGAGGCCTCATTCCCTAGGACAACTAGATAGGATGGAAAGGCTAGGGTAGCTCAGGGTAAACGGTTTATCTATTTTCCTATTGTTCAATTGGCATTAGCAAAAGAGTCTGTCAAGCTGGATCGTGAGATATGAAATCAGTGACAGGCTAGGTCTTAGGGGAGGGGACCAGTGAGACAGGTGAAGCAGAAGGTGGAATGGGCTCACGCAAAGAAACAGGAAAGGCCCAGTATAGGGCAAGTGGTCATTAAAGTTGGGATTTTAAGGAATAGGGCCAGGAGGGGTCCCTGGCTGTGTGGGCAGTGGGGTGGCTGGTGCAGGTGGAGGGGCTTAGTCGGCCTCCCCTTCAAGGTCCTACTGTCCCTCTTTACTTGTAATGTGTTCCCCTCTTTCCCCTGCCTGTTTCTTCTCCTCTCTTTTTCTTTTCCATTCCTTTATTAATTTTTTTTAAAGATTGATTTATTTATGCAGTGCCAGGGTGGATCAGTCAGTTAAGCATCAGCTCTTGATTTCAGTTCAGGGTCTTGGGATCAAATCCACATCGGGCTCCATGCACAGTGTGGAGTCTGCTGGAGATTCTCTCTCTCCCTCTTCCTCTGCGCCTCCTGCTGTTTGTGCTCACTCTTTCTAAAAATAAATTAATTAAAATAAAAAAATAAAAAATAAATAAAATAAATTAATTAATCTTTAAAGAAAAATAAAATATTTTTTAAAAAGCTTTATGTATTTACTTTAGAGAAAAAGAGAGCAAGGTGGGGAGGGACAGAGGGAGAGGGAGAGAGAAACTTTAGCAGGCTGTTGGCTCAGCACGGAGCCCCGTGCAGGGCTGGATCTCACTACCCTGAGATCAAGACCTGAGCCAAAACCGTGAGTCAGATGCTTGACTGACTGAGTCACCCAGGAACCCCTCCATTCCTTTATTTTTGTAAAGTCCACACTTAACTTCTATTACATAGTTAATGCTCTTATTTTGATGCATATTCCTCTACCGTTTTGCTGGTCTGTGCCTTTCTTAACTATGCTTTCTTAACTATCTGTCACAGTGAGCTGCAGTACACGTTGTACTGTGACTTTTATGTTCCCTTTTGGGTATAATGGTGGGTGAATTAAACATTTGATTTTCTACACCCCTCCCCGCCCCCGTCAAAGAGAAAACATAAGTAAATAAAAGCATCCTTTATTTGTCTAGGCCTTTGATTTTTTTCATTGTGAATCAGTAGTCCTTGGTTACCAGAGAAGGTTGAGGGGCGAGTTCCCACTTTCTCTGGGGTGAATCAGTCTGCCCTTGAACTTTGCTGTTTGCTCTTCAGGTAGATGGCGTCAGCTACCTCCTTCAGGAGATCTATGGAATTGAAAACAAGTACAATACACAAGATTCTAAGGCAAGTTCTATCCAAAATTCTGGATGTGCTTTTCCCAGGAGGCAGAGAGAGAAATGCTCCGATAAAGCTAGGATCTAGGGATTTAGCCTGCCAAACTCTGGAATCAGTTTGGTCCAAAGAGGCTATTTTCTTCCTCATTCCAGATGCTTATGCTTATATCACTTTGGAAATGAAAAGCATTGGCAGGTTTGGATTAGTTCCTCTGAGAGCCCTGGCCACTCGGTTACCCGGTAGGGTTCTCACTTGGCCCCTGCCCTTCCCTGTGTGGTCTCCCAGTGTTTCGCCCCAACACTCTGAGCCCCCGCAGATGAGCTGGAGATAAACAGCTCCCAGAATAAGGGAAACCGAGTATGCAAATTCACTTGCTAAACTGTAAAGTCCAAAGTGAGTGTCAGATTTTGTTCTTCCTACTTGTCTCAGCTCTTGGGGCAAGCTGCTTATAAAGAAAATAGAGGACACTAGGGTCTTTGTATCACTGGCTACATTTCTGTCTCCTGGGACAGGTGGCTGAGGATGAAGTAAGCGATAACAGTGCTGAGTGTGTGGTGTGTCTCTCAGATGTGCGGGACACCTTGATCCTGCCCTGTCGCCACCTCTGCCTCTGTAACACGTGCGCTGACACGCTGCGCTACCAGGCAAACAACTGCCCCATCTGCCGACTGCGTGAGTCCCAGAGCCTCAGGCCCAGACCCCACGGGAGGGTCTGCAGGCTGACCAGCACTGGGAGGGGGGCTATGGTTTCTGCCTGGGCTCTTGTTCACCCTGACTTTGGCATCAGGGTGGTCTGATAACCCTTTTCCTCCTTCTAGCCTTTCGGGCACTGCTTCAGATCCGGGCCATGAGGAAAAAATTGGGCCCCTTGTCTCCCACCAGCTTTAACCCCATCATCTCATCCCAGACGTCTGACTCGGAAGAGCATTCGGTAAGTTGGGCTGAGCACCGGGACTGCCCAGGAAGCAAGCGCTCTGGTCTCCTTGCTGGCTTTTTGCACCTTTCATCCTTCTTTACCTGACTTTGCAACAAGTAATTAAACCTTGGCACGCTGCAGTATTTAGTAAGCTGGCTGAGGTCATGTTGTATTAAAACCATCCAGCATTACAACGGAAAATTGGATACTGACCATTAAATTCCTCTTTTCCTCCCTGGGAATTCGGCATTGGCATCCAGTTAATATCTACCCCGCCTGGAATAGTCAGTCCCCTTGCAGCTTCATCCCAGTGGGAACTCCCCCCAAGCAGGAACAAGGGGTGATTATTTTGTATTTGAATACAATGTACCGTGTTTATCCGAGTCCTGGAAAAGGTAACTTTTTCTTTACCCTGTTTCATGGCTCCAGCAACAGGGAACCAAGTGGATGACATAGTTCACTTCCGTGTTCTGGCGCAAGTGATCGTGCTCAGTGCAGCCTCCAAGCTGTGTGGTCGTAGCTGCCTCTGCCTTCAGATCCACACACTCACTAGTAGAGGAGGGCCGTCATTCTGCATGTGGTATTAGCATAATTAGTTAGCTATTTAGGGAGGAAAAATCAGCTTAGCACTTCACTCCTTACCAGATTAACAAATAAATTCCAGTTGGAGTAACTAGTTAACTATATTAAAGACAGAATAAATTCTAGACGATTCTTTAGTTGACTTTCAATGGGAGAGGATTCTCTAAGCTTAAAAGCAGAGGGACATTACTAAAAAAATGTGTAGATTTTACCACATAAAAAACTTTAAAACTCAGATGTATAAAGATTAAAATTAAAAG
This sequence comes from Vulpes vulpes, assembly GCF_048418805.1. Classification (NCBI taxonomy): domain Eukaryota; kingdom Metazoa; phylum Chordata; class Mammalia; order Carnivora; family Canidae; genus Vulpes; species Vulpes vulpes. The sequence goes on from NC_132781.1 coordinate 5,183,948, forward strand.
GCAAACAACAAATCATTTAAAGAAAAAATATCTTCACATTTATATCAGAGGAAAGGCTAATATCTTTGCCATGGCTCCTATGAATCAAACAGAAAATAGACAAAGGATACTTTTAAAAATTCTCAGAAGAGGCTGCTTAGCGGGTTAAACAATCTTTTTTTTTTTTTAAGTTAACCACATTAAAAACCCACAATATGCAAATTAAAATGAGATACCATTTTTCACCTTTCAGATTCTAAAGATTTTTAAAGGAGACTCCATGAAGGGTACCTGGGTGGTGCAGTTAGTTAAGCATTGCCTCTTGGTTTCAGCTCAGATCAAGATCTTGGGGTCATGAGACAGAGCCTTGCATTGAGCTCAGCGCTGAGCACAGTGTCTGCTTCAGATTCTCTCTCTCTTCCTCCTGCTCTGCTCCTTCCCTGGTTCACTTATACACAGGTGCTCACTCTGTCTCTCAAATAAATAAATAAAATCTTAAAAAGAGAGAGACTCTATGCTGGGCAGAGAAGCAGTTAAAATAGGTTCTTTGTACTACTTATAGGATTGTTGGAGAAACAAAACAGAATAGTTATATACATCAAGAGCCTTAAGAACATTTATCTCTGGTAATCTAAGATCTAAGAATTTATTATATTTATTTTTAAAGATTTTATTTATTTATTCACAAGAGACACAGAAAGAGAGAGAGAGAGAGGCCAAGACACAGGCAGAGGGAGAAGCAGGCTCCATGCAGGGAGCCCGACGTGGGACTCCATCCCAGGTCTCCAGGATCACACCCTGGGCAGAAGGTGGTGCTAAACCTCTGAGCCACCCAGGCTGCCCAGATCTAAGAATTTAATCCAAGAAGACAATCTGAAAAAAAAAAAAAAAGAAAAGAAAAGGTTTGTGGGAGCATCTGTCTACTTGCTAGATGGATGTTGCCCAATTCATGAATCATTTAATAAAACCAATTAAATCTTCAAAAAAAAAATAAAGATTCGTGCACAAGGATGTTCTTCAAAATGTGGTCTACATTAGGAAATGTTGGATGCAGCTAAATCCCCAGCACAAGTAGAGTAAGTAGGAAACATGGACTCTGTGAAAAGGGGACATGTATGAAAGGAAACACTTATGTTTGCTGACATAAGCAGGATATAAAATTGTTATTTACAGAGTACAACTGTGTAAATTGAACAGGGAAAAAAGTTGGAAGAACACATACCAAAATGGTAATAAAAGTTTTACTTTGATTATTGATTATTTCCACCCCTCCACCCCTTTTCTACCTTTAATATTTTTTACCTTTAAGTGTTTTGAAAGTTTCCTATAATGAACATATATTTCCATTATAGTTAGAAAAATAAATATTACAAGGAAGAAGTTTATCTGTAGGGATGCCTGGGTGGCTCAGTGGTTGAGCATCTGCCTTCTGGCTCAGGGCATGATCCCGGGATCCAGGATCCCCTGCAAGGAGCCTGCTTCTCCCTCTGCCTCTGTCTCTGCCTCTCTCTGTGTGTCTCTCATGAATAAATAAATAAATCTTAAAAAAAAAAGTTCATCTATAAGTGGAATCTAGGACTGTGTGTTTCTTTGACATTTTATTATCCTTTGGCTTATTTTACAGAAGCTCTTCTTGCCGGATCAGATGTAAAAGAAAACATTTTTTCAGATTAGAGTAGGAAACATGATCGTGCCATAAAACAAAGAGTACTTAATTAATGTTTCAACCTGTCTCTGATTCCCCCAGTCCTCAGAGAACATTCCACCAGGTTATGAAGTGGTGTCTCTTCTGGAAGCTCTCAATGGGCCCCTCACCCCATCCCCAGCGGTCCCTGCACTCCACGTGCTTGGAGATGGCCACCTCTCAGGAATGCTGCCCTCCTATGGCAGCGATGGCCACCTGCCCCCGGTCAGGACGCTCTCCCCGCTCGACCGCCTGTCTGATTGCAGCAGCCAAGGAATCAAACTCAAAAAGAGTCTCTCTAAGTGAGTGGTTGGTGTTCAACAGTGTTTACCCTGGGTTCCCTGATGATATGCTTTTCTTCTGTCTTTTGCCTCCTCGGTACTGGCTCACATCCTGGGTCACTGGAACAGTGGAGACCCTCCAGGCTGTTCCCAGCTTGGTTTCACTGAAAACCTGGGGCTACCCCTCAGGCAGGAGATTATCCCGTCCTTTAGGAGGGGGAGATAAGGTGGCATGTGGGTACTTCAGAGAATCCAGGCAGGCAAATCGCAGGTGTTCTTGGGTGGGGGGACGGGGTGGGGAAGAGGACATCCCTGGGATCAGGGAACCCCGTGGTGGGCACTGCTTAGTCTAAACACTGAAGGAACCCTGTGCTCTGTACCTGTACCTTTTATGCATTGAAACCCAATTGGGCACAAGTCCTGAAAAGCTTTCTGTGGCAGAGTTAAGGAGCATGTTTTTAGGTAAAAATATTGAGACCCTAAAACTTGTCAGTGGTTTTTTCCCCCAGCCCAGACCCAAGGTATTGAAGGAGTTCAAGGCAAAACTGCGATTTTCTGACCCCCAGAAAAGCTCACTCCCTTCTTAGTGTTCTTTCTCAACACGCCCTCCTTCAGAAGACCTGGGTGTCCCCCACCCAGCCCTCTGGGTCCTCTTCCTCCTGTGAGAGCAGGCTAATGAGAGTGCAGGCCGGTTCAGTTCTTTACAGGGATACTGGCTTCAGATGCTCCTCTCCCTGGACTTCTGCAGGTCTGTTTCCCAGAATTCTTCTGTGTTGCATGAAGAGGACGATGAGCGTTCTTGCAGTGAGTCAGACACCCAGCTCTCTCAGAGGCCATCAGCCCAGCATCTGGAAGAGGTAATCTCAGTCTCCATTTCTCAGACGTTGGATGGCGGGTACTTTTGTCTCACCAGCCTCTCCAGGTCCATCTGCTTTCATTCGCTCCTCAGGTACTATGGAACATTCTTTGAGACAGGAGCCAAAGCTTCATTCCATTCATCTTTTCAACAATACATTGAGCCTATGTTATGTGCCAGGCACTGTTCTGTACACCAAGAACAGTGGCAGAACTGTCTCTGTATGGCAGTTAGCCAGGTAGATTGGAAAAGGCAAAGATGATAAAGTGGTCCCTGACCTTGGGAGCTCGGGGTCTAGCTGAGGATCAGACATATATACAACTAACAGTAGTATGTCTAGCACACAGTTGTTGTTCAGTATGTATTTGTTGGATGAATGAATGATTCTTTTTTTATTTTTAAGATTTATTTATTTATTTGTGTGAGAGAGAGCGAGAGTGCTCAAATGGGGGGAGGAGCAGAGGGAAAGAATCTCAGGCAGGCTCCCTGGAGAGCATGGAGCCTAATGCAGCACCTGATTCCATGACCCATGAGGTCATGACCTGAGCCGAAACCAAGCGTGGATGCCTAACCAACTGAGCCACCCGGGCATCCCTCAATGAATGAATCTTAGCTATAGAGAATGAATGAATATTAACTATAGAGAACTGCCCCCACAAAAGGACAGTACGGTGCTGTGGCAGAGACACGAGAGATTATGTTATGTAGTGAAAACCAGGGAAGTGTGGTGGAGTAGCATTTGAGCTGGATCTTGGCTTTTTTTAGACTTGTAGAAAAAAGTGAGAGAAGCATTCCAGGTGGTGAAGTAGTCCGTGCAAAGGCACAGAGCAGAAGCTGGGGCTATGAGCAGACCAGTGGTATGCAAGAGTGTTGCCCACAAAGGCCCATCTGACACGGTTGCAGCATGGTCCCCCAGAGAGCATCTGAGGCCTCGGGATGGCTCCGCTGGCCCAGGCAGGTGGGAGTGCCTGAACTCTCTGGGGCGCCTGGTCAGCTCAGTTGGTGGAGCTTGTGACGCTTGATCTCAGGGTCGTGAGTTCGAGCCCCATGTTGGGTGTGGAACCTACTTTAAAAAAAAAAACTCATGGAGAAAAGGGTATGGGGACAGAATCCCCATCTGCCTGGGAGAGGTGAGGATACTGGCCCAGGTGGCCGATAGCTGGGTGTCAGGAGTGGGTCATGAGGCAAAGGTAGTGTTTGTGTGAGGTCCATAGAGCTGGGACTAACCCGATATTCAAGTTAGAGACGCCTTGCAGGCCGTGAGGCCTCTGCTGGTTTTGTGTTCTTCAGAAGGAAAGTGGTTTATAATCCTGGGAAACCCGGGGTGGTTCCCGTGTCACAGCTGCTGGGTGACCTGTGTCACCTGAGCTGCAGTCTTTGTGTGGCCCTAGCAGATGCTGAGCCTCAGGCAGGATGTGCTGACTGAAGTTTTCACCTCCCCTGGGAGGCAGCCATTCCGGACCAGGGCTGCAGAGGAGGGAAGACAAAAGAGAAACCGTCCCTGCTCTGCATGCAACCTCAACCTCCTGACAATGGGGCCCAGGGCCCTCCCAGTGTCCTCCGCCTCCTCCTTACCCAGTCCCCTGCCCTTACACCTTCCTCTGCTTCCCTCCAGGAATGTGATGTAACCCCAGAAAGTGAAAATCTTACCCTGTCATCCTCTGGAGCTATTGACCAGTCGTCTTGCACAGGGACGCCTCTCTCTTCCACAATTTCCTCCCCAGAAGGTACATGAGGGAGCAGGAACCATTGCATGTTCTTGTGCTCAGCCCAGTCCGTGACACTCCTGATAGCTCCTGTGGGCAGACTTGGGACCAGCAGGTCAATACCGAAGCTCCATGAAAACCAGGCCCCTCTCAGAGGCCAGGGGGTCCTGCTGACAGCTGGGGGGAGGGCTCATCTCACCCCCCCACCCCGGCCCTGCCACCATGGGTTCCTTCAATGCTGGGTCAGGGACAAGCAGATCCTTGCTCCCTGGGTTGAGTTCTGAGCCCTAAAATGTAAAGGAGCAGAACCTTGGAAAAATTTAAACCTAGACCTTTATTGGCGAGGCTGTGGTGAGGCCACTGTGGTCCTTGCTGCGTGAGCACAGGGAGGTTGCTTTGCTCCTTGGTCAGCTCACAGAAGCCATACCTGACCTCCCGGCTCCTTCCTTCTGCCCCTGACTCCACAGACCCTGCCAGCAGCAGCCTGGCCCAGTCAGTCATGTCCATGGTGTCCTCCCAGAGCCAGCACTCCCAGATCAGCACCGACACAGTCTCCTCCATGTCTGGCTCCTACATCGCCCCTGGCACTGAAGAAGAGGGAGAGGCCCTCCCTTCACCCCAGGCCGCCAGCAGGGCCCCCTCAGAAGAAGCAGAGGTAAGGGAGGAGCACAGTGATTGTCTTTGCTGCTTTGTGCGCTGCACACGCGTCCAAAGTAGCTCAGCCTAAGGTCTGCCGGGGATACTGCCAAGTCCCCTGCTGTGTCCAGAAGTGCCCTGGAAAACAAGGTAGGGCCGTTGAATCAAAGACTCCCTCACATCTGACTCCTGTTTGGTGCCACTTCTGTCCCAAGGACTTGGTTTGGATTTGCTGCCCTGTGGGCTGGGTAGGAGAGCAGTGATGTCTGTGCCTTGATTTCTGTTGCTCTTCGGCAGGTGACACCAGCAGCATCTCCAGACAGCAACTTCGTTGGCCTCGCCGCTGAAGAGCAGGATGCAGAGGTATCGCCAACGGCAGGCGCAGGGCTCCCTCCCATCAGAGGGGCTGTTGGCACTGGCGGGGGACGCAGTAGGCTGGGGTCTGTTCTGGAAGAAGCCTTCCAAGGTGGTGTGCTTGGCTCAGTTAGGGGCGGGCTATGGTATAGAGGGAACTATACCATGCACTCTGGTCGGTGGATGGTCCCTTAGCCCATCGTACTGGTCACTGCGTAAAAGGTGTGGAGTGAGTCCTAGAGGGAGCTCTTCCCATCCAGACCCTAGACTTGAGAATGTGATCATCCTCCGTTCACTTCGCATTTACCCAGAAGGACTGCGTCACAGGCACTTCCTGGCACTGGAAGACATAAAGACCCCAGTGACTTGGTTTTGGCCTCCACCTCCCCCTGACTATATATACTCATCCAGGGACACCTGGCTGGCTCAGTCAGAAAAGCATGCAACTCTTGATCTCAGGGTTGTCAGTTCAGGCCCCACGTTGGATATAGAGATTACTAAAAAAATAAATAAACTATATATTCATCCAGGAGCTCCTGGCAGGATTACAATTCAGCATGAGGATACCCTGGTGGAGATGTTCAGGAAATGCATGAAATGTTCAGGTCACAAGGAGGGCACTAGAGCTTTTTCTTTTTCTTTCTTTCTTTTTTTTTTTTTTTTTAAGATTTCATTTATTTATTCATGAGAGACAGAGAGAGAGAGAGAGAGAGGCAGAGACACAGGCAGAGGGAGAAGCAGACTCCATGCAGGGAGCCTGATGTGGGACTCGATCCCGGGACTTCAGGATCAGGCCCTGGGCCAAAGGCGGTGCTAAACCGCTGAGCCACCCAGGCTGCCCCACTAGAACTTTTTCTTGAGTGTGATGCTCTCACGGGAGTATCTGGAGAGAGTTTGGGATGCTAAGGAATTTCTGGAAGTGTTATGATCATACTAGCTGCTTTTTCATTTGACATTTATTTCCACCTTCAAGAAACAGTATGAGATAAACTGTTGCCAAAGCTATTCCTGAAATTCCCTGGGTACGTCTGTAACAGGCCTCAGACCTGGTCCCTGCGGGCAGACCATGCCTCCCCAAGCAAAATCTGTATCTTCCAGGCCTCCTAGGCTTCTCAAACACAATGGACAATGTATGCTATTGACGAAGGCCCCAGCGTGAGATACCATTAGCCCAGTTACTTCTGTCTTTAACTGATCAATATATTCATTTTACTGTTTTTATAGACTCATAGCACCTTCCTTCTGTCCTAGGGAAATGATGTTATAGAGGAAGAGGATGGATCACCCACACAAGAAGATGGTAAAAGACCTGGTCCTTTGCTCCCTCTTATTAGATTTCTTTCCTGGGTATTCTTTAATGGGTAGAGAAAGGGGTACCGGTTATGACTTGGTGGCACTACTCAGTTGTGTGGCTGTTGGGGAAAGATTGTCTTCTTGATGGACTATCAGAGCAGGCAGGGTATCTGAGGACCACAGTAGGTCTTCCTGGCTCTCTCAAGGTCTCAGCGCCAAGGATGTATGATGAAGCTGCTGCAGAAGGCACACAGGGAACTCTGTATTTGCGTGGACTAGGTTCTGAAGCTTCTTGGGCAACCCCCATCACCTTCCTTCCCGCTTCCGCTTTTCAACTGAATCCCTCAGAGCTGCTCTTGGCAGCTTTGATGTTTAGCAGCAGCAGCAGCAGCAAAAACAATTTTCTCCACTTGGGAGAAAGGACTGTTAGGCATTGGTTTGGTTTTGCTTTAGCAAAGATGGCAGCTGATGTTTCAGTAGCAGAGGGACCGTAGGGGCCAGCGGCCACAGAGAAGGTGCAAGAAAGAGACATCAGCCGCTCAGCATAGGCAGATGTTGGTAGGCTATCGTAATGACTTTCTTTGCTGTAACTCAGGCCTCCGTTATATCTTCAGATGGAAATGTTTTGTCTCCAGGAAGGCTGGGACAGAAGGGATGATCTACAGAGCAAGGAAGGAGGGAAGTGGAGTTGGGGCTGGGAGACCCCCCTGGGAATGAAACACCACGTGCTCCAGGAGCCAGCATCTCTGCCCTGTGCTGCTCTGAGGTGCCTCTCGTAGAAGGGCACCTCCAAAGCAGACCTGGACCCCAGCCTGGATGCAGATGTCATCCTAGTTGCTTCTGCTTTAGCGCTGGCCGTTGCTTGGGGAGTTCAGGGGTGTGCATGCTGGCCTGACCACTCTCACCTGACCCAGTAGCCCTGAAGGAGGGCCTGGCCACCAAGGCTGTGTCTCTGCCACACTTGCACGCCAGCCCAAGACAGGGCCGGGTGCTTCATTGACTCGGTTGATGCCTTCAGTGCTCGGGGTTCCCAAGTCACCCTCTGTGATCGCTTCCCCCCCATAGAATGTTTGCTTCTGAAAAATGCAGGGTGGCGGGCAGTTTCTGCCTGACATTCCATAGCCCACACGATGGATTTATGTTTTTTCCTCTCCCTTTCATCAAGAGAAAACCAGAGGCGTGGGGGAAGCTAGAAAAAAATAACATCTGAAACCTTCCCCTTCCCCTTCCATGTCTGTAGGTTTCTGCTCAGACCCTTAAAACATACTTGAAGTAACAAACTAAGTTTCATAGGAAAATAACACATAATTTTGTGAACGTGGTGATCCTGAATAATATGCAAAATTATGGAACCTGAGACCTTTAGTTTTTGTTTTATGTATCTATCATTTTACAGAGCCTCGTGGTCATAAACACCCAATGTGCCCTGGCAGACCCAGGCAGGAGCAGAGGCAGCCTCAGTGGCAGCTCTCCCTCACATCCCCCAGCCACGCTCCACGCACCACGCGGCTCCCTGTTGGGCCCACACCCTCCCTGGTGGTCCCCACACCAGCTGGGAAGGGGCCAGTTCAAGAGACAGGGCAGCACAGGGCAAGAACACAGACAGGCCCACACAGTTTGATTCAGTTTGATTCCTTTATTGTCCACTCTTTACCCACTTAATTACTGTCTTTTCTTTAACATATGATTTGATTTTTTTGTCTCCATCCTTAAGATTTTTTTTTTTTTTTAAGGACAGCAAAGTAGAGAAAAATATAGCCAGCCCCTCTCTAACTGCGTTAACTCCGTTACAGGCCAGAGGACATGCGCATTTCTAGGTATGGAGTGTGACAATAACAATGACTTTGGCATCGCCAGCGTGAAAGCACTGGACAATAAGCTGTGCCCTGAGGTCTGCTTACCGGGTGAGTGGCAGCTGCTGAACATGAATTTGGTGGGAGATGCTCCCCTGCTCGCACCCCTGCTCTCACCCTGGGACACTCATCTCCTGCCCTGCCCTTCCTGCAAGAAGGCATGGGCTGTGCTAGGACGCTGGAAGCCAGATGCTAGAAGGAAGTGAGGAGGCCTCGGGAGAGCCCCTGAACTTTGTGCAGAGAGCGAACCCTGCTCTGAACAAGAATATTAGGACAGGAAGACGGGACTAAAATGCCCTCTCCTTCCAAATTGGCCTGCTCGCGCCGCCCTCCACCCCGATCCTGCAGGCCCCATGACAGGTGGCCTGGTCTTGTTTTCAACAGGACGTTTGAGGCAGACCCCATCTTCAAGAAGGTCTTGGGAAGATAGCCTGAGTCCTTAAAAAGGGGACGCGTAGCTCCTCGGAAGGAATTTGTTTAGTTAGGAGCAGGGAGGAATTTGAAAGCCTACACGGTTTAGATTAGCACATGGCTCTGTGAGGCAGTGAGCTTTGGGTTACGAGTCTCATTGTATTTTTTAGACTTGGATCCCAAAGGAGAGGTCAGGAGTACAAGGGTGACTATGCTCCCTGGAGCCCTAACTTTAAATTTAGTCAGGACTATCACCATGCCCCTTGCTCCTCCTGATACTAAGCTGAACCTGAACGCAGGAACTGTGTTAATCACACTGTGAACACTCACTTCCTGCTGCTGCACATGGTCATTCAAGGGCTCCGCAAACAGCTTCCCTGAAGCCAAGTCTTGCCCAGGTGGACCAGGTCAAAACCGCCCCTCCTGGTTTCACAGCAGAGATTGTCATCCACACTGTGGTGTTTGTAATCTCTCCAACATCCCCTGAGATGAAGACTTATTTGAACTTCAGAACAGCCATGTCACATCATGGGTCCAGTGCTTTACTCGCTCAGCGAAGCGGCTAGAGGCATTGGAGCGGCGCAGCCTGGTGTGGTGGCCGCTCTCCGTCAGCCTGTGAGAGACACTGGGCCTCACACGCCTGCGTGGCCCCGCACAGGCTGGTGGCAAGGAAGCCATAATTCCTAGAAGATGCTTTCTCCAGCCTTTCAAAGGCCTCTCTCCAGTTGTTTTCTGTTTAGTGTGTCCTGAAGATACTGCCCAGGACGCTTCACGTTCAGTGAGGCCAAAAGATGCCATGTCAGTCCTCCTGCTTCTCCCGCCTGCGGGTGGAGGAGGGAGCGTGGACCCAGTCAGGCCTGGACTGGAGCTGTGGGGCCCGGGCACACTTCACTTCCTGCCTTCCCACTCCTCACCTCGCGTCCGTCTGTCCATTTGTTTTTCACGTCTTTTTGCCACACGTAAATCTGTCTGTCTGGTTTGTTTCTTTTGAAGCTCATTTATGTTATGTAGACTCCGTATGGAAGTTTATGTTCACCGCGCCAGCACTGTGCCCCCACCCCCACCCCCGGCCATGCTATGCCCGACACCAAGCTTGCTGGGCGTGCGCACATCCCAGAGGCTCCTGCTTATGATTCCAGTCCTAACTGGCAAGGGCCTGTATTCAATAGATTTTCTGAGAAAAAATATTTGCGAAAATATATTAATCCCTGCTCCACAAAAAATGGGGATGCTTCTGTGGCAAGCATTATGAGAAGGATTTGCATCGGCATCCCGTGTCACTAGTTGGGAAAGATGACATCTCTGTCCTCTCTGCCCTGTGTCTGTGGCCGCTCTATAGCAACCATCCTTTTGCTAGGCTCCCACCTCCCTTGAGGGGCTCCCCCGCCCACCCTCATTTTTCGGCACAGGGAGCTGCTGGGAACTGTTTTAGCCAACCATGCTGGTGGAAATTGAGCTTGTTTCTTCTGCTTCCTCCTCCTCCTGACTCCTTCCAGCCAACCTGCTTGTTAATATTTATTCCACTTATGGGATTGCTTGGGATGAGGAAAGAACCCCTGGGGTTCCTTATGGTGCTCTCAAGAGCCAGCGGGCTGAGATGAAACTAGGTTCACAGTTCAGGCTAGTGGTGCAACCAAATGCCTATGACCCCTGTTGGGAGAGCGACTCAGGTATAAGCACTTGAGATGTCCCCTCAGACCCTCCCCAGAGGTCACAGGGCTCTTACAGGAGATGGAAAGCGCGTCTGCTTTCTTGGTAAAATGTTTCTCTGGTTCCGCTGTTAACATCACACTGGTAGCAATGGGATGGAGAACTCTCTGGAAGCATCTGTTGGGTTAATAACAGTAGTATCCACTCTGGTAGGTCCCGTGGAATAAATAGGCTTCCTCACGCTCAGCTGTAAGTTCAAACCTCCATCCTGTGACTGAGACACCTGCAGGCTGGCTCGGCTCCATGTTCTGCACCCATCAGGACAGCTTCTCAGGCACTTGGTCTCTGCTTGAGTCTGTTTCCCTCTCCAAGTGGCGCCACTCCCTTCATGGAGGGCTGAGGAGAAGCAGAGCCGAGGAGGGCATCCCACACTCTCCCTTGTGGCACATGCCGCCCTCCCGGTGCTCACTCGTGCTCTGCCAGGAGACCCAGCTGATGACGGAAGACCATGCGGGTCCCCATCCTCACCACTCTCATCACACTCGTGGGAGTGTCACTGAGAGGGCACCTGTGTCCTGCTAGCTAGCCTCTTTTCCCCTAAGAAGCTTCTGAGCCTTCTTAGGCCCCAAGACCAAGGGGGTAGCATGTTCTGAGATTGTTCTAAAAGGTCTCAAGGGGAGGAAGTCTAAGTTGACAGGTACATGAGATGAGCAGGTTAGAATTGTGAGGCCAGGCTAAGTAGATATGGTTCTAAGGAACTGGGTGGAATAGGACACAGGTGGCAGCATAGTGGCCAGGGAACCAGTGATAAGTCTGTGAACAGGTTGTGGGTAGAGTATGTATGTGATGGAAGAAAAGCAAAAATCATTTCGGTTTGTTGGTGGAAATAGAAATATGTTTTTGAATGACCACACTGTAGGAGTGGACATACCCAATGAAACCTAGCGATGCCTACAGAAACCTGAAATTCAGTTCACTCCTCTCTTCAAGCCCCATAACCCAAGACGGAGATGCCGCTAGGAAAGTTTGCACTTCATAGACACAAAGGGAAAATCTGAATTAGGTTTCTCTTTCCACTGGAAACTCTCTGAGACAATCAAACCATTAGAGCATTTACATCTAATCTGTGGCTTGGTGTAGAGGCAGGAAAAGGGTGTGTGGAATTCCCCTAAATATGCTCCCCAAATCTACCTCTAGAGGTCTCTCTGCTCTCCCTTTTCTCCTCCTCTAGATGGGAATTGAAGGGAAGTCGCACCTTGATCTATCTCCACAAAGGATTTTGAACTGCCACGCTCAAGCTCCGGTGTCTGGCTGGAGGGGACAGAGTGGCAGCACTTGCTCAGGAAGCCCTGTCACCATGCGGGCCCACCTCTGCAGCCAGTGGAGGGCAGCAGCAGGGTTTTGCTGAGGGCCCATCAGATTCCTTGCGGGGGGGTGGGGGGGAGTACCTCATTATTACTGCTCAACCTCCCCTCGCCACCCAGGGAAATCAAGACGCCAAGGAGAACACATGCTTCAGCTCTGAGTCTTAAGGCTCTTCCAGAAGGAATGGTCTTTGGCCCTGGCTAAGGATTCTAGAGTGGTGGAGTTGGTAGCAAGGACTCGTGTGAATTCAGAGTCGGGACAGCCTGTTGGTTCGGCGTCTCGTGGCGCGCTGGTTGGCGGCGGCGTGGATTGTATTGTGTGCGTGCGTGTGTGTCTTCTCTCTTGTTCACCGTTTGCTTTTGGTCTCTCCCATCAAACAGCCGCCGTTCCGGAGTCCTGCCCCATAAACATTGAGGACTAGGTATGAGATCTACCAAATTCTATAAGTGAACGAACAACTCTTTGCATTTTGGGGGTTCCTGACCTAGAGGGCAGTCTTGCCTTCTGTTCATCCTGCCACACTCAGGAGTGCCGCCCTTAGAGGAGAAAGAAAGCACTTTTGACCCATGTCCCAGACTCCAGGGGAGAGAGCTCTCCAAATTCCATCTGGGTGTGAGAGATACCTATGAGTTTTCTGCTTTGCTCACCTGTCTCCCCCAGGGGCCCACCCCCACAGACCGCTATTAGAGCCTTAGGCCAGATTATCACACCAGGACACTCATGGGAAGAAGCAGTTTATACCTACCTAATCCTAGCATTCGGACCGCTGGAGGGTCTTGGGCTGGCCCTAGCGTGAGGCTGACCTCAGATGTTTGAGAGCAACCCCCTCAAACACAAGCACGGTGAGCCTCGGGCCCCCTGTGCACTCAGTCTGCTATGAGTCCTGAGGGGCCAGGCCTGCCCCGGAGGCGGCCAGGGGTTCCTGGTTCACTCACCCTGTGGCAGCTGGATAGACTGGGAGGCCCCTGCGAAGCAAGTCCACCTCACTGGGCTGGGGGGAGGGGTGCCTGTGAAGGTGGGCCATGTGGGGACGGTCGTGGACCCCATGGAGTTAGGTCTTTACCCGGAGCCTCTGACTCACGGGGAGCTTTGCGCTGCACTGAAACGAAGGGATTGGATGAGCCGGTCTGGGCCAGGAGGGCACTTGAGGGGAGACCCCGGGGAGAGATGAGGGTGGCCTGAACAAAGAACGGGGGCTGGTCTTTGAGCACATCTGACAAGTCAGCGCCCGCTGTCTCCTCCTTTTGTCCTCACAGCAGTCCTGTGAGGATAGCACTATGCTCCCACTGGATGGGTGGGAGAACCAAGGCTCCCAGTGAGGGGGCCTACCCAGGAGCACGCAGCCAGTTGGTCAGGACTCGGGAGTGAAGCCTGGGTTTTCTGACCACAGGCAGACAAATGGGAGGCAGTGATGGATTAAATACAGAGCACCTAGGGCAGGGGGGCCCAGGATGGGCTTCCGGCACCTGCAGCTGGTGCTCATCCTGCAGAAGCAGCGGCAGATTTGGGGGAGGACATGAAGTTTAGTGCAGGCTGCCTGGGGGATCCCAGGGCTCTCAGGCCGCTGGCTCCTGGGGCAGTTGGTGACCTCAGCAGGCTGCTCGGGGCGGGAGAGATGAAGAACAGCAGGTGTGCAAGAGGGGTGCTGCAGCCATCACACCGGCCTCCCCCATGCCCTTCTCTCCCTGGCACCCTGCTGGGCTACCAGCCCCTTCCTGCCCCACCCCTGCTCCCGCAGCAAACACTGACACTGGACCCAAATTAACACACTTTTCTCACCCCCCTCTGCTGCTTCCTGCCCTGGCAAAAACCTCAGCTAGACTGGGTTTCTTTGTCCTCCTCCACCATGACATACAGGCAAACTTCAAAACAAAGAAAGATACAAGAGTGGATTGTAGGGCAACTAGATACCTTTGCATGTTCCTCTCCACAGGGGCCATGGCTGTACTCAGGACAGCAGCAGTCCCCTGGCCCCACGGGCGCACGTCTCGCCCTGTTCTCACTCCCTCACTGTGGCTCGCACACACATGGGAGTTTCAGATAACACGCATCCTGCTAGCATCCGTGCCGAACTCCTGGGCTGTCCTGCTGGAGATGCCATCTGGACCTGGCCAGGGGTCTGCTTCTATACCCTTCCTTTTCTCTTATCCAGGGAGCTGGCAGGCTGATGACAACGTTGTTAGTCGTCGGAACACACAGCACCGGCGCTTATCATCTGGCAGCCTGGAGGACCTTGAGGACAGACCCTGTGTGTGGGGTCCTTTGGCCGTCTGAGAGCCCCAGCCCTGCAACTGGGCTCCCTCTTGCCCCCACATTCCATCCTGGCCTCACGGGACTGCTGGCCCCCTGGGTGTCCTCAGCAAGACCACGAAGACTACATCCAGACAAGAGCTGGACGTGGAGGTCAGCCTGTTCCTGCTCCCAGCCCAGCCTCCTCCATAACCATCACCCTTCCCCTCCCAGAAGGAACTAGAAGCCTCCTCTCTCCTTGTGGGCCAGAGCCTCTCAATGAACTACAGCTCATGAGACCCTTTGCAGAGACTCTGGAATGTATCCACCTCAGGTGGAGCCGAGGTCCACAGGCTGGTTGTTTCTCGTGCATCTTTTCCTCCCTAGGAGGCATTCCAAGAAGGCCTGGAGTTTTGGCAGCTTCATTACAAACACCCATCCGGCATTTTATCTGGCCTCTAGAACATCATAAGCACTTTGGGGTGGGGTTGGGGGATGGCTTCTGTGAGAAAGGAAGGCCATTTTGTCAAGCTTCCCTCAGAAAGTATTAGGAGGAGCTCCTTCTCAAGGATAAGGAATGGTGGCAACCAAAAGATTGGGTGAAAAAACAGTTCTTGCTTCTGGTCACAGAGCTAGTCTCCTGTGCCTCACGTGATGTCTGCTTAGGAAGGAGGCCTTGAATCCCAGAATCTCCCAGTTATGTGGTCACCCCAGGAGGGTTATGATCAGGTGCATTCATGAAGGCCTGGGACTCCATCCTAAGGTGACTTTTCAAAAAACACATCTTTGGCCACCTCTGTGTGCCAGGCACTGTGTTAGCTGTCCTATATTCTCACATTTCACCACTGCGCCCTGTCAGGTAGTATTCTTATATCCGTTGTCCCTGTCTCCACCCCTTTTTGTTCATAGTTGAGAAATAGGCAGAGGGAGGGGTGGAACAGTGATTCTCAAATTGGTGCCCAGGAGGCTCCCGGAGCCCGCCGAGCTGAGGCCAGCGGTGATCTGAGTCTCCCCACCCCATGTGTTGTCCTCCCCTGCCTTTCAGATCTGCTAAGCCTTGGGGGCTGGGGCGGGGGGGGGGTACTCCTTCATTAGGCTCTTTAGAGATTCAGAAGTATCGTTCAAATCATGTGCCCCCCCCCCGCCCCCAGCCCTCATCAGCCCAGTGTAGGGCCTGTAGACAAAAGTCTGAAACAGCAAGGCCAGGCTGCCAGCTGTTGGGAGTTACTTCTCTGCTCTCAACACTGGTGTGGCCAGTGGGTTCCACATAGTTCTTGGACAGATGTGTTGTCTACTGGCTTTGGGAAAAGGTGGTCTTTGGGGGGAACATGAGATAGGGAAGCAAAGTTGGATACAGCCATTTGTGAGGCTGAGATGCAGTAGAGCCTTAGGCCCAGTCCATCATGATGGCCTGTCTTCGTATTCAGAATTGTTACCCTGAGTTTTTCAGGGCCATTTCCAAAACCCCAAAGAGAGCCCGGTGCCCAGGGAATCTTTCGCACCTTCCGTGTGGCTTCTTTGCACTGTCAGGCGGTGGTGACCCTTGCCAGGCCCAGTGGTTATGGCTCAGGTCCTGCCCTGGTTGGGGGAAGGCCCATTGTCCTGACAGATGTGACATGAACCAAGCCTGAATCTAGGCTTCTGTCTTGAGTCCTGCCGTGGACTCTGCTGCTTCGGGCCTGACTCCTTGTCCCTTCTTTCCCCCAGCTTTCTTCCAGCCCCTTTCATGTTTGCTGTTGGTCGGAGCAATAACCCCACTTCCTGATTTCCTTGAAGTTTAAGCGCCAGGGAATGGGGAGCTTCCCTTAGCCCGGGGCGGCAGCACACAGCCTCCCCTACTCTCCTGGCAGGTCACATTCACAGTGTGCTGTCACCTGAGATGAAGGAGATGCAGGGTAAACAGTAGCCACAGTGGCCAGGAACCCTGAGAGGAAACCATTATCACCCTCTTCTGAGGAGGACCCGAGTCCTTCCTCACAGCACATGCTGGGTCCTCCCTCCAGCAGGAGGCCCAGAAAGATTCTGAAAGGCCTTGGTTCTGTAACCAAGACATGCTTGGGTTAGAAATGGCCCTTTCACTCCTGCTTCTCAGACCCATCCTCCCATCTCTCTCTCTCTCTCTCTCTCTCTCTCTCTCTCTCTTACTCTCTCTCTCTGTCTCCCTCTCTCCTTTGTTCTCATTTGGCTCGTAGGCAAGCAGAAATATCCCATCCAAAGGAGCCGGTCTTTAGCCTGACCAGGGAACAGGGCAGCTGCCAACCCTACTGCCCCAGTCCATCATCTAGAGACCATCGTGTTAGACGATAGGGACCCAGAGAGAATGGACGGGCCTGGCTCTTCACCAGAGAGCACAGACTACCTGGAGGCCCGTGGCTCTTCCTGCCAACTCCCGTCTCGGGTCTGAGCACTGCTATGGCCTCGAGGTGGTGTGGTGATCCTGGCCTCACAGAGCCTTTTTTCCTTTTGCCCTTCCTCACCCACTTCATCCAGCAGTTTATGCCCACACTGGGGCATCTCCTGGGCACAGACCCACACACTTTGAGCCGTCTCACCTGGGGAGAGCTAGTGTCCCGCCCGCCTGATCTCGGCATGCTGGTTGATCACTTCGCTTTAGGACCTGCACACCTGGTGTGTGCTGGTGTGTGTGTGTGTGTACTGTTTGTGCCATCTGGGTACCCCTCTCACTCCCCGGAGTACACTCATGGGCACACTACAGTGAGGACATCAAGGATGCAATATTTATGGATTGCTGCATGATTCTTAAAAACGAATAAAACTGTTTACAAGGGAAGGAGAGCTGCTAATTGTACTCTTGGCTTATTTGTAAAAGTTTCTGGCCGACTTTGTCCAGCGCTCAAGTATTTTTACTCAAGAGAATCTAGAAGTGGAGGAGTGGGAGAGGGCAAGGGGTAGAGAAGGACGTGGTCGGGGCGGGAGGTGGGAGTTGACGTCCCACTCCATGGGCCCCGCTTCCCAGCCTGCCCCCCTGCTCCTGGGCAGAGGCCTGGAGCCCTCACCCCACCCTCACCCTTAAACCGGAGAACTTCCACCACCGCAGCTCCTCAATAATTGAAGAGCAGAAAAGCTGGCGGCAGGAGGGAGGCCAGGGGAAGGGACGAGGAAGCCCTGGTGTCCCTCCTACCCCTAGTCCCTGCCACTTCAAAGTTGGGGACACTAACCGGACAAATGACTCTGCTAGGAGAATTCCGGAGAATTCGGCAAGTCCGTGGCTTCTCTGAGTTTCACTCACCCGCACGGTTTCCTGAGCTATCTGAAAAGGAGGGAGGAGGGCCCTTCCGCAGAAGCCTCTGGAAAGTCAGCTTCCGGCAACCTTGCTGAGTACAGGGGTGGGGAGGGAGCCGCTTACCGGGAAACCCCACCGGCCTCGGGGCGTGTGGGATCGGGGCAGCCCCCGCTGCGGACCCGAGCGGCCGGCAGCCCCGAAGACGCGGACCTGCCTGCGGGCGCCGACGCCACGCTCAGGGTCGGGAGGGTGGGGCAGGGCACAGAACGTGAGCCCAGATCCGAAAGGAACCCCCAGGCCCCCGGAGCCCGCGCCCGCTCCCAGCCTCGGTCGGCGGAGCCGCAGACGCCCGGGCGCAGCCGGGACCGGCAGGGAGCGAGGCGGGAGGGCGGGAGGGCGGGAGGGCGGCGGGCGGGAGCCGCGCGCTTCCCCGAGCCCTGCGCGGGCCTTGGGCGGGAATGCGCGGACCGGGACGCGGTGGCGGGCAGGGGGCTGGGCGGCGCGGGAGCGGGAGCGGGCGGCAGAAGGAGGGAGTTCCAGGAGAGTTGCCGCCGGAGAGAGTGGCTAGAGCCCGCGGTCTCCTTGGAAACGTGCTGACCAATAGCAGCAGCGGAAGCTGTTTATGGGGGCGGGGCGTCGCCATGGCAGCAGAAGAAGCCCTTGCAGCGGCTACTTAATGCCGGTCCCGGGGCCACGGGCGCTCAGAGAGGCGCCGTCGGGCGGGGGGGCGACAAGGGGCGCTGGCGGGGCCCTCGAGCTGGGGACAGAGAGCCGCGGGGGGTGGGAGGAACTTCTTCCAGAACCTTCCTTTGGCCCGGGCTGCGCTCTGAGCCAGGTAAGGGACTGAGCCGGCTGCGAGCGGCGGGAAGGGAGGGTGTCCTACCAGCCCGCTCTCCCATCCGTCCTCGACGGAAGTGGTGGATCCAGGAGTGACATCTGAGTTTGGGGGACACTTACTTCTCGTCCCCCCATAACTCCTGTTCCCTTCCTTCCCCGTTATCCCCCATCCTGATGTCTCTTTCCAAAGATCAGACAACCTCCCCGTCTCCCGCCCCGTGATACTGCCCTCCTGGGCTCCCTCGCCCCGTATTCACTTGTTGGGGGGGGGGGGGAGTGTTGAATTCTCGCTCTTGGGGAGAAGGTGGGAGCCTCGGATGCCCCTACCCTCTTCCCTCATTTGGCTAATAAAGTCTTCTCTAAAACCTCCGAGAGGAAAAGAGAGACGGGGCCCAGTGGGCACTGCTTGTCACCCAGACCTCGGCCAGAAAAGATCCCCCCAGCAGCGGGGACCGTGTTAGAAGAGCCCCCCCCTCGCTCGCACACGCTGTCCCCGGGGGTGGGGGGAGGCGCTCAGCTCCCGCTGTGGTCCCCGGCAGGCACCGCATTCGTATCCGGAGGAGGAGGCGACCCCCGGGTCGCGGGATGGAAGCGCGCGTCCGGGAGGCGCTGTAACGGGAGCCGCGGGAGCCAGCGGGCCGGAGAGCGCGGCGGGCCACCCCCGGCTCAGCCCGTGGATGTTGCCCGCCCCCTCGGGGAGTCCCCGCAGACATGGCGGAGAGCTGGCTGCGCCTCTCGGGTGCAGGCGCGGCGGAGGAGGCCGGGCCCGAGGGCGGCCTGGAGGAGCCCGACGCCCTGGATGACAGCCTGACCAGCCTGCAGTGGCTGCAGGAGTTCTCCATTCTGAACGCCAAGGCCCCCGCCCTGCCGCCGGGGGGCACCGACCCCCACAGCTACCACCAGGTGCCAGGCTCGGCCGCGCCGGGGTCCCCCCTGGCGGCGGACCCCGCGTGCCTGGGGCAGCCGCACACTCCCGGTAAGCCCACGTCGTCGTGCACGTCGCGGAGCGCGCCCCCGGGGCTGCAGGCCCCGCCCCCCGACGACGTGGACTACGCCACCAACCCGACTGTGAAGCCGCCCTACTCGTACGCCACGCTCATCTGCATGGCCATGCAGGCCAGCAAGGCCACCAAGATCACCCTGTCGGCCATCTACAAGTGGATCACGGACAACTTCTGCTACTTCCGCCACGCGGATCCCACCTGGCAGGTAGGGGAGGCGCGGTGGCGGCCGCTCCCTCCCCGCTCCCCTCCCCCTTCCCCGCGCCAAGGCGGACTGGACTCGGGTCCCAGGTCCGCGTGCCTCGCAGGCTCTTAGGCTCGGTGCAGCCAGGGCCCCAAGGGAGGAAGGCCGTCGAGGAAGGACCTCAAGGGAGCCTAGTGCTTGGAACTGCCCCTCCTGTGACTTCAGAGGAGGAGGAGGAGGGAAGGATGATTAGAGGGCTTCAGAAAGGGTGCAGATCCCGAAATTCATGGGGAAAGCACCTGTCACTCATCCAGTAGACCCAGCCCAAAGACCAGGGCCAGACTGTGTGTGGACATGGGCTCCTAAGAGAGGATGATGGACCAGGGGACACATTTTTGTCCCAAGTCCTAGAATTCCTAGACACCCCCTGGCCAAAGGACACTTTGTCAAGGCCTGACTCCGAGTCGGATGCTGGAGCATCGCCCTTGCCAGGCTCTGCATCCTGTCTGGATGCAGTTGGCTGGTGGAGGTTGGGGGCAGGGGAGGGCAGTGGGGTGTGAAGGCCAGCTGTGTCCCCGTAGTGGGGCTGTGCCTTCCTAAAGTACAGCTGCTGCCCCAGCCCCTCACCCCAACTCCTCCCCAGTTTCCTGCCTCCTGTCCTCCCCCTCCTCTCAGTCAGCCTCCCTGGGGGGACAATTACCTGCGCCAGGTGCTTTCCACAGGGGCTTTCCCTGCCGCACTAGCTTCGTGTTCCAAGTCTCCGGAACTGGCACAGAGCAGCCAAGGGGCCCAGGCCTCCGTGTAAACATCCCAGCCCTGCCAGGGGCCACCACTTGCCCACCACCCTGCCTTCTGGGCCCTAGAGCCCTGTCCCCCAGCATGGTTCGAACGAGACTGTGCACCTAGGAATGAACAGGGCAGGATGGTGACTTGCGGCCAGGCAGACAGGAGTCCTCCACCATCAGGATCAGGGACTGCCTAGGGACAGAGGCCCCAGAACGTCCAGACTTTTCCCTGGGGCACCCCCAGGAAGCAGGCTGCAGAACCACAGTCCCAAACTATTCCACATTTGCTTGGGCCTTGACTCTGGGGCAAGTGCCATTTGTACCCTCAGTGAGAATGCAGAGAGACCCCCCACACACACCCTACCTGTGAAGCTCAGGCTGCAGGAAGTGGGCCTCAGAAATGAGTGCTGTGCTCTAGGCTGGGTAATTATCAACTGAGGCCTCATAGTCTGGGTGGGAGGAGGAGGAGGCTCGGGCGGGGGCGGTGGGGGGGGGAGGCAGGCCAGCAGCCCACTCAACAAACAAGGAAAGTCATCAGACCCCCCCACTTCATCCCTACCCTCACACCCTGGCTAGCCCAGCGCCCCCCCCCCCCTCACTTCACAAACAGAGAGGGCCAGGCCCAGGCCGGGTGAGGTGGCTGTCCAGGCCCTGGGGGAGCTGAGGCCTTTGGCCAGAGGCCGCAAGCGGTGGGGTAAGGGAGGGAGGGCGGGCCGGGGCGGCACTGAGAGCCACCCTGCGGCTCAGGGCTCGGATGACTGAGCAGGCCCATATCCCGGCAACAGGGAACAAAAGCCCCCGACAGCACTCCTGGCTCCCCGCGCCCGCGCCGGTGGCTGGTGTCCCGGAGCCGCTGGGCCGAGCGGGGCGGCCGTCCCTCCTTCCGTGTGGCCAGGAGCGCCAGCGGCCCCCCACTCACCGGCCCACCTCTCTCTCCCTCTCCCCCGTGCCCAGAACTCGATCCGCCACAACCTGTCCCTGAACAAGTGCTTCATCAAGGTGCCGCGCGAGAAGGACGAGCCGGGCAAGGGCGGCTTCTGGCGCATCGACCCCCAGTACGCCGAGCGGCTGCTGAGCGGGGCCTTCAAGAAGCGGCGGCTGCCCCCGGTGCACATCCACCCGGCCTTTGCCCGCCAGGCGTCCCCGCAGGAGCCCCGCGCCGCCCCGTGGGCCGGGCCGCTGACCGTGAACCCCGACGCCCAGCAGCTGCTGCGCGAGTTCGAGGAGGCCACCGGGGAGGCGGCCTGGGGCGCGGGCGAGGGCAGGCTCGGCCACAAGCGCAAGCAGCCGCTGCCCAAGCGCGTGGCCAAGGTGGCGCGGGCCCCCAGCACGCTGCTGCTGACCCAGGAGGAGCAGGGCGAGCTGGAGCCCCTCAAGGGCAACTTTGACTGGGAGGCCGTCTTCGAGGCGGGCGCGCTGGGCGGCGAGCTGGGCGCGCTCGAGGGCCTGGAGCTGAGCCCGCCGCTGAGCCCCGCGGCGCCCGGGGACGCGGACCTGACCGTCCACGGCCGCCACATCGACTGCCCCGCCACCTGGGGGCCCGCGGGGGAGCAGGCGGCCGACAGCCTGGACTTCGAGGAGACCTTCCTGGCCACGTCCTTCCTGCAGCATCCCTGGGACGAGGGCGGCAGTGGCTGCCTGCCGCCGGAGCCCCTCTTCGAGGCCGGGGACGCCACCCTGGCCGCCGACCTGCAGGACTGGGCCAGTGTGGGCGCCTTCTTGTAAGAGGCGGCCCCGCGCCACCTCCCGACCGCGCCGTCGGGGCCCAGACTGCTCCCCCCACCCTGGCGCAATGGCCCAGGCAGGGGCCGGCCGGGTCTCCGGAGGCCGCCCCACGAGGCCTCAGATTCCGGCCCAGGAGGCTGAGAACGGGGCCCCCACCCCCACCCCCTACACACAGTGTTTCATTGATCCTCCTGTCGCCTGCCCAGGGTCCGGCTCCGGCCCTGCACTGTGGGAGCTGCACCTGGGGGGGCCCGCCCCAGGGCACCCCGGCTTCCATGCCTCTCCCTCTCCCACTGTCCTCCCCAGGTCTCTTTCAGAGAAAGTTCCCAGGTACAACAAAAGCTAATTAGGTGACAGCAAATTAACCCCCGGGAGGCCTCTCCCGGCAAAGCCTCCCTGGGGCTGGGGAAGGGGAGGAGGGGTGGGGCTGGTGGGAGGGGGCCGAGGGCAGAGACAGAATGAGGTCGGGGAGCCTGGTGGACAAGGAGATTTTCCGAGGCCTTGGGGGTCTTCTCCTGGCCCTCTCCCTAGAGGTGGGGCAGGGAGTGCAAATCCCTAATCTTTGACTTGAGGCAGAGCGCAGCGGGGAGCTGGGGTTCTGGGGGGCTGGGGGACAGAGGCAGCCGAGCTGCAGCGGGGAGGAGGACAGACTAATGTAGTGAGTGTAGCATAGCTGAGGCTTAACAGGGAGGGGGGCAGAGCTTGCTAGAACCTCTGGGAACAGGAAGGCCAGGATGGCCGCATCCCTGCCTGCACGCGCTGGGGGGAGTGTCTCGCTCTACCCGGAGCCCCTCCACATCTGCGTCCCGCATCCACCCTCCTGCCCTATGGGGCAATTTAACCTTTTTCATGGAAAGTTATTTACAATAAAAAAAATTTTTAAAAATAAAATTTTTAAAAATCTGAAAATGGACCTGCTTGCAACTTTAGGAAAAGGCAAGGGCCAGTTTTTGGGGGGGGGTGGGGGTCTTTCTCTTCGCTGGCGGAGGCAGAATGTCTGGGAGGAAGATGTGGAGGCCCTGAGGGCCTCAAGGGGGCCCCCTGATGAACTCCCCATGACCTCTGTCCCCAGGGAGAAAAGGGCTGAGAGGCGGCCCCCAGGGGTCCCCTCCAGCCTGAGCCTCAGCACCTCTGTCTGCACAGTGGGGAGAGCTGCACCCACAGCCCTAGGAAGTGGGTGACCGAGGAGGCACAGCCCCCTCCCTGGCCCTGGGGACTCGCAGGGGCCAAGCGGGCCCAGGGCTCAGCTCACGTGTCCCTGACCGCCAGGGCCTGCCCGGGCTCGCCTGCCGGAGTCTGCGGGCCCGGCCTGGGCCTGTCTCCAGCACCACCCTCCCTCCGTCCTCTCCTGGAGGGACAGGGTGTGAGGCCAGAGGGCCCCAGCCTGGCGCGTGCTCGCCCCGCCTGGCGCCTTCCCTCTCAGGCCCAGGGCAGGCTTGAGGAGGAGGAGGAGGAGGAGGAGGAGGAGGAAGGCCACCAGGGAAGCCCAGGTGCCCAGACCCTGCTCCCCGACTCGCTCACACCAGCAAGTGCACTCCGTGACAGAACAGCCGACCCGAGTCCTGATAGGGAAACTGAGGCACAGGAAATGTGTGTGGCACCTCTCCGTCCCCTCAGCCCAGCTTTGTGTGGAGCCCACCTCTCCACCCGGCCCCCTCCCACCCGCGGGGCACAAATGGGCACTGTCTCGCACAATCCTGCCCAGCCTCCACGGACCCCTTTCTCCAGAAGCCCCTTTCTTTCCCTTCTCTCAAGCCTGGCTCCGGGCCAGCCTGGCATTCCCAGGGCTAACTTGCTGCTTTCACTTGCTAATTATTCCAAATATTTCAGGAGGGCGCACACACTGCAGGGCCAGCGGGGATGGGGCCTTGCGAAGCCCTGAAGCCAGCCCACCCTCCCCACCGCAGGCCCAGGCCCAGGAGATCTGCCCTCCAGAGTGTCCCTTCACCCCCCACGTGACTCCCCCCCCCCCAAGCCTTGCTCTCCACAGTCTCCAGGAGAGGGGAACAAGGGGGCTCCAGTCTTCTCCAGTGACCCCTGGGGTCAGGCTCCAGCCCTGGACAGAGGGGTACACCCTGGGCTGACAGGTGGGATGGGGCCCAGGCATTAGCATGTTTGAGGGTCCCCAGATGCATCCACTGTGTAGCCTAACTCAGAGGCCTGCTCTGAAGGGACCTGCCATGGGGCTTCACACACGCACACACAGACACAGACACACACGCACACGCACACACGCACACTCAGCAGACAGCATCCGGGAGTGTGGAGAAAGCATGCACCTCCAGCTTATCCCTCAGATCCATCTCTGCCCTGACCCTCAGCTTTGTGGGTTTTTAACAAAGGTGTTTATTTACCTCACATTTATTTATAAATTCAGTGTAATCCCAATCTAAATAGATTTCACACCATTTGCCAGTAAGTTGCAGATCTGATGTTCTAACACTAAATACTTTAGCCTGCATTTCCTTAGAACAAGGACACTCCCCTCTAAGCCTAGCACCAATCCCACAGCCAGGAAACTGGGAACCTAATGCAGGTGAGTGATCCCTCTGACCGCAGACCCCATTCAGATTTGGCAGATTGCCCCACCCCCAGGCTCCCACGTTGCACTGAGCTGTCCTATCTCTTTTGAGCTGTGTGGCTTTGGGTCCATGACCCAAGCTCTCCCAGCAGGCTCCTCATCTCCTCTGATCCCCACCTTTGAGGTGAGAAGCCCCCCGAAAACTTCATGCTTGAGTGTGGGGATGGCGTCTTCCCAAAGCAAGGAGCCAGCCTTCTGTCTCCAGATACGCACCTTGTCTGCCCTCCTTCCCCCAAGCGTCCTCCCAGCCAGGAGCGTGATGAGGGGATGGACAGGAGCTCAGACCTTGGGAGCCCTGCTGTCCCTGCCTCAGTACATCCTGTTCCATGGATAGGCCACCCCCCATGCACACTCCAGTGACTCTCAGTGTCTGGAGAACCTCGGGATTCCCCGAGCCCCACTCTTCCGCAGTCCTGGAGCAAACAGGCCAGGCCTCCTGCAGAGTTGAGGCCAGGACTGGCTCTGCACCCCACCCCCACTCGGGGACCCACACTTGCAGAAGGAAGAGCGTGAGGGCTAGGGGAGAGGTGAGCAGGAGTCAGGTGTACTTCCAACCTGGGCTGAGGCCCAAAGGTAAACAGGTGTACTTGGACTCCTGGCAGGGGGCAGTGGGCTGGCCCCATGGGGCAGGCCTGGGCCTGTCGGGGGTGGGGACGTGGCTGGGAGGCCTGCATTAACAATGGGGTGTCAGAGTGGCCCCAGGTCCTGCTGACACAGTCTTGTGGGATGAGGAGGAAAACACAGGTGACAAGGGAGGGGAGGATCCTGGGGTAGGGGCCAGGGCTTAGTGAGGCCACTCATGCCGGGGGTGTGTGCGTGCCCTGAAGAGCATGAGGTGAAGACTTGCATGGAAGCGCTGGGGGAGGGGAGTCACCTTCCTCCTGAGGCACATGTGTCTGTCCCAGTCTGTGGCTCCCATGTGGGCAAGGTCAGAACCACCATGATGGAGGTGCTGAGGCCTGGACTTCCCTTGTGTGTCAGGGGCAGGCAGGGACCAGCTGGAGGGCACTGTCCCCCAGAAGCCAACCAGCCTGTGTGGACAGGGCAGGGTGAGGCAGGTGCACATTAACAGGGGGAGGGACAGGGCCAGAGGTCTCACAGCCACCATGGCTCTGTGGAGGCCGTGTCCTCACCCCCAGGCCATCCTGCCCCTCTTCATGCCTCATTCTGGGCACTAAACCCCATCTTCACCCCAGAGGGCATCCCAGTTCCCTTGAACTTGCTTACAACGAACTGCGGGCCCACGTTGGCAGGGGCAGGCAGGGTACGGAGTGGCACCCAGACCCTGCCTCAGTTTTCAGCCTCCGAACCCCCACGTCTGGGCCCCTGTGGGCAGATAACCTGCCTCGCTCATTCCTACGTTCACAGGCTCGAAGACGGCACCCCGCTTCTTAAGTGTTGAATGCCTGAGTGAGCTGGCTCGGTGGCTGGCTAAGGGGTAGCAGAACCCCCTGAACATCAGGGCTCTCGGGCGGCTGGGACTGGGAGGTTCCTGAAGGCCCCAGGGTACAGAGGTGGGGTGAAAGTGCTCAGGCCAGGGGGCTCTTTGAGAAAAGCCTCATGCCACCCTTCTGGAAACAAGTAAGAGGCCCCTCTGCTGACCCTGTGGGCTGGGCTGGGGTCCTGAAAGTGCCAGCCGAGGCCAAGCGGACACATGGCTGCTGTGAGCCCGGTGAGGCGGGAGAGGGGACCCTTGTAGGAGGAAGGGGCAGAGGAAAGAAGAAGCCCAGCCTTCCCCCCTCCCCCACTGGGGGGCCGGTCCCAGGAAGGAGAGTCACAGAGGGCGAGAGACAGGGCTGCAGTGGACAAACTGGTGCGGCCTTCGGGCTCTCCACCCCCTGTGACCCCACCCGAGCCCACAGTGTGGACAAACCCGCCTCTTGCCTGTTGTTGGCTCCAGAATGGAGCGGCACCCAGTCAGCTGTCCCAGCTGTCCCCGCGTACCGGGACAGGGGCCATGTGGCCCCTGAGCCTGACACCCCAGAGCCAGGCTACTCGGTGCCTAAGTTGAGGCCAGGAGCTCTGCAAGGAGGCAGGGAGCCCCAGAGCCCAGTGTTTGGCTTAAAGACGCCCCCTGGCCTGCGGGAACTGGCTGGGAGGCTGGGCCAGGGGCTGGCACTCTCCCAGGAGGCCAGGCAGGGCCAGTTTTGGAGGAGGGGGTGGGGTGTCGGGGGTGTGGGAGGGGGGACCTCACAGGGGGCCAGGACTCAGGCCCCATCCATGTTCCCTGGGACTTTCTACGCTCCCTACTTCCTGTGTTGGGACAGAAGGACATTGAGGGTCCCCCAGCCCCCGAAGGAACCCACACGGGGGAGGAGAAATCACCAAGTAGGCCTGACAACCTCCACACAGAAAGAAGTGGGTCAAGAAGACAGAGCAGTCTCCGCCCTGACCCCCACGCCACACTTCAGCAACTCTGGCCCCGGGAGCTCTTGCCTGAAGGAAGAGATGGGGAGAAAATCTGATGGGGGAGGCAGGAGGCTCAGTGACACCCAGTTCCACGTAGCACGGACCAGCGAGCTGGCCGAGTGCCCTCATCTTGCAGAGGAGGAAGATGACCTGTGTGGTCTCATCCCTGACCCTGGAGTTGCCGGGCCCTGCCGCCCGGGGGGGCCGAGGGAGGTGGTGCAGAGCCAGGCCTGCAGGTGTCAGCGGCCCTCCTGTCCCTTCCTCCTTCTCCTCCTTCTCCACCTGCCTCTCTCCTAAACTGTCCCTGACCCA
Organism: Vulpes vulpes; assembly: GCF_048418805.1. Taxonomy (NCBI): domain Eukaryota; kingdom Metazoa; phylum Chordata; class Mammalia; order Carnivora; family Canidae; genus Vulpes; species Vulpes vulpes. The sequence continues at coordinate 5,211,323 of NC_132781.1, forward strand.
CTGAGTCGGGGAGCAGGGGGGCCTTGGTGATGCGACCTCTGACTTCACTCCAGGAGCAGGCACAGTGGCTCCCTCGGGGCTCGAGGCATCTGTGTCAGGGTAGGAACTTTGTTCTCCCGGGTTTGCTCACACATTACGGTGCCTCTTCTGAGCTGACGCTCCTGAAACCCTCCTGCCTCACCCAGGAGCCTGTCCCGCACCCCACACCAGTGCCAGGGGCACCTCCAACTCTCCGTACCCCCACCCTGACGGCCCACCTTCCCTGACAGCTCTCTTCCCGCTGCATTCCCCACCCAGGGAATGACAGCGCCACGGCCACTCGGCCACGTCCCCTCTGGCCGGAACTCCTGGCGGGGTCTTTTCATCCCAGTAAGTTCTCCAGCTGGTAGCCAATGGATCTTTCTTTCTTTCTTTTTTTAAAAGATGTTATTTATTTATTCATGACAGAGAGAGAGAGAGGCAGAGACACAAGCAGAGGGAGAAGCAGGCTCCCCTTTGAGCAGGGAGCCCGATGTGGGACTTGTTCCCAGGACTCTGGGATCATGACCCTAGAGGAAGGCAGTCACTTAACCCACTGAGCCACCCAGATGCCCCAATTTTTTTTAAGATTCTATTCTATCTCTACACCCAACACAGACCTCAAACTCACAACCCAGGGACTCCTGGGGGGCTCTGCCGTTGAGCGTCTGCCTTCAGCTCAGGGTGTGATCCTGGGGTCCTGGGATCGATCCCGCATCGAGCTCCCAGCAGGGAGCCTGCTTCACCCTCTGCCTGTGTCTCTGTCTCTCCCTAGGTCTCTCGTGAATAAATAAATGAAATCTTAAAAAAATAAAACAAAAACAACCTCACAACTCCAAGATCAACAGCCACATGCTCTACTGACTGAGTCAGCCAGGTGCCCCTTAAAAAAATAAGTTTAAAATAGACCTACTGGGGCACCTGGGTGGCTCAGTGGTTGAGCATCTGCCGTCGGCTCCCCCACGGGAAGCCTGCTTCTCTCTCTGCCTATGACTTTGCCTCTCTCTGTGTGTCTCATGAACAAATAAATAAAATCTTTTAAAAAATAAATGAAAATAAAAAAGACTTACAATGGGGACCCCTGGCTGGCTTAGAAGAACATGTGACTCTTAATCTCAGGGTTGTGAGTTCAAGCCCCATATTGGGCATGGAACCAAGACTTTATTTTTTTAAAGATTTTATTTATTTATTCATGAGAGACACACAGAGAGAGAAAGGCAGAGCCACAGGCAGAGGGAAAAGCAGGCTCCATGCAGGGAGCCCGACGTGGGACTCGATCCTGGGATTCCAGGATGACACCCTGGGCCAAAGGCAGGCGCTAAACCGCTGAGCCACCGAGGGATTCCCCCGGAGCCAAGACTTTTAAAAAGTTTTTTTTTTTTTTTTAAGATTTTATTTATTTATTCATGGGAGACAGAGAGAGAGGCAGAGACACAGGCAGAGGGAGAAGCAGGCTCCATGCAGGGAGCCTGACGTGGGACTCAATCCTGGGTCTCTAGGACCCCGCCCTGGGTTGAAGGCAGCGCTCAACGGCTGAGCCACCAGGGCTGCCCTTAAAAAGTATTTTTAAAGGAGCATCTGGGTGGCTCAGTGGTTGAGCGTCTCCCTTCAGTTCGGGGCGTGATCCCGGGATCCAGGAATCAGGTCCTGCATCAGGCTTCTCGCAGGGAGCCTGCTTCTCCCTCTGCCTGTGTCTCTGCCTCCCTCTCTCTGTCTCTAGTGAATAAATAAATAAAATCTTTTTTAAAGAAAAAAGTATTTAAAAAGATTTGGATAAAAATAAATAAATAAATAAATAAAAATAAAAAGATTTGGATATGTCCATTATATCTCAATCAAACTAAATAAATAAATAAATAAATAAGTCTTATTATGTAAAAACAACAAAAATTCTCCTGATTTAGATATGTCCATTATATCTCAATAAAACTGAAAGTAAATAAATAAATAAATAAATAAATAAGACTTATTATGTAAAAACAATAAAAATTCTCCTGTCCTTCAAGCACATCCTCAGAAGTAACCATGACCACCTTCAATTTTTCCAGCTGTCCAGATATTCCTTGCCGTATTTCCAGGTAACACTACGAGCCCTGGATTTTCAGTGTATGTGGACATCACGCCCTGGCTTCCTGCCCTAGATGAAGACGTACTTGTCTCCTTCTCCTCCTGGGTAGGGTTTTCCGCCGAGGAGCCAGGGATCTGATGCTACAGTGTCCCATGTACTGCTCACCGCGGAGCTAAGAGTGTCCCGTGAATCGTCCTTTTCGTGTAGGATGTGGGACGTCACACATGCCCTATTCTCATCATTTACCTACTTTTCTGTGTACTTAGGGCTAATTCTTCACAAATGTTTTAGAAAGTCTTACAAATCCTTACCAATACTATTCTCTGCAAATACCTGTTTTTTAAAAAAAGATTTTATTTATTTATTTATTTGACACACAGAGAGAGAGAGAGAGAGCTCGCACAAGTAGGCAGAGCAAGAGAGAGAAGCAGGCCGCCTGCGGAGCAGGGACCCCCAGTGTGGATGGAGCTCGATCCAAGGACCCCAAGATCGTGACCTGAGCAGAAGGCAGACGCTTGACCAACTGAGCCACCCCAATGCCCCACGATGGGACCTTTTAATCTAAGACGATGTCTTGGTCTTTGTGTGATCCTTTCTTTCCCTTTGTTTTTTCTTTAGATATTTATTTATTTATTTATTTATTTATTTATTTATTTATTTATTCACGATAGACATAGAAAGAGAGAGAGAGAGAGAAGCAGAGACACAGGAGAGAGAGAAGCAGGCTCCACGTGGGACTCGATCCCAGGACTCCTGGATCGCGCCCCAGGCCAAAGGCAGGCGCTAAACCGCTGAGCCACCCAGGGATCCCCCTCCTTTGTTTTTTTCTGAGGTGACTATTTTCAGAGCATAAACAATACATTGTATTGTCCTTTCTCTGCTACTTTCTCTCACTTCATCTTTTTCTTTTACTTTCTGGGAAATTGCCTCATGCCCTTCTCTGAGCCGACCCCTGTGGCCCACGCAACCACCACTAATTTGATTTCTATCGCCTTATGTCAATTTTGCCTATTCCAGAATTTCGTACAAATGGCATCAAACAGTTGGTACTTTGTGTTCGGCTTCTTTCACCCAGTGGGTCATTTTTGAAATGTATGCTGCTGCGAGCATCGGTGGTTTGTTCCTTTTTACGGCACAGCGGTGTTCCATCGGACGGCTCCGGGGTTGTTTAGCCAGGCCCCTCCTGAGCTGCTCCCAGTGTGGGGCCACTGTGATTACAGCTGCTGTGAACGCTCTTGGACAAGGCGTTTTGTGTGTAGCTTTTCTTTAAAATCTCCTTTCACCTGGATGGGCCTCAGGAAGAGACGACAAACACATGTGATCCACCTGTGCTGGATCCACCTGTGCTGTGAACGCTCTTGGACAAGGCGTTTTGTGTGTAGCTTTTCTTTAAAATCTCCTTTCACCTGGATGGGCCTCAGGAAGAGACGACAAACACATGTGATCCACCTGCCATGCTTGACTGCTCTTTCCTGAGTTGATTCTTCCTCCCCCCTTTTTAAAGATTATCTACTTTAGAGAGAGAGAGAGAGAGAGAGAGAGCACCCGCAGGGGGCAGGGGCAGAAGGAGATGGAGGAGAGGGAGAGGGAACCTTAAGAAGACTCCATGCTGAGCTTGGGCTTGATCTCATGACCCTGAGATCACGAGCTGAGCCGAAAGCAAGAGTTGGCTGCTCAACCAACCGTACCACCCAGGTGCCCCTACCCTGAGTTTATTCTTTTTTTTTTTTAAGATTTTATTTATTTAATTATTCATGAGAGAAACAGAGAAGCAGAGACACAGGCAAAGGGAGAAGCAGGCGCCCTGCCACCCAGGTGCCCCCGTGAATTGAGTTGTAAGAGTGGGCCTTGGTAGGCACACCTGGGGGCTCAGTCAGTAAAGCATCTGCCTTCAGCTCAGGTCATGATCCTGGGACCCTAGAATAGAGCCCTTTGTCTGGGTCCCTGATCACTGGAGAATCTGCTTCTCCCTCTCCCTCTGCCTCTCCACTCTGGTCATGATTTTTCTCTTACAAATAAATAAATAAAATCTTAAAAAGAAAATAAAAAGAGTAGGCCTGGATAGGGGCACCTGGGTGGCTCAGTTGGTTAATGTCTGACTCTTGTATCCTGCTGGGGCTGTGATCTCGGGGCGCGGGATCAAGCCTTGCATCAGGCTCCATACTCATCAGGAGATCTGCCTGAGATTCTTGCCCTCTCCCTCTGCTCCTCATCCCTCCCCCCAAATAAATAAATAAAATCTTAAAAAAAAATAAAATAAAAAAGAGTATACCTGGGTATGTGGCAGAAACCCGACAGGAAAGGAGTTACATGCAGGAGAGGAGGTGGGAAGCCGCCTGGCTTGCTCAGTCCACGGGAGGGGGATAGGCCAGTGTGACTCTTCTCAAGAGCGCTTCTGGCTATGTCACGTGTCTCCATGTTGAGAGCACTGACTTCCCTCACGTACAGGCCCTCAGAGCAGGACCAAGGTCTGCCCCTGCTCCCACTCATCTTCCCATCTGCCCCTCCTCCTGGGACCAGTCTCACCGACGTGACTCAGAGTCACCATCTCCACCCTCCATCTCCTACCTCTGCCCTCTGCCCTGAATGAACACCCTCCCACTCTCCCCCTTCGCGTGGGTAACTCCCTACATGACTCAGGTTCAGGGTCCCAGGCGCTGAGTCCCCTGCTGGGGTCCCCTCGCTGGCAGAACACCGTCCTGGGAGAACTCACCCCAATCCTCTCTGCCGCCCTCTGCTTGAGAAGGCAGCTGGTTGCACATGCGGGGGGGCCCCAGGCTGGTACCCAGACCAGTGACAGCACCAGCAGTGCCACACCCTTAATGGAAGGGCAGCCTGGGGCCCATCAGGACCGAGTGTCCCCTGACACTGTGACTCCAGCTGGCCAGAGCTCCGGGAAGCCTGCCTCTTCCAGTCCACCCTTCACCCTGAGCCCTTTTCTTTATTTATTTTTAAAATCTTATTTATTTATTCATGAGAGACACAGAAAGGCAGAGACACAGGCAGAGGCAGAAGCAGGCCCCCCGCGGGGAGCCTGATGTGGGACTCGATCCCAGGACCCCGGGATCACACCCCGAGCCAAAGGCAGATGCTCAACCACTGAGCCACCCATGGGCCCCAACCCGAGCCCTTTTATCTGGTGGATGGAGAACTCAGTTTGGGGGATAACCTCCAACACAATCCCTTTCCCTGCTTCACCTCAGCAACCTGACGCATGACTCAAAGTCAGGACAAGTGTTAGGAGTTCTGTCCACTTCCTACGTCACACTCATGTCTCTCCCCGGCTCCCAGCATAGACTGCCACCTGGGTGCTCCTGGCTGCTGCCTGGAGTTCAGATTTGTTGGGGAAGGTCTTGGGCCGGGTCCTGAGCTCTGGGAGGCCACCACGCCCGCTGGCTGGGCCTCTGGCAAACCTAGGCTTCGGGTGTGGTCTGAGGGATCTGCAGGCCCAGACTCCTGGGGTGGGGGGCCAGGGGTGGAGGGTCAAGCTGGTCTGTTTGCCCTCTCTTTGGGAGGCTGGGGGCAGCTGGAATGGCCCTCAGTCATGGAGGCAGGGGCTTTTAGTCTGCAGGACACTTTAGGAGCCTCCTAGTGTCATCTACAGGTGAGGAAACTGAGGCACACAAAGTGGAATAGGTCTGAGGACGTCAGCACAGATTCTCTTAGGTTCCGTTAGCTAGGGGACCCAATTGGACATTTGTCACCTCTCCATTCACTGCGACCCCAGTGCCTCTTTATTTTATCACGTTGGCGATGTGTGTGCCTCTCCTGCTGGGTGGGGAGCTCCAGGAGCGCAGAGGCAGTGCCAGGTTCTCCACGGCACCTGCCAGGGTCCGGACGGCACATGGTGTGTGCTCAACAGAGTGTAGCAGAAACGATGGGGGGGCGGGCAGGGCGCACCCCAATTTTCCCAGTGACTTAGCAGCAGCAGAGCTAGATCCAGCAGCTAGAACTCTGAGCTGGGAAGACAGTGCGGAGCCAGGAGGAGGCGGCTCAGGACCCCCAGGCCTCGCCTCCAGCCCAGCCCTCCCCCCTGCTGAGGACCGAAAGGTGCGCGGTGCCTGCAGGTAAGGCGCACTGAGGAGCCTAAGGGAGGTCGCGGCCAGCGCCCGGCTCAGTGCACCGGGCCCGCACCTGCCGCCCGGACGCCGCCCCCTGCCTGCGGGGGGCACGAGTGGGGCTCCTCCCGGGCCCCCGCCCATCACCCGGCTGGGGACTCGGCTCTCAGGAGCCCGCGGGCGGCTGAGAAGGCGGCGGAAAGCGCTGAGTCACGTTCAGGGCCTGGGGGCCCCCGGGGAGCCCGGCCTTCCTGGCGCGGGCTGCGGGAGCGCGCGGGCCCGCGGGGCGGGGGCGCATCCGGGGCGCGGCTGGGTGCAGGAGGGACGGGGGCGCTCCGGGGCTTGGGGGTGTCGCCCGGAGCCCCCGCGCAGGGCAGCCCGGCCGCGGCGTCCTCGGTTGCCAGGAGCCGCGGGACCGAAATGCAGGGGGGTGCCCGCGGCTGACGTCACGGCGCCCGCTGGCCCGGACCCCCTCCGCGGGCGGGTCTAGGCGACGGGGTGGGGGCGCCCCCCACATCGCAGCAGCCGCCCTGGCCGCCGGGCTCGGCCCCCACCCCGGGCCTCCCGAGTCTCCCTCCCCTGCGGGCTGTCTTCTCGTCCCCGCGTTGCTCTTCTCAGCCCCTTTCCGCCCCCACCCCCGCCCGGTTCCACCATCCACCTGCCCTCGCTGCTCTCTTCCTTTCTTTGCACCCCCGGGACTTTCTCGCAGCTTCCAGCCGCCGGAGCCGCCGAGAGGCCCGCGGGTGTCGGGCGCCCCCTCGCGGCCCCCTGTGCGCCCGGCCTGGGGTGGGAGAGACCCGGCGCTGGCCCCCCCAGCACCCCTTACCGGTCGGGGGCAGGGGTGCAACTCCTGAGGCGGGGGGCGCCCCCCAGCGGCCCGGCTCACAGGGTTCTGGAAAGCAGAAGGCCCTTGAGACTGAAGATGCCGCAGGGGAGCTGGCGGGAAAGGGGCAGATGTTGCTCCGAGGAGCCAAGGCCCGTCTCTTCAGGTTCTTCACCCATTTGTCCATAGAACCTCCTCAGGGACCTGCTGGAAGTCTGTGGTCTGGCATGCAGGGGAGAGAAGGGCGTGAGAGAGACAGAGTTGTGGCAGGGCAGAAACGGGGAGTTGAGTCAGGAGTGGCCCCCTGACCCTGGCCTTTGGGGACTGGCCTCCCCAGCTGGCCTCCTGCCAGGCCTCCACCCTGGGAGCAGAAGCAAATCCCCGCCTTCTCCAAGCTGGGCTGACTGGGAGCTAGAGAGTTTGAAAAGCTAATAGGAAATTTCCCTCAAGTGTTGGTCGTCCTCCAGATCCACACAGTGGATCACAGGCCTCTTGCCTGGTGGCCAGTGTCAGAGCCTGTGGCCAGTGGCCAGGGCTTTCCGGTGTCCTGGCCACCGAAGTTCCCCAGGCCCAGGGACAACACAGGGGCTGTGGCTTGTGTATGGCCAGCAGCAGGGTAATAGCTGGGTGCCCCTTGACCCACCTGCCCCCTTTGGGATCTAAAAGGCTCCTGGCCAAACTGACTTCTTCAGGCTCCTCCCCAGTAGCCCTGGCTCTTAAGGCCTCCAAGATGTGGGACTGTGGTCATGGCCCTGGAGCATCCAGCTGGGCCCAGGAAGGTCATTCCCATGTTTCTGTGTGAGCCCGTCTATAACGTCTTGAGAGACAAAATGGAGGGTCTCCTTCCAGGCCTGGGTCTGGCACCTTCTAGACACTTCTGGCCCTTCTAGACACTTCCCCTTCCCTGAGGGCACTCATTACCACTTCTTCCCCATGCACACACAGGTTGTTATGAGGAGCCCAGGAGTAACCATATAAAGGCTCAGCATGGTGCTAGGCACATGGTAATACTCATACCGCAGGCGGACTTCCTGGCCTGTAAGTGTGGGGAAATGTCACTCACACGTCCCCTTAGCCAGCACCTTGTGGCTCCTGCTCTTTAAAAACAACCTATCCAATGTTTGGCACTCACGACCTGATTGATTTTGTTTCCTTGCTCTTGAATGGCCTCACTGGATGGCGCGAACTGGGCTGCTCCGGGTGCTGGTCAGGGACTCAGGACTGGTTTGGGGCAGACAAAAGGAAGTAGGGGGTTCCAAAGGTTCTGGATAGACCAACAGTTTGGAACTCAAAACATTTTTCTTTTTTCCCCCTAGCTTTATTGAGATTTAAAACACATTTCTAAGCAGTGGTAGTTGCAGACACCTACGTAACTCCTAACAGTCCCCATGTATAGCCAGAAAGGCCAGTGGAAATCTGAGGTGGGCACTGCTGAGCATTGCTTGAGCACCTCCTATATGCCAGGCTCTTTCTATATGCTGTGTCACTTAGTTCCTGTGGCAAATTAGTCAGCAGGGCCTTTCCTTAGCTGAAGCAGCACAGCTAGTGGCTGGCAGGCCTGGGAAAAGGCCAGGCCCATGTCACCTCACAGCCCGGCTCTCCCTCCCTGCTCTGTGCCATGGTGGCACCGGCTGGGATTTCACCAGGAGTCAGATGCCTCATGGAACACACTCCTTTGGGAAGATGTGTCCAAAGCCAGACTCCCATCTGCTCCGCAGACCTCTCCTGGGACCTGCTCTGGGTAAGGTGACAAGGCGGGGTGGGAGGCTGGGGTGGATCCAGAGAAAGGCAGGAGAGGGTAGCGATTCTTATCAGCCACGTCTCTGCTCACGTTTCTGCTCCTTGTAAGTATGTTGCTGTGATTCTCAGGGCAGAGAGGTTCACAGTTGCCTCAACAGGCGCCCCAATTTCTTTCCCCTTGATTCCCCTCTCTGAGACACGTACTCATGGGCTTAATTTACTGCCGTGGTAGTCTCTCCTTGCTCCTGCCCCTGCTCCTCCTTTGTCCTTCTGCATTTAGCCATCATGCATTTATTTATTTGCTCATCATAGATTTGTCTCTGTGTCAGACCAAAGCTGGGCATTGGGGAGGCAGCCTGTTAGAAAGCCAGTGCAGGCCTTCCTGTCACCTACCTGACACCATCAGCCCTGGAGGCCCAGCTTCCCTCTGGCTTTTGTCACTCAACTGTGAAGATTGGTTGCATCTTGCCTGCCTTTGATCTGCCCTCAGCAGGGCTTCCTGGGGCCTGGCCACTCCTCAGCTCTAGCTCTGGCCTGGGAGGCTCTTCCTGGCAGTGAGTCCTGCTCTCTGCTGGCCACTTACTTCACAGGCTCCACCAGGAAGACTCTGGTCCAGCTTTCCAGACTCCCTTTCTGAAGTCACACTTTGCCTCTACCCCTCAAGTGGGCAAGGTCCCAGCCTCTTTGAAGACCTGACTTCAAACCAGTTTACTCAGGGGACATTCAATTTGCAATTGTGAAATCATTTTAAAGCTCACCTGAAAAACTAAACAAAACAGAATATCTAGGAAGTTTTCTTGAGAACCAAGAAAGAAATATGAAACATTACATGTATTAAACAGTAAGAGTCATGTTACTTTAACTGGTCTGATGCTGGTACTGAAATAGGTAAAAGCAGTTCAGTGGAAAAGAATATACTCCCCCCAAATAGGTTTAAATATATGTGGAACTTATTTATAATATAGGTACCATTTCAAACTAATGATTGAATCATGAATTATTGAAGAAATAGTATTGGGACCATTGGTTATCCATCTGGGGAAAAATCCAGATGGCTCAATGATCTAACATAAATATATATATATATTTATTAATATATATTTATTTTTATGATCTAACATCTATATATATAGAGAGAGAGAGAGCAAGAAGCAGGCTCCCCACAGGGAGCCTGATGTGAGACTCGATCCCAGGACCCTGGGATCACTACCTGATCCAAAGGCAGATGCTCAACCGTTGAGCGACACAGGCATCCCAAATTTCTTTAATATACAAAGGATTCTGCAAAACTAGTATAGCCAATAAACAAGAAAGATACTCAAACTTACTTTTCTTAAGTCAGATATTGCTGACATGCAATGTTATGCTAGTTTCAGGTTTGTCCAACAACTACAACACAGTCCAATAACTATGGACAATTAGGTACATTAGCTCACCACTAGAAGTGTGGTTACCTTGTGTCAGCACATAAAGTTATTATATTAACCATGTTCCCATGTCTTTTAATTTCCTCAAACTTTTTTTTTTTTTTAAGAGGAGAGGGAGGGACAGAGGGAGAAAGAGAATCCTAAGCAGGCTCTATCATATTTGGTGCACAGCCCAACTTGGGACTTGACCTCATGACCCTGAGATCATGACCTGAGCCAAAATGGATAGTCAGACACTTAACCAACTGAGCCACTCAGATGCCCCTCAAACTTACATTAATTAATTAATTAATTAATTAAAGGTTTTATTTATGTATTTGAGAGACAGAGAGTACCAGAGAAGTGGAAAGGCAGAGGGAGAGGGACAAGCAGACTCCCCGCTCGCAGGGCTCAATCACAGGACCCCAAGATCATGACCTGAGCCGAAGTCAGATGCTTAACTGACTGGGCCACCCAGGTGCCCCTCAAACTTACTTTTTTCTTTTTAAAGATTTTATTTATTCATGAGAGACACAGAGAGAGGGGCAGAGACACAGGCAGAGGGAGAAGCAGGCTCCATGCAGGGAGCCCAACGTGGGACTTGATCCCCGGTCTCCAGGATCACACCCTGGGCTGAAGACGGCACTAAACCACTGAGCCACCCGGGCTGCCCCAAACTTACTTTTTTTTTTTTTAAAGATTTTTTTAATGTATTTATTCATAGAGACACAGAGAGAGAGAGAGAGGCAAAGACACAGGCAGAGAGAGAGAGGCAGAGACACAGGCAGAGGGAGAAGCAGGCCCCATGCAGAAAGCCCTACGTGGGACTCGATCCAGGGTCTCCAGGATCACGCCCTGGGCTGCAGGCAGCGCTAAACCACTGCGCCACCGGGGCTGCCCCCAAACTTACTTTTAACTGAAGAAAAATTAAACATGAGATGCTATTTACAATTTTTATATATTTTTTTAGGATTTAATTTTCTAGGTTTACAGGAAAAGTGCAGAAAGTACAGAATTCCCACATGTCTCCCCTTGTCTCTTTGCAAGAGTTAAGATTTCTAGCGCGATGTTGAGCAATGGTGAGAGTGGACAGCCTTGCCCAGCTCCCCATCTTAGGGTGAAAGTGTCGAGCTTCTCACTACTAGGTAATGATGTTAGCTGTAAGTTTTTATTGTTGTTTTTATTAAGGATGTTTTAATTAAGTGGAAGGAGTTATTCTTTATTCCTGGTTTTTGATGAAAATTGTTGTCACGAATGGATGTTGGATTTTGTCAAATGCTTTTTTTTTTTTTTTGCATCTTTTGGTATGATCATATAATTTTCCTCTTTTGCTTATTGAAATGTAATTGATTACCTTAATTGACTTTCAAATATTGAACCAGCCTTTCATACTTGGAATAAATCTCACTTGTATAATCATTCCATGGTGTATAATTCTTTTTAGACATTGTTGGATTAGATTTGCTAATATTTGAGTATTTCTGCATCTAGATTGGTCAGCAGTTTTTCCTTCTTATAATATCTTTAGCTGGTTTTAGTTTTAAAGTGATATTGATCTCAGGGAATATATATATATATTTTAAGATTTTCTTATTTATTCATGAGAGACACAGACTGAGAGAGAGACAGAGGCAGAGACACAGACAGAGGGAGAAGCAGGCTCCATGCAGGGAGCCCGATGTGTGACTCGATCCTGGATCCCAGGATCAGGACCTGAGCTGAAGGCAGGCGCCCAACCACTGAGCTCCCCAGGGATCCCACAGGGAATAGATTTAGAAGTATCTTCTCTGCTTCCATTTCCTTTTTTTTTTTTTTTTTCTGCTTCCATTTCCAAAGGGAGTGTAGAGAATTGGTATCATTTCTTCCCTAAATCTTTGGTAGAATTTATCAGTAAAATCATCTGGAGTTGGTACTTTCCGTTTTGGGATTTTAATAATTGTTGATTAAATTTCTTTAATAGGGGTGCCTGAGTGGCTCAGTCAGTTAAGCATCAGCCTTCAGCTCAGATCATGATCCCAGCAGGGATCCTGGGATGGAGCTCTGCTCAGCAGGGAATCGGCTTTCCCTCTGCCCCTCCTCTCTTGCTTGTGTACTCTCCTGCCCTCTCTCCCTCAAATAAATAAATTAATTAAAAATAATAAAAATAAAAAACAAGAGCGTATTCTGTGTATAATGTGTTTGGATTTGTACAAACGCACTGGGAAAGTAGTAACTGGTTATGTTTGGGACAAAGGAGCTTGGGGCTTAGGAGGAAGAGGGCATCTTCTGTTTTTCATCTTATACCCTCCTTACCATTTGAATTTTTAACCTTGAATAAGAATTACATTTGGAAAATAGTTTTAAAACCAAACTGCAGGTTTGAGCTCACAGGTATTTCAAAGCATGTTAACCATTTCCTGTGCACCCTCTTCCTTGTAAGAAAGGACATGAAAGGCTGCCCACCCCTGGGCTCTGGACACCTTGGTCCTTTGTCTCAATTTATATCTGAGAGGATTTCAAAGAAAAGAAAAGAAAAAACAGCCTCCTGACCACTCTTTCAGATGGCACTGTTGATGGCTGATGGTTTCTAAATGAGCAAGACAGGCTATTTTTTATCATTACTGAAAAAAAGGACAATTTGCTTCCTTAGAAGTGTTTTAATGGAAAGGTAATTTAAACTCATTATCTTTAGAAACTAGAGAAACTGAATCATCCATATCTACTCTACTTACCATTTTAGTATTTTGTGTTTTCCTTTTTTGCAGTGCATCGCCCATATTTCCAATGGCTGTAATCCCAGCTGTATATGTCCTGGCATATACAATGCCAGTATTGTTCCTGGGCCAGGAAACATTCATCTGGAGGATTTATATACCTGGTTCCTCAGGAAGAACACAAAGTCTGGAATTAGGAAGCTACAAAACTAACGAACCTGCTGCTGGGAGAGAGAGCTCTTCCACCCTCCTTTCCTCTGGAAAGAGAATCTCTGTGAGTGGTCAGTGGGGGGCCTGCCTATGATTGCCACTTCTGGTTCCACACAAGTTTCCAAATTAAAAGCAAGGTGTCTGAGGCTGTAACTGAAACACCACTTGCTCCTTTTGCTAAAGCAGCTTGTTCTGAGTACCGGCTGGGGAAGTACGGCTTCTACTGAATCAGTGTCTACTTGTCAACACATGCCTGACATTGGGTTGTGAACAATTTAAACTCATCTTTCATTCTGTTTGCCTTTTACTAGATATGGTTGTCATAAATATAACCTGCTTTTTGCAACAGATTTTCTTGAAAATCAGATTGGTAGCTTTGCATAGCAACAAACACCACTCCTGAGCTACCCAGCATGGGGACAAGGGGAGCAGCCTCAGCTGTACCCTCTCCCAGCCAGCTGTGTTGACTTAGTGCACCTGGCCCCTCTGAGCCTGAGCTTCCTCATCTGCAGCAGGGAGACAACAGCTGTGCCTGACTTGTAAGTTTATTGTGAGGATTAGACAAGATAAGGAGGAAGGATGGTGTTTGTAACAGAGATAGACAAACAGAAGGCTCTCAATACCGGATAGCTGGCTACCAGATTACACTTAGTAAAAGAGATTTGGGAAAATACAGAAAAGCACACAGATATGTAGTGTATTTGCAAAAATGCCATGATATTGTGCCGGGTCCAAAGTATTTGTTCATGATCATAGGGATCCTAAGACTTACAGAGCAAGACATTATCAATATTTTTCTTTGAGCATCTACCCTGGGCTTGGTGCTGTTCAGAGATGTAGGTGCTGAAGGGGGCTCTCTGGGCTGCTCTACCAAGTCCAAAGTCCTTCCCACCGTAGCCCTCTGGGCCCTCATTCTGTACTGTGGCACCTGTTTTAAACTTTCCCCTTGGGCAGCCTGGGTGGCTCAGTGGTTTAGCACTGCCTTTGGCCCAGGGTGTGATCCTGGAGACCCGGGGTTGAGTCCCATGTCGGGCTCCCTGCATGGAGCCTGATTCTCCCTCTGCCTGTGTCTCGGCCTCTCTATCTCTCTCTTTCTGTGTCTCTCATGAATAAATAAATAAAATCTTTAAAAAAATAAAATAAACTTTCCCCTTTACTTAGTTCTCAGGACTGCACAAGGACCTCCTCGGTGAAATCATCGCAGGTGCCCTTCCGCAATGACTCTGCCTTTTTATCACCTCCATCTGCCACAGGGCTGCCCTTCTTGGTGGTTTCCTTCAATACCACTTTCGTGGCCACCCACCAGATCTGAAACTGTCCTGCCCCAGCAGGAGAGCTGCCCAATCCCTCTCCAGGCTCTGGGTCCCCTTTCTTCCTCCTCTTGGGTGTGGGGAGTCCTGGGGGGAACACTATGGTTTAGTATCCCGAAATATCCTCACACACCAGGTCACGCCTTGTTGTCTATCCCCTTCTGCTTAGATGCCAGATACATAGAGGACCTGAGGAAAGCCACACAGCTATTTACCACCCCAAGAACCAGAACCAGAGGCAGAGTAGGCAGGGAAGAGATGGAGGAGGGAGTGGCATTTAGGTTTTTGCAGGAGCTCGGTCTTGTGAGAGCAGAACATCCAGGTGTGCAGGAACCTTGATCCAGGAGCATCTCCCCTGGAGTTGTGGTTAGAGTAGCCTCGGGGCAGAGGACTTAGAATGTTTCGGAATTCTGGAGAAAGGGCCTTGCTGGCCCTCCAAGCCTTTCATTGCCCCAAAGCCTCTATGAGAAATGCTCCCCGTGTGTCTGAATCCCTGCAGACAGGCGACCATCTCTCTTTGACAGTAGTTACCGAGCTGGGCCCCAATCCCTCAGACAGGTTTGAGAACTTTCAGCCTTCCTCTTGCACCTTTTCCAGATCTAGGTAAGCTTCCAGCAGAAGACACCTCACCAGCAGCCAGGTTCTCACTCCCAACAAATAAAACCACACAGCTCTCTCCAAAACAGACGCCCTAGGGTGAGGCTTGGACAGCAAGCTCCAAGGCTCCCGGGGATGGATGCTCCAAGGACTCTGCAGCCCCAGGAATCTGGCTGGGCTCCACACACGCCAGGTTTATGGTTATGGTTGCCACCAGGGCCTTGGGCCACCACTCTGTCCCCAGCCCCCAGCTCGGGGCTTGCACACGAGGCCCCTCCATGCTTTTGCTTAATGCAGGCCCAAAGGAAGAAGCGACAGCACAAGCCCCTGGTTCATCAAGTGGCCACGTGTTCGGGGCCCACTCTGTGCCACGCTCTGTGCTGCGGCCTGCGGGGAACGCGACATCCGCGCCTGGACACAAAATGCGATCTAGTGAAATAAGCTTGTGTCCTTCCCCAGCAGCCTTTGTCAAATGGGCGAGTCTTCACACGGAGACCGCAAGTGAGCTCCAGCCGTCCAGCTACTTGCGAACCTTCTCTGACAATACAGGGAACCCGCACTTGCCACACCCAAGATGGCCACTTGCCCAGACCCGTTATCCAGTTCCGCCTGCCACTCCCAATATGGCACGGCTAGCGCGCCACTGGGTGGGGCCAAAGGCGGAAGTGGGTGTGGCCGGGACGGGAGCCGAGAGGGCACACAGAGAGACAAGGCACAGGGCGGTGGGAGCCTCTGGGCCGAGACGATGATCCCCCCGCAGGAGGCGTCCGCCCGGCGGCGGGAGATCGAGGACAAGCTGAAACAGGTGAGGCTGGGGAGCAGGTGAGGGAAGGCACCAAGGTCCGGGCCAGGGCATCTGCTCTGGGAGGAGGCAGGGTTGGGAGGGAGCACCCTCTGTTGGGGCATTGGGGGCGAGGCCGCGGGGTGAGACGCGGTGTTCTTTAGCCTCGGGCTTCTTGTGGTCTGCTCACCTCCGCTTCCCCCAGGAGGAGGAGACGCTGTCCTTCATCCGAGACAGCCTGGAGAAGAGCGACCAGCTCACCAAAAACATGGTGAGTAACCCCTCGGGTGGGAGGGGCGGACAGGCCGTTTTTGCGTAAGGCCCGGGGGTTCGAACCCGGGTCGCGATGCTGGTAATGTGTGGGGTGTCTCTTACCTAGCTCCCTTGGCCTTTTCTGCCCCATCACTGAGGATGCCGCAGCCCCTGCTGGTGCAGACTTTCCGCTTTCTGCACAGGCTCTCCATTCTTCCTTCTCTCGTAACACAAACCCTTAGCGACACTGACTTGGGTGGGCTGGGTACCAGTCGTGTGCCATCCTCACCTCGGGTGATGACCAGAGGGCAGGAGTGGCCTGAGATTTTGCGATGACTGAGGGCAGAGAAAACTCAGCCTTCACCTCAGAGGGCTTTAGGGGTCGAAGGAGCTTTGAAATCAAACAGAGCTGGGATCTGGTCCTCGCCTCTCCCTGTATTTGTGTGTGGCTCCTGACAGGTAGGTAACTCTGAGCTTCAGTTAACTCACCTACTAGAAGCAGCGATGCCAACCTCCCGGTGTGGCTGTGAAGGTCATAGGAGCCAATGTTTGGGAGTGCATCTTGCATAGTACTTGGTCTACAACAGGTGCTCAGCAAATAGGAATTTCCTTTCTTATTTATAGAGGAGACTGGAAAAGCTCAAATTGAGTAGATGCAAACTGGGTATGTGCCCAGGAATACAATCATCAAGTCTTAGTCCTTATCTAATGAGATTGGCCGAGAGAGAGAGAGGGTTTTGAAGGTACTAGCAATGCATTTGAGGCGACTCCGTATGAAACTACTTCTTGTTCAGGCTAGGAAAGGTTCCAAGAGAAGTGAAGTTGAGATTTAGCTTCAAAGGGTGGAAGGGAAGCTATCCTGGGTGGTTATCTTAGAATGAGTTCCATTTGCTGTGTGGCTTGCCTTCAAGTCAAACTTCCTCCACTTTACTTGGACCACCTCCTTTGTGCTGTGCACATGGTAAGTGCTGGGGATACAGTGGTGAACAAGGACACCGTCTCCCTCCCCTCATGGACGAATTATTATCTAGAAAACCAGAGGAAAGGCTGCAGATGTCGAAGAGCTTGTGGGTGGGTGGAAGCAGTCCTGGGACAACCCCAAGTCCTGAGACTGGGCTGTCCCCCTGCAGGTGTCTATCCTGTCATCCTTTGAGAGTCGCCTTATGAAGCTAGAGAACTCCATCATCCCTGTGCACAAGCAGACTGAGAACCTGCAGCGGCTGCAGGAGAATGTTGAGAAGACTCTGTCCTGCCTGGACCATGTCATCAGCTACTACCATGTGGCCAGTGACACTGAGAAAATCATCAGGGAGGGGTGAGCTAGGGCCAGAGGGTCACGTTGCCAACACCTCTTGGGCCAGTGACAACGCTAGGCTTTTGAATATATTTGAGCCCAGAATCCGTTGTGTTAATTCTCTTCCCTTCTAGATTCCATTCTCTTGGTCCTTCTTCTTCATCTTCCATCTGCCCAGGCTGATGCAGCTCTTTGCCTTCACAGCCCTACAGGCAGGCTGGAAGAGTACCTGGGGAGCATGGCCAAGATTCAGAAGGCTGTGGAGTATTTCCAGGACAATAGCCCAGACAGTCCAGAGCTCAACAAAGTGGTGAGAGGCCCGTGGGTGAATGTGGGAGGTTTGGGGACACAAGGCCCTGCCCTGGTCTCATGAGGGACACAGGGCCAGCTTAAAGGAGAACCTAGTAGAAGAAACAGTTGTAGGCAATGCGGTATGCATACTGCAGGCATGAAGACTTCTGCCTTTGAAATTATAGATACATATTTTTATTATGTTTTTATAATTTAAACTAAATTACACATCCAATATAAATTTCATATTTCAGCTTTATACATTCATTTGTATTTTTTTCTGTTGTGGTACAAAATACATAATATAAAATTTGCCATTTTAATCATTTTTAAGTGAGCAGTGGCATTAAGTACATTCACGTTGTACACCTGCCACCCCTATCCATCTCCAGAACTCCTTCCATCTTCCCAGAATGAAACTTTTGCCCACTAAACATTTAACTCCCATTCCACCTTTTCCCCAGCCCCTGGCAAGCATCATTCTCCTTTATATCTCTATGAATTTGGTTGTTCTCAGAACCTGCATTCGTGTTTTCATGTTTGATTTCTTTGTTTTACAACTTTGTGTTTAAGTATTAGAGTTAGCAGGTGACCAGAGCAGAATGGGGTAAGGCTAGAAAGTGAGGTTGTCTCAAGGCACCAGGAAAAGGGGAGAATGCAGACCCGAGAAGTGGTAGGAGCAGAGCCTCAGACCTCCCAAAGCGGGAAGAACAGTAGAGGAAGGGTCAACTCAGACCCAGTCACCCAGCACACCTTCCTGTTGGCACTACAGTTCTCACCCCAAGTATGCGTCTTGTCCAAAACAGGAAGTAAGTGAAATACGCAGATGGGAACCCGGCCTTTCTCAAACCCAGAAAGCTTTTGCTTAGAGCAGTACTTCCCAACATTTCTCCCATCGGGGTTTGTGATGGAAGTGAGGACATTCGTATGTCACACTGGGGTGAACTGGTAACCAGCCAGTAGTTTCTGGCCACCCAAGGTCCTTTCTCCTTGCCTGGAGGATTGGCAGGATCAGTACCTTGGAACACCAGTCACCAATGGGGACACACCAGTGTCATCGGTGCACTGCAGCACATGGGTGGAGGGCCTGTCTTGCAATTGGGGTGTCAGGGACTGGACAACTTTGTTTTGGGGCTCATTGCTAAGTTTGGATTGTAGAGTGAAGAGCTATACTAGAACTTGGGCATGGGGCTAGGGTGGAGACAGAATACAGAACACGTGAGCCAGAGGTCTCAAGAGGATGTCCTCCTCGTTCAATCAGAAATGGTCCAACTCCTTCCTCTCTCGTGTTTGAAATATCTTTATTGAGATATAATTATTTATTGAAATATAATTCACATACCATAACAATTGCTCATTTAAAGGATGCAATTCAGTGGTTCTAGTATAATCATGGAGTTGCACGACATCACTGGAACCAATTTGAGAACACTTCCATCACCCAAACAAGAGCCCTGAACCTACTGGCAGCCACTCCCCTCTGCTCTTCTCCCCAGTCACGTGCCCCTGCTAGTCCATGGTCTACTCTGTTTCTCCAGATTTGTCCATTCTGGGCTTCTCCTGTGAATGGTATCATGTAATGTGTGACCTTTTGTGTCCACCTTCTTTGACCTACCATAATGTGTTTTTTAAAAGATTTTATTTATTCATTTGAGAGAGAGAGAGAGAGAGCATGAGTAGGGAGGAGGAGAGGGAGAAGCACCGAGCGCAGGGAGCCCAGTGCTGGACTCGATCCCAGGACCCCAGATCATGACCTGAGCCGAAGGCAGACACTTCATTGACTGAGCCCCCCAGGTGCCCTTGAGCATAATGTTTTGAAGGTTTAGGCACATGGTGATGTGTGTCAGTGCTTCATTCCTTGCTATGGCTGAGCATGTCGAATTGTGTGGATGGACCACATGCACCACTTGATGGACACTGCACTTTTTGGCGATTACAAATAATGTTGCTATGAATCCTCACGGATCCTGTTTTGTGTGGACAGATGTTTTCCCTTCTCTTGTATGTTCTGGCTACCTGCTTCTTACCAGATAGATAATTTGTGAGTGTTTTCTCTCATCCGTTAGGTCATCTTTTCACTTTTTTGATGGTGTCATTCACTGAACAAAAGTTTTTCACTTGACATGGTTCGATTTGTCTATTTTTTTTTTAATTTTATTTATTTATTCATCACACACACACACACACACACACACACACACAGAAGCAGAGACACAGGCAGAGGGAGAAGCAGGCTCCATGCAGGGAGCCCAATGTGGGACCCGATTCCGGGACTCCAGAATCATGCCCTGGGCCGAAGGCAGGCGCTAAACCACTGAGCCACCCAGGGATCTCCCGATTTGTCTATTTTTTTCTTTTGCAAACCCTTTCCTAACAAGAAGACAGATTAATGGCTCAGTGGAATGTTCATCGGCTGGTATTTGTGAAGCACTTTGAGTTGCACCTGTGAACATACATTTTAAGAGAATGTGAGGCAAAGACATAAGCAAGGAGGGCTTCCTGGTGTTTCTTCTCTGGGTTAAAGGATATGAGGGCAGAGGAGGGGCCAGCTGAATGCTGAAGCAGCCCTGGACCCTCTCCCTTCCTTCCTCCCGTCCTCCCTGCAGAAGCTGCTATTCGAGCGGGGGAAGGAGTCACTGGAGTCTGAGTTCCGCAGCCTGATGACCAGGCACAGTAAGGTTGTGTCCCCTGTGCTCATCCTGGATCTGATCAGTGGCGAAGATGAGCTGGAGGTCCAGGAGGAGGTACCCCTGGAGCACCTGCCCGAGGGAGTGCTCCAGGACGTGATCCGCATTTCCCGCTGGCTGGTGGAATACGGCCGCAACCAAGGTGAGAGGACCTCGGGGGGCAGGGCCAGACCAAGTGGGCTTTTCTCCCCTTTATTTCTTTAATCTACCTGGGTGTTTTTTAATAAGTAGTAGTTCAATACGAAATGATATATGAGCAATAAACCTACAGCTTATGTGACAGCTATGAATGCGTCCACGGCAGTTTTAGGGGCTCCCTTGGGAGAAGAGGGAGGCCATCAGACAGCCTCCAGACCCCTCAGCGGCCTTCAGCCAGAGCCCCTGTGTTTTGGCCCGTTTTTTTCATGGGGCTCCTAGAGACGCATTGGATGGGAACTGCGGAAATGTAGTGTGTCCTTGTTCATTTGCATTTTTGGATTCTCCAGTTTTCCAGTATTGATAAACAGTGCTGCAGTGAGCATACTTGTGTGGATTGCTTTTCTTACATAGGGAGTTCTTTGGCTGTTTTCTCAAAGATGTGACTATCAGGTAGAAGTGTCCAAACAGAAGTGTCCAAACAGAGAGAGAGCATGCATGCAGTGGAAAGGAGCAGAAGGAGAGAGTGTTAAGCAGACTCCCCATTGAGTGCGGAGCCTAACGTGGGGCTCAGTCTCACAACCCTGAGCTAAAACCAAGAGTCGCACACGCAACCGACTGAGCCACCCAGGCATCCTCTAATTTTTTATGTATTTCTTTTATTTAAAAGAACTTTACCTTCAAAACTTAATTAGCCATTCTATTGAGGGGTATTTTCCCTTTAAGACGACTTGATTTGGGACCAGGGTATGTGGGTGGCTGGGAGCCATAGCAGATGCTAGGCATGAGTTAGCAACTGAAATAGTGGGCTCTACTCCCGCTCTGCACCCGGCACCTAGAGGGGAAAGTGAGGTTCCCCTAGCAAGGCAGAGGCAGGGACCCCAGCTGCCATAGCTCTGTCATCCCCTTTCTCCTCAGATTTCATGAATGTCTACTACCAGATTCGCTCCAGCCAGCTAGACCGCTCCATCAAGGGCCTGAAGGAGCATTTCCGGAAGAGTAGTTCCTCCTCTGGGGTTCCCTACTCCCCTGCTATCCCCAATAAGAGGAAAGACACGCCCACCAAGAAGCCCCTCAAGAGGCCAGGTGAGCCCCCCATCCCGGCCCTTTAAGCCCCAGCCAGGAGGCTGCATGGGACCTGCATTACTTTCAGCCACCTTGGGGTTAGCAGTGTCGGCCCGTCCAGAGCTGGTCCTCATGGTGACCCCAACTGTAGGTACGCAGGACAGAAAGCACCTAGCAGGGCCCTGTCTGCCCGCTAAGGCTCTGTGCTCCGGGGGAAATGTCCTTGTGTGTCAGCCACGGCCTGGCGAGCGTGGCTGTCTTGGGCTACTGAGGAGCTGTTGTCCTCAGCTGCAGGAGAGGCTAGGATGTCACAAGTAAGGGGCTGCTGCCACCATAGCTGACACTGCTGAGCTGTGTACACTGTGTACACTGCCCACTGTAGCCTGTGGGACCTGTCCCTCGTGATAGCGGGTTGTGTTTAAGTGTCTCTTCCCTGTGCCCCTCAGCAAGCACCTGCTCCCACTCAGGCCTTTAGTTGGGGTTTGGAGAAATGGTAGCGTAGAGGCTGCCCTTGGGGGCCCCAGCAGAGACCCACCGCCTCCTTCCTCCAGCGTGGGTATCCTGGCTGTCACCTAGAAAACCTGCTCCCAATAGTGACTGTGCTGAGCCAGCCTGCTGGGCCACAGCTGCCGGCACACAGTAGGTCTGTTCCTATGCCTCTGTGCTTTGGGCGGGGCAGTCTTCCTCCATGAGGCTGTGAAGCAGCCTGCCTCAGCTGGCCTGTGCCCTCTTTCCCATCTCTTCTCTGACAGGCCCACAGGGGGCCCCTGACTGGTCTGCACTGCCCCCAGAGTGTTGGCTGGCCATGGCGGGGCTCACAGGGGGTCTCATCTGTCCTTGGCTCGTGGGTTCTAGAGGAAGACTCAGGCTGTGAGGATCCCTGGTCTCTGCAGAGTCTCAAGAGCTGTCAGCAGCCAGTGCATCAGGGCTGATGTTAGAGAACCAGGGAGCCAGGCCCCTGGCACATCCGCTCCTGGCTCGGAGGTGGGGAGCAGCAAGGCCTCAGTGGACCAGTAATCTAATCCCAATGTCAGCGTCTGTGGTCACTGGGCACCTGATGGGTTTGGCGGCCACCCCATCAGCATTTGTCACCCATGTCCACGCCAGCCAGCCTTCCCCAGGCCCGTGTGCTGGGGCTGTGGGGCAGGAATCCGATTTGCTCATTAGCAGGACCGCTGGCTGAATGGGGAGAACACAGGAGACAGATGCTGAGCCTGGGCCCTGAACTTGGTCATTAGTAGCTAATTGTCATGTGGTCCAAACAGAACAAGGAGCTGTCACAGATCTTGCCCCTCCCCGCCCCAATTTTTTGGGGTGCTGCCAGGACCCGGACAGCCTCACTGTGTTCAGAGACAGCTGCGGGGACACAGGAGTCTCCAGGGGAGACGAACCAGGGTTACACGTGGGGCCTCCTCCCTGCTCCCAATACATTTTATCAACAAGGCAGCTGTCCTCGGCTATTTTAAATACTATTTTATATCCCCCATTTTCTGCCCTGCGAGGTCTCGTTCCCACCGAGGTGGCTGACCCTGGGGGCTGTAGGCGCTGTGGTTTTGTTTGTGTTGATTTCACTCGTGATACTAACTGTTGTTTTTTTCCCCCATGCCGGGAGCATGCCCCCCTCTCTACTATCCTGCCTCCTCCGGCTCTGTGTGGTGGCTTCTGTTAACCCCAACCGAGCTTTTGAGTTTGTTCCGATTGCTTTGGGGGTTCGGGTCGCTTTGGTGCGTGGGGCCAGGCTGCCTCAGGGTCTCCAGGCCTTCTGTCTCAGGCACCGCTCTCCCAAGAAGCTCAGTCCCGTCTCACCAACTCCCGGGTTCTGCGTTCTGTCGACCTCCTCCATTTGTCCACGTCCCAACACTGAGCATGCCCGGGGAACCCTGCCTGACGTTTCGGGGCCGGGCCAGGGGGTCCCCAGACTCCGCCAACCTGGCTGTGCTCTCCAGGTGGGAGAGCTTCGTCACCAGCACCTCCGTCCTGAGCCCTGGTCTGTTCGGCCTTAACTGCCACTCAGTGGTGTCTTTTATTTTTGGCTTCTCCCGATGGATCTTTGCCCATCTCATCTCCTTCACATGCTGCACTTCCTAAAGAGAACTCAAATCCAGAGCAACGAGGGTCAGTAGCAGAATCAGGAGCCCCGTGTGGGGCATGACCTGGGCCCGTTCCCTCCTGTCCATCTGCAGCGCCTCCGGGGGTCCTGGAAGGGGCCTGCTGGAGAGATGGCGTGTGGGCATGCTCACTGTTGGGGGGCCAGGGCCGGGGCTCGGGGGGGCAGGTGGAGGCCTGCTGCTGTTTTCTCTCACTCATTTCCTAGGTCTTCTTGTCTCCTCTCTGTGTGGCTCTGGTGACAGGGACGATCCGTAAGGCTCAGAACCTTCTGAAACAGTATTCCCAGCATGGTCTAGATGGGAAAAAGGGGGGCTCTAACCTCATTCCTCTGGAAGGTAATCACCCTGTGTTCTCCTGTTCCCTCCTCCTCCACCATGTGTCCACTCTCGTGGCAGGGCAGAGCCTCCAAGCCCCCAGGAGGGCCGTGGGAGAGTTCCTGAGAGGGGAGCAGGGGTGGGAACAGCAGGTCCCTGGTGCTGCTCGTTCCAGATGGCCACAGGGGCAGGTGTCGTGGCCTCGGCCTGGTCCTGGCGGGCTGACGGCAGCTCTGCCCTCCCTGAGGCTTCCTACTCCCTCCCTCCCCGTCTCTGTCCTTGTCTTCTATTTGAACTCAGAGAAAGTTCTTTGTCATGGGCAGCCCTTTCACGCTCAGACCAGCAGTGGCAGGACCAAGCCGGCCTAGGCCTCCGGGCCACCCCCACCTCCCCTGGCTTTAGAGAGGGGAGGGTGTGCCACAAAGGGGATGGGCAGCCTGTAGGCCGGGTCCCTCCTTGCCTCCGATCAGAGGAGGGACAGCCCTGCCCTGGTGGACCTGACCCTCCTTCCAAAGAATAACCCTGGGGAACAAAAGGAGGCTGTCCCGTTTCACTGAGCAGTGACATTACTCTAACTGGGTCTCTCCCCAAATATGGTGAGGTGGGTAAACCCCCTGGGGCCGAGCATCAGATCCTCTGGAGCTGCCAGAAACTCTCCAGAACCCTCCTTGGTCGTCCCGCAGGCTTTCTCTTGGCCTTGGGCTTGGAGAACCAGCTCCCAAGGACGGTCTGGGACACTGCGAGTCAGGCTTGAAATGGCTGTTCCCAAGGTGGTCCGAGGCAGAGGAGGGCCTCAGAGCCCCCTCCCAGGGCCCTTCTCACACCCCCATCTCACATCCCCTCCTGGAGGTTGAGGGCTTCTTCCCCGGCCCCGAGGGGCAGCCCACCCGGCCCCTGGATAAACGCTGCTTGTGTCTGTGCGGCCGACGTCTTGCTAGGTCACGAGCATGATTTCCGAGTTAAGCACCTGTCCGAGGCCCTGAACGACAAGCACGGGCCGCTGGCTGGTGAGTACCGCAGCCCAGCCCGAGGGCAGCCGCCGCTGCCTTGGCAACAGTCCCCGGAGGGCTCCGCTCTGAGGATGAGCCAGGCCTGTTTGCCTCTCTCTCTCTCAAGTCTCTCTTTTGGGCACTAGGTCTCCTTGTCTCTCTCCAGATGGGAGTGTATGCCTGGCTCTCAGGGCCTGGGCCAAGGGGAGAAGTCGCCGCTACTTGGACGGCGGCTCCCTGGCGGGCAGGGAGCCCTGACATCTGACTCCACCAACAGCTCTAAAGCTCTGACTCGGAGCCCGTTCCTTTGCTTATGGGACCAGGTTGCCTGCGGGTGCCCCCTGCCCCAGCCTCCACTAGTGGGTCCCGGTCTCCTTTTGAGCCAGCTGACCAGCCAGGAGCCCTCCCTTTCTGGGACTCACATTGCCTCTTCTCAGAGTGTGACCCTGTGCCAGCTAGCCTCATAGGCCATAGCCCACCACTGCCTTCTTAGACATTCCAGAAGGTCTGGTGGGGCTGAGAACTGCCCTCAGTGACCTAGCATTTTCTCAGATGGGTGACCACAGTGCCCGGCCCTTGAGGCAGGCACTGCCTCTCGCCCACCCTGGCCACCCTCTTTCTGGTGCAGTTCAGAATCCTAAGTCCTGGGGTCAGGCATACCGTGGCTAGGAAGCCGATTTAGGGCTCTTCCCTCTTTATCCCCTCATCGATCTCCCTACCACCTTTAGTAGCTGATGCTCTGGGACGTAAACACTGTCCAGCAGAGCTGAAAATGAAGCCAGGACAAAGGCTGGATTCAGCCCTGTTTTTCCTTTTGAAACAGTCAGGCCTGCTGGAATCCTCTCAGCTTTCTGCCAGAATAGTCCTCCTCCCCATCTCCTGCCGGCCCGAGCTACAGGCCAGGAGCTGGGGAGACCCAGCAGGGAGAGCGGCTTCCCGTAGGCCAGCAGCTCAGGGGCACTGCTGTCCCTCCAGGGAGAGACGACACACTGGACGTGGAGACCGACGCCTACATTCACTGTGTCAGTGCCTTCGTCAAGTTGGCCCAGAGCGAGTACCAGCTGCTGATGGACGTCATCCCTGAGCACCATCAGAAAAAGACGTTTGACTCTCTGATCCAGGTGCTGCCCCGCCCCCACCCTGCTCCTGGGTCCTGACCAGATGCCCCAGCAGAAGCTGCCACCACAGAAGCTCATGTTTGGGACAGACCTGTTGTCCTGTAGCCTTCAACTAGAGCCACCACCTCCACTGTGTGTGTGTGTGTAGGCGGGCGGGGATTCCTCCCCATTGCTGCCCCTTGCTGAGGCAGAGGCCCCTGGGAAGCCACTCGTACCCCTCTGCCCCCCTGTGAGCCGCATCCTTGCCATGCTCTCCCAGGATGCACTGGACGGGCTGATGCTCGAAGGGGAGAACATCGTGTCTGCTGCCCGCAAGGCCATCATCCGACACGACTTCTCTGCCGTACTCACTGTCTTCCCCATCCTGCGGCACCTCAAGCAGACGAAGCCCGAGTTTGACCAGGTGCTCCAGGTATGTGGGTAGGAAGACCCGGGGACACAGGGAGGAGGAATTGTGCTGCCTGGCATGGCCTCCCAAGGGGTGCAGCTTCTCTGCCCTCACACCTCCGGTCAGAAGGTGAACGGAAGCAGCTTCTACACGGGGCCCCAGATGTAGGCACACACTCATAGGGTGGCCGAACAGGAGGGGGAGCCCTGCAGTGAGGGGCAGGGAGGCAGCTGGAGGGGAGCCAGGCTCAGCTCTGCAGCCATGTGCGTCCTTAGGGTACAGCTGCCAGCACCAAGAACAAGCTGCCCGGCCTCATCACCTCCATGGAGACAGTTGGAGCCAAGGCATTGGAGGACTTTGCCGACAACATCAAGGTGCTCTCCCTCTCCATCTGCGGCCCTAGAACTGTGGGCAGGACCCCCAGGGGCCTGCCTCAGGGGCTCCTGCGGAAACCAGGCCACCCAGAGAGCCCTTGGGAGGCTGGCTGTGCTGCTAGTCAATACCCAGGGGGCTCCAGAGACTCTGAGGGGTGAGGCTGCTGCCCCATTTTTCCTGTCCCATCTCTCACCTGTGTGCCTGAGGGGCACCCCAACACCTCTCTTCCAGGAGGTGGCATCGGGTGCAGACTGCCTGGGCCCCGGGGTGGAGCACAAGGCCTTGGAAGCAGGTTCAGGAAGTTGGGACTGTTTTTTCCACAGAATGATCCGGACAAGGAATACAACATGCCCAAGGATGGCACCGTGCATGAGCTCACAAGCAATGTAGGTGCTGCCCCGGGTTGCCTAGGGAGGGGAGGGACCCAGCCTGGCCCAGAGCTTGTGGCAGGATGGATGGCAAAGTATTTCATGTCTCCAGTAGACTGGATCATTCAGGGCAGGAAGCTTGCAACCACTCTTCCCTTGGCAGACCCCAGGCCCTGCACTTGCCCTGAAACGGTCCGAGGGGGTGTATTTGGGAGGTGATCTGACCTAAGGTCCTGCCCTTGACCTTTTCCCTGGACCTGTTTTCTCCCCACACAGGCCATCCTCTTTCTACAGCAACTCCTGGACTTCCAAGAGACAGCCGGGGCGATGCTGGCCTCCCAAGGTACTTGGCACCTCCCAGTGGGGCCCCCTCCCCATACCCCACTCCTCCCTCTTGTCTGGAGACACAGGGTTACTGGCCACCTCTGGGAGAGATTTCCTCCGGCTCTGTGAAGTGGGGTTTGACTGTGCCTTTCCTGACCCGACCTCCCTCCCTTCTCGCTCCTTCCACCGTCCTCGCTCTGGAGAGTGGCACTCCCTGGTTCGAAGATGCCCTGCCTGCCTCGCCCCTCCTTCCGCATTTCTCCATCTGCTCTTGGGTTCGCCTGTCCTCCCGATTAGTCTCACACAGCTGACCGTTCCGTGGGCTGGCGCCTCAGGGCCAGCCGGGTGTCTTCCCACTGACTGCTGCCCTGGCATTGGAGCTGGGGAGGTTGGCATGGAAGGAGGTTGGCATTTCTGAGCACCAAGACCCAACCCAACTTGTTGGGGCCCCCGGGCCCTCCCCCTCCCTCCATTTTGGGGGCGAGGGAGCCAGGAGCGGCCTCTGGCCTGCGGTTCTCTAGATCCCCACTTCGCTGCGTGCTCCCTCACCTTCCGGGGCGCAGCCTGGGTGTGTCCTGCTGTCTGTGTTCTGGCTGTCACGGGGAGGGGTCTGCTTGCTCGGGGACACGGTTGCTAACCTGTGTTTGCACTTTGCGTCTTTCTCCCTTCTTTGTCTCCCCTTCCCCTCTGAGTGCACTGCCTTTCACTCCGTAGTTCTTGGGGACACATACAATATTCCTTTAGACCCCCGAGGTAAGCGGCAGGGCTCTACAGCCCCATCCTACCCCTCTGAAATCCCATGGGTGAGATTCCTTAGGGACAGAGGCACCCAGACAGACTCAGGACCTGTTGGGAGCGGGGATCAGAGGGGACGTGGGTTTCTCTGGGGCGCTCCCAACTCTCTCAGCTCCCAGCAGAGCTGGCTGCACCCTCCAGGCTAGCCTAGTGCCTGCCCCCTCCCTCCCCATATACTCCCCCCCACCTCCTTGGCCTTCTGTTTGTCCGGAGGGGCCCGGTAGAGGAGGTTGTGGGAAGTGGGGGAGAAAGGGGAAAGGCTATGGGGAGCCCACTCTGAGACCCTGCTGTTCACAAATGGGATAAGTGGACCTTATAGAGAGCACCTTGCGTTAGTTGGGGTTGGGGGGCAAGGGGTGTCCTACTCCTGTGCCCCCAGCCTTCCTGCTGATCATGGGCCAGCTCATTAATCCTGCCACCTATCACCATAGAGGGGCTTGCCCTGGGCTCCAGGAAGAGGCTGCCCAGGGGGTGCTCCTGCAGCAGGTGGGAGCTTGGCAGCTCAGCAGACCAACCCAACCCCTTCCCCGTTCTGCGTCCAGTCTGCCTGAGGAAGGCTCAGGGCCCCACCCCCCACCCCAAAGTTTCCACAGCTGCTCCAGGGGCTGAGGGAAGGCCAGAGAGGGTCCTGGCTGCTGCCATGGCTGCAGTGACAGGCCTCTCCTCTCCCAGAGACCAGCTCTTCAGCCACCAGCTACAGCTCCGAGTTCAGCAAGCGCCTGCTAAGCACGTATATCTGTGAGTGCTCTCTGGCTGGCCGGCAGCCCCCCGCGCCTACCTGCCCACCTCCACTGGCGTTTCCCTTCCTTCCTCTGTGCCCTCCTGCTATTCCCAGTGCTCTCCTGAGCCTCCCCGTGCCTCACCTTTGGAATCGCAGCCTAACCTCCAGTTTAGGGGCTGAGCTGGGCTGTGGGCAGAGGGCTCCTGAGGCTTGTGGAGTCTGGAGTTGGGAAGGACAAGGCTCTTGGGACAGGGACTAGGTCATTTAAGTCAGACTGCCCGTGGATGTAGCCACACCCTCCCTGTGCAGGTAAAGTCCTGGGCAACCTGCAGCTGAACCTCCTGAGCAAGTCCAAAGTGTATGAGGACCCAGCTCTGAGCGCCATCTTTCTGCACAACAACTACAACTACATCCTCAAGGCCCTGGAGAAGTGAGTGGCTGCAGGGGCCTGCGCCCACCTGCCCCCCTGCCTGTCCTCCCACACTGCCTCCCTCCCTTCTGCCTGCCCTCCTGCCTGCCTCCCTCCCAGGGCTGCCTGCACCCTCTGCCTGGCCAGGTGGGGAGGGCAGCCCTTGACCCCCTGGAGTCCTAGGACCTGGGGCACAGGCATAAGGCAGGCCTCCCGCTGGTGCTGCTGCGGAGGCTCGCTACCCTTGGGCCCCAAGAGCCAATGCGGCCCTCCTCTGCTCCCTCCTTACCCCCGCCCCAGGTCTGAGCTGATCCAGCTGGTGGCTGTGACCCAGAAGACTGCTGAACGCTCCTACCGGGAGCACATTGAGCAGCAGATCCAGACCTACCAGCGGAGGTGGGCCTCCACCGTGCCTCCCCCCCATTACTCCCATGCTTGTGTCCTTCACTCACTCTTCCTGTCCAAACTTCATTACGAGTGGGGTCAGGAATGGGGAACTGCTCCCCTAAGGACTCAGTGCTCCCCTTGCTGTTTCACCACACTGACCAGGTGGAGGGGAAGCCCCTCCCTACCACCACCTGCTCCCTAGGGGCTGCTATGGCCAGCCTCTCTAGAGGGTGGTGTGTCAAGGGTGCAGGCTAAAAAGATTCAAAAAACTGTGTATCAGAGGTGTGGGGATGTGAGGCCAAGCAAAGAGCAAGGTTGTAAGAACACTCAAACTTCCTGAGCCTCGCTCTGTAGTGCTCCCACTGCTCCTCACCCGTCCTTCAGAGCTCCTTCTGTTCCTCGCCCCCAGGGCTCCCTCTGCTCCTTGCCCCTGTTTCTCCTTGGTTTGTGTTTCTTCCTGTAAGTGGTCTCCCTCCTCCTTGCTTTGTCTGTCTTCTGCTTCTTTCTTCCTCATCTGCTTCTCCATCTTTATTCTCCAGGAGATCGATGTGAGGCATAGCTGCTAGTTATTTGTTCAATTTATTGAATGTTGTTTCCTGTTCTTAATTTTAAAAGCCAGCAGCTTGAACATTTTCTTTTCCCAAGGAGAAATCTCACTGTGCTCTGCTGAGTTCTGACCCCCATGGATCGTTGACCTCCCCTCCCCTAGTAGATTTAAAAAACAACACAAACCAGCCCCTGGAAAGAGGCAGCAGCCTGAGGCTGTCCCTCCTCTGCCTTCTGCCTCTCTCCCCACCTGACAGCTGGTTAAAGGTGACTGACTACATCTCTGAGAAGAATCTACCTGTATTCCAACCCGGAGTCAAGGTGGGCGGAAGGCCTGGGCTGGGAAGGGGTGTCTAGCAGATGTGATACTTTGTGTCATGTCTCTGGGGAAAAAAAATGGACAAGCATCCTGCTGGGATGAGCAAACGATGCCTGCCTGTGGCCATGACGGTATCCAGAAGAAGGGCCAGGCCCAGGCTTGGGTGTTTGGGGAAGGAGCCAGTGGCAGGGCAGATCTGCTCTGAGGAACACTTTCTCTGCCCTCTCTCGCCACCCCCAGCTGAGGGACAAGGAGCGACAGATGATCAAAGAGCGTTTCAAGGTGAGTTGGGGTCTTCCCTGCTCACCCACCCCCCCACCGCCTCCACTGCTTCCTGATACTATTGCAGGGACACGGACCCATAGTCTTTATCTTTGGGTCACTCCCATTTCCACTTTTTTGGTGGCCAGGGTTTCAATGATGGCCTCGAAGAATTGTGCAAGATCCAGAAGGCCTGGGCTATTCCTGACATGGAGCAGAGAGACAAGATTCGCCAAGCTCAGAAAAACATCGTCAGGGAGACGTACGGGGCCTTTCTGCACAGGTGAGCCCTTTGTCTCCACCTTCCCAGCCCTGGGCCCCGCGCTTCCCCTGCTGGGTCTCTGCTCTTCTCTTCTACAGGAACACACAGAGGGGCGTGAGGGTGTGGGTGGCAGACCCAGGGCCGTGGGCTTTGCTGTGGGGCCAGAAAGGGACATCTCTCAGGGGCAGCCTGTCAGGAGCACCTTAGGCTGCAGTGGAGCTGGGGGGCTGGCCAGGCTGCCCCTGACCTCAGTGCCTGGGCAGGTATGGCAGCGTGCCGTTCACCAAGAACCCTGAGAAGTACATCAAGTACCGCGTGGAGCAGGTGGGCGACATGATCGATCGCCTCTTTGACACCTCTGCCTGAGCCTGCTGCTCTCCCTGCCTGGTACTGCCCGGTCAGCCCTGTTATTGGACAGATAAACCAGTGTTAACTCTGGGCCTGGTGAGTTTGACATCCTTTGGGACAGGGAACTTTTTCCACCCCTTGTCCAGCCCAGAGCTGTCCCTGAGCACCCCCCCCCCCCCGAGTCCTGGTCTGCACTTCTTCCTGGAACCCACCCCCACCCCTGACCAGCACTCTCCCAGAATACTGGGGCTCCTTCCCACCTTAGGTTTCATGACTCTCAGGCGGCATGGGCCACATGATGGCTTCTAGACAGGAAAGGACAGAGAAGGAGGACAAAGGGCTTGAGCCCATAGCTGCCTCGTGTGTACAAGAGCAGGAGGGGAAACAGCCTGCCTCCGGCCCAGCTCAGAGCTGCGGGTGGGGACCGCCTGTTGTAGCCCCGAAGTGTGGGTAGGGTCCAGGGGGCAGGCCACAGCACAGCCAGAGAGCGCGGAGAAAAAGCTAGCAGGATTGACCTGCTCATGGATTTATGCAGAAAACGTAGTCCCCGTCACCCACAGTCCTGAAAATCGGGGGTGTTCTGTCTCCCAGGCATCCCTCAGGTGGCTGGAGCAGGAGTGCCCTCTGCACGTGCCCTCTGGGGTCCAGCACACCGCAGAAGGAATCCTGAGAAGCTCTGGCCACCCTGTGTGGCCTGTCCAGGCTCATCTCTCGGGGCCTAGGGTCAGGCAGCAGTAGTTGCACAGAAATGGGGACCAGATGACTGGTACACAGTGGTGAGAAGTTCAGGAGCATAGTGGGGGTGGGTGCAGAGTGGCCGCCCCACCTGCGCAGGATGAGGAGTAGCTCAGTGAAGACCCTCGAGGCACATGTGCACGACACCTGGGTGATGGGTTTATTTCATGCTCTGCGTGCATGCTGTCACTAAGGGAGAACTCAGGGTGGCCTGGGATCCTCTGGCTTAGGGAAGAGAGTCGTCCTCCCTCCTCCTCTCTCCAGAGACCCTGTCATGGCCCTCCTCCCTGGCTACAGCTCTAGGCCTTGGCCCGTTACAGCCTGGGCTGCCCGCCATGGGGTATGGCCTCACCAGGAGCTGGGTCAGACTTGCATGTCGCCCACATCCAGAATCCAATGAAGAAGAATTGGCTACACACTACCCCCACCACGTACACCAGGAAGAAGATGTGGTCGGCAGCCTCAGCCCAGCTCCTTGACTCCTTCATTCCGGGAGCTTCTGGTGGGGGAAGAGGCAGGGAAAGGAGCTGTTTTTCAGGGCTCCCCCAACATGCTGGCCCAGAGCAGGAGGCTGAACCCTGGGGGCTGTCAGCCTGGATCTCTCCCTTCCTTAGATTCACAACTACTGAATGTTTCAGTCTGGCCCGTTCCAGGCCATCTTGAGCTGAAGAAGCCCTTGTAGAGAAGCTCCGATAACAAGCACCCTTGTTATCTCAGGGAGTTTGAAGTCACCTGGGCCCTTAGGGAAGCTGCCGTTGCTCCCTGCTCCATACCTGCGTCTTCCAAGGGCAGGCACGGAGGAGCCCAGGGACAGCGGAGCTAGCAGAGTGAGTGCCTGGAGCCTCTAAATAACCTCGCGATCCCCAGCGTCAGCCCTAAGTGCGCAGTCTGCCAACTCTGCCCCTGTCAAAGCTGCTCCTAGACTTATGCCTCCCTCTACCCCTGCCCCAGCAAGGGTTCCCTGCCCACCTTCAGGATGCGGCCCCAGGTCCCCATGATCTTGCTGCTCCCCTCTTGGGTTTGGGATGGGGCTGCTTCTGGCCCTGAGGTGGCCCCGGGCCTGCAGTGCAGCCAGCAGCACGGTCTCCATGGTGCTGATGAAGAGTAGCAGCAGTAGCACGGTGAAGTAGTAAACTGGCGGGGCAGGAGGGTGTGGTGGGGTCAGGGCCAGGCCTGCATCCCCCGGTGCCCAGAGAGATGAGCAGAACATGCCCCTGCCCCCTCCCAGGGCTGGGTGAGGGACGCATGACTTACTGAGCAGCGGGTTGCAGGAGGAGGAGCTGGGCAGTGCCTGCACCAGGGAGGAGTGGAAGACCAGATAGCCCAGCAGCAGGGTCACCTTGTAGGCAATGCGCTCGGTGGCCCGGAGGGGCAGCAGCCCCCCGCACATGTCCGCTAACAGCAGCGCCTCCCCAGGTACCAGCAGGGCTATGATGGCCTTCAGCGCTGTGTTCTGCAGGCGCAACTGGAAGGGAGAAAGTTGGGGCTTTGTGGGAAGGCATCAGGGGCCAGAACTGCTGAAGGGTGGCCCCGTGGCCTCTGCCACATGCTTCATGCCCTCGCCAGCCCTGTGTATGCCATGTCCCATGTCCTGACTCACCGTCACCTGGAAGCAGGGCACCAGCTGCCGGGGAGGGATTTGGGTCTCCAGACCCCAAACTACATATTCCCTCTTGACACTCACAATCTCGTTCACTGCATGGGCCCGGAACTCCAGCTCTAGCACTGGAAGGGGGCAGGGGAGAGTGGTGAAGCAGGAAAAAGGTCCCCCTGGTCCTGACTCTCTCTTGGGAGTGAGTGGCAGGGACTAGCCAGGTGCCCAGGGCTGATGGAGACTTCTGATGGTGGCTGGGGGCAGACCAGGAAGTTAGCATGCTCTGTGCCACACCCCACATTCCCTCCAGCTGGGGGAAGGGCCACCTCAGGTTCACAGGTGAATTTTCATTGTGAAACTAAATGCATGTGGCACCACTTCTCAGAGGGGGGTGTGGTTATGGATGCATCCCCCAGTATATCTCATGCCTGCAGTATTAGCCTCAGGGGGCAGCTGCTGTAGTATTTCCTAGAGGGCAGGGATGTGAGGCAAGGGTGGGGGGTTCTGGGCCAAGCTGGATATCCCCCATGGGTCTATGGGATATTTACTGGATGGTTACACCTTTAGGATGCTTCCGGGAGTAGGCTGCAGCAACCTTGGCCTCTGGCCTTGACAAAAGCAGTGCAGACACTGCCGTTTGGCCCTGGCTGTTGAGGGCGGCTGCAGTGGGGGCCGCAGCCCGGAGCAGGGGAGAGCTTGGAGGTGGGCTGCCATTTGAGTGGGAAGTGCCGGTGAGAGGCACGCTCTGCTCTAGGATCTCTTCAGCTCCCCTAAGCCTGAGGTGGCCCGGTATGAACACAGGCTGGCTGCCCCCCCATGTCACATGTCTGCTGGAGGCCAGAGGCTGCACCTCCCCCCTCCCCGCCTCCAGCTCCTGTCCTGTCAGCACCAGTGTTGCTGAGAGCATAGAAGCTGAGGTTGCAGTCGCTCTGGTCCCTGGGGAAGTGGAGGAGCTCAAAGTCACAGTTGGTCTCCGTGGTGAGGGCCAAATACAGGTCGACGTGGCCATCAGGGCCCACTCTGGCCCGCGGGCTCTGGTCCTGCCAGTCCACCCAGAGCCTGTTGTGGAGGAGGGAGATACCACAGCTGGAGGCTCGGCTGCTTCTCAGAAGGGGGTGGAGGGGGACACCCTAGCATAGCCCAGCTGCCCTCTACTGGCATCCAGGTTCCAGAAGGGTGAGGGGGGCACAGGGTAGTGGGGTGTACCTGTGGCCTGGCAGGGCCACCAGAGGAGCATAGTTACTAAAGAGGACCTCCTGGCCCAGGAACTCCCTCCTCACTTACGCCTCCTGAATAGTGAGTCCCGGAGTCCAGAGTGAGTCCCAGGGCAGTGTGACTGCATGCTGTGGGTACAGGCTCGCATTCCAGGCCAGGCGAGTATCCACCCAGGACTGGGGACGTAAAGAAGGCATTAAGGCTCCCGCTCCTGAGTATATACAAGTCAGTTGGCTTGGCAGTTTGATGAAGGCTGGTACTTCTGAGCTGGACAAGAGAAGGGTCTCCAGTCCCACCTTCCCCACCCCCTGCCCCAGACACTCACCAGCCGAAGCAGCAGCATGGAGGACACTGTGTACCGCAGGATGTCCTGAGGGAGGGGCAGTGTGTCACCTGGGGGTGGGCGTAGGGGGACAAAAGAGGCAGGAGCCCCCACCGCTTGCTGGGGCTGAGTGGTGTCCCATCCCCAGCACAGCACCTGTGCCCTGCCCTCTCTTTGGCCTGAGGACACTTACCACATTAAACACGTTGGACACGAACACTTGCACATCCACGAGCAGGGGCGCGCTGCCATTGTTTGGAATCTGGATGGTTTCCTGAACCCCCTGGGACTGGTTGAAGTTGAAAAAGGATGGCCAGGCTGAAGGACAGAGGTCAAGGTCATTTGGGTGGGAGCCCTGGCGGCCAAATCCCAGAGCTTAATGACTTTACCTTCTCCACCTACCAACTGTTGGCGAGCGAAAGCCCCGCCCCTGGACCAAGGGCCCCGTGGTGCCCAGCCTGAGGAAGGCCAGCAGCAGCAGGAGCCGCGGGGCCATCGCCAGTGGCTGCATGGAGGGCTGGATGGAGCAGCACAGCCTAAACTGCAACCTCAGTTTCAGTTGCTTCTCCGGGGGCCTGGGTGGTTAGTCAGAGGCAGCTGCTCTGTGCAAGAGCTCTGGGGCCTTGGAGCTGGCACCCCACCCTCACCCTCAGCCCTGAGCCAGGGTTCCGCAAACACCTGAAGACAAAGCCCAGGACCCAGCCCCGCCCACTGTGCACCTGCCTAGGCTTCCCGGCCCCGCTTCATTTCCACCATCTGGAATCAGCCCTATTCAAAGACTGCCAAGTGGACCAGGCAAGTACAGATCCCCCCCCAACAAACACACACACACACACACACACACACACACACACACACACACCCCTTTCCCAAACCTGGTCCTTCCAATCTGAGCAGATGCCACAGGCCTTCCCTGCTTTCTTGTAGCGGGTGCCTGCTGGGTTAAATATTCAAGCCCTTGCCAAAGTGCCCTGCGCTCAACATCCTGAGATCCATACATGCTGGAGTTTTCCTGCGTCTGCTCAAACACTGAGCTGATTAAAAAGCCTTGAAAGGCTCAAGAACCCCAGGAGTGGGGCAAACCTGGGGCAGGGCAATGGGATTCACCGCCTGCTCCAGCCCAGCAGTGCCTTAGAAGCGCTCCTGGGTGCCCTGAAGCAGGACTGGTGGGGGTGAGGGGCAACTTTTCCTGGCCTCATGGAAACCCAGCTGCTGGAGGCCTGACTCGGGGCAGCTATAGCCTGTAGCCAGGGAAGGAGCCCCAAGGCTGAAAGTGGGTGAGCACTGATCCGGCTGCAGACACTCCAGATGTCCCAGAGAGCTGGGAGTAGGGAGTGACCTGCCATTCGCTGGTGCTTGAACATTACTCCGAACATACATAGTGTCTGCGCCTCCCTGACTTACGGACCTCGCTTAAGCACTCGGCCTGCCTTTGTCGCAGGCACAGCTGGCTGCTGGTGCGGCCTTGTATGTATGCCAGGCGCCTCTGGGTGGCCGTGTGCAGAGAGCCTTCTTTGACCCGTGCTCCCCAGTCAGGGATTTCTATGGGGACTTTAACTTGGCTGCCTTGGCTGCAGGCCACTCTCTTTCTCTGTGGCTCAGCAGAGCACCTTGGGCGTATTCATCCAGAGCTCCCCCGTGAAGTCCCAGAGGCTGCACATCACAGAGCCTCATAACTGTGAGATATGTGGACACACAGCGCGTGATTTCACATGAAAAGGTTTGCATCTTTTTTTAAAAAGATTTTATTTATCCACGAGACACACACACACACACACACACACACACACACACACACAGAAGCAGAGACAGGCAAAGGGAGAAGCAGGCTCCGTACAGGGAGCCCGATGCGGGACTCGATCCGGGTACTACCAGGATCAGGTCCTGGGCCGAAGGCAGGCGCTAAACCGCTGAGCCTCCCAGGGATCCAGGTTTGTGTATTTTATTAACAGGAAATTCCCTCCCTGATCCCTCGCCCTCCGACTCCAATCCTTTAACACAAAAGCATAATCGCTAAGTGTCCTCAGGTCGCATTAACCGTCGGGATGCCACTGGGGGCATTTCGGTCCCGCCAGGACGGGCCGGGCACCAGGCTCAAGGCCGGGCTGCTGAGCGGCGCCAGCACAGGGGCGGAGGCCCCGGCCGCCTCGCTCACGTGCGTCAGGTCGGTGGACTCGCGCTCGAGCACGCTGCTGCCGCGGGGGCCCTGCGCCGCGATGCACACGCGGCCTGAGGCTCTCCGAGGGGCCCGGCGCAGCAGCCCCGCGCAGATCTTGCGGAAGCCCTTGCGGAAGTGCTTGGAGACGAGCGCGTAGACGATGGGGTTGACACAGGAGTTGGCATAGGAGACCAGGTGCGAGAAGATGCGCAGCGCGTACGTGGCAGGCGTAAGCGGGAAGCGGCCGAACCACACGCAGAGGATAAGCGCGTGGTGAGGCATCCAGCAGAGGCAGAAGAGCGCGGCCACGATGAGGATCATGCGCGTCACCTTGCGCTTGGCGCGCCGCGCGCTGGAGCCCGCGGCCACCGGGTCAACGGCGCGCCAGAGGTAGCGCAGGGTGCGCGCGTAGGTCAGGCCGAGCACCAGCATGGGCAGCAGGTAGCTGAAGACGAAGGTGCAGAGGTCCATGGCGCGGCGGCGAGGCGCGCTCCACGCCGGGTGGCACACAGTCAGGTTGGCCAGCTGCGACTGGCGGTAGTAACTCAGGTAGGGCCCGGAGAAGAGCAGCGACAGCCCCCAGATGAGCCCGATGGCAGCCAGCGCGTTTCGAGGCGTGCGCAGCTCGCGAGAGTGCA
The DNA here is from genome assembly GCF_048418805.1 of Vulpes vulpes. Lineage (NCBI taxonomy): Eukaryota > Metazoa > Chordata > Mammalia > Carnivora > Canidae > Vulpes > Vulpes vulpes. Next base: position 5,249,446 of record NC_132781.1, read on the forward strand.
GCGGGTAGCGGATGGCCAGGTATCTGTGGGGCCGGCCGGGAAGGGGGACGGGTGAGCAGCTGGATTCGCGGGGCGCAGGGCCGGACCCTTGCCCCTCGAACCCCTCACCCTCTCTCCAGGAGGGTGCCTAGCGCGCGGTGGCACCGCACTGGCCCGGGAGCAGCCCAGACACTCTCGGCTGCTTTGGGATGTGGGGCGGGACCCCGCGGCAGGGAAGGCGCGTGTAGGCCACTCATCTGCTCTTCCCACAGTCACACTCCAGCCGGGAGGGCACCCCAAAGTTGAACCGGCTTGGGGGCTGTGATGACCCACCAGTGAGGGTGCCCGGAGAGGTTGAGACCCAGGCTCCTTGAGCCTGGAGACATCGCGAGGGGCTTGCTTAGGGAAGCCGACGCTCTGTGGGTCCCACCAGCACACTCTGCGCTCGGCGGAACTGGGAGGTACATGGAGGGGGGGGTGTCACCTCGCTGCCCGCCCAGGGAGGGTCAGGAGGACGTGGGGGTGGAAGGGGCCGCGGAGATACTGGACTTGGACCCAGATTTCCTCCCCGGGAATCATCCCGGCGTCCTTCCGAACGGGGCGGATGGAGGAGACCCTCCAGCGCTCTCTCCTCCCTGGGCCCGGGGCGCGCGCGTTCGCTGGAACTTTGGTGTGAGCCCTTGCGAAGGACCCGCGTTCCGCAGCCGGACCAGAGTCGACTGCGCGGAGCAAACCGTGGCTTCGAGGCCAGCGAGGCGGAGGCGCCTGAGTCTCCCGGAGACACCCCGTTGGCTGTCCTGACGCACACGATTACCGGATGGGAGACTCTGAACACATCGCCTCTGAACTCGATCTCATCCGTAAGCGGGGCGCAGGAACCCTCCCGTGCCAGCCTCACAGGGGCACCCAAGCCGGCCCAAGCCGCGAAATTGCGGTGTGCGCGGGAAACGCCCGCTTTGCCAGGCGCGCGCGGCGGCGCTGGAGAGCTGAGGTCCGCCGCGGGGAGCCGGAGCGCGCGCCCAACGGAGGGCGCCGCAGTCCCCCATCTCCTTCCTCTCGCCCCTTGTCCCTTGTCCAGCCCGGCTTGTCTTTCGCTCTCTCCCGGTTCCTTTGCCTACTGAGCGCCCCTTTCTACTCTCCGCGCGCCCCTGCTCCAGCCTCGAGTCCCGCTCTCTTCTCCAGCCCACACCCGGGTGCCTGACGCTCCCCGCCCCCGGGGGCCCGCCAGGGCGCTCGCTCACCTGTCCAGGGAGACGGCGGCCAGCGTGAAGCTGCTGGCGTACATGGTGAGGAAGATGAGGAAGTGCACGGCCTTGCAGAGCAGCGAGCCGAACACCCAGCCGTCCAGGGTGTAGATGGTGGCCTGGAAGGGCACGCAGCACAGGATGAAGCACAGGTCGGCCACGCCCAGGTTGAGGATGAACAGGTTGGTGGTGCTGACCGCCTGGCCGCCGCGCAGCAGCACCGCCAGCACCAGGGCGTTGCCCACGGTGCCCACCAAGAAGATGAGCGCGAACAGCATGGGCACGATAACCGCCTCGGGCTGCCCGCCGTCCCTGCCGCCCGCCTCGCTCGCGTCCTCGGCCCCGGGGCCGCCCGAGCCGTTCATGGCGCCCCCGACCCGGGGCTGCCCGAGCTCCTGCCGCCGTCTGGGTTCCGCGGAGCCCGGCGCTCCCGCGGTTGCAGCTGCTGCGGCGCCCAGCGCGAGCCGCCCGAGCTGCGGGCGGAGCAAGCCTTGACCGGCCGGGGCGGGATGTGGGGGTGCGCGGGGGGCAGGGGGAGGAGCGAGCAGCCGGAGGGGTGGGCTGGGCCCCGCCGCGGCCCTGCGCTCGGGGAAGGGCTGGGGGACGGGTTGGGGAGGCCTGCCCGGGACCCGGGCCGACGGCGACGGCAGCGCGCTCCAGCGCCCCGGGCCTGTCTGGGCGGCCGGGAGCGCCCCCCTGGGACCACGCGTCCCTCTCCCGCGGCCCGGCCTCCCCGGAAGATTCCCGGGCGACCCTAAGCGGGGCGGGGAGGTGACCGGGGGCGGAGGTGAACCGAGGGGCCACGGCTTTCCACGGCCGGCGAGCGCCCGGCCCGCCGCCTGCTCCGCGCCTCTTCTGTGCGCCAGTCCCTGCCTTTGGCGCTGTGCCTCAGTTTCTTTGGCCCCGGGGGATCACTGTACCTTCTGGGAGGGCTCTAGTGAGCATGGACTGAGATGTGTGGCCTGAAGCCAGTTAGTTGAATCTCAGCGAATCAAGGTCCTGTCTCCTTGCCTTAGATATCCAAAAAGGGAAAACATTTTGCTCTGCAAAAGAGCAGAGTTCCCTGCCCCAGGAGCGTTTTCCTGCGTGGTCAGGAAGGTGTTTAGGTTGCAATAAAACTTAAATCCTTGTTTCTTTTTTTTTCTTTTTTGTTTTATGATAGAGAGAGAGAGAGAGGCAGAGACACAGGCAGAGGGAGAAGCAGGCTCCATGCACCGGGAGCCCGATGTGGGATTCGATCCCGGGTCTCCAGGATCGCGCCCTGGGCCAAAGGCAGGCGCCAAACCACTGCGCCACCCAAGGATCCATCCCTAAATACTTGTTTCGGATTTTTTTTTATTATTTTTATTTTTTTATGATAGGCACACAGTGAGAGAGAGAGAGAGGCAGAGACATAGGCAGAGGGAGAAGCAGGCTCCATGCACTGGGAGCCTGACATGGGATTCGATCCCGGGTCTCCAGGATCGCACCCCGGGCCAAAGGCAGGCGCTAAACCGCTGCACCACCCAGGGATCCCGTTTCTGATTTTAATGTATTAAGCATCTAGCGCTTGTGACTCGGAATCATTGCTGTTTCTGTAGGATTATCCACATCCCCCCTCCTGGATCACTGGGTCTGAAAATCATCACCTTCTGCCCCTGAAGTGTGACCTCTGATTCACCTTTCCTTGCCCTGCTCATTGGGTCCCAGGAACATTCCTTTTCCTCCTCCCACCCGCACCCCAGAATCTCAGCCCTGAAGCCTACTCCCACTCCTTGGTCAGGAAAACATTATCCACACCCCTGCCCTGCCTGCCTATTCAGGGATAGAAAGGCAGCAGTTCATGTTCATGAGTTGCTTGCCATTCATTCATTCATTCATTCATTCATTCAGCATTCATTAAGTATCTACCCCTTTCCAGACATTGTTCTGGGTCCTTAGTATATACCAGTGAGCTCTAGAAAGATCAAGGACTCCCATGAACTTCCTCTTCACAGAAGAGACAGACAATAAACAAAATTCAAGTGACTTTTTAAAAGATTTTATTTATTCATGAGAGACACACAGAGAGAGGCAGAGATGCAGGCAAAGGGAGAAGCAGGCTCCATGCAGGGACCCCGATGTGGAACTCGATCCCAAGACCCCAGGATCACACCTGGAGCTGAAGGCAGACGCCCAACCGCTGAGCCACCCAGGCGTCCCTCGAGTGAGTTATTAACCTAATACAAATTGATAAATACTAGCAGGAAAAGTAGATCAGGGTAAGGGAATTGGGAGTACCATAGTGGTGGTGATGGTGCAATTTAAAATAAGGTGGCCAGGGTCACTGGGGTGGATCAGTCAGTTGAGCATCTGACTATTTTTTAAAAATATTTTATTTATTTATTCATGAGAGACACGCAGAGAAAGAGAAAGGCAGAGACATAGGCAGAGGGAGGAGCAGGCTTCATGCAGGAAGCCCAATGTGGAACCCGGGCTCGGGTTCTGGAACCCTGGGATCATGCCCAGAACCAAAGGCAGACGCTCAACCACTGAGCCACCCAGACATCCTGAGCTCTGACTCTTGATTTCAGCTCAGGTCTTGATATCAGGGTGGTGAGTTCAAGGTCTGCATTGGGCTCCCCGCTGGGCATCAAACCTACTAAAATAAAAAAATAAAATAAAATGCACTAAAATAAAATAATAAAAATAAGGTGACCAGATAGACTTCATTAGGAAGATGACATTTGAACAAAGGCTTGAAGGAGATGAGGGACCTAGAGTAGCAAGTATCTAGGGGAAGAGCATTCCAAAGAGTCAGTGCGAAGATTCCAAAGCAAGAGTATGCCTGTGTCCCTAAATAAGGAAGCTCCTATGGCTTGAGTTGATGAACAAGAAGGAGATTGGCAGGAGATGAGGTGACAGGCATAACACTGAGGGCTTTTTCCATTGCAAGGAACATGGCTTCTAGCTTGAGTGAAATGAGGAGCCACTGCAAAGTTTTGACCAGAGGACCAACACCACCTGACTTACTTTAAAAAAAAAAAAAATCTTCAGTGAAATATAATCCCCATAACATACAATTTATCCACTTAAAGGGTGCATTTGGTTTTTAATATATTCAGAGTTATGCAGCCATCACCTATAATCAATTTTAGAACGTTCTTCCCCAAAGAAACTCCTGCCCTTTCTTTACCCATCAATCTCCAATCTCCACCCCTACCCCCAGCCCCAGGCAATCATTTTCTGTCTGTACGGATTCGCCAATTCTGGACATTTCTTTTTTTTTTTTTTTAATTCTGGACATTTCAAATATATTTTTCTTAAGGTTTTATTTGTTTATTTACTTATTTAAGTAATCTCTACACCCAATATGGGGCTCAAACCTATGAGCCTGAGATCAAGAGTCACAAGCTCTACCAACTGATCCAACCAGGTGCCCCTGTACATTTCATATAAATGGACTCCCATGATATGTGGTCTTTGGATGGCTTTATTCACTTAGCATGGTATTTTCAGGATTCGTCTGCTTTGTAGCATATATAAGTACTTTGTTGCTTTTTATGGCCAAATAATATTTCATGGTATGGTGATACCAATTCTATTTATCCATTCATTTGTTTATGAACATTTGGGAGACTTTTTTTTTTTAACTAGCAGCTAATAAAGTAACATCTTTATTTTATTTTTATTTTTTTTAAGATTTTACTTATTTATTCATGAGACACACAGAGAGAAAGAGAGGCAGAGACACAGGCAGAGGGAGAAGCAGGCTCCATGCAGGGAACCCGACGTGGGACTCGATCCCGGGTCTCCAGGATCACGCCCTGGGCCGAAAGTAGGCACTAAACCGCTGAGCCACTGGGGCTGCCCTTATTTTTATTTTTAAAGATTTTATTTATTTATTCATGAACAACACACAGAGAGAGGCAGAGACCTAGGCAGAGGGAGAAGCAGGCTCCCTGTGGGGAACCCGATGTGGACTCGATCCCAGGACCCCAGGATCATGACCTGAGCCAAAGGCAGATGCTCAACCGCCTAGCCACCCAGGCGTCCCTGGGAGAATTTTTTAAAAATACATTTTATTTTATTTTATTAGTAATCTCTACACCCAACATGAGGCTTGAACCCACAATCCTGAGATCAAGAGTCTCACACTCCACTGAGCCAGCCAGGTGCCCTGAGACCTATTTTAGTTTTTAATTGTGGTAAAATACACAGAACATACAATTTACCATCTTGGATATGTTAAAGCGAACGATTCAGTAATATTAAGTATATGCAAGAGTGCCTGGGTGGCTCAGTCAGTTGAGTGCCCAACCCTTTGTTTCAGCTCAGGTCACGATCTCACACTCCTGGGATCAAGCCCCATGTCAGGCTCTGCACTGAGAGGAGAATCTGCTGGAGATTTTCTCTCTCCCCCTCTCTGTTCCCCTCTCCCTGCTCTCTCTTTCTTTAAAAATAAATAAATCTTTAAAAAAAAGTATATTCATGTTGTTGTGCAAACAATCTCCAGGACTTGTTAATCCTACAAAATTAAAACTCAGTATCCATTAAATAATAATTCCCCTTTCGCCTGCCTCCAGCTCCTGGTAACCATCATTGTACTTTCTATGAATTTGCACTAGATACCTCATATAAATGGAATCATACCATATTTGTCTCTTTGTGATAGGCTTATGTAACTTAGCACAATATTTTCAAGCTTCAGCCACGTCGAAGCTTGTGTCAGAATTTCCTTCCTTTTTTTAAAAAAAAGATTTTACTTATTTATTCATGAGAGATACAGAGGGAGGCAAAGACATAGGCAGGGGGAGAAGCAGGTTCCCAGTGGGGAGCCTGATACAGGACTCGATCCCAGGACTCCATGATCATGACCTGAGCCAAAGGTACACGCTCAACCACTGAGTCACCCAGGTGCCCAGATTTTCCTTCCCTTTTAAGGCTTAATATTATTCCAGTGTATGGATATACCACTTTGTTTATTCCTGGAGGACCACTGGGTTACTTCCATCTCTTGGCTATTGTTAATAATGCTTCTATGAACATGAATGTACAAATAAATACCTGTTAGAGATTCTACTTTCAATTCTTGTGGATATACACCCAGAAGTGGAACTACCAGATGGAATCATAATTCTTCAGTTTTCCAAAGAACCATCATACTGGTTTTCACAGTGGCTGTACCATTTTACATTTGCACCAAAAGCACACCAAGGTTCCGATTTCTCCATATCCTCTCCAATACATGGCATTTTCTGTTATTACTATTTTTTTAAAAAATAGTAATGATCCAGGGGCACCTGGGTGGCTCAGTCCATTGAGTATCTGACTTTGGCTGAGGTCACAATCCCTGGGATTAGCCAGGCTCCGTGAGTCCGGGTTGGGGAGTCGGTTGTGGCAGGGGTGGTGTCCTTGCTCAGTAGGGAGTTGGCCTGTCTCTTGCCCTCTGCCCCGCCCCCCCCACTTGTGGGCTCCCTCTCAAATAAATAAATAAATAAATAAATAAAATATTTTAAAAAATAGTAACGACCCAAAATGAAATAAAAAAATATAGTAATCATCCTAATGGATGTGAAATAATAGTTCATCCCGGGGTTGATTTACATTTCCCTAATGATTAGTGATACTGAGTAGAGACTTTAATTTCTTTCTTAAAAGATTTTGATTATTTGAGAGAGAGAGAGAGAGAAAGCAAGCACAAGAGCAGGGGGAGGAGAAGCAGACTCCCTGAGGATCCATCCCAGGACCCTGAGATCATGACCTCTTAACCTACGGAGCCACCCAGCCGCCCCTAAATTGCCTCATTTCATCGTCATAAAAACTGTCTTAATTGGTTATCCCCATTTCACAGAGAAGGGAAAGCATTTAGAGGGAAACCAAGTTATTTGCCCAACATCTCCCAACGCATGTTGCAGAGCATGTCTCCCTCCTGAACTGCTGGACTGCTTGCTCCCAAATCCAGGGACAAAGGTCGCCAGCAGGGCCAGGAGCCTCCCCACTTGCTGACCCCTGACCCCGCCAGCGCTTTCTCAGGGAGGGCCCCAGAGCAGAGCGCAGAGGCGCGGTTCCCTAACAGGGGGAGTGCTTCATTCGGGGAGTGTGGGAACCCCAGCTCCCCAGTATCCAGGGACGTAGACACCCCGAAACCCAAATTCCTTAGCCAACCTCCTCCGCCCTCTGCGCTTGGGACGTGAGCAGGCTCCTCCGTGCAGGGATGCAGGAGACAGAGGGGGTCCACCTTCCAGTCTTCCGCCCTCGGTGCCCGGAAAAGAGCTTAACACCTCTGGCCCCGTGCCCCAGCGCGCCCTCAGCCTCGCCCACCGCGACCCGAGAACCCGAGCCTACGCGCAGGCGCACTCCAACAAGCGGTTTAAGCGTGCGGACCCGGCCGTCGGCGGCGGAGTCCGCCGCTATCCCGTCAGGCCGTCGGGGCAGGCCTCGCTCTCTTCCGCCTCCGTGGTCCCGCCTCCTCTATCCCGTCTGTCTCTGCGGCGCTGGGGCAAGATGGCTGCCGAGAAACAGGTTCCCGGTGGCGGCGGCGGCGGCGGCGGGAGCGGCGGCGGCGGCGGCGGCAGTGGCGGTGGACGCGGTGCCGGAGGAGAGGAAAATAAGGAAAACGAACGGCCTTCAGCTGGGTCGAAGGCAAACAGAGAATTCGGGGATAGCCTGAGTTTGGAGAGTATCCTAGAGTAATCGGGCCTAGCTCGCTATGACTACGTGTCGATGTGCAGGGCCGGGGGCGGGAGAGGCGGCGGGTCCCGGCACGTCCCGGGCAGGAGAGGCCTCGGGTTGCAGTTTCTCTCGCCCTTACTTTCCGGCACTCATTTACAGGGTATTGTATTTCGATCGGTCTTTTCTCGCTTCTCATTCGCCTCCCAGGCTGGGGGAGCGTCCTCTTCTCTCAAGCGGCACCGGGGGTGGGGGGGAGGATTGGGCAGAGTTTTGCAGTTTCCCTGCGCTTGCCCGCGTGGAGGGCTGGTGACGGGGATGACACTGTGGCCACCCCAATGAGCTGCGCTCTTGGCACCTTGAATCGCTGAACTGCGGGGGGGTGGGCAATTGTAGTATTGACATTTTGTCTTAATACTTTTGTCAACAGCCGTCGGAGAATGGATAGTGAGCATCACAGTTTGATGCTCTGGCAGTGGAGCAAGGATTGAGGAAGAGCTTGTCCATTTTTAATAGGAGCGTAGCTTAACATCACTTATGTGGCTTTTTTTTTTAAAGATTTATTTATTTATTTGTTTATGATAGACACAGAGAGAGGAGAGAGAGAGAGAGAGGCAGAGACACAGGAGGAGGGAGAAGCAGGCTCCATGCAGGGAGCCCGATGCGGGACTTAATTGGGACTCCAGGATCGCGCCCTGGGCCAAAGGCAGGCGCCAAACCACTGAGCCACCCAGGGATCCCCTTGTATAGCTTTCTTGAGGGGTCTGTAGGCATTTTATCTCGTGGAGAGTTGTTCAGTTGACCTGGAGGGATGGGCCTGTAGTTTACATCCAAGTGTATCACAACTGAGTGCCCGAGACACTATTTTGTGGCTTTTTGAAATGAATAACAGATGGAGAGAATGTAGTTGAATTTCTGAAATAACACGTTTAGCTTCACATCTTAATGCTGTTTTCAGGGGTTTGGAGTTTTACTTTTTGAACCGGTGATAGATATAGTTTCAAATGGCATTAGAACGCTTTGGTTTCTTTTTTTTTTTTTTTACAAAACTTACACCTTCTTATTCCTTTCGAGTTGTTGAAAGAGTCCTTATAGCGTTCAGTATTTCAACATAAGTCTGCAGAGGAGCGTTGAGGAAACGTTAGAGGGGAATTCAAATTGTAGATAAAGGTCCCTGGATTTACTAAAGTTTAGCACATGATCTTAAAATATTTTTAAGATTCTTAAAAAGAGTTTGGTCAGGGGTTTTTTTTTTTCTTTAAAAGAAAAACTAATATTTTTATGCAAGCTGTGGCCTCGTTTGGTTGGCATGCGCTAACCATAGGCTCATACAGGATCACAGCTGTTAAAGAAAAGTTAGATTTGGCAGATGCAGGAAGTTATGCAAATAGAGGAGTCGTACACGTCATTTTTAAACCTGAATCTGCTCCAATGAGTAAAATACTGGGTCCTGGTGTAAATCAGTGGGAACAACCCCAGCTTTATTCAGTAGTTAAAATCCAGCAACTTTTTTTTAAAGCTGTTGATTTAAGGAATCCTCAATGGCTAATAATGCTCTCCTTTTTTAGTTTGAAAGTAACAGGTTTGGGGGAACAGTTTTTCTACTTGGTTAGCCATGTCCTGTGACAAGATAGCTATTGAAAATGATGACAAGAGATTTCAGTAGTTAATGTACTAAGTATTTCAGCAATGTTGAATGTGCTGTAGTTTGATACAAATATAGAGTAATGGGAGTATGTTCATGATTTATTTGGATTCTTACCATTGTAAGTTTTTCCTTAATCTTGGCTCTAGTTCTTCAGATAATTAAGGAATCCCAGCAGCAGCATGGTTTGCGGCATGGAGATTTTCAGAGGTATAGGTTAGTATCGTGTGCAAGATGTATGGAAATTATTGTGGAATTTTCAAACTTGGTTTGCTTTTGTTAATATCCTACTTATTTTGCTGTGTCAGTTATACTTGGAAAGTTTGACTCTGAACTTATATTGAGTCTTTTTTTTTTTTTTAAGATTTTATTTATTCATGAGAGACAGAAAGAGAGGCAGAGACACAGGCAGAGGGAGAAGCAGGCTCCATGCAGGGAGCCCGACGTGGGACTTGATCCCGGGACTCTAGGATCAGGCCCTGGGCTGAAGGCGGTGCTAAACCACTGAGCCACCCGGGCTGCCCATACTGAGTCTTTAAAATGTTCTTCTCAAATTTAAAATTTCATAATGAATAAAAGCCAACTGTTTTATCCATTTTGCCTCATAATATGCAGGTACACTGGAGGCTTTTGCTGAAAATAGCAAACAGTTATGGTAATAATTTTTGTTAATCCTAACCATATTGTCAGAGTTTTTCAGTTCCTTATTTATTTTAAAGCAAGCGCTGTGCCCAACTTGGGGCTTGAACTCATGACCCCAAGATCAAGAGCCACCTGCTCCACGGAATGAGCCAGCCTGGCACCCTATATAAGGGGCATTTCTATGATATCATTATAATTTATTGGTAAACTCTGTAACAGCTTTCAAGTTGGAAAACAAATTTAATATAACTCTTAAAAATAGATGCCTACTGTATAATATAATCCAGTATTTTATTTTATTTTTTTTAAATCTTTTTTTTTTTTATTTTTATTTATTTATGATAGTCACACAGAGAGAGAGAGAGAGAGGCAGAGACACAGGCAGAGGGAGAAGCAAGCTCCATGCACCGGGAGCCCGATGTGGGATTCGATCCCGGGTCTCCAGGATCGCGCCCTGGGCCAAAGGCAGGCGCCAAACCACTGCGCCACCCAGGGATCCCTAATCCAGTATTTTAGAAGCAGAAATATCCATTTCATATTGAATATACAGGCTTTGGCTACTGGACTTTTTTTTTTTTTTTAAGATTTTATTTATTTCTCCGTCTGCTTGTGTCTCTGCCTCTCTCTGTGTCTCTCATGAAAAAAAATTTAAAAAAAAACTTTTAAAAAATATTTATTTATTTGAGAGAGCATGCGCATGCATGCAAGTAAGGAGAGGGAAAGTAGATTCCCGGTTGAGCAGGGAGCCCAACATGGAGCTGAATCCCAAGATCCCAGGAGCCAGGGATCATGACTGAGCCAAAGGCAGACGCTCAACTGACTGAGCCACCTAGGCACCACTGGCTGTAGGACTTTAAAAAGTGCTAGTAAAGAAAACACTCTACAGATTCTAAGGAGTGAGCCTTGTTGTAGAGGGTCCACAGTGCTGGGGCAGCATGAGCAAGGTGGAGAGTGGTAGAAAATGAACTTTTTTTTTTTTTTTTTTTTTTTTAAGATTTTATTTATTTGACAGAGAGAGCACAAGTAGGGAGAGGGAGAGAGGGAGAAGCAGGTTCCTGGCTGAGCAGGGAGCCCAACTTGGGACTTGATCCCAGGACCCCAGAGTCATGACCTGAGCTGAAGGCAGATGCTTGACCGACTGAACCACCAGGGTACCTTAAGCCCTGGTAACTTGTGCAGGTGATAGTGTAGGAGTGATGGGAAGCCATGAAAAGGTTTTAATTGGAGACTGTTACAACCTGGGTTTTTTTTGTTTGTTTGTTTGTTTGTTTTAATAAGGAAATTTTCAAAAACAGATGTAGAGCTACTGTAATGAATCCATCACTCAGTTATTACAGCGATCAGCTTTTTGCCCTCTATCTGTTCCCTCTTTTTTTTTTTTTTTTAAGATTTTAAAAATTTATTCATGAGAGAGGCAAACCACTGAGCCACCTAGGGATCCCCCCCCCCCCCTTTTTTTTAAATTAAGCTCCATGCCATTGTGGGGCTGGAACTCACAACCGTGGCTCAGGTCGTGATCCTGGGGTCCTAGGATCGAGTCCCACATCAGGCTCCCAGCAGGGAGCTTGATTCTCCCTCTGTCTATGTGTGTCTGCCTCTCTCTGTGTGTCTCTCATGAATAAAATATTTTTTTATTGAAGGATTTTTTTTTACTATTCTATTGAAGTATAATTTATATACAGGGAAGTAGACAGAGATAAATTTTTCACAACCTGTAACCGGCAGACCTTATCAGCATCCCTGAAGTCCCTGTTTTGCTCCTTCTAATCACAAACCCTTCCTCCCCAAAGGTCCCCACAACCATGACCCCTGACACTGAGATTAGGTTTGAAATGTGTTTTTGGCAACACCAGTCATACTGCCCTGCATCAGTAAATGCGAGATGGTGTGTGGTGTCTGTGGAAACCATAAGTAGAACACCTCAAACCTTTGGCCTTTGTTATCAAACCTGCTATTGCAAGTACTGTCAGCTTGCCTGAGTTGTCATTTTCTTTCAGGGGCTACTGTTCCCGTAGACAAAGACGTCTTCGGAAAACACTCAACTTCAAGATGGGGAACAGGCACAAATTTACAGGGAAAAAAGTAACTGAAGATCTTCTGACTGATAACAGGTACTGCATGCTCCATGCTAGTTGTTAAATACTTCTTGCTAATACATGTATCAGGCACTTATGTATTAGACGCTGTGCCAGAACTCTGTCTCAGTTGATGCTTCTTGCAGCTCTCTGGAATAGACACGTGTACTATTAAGTTACAAGATGAGGAAACTGAGCCTCACAGAGGTTCAGTAAGGTTTTCAGGAGCTGTGCTGGAGTGCCGAACACTGGAGTCTGCAGTTAGGACCTGATGGGGTATTGGTGAGGGTTCTGGAATGCACGTTTCAGTGTATACTTAAATCCATGCATCTTAAATGGAATCTGTGTGTGAATTACTCCTGGAGAGTTTTGTGTTTCAGTGCATTCACAGAAGGATCAGTCTGTCAAGCAACATGTAGTAGAGGTGTCTAGGCCAGTTCCTCAGATTTCAGCCTGTGGGCCAAATTGGTCCTTTTGTCATCTGATTTGGTAAAGTGCTTTTTGTTTGTTTTGTTTTGAGTGAGAGCGCATTTGGGGGTAGGAGGGGATGAGAATCTTAAGCAGGCTCCACGTTTAGTGCAGATCTGCTGTGGGCTGTCTCACTACCCTGAGATCATGACCTGAGCTGAAATCAAGAGTTGAATGCTTAACCCAGTGAGCCACCCAGGCGCCCCCGTGTTTGTAAAGTTTTATTATCACACAGCCATTTATTTAGGTATTGCTTATAGCTGTTTTTGTGCCAGAGGAGCAGGGTAGTTGTGACAGAGACCATATGGCCTATAAAACCTAAAATGTTTACTGTTGAGCTCTTTACAAAAAAATGTTTGCTGTCCCCTAATCTAAATATGTGGCCAGGACAGGACAGAGCTGAGACACCATCTTGGACATAGAAGAGTTGGAGAGGCACAGTTCTTGAACCTGGTTGACTGTGATCTTGTTGAGAGATACTAGTCAAGTTCAAAACAAGGAGCACTGTAGCTGCTGTATTGTATGTCATTTACTCTTAAGAATTCTGAAGTCTTGGGCAGCCCGGGTGGCTCAGTGGTTTAGTGCCGCCTTCAGCCCAGGTTGTGATCCTGGAGAGCCAGGCTCGAGTCCCACATCGGGCTCCTTGCATGGAGTTTGCTTCTCCCTTTGCCTGTGTCTCTGCCTATCTGTGTCTCTCACGAATAAATAAATATAATCTTTAAAAAAAAAAAAAAAAAAGAATTCTGAAGTCTTGAAAATTGGTTATTTTGTTTTTTTAAGTAATCTCTATACCCAGCATGGGGCCCGAACTCACAGCCCAGAGATTAAGAGTCATATGCTCTTCTGACTGAGCCAGCCAGGCGCCTGGCGGGGGTTGGGGGGGGGGGGGGGGCGTTGATTGGGAAACCAGGAAGCCAGTGTTGAGGAGGCTGGACCTTGAGGGATTTCTGAGAGGAAAGAACATTCTGTGTGAGGGAAACATAATGCCTAGGTGTCTGAATGTACTTTAGGAATTATAATACTCTGGATGGTTGTTAGCTGCTGCTCAGGCAGTAGAGAGGCTGGGAGTTTGGTGTATGGAGGCACAGAAAACTAGAGCTTAGAGACCGTGGTGGGATTCAGCAGGATGTATCAGTTAAATCTAATGAGAACAGGTTAGGAAGGATCTCTTATAGTGGGATCTTTTATTTCGAAGAGACAAGATTAAGCTGATGTTTAAGGAATATTAAGGCATTAGTTTCACAAAAGATTCTCCAGTGGGCAGCCCAGGTGGTTCAGTGGTTTAGCACCAGCTAGCCAGCTAGTGCTGCCTTCAGCCCAGGACGTGATCCTGGAGACCCAGGATCAAGTCCCAGGTCAGGCTCCCTGCATGGAGCCTGCTTCTCCCTCTGCCTGTGTCTCTGTCTCTGTCTCTCTCTCTCTCTCTCTCATGAATGAATGAATGAATGAATAAAATTTAAAAAAAGAGATTCTCCAGTATAACAATAAAGTGACTAATTTAATCGGTCCTTAATAAGTGTCAAACTCTGGTTTAAGTATATTACATGTATTACTGCATGGGAGATTGAGGCACAGAAAGGTTAGTACTTTGTCCAACATCACATAGCTAGTGACGGATGACACAGAGATTCCAATCCTGACTCTAGAGCCTTTTTCTTAATCACTTCAGTATATTGCTTCTTAAGAACTTAGTTTTCAGTTGGGTTGGGATGGAAGTGACGTTTATTCAAAGATGAGGCCCAGTTGTGTGCCTGGACTGCCTCTTTGCTAAAATTAGGGTGGGGTAAGTCTGGGTTTGTCAAGTTGAGGTGGTAGCAGTGTTTTTAGTGAGACGTGTCTGGTAGGTGGTTAGAAACTTGAGGTGGAGCCTGGTCAGAGATACCGATCAAGTGCCATGATCAATACTCTGAGAAGAGTAGTTCTGAGGAGGAAAGCCAGGCAGGGCGTAGAGAGAAGTTGAGAGGCTGAAGCTTGTGCCTTAGGGAATATCAGAGTCTGATGCTCCTGGCGTTCATCATGTTCTCTCTCATTTAGATATTTGCTTCTGGTTCTGATGGATGCTGAACGAGCCTGGAGCTATGCCATGCAGCTGAAACAGGAAGCCAACACTGAACCCCGAAAACGTTTCCACTTGTTGTCTCGCCTTCGCAAAGCTGTGAAGCATGCTGAGGAATTGGAACGCTTGTGTGAGAGCAATCGCGTGGATGCCAAGACCAAGTTAGAGGCTCAGGTCAGTGACTTAACGTCTGCTTTGCTTTATTGTGAAGATTGGAGACGTGACTTTATGGTTAAAAAACATTTTCTTTCTTTCTTTTTTTTTTTTTCCTTTTTTTTTTTTTTTAATTTAAATTCAGTTAGCAGGGCAGCCTGGGTGGCTTAGCGGTTTAGTGCCGCCTTCAGCCCAGGGCATGATCCTGGAGACCCTGGATTGAGTCCCATGTCGGGCTCCCTGCATGGAGCCTGCTTCTCCCTCTGCCTGTGTCTCTGCCTCTTTCTCTCTGTGTCTCTCATGAATGAATAAATAAAATCTTTTTTTAAAAAAAATTTAGTTAACATATAGTGTATTAATTAGTTTCAGTCATAGAGTTCAGTGATTCATCAGTCTCATAATATCCAGTGCTGATTATATCACGTGCCCTCCTTAGAACAGTTTCTTAATGTTATAAATTGACGGGAGAGGAAATAACACGGTCTTGCTTTTTCAAGGCAAAGTTGGCTTCTCTTTTGTTTTTGAGCTCTTGGTTTGTTGTTGTTTTCTTCCCCCCACTTTATGTATGTATGTATGTAATTTCTGCGCCCAGTGTGGGCCTTCAGCTCATGACCCCAAGATCAAGAGTCACATGTTCCACCAACTGAACCAGCCAGGTGCCCTGAGCTGCTGGTTTTTAATAATCAGCTTTAACTTTTTAAAAAAAGTTCATGCATCTCTGAAAATGAAGATAAAAAGCTTGACTCTTAGATCTGGGAAGTTCACAAAATGGAACATTTTTTTTTCAGGACTCTGCATTTTTTAAAATTTAATTTTATTTAAATTCAATTAGTTAGGGATCCCTGGGTGGCACAGCGGTTTAGCGCCTGCCTTTGGCCCAGGGTGCAATCCTGGAGACCCGGGATCGAATCCCACGTCAGGCTCCCAGTACATGGAGTCTGCTTCTCCCTCTGCCTATGTCTCTGCCTCTCTCTCTCTCTCTCTGTGTGACTATCGTAAATAAATGAAAATTAAAAAAAAAATTCAATTAACATATAGTGTACTATTTCAGAGAAATGAGAATTTATTTATTTTCATTTTTTTATTGGAGTTCAGTTTGCCAACATATAACACCCAGTGCTCATCCCATCAAGTGCCCCCTCAGTGCCCATCACCCAGTCACCCCATCCCCCCGCCCACCTCCCCTTCCACTACCCCTTGTTTGTTTCCCAGAGTTAAGAGTCTCTCATGTTTTGTCATTCTCTGATTTTTCCCATTTTCTGTCCTTTCCCCTATAATCCCTTTCACTATTTTTTATATTCCCCATATGAGTGAAACCATATAATGATTGTCCTTCTCCGATTGACTTAACTTCACTCAGCATAATACCCTCCAGTTCCATCCATGTCGAAGCAAATGGTGGGTATTCTTCATTTCTAATGGCTGAGTAATATTCCATTGTATATATAGACCACATCTTCTTTATCCATTCGTCTGAGAATTTTTAACTTATTTATTCATGAGAGAGAGAGAGAAAGAGTCAGAGACACAGGCAGAGGGGGAGAAGAGAGAGAGGCAGAGACACAGGCAGAGGGAGAGGAGCAGGCTCCATGCAGGGAGCCCGGCATGGGACTCGATCCTGTGTCTCCAGGATCAGGCCCTGGGCTGAAAGCGGGCTGGATGTTGAAGTAGTTCCCTTCCCCCCTTCCAGGCTTACATGGCTTACCTCTCAGGAATGCTGCGTTTTGAACATCAAGAATGGAAAGCTGCGATTGAAGCTTTTAACAAGTGCAAGTAAGTGGTCTGATTCAAAAGCTATGGCCAGTTTCACTTGTATGTAGTTCCATTCAGGCTGCAGATCATCTGATAAGATTGTTTCTAGAGAAGTACAATTATTTATTTAAGATTTATTTATCTTAGAGTGCACGCAGGAGAGAGCACACAATGGGGAGGACAGAGGGAGAGAGAGAATCTCAAGCAGACTCCCTACTGAGCGAGGAGCCTGACATGGGGCTCAGTCTCATGACCTCAAGATCATGACCTGAGCTGAAATCAAGAGTTGGACACCCAATCAACGGAGCTAGCTCCAGTTATTTATTTATTTTTCATTCCCTTTAGGAATATTGATTATTCTCATTCATCCTTAGAACCATGCTAATTCTCATAATTGATAGAAGGGTCTCAAAGTGCCATGTTTTGTTTTTAGCTGATATGTTCCCTTTTATTTTCTTAAAATAAGGCTGTTGTGAAAGCTAATGTTTCTTTCCTCACAGAACTATCTATGAGAAACTAGCCAGTGCTTTCACAGAAGAGCAGGCTGTGCTATACAACCAACGTGTGGAAGAGATCTCGCCTAATATCCGCTACTGTGCATATAACATTGGTGAGCAGAGGCTGAGTTGAGCAGAAATGGGTGGGTTGGTGGTAGTTCATCTCAGAGAGCCCTAGAGGATTTATTTAACTTTCACGCTTTCCTTGTCCCTGCCTCCATCCTTGGCATGGGTTTTGGCTGATGAGAAAAGTAGAGCTGTCAAAGTCAGCCCAGCTTAAAATCACAGAATGCAGTTCCTTTGCTTTGTTTCCATCATGCCAAGTTCTGTACTCCTCAGGAGCTTTGTAAAGGGACTTGGGGTTCACCAAAACTTGCTTCTGCAAGGGGAAGAGCTCAGATTTGAATCTAGTGGTTCTTGAGAGAACAGACCAGACCCTTGAGGATTTCCACTCAATAGCTTTCTCTTTCTCAGGGGACCAGTCAGCTATCAATGAACTCATGCAGATGAGATTGAGGTCTGGAGGCACTGAGGGTCTCCTGGCTGAAAAATTGGAGG
The DNA here is from genome assembly GCF_048418805.1 of Vulpes vulpes. Lineage (NCBI taxonomy): Eukaryota > Metazoa > Chordata > Mammalia > Carnivora > Canidae > Vulpes > Vulpes vulpes. The sequence continues at coordinate 5,267,145 of NC_132781.1, forward strand.
TAATGTAGTCTGTACATTTTTGTGAACTCTTTGGTTTAAAAAAGTCCAGAAAAAGAAGTAATCCATAATCTCAATACTCAGCATAATTACTATTAATATGTGTATATTTCTATCCCTGTTTTTTTTTTTTTTTTTTTTTTTAAGATTTTACTCATTTATTTGGTGGGCTGGGGGATGGAGCACACAAGCAGGGGGAGCAGCAGGCAGTGGGAGAGGGGGAGCCAACTCCCCACTGAACAGGGAGCCTGATATGGAGCTCCATCCCAGGACCCTGGGGTCACAACCTGAGCCAAAGACTCAACCAACTGACCCACCCAGATGTCCCGTATATCCATGTATTTTTAATTAAAAACTTTTTCATTTAATATTGTAAAGTATTCAATTTTTTATCTCACTTATTTTCTAAGCAAGTAATGTAGGCAAATTAAAAAAGGAAATACAAAAGGTGGGGGAGAACTAAAATGGTAAAATCAGAGGTAACCATTACATACGTGTGTATGTGTATGTATGATTTTATTGGTTTATTTAGAACGAGAAAGAGCCCAGGTGGGGGAAAGGGCAGAGGGAGAAGGGGAGCAAGAAGCCCCAGCAGACTCCCTGCTGAGTGCAGAGCCTGACTCGGGGCTCAATCCCACAACCCTGAGACCACACAACCTGAGCCAAAACGGTCAGATGCCTAACCGACTCAGCCACCCAGGCACCCTGAAAAGGCATATATTTTCTAAATGGGATCTTAGTATAGTGTTTAATAATGTGTTTTTTAAATACAATATCCCAAGTATTTTTTTTCACTTCAGTAAATATTCCTACACTGTCATATCTTGATAGCCATGTGGTACTCTTGTATTGAAGTCGGCTTCACATGAGCACTTCGCTGTTGTTAAGTGATAAATAATATTACCGTAAATATCCTTCTTGTACACATTTTTAGTTATTTCCTTAGGATACGTTCTTAAATGTGGCATTGAATATTTTGGGAGCTTTTGATTCATAGTGATAAATTTCTTTAGATTTCTCTTAATTCAGGACATCTGGTTAGCTTAGCAGTTGGGCGTCTGCCTTTGGCTCAGGGCATGATCCCAGAGTCCTGGGATCAAGTCCCACATCAAGCTTCCTGAATGGAGCTTGCTATTCCCTCTGCATGTTTCTCTCTCTCTCTCTCTCTCTCTCTCTGTCTCTCATGAATAAATAAATAAAATCTTAAAAAAAAATTTCTCCTGATTCACATTTCTGCTTGCAATATATACAAGTATGTTTTTTTCTCACACTCTTACCAAAGCTTAGTGTTGCTTTTTTTATTTAATTTTTTTAAGTTAAAAAAATTTTTTTATCATTATTTTTTTAAGTAGTCTCCACATCCAACTTGAACTCACTACCCCGATGCCAAGAATGACATGGGCACTGAACCAGCCAGGTGCCCCAATGTCGCTGTTTTAAATTTTCTGTTATGTCCTTTTCATGTTTGAATTTCTATAAATTAGGATAAATGATACACCAAGGAGGGATTTATTTATTTAAGATTGTATTTATTTATTCATGAGAGGCAGGGGGGCGGGGCAGAGACATAGGCAGAGGGAGAAGCAGGCTCCATGCAGGGCAGCCTGATGTGGGACTTGATCCCAGGACTCCAGGATCACAACCTGAACCAAAGGCAGACGCTCAATCACTGAGCCACCCAGGTGCCCCACCAAGGAGGAATTTAAATACCATTTATATATACTAGTATATAAGGTGTAGTATGTTGGTTATAGAAAGAGACCACTTTCAGCATCAACAATTAAAGCTTTGACTTCTGAAAACTATTTTCCAGGCATTGATCACTCAGACTCGGGCCAAACAGGCAGCCACCATGAGCGAAGTGGAATGGAGAGGGAGAACGGTTCCAGTGAAGATTGACAAAGTGAGGATCTTTTTGTTGGGATTGGCTGATAACGAAGCAGCCATTGCCCAGGTAAGGAGCAGCTGCCCGTTCTGTCATCCATATATGTTTGAAGTTGTCCTCGTGTGCTTAAGGTGTAGATGGGTGTTCATTTCTCACAAAACAAAAACTCGTCTTAATGCTATTTGGGATTTGGTCACCAAATTATTGTAAAGGCTGAGCTCATAGAAGAGTTGTTGCATTTAGAGGGCAAAGAAATTGGCAGTGGCACTCCTCGACATGGACATAGAAATGGGAGTGGTGAGAGGCTGGCTTAATGGAAGGGGTCCTGTCCGGCCCAGCAGGTGGTGCAGCAGCTTAACTGTTGCTGTCTGACCTCTTGTCCTAGCCTTCTATCCCTAAAGGGGCCCCCCCCTTATTCCTGAGCCGTTTCAGAAGAGCGTGGCTAAGCCAGAATATCTTGTTTGACATGAGGCATTTACGTAACGTTCATACAAAGCGGTACTACTTGATGTTGCTTACTGACTTAATTGTTACCTGTTCATGGGTATGAACACCTGAGTTTCAAAAGATGAGAGATCCGGGTAATCTTGGTTTGTACAAAGTAGACTGTGACAAAGGCACTTTTTGGATCTCTTCCTTGAGGTGAAAAGCATCTAAAGAAAACCCCTGGCTGCTGAGCAAATCTGCAGCCTCCCCATGAACCACGGGCATTTCCTGCCACTTCACAGTAAGCTGTTGTACCCTAAGTCATTTGTATGTGGGAGTGCTTTCTTTGTTAGTTGTGCTCATGAGTTGTTTTAAGCGCCCAAACTTTTCAGTGACTTGTTCTGAAGTAGCTACACTGGGTTGAGGACACTTCAGCAGTGGAAGATCAGAGCTGCCATCAGTGACAGTGGGACAGGAGTTCTGGCTGCAGTCAGAGTTGGGGGAGGCCCAGGGAGCAGATAAATAGGGGGCTCCTTAGGAATGGGGCCACAGACATATATTAAAGGACAAGGAAAATTAACATTTATTAATTTTAAAAAGTTATTTAGCTTAAAGTTTAGAAAAGGTAAGTGTTTTTAAGAGATCAGCTGATAGTCCCACTTCCCATATACTTTCATTGATGTTACATTGTGCTGATAAAAAGGACAAGACTTGATTTCCTTTTAGTCTTCATAGTCATAAGAGGTGTTAACGTATTTTCTCACTTGTTGAGATCATACCTCAATACACTTCTTTTTTTTTTTTTTTTTAAGATTCCATTCACCCATTCATAGAGACAGAGAGAGAGGCAGAGACACAGGCAGAGGGAGAAGCAGGCATCATACAGAGAGCCTGATGTGGGACTTGATCCCAGGGTCTCCAGGATAACGCCCTGGGCTGCAGGCGGCACTAAACCGCTGCGCCACCAGGGCTGCCCCCTCAATACACTTTTGAATCCTGTTTTACTTATCATGTTGTAAGGATTTTCCATGGGCTTACGTATCAATTCACAAACTTTAAGAATATGCCGTGGCTACCTGGACAGAAACACCACAGAGATGAACAAAGGAGGGTCACGGTCTTCCTTAATGTCTTAGATACGCTGCTTAAAGCTTTTGTGTTTTGACATTTTTAACCCTACGGGGTGGGTGATACTCTCATTGTACAGATGGGAAAATAGGTCTCAGAGAGACTGTATAACTTGTACACAGCCATACATGTCTGATAGAAGGGAGTGCTTGCCTGTAAACCATACCCTTTTGACTCCAAAGAGTGCATATTCCTTGAACTTTTCCACATATCAGGAAGACTAGTAACAGGATCATTTTACCTGAATAGCTAATGTAATCTTAATTAATGTGATCTTATAATACATGGTACACACAAGCAGAGTCCTGGGCCCTGGGAAAGACTGAATGAGCAGAATGTTAATTGAAAAATAGTCCCTGGGAAGGAATCCTCTCCAATTCAGTAGATTAGTGGGGGTAGGGGAGTTTCCCACATGGGAAGAGAAGGTTTAGTGGTGTTTTGTCTGAATTTATCTTTTTCCTGTTTTGTATGCATAATTAGAAAATGAAGACCCATATGGGGGAGATCTTTTTACCTTATTCGTAAAACCAGCTTGAGCAAAATTAGCTGAAGTGAAAGCATTTTACAACTGCATGTGAAGCCATTGCTTCTAAAATTGAAGGTCATGGGCAGCCCTGGTAGCTCAGCTGTTTAGTGCCGCCTTCAGCCCAGGGCCTGATCTTGGAGACCCAGGATCAAGTCCCACGTTGGGCTCCCTGCATGGAGCCTACTTCTCCCTCTGCCTGTGACTCTGCCTCTGTGTGTGTGTGTGTGTGTGTGTGTGTGTGTGTGTGTCTCATGAATAAATAAATAGAATCTTTATAAAAATAATAAAGTTGTAGGTCATTTCAGGCATGTGATGACTAGTTGAGCTTTGTGTACATTTTTAAAGGGATTACTCTCAAATTTGATTATTAGTATATTTTAAGGGTTGACTTCTTAGTCTTCAGATCATAGTGTTTTGTTTTTTTTTAATAGGTTTTATGTATTTGAGAGAGAGGGCATGCACATGCAAGAGGGAGAGAGGGAAGGAGCACATGTATGTGGGCAGGGAAATGTACAGAGGGAGAGGGACAAGCAGACTCCCTGCTGAGCAAGGAGCCCTATGTGGGGCTGGATCCTAAGACCCTGGAACCATGACCTGAGCCGAAGACAGATGCTTAACTAAGTCACCCAGGTGCCACCACCCCCCTTTAAAAAAATTTATTTATTGAGAAAGCATACTCGGGTGAGGGAGCAGAGGGAAAGGGAGAGAAAAATCTCAAGCAGACTCCCCACTAAATGAGGAGCCTGACTTGGGGCTCAGTCTCACAACCCTTCAGGTCATGACCTGAACTGAAACCAAGAGTTGGACACCCAACTCACTGAGCCACCCAGGTGTCCCATAGCTGTTGCTTCTAAAGCAGTTTAAGATTGGCCAAAATTGGGATGCCTGGGTGGCTCAATGGTTAAGCGTCTGCCTTTGGCTCAGGTTGTGATCCTGGAGTCCCGGGATCAAGTCCCGTATCAGGCTCCCTGCGTGGAACCTGCTTCTCCCTCTGCCTATGTCTCTGCCTCTCTTTCTGTGTCTCTCATGAATAAATAAATAAAATCTTTAAAAAAAAAAAAAGGGCAAATTTTGGTTGTATTGGCAAGAAAAAAACCCAACGACATTGGGGTGCTTGGCTCTTGGTGGCACATGTGACTCTTGATCTCAGGGTTGTTAGTTCAAGCTCTATGTTGTAGGTGGAGCCTACTTAAACAAACAAAAAAAAAAACAGCAATGTTATTCCAACCTTGAATAGATTAAAAAAAAATACAGTTGACTCTTGAACAGCACAGGTTTGAACTATGCAGGTCCACTTATAGGTGGAATTTTTTGATAATACAATACTGTGAATGTAGTTTTCATATGATTTTCTTAATGTTTTCTCTCCTCTAGCATACTTTATTATGAGAATATAGTATATAACATAGATTATAGAATCTAGTATGTATCAGAAGGGAGGTGGGTGGGCCAGATGGGAAAAGAGTACACTGATAAAAAAAAATAAAACGATTTAAAAAAAAATAAAAAGGACATAAACTCAAGGCCTCACTCCTCAGAGATTTTGATTTAGTAAGTCTGAGTTGGAGCCTAAGAATTTGCTTTTTGGAGATCCCTGGGTGGCTCAGCAGTTTAGCGCCTGCCTTTGGCCCAGGGCATGATCCTGGAGTCCCAGGATCGAGTCCCACATTAGGCTTCCTGCATGGAGCCTGCTTCTCCCTTTGCCTATGTCTCTCTCTCTCTCTCTCTCTCTCTCTCTGTGTGTGTCTTTCATGAATAAATAAATAAAATCTTAAAAAAAAAAAATTGCTTTTCTTGTAAGCTCCCAAATGATGGTTGTTGGTCCCAGGATCATGCTTTGAATAGTTCTACAAATCTTAATTATTTTATTTATTAGGAATTTGTGGAAAGATGAAAGAAAGTTAAAAGGCTTTGGCAAGCAAAAAGGGGGGAGAAAAGAATACAGTATATATAATAGACATGACACCCAAAGTATGCATCAGTCAACTGTTTGTTATTGGTGAGGCTTCCTGTCAATAGCCTATTAGTAGTTAGGTTTTTGGGGAGTCAGATGTTAATACTCAGATCTTCGGCTGTGCCAGGGGTCTATGCCCCTAACCCCCACATTGTTGAAGAGTCAGCTGTACTCAGAGTCAGTCATCTCAGTACAGCTGCTGCTAGTTCTGTGTTCTCACCTCATCATTAGTGTTTGTGTTTATATTGTCAAGTATATTCTATTTAGTACCTATCTTTAATATATACAGATAATAGCAAGTGTACTTGTTTAAATGCTGTTTAATCAAAATACACCTTTTGGCATTTGGATTCTATACAGGTTTTAAGTAAATGTAAATTATGGAACAGTGAAAATTTTATAGATGGATTTTTCCATATTTTTGATTACTATTGTAGAATAAATTACCTAAAATGAAAATACTGCATAGACTTAGAAACGCATATGTATGTTATACTGTATCATATATATTTATATATTAAAGATTTATTTATTTTAGGGAGAGAGAGAAAACAAGTGTGGGTGGTGGGGGCAGAGGGAGAGAGAACATCTTTTTTTTTTTTTTTTTTTAAGATTTTATTTATTTATTCATGAGAGATACAGAGAGAGAGAGGCAGAGACACAGGCAGAGGGAGAAGCAGGCTCCATGCAGGGATCCCGTTGTGGGACTTGATCCCGGGTCTCCAGGATCATGCCCTGGGCTGAAGGCGGTGCTAAGCCACTGAGCCACCTGGGACATCTTAAGCAGGCTCCACACCCAGCTTAGAGCCCAGTATGGAGCCTGATCTCATGAGCCTGAGATTATGACATGAACCAAAATCAAGAGTCGAATGCTTAACCAACTGAGTCACCCAGGTGCCTCTAAAAACATATATTTGATCTTTTTTTCTGATTGAATAAAGTTATTTAAATTAAGACTTTTCAATTTTTTTTTTTTAACATTTTATTAGAGAGCATGAACAAGGCAGGGTGGGGCAGAGGGAGAGAGAGAAACAGACTGCGTGCTGAGCTCGGAGCCTGATGCGGGGCTCAGTCCCAGGACCTGAGATTCATGACCTGAGCTAAAGGCAGACACCCAACCGACTAAGGCACCCAGGTGCTCCTTCAATTTTTTTAGGATTAGAGAGAGAGAGAGAGCATGAGCAGTGGGTAGGGGCAGAGGGAGTGGATGAAGCTGACTTGTTCTGAGTGGAGAGCCTGATGTGGGGCCTGATCCCAGAACTCCAAGATCATGACCTGAGCTGAAGGCAGACTCTTCGCCAACTGAGCCACCCAGGTGCCCTAAGAATTTTCAGTCTTGATTTAATGGAGAAATGTGTTTTTGTTTTTGTTTTTTAGATTTTATTTATTTGAGAAAGAGTGTGCCGAAGTAGGGAGGGGGAGAAGCAGGTTCCCCACTAAGCAGGGAGCCAGATTCTTGGATGTGGGACTTGATCCCAGGACCCTCAGATCATGACCTGACCTAAAGGCAGATGCTTAACTGACTGAGCCACCCAAAGGCCCCAGAAAATGTTTATTTTAAAGTTCTGTTAATTAAGTACTTGCCCAAAAAAAGTGAAATGGAAGGAGAGCAAAAGAATCTCGGTGTATTTGGTAGTTTGGGTTTTTTCTTCACATGCTTTGTTTTATCATGGTACTTAAGGTCCTTATCAAGAAAACCATCCTTCAATAAGTAGTTCTTTGAAGTAATATAAAGGCTTAGTAATGAAGGTGATACATTTTTGTGTTTTAATATTTTCTGAAGATCTCCAGCATTCACTTAAGCCCATTACCTTCTGTCTTACTAACATTGCTGAAGTCACTACATTTAAAAACATACGAGTACTTCTGCACACGAGGAAAAGAGTCCTTCCCACTGGATATGTTTTATTTAGTTCCATGGAGACCTGGTCCAAGATTTTATTTTGAAGGTAGGTAAGGATCTGTAGCCCAGGTTTCTTGCCCCGGCTTCTGCAGGCTTTTACTGCTAAAGGTAGCTACGCCTCAGTCAGATAGGGGCATTAGGAAACCTGACATCAGGCTTGCCCTGTGCCTGTGAAAATTTTGGTCAGGTACGCTGGGAATGGTGTATGGGTTTGTACTTGCTGTTCCATGGGATACAGTGTGGCATGTGTGAAGGATGTCAGAATGCAGAGGTTTAGAAGGAGCCATATGATGACAGTTTCACATTTTTGAGTTTGAGAGTAAGGGCTGAAGAGGGAAGAGTATTTGAAGGCTCACATGGTGAATTACATTGATTAACTTTGTGTTAAATTTGTATACCTGAGATAACCCCACTTAGTTATGGTATATTATTGTACTTTTTATATATAGCTGGATTTCACTTGCTAATATTTGAGAATTTTGCATCTATTTTCATGGCTTATAAGTTTCTTATAATGCCTTTTTTCAGGGTTTGGTATCAGGGTTATACACACCTCATAAAACAAGTTTGGAGATTTTCCTTCCTTGTTTCTAAAAAGAGTTTAGGTAATAACAGTATTTTTCTTTCTCAAATGTGTGTTATAATTAACCAGTGAAACTACTGAGCCTGGAGTTTTCTTTGTAGGAAGGGTTTTTGTGGAGGAGGGGTAGGTGGGATACAATTGTCAGAAACTTAGTTCAGGTGTACAGCATAATGATTTGATGTTTATGGGAAAGTTTTTAAATTTTGTTTTTGCTTGTTTTAAACAAAGGTAATTCATTTATGAGATAAAGAGCTACTCAGATTTTGTTTCATCTTGTGTTTTTTGGATGAATTGTCTTAGGAATGTCACGTGCATGTTGAATTTACTGACATAAAGTATATAATATTCCTTATCATTTCAGTGTTAACGCCTGTGAAGTACCTAGTTAATGTGTTGATTGCAGTGAATAGAGTTATCTCTGGTTGTTAAGGATCTTACAGTGCATTCAGGTTGCTTCTGAGTATGAGATTTTTAAATAACGTGGTAGATATAAAAGATGTAGATCAAACAAAATGTGTGTCAGTCGTAGGAAATTCCAGTAAGGTTTTAACCTTGAAACAGTTCAGTGCCTAACGTCCTATACACACAGTTATTAAATCTAGTTGGTAAGTAAAATAATTCAAGTGTAGTATGAAATAAAGTTTAGTTAAATCCTTAGAAGTCGGGTCTAGCAGTATAGCTGATTAAATGTCTGTTGAATTAAGTTAACCATGGGTTATTAACTAGGGAAAATGCCCTTGGCCATTTGAGGTTAATCCCAAGAAGAACCATGTGCCCCTTGGTGCCACTCCCAGATTATTTGGCTGGATATCACACAAGTCTTCACCATCTTGCCTGTTCTGATTGTGTGGTGTTGGTAACTGCCCTGGGAACCAAGAGCTATGCCTTAGAGATGCAGGGTTCTTAATTTCAGTGTTTCTTTTTTTTCTTCTTAAATATTTTATTTGTTTTTAAAGATTTTAATTTACTTACTTGAGGGGGTGGAGAGAGCATGACTTTGGGGAGGGGCAGAGGGAGAATCAGACTCCCCACTAGCAGGGAGCCTGACATGGGGCTCTGAACCCAAGACCCTGAGATTACTTAGTTTTGGGTTTGTTTGTTTGTTTTTTAAGATTTTATTTATTTATTCATGAGAGACACAGAGGCAGAGACACAGGCACAGGGAGAAGCAGGCTCCATGCAAGGAGCCCAGTGTGTGACTCGATCCCGGGACCCCAGGATCACACCCTGAGCCAAAGGCAGACACTGAGCCACCTTGGCGCCCCTAAAGATTTTATTTTTAAGTAATCTCTACACCCAACATGGGGCTTGAACCCATAACGAGATCAAGAGTCACACACTCCACCAACTAAGCCAGCCAGGTACCCCTTCATATTAACCTAGCTGGTGTGGGTCTTGCCCCCCTCTGGGAACTAGGATGCAAGAATTTGGTAGACCTAGTTTATGCCTGTTTGTAGAGGTTTTATGACATTTAAATACTAGAACAGCAGTTTACTGAAAAGCATGGAAGGAAGAAATAATTCAGAGAGATAAGTGTCAGACCGAAAAGACTGGAGCAGAGAATTAATCCGCTGCCAAATCCCAGTTGCAGAATTCTTGGTCTCCTGAGCCAGGCTTTATGTCTTCATGTGCTAAATAATTTGCCTTTATAATTTGTTTCTGTTTTGCTTTTTTTTTTTTTTTTTTAAGATTTTATTTATTTATTCATGAGAGACACACAGAGAGAGAGGCAGAGACACAGGCAGAGGGAGAAGCAGGCTCCATGCAGGGAGCCCGATGTGGGACTTGATCCCGAGTCTACAGGATCACTCCCTGAGCTGAAGGTGGCGGGCTAAACCACTGAGCCACCCGGGCTGCCCTGTTTTGCTTTATTAATACTTGATTCTACCTGACTTGTCACTCGTGGTTGCATTGTGAGGATGTTGTCAGGCCACTCTTTTGGAAAAGGTGGCAGGTTTGATGAGTCTTATCCTTGGGTTATGGTTAATATTTTAATGTGTGAGTGAAAGGGAGACCATTTGTCCTCTCTTTTTTTTTTTTAATTTTTTACTTATTTATGATAGTCACGCAGAGAGAGAGAGAGAGAGAGAGGCAGAGACATAGGCAGAGGGAGAAGCAGGCTCCATGCACCGGGAGCCGGATGTGGGATTCGATCCCGGGTCTCCAGGATGGCGCCCTGGGCCAAAGGCAGGCGCTAAACCGCTGCGCCACCCAGGGATCCCATTTGTCCTCTTTTAAACAAAAAACATCGCTGTTCCTGACGTTTGCATTCTCCTTTACCAGATTTCCATGTATTGTTTACTGGACCTTAGTCGCCCTAGGAAGGAAGGCTTAGTTCCCATTCCTTTGGTTCTCCTACCGGTGTGGTAGAGAATGTGGTCAGACTCGCCTTGTCTGTCTCTTAGCCATACCACCACCTTCCAGCAATTTTTGTAGATAAGTGAAAACAATCTGGAAACTTTTGAATAGCAGGGGGTCTCTACCTCAGGACACAACAGCTGGTTTTCCTCTGTACATGTACGTGTCCTTGAGACAGATCTTGAAGCTGTCAAAACACATCCTGGAGTGTTCCAAGTTTTATAAAAGTTGATCTAGAATTTTTTTTTTAGATCCAAGTAATACATTACTTCTGGGCTTAAGATTTCTGTCTCCTAGGCACACCTGGGAAAAGGTGCAAGCCGACCACAAATTCTTATGCAGAGAGTTTTGCTACTTGAGTTTAGGAGCACATTCTTGTTCATTCCATGGCTGACTTGGGAGGTCTGCATGTAGATGCTGAGGAATCCTGCCTCTGCATATAGAGAGGTATTTCTTGTTCTGTTGTCTTTTCAGGGTGATTTTAGCCTCCAAAATATGTATATAAATACGAGTGAAAGTAGCAAAGTACATTTTTGGCTTTCTGTTTGGAGACATTTTGCCCAGCCCAGAGAGACTCCTGAGAAGCTCTGCTACAGATTAGTGATCTCTGAGTCACAGTGCAGTGTGGGTGGCAGAAAATACAAGTGACTGAAGCCCTGCCCTTCTGATGGGCTTTTTCCTGCAGTGTGATTTAAGTCTTCTATAAAATGCCCAGTATAACTTAGACTTTTGTTACTTGGGAAACAAGTAAACTTGGGAAAGTTTACTTATGTTCAGTACCTTGCTGCCAAGATGCCCTTGTTCTGAGGGAATGAGAGCAATACATGGCAGTAAAGAGGTTTAGCATTTTTGCTTTATTTATTTATTTATTTATTTATTTATTTATTTTTGAGCTACACTCTCTTTACAGGAAAGCAGAACCTGTGTAGCTGGCGAAATAAAGTTTACTCTTCTTTTACTTTATATACCCATTGCCCCAAACATTGACCCCCACCCCCCTTTTTTTTTTTTTAAGATTTTATTTTTTTATTCATGAGACACACAGAAAGACAGGCTATGACAGAGTTCAGAGAAGGAGGCTCCCTGTGGGGAACTGGATGCAGGACTCCATCCCAGGACCACAGGATTGTGGCCTGAGCTGAAGGCAGATGCTCAACCACTGAGCCACCCAGGTGCCCTGAGCCCCACCCTTCTTAAAATGGTGTTGGTGGCATATCTGCCGGATTGCATGGCATCAAAATTGATTGACGAGCTCAGTGTGTCTCCAGTGTGTGTATGCACCTGCTGCCAAGTCTATTCACAGGTCCTATTCAGTTGTTAACTGTTACATGGCTCCCCCAGTCCACAGGATTTGTACTTCAAAAAATTTGGCCATCAAGTTTGACTAAGTTATTACAGTCTTGCTAACTTGAGGTGCTGCTTAATAGTGTTTTATGTGGGGATCCCTGGGTGGCACAGCGGTTTGGCGCCTGCCTTTGGCCCAGGGCGCGATCCTGGAGACCCGGGATCGAGTCCCACATCAGGCTCCCGGTGCATGGAGCCTGCTTCTCCCTCCGCCTGTGTCTCTGCCTCTCTCTCTCTCTCTGTGACTATCATAAATAAATAAAAATTTAAAAAAAAAAAAAATAGTGTTTTATGTGAAGTGTTTCTCTGCGCTTGAACATCTGTGGCTGTTTATGCTTGAATTAATGAAAATTTCAAGTGCTCAGTAGCCAACTGTGGCTGATGACTGCTGTACTAGACAGTGCAGCTAGAGAGCATTTCCATCCATTACAGAATGTTCTTTTTTTAAATAAAGATTTTATTCTTTTTAAAAAGGTTTTATTTGACAGAGCAAAAGTGAGCACAAACAAAAACGGGGGGCAAAAGAGGGAGAAGTAGGTTTGCTCCTGTGCAGGGAGCCCAATGCAGGGCTCCATCCCAGGACCCTGGGATCATGAGCTGAGCTTACGTTAAGATGCTTAACCAACTGAGCCACCCAATGGCGCCTCAGTAAAGATTTTATTTTTATATAATGCCTATACCCAATGAACGTGGGCCCAGACTCACAACCTGGAGATCAAGAGTCACATGTTTCCCTGGATTGTGCCAGCCAAGTGCCCCATCACAGAAAGTTCTGTTGGACAGTGCTGTGGTTTCAGTAAATTAATAGTGGCTATGTTTGCCTTTAGAAGTTTAAAGAATTGGGATCCCTGGGTGGTGCAGCGGTTTGGCGCCTGCCTTTGGCCCAGGGCGCGATCCTGGAGTCCCACGTCGGGCTCCCTGCATGGAGCCTGCTTCTCCCTCTGCCTGTGTCTCTGCCTCTCTCTCTTTCTCTCTCTCTCTCTCTCTCTCTCTGTGACTATCATAAAAAATAAAAAATAAAAATTTAGAAATTTAAAGAATGACTGTGCCACTGATTTTTTCCTAAGTTAGTGAGCACCAGGAAAGTCAATACAAATAGAAAAGTATGTTTGATTTATATTGAGTAATTTACAAGGAAGTGTTTTTTTTTCCCCCAACATTGGAAACTAGGAATAACATAAGAGTTCTTAAGAGAAGAAAAGGTTTTTCTTTAAGCCCCTACCAAGGGCGGGGGCCACGGGCGGGTGCAGAGCTCCCCCTGGCAGGCGGGGCACGCGCCGGCCCTCCCCCCCTCCCCCTCCCCCCGGTGCCCTCCTCCCCCCCAAAAAAAAGCCCCTACCAACGACTTAAAGGAGTGGGCGGTAATGTGTATTCTTTTGGGCTATCTTCGAGGTCAGTTGAATGTCAAGGGATCAGATTGGATGTTTCTGTGGAAAGTCAAATATAATAATGGAGTGTTGATCTTTTAATGTCACAGTGAGTCTGGTGGCGACACAAGTTCATCTCTTTTCTGCCTCTCATCCACTCCTACCTGCTCAGTCAGATTCTTTAGAATGGTAATGTGGTTCGGCAGGCACTCAGTTAATGAGTCACTTTTCCCTTATCCCAGCTGGCGACGCCCTTAAACTTGTACAAAGACTGTCATGGAGTGCTTGTCAATCTCAGCATAACCACTGGGAATATCTAGGTGCAGAATTTCTGTGGTGCAGGGAGCTTCGTATGATACTTAGAGGAAATATATTTTTGACTTGATACTGGTTAGTAACATTACTCACTTGCTTGGACCAGTATCTGTAAGTCTTTGGGGTTACATTTGTAAGAGTAACTCTGCTGGCACACAGTAGAGCTTAAAGACCATTTGTTCTCATTTGCCAGAGTTCAGGGATGTCAGGTGCAGGTCCTGAACAGAGGTGAAATGGTGGAGGAAAGTGGTAGAAAGTTCGATGATAGAAAAAAATTTAAAGCATCTGTTGTTTGACAGTTTCGGATCAATTGTACAGATTTATTTATTTTTTTAAATTCACGATAGACAGAGAGAGAGAGAGAGGCAGAGGGAGAAGCAGGCTCCATGCAGGAAGCCCGATGAGGGACTTGATCCCGGGACTCCAGGATCATACCCTGGGCCAAAGGCAGGCGCTAAACGGCTGAGCCACCCAGGGATCCCCAGATTTTTTTTTTTTAAGATTTTATTTATTTTTTCATGAGAGACACGGAGAGAGAGGCAGAGACACGGGAAGAGGGAAGAGAAGCAGGTTGTATGCAGAGAGCCTGATGTGGGACTCAGTCCCAGGACTCTGGGATCACGCCCTGAGCCAAAGGCAGATGCTCAACCATTGAGCTACCCAGGCGTCCCAGTTGTATAGATTCTTTTTCAGTACATTCACTTTATAGTTACACATACATGTGTATATATAAAATTCCATTTCCATATGAACAATGGGTAAGACTATAAGAAAAATCTTAACCTGGTGGAGACTAGTGACAATTGAAACGATCTGTGATTTGGGGTGTTTCTGCTGGATATGTGTGTGTGTTTGTGTGTGTGTGTATAATGGGGAGAATCAAGGCACTATGCCCTCCTCCCATTAGAATACTTTGGCTTACTCAGAGGAAAATTTTGTGCTGCATTCTGCCTTTGTTTAGGCTGAAAGTGAAGAAACCAAGGAGCGTCTGTTTGAATCAATGCTCAGTGAGTGTCGGGACGCCATCCAGGCTGTTCGGGAAGAGCTCAAGCCAGATCAGGTAGGACTGTCAGCTGGGCCACCGACTCTTGCTCTGGGCTTAGGTCCTTCTCAGTTTGTGTGTCTCATTCTCGGGGTGGAGGCTGGTCAAGGGGGAGGGGGGCAGTGGTCTGAGTGCACAGACTCTTAGCCATGGTATTTTTAGATCTAGTGATGGGCTGACAAACGACAGAAGCCTCTGAACTCCATTAGGTTGAGAAATTTTCTCTCCATCCTGTTCTTCTAATGGGTTCATTTTTTACCTGCTAAGCCTTTGGTCTCAAACTCATGGCTCCAGGTGGACGTTTCCAGTGCTTCCTTTTCCTAATGTCAGTATAATTCATTTGGTCATCCAGGCTGAAAACCTCAGGACTGTCTTTTTCTCTCTCTTCCCTGTCAACAGAAACCCTACTAATTCTCCCTTTGGCTTCATTGTCCACTTTTCCATCTCCCGCCTCTGCCCTGTTTCTGATTAGCCTTTTTTTTTTTTTTTAAAGATTTACTTATTCATGAGAGACATAGGGAGAGAGAGGCAGAGACACAGAGGGAGAAGCAGGCTCCATGCAGGGATCCTGATGTGGGACTCGATCCCAGGTCCCCAGGATCACACCCTGGGCCGAAGGCAGGTGCTAAACCACTGAGCCACCCAGCCATCCCTCTGATTAGCCTTTTGTCGTCCTATTCCTAGATTGCCACAGTGATCTGATGGCTTCTCCCATCTTGGTCTGGGTCCAGTTCTCCAGGTCTTTCCTTCCAGCAGCAAAAGTGGGATCTTTCTGGACCCCATCTCCCAGGTCTAGAGAGTGGGCTCCAAACTTTTCATGATCACCCCATAAGTAAAATTGATCATGTACCTCTTATACATTTATTTATAAATTATATACTTAATTATTCAGTAGAAATAAGATAAATAGAAGTTCCTTTTTTTTTTTTTTTTTTTTTTTAAAGATTTTATTTATTTACTCATGAGAGGCAGAGAGAGACAGGCTCCATGCAGGGAGCTTGATGTGGGACTTGATCCCAAGACTCCAGGACCACACCCTGGGCCAAAGGCAGGCACCCAACTGCTGAGCCACCCAGGCATCCCGATAAACAGAAGTTCTAATGTTGTTCCTGTATCACACTCTTCAGGTCATGTGCACCCTGCTTGAGAGCTCCTTGGTCCAGCAAATGCAGTTCCAACTCTGTGAGCTGGTGTCTATTTCCAGATATTTTGTTCTTCCCTTCTGGGTCCTCTGCCTCAAGCTGCTATACTCACCATCTGGTTAATATGCCTTTCCCACTCTGGTGCCCTCCTTCTGTGCTCCTTTCCCTCCTCACACCTGGCTTGTCCATCTTCTCCCTCCTCACCTGTCCAAACCTCACCTGGTGTTCAGTGTCCAGCTCATAGCTCATCATCTCTGAGAAGCTTGCCTGCACCATCCTAGCCCAGTGTCACCCACACTCTAAATATTTGGTACTAAAAATAAATAAATAAACAAACAAACAAACAAATAAATAATAAATAAATGTTTGGTACTTGTGGCTATAATTGTTTGATAGTTAACCAAGAATTACCTTTTTAAATATTTTATATTTTTTATGCTTTTTTCAAGATTATAAGCATATAAAAAGCAGCTATGTAGTTAGCATCTGCCCATGGTACCTTGAGTATAAAACATTCATAAGTATTAAGCTTTAGTCCCATTTCCTTTTCTCATTAAGTTGTCCTTATATACTATACTTCCCTTCATCCACTTAACAAGAGCCCTGCCCTCCATCATTCACCATGAACTCATAGCAGTTGTAGGGACACCTCTCAGAGTGTAATGAAGATGGTGATACCAAGGTGTCTTAGTTTCTCCTGTGGCTACTATAACATTACCACAAACTTATTTTCTTACAGCTTTGGGTGGTTGTTAATCTAAAAGTACATAGAGCTGTGCCCCTGTAGAAGTTCTCTTTTAAAAAAATTTTGTTTTAATTTTATTTATTTTAGAGGGGGAGAAAGAGCCTTTGAGCAGGGGGAGGGGTTGAGGTAGAGGGGAAGAATCTCAAGCAGACTCCATGCTAATTGTGGAGCCCATGGGGGGCTGGATCCCACAACCCTAAGATCATGACCTGAGCCAAAATGAAGAGTCGAATGCTTAACTGAACACCTCCAGGTGCCCCTCCTTTGGAAGTTCTAAGGGAGAAAGCCATTTCCAGCATGCCAGGGAATGCAATATCCAACTTCTAGAGGCCGTCTACACTTCTTGCCTTGTGTCCCCTTCCTCCATGTTCAGAGCCAGCAGCTCAGCACCTTCACTCCTCTCTGACCTCTGCTTCTATCCCAGGACCTTCTCTCTGTCACTGGCCCTCCTGCCTCCCTCCTAGAAGGAACCTGTAATTACACTGGGCCTACCTGGATAATCCAGGCTAATTAAGAGATCCTTCATCACATCTCTTACCATGTGAGGTAACACCTTCATAAGTCCTGGAATTAGGCCATATCTTTAGGAACCATTATTCAGCCAACTGCAAAAGGCTGAGCTGACAGCCTAAGGGGTTGGATCTCAGGACGTGGGTCTAAGGCACAAACCCTAAAATGGAGCCATGGGCCATGGACTGTCTGCTGTTCATGCTTTAGGTCTGGAGACTGGGAGCAGCGGGTAGGAAGCTTGGCTAGCCATTACTCGGACCTCTTACTTAAGTCCAGTTTTTAGATGCTCGTGACAACCGAGTGGCCTTGCTGTTCTAGAATATGCCCAGGAGGTCTTTGATATATCAAGAGCCTTAATTTACTAGAGCCTATGCCCATGTCCAGGGCACTTTGGGGACCACACCATAGAATGAGGCGGTCAGAGCCAAGGACAGGGTCAGCTGTCTTATCTTTACTTTTATTGATTTCTGCAGAAACAGAGAGATTACACCCTTGACGGGGAGTCCGGGAAGGTATCTAACCTTCAATACCTGCACAGGTAAGGGCTATAATTTTTTTTTTACTTTTTAACACTGTTGTAGAATGTATCATTGGAATGAAAGAATATATATAGTGTTCAGATATGTTTTAATTTCTGATTCATTATATAGCAAATAATATGTATATATGCCTGTTTTATCATACAAGAGTGTATGTGTTGCAAATAAAGAGTATGTATGTTGCATTTGTATATTATTCTATTACACCAATAATTTTAAATTTTATACATTAAGAATGAGAATACAGCCGGTAACTTTGAAGTCCCTGTGGCCCCACCCTGGTTATTTCTCCTCTTCTGGAGGTAACCACTATCCTCCTGGTGCTGGGCTCCTACGTTATGCTCCTCTATGTTCTGAATATATTGTCATCCCTTTTACATTTAAGTTCAATTTCAGTTCAGGTTTGTTCTATATGGACTTCGTTTTTGAGTGCGGTGTAAGATCTTCACATTTTTGCACGAGGATGGATTGTTCCAGTATAATTTACTGACAACACCATCCTTTTCCCACTCACCCACAGTGCTAGTTCCATCAGGCATGCATCCCATTTTCTCCTCACATGTTCTTTTCTGGACACTCTTCTGCTCTGCTCATTTATTTTCTGTACTTGCCCAGGACAGTGAATGTCTGTGATTTGGTAGTAAGTCTTGATGTCTGGTGGAGCACATCCTCCACCAGGTTTTCCCTCAGACATAGCTAGATTTCTCTTTCCTTTACTCTTTTATATACATTTTAAATCACCTTGTCAAGTTTAATTTTGTTTTAAAGGTTGGATTATTCTGTTCATCCAGAAGAGTAGCATTTTTGGAACTTTGTGGAGAGGAGTAAAATGACTTGGGAAAACTGCACTTCTCATCAGATTCTGTGCCCCATGTTCCATGTAACCTTGAAGTCTTCATTGCTTAGTTACTACTACTTGTAACTTTTTAGTGAACCTGGCACTGTTTTCAGCCATTCCCTTAACCCCTCCTTTTTTTGTAAAAACAAAACTATGCAGACACCTCTCCACTCTGTACCTTATTCTGTTTTAGGGAATTCAATATTATATGAATGTCAAATTCAATGCCAGATGACTCCAAGGGGTATTGAGCAAGAAGGACTGTTTGATGTCCTCTATTAAGCATCCTGTGAAAAAGCCGAGGCCCAGGATGTTAAGGGTTGTGTTTGTAGTAAACAGCCACAGAGAATCAGTCAGGGGTAGGTCCAACTTCCTAACCTTGAAAAGACCCTGAGAGCTTCATAGGGCTCAGAAAACCTTCAAATTGTGATGCACCCATGCCCTTGCATCTTTCCTCCCACCTTCACATCTAGCAGCTGTCAGAATCCTGGATTTCAGTTAGGAACTGGAGCCCAGAGGTGCCTGGGTGGCTCAGTCAGTTAGGCATCTGCCTTGGGCTTGAATCATGATCTCAGGGTCCTGGGATCAAACCTTGCGTCAGGGCTCTCTGCTCAGTGGGGAACCTGCTTCTCTCTCTGCCCCTCCTCCTGCTCTTGCACATGAGCTCTCTGTCAAATAAATAATCTTTAAAAAGAAAAAAGGAACTAGAGTTCAGCTTTTGGGTAAATTGACAGCAGGAATCAGGTAGCTCTGGTATTTTAATAAAACTTTGTAAAGAGGTATCTAAATTTCTCCACCACTCTGAATAATACTTGGAGAGTCTCTTTTTTTGAAAAGCTTTAGGAAAATCCATCTCCTGACCTTTCTTTCCCATTTCTCAGAAGTAGCCACTTTTAATTCTTTAAACAAATTTTCTTGGCATTTACCTCTATGTCTCCAAATGACGTTTGTGTTGCTACTTCCTGATTTTTGGATTTATGTATTTTGCACCACTTCTCAGGATAGCCCTCACTCCTCCTCTGTTCCCACTCTCCACCCTGACTCTTCTGATCTCCCAGATGACTTCCTTACAGGCCTTCTCATTTTGTGTACCATTTTAGTTTCTAAGGGCTTGTGTGTGTTCTTTGAATATTGATTTTTTTATTAAGGTTTTTTTGTTTTGTTTTTGTTTTGAGAGAGTGCTGAGCAGGAAGCCTGACTTGGGGCTGGATCCCAGGATCCTGAGATCATGGCCTGAGCCAAAAGCAGACACTTAACCAGCTGAGCCACCCAGGCGCCCCTGAATATTGATTTAAAAAAAAAAAAAAAAAGTTTCTCATTCTAAGCTATGACCAGAAAGTCTTCCCTCTCAGGGATTATTAATAATGGTTTTCTGAAATTTTCTTCTTCCTGCAAAGTCTGATTCTTCCAAGTTGTTTTCTCCTCTCCTTGGTTTTGAGCTGTTCTGTCTTATTAGATGTTTTTCTTAGCTGGTGATTCATTGACATCTACTCCGGTTAAAGAACATGGCTTGTGTAGTGGGAACTCCGCATTTGTGTGCAGGGCTCATAGCTGTGGCTTCACTGGAGGTGTTCTATCCAAGACCCTGACTCCAAAATCTTGGAGGGCCTTTCCTTGGGTGGGTCAGAGCCCCAGAATGTACCGGCAGCTCCTGTTCTAGAAGCCAAGTAGGAGAAGGCTAGAGGGCCAACACCTGGGACTTGACAGTCTCTTCATCCCCAGTGTTTATGGTGGAGCCCTGACTTCAACTCCAGGCTGTATCTTCCCCTAAGGATGTCTCCAGTCTTCTACCAGAGTAGGATAAGATCTAGAACCCTAAACACTTGACTCCCAAAATGCTTTTTAAACAGACTTTTCAGTTGTTACTGTATTTTTATCTTTAAGTATTATAAGAGATTTTCCAGGTGGTACAGTTAAAATTAGCAGGCATCATCTGTGGTACATACAGGTGTTCAGTACAAGACTGTCCCTAAGTATTTTCTGAGAAGAGAAGGTCATCGGATGAGTAGGAGCAGCTGTTCTGCAAGCTCAGTATCCTTGTAGTGTGGGCCAGGCAGTTAACAAATCCTTATTCCAGGAACAGGCTTGCCATCCATGGATCATCTCAAGGACTAACATTGACCTCCAAAGTCAGTAGCTTTGTGGCTCTTTAAGACAGGAACAGGGATATAATTCCAGCTAAAACCAAATTTCATCATAAGATCTCATAGCAGTTCCTTGCAGATTTGCCACCGAATAGCAGCCAGAATTGAGGGCCCCTTGAGCTTAAGACCCAGGTCAAATGGCCCTGCTGTGTGACACGCCCTCGCCCCCACGCCCTTCCCCTAGGTCAGTCCCAACTTGTGGTCCAGTGCTCTTCTCAGAACGCCAGCTTCCCTGAGTATAACCTGAGCTGACGTGTGGTACATTCCAGCTACCTGACTTATATCAAGCTGTCAACGGCCATCAGGCGGAACGAGAACATGGCTAAGGGGCTGCAGAAAGCACTACAGCAGCAGCCAGAAGATGAGAGCAAGCGCTCGCCACGGCCCCAGGACCTCATCCGGCTCTATGACATCATTCTACAGGTGACCCTCAAGGACTGGGGAAGCCAGAATGACTTAGCTTTGCATAGTGAAGGGGCTGTGACTAGCAGCAGCTGTTAGTGTCTCAGGAAGGAAGGCCTTGCTCTCGCTCAGCAGTGCATGAGCCCCACAGCTCAATGTGTTGATGTGTAGAGTCCAGCAAACCCTCAGGTATTCACTGAGCACTTCACCTGTGCAAGATCCTCTCCCACATGCCTGGGACTTCCTGAGACCTGAGGCCACACTGTCTTGGCTGCTGGGAGTTGGTCAGTGAGTAAGGTTGAGAGACACATGCACCCCATCCAGGCATCTGTGGGAGATGCCACACAGAGGGCCACTCTGAAATGAAAGCTCAGAGCCAAGAGATCCCCTATAGCTGACTTGGTCTGAGAAGTCTTGGAGGGAGGGGGAGGTAAAGTGTGAGCAGAGTCATGAAGGACAAACAGGCTTTTGGTGGCAGAGAGTGGGTGGCAGTGACACTAGGTGGATTTACTGCCAAGCCACTCCTCTGGAGTTTTCCATTACTTCTGACCTGGGCTCTCTTTTTGCCTGTGTGTGTTTTTATAAGGTCTCTTGTCAAAGACCCAATGTGAGGCCTGCTCTTCCTGAGTTTTCTTGTATCTCTCATGCAGAATCTGGTGGAGTTGCTCCAGCTTCCTGGGTTAGAGGAGGACAGAGCCTTCCAGAAAGAGATAGGCCTCAAGACTCTGGTGTTTAAGGCTTACAGGTAAGGTCCTATGCGGTGCATGGGGCTCTCCTGTGCTGCCCACTGGCTCTGTACGCCCTGGGAGCATGGGCCAGACTCCAGAAGATTGGGGGTTGGCTGTGTGGTTACCTTGAACAGTCAACCCAGCATGTTCAAAGGAAGCTTTTGCTAAAGGTGGTGGCAGGGAGTTTTTAGTCTACCTCGTTTGCTCTTTGGATAGGGCGGGGAAGGGGGGAGCACATGTTAACGGTCTTCTCCCTCCTCTTCCCTCCTTCCTCCCTGTGGGAAAGGGACAAGTGTAAAAGGCAAGGCGTTAGTTAACAAAACCAAAGTGGAACGTGAACTGAATTAGGCGAAAGCTAAGCCTCCATTTTATTTGTTTTGTTTTGTTTTTAATGAATCATGTTATTTGTAACTTGGAGGTAGTCTGTGTGGAGCAAGATAGGTGTGTGTAATTGCCGTGCCCCCATCTGGCCCTCACACCCCAGCACTCTCTGACTCCAGTATGCCCCATTTGCGCTCTTGTTAGCCTCCCTCCTGGCCCATGTGGACCCTTCCGTCAGGGACCAACAGCCCTCAGGCTTTTTTGACCCCAGTGGAGTAATTTCCATTAAGAAGATTCTGGGTTTGGTTTTTGAAAAAGAGATGAGCAGAGCTGAGTGGGCAGGCTGGATGTGTGGGCAGTGGGTGGGATTTCTCTTTGGGCGGGGCAGCGTTCCTTCTCTGTGCTTGTCCCACCTTCAGCCACATCTTTTGGGAGCAGGAGAGTCAGTAACTAGAAGACAGTGGGTCTTGGACTGTGTAAGACCTGCACAGTCAGCTGTGGGCATAGGGAAGAGAGAGGGTGGCCTGGTGAGCCTGGGCATGGAGAACGTCAGGGTCTTGCATGCGGTGATCCTGAGGTTGAGAAACCTGTTTCCAAATCTAAATTTGAAGGAAAGCCTTGGTCTCAGGTAATTGTTGCTCTAGAATTCTCTGGTTCTTTCCCTTCCCTGCCAGGTGTTTTTTCATTGCTCAGTCCTATGTGTTGGTGAAGAAGTGGAGCGAAGCCCTCGTCCTGTATGACCGAGTCCTGAAATATGCAAACGAAGTAAATTCGGATGCTGGGGCCTTCAGGAACAGCTTAAAGGTGTGCTGCTGGTCTTTGTCCCCAAGCCCAAGAAGCTTGTGTGGTGAGGCCTCCTCAGGGCCAATTCTGCCCGCCAGCCAAGGGTGTGGTGCAGCCCTGAGTGTCCGGGAGCTGTGCTCCAGGCCTGAGATGGACTCGGGTACTAAGAAGGAAAGCCATTCCTGTGGTTAAAATAAACCTGAAATACTGCTCTCAGACTCAGCTACATGGTCTAGTCACCTGGAAAGAGTTTTAAAAGATGACTATCTGAGTCCCACCCCCAGAGGTCCTGGTTCCTTCCAATCCCAGTGGTGTCAGGGGTGTGCACTGGGATTTTGTAAAGCCCCTCAGTGACTGTGATAGGCAGCCACGCCAAGAACCACCGATGAAGCCTTTCCCCACAAAGTTTGCCTGCACCAGCAGCAGCGTTTGAGAACTTGTGAGAAATACAGGCTCCCAGGCCCTACTCCAGGCCCACTGAGTCAAAATCTGGATTTAGCAGTCCCCCCAGGAGATTTGGGTATACGTTAAAGCTTGCCTACTGATCGAAAGTACCTGGTGGTGTGGTTCATTCTACTGCTTGTTGAATTGGACAGCTGGCTTTTTAAGCCGCAGACTGCCGTGATATGTAAGGATCGAAGCACCAGCCAGTCCAAGGAATCCAGGCACATTACTTATTAGCGTAAACTGTTTTTTGTGTTTTTTTTTTAAGATTTTATTTTATTTATTCATGAGAGATAGAGAGGCAGAGACACAGGCAGAGGTCCCTGCAGGGAGCCCAATGTGGGGCTCAATCCTGGGACGCCAGGATCATGCCCTGAGCCAAAGGTAGATGCTCAACCAGTGAGCCACCCAGGCGTACCATGTAGACCGTTCAGAAAGGGAAGCTAGGATTACCTTGGTCAGGCCAGTGCGGGAGCCTCTGCTCTCTGGGTGTTCGCCTGTTACCTCAGAATGGCACCAGGTTCTGGGGTAACATACATGCCGGGCTTCTGCCTTCAGAGAGCTTGCAGTTTTGTTGAGCCATAGACTTGGCGTGCAGATAGGAGGTCCTCGAGGAAGGGTGGAGGTAGGAAGGTGTTGATGAGGGGGTGTGTGACCAGCATGGCGGCAGCGTAATAATGGGGTGTCTTTGACCCCAGGATATAAAGGCAGACTGTGTGGATGGTTGTCCCAGGAGTGAGGAAGAGGCATTTACAAATCCACGTCTGACCTAAGTCTAAGGCCAGAGACGGGAGGGGTTCAGATCTTTCTCGATTTTGCCAAGTGAGAGATTGCAGCCTCCCACAGGGCCCGTCTATGCTTCAGTCTCCTCCTCTGTAAAGCGGAGTACAGGATAATTCAGGATTGTTACGAAAATGGAATTAGCAATTGTGTGAACTGCTCAGAATGTGCCTGGCCCATCGTGCATGTAGCATGTGATATACTTATTTCCAATAGAGGTATCCTCACTAGTGTCTCCAGGCGTTATTATTTTAAACCATGGCATACCCTTTCCCCTCTGAAACAAGCTTGTGCTTTTTTTTTTGTTTTGTTTTTAAGTAGGTTCCATACCCACCATGGGGCTTGACCTCCCGGCCCTGAGATTAAGAGTCACATGCTCTACCAACTAAGCCAGCCAGGCATCCCAAGTGTTTTTTGTTTTTTATTAATAGGGTAAACCGTTTATAAAGTCTGAAATCCTGTGAAGATGCTGGTGGGATCACTTAGCTCAGGTTAACTTGGCACACTTATCTGACCTGGCTCTGGCTCGTGAGTACATGTTTTCTGAATCGTTACAGGACCTGCCCGATGTGCAAGAGCTCATCACTCAAGTGAGGTCAGAAAAGTGTTCTCTGCAGGCAGCAGCAATCCTGGGTGAGCCACTTGCCTGTTCTTTGCTGACTGTGTTCCCAAATTTCCTTTGCTGCTATCCCTCTTCTCTCCTGCCCCCTACATTGCTGTTTTGGTTCATCCAAAAGGTGTTTTTGTTTTGTTTTGGGGTTTTTTTTGTCATAATTTCTGCCACATGAAGGCGTCAAATTGTGTGGAAGAACTTAGAGAACCAGTTACGCGGTCCCTTCTCCCTAACGGTGTTTTTTTTGTACAACCATCAGGGCTCCACTGGCCTGACAGCATAGCTTCTGGGGTTTATCATCTGTTTGCGCTCCTTAGCAGACTTTCACCTAGGAAAGAAAGGGCTAACCTCCTCACGTGTTGGCTGCTTTTGCTCTTGGGATTTAGATCCCATAGGTGTGACAGGTGTCATTTGTGACTAACATGTTAAGTCCCTGTTCTTACCCAATCCCTATGCAACTTTCAGATGCAAGTGACTCCCACCAACCGGAGACTTCTTCCCAAGTCAAGGACAACAAGGTATGTCTGGACTTTGGAGGAATAAAGAGGAGAATTCATAACTCCCTGGAGATGTATGCTCAGTTATAGAAAGGAGAAACTAATTTCTAAGTAAACACCCTGCTTGCCTCCCTTCTTTTACTCCAAAACCTCAAAGCTGGTTGTATAAGGTTTCTTAGTATCAGCTAGATGGTCCCAGATAAGGAGCATAGGAACTCGTGCTGTACAAAGCAGCTGGCTAGGAACTCTGCCTGGGACCACCCACCACCCCCCCAGGGTACCTGTGCCCTAGTCCTGGCCCATGCCTCTCTCAACCTCTCCAGGTTTAGTGACTCTCAGCTATGAGCTGGGGATGTGAAGGCACCCTCGTAGCAGATTTGTGGGGATCAAAGTAAGCTAGCATGTAGGCTCTGAACTGGGTACTCAGCATGTAGTGAATGTTCCATCGGTGATCTGTGATTAACTCCTGGGTTCCTCCCTTTGATTTGACTCCCAGCCTCTGGTCGAACGGTTTGAGACATTCTGCTTGGACCCTTCTCTCGTCACCAAGCAAGCCAACCTTGTGCACTTCCCGCCAGGATTCCAGCCTATCCCCTGCAAGCCTTTGTTCTTTGACCTGGCCCTCAACCATGTGGCTTTCCCACCCCTCGAGGACAAGTTGGAGCAGAAGACCAAGAGTGGCCTCACTGGATACATCAAGGGCATCTTTGGATTCCGTAGCTAACCAGGCTCTTCTTGGGGGCAAGGGGAGATTCTCACTCTTCATCTGTATTGTGAGAAAACCCTAGCAAGTTCCATGATATTAAATCCAGGTCTGCATTGGCCCCGGGCAAGAGTGTATCATCCTCAGCCCTGCGTCCCTATGTCTTGTGTGTTTGTGCACTTAACATTCTTAACCAGTGTGCTCAAAGGGGACCCTGCTGTCTTCTGGTGGATGTGTGCGGGATTCCTCTGTCCGCACCTCCTGGGCGAAGGGCCGCTGCCACCTGGCCCCGTGGGAGCCATGCTCGGGTGGGTCCACTCCAGGCATAGATGGGAGCTCGGAACTGTGTCGTGTTTCTTCAGTATCACGAATTTGAAATGGACTCCTCCTCGCTGTGAGCATCCATCCAGAGTCCCGTGAAGAGTCTGTGACCAGGAACCACTGGCAGCATCACCCCACAACTACAGTCAGCCTTATGCCCTGTCACCTCCAAGTGGAAGTTAAGTTTCAGAACAAGCAAAGAGCTCTATTTTTAGAAGAAATGTGTTACACTCAGAAATGATGAAAACAAATCTTATATTAAAAGGCAAAGATGCTGGAGACTGTGCCCATTTTTTTACATGCCCTCACACACATCTGGTCCTAGTTCTCTCCTAGGGGCCTTGTCACACAGTCCTGTCCTGTCAGGTGTCCCCTGACTTCTGACAGCTCAGGTGTGTCTGATGCCAGTTAAGACCTGTTAGAGGCAGTTTCTAAATCTGAAATATTTAGATGCCATAAATTATATTTAAATCAGTTTCCCTTTTTTTTTTTTTTTTTTTTTTAAGTAAGCTCTACACCTGACATGGGTCTCAAACTCCTGACCCTGAGATCAAGAGTCACGTGCTCTACCTACTAAGCCAGCCAGGTGCCCCCAGTTTCATTTTTAGGTTTTTCCCTTAGTGACCCTTTTCTGTTTGTCACTGCATCAATAATAGAAGTCCCAAAAGCAGTAAAGAAAGAAGGAATAAAGGTGATTTAGACGAGATATATCTGAAACCTCTGAATCCCTTTGGAGATGGAACCTCACTTCCCCATAGGAAAGCAGAGCCACCATGGGAAATGTTGGCTTCGATGTGGCACAAACCTGGAGCTGACTAGAGCAGCTTGAAGGGAAGGCTGGGTGGTTAAAGATCTGAGAACATTATTTCAAGCTGGAACCCACTGTGGCCATGGCTGTGCCTCTCATTTTCCAGGGAACTGCAGAGGGGTTGTCGGAAGTTAGAAGACGGGAAGACAAATCAGACTTCTTTGTTAGAATTGAATGTTGTCAAGGACTCTAGATGCTCAGATTGTGGTCTCTGCTACCTACAAGATTTGCTTTGGGTCAGAGAGCTTTAGGAAGCTGATTTTGTTTATTTATTTGAGGGAGCAGAAGAAGCCATCTCCCCACCAAGCAGGGAGCCCAGACTCAGGGCTCAATCCCAGGATGCTGGGATCATGACCTAAGCCAAAGGCAGATGCTTAACCTACTGAGCCACCCAAGCGCACCCTGAATTTTTTTTAAAAAGATTTTTTTTATTTGACAGCACAAGTGGCAGAAAGTGGCAGTCAGAGGGAGAGGGAGAAGTAGGTTCCCTGCAGAGCAGAGAGCCCGATACGGACTCGGTCCCAGGACCTGGGATCAAGACCTGAGCCAAAAGCAGATGCTTAACCGACTTTAACCACCCAGGCATCCCTGATTTTGTTTTGTTTTGTTTTTAAAGATTTATTTATTTATGATAGAGAGAGGCAGAGACACAGGCAGAGGGAGAAGCAGGCTCCATGCCGGGAGCCTGATGTGGGACTCGATCCCGGGACTCCAGGATCGCGCCCTCGGCCAAAGGCACGCGCTAAACCGTTGAGCCACCCAGGGATCCCCCCTGATTTTGTTTTTAAGTAGGAATTTACCACCGCCATATAATTCAGGGGTTATTGTCTCGCCCTTTGAAGATGCAGTAGAGATGATTTGAGCATGAGGTCTTGGATTTGGGTCCCGAAGGCTTGGGGCTGTGTCCCTAATGTGCTGAGGGAGCCCTGGGGCCCTTTATCCTCTTCCTCACCCTCCTCTCGGCTCCCCAGCTTGGTAGCACCAGGCTATGGACTAGGTTCTCTGGACCCAACTTCAGGCCCCCATGCAGGCAGCCCTCCAGCCTGTCTGAGCCAGCGTCTCCTGCCCTCATGTGGGAAGATGTCCCTTTGTCTTGCTCATGGCCCTGCCCACCCTCCTGCTCTCTTTAGAGTACTGGTGTCAGTTGAGAGGCAGAATCCGGAGTCAGTCATTCTGAGTAACCTTTTCTAAGCTTTTCCTTTCTTGTGGCCACACTAGAAATTCCCTTCCTCCTGGTGTCCCTGGCTGCTCTGAGTAGTAGTGGCCGTGGTCAGCCAATGAGGCCGTAACAAGACATGTTTAGTATTAACAGCATGTGTTTACATAAGAAGACAGCCCTGGCAGGGCCGAAGTCTCTGCTTAGCTAGTACGTCCCCTCACATAGGATCCCTGGACATTAAACAGGCTGTCATGGGAGGCAGTGCACCAAAAGCAGGAGCCCATTGGGTCCTTGGGCCAGGAGGCAGCTCTCATGGCAGCAGGTTCAGAGTCAAGCCACAGGCCAGCACATTTTGCTGGGTAGATTCACAGAACTAAATGCCAGCAGTCACAGTCCTTCCTTCCTGGGGAATGAGTGAGGTCTTGAGGTGTAAGGGATGGAGGCAGGTACCTGCTTTGCTTCCTGTGCTCCTTCCTCTGGCTGAGGCTCCCATCCCTCCCTGGGATGAGCTATGCTTGTGTAAGTTTGGACCTTGCAGGAGGCATCTGTCTCCCCAGATCCAGAGAGGAGGGGAAGCTTAATTCAGGCTCTGCAGTTTTAGAAGATTCCTTAAAGCTGCTGTGCTAATGATGGCTTTTGTTTGTTTTCTTGCTTGTTGAGTGGTGCCGGTCTTGACCTGCAGAAACATTAGTAGTGAAAAGCTAACTTTAGTTACCAGGGGCTAATGCTGAACATCGGATTGAAAGACCTAATTTGGCCAACTTGTGGCCTTTAACCCTGTTAGTTCTGTTTGGAAAAACAGCGTTGAGGCAGTCGGGGCCAGATGGGCCCTACACCGCTCAGTTTTCCTGGTTGTTTTTTTCTCCTTTCCATGGGCACTGTTTCGAGGTACTGTCTCTCTGGTTTAAGCTGAGAATTCTTGGATTCCCCGTTGGAAGTGAAATATTGCCAGGCTTGGTTCCATCTCCTTTCTCTCGTGGCCGCCTGAGCCATTCACCATGGCCGGCAGGTGACAGCCCATGGTGGCAGTGGCCCCCCCTCCGTCTCACCCCCCAGTGGCTCTTCTCCCGCTGAGCCAGTTGACCAGGGACTTCGAAGGTAGGGGCTGCACTCCACCTGGTCACTGTCATTGCTGGGGCAGCACTGATTCTGCACACCTGGCATCATTAATACCAAGGGCTGGCCGATCACAGAATTCTAAACAGCACATTGCCGTCCACAGCCTTCACAAGCTTGGAACTTTCAGAGGTCTAGGAAGACGGCCAAAGATAGCAACAATATGTGTTGGTTCTAATTTTATTTTTAAGACAGTTGTTGCTACAGAAGAGACGGAAACCAGGTTTAGCTGTAAAATTTATCGATGTTCCAAAGCAGAGAGACAGATTGGATGCTGCCTGCATCCTGACACCACCAGCTGGAAGAGTCTAGCCTGTTGGTCAGCTAGGTGTTGGTGCGCGGGGTGCGGGCGGGACGCACGAGTGGCAGGCACAGCCCCTGCTGGGGGGCAGCTCTGCAGTGTTGGCGGTGTTACTAGTTGGTATAAGTTAGAAGAAATGTAGTCTCAGGTGACGAATACTGATGGCGTACCCATGAGAATCTTTACTTTGACCTTTTCGAGCTGTGATCTCAGAATCTAAGGCTTGGTTTTTATTTTTGCTTGAGGGCAGGATTGTGACAGCCTCAGCAGCTCCATCAGAGCCCAGCAGTCTGATGAGCCGCTCTGTGCTGGTGCCAAGACCTGCAGAACACCCCGAGCAGGCGAGGCTCTGCTTTCCCCCCAGCCATACCCTCTGTGCAGAGGTTCGTTGCGTTGGAGGGGGAGCCTGGCTTCTCTTGGGCCCAATTTTCGGCAGATGGTTTCTTCACCTCCGCTAACTGCAGTACGTGTCCTCATGCTCAGTCTGTGGTTCGGTGACTCCTCACACTTGGAAAAGAACCACATCCCTTCTATCCGGCTGAACTTTTCCCAGGGGTCTTCTGGCAGGAGGCAGTACAGTTCCAACAGGCAGGTAAATCGGTCCCCGAAAGCTGTTGTGTTCGTTAGCTCTGGCGTGGAGAGGGTGTGGGGGTCCTCACGTGGAAGGGAGGGGCATCCGTTTCTCTGATCGTGGGAAGGAAAACCTGCAAAGGGTTTAGTACCTAATGGGCACTAAGTAGGAATTTCCTTTCCCTCCTTTCCCTCCCCGCCGTGGATGGTGCTTCTCCTCCAGCAGGCCTCTGGCCCATGGGTGCCTTCGAGCATCCTGGCTGTGGCCCGGGGCCTCACGGGAGGAGCTCCTGCCTGGCAAGGACAGAGCCATGGGAAAGTCTCCTCTGACTGTGCCCTACAGTGACCAGCTCCCGCCCTCCCCCCTCCCCAGGACAGTGTGAACCCCATATCCAGGAGGCGGGGCTGCTGTGCCGGGAGCAGGTGGGGCCAAGGGGCCAAGAGGTGAGGGGACCCTTCCACTGACACCCAGCCTTCTCCCTTCCCTTGGTGCACCCGCACGGTCTTTTTCTGCCACCCTCCCTGAGCCAGGCCCTGCTAGGTCTAAATGGCATCACCAGGACAACAAGCTGAATCCACTGAGCTGCCTTGAGTGCTTTCAATTTCCTGGCCGCAAAGACTAATTAGGAAGCGTTGCTCCCCAGCTACGAAGACTGTTATTAGCTTTTTGTTTTGTTTTATAAACCTTTTCTTTCCTCACACCAGGGACCGGGGCTTGGTGCAGGTTCAGTACAGCGAGGGTGACCCTCCCACTGCTGAGCTTGTGAGCACCACGACGGCATAGCCGCCTCCATCAGACCTGAACTTCACAGTAGGGCCCAGAGCCCTTGGGCAACGGGGGAGACCTGGAGGCCCAGCAGCTCCCCAGGGAGAGTGGGTAGCTGCAGATTTCCAGGCTGCGCTTTCCCTGCTCCATGCAGGGTCCCACATCTGGCCACTGTGGCGCAAGGCTAGGGAGAGGGAGTCAGTCCTAAAGGGGACAAGCCTTGACCTCGTTCTCTTAGGCAGACTTGGGGCTTGAGGACTCGAGGTCACCCCATATTTTCTGTCTCGCCATCTAGTATGTGGGACCCTGATCTTCTGACAGGGTTGGTTTGTTGGTTTGTATTTGAATGGCTTTCTCTAGACTCTCCCTATAAGAGGCCTGGAATAACCAGCCCCTTTTCCTGCCTGTTCTGCTCTAGTGAGGCCAGCCATGGTCACCTCCTGTTTCTCTCCAGGCTGACCTTCAGCATCTGTTTTCATCAGGCTTATCGCGCAGACTCAAGCCAAGAAGAGAGCCCTCTAGACCACCCTGTAGGTTCCCAGGGCCACAGCCCTGCCTCTCTTGGCGCCTGCAGACAAAGGGAGACTCATCCCTGGCTCCCCTCCTCACCAGCCCTCATCCTCTCCAGGCTCCTCAGTGGGGCAAGGAAGTGTGAGGCAGGAGAGATTATCAGCCAGCTCGGCTCCAAGGGTCTGGTGGCAGAGCTTTAGTACAGAGGGTAATTTCCGGAGATGGCAAAGCTTGTCTTGATTGAGGAGCATATGGGAGTTTGGCAGGTTATGGCTCCCAGGGCAAAGTCAGCAGTTGCCACCATCTGCTGCAGCAGGGAGAAGAATGTTCCCTGTAGGAGCCCAAGAGCTGGAGGAGAGAGTGGGTAGCTTAAGCCCTGGCACGCTATCCAAGCTGCCGCCCTGTTGCCTAGCTGCATGCGTGTGTGGCGGCCTGAAACTGGGAGCCGGGTGGCTCTCCTGCTCTGGCCTCCCACCCCAGGAACTGTGAGTGGCACATGTGAGCCTGCCTGCGACCTCCAGGCTAGGGGATTTGGGATTTGGAGAGCCGGGTGGCTTTCCTGCTCTGGCCTCCCACCCCAGGAACTGTGAGTGGCACATGTGAGCCTGCCTGCGACCTCCAGGCTAGGGGATTTGGGAAGTCACAGCTGGCATAATGCTGGGGGGAGACCCTGGACCAGCGGACCTCAACCTCTCCACAGAGGAGGAAGAAAGTGCCAGGTGAGGGGAGTCCCTGGGGGCAGGACCAGAAGCCAGGCCCAGGCTTCCTGCCTGGTTCAAAAGGAGGAGATGCGGCAGGGCGAGGCCTGGGAAGGCTGAAAATTGGGCTCCTAGGCCAGAGCTGTTTGGTAGAACTGTCCAGTCAACCTCTGAAAAACATGGGCTTGTACTGCGCAGATCCTCTTATAAGGGACTTATTATATATAAATACAGTCCAGTACTGTAAATATATTTTCTCTTCCCTGTGATTTTCTTAATGACATCTTTTCTTCAGTTTTCTTCATTGTGGGAATACAGTATATAACATATCACACACAAGAGATGTATCAGCCATTTCTGTTACTGGTAAGGCTTCCAGTCAACAGTAGGCTGCTAGTAGTTAAGTTTTGGGGGAGTCCGAAGTTACACGGAGATTCTCAACTGCACAGGGGGTCGGTGCCCCTGACCCCCATGTTGTTCAAGGGTCAACTTAACGTAAGCCACAAATGCAAGCCACATGTGCAGTTGGAGGTTTTCTAATTGTAGCCACTTTTTAAGAAAGTAAAAAGCAACAGATGAAACTAATTTTTAAAAACACATTTCATTTAACATAGTATATCCAAAATATTGTGGCCAAGGTAAAAAAAAAAATTTTTTTTTTTTAAGATTTTTATTTGTTTATTCATGAGAGACACAGGCAGAGGGAGAAGCAGGCTCCATGCAGGGAGCTCGATGTGGGACTCGATCCTGGGACCCCAGGATCACGCCCTGGGCCAAAGGGAGGTGCTCAACCACTGAGCTACCCAGGCGTCCCCCCACCTTTTTTTTAAGAAAAGGTAAAAAATTATTGAGATATTTTACACCTTTTTTTCATACAGAGTCTTTGAAATCCAGTGGCTGAATTCCTGTGGCTGCCGTGTGGGACAGTGCAGGTCTCCACGGAGGCTGTGTCCTATCCTGGCCTTCTAAATGACTCTTGTCTTTCTCACATATTTAAAACCCTGCATCTTTCTTTCTTTGTCCCAGTCCTTTCTCTTGTGCTTTGGTCTTGGGGGTCAGAGTCACTGCCATCTGATGAGGAGCATCCCAGAGAGCAGGCTGCAAGTCAGCCCCTATCTGGGGAGCCGGGGCTGATTTGATTTGGCATTAGACAGTCACGCCAGGAATTCAGCTCTTGTTTTTCTTGCGGTGAATCAGTTACCCTTAATCTCTGGGGCGTGTGCAGGCCTCCTGTGGTGCTCATTTATTTCCAGGAGAGCTGCTGCAGACGGGAGACAAAGCTCAACCTTTCCAATCAGCATGGCTGCCTTTTGCCTTCTGTCATCTGGAGCCAGGTCTGCGTCCCTCTCCCCTGTCCAGCTTGGCTGGGTGTGGGGGGGGCTCCCCTGGCTGCTCCTGCTCCCAGGGCTGGAGTCTACATCTTTTCCCCTTGAGCCCTCTACCTCCGATGACCACCACCTCCCAGGAAGGGGCCCAGAGTTCCCAGGGAGGCAGGACAGTGGGCTGATGGCCATAACCTCGACCTCCGTCTTGGCTCTCCTGGGTTTTGCCACCACTTGTCCAATCTCAAAGATAAGGAAGTGAGCTCTGGTTTGAAATTAGAGGCTGGCGTTCAGGCCTGGCCCCCAGGACCAGTCATTTAAACAATTGCCTATTTCTGAGGACAGTTGATTGCAGGCCTGCTAGTAGTGGTTCAAAGAAAATTGTCACCCAGCAATAATGAGAGGGGCCGGGGCCAGGGCCACGTAGCCTCTGGGCCTGGCCTTCCATCTCTGGCTCCATCCAGCTCACAATCAACAGTCCACCTGGGGCACAGCTTTGGAGACCCTCTGCTTCCCTGTTGTTATTCTGTCAAGGCCCCCTCGTGCCCTCCCCATCCCTGCTGCCCCTCCCAGCCTCTCCCCAGCCAGGACAGGTGACTCCTGTGTCCCCTCTCCAGGACAGGTTTGGTGGCTTGTCCATGAGACACAGGAAAAGGGAGTTAAACCTCTTCTGTCCCACTAGTGCACATGACCAGTCTCTGTTCTCCCCCTGCCCTCTCTAGTGAGAGGGACCCCTATGTCTTCTCTAGGTGTTTTTTACCCTCAGCTGGACCTGCCAGGATGTCCCCGTGCGCCAAACCCAGCACAACTGCATCCGTCCCCTTTGCTACTCCAGCCCGGCCTCCGCCAATGCTGCGGTGGTTCCAGGGAGTGGCTCTGGAACTGTAGAAGGATTCTTCGAGGTAGGCCAGTGAAATGAGGGCCTGGAAATAGAGGGGGTGCCGCAGGAGGAAGACAGCCACCAAGATGGCCTCCCAGAAGAGGCCAATAAAGTGGCACCACTCTCCACCCTCCGTCTGACTTAAGCCATCAGGGGCCCCTTCTAGGAGACTGAGTGAAGAGACCCAAGCAGGAAAACCCAAGTACAGTGGGTTCCCAGAGAGCTTAGCCAGACCCTAGGCTCAGCTACACTGAGGCTAATGCTGGGGATTGTTGGGCAAGGGGTCCAGGGGGTTTCCCAGACCCTCTGGAGCTGATCTGAGACTCTTTGGAGGATCCCAGACATGCATGTCCTACTGCATCTGGCCCCAGAGCCACAGACAGGATGACACTGAGCCAGCCAGGAAGATCGGGCAGCGGGATTGTGGGGTTGTCCTCTGGGGAGCTGACTGGGTGATGCCCACTTTTAAAATGTGCCTTGTGCCAGTTGTCTGGGGTGACTGCCCCCTGGCTGCCCCATAGTGGTGGTAGAGAGCACAGAGCACAGTCCAGATGCCCTGGGCTGGTGGGGAGCCACCCCACCTCTTCTGGTGGGGCAAGAGCTGTGGGTGGGGGCAGGCCTGATAACTGGGCGCGCTGTGTGGCCTGGAGGTGTTTATCAACACCTAGCCTGAGCTCTGAGGCTGGGCCTCTGTCCCTGAGCATGTGCAAGCATCTGTCTTTCTGTAGCCCTGTCCCTCCTGGGCCTGGCTATTTCCCCGTCTGGGTGTGTGGGTGTAACAAGTCCAAACCTTCTCTGGGAGCTGAGCAGGCTCAGGCGCCCCGCCCTCTGGGCTGTGCCCTTTCTTCCCAAACTGGTTGTGCAGGAGCAGCTGAGTGTGGGCAGTGTGGGTGCATGCGTGGCAGCCCTGGCCCGCGCTCACTCGCTCGCTGCCTCACCTGCGGGGAGGGGCCTCCCAGAAACTGCCTTCCTAGCGCCTGGCCACCCCACCTCACCAGAGCCCAGCCAAGCAGCCAGCAAGGACACACGCCTGCTTCCCGCTACCTGCCTGCACCAGCCGAGCCCAGCCTGAGCCGGCACCTGCCTTTACAACCATGTTCAAGGGTCTGAGCAAAGGCTCCCAGGGGAAGGGGTCCCCTAAGGGCTCCTCAGCCAAGGGCTCCCCCAGCAAGCACAGCCGGTGAGCAGGGCCTGGGGCAGCGGGCTGGGGCAGGTAGGGCCAGGCCCAGGTGCTCTAGCCTCCTGGAGATGGCAGCCCAGAGTACAGGACCAGCCCAGTGCTCGAGGCCAAAGGGTTGGTGGGGGGAGGGGGGGTGGCGTTGGACTCTCTTCCATGCCCAGATGGAGTTCCAGCCCTGGCAGGAGGCCATGGCTGGCCTGGGACTCCCACACTGTCCAGGGGGCCTGAGGGCCATGGGTAGGGGTGCTCTGCAGGAGACACACTGGGTAAGGACAGGCCAGGGGCTGGGAGACTGGAGAGCCTGGCTCCCTGCCTGTGGCTCTGCCCTCAAGGCTCTGCTTGGGCTGGGCTGACCCTTGGAACCTGGGCCCGGGGTGGGCAGAAGGACTGTGGCCAAGAGGTGGAGGTGGGGTACCTGCTGCAGGGAGGCGGTGCTATACCAAGTCCAAGCTGCAGATTTCCTCACAAGGCTCTCCCCTCGGGCCTTGAGTTTCGTTACAGTGTTGGAGTGCCTCTTTTACCGGGTGGGTATGGGGAGAGGGTGCTGCGCGGAACGGGGAGGGCCTGCAGGCCAGGACATCCTCAGAGCCTCCCTCTGCACCCCCAGCTCCCTGCCGGACCCAGCCTGGCTCTCCGCCCTGTGGTCCACAGACTTGGCTGCTTTCCTCTTGTTCTTTCCTGTCACTGGGCCTCTGCTGGGTGGAGGTGGCAGATGGGAGCGGAGATGAAACGCTCATTACTCCGATAGGGATCGGATCGGGGCGATGACAGGGAGGCTGGGCTTCTGGGCAGACAGGAAAGACAGCAGTTAAGACTCTCACTGGAGTGACCTGTCCTCCCTGGTGCTCCTGGGCCCTGCCCAGGGTGGAGTGTGCTCCTCCCTGTGGGAGCAGCCATCCCAGGAGGCCGGGCCTGAGGACAGGTCGCCCAGGGGTCAGGACCCACAGCTCCCTGTCCCCAGGCAGGCTCCTGGACAATGCTTTCCTAGCCCCGGGCAGCTGGCGTCTCTGTCCACAAGGCCTGGTCGACTCTAGCTACAGCCCCCAAACACCATTCTCGTCGTGTGCAATCCATTCGTTTAACTTACATTTAACCTACTGTGTGCCAGGACTGTGCTAGGCACTGAGGATGCCACCTTACACAGAACGAACAGGTCCTTGCCTTTGTGGTACTTACATTCTAGCAGAATAAACATTCCCGGGGTGCCAACTCCGCATAGGCTGTGCCCTGGATGCTTTAGATGGATTCATTCTCTTAATCCATGCAGGTGGCATTGTGATATAGAGATTATTAAGGCCCCACTTTGCAAGTGAGAAACTGGGCACAGAGAGTTTAAGTAACTTGTCCAAGGCCACATAGCAGTAGGGCTAGAGAACGATCAGACCCAGGCTGTTTGGCCACAGAGTTCCTTCAGCCTGGTCTTTACTGGCATTGTCTCTCTGCCTGGACGGGGTGTGAAGGTGGAGGTGGCTCATCCTTTGACCCCTAGTTCAGGGCCCAGCTCAGTGAAGTCTTCCCCTTCCCCTTCTCCAGGACTGTAACTTCATAGGGTGTTGTGCTTCTGAGCCTTGGACCACTCCACCTTTTATTAGGTCTACTTGGCCCTCTAGGCCCCAGAGAGCAATGCCCCATGGAGAGGACCCTGGGGAGCCAAATCAGGTTCATACTCCGTTCCTTACCACTTGATCTGGAGCAAGTCAGATCCTAATCTGGGCATAATCTCCAAATCTGGGGGCTCTTGGGGTGCCCCAACAATCTCTTGGCTTCCTCCTGCCCTGGTGCCATGCAGCTCCTCCAAATGATTGTTAGCCCGGGCACAGGTAAAGCCCAGGGTGGTCAGGGGGAGACAGGGCTGGGATGGGAAGAGGTTGGGGAGGGGGACATGTTCCTGCTCCCCTGCCCCCAGGCAGCCCAACTGCCCCTCCCCAAAGCCCAGCCATGCTGTCTCGGGTATTAGCGGCTGAGCCATGATTCACTCCTAAGGAAGTGGCAAGGAGCTGGGTGGGGTTGGGAACTCACTGCCAGGACAGTGATGTTGGCCTGCTCCATGGTGCCAGACACACCAGAGGCCCCCACTTTCTGAACCCTCACCTGAGAACAGCGCTCCTCCACCTTTAGAGCTGGGTTTCTCACAGAGTCTCCTGCAGGGAGAGATCAGAGCTCCCCAGGTCCTAGACGCCTCCCTCCTGGGCAACGAGCCTAGCTGGAGGGTAGGACAGGGCAGAGGGAGACAAGGGATCCCACTCAGGTGGGGCAGAGGGGTCTTTTCCAACCATGCTGGCTCTGTCCCCACCCCCGCCCCAGGGCTGCCACCCAGGAGTTGGCCCTGCTCATCTCCCGCATGCAGGCCAATGCTGACCAGGTAGAGAGGGACATTCTGGAGACCCAGAAGAGACTGCAGCAGGTAAGGCCTCAGGGGCAAGCGGCAGGGTGTGAGTGCAGGGGAGGCTCACTAAAGCCCTGGAGTACCCACTGGGGATGCTTACGCTGGGACAGACAGCCCTTGTCTTTCACCGGTCATTCCCCAAACACAGTGGGAGAGAGGGCTCAGCTCTCCTTTTCTGCTGGATTCCCAATGGGGGGGGGGGGTAGAGGGGCTGGGGGGCCTGGGTCTCCCCTGTGTCCCTGCACCCACCCCACAGATGCCCTGGGTCTGGCCCTCTCCTGGCCTGGGCACCGAGGTTGGCAGTGCAGCCTGGGGAACTCAGGGTGGGGCTCAGGTCGCAGTGATGGGCAGCAGGGGTGTTGTCCCCCACCCACAGGACCGGCTGCACAGCGAGCAGAGCCAGGCCCTGCAGCACCGGCAGGAAGTGGGGCGCAGCCTGAAGGAGGCTGAGGTGCTGCTGAAAGACCTCTTCCTGGATGTGGATAAGGCGCGGCGGCTCAAGCACCCACAGGCCGAGGAGATTGAGAAGGAGTAAGTGGGGTGGCGGCCAGGGCCAGAGCATGAGGACTGAGGCTCTGGGGTTCCAGGGGAGCCCCGGGCCCAGCCCTGACCCGCTGGCCTCCTCCTTGGCAGCATCAAGCAGCTGCACGAGCGAGTGACCCAGGAGTGTGCCGAGTACCGCGCCCTGTATGAGAAGATAGTGCTGCCACCCGATGTGGGGCCCAGGGTCGACTGGGCGCGTGTGCTGGAGCAGAAACAGGTCAGCGCCATGCCCAGTGTCAGAGATACCTCCAGGGGCTCAAAATCACACGTAGCACAATCAAGGGAGCAAAACAGCTGTGTGTCATCGGGGGCCTATCGGTGTGCTTGCACCCGTGGGAAAGTCTGGGAAGAGAGAGCAGAGGAGACAGTGCAGTCAGGGAAGGCTTCCTGCAGGAAGGGGCATATGAAGAGGCCTCAGAGAGGTGGGAGGGCTTAGTGAGGCTGGGGTGAAATAGTGAGGAGAGGACATTCCAGAAAGAAACAGAGGCTTCAGCCTGGAGTGTGGTGGAGGGTGGGGTTTTCTGGGCAGGCAGGCAAAGCCAGGTCATGGGCACCCTGAACATCAGGTGAGGAATTGTGCTTTGATGCCATAGCAGAAGGGGTGCCGTGATGACAAGGAAGGGACAGTGGGGAGGCCATGGGCAGAGGGGGTGTCCCAGGGTCCCAGAGCCTAGTGAGCAGTTTCTAGGCAGAAGATGCCGAGGCTGGGGAGGCAAGGAGGTAGGGATGAGTAGGAGGACATCTGACAGGCTGAGCCCTGCGTTCTGGGGACCAGTAGGAGTCAGGGGCTGCAGTCAGGCCTCAGCCTGGGCCCCTGGAGAGTAGCATGTCCCTGAGGGAGGGCTGCCAGCCGTTCACCAGGCTGCTCGGCTGCCTTGTGCAGCCTCTGCGCAAGCGACCAATTCCACTCCTCTGTACGGGGACACGGGGGACAGGGGAGGGCTGCCGTCCCAGCCCTCCGGCTGAGCTGAGTGGCCAGGTCTTCTGCAGAAGCAGGTCTGCGAGGGCCAGTACGGGCCGGGCATGGCAGAGCTGGAGCAGCAGATTGCGGAGCACAACATCCTGCAGAAGGAGATTGAGGCCTACGGGCAACAGCTCCGGAACCTCATCGGGCCGGTGGGTGCCGTCCATCCCTGCCTGGCCCTCCAGCCCTACCCCCACTGTCTTCCATCAGAGCCTGTGCGGGACAAGGGATGGGCGTGGGGGGCACCGTGGTCCCAGAACGTGGGCTGCCATCTGGCCTGCACCCCGCCTCTCACTGAGCCTGCTTTGTGTCCCCCCCACCCCCACCCCATTGGTCGAGGCAGGACGCAGCTACCATCAGGAGCCAATACCGGGACCTCCTGGTGAGCAGGGGCTGGGTGGGTGGGTGGGCTGGGAGCGGGGAGGCCCAGCTGCCTGTACCATCAGGGGGTGGGCAGCATTGGTGGGCGCAGGCTGACGGCATCCCTCGCGACCCCTTCTCCCTCCCACGTATCGCTGAGCACAGAAGGCAGCCTCGTGGCGCGGCCAGAGCCTGGGCAGCCTGTACACGCACCTGCAGGGCTGCACGCGCCAGCTGAGTGCCCTGGCCCAGCAGCAGCAGGGCATCCTGCAGCAGGACTGGAGCGACCTCCTGGCGGACCCCCAGGGCGTGCGGCGGGAGTACGAGGTGGGTGGGGGACAGTGGGGTTGGAGGGTGCGGGCAGGGGCACCCTCCTCCTGTCCTCCCCTCGCCCATGCTCCCGACTCTCCCCCAGCACTTCAAGCAGCAGGAGCTGCTGAGCCAGGAGCAGAGCGTGAACCAGCTGGAGGATGACGGGGAGCGCATGGTGGAGCTGGGGCACCCGGCTGTGGGGCCCATCCAGGTGCAAGGAACAGACACTGCCCATCGTCTCAGGGACACCTGCTCCCTAGATCGGGGGCGGGGGGAGCCTCCCAGGGAGGCTGCAGAGAGGGAGACGCGGCCCAGGTCAGGGCGGGCCAAGCAGGCAGCGGATGGGTGCAGAGGTCAGGGCGGGCATGGTCTGAGGGCTCCATGCTGCTGTCCGCAGACCCACCAGGAGGCCCTGAAGATAGAATGGCAGAACTTTCTAAACCTCTGCATCTGCCAGGAGAGCCAGCTGCAGCACGTGGAGGCCTACCACCGGGTGAGCCGAGGGCGGAGGCCAGGCAGGGCCCGGGGCGGGGCACAGACAGCTGCAGAACAGCGCAGGACGCCTTCACAGGGAGGGAGACAGGCACCTCATAAAAACGGCAGAGCTGTGTCACTGTGACTCGGCCCCAGAGGGAAGATGATGTCACGCTAACCTTTGCAGCAGGGTGGTATCGCTCCCAGGGATGCTTGGTTCTTAAGGGGAAAAAAGCAAAAATGCATAAATCACATAAATCTTCTTATGCATAAATCACAAACACACGCACCTGAAGGATGTACAGCATATGTGTGGTATCGCGATTTTATGGAGATGGAAGAGATGCCCAGAAACTCTCCTTGGAAGGGACAGTAACAAAAAGTGGGCTGAGAAACTGACAAAATATACAACAGGGACTCTTCTTCTTTCTGTAATTTCCCCCCAAGATGTTTCATATAGTTGGAGAGGGACAAAAGCCAGAGTGTTTTCCATCCTTTTTTAAAAAAAGGTTTTCCCGCGAAACCACCCTCCCATCATCTCACCCATGGACAGGAATTCCGTAACATCACCCAACTGCGGGATGTTTCTTTAGAGCACACTCCCAGCTTCCGCTCCGGGCCTGGGAGAAGCGCAGCCCCGAAGCCCTGGCACCCACCCGCGGGGAGGTTGCAGGAGAGCCCCGCCTCCATCTGGGCAGGAAGGACAGAGGCCAAGGTGTTTTTTAAAACACTAAGAAACCTTCAGTGAGCCCCAAATGCCCCATCTGCAGAGCATTCCAGTACAAAAAGGCCCCACGCCCTGAGAAGCTGACGGTGCGGGGGCCGGTGGCAATTCGCGTTTAGCTGGCTTGCAGGGTTGAGGGGCAGTGGGTGCCCCCGACTCTGCCCTTAACTACCCAGGGCCTCAGTTCCAGGAAGAGGCCGACTCCGTGAGCCAAACCCTGGCGAAGCTGAACTCCAGCCTGGACACCCAGTACAGCCCAGCCCCTGGGGCGCCCCCTGGCGCCCTCACAGAGCTGCTGCAGCAGCTGGAGGTGAGAGCCCCCCACCCCACAGGCCACCTGCATCCCACGCCAGGGATTGGGGCTGGCCTGTGTCTGGGCCTCACCCTTCCCTGGGGCTTAGTCCTGCCAAGAGCCAATCCTGGGGGGCAGGAGAAGGGGATCTGCTCCAGCAGGAGGGGGCTGCTCTGTTGCCAGAAGCCCTTCCCCACTCTGGACCCATTTCCTCACCTGTAATGTGGCAGGTGAGCCCCTGACCCTCCGGCCCTTCTCTAGAGGCCTGAGTGATGCTGAGCAGTCCCCCAACCCCGACCAGCAGATTCCAGAGTCCTGGGCTCCCTGGAGGGGCTTCTTTCACTGTCCTGACTTAGAGACCTTGTCTCTGTGAAGACCGGACCCGTGGCTTTCATGGGGGGTGGGGTGGGGCAGGCCTCAAGTGAAGCCTGGGATCCCACAGGCAGAGAAGAAGCATCTGGCTGTCACTGAGAAGACCATTAGGGACCTACAGCGGCAGAGCCAGCAGGTGGCCCCTCTGCAGCAGCGCAGAAACCCACCCCAGCAGCCGCTGCACGTGGACAGCATCTGCGACTGGGACTCAGGAGAAGTACAGACTCACCCACCCAGCGCCACCCCTGCCCCCTCCAGTCCCACCCAACGCCCGCCCTGCCCCCCTCCAAGCCCTGCCCTGCCTCTGGCCCACCCCTGCCCCTGCCCCATCTCTGTTCCCTGCCCCCCGCCCAGGTGCAGCTGCTGCGGGGTGAACGGTATTTGCTGATGGACAACACTGACCAGCACACCTGGGTCGTTCAGGGCCCAGATGGGGAGACCAAACGTGCCCCAGCTGCCTGCTTCTGCATCCCAGCTCCGGACCCTGATGCTGTAGCCAGGGCCGCCAAGTGGGTCTGCCTGGGGATCCTCAGGAGCAGGAGGGAGACGGCGGGCCCTGCCTGGCCTTCTCCTGGACCAGTGACTCTTGGGGTGGGTGGGAAGGTTTGGAGAGAGAGGGGAGACATCCTTCTCTGACCTCCTCCTCGTTCTAGGCTGGCATCGGAGCTGCAGGCCCTGAAGCAGAAATTGGCCACAGTCCAGAGCGAGCTGACGGCTTGTGCTGAGCAGCCCTTACAGACCGGCCAGCAGGGTACTGTGGGCTGGCCAGGAACTCGGGGGGTTGTTGGAACAGAGGGAGTAGATTCCTACTTTGGCCAAGGTGGGGGGTGGTTGGAGTGGGCGGGGAGTGACCCCAGAGTAGGGACTTCTGCTTGGGGGTTCCATCTCTTGGGCTGGCAAGCCCCGAGCACTGTCCCTGCCCATCCCCCTCCCTTCCAGTCGGACACAGGATGCTCTGGGCGTGTTCAGGGAAGCACTTTTTTCTCAGGTATGTGAGCAGGTGGGAGGTAGGCCCTAGCCCCTCATGACCCCTGTGCCCCCAGCTCCCACTGGCTCAGCCCCAGAAGACCCACAGGCCCAGAAGCTCCTGACACAGATGACTCAGCTGGATGGAGACCTGAAGCAGATAGAGAGGCAAGTGCTGGCCTGGGCCCGGACCCCGCTGAGCCGCACGACACCCCTGGAAGACCTGGAGGGCCGCATCCAGAGCCATAAGGTGGGTAGGTGAGCGAGGATAAACAGTACCGCACTGAGGGTGTATGAACTAAGGATAAGGCAAGTGTGGGCAAGTGTGGGAGCAGGAGCAGGGACCCAAGGCAGAGGAAGGGAGCAGACAGTCCAGGGCTCAAGACAAGCTGGTTCCCACCCTTGGTCCTCCGCTGACCAGCTGTGTGATCTTGAGAAATCACTTAACCTCTCTGGGCCTTGGTTTCCTCCTCACTGAAAACAGGCACAATAATACTCAGCTCATCTGGATGAAGGATACTAAGGCCAGAGAAGGTTCTAGAGGGGCAGGGCCCAGAGTAAAGACCCTGTACCCCACACTTGGGAGGTGTTCTGGTGAGAGTCCTGAGAGCAGCAAGGAAGCCTGCATGTCTCAGGGGTGATTTCTCCTGGAGGCAGGTGGGGGCACCTCCCTGGAGGGGGTAGTGTGTAAACATCCCAAAAGCCCAGTAGAGAGCCATCCCTCCCCACACCTGGGGGGTTGCAGTCTGGCTTATGTCCTTCCCAACCGGCTTTTTATTCAAGTATATCATTTGGGTTTGGTTTTTAAATTTTTGAGTCATGTCATTACACATTATGGTGCAGCTTGTTATATCCACTCCATCCTGTCCCATAGTTTTAGAGGTGACATTTCCCAGGTCAGAGGACCAGGCTGGGAGGCTCCAGCCCTGGGTGGGAAGAGCAGGACGTGTTGCAGGTTGGGTCTCTGATTTGGTGTACTGGGAGTTTCTGAGGGTGTCCCATGGGAAGGAGGCAGGAACAGGAGGCCAGGGTGATACTGCTGCCTCAACAGACACCAGCTCCTCCCGAGGCTCTGTGGCCCACAGAGGGCTGGACCTGTACGTAGCCGCCCCCAAATACGTCCTTGAGTCTTGAAGTCACCACATCTCCCATGTCAGGGTAGGGGCCACAGGAAACCCAGTTAGACTGGAAGGTAGGTGGTGGGTGGCACACAGAGTCAGCACCCACGACTTACAGAACGGATGAGTGAATGAGGAGCAGAATCACCCCATGTGGACAGAGCTAGGGTTTTGTTGCCTGACTTGGGGCGACAGGGTAGGGAACTGATGTTCTGTGCAAGGCATGGCTGACACGATGACCCATGGGGTCACATTGCCTCTTCCCGTCAATCATTCTGCGGATGAGCAGACTGGGGCTCAGAGGCTCACTGGCCCAAGGTCATCCACGTGGGGACTCTCCTGGAGCCAGGACTGTCCCTGGGTCTGTGGCCTGCATGCAGACTCACCCATCACTCTCTGAGGCCCCGTGGGCAGGAAGGAGACCTCTGACCCTGCCCCGTCCCACCCCAGGGCACAGCCCAGCGGCTGCAGGGCCTGAGAGCAGAGAAAGAAACAGCCCAACAGGAGTGTGAGGCGTTGCTGTCCGCCCGGCCTGGGGGCGCCGCTGCCCTGCAGCTGCCCGTGGCCCTCAACAGTGTCAAGAACAAGTACAGCGACGTGCAGATTCTTTGCAACCTCTACGGGGAGAAGTGAGTGCCCTGGGGATGGGGGAAGGGGTCGCTGGGTGGCGCGCA
The DNA here is from genome assembly GCF_048418805.1 of Vulpes vulpes. Lineage (NCBI taxonomy): Eukaryota > Metazoa > Chordata > Mammalia > Carnivora > Canidae > Vulpes > Vulpes vulpes. The sequence goes on from NC_132781.1 coordinate 5,311,978, forward strand.
GGGGTGTGGCTGACAGAGGCCCTGACCTCAGGCCCCCTTGAGACAGAGCCAAAGCTGCCCTGGGTCTGGAGCGCCAGATCCAGGACGCGGACAGGGTCATCCGAGGCTTCGAGTCCACTGTGGCGCAGGAGGGCCCCATCCCCGCCAGCCCTGGGGCACTGCAGGAGAGGGTCAACGAGCTACAGGTGAGGGGGCCCAGCCTCGCCAAGCATTCATGGATGGGTGGGGTCCCATGGGAATGTGTGGAACCACGAGGGTGCATGGCGCTGTGTCCCCTCTTCTCCCAGCGCCTGCGGAGGGAGCTGCTGGAAAAGCAGGCCTGTGTGCTGGGGCTGCACCGCGAGCTGAAGGCCACGGAGCATGCATGCAGCGCCCTGCAGAACAACTTCCAGGAGTTCTGCCAAGACCTGCCTCGCCAGCAGCGCCAGGCCCGGGCCCTTACCGACCGCTACCACGCTGTGGGGGACCAGCTGGACCTACGGTGAGTGGCGGGGCCATTAGGGCTCAACGCACATCCCCACGGTGCACAGCAGCCACTGTTGCCAAGCTGTGTGACCTCAGACTGGTGACGTCACCTCCCTGAGGCTCAGTTTCCTCGACTCTAAAATGGGGTGATAATAGTAGCTATCTCCCAGGGTGAGCCTACCTGCATCCCTGGCTGAGACGTCCAGGCCATCCCTGAATGCCCAGCTCTGACACAAGGCCAGAGTTAGCAGATCGTTCTGGTGGGTCACTCAGGCCTTCTGACTTGCCCAGGGAGGGAGGCTCCCACCAGCCTCCTCCGTGCACCCCTCATCTGTTCCCAGAGGGCAGTGCTCACCTCTGCTCCGGGCCCCTCCTCCTGCAGGGAGAAGATGTTGCAGGATGTTGGTCTCACCTACCAGCAGTTCAAGAATTGCTTGGACAATCTGAGCTTCTGGCTGGAAAACCTGCCCCGCAATGAAGTGCGGCCCAGCGACGGGCCCAGCCAGCTCGCCTACAAGCTGCAGGCACAGAAGGTGAGGAGCTGAGGCTGCAGGCAACCTGGGGGCAGGTCGGGCCCCTCCAGAGTTGGGGCCTCAAGCCACTTCACCACTCAGGGAACCTCCCGTAGGCACAGCCGCCTGGGTGTGTGTGGCCCCCTAGTGGCCAGAATTCTAGGAGACCTCAAAGCTCGGACCACCACCACCTACTTACTACCCTAAATGCTCTATCTTGCCCTCAGAAACAGCAAGCCCGTCTCCATCTGTTCCGAGATGGGCAGTGAGCTTTATGCTCCTCAGGGTTCCAACTCCTATCCCATCTCTTTCCTCATATTGACAATCCCCTGCTACGTACTGGCAATGAACCAAAGGCTGCAGGTACAGCCCGGCTCTCAGGCAGCCCAGTCTGGTGGGGGAGGCCAGTGCATCGCAGGCCATAATGCTGTTAAGAGCTCTGGTGGAGAGCTGCAGCACTGTGGGAGCCCACGGCAGGACACGTGGGGTCAGGGCGAGTGCTCTGGAAGGCAAAGGTCTGGGACTGCAGGAGGATGACAGTGTCTCAAGAGAGAGTAATGGGGTGACGTCAGTAAGGTGGCTTGGGACAGAGACTCAGTGCTGGCTGCAGATCAGAATCATCCAGGGGGCTTTTTTTCTTTTTTCTTTTTTAAAGATTTTATTTATTTATTCATGAAAGACACAGAGGCAGAGACACAGGCAGAGGGAGAAGCAGGCTCCATGGAGGGATCCTGACGTGGGACTCAATCCCAGGTCTCCAGGATCACGTCCTGGGCTGAAGGCGGCACTAAACCACTGAGCCACCTGGGCTGCCCAAGGGGGCTTTTAAAATCCCTGTATCAAAAATAAATAAATAAATAAATAAATAAATAAATAAATAAATAAATAAATAAATAGATAGATAGATAAATAAATAAATAAAATAAAATAAAATAAAATAAAATAAAATAAAATAAAATAAAATAAAATAAATAAAATAAATAAAATAAAATAAAATAAAATAAAATAAAATAAAATAAAATAAAATAAAATAAAATCCCTGTATCAGGGATGCCTGGGTGGCTCAGCAGTTGAGCATCTGCCTTCAGCTTATGGTGTGATCTTGGAGACCCGGGATCAAGTCCTACATCGGGCTCCCTGCATGGAGCCTGCTTCTCCCTCTGCCTGTGTCTCTGCCTCTCTCTCTCCCTCTCTTTCTCTCTCTCTGTCTCTCATGAATACATAAATAAAATTAAAAAAATAAAATAAAATCCTTGTATCAGACCCCACTCCAGACTGATTAAGTTGGAATCACCCAGGACCAGAACATCAGTACTTTCTTTTAAAGTTCCCCAAGTGACTAAAAGGGGCAACCAGGCTTATGAACAATTGGGACAGAGCAGTGGTTCTCAGGAGGTGGTCCCTGGACTGGCAGCATCAGCATCAGGGAGATGCTTGGACACACAAATTTTCAGGCCCCAACCCAGAGCTGCTCAGTCAGACACTGGGGTGGGGCCTTCAATCTCTGCTTGAACAAGCGCTCTAGGCGGTTGTGATGCGCAGCCCTGCTAGACCCTGCTAGAACAGGAGTCTGAGGAGCACTAAGCAGGAGGAAGGGACTCTCCCAAAGAGAGAAAGGAAGAATTCATGGAGAGAATCATGCCTGGAAAGGCCGTTTCCCAGGTGACCTCTTGCCCCTGTGGGGTGCCAGCTGCCCTGGAGGCCTTGCAGGAGACACTGGGTGAGTGGTGTTTACTGACCTCCCCTGACTCTCACTTCCTCCCCGGCAGAGGCTGCAGCAGGAGATCCAGGGCCGAGAGCAGGACAGGGCCATGGCAACCCGCCTCTCCCAGGACCTGCAGGCAGCTCTCCAGGTAAGCACTTTCCTTCCTCTCCCCTCCCTCCTGCCAGCCTCCCGCTTCCCCAACCCAGCTGCAACCACTGACTGAGAGCCTGTTTTCCTCCCCTCCCTGTTCAGGACTATGAGTTGCAGGCAGACACCTACCGCTGTTCCCTAGAGACCACCACCCAGGCAGGGTCAGCCCCCAAGAGACCCCGAGTGGCTCCCCTGCAGGAGAGCATCCAGGAGCAGGTGAGATGGGATCCAGTGGGGCTCAGTATCCCTTGGCATCAGCTCTGCAGGCGTTCTGGCTGGGGCTGACCCTGACCTCCCTCTGCCTCCCTTCGGCCTCTCTAGGAGAAGAGCCTGACAAAAGCCTATACTGAGGTTGCGGCTGCACACCAGCAGCAGCTGCACCAGCTGGAGTTTGCCAGAAGGATGCTGGAGAAGGTATGGTGAGAACACTCCCTCCGTCCCTGTGCCAGGAGGCCTGGGCTGCTCGTTGACCCGGCCAGTTTCCCTTCCTCCTCGCTCTGCAGCCTGTGGCCACAGGACAGGCTCTGCCTCCTGAAGAGGGCAGCTCCCCACCTCCCCCTGTGCTCCCCACAGCAGCTCTTCCAGGATGGTATCCATCTCAGAGTCAGGCCCTGGAGATTCATTCAGTGCAGTCACAGCTTAGCCACTGGACAGTCTTCTGGTGGGACAGGAGAAAATCCCCACAAAGTCTTCAGCTTCAGGACCAACCACGGTGGGCAAGAGGCCACCTACGTCTCCATGCCTGGGAGACCAGGAGACAGAAGCCCTCTATGATTTTTAGTGTCTGGCTAAGGGACTTACCAGCTTTCTCCTACCCAGAGGAATACCCCAGCCTCCCCTAGGGGATGGAGCATAGGCCCATATCCAGGAGCCTGGATGGGAGGAGAGGGGGAAAGGTTTGGAAAGGAGACCTGTCTTGTTTGCACGTTCTGAACACTGCCTTGCATCCCAACATCATGGGGCTGAGACGTCCTCTCGAAAACCTGCATCCAAGCACCTCAGGACTGCAGCTCCCACTCCTGGGACCTTCCAGAAGTGTCAGGAAGCAGGGAGGGATCTTTGATCTTGGGGTGGGGAGAGGTAGAAATGGGGCTCATCCCTTTCCCCCCACTGCCCTTTCAGTACTCTTCCCTTCTCCCTCTCACTCTGCAGAAGGAGCTCAGTGAGGATGTCCAGGTGACCCATGATGCACGGCAGGGGTCTGAGAGCCCAGCCCAAGCAAGGAGGGAGTCAGAGGCCCTAAAGTCCCAGCTGGAGGAGGAGAGGAAGCGGGTGGCCCAGGTGCAGCAACAGCTGGAGGAACAGCGGAACCAGCTGCTGCAGCTGAGAACCCAGCGCCCCTTGGAGAGGCTAGAAGAGAAGGAAGTGGTGGAGTTTTACCGGGACCCCCAGCTGGAGAGCAGCCTGTCCAGTGTGAAGTCCCAGGTAGAGGAGGAAGGCAAGAAGCGGGCCGGCCTGCAGGCGGACCTGGAGGCAGCAGCCCAGAAGGTCGTCCAGCTGGAGAGCAAGAAGAGGGCCATGCAGCCTCACCTGCTGACCAAGGAGGTAACCCAGATCGAGAGGGACCCCGGCCTGGAGAGCCAGGCAGCCCAGCTCAGCAGCGAGATCCTGCAGCTGCGGGGGGAGAATGCCACCGTCTCGGCCCGGCTTGAGGCGCTAAAGAAGGAGCTGCTGGCCCTGGAGCAGAAGGAGCCGAACGTGAAGGAGAGGGTCGTGGTGAAAGAAGTGGTCAAGGTGGAGAAGGACCTGGAAATGCTTAAGGCAGCCCAGGCCCTCCGGCTGCAGCTGGAGGAGGACTCTGCGCGGAGGAAGGGGGCCGAAGAGGCCGTGGCCAAGCTGCGGGCACGCATTGAAGAGCTAGAGCGGGCGATCGGTGCCGTGGAGCCCAAGGTGATCGTGAAGGAGGTGAAGAAGGTGGAGCAGGACCTGGGCCTCCTGGAAGAGGCGTCCAGGCTGAGGAACCTCCTGGAGGAGGCCAGGAGCAGGAACGCCACGCTGGCGCGCGAGCTGGAGGACCTGCGGGGCAAGTACAGCGTGGTGGAGAAGCAGAAGCCCAAAGTGGAGCTCCAGGAGCGCGTCCACGAGACCTTCCAGGTGGCTCCGGAGACGCAGCAGGAGATGGCGCGGCTCCGGGCCCAGCTGCAGGACACCGCCAGCAAGAGGAGCGGCGTGGAGAAGGAGCTGGAGGGGCTGCTGCCCGAGCTGGCCGCCCTCCGTGCCCAGAAGCCCGCGGTGGAGTACAAGCAGGTGACGCAGGAGGTGGTGAAGCACGAGAGGAGTCCCGAGGTGCTGCGGGAGATCGACCGCCTGAAGGCCCAGCTGAATGAGCTGGTCAACGGCAGCGGGCGGGCCCAGGAGCAGCTCATCCGGCTGCAGGGGGAGCGCGACGAGTGGAGGCGGGAGCGGTCCAAGGTGGAGACCAAGACGGTGAACAAGGAGGTGGTGCGCCACGAGAAGGACCCTGTCCTGGAGAAGGAGGCCGAGCGGCTGCGCCAGGAGGTTCGAGAAGCCACCCAGAGGAGGCGGGCCACCGAGGACGTGGTCTCCGAGCTGCAGAACCGGTACCTGCTGCTGGAGAGGAGGCGGCCCGAGGAGAGGGTGGTGGTGCAGGAGGTGGTGGTCACCCAGAAGGACCCGAAGCTCCGAGAGGACCACGGCCGGCTGAGCCAGAGCCTGGACGAGGAGGCGGGCCGGCGGCGGCAGCTGGAGCGGGAGGTGCAGCAGCTCCGGGCTGGCGTGCAGGAGAAGGAGAGCCTGCTCAGCTTCCAGGAGGACCGGACCAAGAAGCTGGCCGTGGAGAGGGAGCTGCGGCAGCTGACCCTGCGGATCCAGGAGCTGGAGCAGCGGCCTCCCGCGGTGCAAGAGAAGATCATCATGGAGGAGGTGGTCAAGCTGGAGAAAGACCCGGATCTGGAGAAGTCCACAGAAGCCCTGCGGCAGGACCTGGAGCAGGAGAAGTCCCGGGTGACAGAGCTGCATCGGGAGTGCAAGAGCCTGCAGGTGCAGATCGACGTCCTCCAGACCACGAAATCGCAGGAGAAAACCATCTACAAGGAAGTGATCCGGGTAGAGAAGGACCCGGTGCTGGAGGGCGAGCGGTCCCGGGCGTGGGAGGCGCTCAACCGGGAGCGCGGGGCCCGGCAGGGCCGGGAGGAGGAGGTGCGGCACCTCCGGCAGCGGCTGGACGGGGCCGAGGCGCTGAGGAGGACCCGGGCCCGCGAGGAGGCTGAGCTCCAGAGGTCCCGGGCCCAGGCGGACCAGGAGCACCGGCAGCTGCGGCAGGAGCTGCGGGAGCTGGAGAGGCGGAAGCAGCAGAGGGCGCTGCACCTGCAGGAGGAGGCGAAGCTGCTCAGCCAGAGGACGGACGGCGAGCGGCAGAAGGCGGCCCAGCGGGGCCAGGAGCTCTCGCAGCTCGAGGCGGCCATCCTCCGCGAGAAGGACCAGATCCACGAGAAGGAGCGGACGCTGCGCGACCTCCGCGCCAGGGTGAGCAGGGAGGAGCTCAACCAGGAGACCCAGACGCGAGAGACCAACCTCTCCACCAAGATCTCCATCTTGGAGCCCGAGACGGGGAAGGACATGTCCCCGTATGAGGCCTACAAGCAGGGCATCATCGATCGGGGCCAGTACCTCCAGCTCCAGGAGCTCGAGTGTGACTGGGAGGAGGTCACCACCTCGGGCCCCTGCGGCGAGGAGTCCGTGCTCCTGGACCGCAAGAGCGGGAAGCAGTACTCCATCGAGGCGGCGCTGCACTGCCGGCGCATCTCCAAGGAGGAGTACCACCTCTACAAGGACGGCCGCCTGCCCATCTCCGAGTTCGCGCTGCTCGTGGCCGGGGAGACCAAGCCCTGCTCCTCGCTCTCCATTGGCTCCATCATCTCCAAGTCCCCGCTCGCCTCCCCAGCCGCCCAGGGCTCCGGTTTCTTCTCCAGCGGCTCCCTTGGGCTCAGCGATGACAGCTTCCCCATCGCTGGCATCTACGACACGACCACGGACAACAAATGCACCATCAAGACGGCCATGGCCAAGAACATGCTGGACCCCATCACGGGGCAGAAGCTGCTGGAGGCCCAGGCGGCCACAGGGGGCATCGTGGACCTCCTCAGCCGGGAGCGCTACTCCGTGCACAAGGCCATGGAAAGGGGGCTGATCGAGAACACCTCGACGCAGAGGCTGCTCAACGCGCAGAAGGCCTTCACCGGCATCGAGGATCCCGTCACCAGGAAGAGGCTGTCGGTGGGCGAGGCCGTGCAGAAGGGCTGGATGCCGCGGGAGAGCGTGCTCCCACACCTGCAGGTCCAGCACCTGACCGGGGGACTCATCGACCCCAAGAGGACCGGCCGCATCCCTGTCCCTCAGGCCGTGCTCTCCGGAATGATCAGTGAAGAGCTGGCCCAGCTCCTGCAGGATGAGTCCGGCTATGAGAAGGATTTGACAGACCCCATCTCCAGGGAGCGGATGAGCTACAAAGAGGCCATGGGGCGCTGTCGGAGAGACCCCCTGAGCGGCCTGCTGCTGCTCCCAGCCACGCTGGAGGGGTACCACTGCTACCGCTCCGCCTCCCCCGGGGCGCTGCGCTCACTGCGCTGACACTAACGGGGCCCAGCAGTCCTGGGGAGCAGGGGCAGGGGAGGGTGGGCCACCGGCACCCCTCACCCCAGAGCGGCCTGATCCGAGGGGGCAGGTCTTCCCTCTGAGGCAGAGCTATATTACTCAGAGGTTTCTGGTGTTGGGCCCCTCCCCTAACTTTGATGCCCAGTCCATCCCCAGACCCAGAGATCGGCACATCTGTTTTTCCTCCCCTCCTCCGCACCCAGTGCTTCCAATAAACAAATTTGCCCAGCGTCTAGTTTGTGTGTGGGAACGTGGAATCCATTTGTCAGAGCCATGAGCGCGAGGTACAGCGTGGCTGGGGTCCTCCCCACCCAGGTGGGATGCGACATGCCAGCCAGCCCTGCCAAGGGAACAGGTGCTCCCAGGGGCTTGGGCTCCCTTGACTCTGGGGAGGGTATGTTGGCAGGTCCTGGAAAGGTCACAGACGGCCCCTCCCCACCGCCTCTGTTCTGGGTCTCTCGCTTCGGGCCAGAACTGTCTCCAGCCCTCTGTCAACCTCCCCCTTGTCAGCAAGTCCCTGGTGACCCCCTTTGAGGAAGAAAACACTGGACAGCTCAGGAACGAACGCATCACTTTTATTTCCTGTTTTCAAAACCAGAGGCAAACGAACATAAGCATATCCTGAGTACAGACAACTACTTAGAACCCGCCACACACCCCGACCTACGCTGGGATCAGGAAAATAATCTCCCTCTCCCTGGCCGTGCTCCCTGTTTAACTCAGACGCTTAACTGGAATGCAGCTTTTCTCCCAAAACATTTTAAAGCCGTAAAGACCAGCAGGGGGCACCCTTCCGCTGGGGCGCGGGGGCTGGCTCTGCCTCGCTGCCAGAGGGCAGGCTTCCCACCCGCCTTGGTAACTATTGTTCCAGCGCCAGGGAGCCAGACTAACTACCCCCATCTTGAAACGGCCCTGTTGAACCCAACAAACATCACGGGAACGTGCTAACCTGCTGACAAAACTAACACCCAAACTCAGCTCTCTGGAGGCTGATGCCAAATTCCTCAAAGTTTTGCTCTCTCCCAGATTGTTCTCTTTCTGGGGGAAGTGGGAAGGGAGGCAGCTGGAGAGAGGCCCCGAGGCTGAGGGCCTCCCACCTCCTCATCGGCAGAAACGCTCCAGCACACACTGGTGGGGAGCTGGGGAGGTCTCGGCAGACGAGAAGTAGGGGTGCACAAGGGCAGCCTTGGCTGAGATCCGCTGGCTGGGGTCGTACTGCAGGAGTTGCTGTGGAGGAAGGAAGAGGGGAGGAAAGAGATTGAGCCTTCGGGTGGCCAGGCCCAGAGAGGAGTTACCCTCAGCCCCCAGGGGGGTGAGTCCCAAGCCCCAGAGCAGCTGCCTTCAAACAGGAACCGCATGCACCCACTACTTCCCAGCTCATGAGCTGTTCTGGACCTGTCAGAACCTGGGGACAAAGAGCTCGTTCTAGGCCGGCCTGGAAGTCATCCTTGTCTCCTGCAGACTAGAGGCTCAGTCCGCCTGGCCTCTTCCTACCTGGGGTTCCCAGCCTCAGCCTACTTCTGGTTGAGACAGACTTCTCAGGGGGTGAGACAGGAACTCAGAGTCCCTAAGCCCAGCTGGGCTGTGGAAGGACCCCTTGCCTGGGAGTAGCCAGGATGGGGTGCTAAGAGCCGTGGCTGGAGGTATATGCCATCCTGCTGGCATTGGGCTGGTAGATAAACACAGGCCTCTGGAAAAATGAAAATACTGCCCTGCCTTCCTCTGGCCCAACACCAGATTAAAGAGAGATGTGGCTCGGAGTCTTTGTGGGTAAGAACGGATGGCTCTGCCTGAGGCCTGGGCAGTCTGGCCTGGGCCAGCCCAACAGGTCAGAATGTGCGACAGGACAGGTGGGCTCAGACCGTGGCAGGGGCCCAGACAGCAGGGAACAGCCTCCCGGGAAGAGCAACTGCTATGGAAGGAGGCAAGCTCCCTGCCTGGGAAAGCTTACGAAGGAAGGCGACTATCGGGGGCCTGGGTGGCTCAGTCAGTTAAGGGTCTGACTTCAGCTCAGGTCATGATCTCAGGGTCATGGGATCGAGCCCCAGGTTGGGCTCCCCGCTCAGCGGGGAGTCTGCTTCTCCCTCTCCCTCTGCCTGTGCTCGCTCGCTCTCAAATCTTTTTTTTTTTTTAAGATTTTATTTTAAGATTTTATTTATTCATGAGAGAGAGAGAGAGAGAGAGAGGCAGAGACACAGGCAGAGCTTGCAGGGAGCCTGACGCAGGACTCGATCCCGGGTCTCCAGGATCATGCGTGCCATGGGCTGAAGGCAGCGCTAAACCGCTGAGCCACGTGGGGTGCCCTCAAATAAATAAAATCTTAAAGGTAACTATTAGAGCATAAAAACAAAGCTAACTAGAAGAAAATTTTAAAAGGAAACATGAGCCCTGGACTTTTCAGGGGTGATGCCTCCAGGTTGAACCATCAATACACACAGGGACAGGGACAAGCGAGTTGTGTTCAGGGGTCAGAAAAGAGACCAGCTGGACTCTGGAGGAGCTGGGGTGACACACGGGCTGGCTGACAAAGAGGCACTTCCATGGGGGTAGCAGGCTTTGTCGCCCTGCGCTGCCTCCCACTTGTACCTACCATGAGCAGGTCCTTGCCCTCTGGTTCCAGACTGGGCACGATCTCCTCCAGCCCCTTCCTGGTCCACTTGGGGAAACTGCCCTTATAGTCAGGCAGCTGGGTGACCCCTGGCCACGTGGCTTCACTGGGTGTCCCCAGGGTCCGAAAGATTCGAAAGAGCTGGTCAATCTCAGAGTCACCAGGAAACAGGGCTCTGCGGGTCACCTGAAATGAGGAAGAGAAGGTGTGGGGCCCACTCCCTTGTCCTACAGAATCCAAAACCAGTTAAGATGTCTTTCCCAGGGCTGGGCGAAGAATCCCGCCCTTTTCTGGAATAAGGCTCGCTTTCTTAGTCCCAGAGCCAGTCCCAAACACCCCAGAAATCCACCCCTCAAGGGAGAATCAGAGTCCCACTCCCCACCCCGAGCGGGACCCTGCCTGCGGCCTCCCCGTGGCCATGCCCGTCCCTCTCTCTACCATCTCGGCAAAGATGCAACCAATGCTCCAGACGTCCACAGCTGTGGAATAGAACTTGGTGCCCAAGAGGATCTCAGGGGCGCGATACCAGAGCGTCACCACCTGTGGGGGCGAGAAGCCGGTATCCTTCGGGGGGCCGGGTGCTCGGGTGACGTCCCCTCAGCTGTCGCCCCTGCCCCGCCGTCCTGCAGTACCTCGTGGGTGTAGGTGCGCAGGGGCACCCCGAAGGCTCGAGCCAGTCCGAAGTCGGCCAGCTTGATGGCCCCCAGCTCGTTGATGAGCAGGTTCTGGGGCTTCAGGTCTCGGTGGATGACCCGATGAGAGTGGCAGAAGCTCACCCCCTGCAGCAGCTGGAAGAGGTAGCTCTGCCGAGCCGCGGCGACGCTGCCTGAGCGACGGCGGCCGGTGGGCGCGCCCGGGCCCTCCGCACCCGCCCTCGCTACCTTGACCAGGTGCAGGGGCAGCTCGGAGGCCGGCGCCGAGTCCATGTACTTCTTCAGGTCCTGGCTGAGGAACTCAAACACCAGGTAAAGCTTCTTCTCGCTGTGCACCACGTCCAGCAGCCTGACCGGGGACACGGGTCACCACGCGGCCCCCGCTGGCCCGGGCGGCCCGGCCTCCCCACCTGCTCCCCCACCTCACCTGACGATGTTGGGGTGCTTAAGCTCTTTGAGCAGGGAGATCTCCCTGATGGCGGTGCTCGGGACTCCCTCGGTTTCCCTGCGGGGCGGGAGGGCGCAGCAGTGGAGGCCGAGCGAGCAGGGTGCTCCCGCCCGGGGTCACCTGCGGGTGCGCTTCCCGGAAGCGGGCCCGGGCCGCCGGCAGTGGGGCGCCGAGCTCCTCAGCACACACCCGCCGAGGGCGCTGGGCAAGCGTGGCCCGGCGGGGCCACCCACGGAACCGGGCACACTCCCAAGCGGGGGGCGTGGAGCCCTGAGGGGGCAGGGGCCGCCCTGGGCGGGGAGGCTCCGGGGCGCGGCGGCACTCACAGATCCAGCCTGATCTTCTTGAGGGCCACAAGCTGCCCCGTCTCCTTGTTCTTGGCCTTATACACCACCCCATAGGTGCCCTCTCCGATCTTCTCTACCTTCTGGAACACATCCATGGCCGCAGAGCTGCCCAGGAAACAGAGCGCGCCTGGGGCATTGGCCGGCTGCCCCCGGCCCCCCGGACACGCCGCCCGCCTCTGCCCCCCTCACCCCAGCCCTCCCGGGCCGGCTACGGGGTGCAGGAGGGCCCAAACTTCCCAGCGAGCCCCTGCCTCTGCCCGCGGGGCCCAGGCTCTGGGGGTGAAGGCAGCCAGGAGGGCGGCCTGAGGGGCCGGAGTCAGCCTGAGGCAGAGGTCAGGGGTCAGGAAGAGTTTCTGGAGCCACGGTCCTGCCTCAGGCCGCATGGCCAGAGTGAGGGGCTGGGCCCCAAATGCTGGGGGCGCTCGGCCTCCTCTGAAGGCAGAACTTTGGTGGGGCGCCCCCCCTGCATCCTGAGCCGGCCCCCCGGGCCCTGGAGGCTCCCAGAGGCTCCTAGCACCCCTCCGGCAAACCCCAGCCCAGAATTCACCAGAAACCCTGTGCTCCTGGAGCCTCACTGCAGACAGGCTTCCTGCTCGGCGGCTCCCCCTCCTGGCCCCGGCCGGCGCTGCACCACGTGCACACAACACAAGGTCTCCCCCACTGGGGCCTTTATTCATGAGGACCTTCCAGAACCCTCCATATTCCCACACGAGGCCCAGCGCCCAGCACCCCACAGCTCAGCCTCCCACGGGCTCCCGGTGAGGGGAGGGTGTGTCTGGAATGATCCAAATTAGCAAAGGCGCCCTCTTCTCTCTGGCTCCAGAGGGTGTCATTCTGAGGAAGGTCCTGGATCTTCTCTCCTCAGGCGTCTCCAGTGGGCTCAGCCTCAGGAGCCGGTTGGGGGGCGTGGGGGGTGGCGGTTGCCAGGAACTGCCATTTGCTACTGGCTGCTGTCCCTCTCTTCCTGGTACCTCCTCTGCTCCCGCACGGCTTGTTCTAACAAGGGCAGGTTCATTCCTTCCACACAAGTCAGCACCCGGGCCTTCACCACGGAGCCTCCGTCTGAAAGACACAAGCACAAGGCACTAGCAGTGACTGAGCCCGTGTCAGCCACACACCTTACAGATGCATTCCAGCTCTCTCCCCGGACTTGCTCTCAGGCCTGAACTCTGACAGGAGGAGTCTGAAGGCTGGTATGCGAGATACTGGTCACTTTTCTCTACTTGGGCTTCAGAACGGTGGGGCTGGTGCATGTGATCACACCTATTTGGAACACGGGATGGCCTGGAAGTCCCACTTCTCCACCGAGGAAGGGCCAGGTAGATGCACCCTCTACCTCTGTTCTTTGTCATCTTAATTGACACCTCCTGCCACCTTCTCTGTAGGCCCCGAGTCCCTGGGGTTGAGGAGGGGTCTCAATCACCATCCCATCCCATTTTCCCCCCTTGGCATACTGGGCCCCACTGGCATTGGAAATTGGGATCCAGGGGGAGGAGTTTGGCCTTGTAGGGCCAAGTCAACCCACCCTGGATGAGGGGCTGGGAGGTGCTTCTGGCACATGCTGTGCTGACTTGATGGAAAGATTTGTCAACATGCAGGTGACATCAAGCTGGAAAGACTTCTGGGGTTTGCCCTAACAGGTTTTTTGTTAACTAGGCTCCACATGGGTGGGGAGAACAGCTCACAACCCTGAGATCAAGACCTGAGCTGAGATAGTGAGATGCTCAACTGACTCAGCCACCCAGGCACTCTGGATTTCTTTTCTTTTTTCTTTCTTTCTTCATCCATGTTCTTTATGCTCTCTGGGCATGTCAACAAACATATTCAATGCTCTAGGACATTATCCTGTGTTCTTTTGATGCGGTTTTGAAATATAGGCTCTTTTGTTAGATAGGTCATGCCTAGCTTTCCTCCTAGTCTCCTGGTCTAGGCCACTTTCTTTCCTTCTTTTTTTTCCTTTTTCTAAGTACGCTCTATGACCGCATGACCCTGAGATCAAGAGTTGCACACTCTACCAACTGAGCCAGCCAGGCACCCTAGAACCACTTTCTTGGTTTAACACAGCATGGGGGCAGAATTCAGAGGGTCAGAATGTCTAGATTCCAGCCTCCAACACAGGAAGATGAACTTGTCTGAATCAGGTTACCTGTGTGTCCTCAGGTTCTGTCGGCCCTGGGGCCAGGCTGCAGAGGCTGCACGGCCTATGGAGCAGTGAGTGTGGGACACTACCCTGATCTAGCCATCAGTGTAGACTGTTGGTTCTTTCTGGAGTCCTGCGTCAGCCTCCCCACTTAGAGAGGAGTCTGCTTGAGAGTCTCCCTCTCCCTCTGCCCCTCCTGGCCCCCTCTCTAATAAAACAAATCTTTACAAAAAACACAACAACTTCCTGTATGAAGATGTTCTTAGTTATCTGACTTAATTGCGCAGAACTTTTTTTTTAGATTCATTTTATTTTAAACATTTTATTTATTTATTTATTTGAGAGACAGAGAGAGTGCGCATGAGTAGAGAGGAGCAGAGGGAGAGGGAGAGAGAATCTGAAATGGACTCAGCACTGAGCATGGAGCCTGATGCAGGTAGGACTCAATCCCACGACCCCAAGATTATGACCTGAGCCGAAACTAAGAGTCAGTGTCCAACCCACTGCGTCACCCAGGCACCCTGCACAGAACTTTTCTTACTCGATGCCTATCAGCGCTTTCCTCTCGTCAGCCTGGGGAAACCCTCCATCTTAGATTTATATTGAGGAACATATTGTTTCTCCCTGTGGATGAAAAACACTATCAAACACAGAAGTGACCTTAATAAATAGGATAATCACAAGGGACAGACTGGGCAGTCCTGTCAGAGCATCCGCAGGCCCTTGAAACTGGAATGCGAGGAACAGCATTTGAGGAAATGCTGCAGGGAGGGGAGAACAGAGTTTACAGACAAGATGACTAGGAAGTCCTGTAGAAGAATTTCTTGCAAGTTTAACGAACCCAGAACTGAAGGACTGAATGACCAGGGTAGTGGGCATGCAGTGGGCAGAGGTGTGGGGAGGAAAGAGGGAAGGAGGGCCAGAGCGAGGTAGGGATACAGAGCAGAAGAGAACACTGTTATTGTTATTATCTTAATATAGAAGAGGCTTGAGTGATTTATACTCAGAAAGGGAAGAGGCAGCAGTAACAGGTTAAGGACTCAGTTGGGAGAGCCAAGTCCCTGTGGGAGGACCGGCCGTGGGTCACAGCACAGGGGCTGAGGAAGGGCCCTCAACCCAGACAGAAGAAAGAAGCCACAGGGGGTTGTGGACACAGGTGACTTTAGGAGGAGCTGCTGCGGCCTCTGCTGGACCTGATGAAAGGAGCAGGAGCAGGGAGGTGATGAAGTAGGGGTCTCCCGTGACAGGCAAATGCCAGAAACAGCTGTTTGTGGGTTGTGGGACAGGGTTGACGGGGACACACGGGAGGCCCCAGTGCGACAAGAGACTTTAACATCATGCTAGGAACCCACGGAGCGGGGGAACCTTCTCCATCAGCAGCAGGCAGGCGGGACCCGCAAGGGCGGAGGTTGGGGGTTCATCAGGCATTGGTGATGGAAGGTAAGTGCCAGAAACTTCCTCCAAGAAAGGGGTGGCCATGGCAGTGAGGAGGCCATGACCAGGACAGAAGGTGGAAGAAAAAGGAGGAGCCCAGAGTGCATAGGTCCTGTGGGGGCTGAAGAGCAGAGAGGCACCCAGAGTCACGACTGCAGTCTCAGGTGGCAGAGGTGTGGCCGTGGCCATGGGAGGCAGAAGTGGGGCAGAGGTGCCTAGTGGCAGAACCGGTTAGCAGCAGAGGACAAAGGTGGAATGGCAAAGCCGATCTATCAGCCAGCAGGCTGCTGGGCCTGCCTCTGGGCCCTGGGAGGATGACCAGGCTTCACATGGGGACAGAGGGGAATCGCTGTCCTGGCAAAGAGAACAGGTTTCAGGCACGTCCTGGGGAAGGCCAGCGCAGAAAGAGGAGCCCTTCAGGCAGGAACAAAGGTTCCAGGCGACAACCCAACAGGAAGGCCTGTAGGGGCAGGTAATAGGAGTCAGCTGGAGGAAAATCAGGCAGGTGGGATTCATGGGATTTATGGCTAGGGCTCCAGGGCAGCCTCTCGCTGTGGGCAAGGTCATCTGCAACTGAGAGAATTCTCCCAGGGGCCCTGGAGCAGAATGGAGAGAAGACTGTGTCCCCACCCCTCAGCCCTGGGCAGGAAGTCCTCAGGCTCTGGGATGGTACCCAAAGAACAAGTCAGAGAACAGAACAAGTGGATTTCTGGTACGGCATTTCTTCACCTTTGGCCTCCTTGGCTAGTTGTGTGCACAAATTTCAGGAAGGTGACTTTACATATATATATATATATATATATATATATATATATATATATATATATATAACTTAAATATATAACTTAAATATATAATTATATATATAATATATATAATAATTATATAATTATATTATATATATTATATAGAATATATAATAAATATATTCTATATAATATATTATATATATTAAATAAATATATAATTATATATATATATATATAATTTTATTTATTTAAGTAATCTTTACACCCAACATGGGCTTGAACGCACAACCCCGAAATCAAGAGTCACATGCTCTTATGACTAAGCCAGCCAGGCGCTTCAGAAAGGTGACTTTAGTTGGCCTCTTGGCTGTCCTCAGAACTGCTCACCTTGCCACCCAACAGATCTTAGATCTGTGTCTAGTTGATGTTTGTGCCCCATGGGACTTGGGACCTGACCAGGACAAGATAGACAGAGGAGGTGTGAAGGCAGCCATGCAGGCACCCTGTAGACTAGGGACCAGCAGCCACCTCCAGGCTCGGCTCACACTCTGCCCCTCCCTCCTCATCGTTGTCTTTCCTTCCGTGTGTTAGTTTCAAATGATGAGCATGTCTTATTTAAAAACTAGAAGTTTACGGAGAAATTTTTTTTAAGAAAGAAAAAACACATAGATTGTGATGAAAATAATAAGAAGCGATCAAGTAGCCAGCACCCAGAGAGAATGCCGCTTGACCTGAGGCTCGATCCTTCAGGTTCAGGTTTGGGGGGTGCGGGCAAGGACAGAAAGTGGTGCTGCGCTGTCTGTGCCTTCCCGGCTGATGGATCTGCCTCTGCAGAGTCTGCCCTGTGGGGCAGGTGCTGCTGGCTGGTCCCTGCTGCGCAGCGTTCCTGCCCTGTTTTCATGGGCTGATAGCCCGATGGGAGCAGCCAGTGATAACGATCTTGCCTGGATTCATTATTTTATCAGGTCTTTTAAGGAGGTGCCTTTCGACATTTCCTGCATTTATGCCCTGGGATTCTTCTCTAAAGAACTTTTCCTCATCAACCATGAGCTGTCCCTGAACTCCAATCCATTCAGGAAATGGCTGGGAAAAGAAGGCTTAATGCAACCAGGGGGAAGCAATCAGCCAATTTCAGACCCAAATTCTCTAATAAATGCCAAAAAAAAAAAAAGAGAGAGAGAGAGAGAGAGAGAGAGGAGGACAGAACTCTTACAGAGACCTGGGTTATGGAAGCCAAATGCAGTAAATGGACTTTGGATCCTGATCTGAAGTAACCAATTTTAAAAACCGATGGAGGGGAACGGAATGAACTTGGACATGGGATTAGATTATATCAAAGGACAGCTATGTTGTTGGGTGTGATTGTGGTACTGGTAGAAGCATATGAGGTGTTTATGGGTAAATGAAATGATGTCAGATTTGCTCTAAAGGAGGGCAGCAAAATAAGTAAATAAAATGCAGGCAACAGCAGACTATGGGTCCCTGCTGAATCTGGGTGATGGGTACGGGGAGGTCCATCCTACTTTTGTGCATCTTTGATTTGAAATATTAAATTTAGGGGCAGCCCAGGTGGCTCAGACGTTTAGTGCCACCTTCAGCCCAGGGCATGATCCTGGAGACCCGGGATAGAGTCCCACATCAGGCTCCCTGCATGGAGCCTGCTTCTCCCTCTGCCTGTGTCTCTGCCTCTCTCTCTCTCTCTCTCTCTGTCTCTCATGAATAAATAAAACCTTTTAAAAATATATTAAATTTTAAAAATTTTATGTGTTGAACTTTAACAAAGTTTTTCTTAATTTTCTTCCCACAAGTAATTCTAAATATCCCCTCCAGGTCCTGTTCTCCTCTTGGCCTGCTGTCCCACCTTTGTTTCAACCTCTCTGTATTTGCAGTCGGGCCTTAGCATCCTGGACACTGAGCAGCAGGCTCCCAGGAGCTCCCAAGATTCACTGCAGGGCTGGAGGTACAGAAGAAAGCCGCAGGGGCAGCCCCGGTGGCTCAGTGGTTTAGCGCTGCCTTCAGCTCAGGGCCTGATCCTGGAGACCTGGGATCGAGTCCCGCATCGGGCTCCCTGCATGGAGCCTGCTTCTTCCTCTGCCTGTGTCTCTGCCTCTCTCTCATTCTCTGTTTCTCTCATGAATAAATAAAATCTTTAAAAAAAAAAAAAAAAAGAAGAAGAAGAAGAAGAAAGCCTCAGGTGACTTGGGCTGTAGTCAAAATGGAAATCATTTGTGCAAAGGCCCTTTGTACCCATTCCCACCCACCTTCCTCCTGCCTCTCAATATTGAGGGTAGGAACTCTGTAAGCAAGTTCAAAGGCTTAAGCCTGAATAAAGATTAACTTTTATTAAATCAAAGACAATTAAAGTAAGCACCATCTAATAACATTTCATCCAGAGTTAAAAACCACCCATGACTTTTAGAAAGGAAGTTGGTGGTATAAAGCAAGAAACATAAATGTTTGCATCCTTCAATAGAGCAATTCTACTTTTAGGAAACTATCCTGAAGAAATAATCAGAAAATGGACAAAGTGCATGAAGGTATTAATTTGTAGCATTGAGGTGGATAATTTTTTAAAATTTATATATATATATATATATGTGTGTGTATATATATATATATATTTTTTTTTTTTTTTTTTTTTTAAAGTAGGCTCCAGGGCAGCCCGGGTGGCTCAGCGGTTTAGCATCACCTTCAGTCCAGAGCGTGATCCTGCAGACCCAGGATCGAGTCCCACGTCAGGCTCCCTGCATGGAGCCTGCTTCTCCCTCTGCCTGTGTCTCTGCCTCTCTCTCTCTCTGTGCCTTTCATGAATAAATAAATAAAATCTTAAAAAAAAAAGTAGGCTCCAGTTCAGGGCTTGAACTCATGACCCTGAGATCAAGACCTGATCTGAAATCAAGAGTCAGATGCTTAGCCAACTGAGCCACCCAGCACCCTGATATATAGATTTTTTTTTTAATGTTTCCACCCCCCCCCCGGCTATAAAAGTAATACATTTTCATTGTAAAATGCTAATAAAAGTACAAAAATAACTATTATTAACATTTTGGTGAGTAATCTTTCAAATTTAATTTTTTTATATACATAAAAATGTGTATCAGGGGTGCCTGGTTGGCTCAGTTGATAGAGCATGCAACTCTTAATCTTGGATTTATAAATTCAAATCACATGTTGGGTGTGGAGATTAATTACTTAAAACTAAAATCTTAAAAAAAAATGGGGGGATCATACAATACATATTGTTTTGTAAACTGCTTTTTTCTTAATAAGATATTGTGAACATCGGGGCGCCTGGGTGGCTCAGCTGGTTGAGAGTCTGACTCTTGATTTTGGCTCAGGTCAAGATATCAGAGCTGTGGGATGGAGTCCCGCACTGGGCTCTGTGCTGGGCATGGAACCTGCCTGGGATTCTCTCTCCTTCTGTCCCTCCACCCCCAACTCACACATTCTTTCACTCTCTCTCAAAAAAAAAAAAAAAAAAAGAGGATACTGTGAACATCTTTTCATGTCAACTGATATAAATTTACACCATTTTTAATGGCTGCATAATATTCTACTAACTGAATATACCATGATGTCTTTAACCAGTAAACGTACAGTATATTTTTAAGAACAAAAAAACAGAAACAATATAAACGTGCAATGATTGTGTGAACTGATATACATTTTTTTTTTTTTTTAATTTATGATAGTCAGAGAGAGAGAGAGGCAGAGACACAGGCAGAGGGAGAAGCAGGCTCCATGCACCGGAAGCCCGACGTGGGACTCAATCCTGGGTCTCCAGGATCGTGCCCTGGGCCAAAGGCAGGCGCCAAACCGCTGCGCCACCCAGGGATCCCCGATATACATCTAATCTATAAAATATTATATAGCCATAAACACTGTATCTACAAAATTTTAAAAACATGGGGAAATATTTACAATATAATGTGAAGCCTAAATAATCAGATACAACATTATTTAGTATGATATCAACTATGTAAAGGAAGATGACATAGGGATGGCCAGAGAGGGAGGCAAAGAATTCATTTGAGTACCTAGGTTGTTGGTTTTTTTTTTTTTTAATATTTTATTTATTTATCCACAAGAGACACAGAGAGAGAGAGAGAGGCAGAGACACAGGCAGAGACAGAAACAGGCTCCATGCAGGGAGCCCGATGTGGGACTCGATCCTGGGTCTCTAGGATAATGCCCTGGACTGAAGGCGGCGCTAAACAGCTGAGCCACCCGGGCTGCTCAGTACCTGGGTTTTAAAGAGCAACCCTCAACTCTTTTTTTTTTTTTCCAAGATTTTATTCATTTATTTGAGAGAGAGAGAGAGAGAGAGAGAGAGAGAATGAGCAGGAGGAGTGGCACAAGGAGGGGCAGAAACAGACTCCTCACTGAGCAGGGAGCCTGATGCGGGGCTCGATCCCACGACCCTGAGATTATGCCCTGAGCACCCCCAGGTGCCCTGCAGCCTTCAACTCTTGATGCTAAAGAGGTTCTCCCAGGTTGCTGGGATTCGTTCCCTTCCAGATCTCTTCCCCTGACTTCCTGGCCTGTTATTCCAGCCCTATCCTCTTTGCCTTGGTCTTCTTATCTATGGAACAGCAACAATAAGACTCAGTTTAAGACCTGGTGTGCAGGGATCCCTGGGTGGCGCAGTGGTTTGGCGCCTGCCTTTGGCCCAGGGCGCGATCCTGGAGACCCGGGATCGAATCCCACATCGGGCTCCCGGTGCATGGAGCCTGCTTCTCCCTCTGCCTGTGTCTCTGCCTCTCTCTCTCTCTCTCTCTCTCTCTGACTATCATAAATAAATAAAAATTAAAAAAAAAAAAAAAAAAAAAAGACCTGGTGTGCAAATTGAAAAAGACTGAAGTAAACCGTGTAGTACCAGGCCCGGCTTGTGGTTGGCCTTTAGCAATTCATGGTTTCTCTCTCCTCTCACTTCCCTGGAGCAGGTCCACTGAGCCTGATCACATCTGTTTTCTATGAGTCCTTGAACTTTTGGGCTGCTGTGGAAGGGAAGCTAAACCCAGTGAGGGACTCCTGTTGCGTAAGAAGGCAGGCCCAGGACCCAGAGTGGAAAGGACATGTGATTGATTGATTGACTGATTGATAAATAAATAAATAAATCCACAAGTTTACCTTGGTGTTCGAGCTCCCCAAGGACAAGGTACAGGGAGTCCACTTGGGCTTGGAACGGCTCCACTAGCTTGGTGCAGACCAGGATCTGGTGCTCGTCAGATCCATGCTGAGCTCGCAGGGTCATTCGGGATTGGGTCATGTCATAGAGGCACAACCTGCAGGTCAGAGAAAGTGCAATCATTTCTGTCCGCAAACAGAACAAACTCAAAAAGCTTAAAAGGTTCTGGAAGGCCAATAAATCCATGGGCCTCTGATCAGAGAAATATAATGGCAGCAACAAGTTCAAAAAATTGTTTTCAGTCTACATTGTGAAGATATGAATTACATGTATCACAAGGCACCCGTTTCATGAATGGTGACAAAAGTATAAACTGATATATAACCAGCACCCTAATTAAGATTTGGCCCATTCCATCACCCCCACAAGTTCTCTTGTGCCACTACTCTGAAGTCCGTCTCCCCAACTCCCACCCCAGGCAACCACTGATTTTGGTCTCTACAGGTGAGTTTTCCTACTCTTATATAAATCAGATCACAACAGCATATATTCTTTTGTGTCTAGCTTCTTTCACTCAGCATAATGGTTTTATGGATTCATTTGTGCTGTTGGGTAAATCAGCAGTTTATTCCTTTTATTTGTTTGGTAGCACCCTATTGGAACTACTTTTTAAAAATATTTTATTTATTTATTTGATAGAGATAGAAAACAAAAGCAAACAGAGGGAGAGGGAGAAGCAGGCTCCTCACAGAGCAGGGAGCCTGACATGGGTGGAGCTCCATCTCAGGACCCTGGGATCATGAACTGAGCTGGAGGCAGACACCTAAACAACTGAGCCACCGAGGGCCCCTGCTGTAATTATTATTGAGAATTTGTTTCTCCATCCATCAGCTTGTTTGGTTTGCTTCCAGTGTTTGGCTCTTATGAATAAACTGGTATGAACTTTTGCATATAAATCTCTTGGCTGATATATGCTTTCATTTCTCTAGGGGAAATACCCAAATGGGACTATAGAGTTATATGGTCAAACTGTTAAACTCTAGGGATCCCTGGGTGGCGCAGCGGTTTGGCGCCTGCCTTTGGCCCAGGGCGCGATCCTGGAGACCCGGGATCGAATCCCACATCGGGCTCCCACTGCATGGAGCCTGCTTCTCCCTCTGCCTATGTCTCTGCCTCTCTCTCTCTCTCTCTCTGTGTGACTATCATAAATAAATAAAAAATTTAAAAAATATATTTAAAAAAATAATAATAAAAAAAATAAGTAGACAAGGGGTCCTGACTACCTGTCAGGGGAGCATGTGACTCTTGATCTTGGGGTCGTGAGTTCAAGCCCCATGTTGGGTGTAGAGATGACTTGATCAAAGAAAACTTTAAAAATTAAACAACAAAAAAACCCTTATAATAACACTATTTTAATTGTTTTTTTTTTTTTTCTGGCAGGAGGTGGGGTGGGAGGTACTGAAACACCCTCCTAACCACATGATGAAGAAACCATTCTCACCTGCCGAATGTTCTTAGCGCGCCCCCATCGGGAACTTGGCCAGCACTGACTTCCCAGGGGAAGTAATAGATCCCAGGTTTGGGCAGCATCCCAAATAGTGGAGAGGGATTTTTGAAGATTCCTGACAAACCAAGCAGAACACAAGACTATGGTTAACAGAACCTGAGACCAGCAACACCTGAAAGGCTAGTTCCAGCGAGTGGTAGTTTAATATTAAAAACATTTTTTGAGGGCTTAGTGGTTGAGCATCTGCGTTTGGCTCAGGTCGGGATCCCAGGGTCCTGGGATCAAGTCCCGCAGGGGCCTCCCTGCAGGGAGCCTGCTTCTCCCTTTGCCTATGTCTCTGCCTCTCTCTCTGCATCTCTCATGAATAAAATCTTAAAAATATATATATATATAAAAGATAAAAGCACCTGAGTGCCACAGTCAGTTGGATATGTGACTCTTGGTTTCAGCTTGGGTCATGATCTCAGGTGATGATATTGAGCCCCATGTCAGGTTTCCTGTTCTACAGAGTCTGTTTGAGACTCTCTCTCTCCCCCTCTGCCCCTTGAGCCCCTCCCCCATGCATTCACATTGCTTCTCTCTTCAAAAAGTAAATAAATCTTTGCAAAAAAATCTACGGGGAGAACCGTTGTCCCACTCCAATCCCTATGCAACCCATTCCCACCCTGATCCCCCGAGGAGGGGTCTATAAAAGGGCACATGGTCACTCACGATCTCTGTCACAACTATTCAATGCAGCCATTACAGTATGAAGACAGTCGCAGAGAATACAAAGAAATGTGTGAGGCTTGTTCCTTAAACTTTATTTACGAAAACATGCAATGAGCTGGATCTGACCTGTGTTGAAAGTCTGCCAACCCTGGCCCTTAAAGAAAACCATTTTTATTCATTTTTTATGTAACCAGTGTTTCATTATGCAAATAAAAACAAAGTTAAGTAGATATTTATTTCCCCCCTATACTATAAATTAAAAAAAAATACTTTATGTATTTATTTGAGAGTAAGCACAAGACAGTATAGGGGGAGGAACAGAGGGAAAGAATCTCAAGCGGACTCCACACCCAGCATGGAGCCAGACTCCAGGCTCAATCTCACAACCCTGAGATCATGATCTGAGCTGAAATCAAGAGTAGGATGCTTAACCGACTGAGCCACCACACGCAACTCCTTCCTCTATACTATATATGGTGTTCCGTATTTTAATTTTTTTCACTTAATATATTATGGCACTCTTTCATTGTTGTACATAAAGGGAGTCTTCCTTTCTTTTTTAGGAGGCTCCACACCCAGTGTGGAGCCCAGTGCAGGGCATGAACCCATGACCTCGAGATCAAGACCTGAGCTGAAATCAAGAGTCGGACACTCAACTGACTGAGCCATCCAGATGCCCCTGCAAGTTTTTTAAAATACAAATCTAGGGCACCTGGGTAGCTAAGTAGATTAAGCATCTGCCTTTGGCTTGGGTCATGGTCCCAGGGTCCTGGGATTGAGCCCTTCATGGGGCTCTCTGCTCAGTAGGGGTCTGTTTCTCCCTCTGCCACTTCCCCTGCTTATGCTCTCTCTCTCTCCCTCTTTCTCTCTCTCTAATAAATAAATAAATGATCTTTTAAAAATAAATTTAAAACTATCATTTTTTAAAAATATTTTATTTATTTATTCATGAGAGACACAGAGAAAGAGGCAGAGACACAATCAGAGGGAGAAGCGGGAGCCCAATGCGGGTTTGATCCCGGAACTCCAGGATCATGCCCTGAGCCAAAAGCAGATGCTCAACTGCTGAGCCACCCAGGCATCTCTAAAACTATCCTAAAATACAGTTTATTTAAAAAATGTACCCAGGTGGCTCAATCGGTTGGGCATTCAACTCTTGATATCAGCTCAGGTGTTGATCTCAGGGTTGTAAGATCAAGCCCCTCATAGGGCTCCCCGTTGGGCATGGAGCCTACTTAAGATTCTCTCTCCCTTTGCCTCTCCCCACCTCTAAAAAAAGCAACCAAACCTGTAAAGATGGTATATCATACCCAGTTTTCCCTATAATTAACATCTTATGTTAGTATGAGACATTTGTCACAATTAATGAACCTGTATCAATGTGTTATTAACACCACACTTCATTTGGATTCCTTTAGTTTTTTCCTGGATGCTTCTTTTTGGTCCATAGTCTCTTCCAGACTACCACATTATATTCAGTTGTCTCTTTAGATTCCTCCAAGCTGTGACAGTTGCTCAGACTTTCCTTGCTTTTTGGCATTGAGAGGTTTTTGGGTTGTTTTTTTTTTTTTTAAGATTTTATTTATTTATTAGAGACACAGAGAATGAGAGAGAGAGAAAGGCAGAAACACAAAGGGAGAAGCAGGCTCCATGCAGGGAGCCTGACGGGGACTCGACCCTGGGAGGGTCCTGCTTAGCCCTGCTAAGGCTGCCCTGGCCTTGAGAGTTTTGAAGTGTACTACTCAGGTATTTTGTAGAATGACCTTCAGTTTCAGTTTGTCTGATGTTTTACTCATGGTTAGACTAGGGTTGACCTTTTGTTAGTAATTATAAGAAAACACTGGTTAAATAAGTCACATGATAATGATGCATAGGACACCTGGCAGGCTTTTTAAGATGAGGCATTGTAG
Source organism: Vulpes vulpes (assembly GCF_048418805.1). Lineage (NCBI taxonomy): Eukaryota > Metazoa > Chordata > Mammalia > Carnivora > Canidae > Vulpes > Vulpes vulpes. The sequence goes on from NC_132781.1 coordinate 5,337,059, forward strand.
GCACTTATATGGCAAGATCTCCAAGACAGACCATCAGCAAAAAAGGTATGGAGCAGCCATGTACATATAATATGTATATCTGTGTAAGTGTGAAAGAACACTCCAGAACATGAGGATCCACATGTAGAAAATGTTAGAGAAGTAGGGATTCTGGAATAGATATCAGTGACAATGGGATGGCCAAGGGTGATAGCTTGAGCTGCTCAATGGGATAAACCAAGACAGAAACACAGAAAATGGTAATTAAATCATCCCAAGTAAGACCCTTGCAGAAGCCAGATGAAACAGCTTTAGTGCACAAGTTTAATGTTAGGGGCACCTGGGTGGCTCAGTTGGTTAAGTATCTGACTTTTGATCTCAGCCCAGGTCTTGATCTCAGGGTCGTGAGTTCAACCCCCACATTGGGCTCTGCGCTGGGCATGGAGCTTACTTAAAAAAAAAAAAAAAAAAAAAAAGCAGCAGCAGCTTAATGTTACCTAGAACCTTGTACAATTGGCTTTAGTATCCTCTAACAAGGTCATTGGGCAGTGTTACTGGTCAAAGGGCATTTCAAGACAGTGGGTACAGAACAGCAGCACAGGGCAATTGGCCAAGGCCCAGTCCTATAGCCCTAAGTGCAGATGGTCGGTATCCCTGCGACCAGGGAGTAAACCTGTTCTTTCTTGTCCCCAGAAATGAGAGAGCCCCCTAATAATTTTTGGCAAGAGAGAGAAGCAAAAAGTTAAAACCAAAAATCCAAAAATCAGCCAAGAAAAGAGAAAAATGTTTGGTTCCAGTATTGGATAAAGGGGACAATTCTGTTCAATCTAGCAAAAAGGCAAAACCTTAGAATGTTTTTTATTTTATTTTATTTTAAAGATTTATTTATTTATTCAGAGAGAGAGAGAGAGAGAGAGAGAGAGGCAGAGACACAGCAGAGGGAGAAGCGAGATCCATGCAGGAAGCCTGACGTGGGACTCGATCCCGGGTCTCCAGGATCACACCCCAGGCTACAGGCTAAACCGCTGCGCCACCAGGGCTGCCCTAGAATCTTTTTTAAAAAGTAATTTTTCTAGGGGCACCTCAGTGGCTTAGTCAGTTTAGTGGGTTAAGCGTGTGACTCTTGGTGTCAGGTAGGGTCATGCATGATCTCAGGGCTCTGGAATTGAAACCTGCGTTGGGTTGTGCTCAGTGGCGAGTTTACCTGAGGATTCTATCCCTCTGCTCCTCCCTCCACCCCTCTTTAAAATAAATACATCTTTTCATTATTTTTTAAAAGTGTTTTATTTATTCATTTGAGAGAGAGAGAGAGAGAGAGAGAGAGAGCACGCATACATGCATGAGTGGAGGGGAGAGGCAGAGACAGAGGGAGAAACAGATTCCTCACTGAGCGGGGAGCCCAACCTGGGGCTCGATCCCAGGACCCAGAGATCATGACCTGAGCTGAAGGCAGATGCTTAACCATCTGATCTTAACCATAAATCTTAAAAACAAAAAGTAATTTTTCTACTCTCAAGTACTACACATACTATAAGTTAAACTATAAGTAACGACACCATTAATTTTATTTTTTGAATTATCATACAGCAGAATTGACTCTTTGGAGGGGTATATGCTTTTGCAAATTTCAAACTCATTGATTTTTTTAAAGTTTATTTATTTAAATAATCTCTATACCCAACATGGGGCTCACACCCACAACCTCAAGATCAAGACTAGCATGCTCTTCTGACTGAACCAGCCAGGTGCCCCATCACTGATTATTTGTTCTTTACATATATATATATATATATATATATATATTTATTTATTTATTTGAGAGAAAGCGAGTGAGCGCACATGAGTAGGGCGAGGGGCAGAGGCAGACGGAGAGCAAGAGGGAGAAGCAGACTCTCCACTGAGCAAGGAGCCCAACTTGGAGTTCAATCCCAGGACCCTGAGATCATGACCTGAGCTGAAGGCAGACATTTAACTGAATGAGCCACCAGGTGTCTGGATTTTTTATTTTATTAATTTTTAAAAATATTTATTTATTTGGGGGGGGAGGTGAGAGCAGAGGGAAAGAATCATCAAGCCGACAACCCTATGAGTGCAGAGCCCAACACAGGGCTCAATCCCTCGACCCAGGAGATCTGATTTGAGCCAAAACCAAGAGCCAGATGCCTAACCAACTGAGCCACCCAGGCTTCTCTGATTTTTTTTTTTTTCAGTCATAAGTTACTATGTGTTTATTAAAACACTTCTGTTAATTTACAATAAACACAGTTGGTTCCGTAAATTATTATCCTTATATCATCAGACATTCAAAGAAGTTTCTGAGAAGATCTATCAAGACTGGCTTTTCTTATGGCTTAGCCAGGCTTCAAGCACTGTCTTTACAAGTCTGAGTAATGGCATAACCTGTACTTCAGAGCCTTGTCCTTTTCATTCCCCAAGGCAAAACATCTACTCTTGGGAGAAAAAGTCCACATTATGAATAAGAGAAATAGTCCTTTTTTTTTAATGACTGGGAAATTTGAAAATACCATGCAGGAAGGATGGTGACCCGATCTGATTGCTTCTTTCATTTTTTTTCTGAAGCAATTACTAAGATTTCTGTAGTAGAATGGAAGGTCAGATTGAAGGTCAGGGAAGTAACACCTGTAACTATGTTCATTATAGCTTTTATCAGCTTTGGGTTTCTTTCTTGGAGATAAGAATCTTGATTGTGTATGTTTAGTATTCCACAATTAGAACAGATTACCAGTTTATTATAACAGGATAAAAGTTAGGAATAGTTAGATGGAAGAGATGTGTCAAGCCCCCCTACTCTCTAGGAGCACAACACTGTCTCTGCACATTCCTGAAGCCACTCATAAATGTTTTTAAAGCTGCAATTCTTTGTTAGCTGATATTGCACAATGAGTCTTCAACATTAAAACCCAAGTTACACCACACGATGTGAACTATGCCCCCCCCACAAAGATTTTATCCTGTGGGGATTTTCACAGATTTTAAATATAATCTCAACTACATGAATTTTACCAAATAAAAGGATTGTTTTACAATGTTTTACAATTGAAAAGTTTTGCAATCATCAGGGTAAAAAGATATTCAGGGAAGAATAATCAATGGATATTACACGTACTAGGTAACAGTCTGATGAGGAACAGGATATTTACATGATTTCAACATATCTGCCTATGGATTACCTATTAGTTAGAAAGAGAAAAATGATCCCCTTCACAGTCAAGGAACTTAGCAAATATGACCTTCGTGTACTAACTGGATATGATGCACTGACACAGACACACGGTTTTTGTGGTATTCTTACAAAAAATACATAATCTGAATCTAATCATGAAGAGATATCAGACATTTGAAATGAAGGACACTATAGAGCTGGCTTACTGACTTCAAACGTGTCAGTCACAGAAGACGAGATGCTCCACCTAAAAGAGATTAAGATGAAGACGGGTCAGAGCGATGTGGATAGAAACTGAGGAACACCAAGAACTGCCAGCAAACTATCAGAAGCTGAGAGAAAGGCAAGGAGCAGATTCTCCCTCACAGCCTCAGAAGGATCCAAAGCTGTCTACATCTGGACTTCGGACCTCCCCCAACTATGACACAATGTCTGTTATTTAATACACCTAGTCTGTGGTACTTTGTTATAGCAGCCTAGGAAACTAATACAACTAAATATAATTCATGATCTTGGATGGGATCTCGGGTGCAGGAGACAAAGGACATTGTTGGACAACTATAATTCATGAAAAGCTTTGTAGATTATGGTGTGGTATCAACAGTATTGTATTTCCTTTATTTGATAATTGCTGTTCTACTGTTCTTTTTGGCCATGTCTGTGGGTCCTGAGAAGGAGAGCCAATAGGCACAGGTGGGTGACGTTTTACCAGAACCAAGTCCTGTGGCTCTACTATGACCTCCAAGTCACCCCCACTCTGTCCCCGACAGCACGACAGCATGACAGCACGGCTGTCTTCCATCTGCTCAAGCCCACCAGTCACTCTTGATGCCTCCCTATTCTCATGGTCTCATCTGACTGGTCACGAATTTCCGCTAGTTCTACATCACAATACATACTGAATTGCCGCACTTCACTCCCTCCAAGCCACTCCAGTCCAAGCTTTCATCGGCTTCAAAATTGGTCTCTTTGTTTCCACTATTTTCCTTCTATTGTTCCCTTTCTTGTAACAACCAGAGTGATATTTTTAATTTTTTTTTAAGATTTTATTTATTTATTCATGAGACATGCTAAACTGCTGAGCCACCTGATATTTTAGAGTGCTATTTTATTTTTTTTTAATTTTTTTTAAATTTATTTTTTATTTATGATAGTCACAGAGAGAGAGAGAGGCAGAGACACAGGCGGAGGAAGAAGCAGGCTCCATGCACCGGGAGCCCGATGTGGGATTCGATCCGGGGTCTCCAGGATCGCGCCCTGGGCCAAAGGCAGGCGCCAAACCGCTGCGCCACCCAGGGATCCCCTAGAGTGCTATTTTAAAATGGAAACTATGCCGAAGGGAGTATTTTCTGCCAGAACCTCAGTCTGAATCTAACAATGTCTCTAGGTAAAACCAACAGCTTACAGCAAATACAGAAACAGAGAAACATGTTAAAGATACCACAGAGATGGCAAAATCCAGATTGTGGGAAATTCAATACAAAAAAATGACCCAATTCTTTCTTTTCTTTTTTTCTTTAGAAGTAGGCTCCACAGCCAGCATGAAGACCAACATAGGACTTGAACTGAGGACCCTGAGGTCAAGACCTGAGCTGAGATCAAGAGTCACACACTTAACTGACCAAGCAACCCAGGTGCCCCGACCTAGCTTTTTCAACAAATAAGTTGAAGAAAAAAATTATAGAGTGGAAACCTATATATTAAAAGAGGATTAAGATTCTTATCAGCTACAATGGGTAGACTTTGTTTGGACCTTGATTTGAACAAACCAATGGCAGACAATTTTTTATGAAATATTTGAATATTGATTACAATGACAAGAAATTGTTAATATACCCAAGTGTTATAAGGGTATTAGGATTGTGTTAAATTGTTTAAAGATATATACTAAAAGTACTTATGAAAAAAAATAAAAATAAAAAAAATAAAAGTACTTATGAATATGATATCAGGGATCCCTGGGTGGCGCAGTGGTTGGGCGCCTGCCTTTGGCCCGGGGCACGATCCTGGAGACCCGGGATCGAGTCCCACGTCGGGCTCCCTGCATGGAGCCTGCTTCTCCCTCTGCCTGTGTCTCTGCCTCTCTCTCTCTCTCTGTGTGACTATCATAACAAACAAACAAAACAAAACAAAAAAAAAAACGCTAAAAAAAAAAAGAATATGATATCAGATATGCTTAAAATTAACATGGAGGGGAACTGGGTGGAGGTACAGTGGATAATCCTTGGACCTGGGTGAAAAGTAGATGGGGTTTTTTGTATTATTCCTTCTACCTTCGTACATGTTTAAGCCTTTTGAACATTTCCACAATAAAATGTTTAAAAGTGAAAAAAATTAAAAGTTTAAAAATGTAAATCAGATCACATGATCCCATTGAAAATCTATTAAAGACTTCCTATTATAAATTCCTATTAAAACGGAAAGTCTCTGTGTTGGCCCGCAGTGCCACAAGGGGTCTGCACCTGGCCTACCTTTCAGCTCTCATTGGCCATCACGCTTCCTCACCCTCAGGACCTGCACACTGCTTCTCCTCAGGCTTGAGCAGCCTTCCCCAGACCGTCACAGTACTGTTTCTCTTTCCCCCTTTAGGTCCCAGGTCATCCTCCTCTTCCTCAGCAAGGCTGTCCCTGCCCACCCTATCTAAATTAGCATTCTCCAACCCCAGTCACTCTACCCCCTTAGCTTGATTTATTTTCTTCATTGCATTTTCCTAAATGGTAGAATTTCAAAGAGTGTGATTTGTTCACTTGTTTCATGCCCTCGTCTCTCACTAGACTATCAGCTCCATGAGGGCATTATTCCTCAGTGTATTCTCCGTGCCTAAAACCGCGTCTGGGACATTATTAAATATTTATTGAATAGATGTACTCATGAAGACCATCTACACTCCACTTAGCCTGGACACAGAGAACCCAAACCACATCTTACTGCTTCCATTAACGGGACTTTGTGGTCCTCTGCCTTCATTAGCACTTTTTCTTTTTTTTTTTTTTGGTTACTCTTCTTGACTGTCCAGCCCAGGCAAATGGCTTGATCATCAACAGCAGTTTGCCCACTGAGATTATCTGAATTCCCTTGCCTTGATGTTTCCACCAATTTTCTACTGTTATACAGGGTTCTTACCAAACCCTGGACTGACAGACACATCTTAGACCAGACTTCCAACTCTTAATAAATTCTGGCCTTAGGGGATCCCTGGGTGGTGCAGCGGTTTGGCGCCTGCCTTTGGCCCAGGGCACGATCCTGCAGACCCGGGATCAAATCCCACGTTGGGCTCCCGGTGCATGGAGCCTGCTTCTCCCTCTGCCTGTGTCTCTGCCTCTCTCTCTCTCTCTCTCTCTCTCTCTCTGCGTGTGACTATCATAAATAAATAAAATTTAAAAAAAAAATCTGGCCTTATTTTCTCCTGAGACACTGCCAAAGCTTTGCCAAGTAGAGCCTTTCCTTACCTGAGTAAGCAATCACCCCACCTTTGTCTTATGATGTTATGTCAGCGGTATCTAAAGAGCGGGCTTTGGACCAGGACAACAGTCCAAACACAGTAGCCAAACTAAATATTTTAAAGCTTGGGGGGCGGGGGAGGGAGGTATTAAAAACACAATCAGTAACAGTGCCTTGCCCTGATATATTGGAATCTGGGGCAAAAGGAAAAATCAGTGAATGCTGATTCACTGTAAGTTCAAGTAACTGAATTGTCTTCATTCATCCTGACCAGTGCTCCCTTAAATTATATCAGAGGTGAATGCCTCACTTACTTTGCCCCATTCCCAGTACTGTTACTAAAAACTGATGCTATAAATAAGAGTAGGAAGTGCATAGTTTTCCAAAACAGTGGATTCGTATGCTGTTTAAAGTCATAAGGGTGAAAAAATAAATAAGTCATAAGAATGAGTTAGGGAGAAGTTAAAGGAGATGGTGTAGAGTGCTCAGGTCTTCATCACAGTGGTGTGAAGTCAAAAGGTCACTAAAAACGAACAAATCAAGAGCTAGCATGTATTTTGTGTAGCAGTTGTTTTGGAATCAGAATTTTAAAAATGGTTGAAAGTGGCTGCCTCTGAGGACGGGGAGCTTTCGGTTTTCATTACAATTTCTCCGAGGCTAGGTTTCCTAAACGTGGACATCTGTCACTTCGATGGCGATACGGCGACGACTGTGGAAGCAAAAAAGCCGGGATTCCAAGACCTCTCAACGGCCGGCTCGGTCACATTCTGGTCCACACCCACCCTCGACCGGGGAGGCGGCCCGCATTCCCACGCCCAGCTCCCCGAAGCCATTCCTTCTGGCAACAAGGATGCCATTATCTTAACAAAAGATAAGCGGAGGCCTCATCCCAGTGCGACTTTTGTCCTCCTTCCCGTGTCCAATCTGGGAGGATCTGAGGAAACCCTACGACAACAGTCCGGGGCAACGCCGCGCGGTCCAGAGGCTCGACCTCCCCGTGTCGCGCCCCACCCCCACCTCACCCCCACCCCCACCCCCACCCAATCCCCAGTCAAGGACCTTCAGTCCTCGGACGGTCTCCGCGCGCGAACCCGGAAGCGGCGGGCCCGGCGAGTCCCACGGCGCAGGCGCACTCCTCCTCAGCCGCATCGTCCCGCCCCTTCCCTACCTTCTCGCCGACCTGTCAGGGCGTCGCGGCGGCCTCGGGTTCCCGTTTTCCGCCCCGCGCGATCATGTGACGACGGAGGGGCGGGCTACCAGGAGCGCCTGGCTTTCTCCCCCCGCGCCCGCCACCGCTCCCCAGGGCAGTTTCCCGGCGGTCTTCCGGGGTTTCCTCCCCGGCCGGGGGTCGCTGCGGGGCTCCCCTGGACGAGGGCGGGGGACGCCTCAGTCCCGCGCAGGCCGCGGTCACGGCGCGCACGCCGGCGCCGCGGGGAACCAGAAGGGGCGGGGCCTCGCGGGGGCGGGGCGGGGCCTCGCGGGGGCGGGGCCTCGCGGCGTCCCGGGGCGACTCTTAGGGCCGGGCGCGCCTCGGAGCTGCGGACACCCGTCGTCGCAGCCGCCTCTGCCTCTCCTCTGCCGCTGTCGCTGCGTGTCGCCACCATGAACCAAGACCTTCGCAGGGAGCGGGAAGCCGCCAGCTTCAACCCGGAGCTGCTCACGCACGTCCTGGACGGCAGCCCCGAGAACACCCGGCGCCGCCGAGAGATCGGTGAGGGCGGCGGGCCGGGCCTCCCTCCTTCCCCGAGCGCTGCTCGGGGACTCGCTGGAGGAGGAATCCGGGGTGTGTGTGGGGGCGCTGTGAGGCGCAGGCCGCCCCCGACTCCCAGGGCCGGCCTCTGGCGGGGCGCGGGGTGGCGTCCGTCCCGAGGCCCGCGCTCCAGAAACCCGCTGGGCTTCGGGAAGGTGTCACGGAGACCTGAGGTCCTGTCTTCCACTCGATGCCCTCTCGCTCCCTTCCAGAGAACCTGATTCTGAATGACCCAGACTTCCAGCACGAGGACTTGAATTTCCTCACTCGCAGCCAGCGCTACGAGGTGGCCGTCAGGAAGAGTGCCAACATGGTGAAGAAAATGAGGGACTTTGGCATCGCAGACCCTGAGGAAATCATGTGGTTTAAAAAGTACGTATGCCCTCGCCGAGATCAAGCGCCCACGTCCAAACTTGTTAATTTTAAACGCGCAGCCCGTGGTGTCCCCTTTTCATCGTGCTCGGCGTTGGAAGACTCGGGCTGCTTATTTGCACCCCACTTTCAAGGGTGTGTGTGTGTGTGTGTGTGTGTGTGTGTGTGTGTGTGTGTGTGTGTGAAAAACTGTTTGCTTAGGTCTTTAAGTCCTTTAAAGGGATGACGTTTGGAGAATGCTGATGATGAACGGAGAGGTTGCAGTTGTCCTCGCTAATCAGTACCGATATCATTGGCCCGGGTGTCTCAATGTAGGGTGATTTTTAAATTGCAAAAAATGACTTTGCTCTTTGTCACATGGTTTGCTAAATTTAGGGGCGGAATTCGATTTTTAGCTGGAAGACCAAACAGTATTTTTGGAGCAATAACAGGTTGTGTTTCCTTATGAAAGTGTAGCTCTTGAGTTGAAACGGATGGGCACTGTGGGGCAGGGCAGATGAAGAATGTGAGCGAAACTTTAGAATGAAGTATTTGTAAGAACCCAGCATTCTCGAATCCAGTGGCAGCGTTCAATGGTTCTTGGGCATATGAGACCTGCTAAAAACATGCCTTGATCCTAATGCTGAAAAGAGTATGTACTTTTCCCAGATCATCTGTTTTTTGTTTCTTAATTAGGAAAAAAGTAAGTACCGGGTTTTTTGTTTGTTTTGTTTTGTTTTGTTTGGCCTTTATCTGAATAAACACTAATGTGATCTGAGTACAAGATTTCTTTGGCCTGTAGCCTCTGTTATACTTCTCATTAATTCCTGGGCACTTCCTTTTTTTGGGGGGAGGGGATCAACGTTTTAGGTGAATTACAGTATTTTCATCAATAGAGATTAAATGATAAGAATGGTGTGTATTCAAGAACCAAGAAAAAGGGAACGTATTACAAGTTCTCCTTGTATGTAATGACAAAATTCTCCTTTATTCTACTGCCTGTAGTATGTTTGGTATCTTAATTATTTTCAGTCTGACCCAGTTACTACTGTTGAGGATAAAATACTCTACTCTGGCTCTTAGGACTGCCCTAAGAATTCCTTTCCCTTTTAGTCATAAAATTATATTTTACTTACTTTTGGTAGCCCAAATCAGAGTACTGAGTAACTTCCAAATGTTCTTTTTCACTTTTGAAATTTATAACTCATGGCTTGGGGAATATTGAGGTGTAGAGCACCTCCTAGAAGATTGTGTTTCTGAATTACCGAGTTGCGTTTTAGGTAAACTTCAAAAACCTAAAATTTTGTTTTCTTTGTTTTTGTTTTTTTGTTTTTTTTTTTTAAGACAATCCAAAAGAAGGGTTTGTTTTGTTTTGCTTTAAGTGGTTGATGCCGTGTGTTCCAGAATTAGAGTTCATCATCAATGGTGATTCAAAGAATGTAACCAGAGTTGAGTGAAATCACAATGAAATAGAACAGATTCCTTTCTATGGTTAAAGAGGAAAGGACATGAGCTATTAGTCTTTATAATTTTTTATGGTATAGACCTTGCTGTTTGGGGGATATAGAGTACAGAGTTTTAACATAGTGTCTCTGGGATAGGACAGGGAGATAACTTACATGAGAGAAAATTGATTGAGACTAATTGATATGAGACTAATGATTGAAAATTAGTGTTGGCAATTACTGAATGCCGTTGAATCCAAGCCCACCATCAATTATAACTCACACCTGAGTTTCATGTACCACTAATAAAGAAAAAGTGCTGCCAGTTAACTATGACATCCTGTTACTTGTGAAATGCACCTGACTTCTTAAATGCTAAGATGGAGGAGGGGATGTTACCAGAACTGGTGAAATACAGTAATATTTATCTTCTGGGAGATTTTGAGCATTTACTGGGTTTATTTACAATTATTTATTTTCTTTCAAAATTCATATATGGGAATATATTGAAGTTGATGGAGTATTAGTGAAATACTTTGGGATTTCTCAACTTGAGCAGTATAAGAACTGTTCTCTTCCAGTCCTTGGCAAAAAAACCTTGCTGTTCAGGGAATGTAAAAGTTGATTTTCTAATCTCCTGTCCTGTGATTTTTGTCTTTTAACTATATTGTTTACTATGAAAAGCAAATTGTAGAATGTTCTTAAGAGTAATTAAAACTTCTAGTGAGTATCAGTCATGGTTTTTGTTACCCTCTTTAGGTTTTTAAAGCTGATTCCTTGAAAAGGTCTTCAGAAGGGATTAAACATAATTTAAAAACAAGCACTGAGATTTTGTTCATGAAGTAGATTTTCAGGCATCCTCAAAAGAATCTCAGTGTGTTTATTAACATAAACATTTGACAGTCTTTGTTTTGTGTCATGAATTTTTTTCTCTCTGAGTTTCCTAGAATTACATTGTGTCAATATCATCATTTCACATAACCGTACAGCCCCCTCACTTCCCTTCTGGTGAACAGAAGTGTCTTTTGTTGCCACCATTTTTGGCACCTAAACTAGTACTTCACTTCCTCACAAACTCTTGTTAAGTTCCTTTCCTCTTTTAGGAAAATATGATTGTTAGGGAATGCTGCGGTGCTCTTGCCTTTGAGGATGTCTACATTTATCTATCTCATCAAGTTTTTGCCTCCCACTTTGGTGAGGCGGAACGTTACTTCTCTATTGTCCAGCAGCAGTAAACTCCTGCTAATCCAAGTTACTTGGAAGCTAACTTACTTCTTGTGTTCATACCCCTCTTTTTTCCTGTTGCTCTCCCAGGAGAAAGTGACATTAGATATTGGTGTGAAATTATTGAACCTTCAGGTTAAAAGGCATTTTTGATGTTCCGAGCTTGGATGCAGGCATTCCTTAGATGTTTCGGTCCCCAGCACCCCTGAAAAGTGATCTTCCAACCTAAGGGTGGTAGGATTGTTCTTAGGGCCTCCTCAACAATTAATTGGCAGCCTTCCCCCTCTTTCTTTGAATTCATAATGTGCTCATTGGCCAGATCAAGACAGACTGGTGACACTACATCCTATTCATTCCTGGAGGAGTCGTGAGGATTACTAGGTGGTACTTGCTTTGTGTTTTTAAGCTCTTTATATAGATAGGTAGAACAAAATAGGTCCCTGTTAAGGTTTTGAATAGTGTAGCTAAAGCTGACAATTGTATGTGATTTGTATTTCGACTATTTCGCAGATTGATTTATGAGAAAATAATGAAGACAATTTCATTATGATTGGAGTTCTCTTAATCTGGAGTGAATTTCAAAGGTCATCAGAGATAAATGTTTAATATTCTCACATTTCCGCTTACCCATCTGTAACCTCTGAAGACCTTTAGAGATCTGTAGTTTGGTCCTGGAATATATATTTACAATCCTGGGTGTCTGCTTTAGTTATATAGGGAAAGATTACAAAAGCTTTGTTAAGAACTCTACAAATAAATGTTCTATGGAGTTCCTTTTGATTTTTAAAACAAGTAAAACTTGAAAATAAAGCAAACACACACTCCAAAGAATCCAACCAACAGATGACACCAACAAAAACAAAACAAAACAAAAAAACCAAGAGATTTTTAGGCTAAAACAGAATTTGCTTCCTGAATGAAGTGTAGAATTAGAGGAATTTTGGCCCTGAAATGACTTGGGCAGGGAGGGGATAGATAGATACCACTGGATTTGGCCTTTTAGGTGGGAAAATGATACATTTTACATTTAGTTTCTTGAGAGAAGGGTTGAAATTGTCCCAGCCTCAATCCTGAGGGCCATGGTTGTCTGGCAAGAATGGATACTAGAATGCAGTTTCTAGAGTAAGGCTGAGATCCTTTTCTTTTCTCTCCTGTAGAGTTCATTTGGTCAATTTTGTGGAACCTGTGGGCCTCAATTACTCCATGTTTATTCCTACCTTGCTGAATCAGGGCACCACTGCTCAGCAAGAGAAATGGCTGCTTTCATCCAAAGGACTCCAGATAATTGGCACCTACGCCCAGACGGAAATGGGCCACGGTTAGTCCACATTTGAGGGTCAGTGGGTAACCCACCTTAGGATTTAAATTGATAAATGACTCTTGGTGTTTGGTTTTTCCTGCTGCTACACGTTGGGGATTTTGTTTTTCAGTTGTTAAACCTTAAATAAAATTCAGCTTCTCATTTTCCCATAGGTCATTTCCCCATAAACTAGTCCAAGACTCTAGCCTCAAACATCCTTCATTGTTATTTCTAAAAGTCTTTTTACCCTTGCTGCGTATAATCCCATTTTAATGGCGGTTGAGCAGTTTGGGAAGATGGGATTGAAAATGTGGCAATATTCCATTGATGTCTAATTATAAAAAAAAGACTGTTGGAATTGCTTTGAGAGTGTTACTGCCTTAGCAATATCTGGAAGTTGCCCCTCTGCTTTAATGAAACTAAAGTGGGTTTTAGGGGGGGGGGGGGGGGCAGAGAGAGCATTTAAGTGTCTTACTCTTTCTTTCGTTGCCTACTAGCAGGATTATAAGGCTGTTTGGAAAAAAAATTCATGATTCTCTTCATTTAATTACAGCAGTCTTTCTATTATACTTTTTTCTTTACATATTTTTGGACTTTGTGTTGCCAGTCATTCTTGGTTAAATTGTTCATAGAAATGAGGCGCCTGTTGACTTAAGTTGGTTAAACGTCCAACCTGATTATTAGCTCAGATCTTGGTCTCAGGGTCACAAGGTTGAGCGTGTTGGGCTCCATGCTGGGTGTGGTGTCTACTTTTAAAATTTTTGTTTATAAATGGCTGGCTACTTTCAAAAAGTTTTATGTTTGGTCTTAATATGAAAGAGGTTTGTTTTCATAGACAAGGCCATTGGCAGGTTTGGGGATTTTGAATTTGAGCTGCCCAGTTTCATTCCCTAATTTGTCATAAGGCTTCCATTACATGAATAAGGAGAAGAGGAAGAGCATGAAAACTTCATGTTTGTGTTTGATTTGGTGCTTTTTGATTGGTGAAGTGGTTTAAGGAGAAATGTTCTTTATCATATTCCTCATGAAAACTGCAGATTCTGGTTATGATATTGTCCTGTGAATACCCTGCCAAAAACACCTGAGGCTTTAGCTTCAGGATGGCTAGTACTGAAATAAGCAGCCTGAAGAAAGGTTTCCTAAGAAAAGTAATATAACACTCATACAGGTCTCCCTGTCTGGGGGAGGAAGAGAGAGAGAAAGAGAGATGTAATCTTGAAATACCTTTGTGGTACAAAACCCTTATTTTAAGCACGCATCATTGTGATATTTATTTGACTTACAGTCAATGCTATTCATAGGAGGCATAGAGATGTAAATTATTCTGAGGCTAAATGGGTTTATTATGAATGTCTTACTGGCCTAACCCTTCTGTTTCTAAAAAGGACGTTATAAATACATATTTGCCCTAAATTTTGAAAGAGAGGAGGAAACGAGGACTTGAAGTTCCTGGTTTGAGGAGCCCAGAAATTGGACTGAGGTCCTATGTTTTTCTGGGTGAGTTTGCATCTGTTAGTTTTCTTGTATTTGAAGCAACTTTGTCTTAATCTCTGTATTTTAGAGAACAGAGTTGTGAGTTTAGGTCTTGTTTCTCACTGGAATCTTGTCTGTTCCTGTTGATGTTTGTTGTGCTTTGTCCACTGCTGTTCTTTTCCGGGGGCACCAGTCAGTTGGTGATTAATTTGCATCCTGTGACAGTATAGCCTTGTGTAGAATACTAAGTTCTTCGACATCAAAGAGACTGGAAATAGAGCAACTTGTGCAGATGGAAGTTTGACGGTTAAATAGACTTTGGAACATCAACCAGCCAACAAGGATTATCTTAAGTGTTGTGACGGAATTGGCTGTAACTCTTTCAGCTCTAGGTAGCTGCTGAGAAGTGAGGAAGACGGTATTGCCCAGGCTCCTTCCAGGACCCTGAAGAATCTTAAAATTCAGTCCCCTGCATGAAGTGTCCATCATGTGTTTCCTGTCTTCCCTCCTCAGAACACTCACCTGTCTGTAGAGACACACAAAACCCGACACACTTGGTCTGTGGGTCTGTGAGCCTTCATCAAAGGCAGAGGTCTGGGCTGAGGGGTGCACCCTCTCCCCGGGGGTTCTGGTGTTGAAGGGACCATCTGTGGAATGTGGTCCAGCAAGAATCCTCCTGACCATACATTTCACCGGGTCCCAAAGCAGGTACTGTGTTTAGTCTTCACAGATAATTAATCACTTCAAGTTCTGGCTGCTTTATAGCAATTATCCTTCCCTCGTTTTCTGCTGTTTATTCAGGAAAATTGAGCTTATATAATCAACAGTTATCATCCTTAAAGATTGGTACAATATGTCTGCACCTTCCCATACTCAAAATATGAACTAAAGCACCTCTCTTCCTTTGAAACTTGAAAAATAGATAGTAAATGTGATTGTGTAAGTCACTAGTCTTTCTCCCCTGTATTTTCACTACCCTGTCTCCTGTCCTCTTTCTTCCAAATGAATCTCTTCCCTGTTGGACATCCTGTGAAACATGATCAGTGGGTTTGGGGGATATTCTAATAATATTCTATTATTATCAGTAACAATATAAACTTCTTTACAAAAACTATGTCCTTTGGGGTTATACTTTGGGAATATCTTTCTCAGAAGTAAATTATACAGTGAAAGGAATGAACACTTTATAGCTTTTATTGCATAGCTTAAGACTTTTCTTGAAACAGAACAACTTTATGGTATATTTGGTGACTTATTAGTATACTGTGTCTCCATAAGCCCCATCAATGTGATTACTTTAAATTTTTTTTTGCTTCTTTAATATATATCTAAGAGTTAAAGTATTAATTTTCCAATGCCAACGAGCTTGGATATCTTGGCTTACTAATTTGTATTTCCTATGTATAAAACTTGGTTCTTCTCTGTTGATTGAATAGAATCTGTACATTGATCTTACATGATTATGTTGTGATCCTTTGGATATTTTTTCTATTGCCTTCTGTTTATTAAACGCTTTGGCCTTTTGGCTCAGGTCATGATCCCGGGGTCCTGGGATCAAGTCTAATATCAGGCTCCCCACAGAGAGTCTGCTTCCCCTTCTGCCTATGTTCTCTGCCCCTCCTCTCTCTCTCTGTCTCTTGTGAATAAATAAAAATCTTTAAAAGACAAAAAAACTGCTTTAGTCTTATGTATTGAGTGCATCCTTCTGAGTAGGTCTACATTTTTTCCCTATATCTTGGATTGTTATTCTCTAATCTACCTTTTTTTTTTTAATGTTTAAAGCTTTGACTTATATAGTGTAGGACGATGAATGGATCTCATTCCGTTTTGATGTTTATTAACTAATAGTTTTTTTTTCCAGTTCTTTCTGGTTCTTAGAGTTTTATTAATCGTTTCAATTTATTTCTAGAACCTTAAAATACATTATATTGATTAGTCCCTTTTGTTTTTCTCCTAACGTCATGAACATTGGTTCATTGTTGCTTTGTAAGCTATTTAAAAATCTGATAGGATAAGCCTGCTGTTGTTACATTTTAACACCTACGTATTTGGTATTCTCGTGTATTTACTCTTCTAGGCAAATTCCAATCTTAATTTGTCAAATTCTAGATTATATCCTAAAAGAATTTCATATCCGTGTTACATTAAATCTTTGTATTTCTTGGGAGGTATTATCTTTATTATTATAAAAGATTGACTTCTCGACCTGGAATTAGCACTTTATTTCCTGTTACATATATCTTCTTTTAATCCTCCTATTAGCTATGGATATTTTTTCCTAATTTAATCTTTAATATCCTGAGCTAAATTACTTAACAAATTTAAATTTTATTGGGTTTGTAAATTGCTTCTCTTTTAACTGAGGTTTCTACTTTAAGCGTCCTAATGGATAATAATGCATCCCCCCCCTTATAGCCCACAGCTTTTCTAAATTCATTTATTATTGATGGCATTTTATTGTTGATTTCCTAGGATTATAATCATGCTGTCCATAAAGATGCTATTTTAAGTTCTTCCTTTCTTATGTATTATTAACGTAATCACTTTGTCCTCAGCATTGGCTGCCAGCCCTTCCAGCCCTCTGTCATGTAGAAGAAGAGACTGGGAAGGTTTTTTGGTGTTATGGTTTTAGAAGAATTAACTGTAGCGTTTCACCAAAGTAAAATGTTGGTGTTTTGTAATTTTAAAATAAGTGATTTAAAAATAACATATGGGGGATCCCTGGGTGGCTCAGGGGTTTAGCACCTGCCTTCGGCCCAGGGCGTGATCCTGGAGTCCCGGGATCGAGTCCCTCATTGGGCTCCCTGCATGGGGCCTGCTTCTCCCACTGCCTTTGACTCTGCCTCTCTATCCGTCTCTCATGAATAAATAAATAAAATCTTTTAAAAAAAATAAAAATAACATGTGATTTCTATCATGCATAACCAACTTTTTGCAACAAATACTTGATTTAAGTAAAAAAAAACTATCCAGGTCACTTTCACCTTGTAATGTGTCTAAATTTCATCCACTTGTGAATAATCCTTATCTTAGTCACAAGAGACCTTTTTCTCTTAAAAACATTGTTCAGTCTCAAAATAGTTTCTGATTAGAGTAGTTTACCCCTGCCCTACTCAGTGTATTTTGTGGTAACCTTGGCATATGTTATTCTGTTATGTAGCACACTGATGCAGACCCCTCCTGTGAGTCCGATGGGCTGCTTCAAGAGAGGCCCTTCCCTCCCCAAGAATGGCTCTGGATTCTAGTAAGGTGAAATAGTCTTTCAGTCCCAGGCCACAGGGTTCAGTCCTGGTTCCAACAGCCTTCTCCTTTCAGATCCCAGGTGTACATTGATTTTTCTTCCTAGGCACCATTCTTTTAAAAACTGGAGACAGTGGTATTCCTGTTTATGAGTGAAAGTACTCTCTCAGCACATGAATGTGTTTTTCTGAGGATTTTTCACTGTTTTTTTTTTTTTTACTTTTTATTTTCAAATGGTCGTAAATTCCTAGGAAGTTGCAGAAATGGCACAAAGAGGTTCCATGGACCTTTCACCCAGTTTCCACCAGTGTTAATATCTTACGGGATTGCCATTTGCCCCTTCTAAGGATAGCTGCTCTGATTTTGGGAAGTCTTTCTGGTGCTAAGTCCTGGTTGCACTTCTATGAGAATTTCTCCAGCCAGAAAATGTGATTAGGTAGTGGGATTCTTGTCCTTGTTCTGCCATTATCTTCTTGATCTGAAAGCACTTAACTCACCTCAGCCTGATTTCTTTATAAAATGAGCATGTCAGTTGTACAGTCTAATTTTTATGTAACTGAAAGCACAACCACCCAACTGGAAGACATAACTGATCAGCCCTCACCTAAGCTGTGTGCCCTGGTTATTTTCCTCCTTACTTTCTGAACAAACTGAGAGATTTTATTTATTTGTACTTATTTATTTTTTTTAAGATTTTATTTATTTGAGAGAGAGGGCACCAGCAAGGGGGAGGGGCAGAGGGTGAGGGAGAAGCAGACTCTGCTGAGCCGGGAGCCTGGCAGGGGGCTCGATCCCAGGACCCTGGGATCTTGACCTGAGCCAAAGGCAGATGCTTAACTAACTGAGGTACCCAGGTGCCCCCAAACTGTGAGATTTTAAAACTGAAATGTTGTATAGGCAAAATTTCTAAGCTCATTAAAGAGAATGATAAGAGCAATATAGAGTCGATTAAGCTAGAGCTAGAAGTTCAGTGGGATGCTAGTAATGTGGAAAGATAATGAAAACATATCAGTTTCCTATTGGAAATAAATTCACACGGAAGTCTAGGGATCTGCAAATTCTAAATGGAAAAGAATGACTTTAGAAAGTAGATTCAGGGGCACCTGGCCAGCTCAGTAGTAAATAAATAAAAGGATTCAGAATTACTAAAACTAAGATGTTTATTATCATTAGTGATAATTCCCATATAATTGGCTTGTTATGCATGAATCTGTTACGTGTAATTATTATTATGGTCTTTACTAGAAATTGCGTATCTTTTTTATTTCTGAAATTAATTATTGGGTGAGGAGCACTGTCAGTTTTTGTATTAAATTGTTTCAGTAGGGCATGGCTGGTTATTTGTGATGAATCTGAAAGAAATAACCGGATTTTTCAAAAAAAGAACAGATTTATGTAAGAAATGTGGATCTGTGCTGGATGTTTTATGGACAAACCGGAAGGATTCCAGCCTAGAAGCATTATTGAAATTGCATCTAGGAAAGCCTTTCATCTAGGGGAACATATTGTCAGCCTGAGAGAATAGAGTTCTCCTGTCTGACTTCCTCAAACCAGAGTAAATCATTGTACAACTTAAATTCTCCATTCCGTATAACCTCTTCCGATTTTCTAATTTCCTTTGATTTAATTGCAAGGCTGGACTCCTCTGCCTGACTTGCATGTTGGTGCTGCACGGGCTTTGGAATTGGGAGCCAATCCTCACCAAGATTGATGGCTTGAAAGCTGAGTAGCCTAAAAAAAAAACTTCTCTCACCCACTTAAGAAAAACGAAATTTGCCAAGAGTTTATTCAAGTAATACAGAAAGGGGCAGTGCTCCCACCCATTATAAAGTCCACCCAGTTGCTTCGTACTTACAGAAGATTTTTTTTCTCCTTCCCCTTACTCTGTTCACATTGGTGATTATCTCACACCTGATGACTCTTCTCTCAAATACCCATCCTTGGTGTTTCTCCGAAGTTTTGTGCACCGAGGGCGGCCTGAGCCTCTGGATCTCCACTTGGGCATGTTCTTGCCTACTTTACTTCACCAGGCAACCGCGGAGCAGCAGGAGCGCTTCTTCATGCCTGCCTGGAACTTGGAGATCATTGGCACTTATGCCCAGACAGAGATGGGCCATGGTACGGTGCATTCGGTCTACCTTCTGGGTTGGGCGGGGCCCCGCAGGCTTAGCAGATGTGGAGAGCCCACCATGTGTTAGCAACAGCACATCCACATACTGTGTGTGGTCTTTCTGCAAAGGCCGGGTTCTTCACACATACAGGTCTTGGTGAAGACATTGCTTTGGTCAGTGGAAATGAAACATTATGTTGTCACAGAGAGAATGCTGATTCTCTTTCATGGTTCCCCCTGAGTAGTTCAAGAATTACAAATCAGGATTTCTTTACCAAGTGGTTTTTCAGGTTCATTGGAGTTGTATAGAATTTGTGTGCGGGTAGAACCTGAACCCATCTTTTTTTCTTTGTTACTGATTACCTTTGCTGCAGATACCTTAACAAACTTGCACAAATCCCAGAAGAAACCCAGATTGATAGTACAAGTGCTCTTTGACTTGCTTGAGGGAAATTAGTGGCTTATATAACCATAATATGAGCATTTCATACCTTGACCTTTTTTGTGCCTTGGTTGAATAAATTCCGTTAAGTCCTGAAGGTAGCTTGGCCAAAAATTATGAAAAATAAATTAAGCCGTTCTTGCAGACAGTTGGTTTTGGAGGCAGTGGCTATCCGGCAGTGTTAGCCGGTCTGAATTGGTATCTCTGTTCACTGTTCATCTCGTTCTGTCTTCTCTTTTCCTACTTGGAGGTTTCAGAAAAAGAGATCAAATGTGTATTTGCCACATTCTCATGTTCTGTGCAACTTTATCTTGATTTTATAGCTAATTTGGCTCTTGGTGCTTAGCCATATTTTACAGGATTTTCACAAGACCCAGAGTGGGGTGCTGTTTGGTTCCATTGTGCATCTGCAAACATTTTGTCATTATCTGTTCTGTTACTCTGTTACTTTTCCTATAAAAACTTCTTTGTTGAAAATGTTTGGTTCCTGATGCTCCTCTTATAATGGAGAAGGTTGTGGATCACAGTGAAGTGACCATTTCTGTTACTCAACTTGGAAGTTTCTAAATGTTTCAAAGTTTTAAGTGTTTATGAGTCCTGGCATTATCTAAGTGTTTGGGAAAAGGTTCTCAGCATTTGCTTCAGGATAGTATTCCTAGAGGGAGTGTCACTTAGAAAATTTTTCTGTAACTGTTTTTCAAATAATTTTGGCACGTTTGTATTAGGATTGAAAGCATGAATCTTTGTCCATCTCCAGTAAACATATGACACTGGGAACTCTTCCTAGTTGCAGTCATGAACCAGCCAGGGTCGAAGTTAAGGCCTGGCATTGGAAATCGCAGGGTGTAACCAGACCTTATCCTCAGACCTTTAGAAATCAAAGTCATTGTTCCAGGTCTTTTTTCCCCATAGTCATTATATTTTTTTAAAGTCTTGTTTTCCGGGGATCCCTGGGTGGCTCAGCAGTTGAGCGCCTGCCCTCGGCCCAGGACGTGATCCTAGAGTCCCGGGATTGAGTCCCACGTCGGGCTCCCTTCAGGGAGCCTGCTTCTCCCTCTGCCTGTCTCTGCCTCTCTCTCTCTCTCTCTCTCTCTCTCTCACATGAATAAATAAAATCTTAAAAATAAATAAAGTCTTGTTTTCCATTCTACCAATCACCCTGAAGTAGGTCCTTAATTTATAGGAACTTTGGCTGGAGTCTCTTTCTATTATCTCTTATCATAATCTTTGTAAGTAGAGAAGTCCGGAATGTTGAACTGGTGTGGTGGACACCATACATGAGTTGAAATTGGCATACGTAGGGATGTTAATTTAAAAGGGCAGTTAACTTCCCTGTTACATTCATATCCTATGATCTTGTGAAAATACGATTCTGAATAGCCTTTACAATTTTTTTTTCGGTTGATCTAAATAGAGGTGTAGTAATTCAAGTATAGAAATAGAATATGCTTGACATTTATATTTTCACCATAATAGGAACTGTCTGGTTTAAGTACAGGAAGTTACGGAGCACCTGGATGGCTCAGCAGGTAGAGCATGTAACTCTTGATATTGGGGTCAAGAGTTCCAGCCTCGTGTTGGGTGTAGAGTTTACTTAAAAAAAAAAAAAAAAAGTATAGGGAATTATGTATCTTGGTTATCAACTATTTGTAGCTTATCTACCAGTGTCTTATTGTCATTAGGGTTTGTTGTTCTCTGAGATACTAGAGCTGAAAGGACAGGGCAGGAGAATTTTACCCATATTTTATCCAATGTGAATGTAACTTATTTCCTTAGGAACTCATCTCCGAGGTTTGGAAACCACAGCCACTTACGACCCTGAAACTCAAGAGTTCATTCTCAACAGTCCTACTGTGACCTCCATCAAGTGGTGGCCTGGTGGACGTATGTGAATTTTTTTTTTTTTTTAGCATTTATTGGATGTTCATTGGAGTCATTACAAGATTGTGTTTAGAATGTAGAGCTTATATGAGAATATAATTTTGAAATAAAGAAAAACTTCTGAAGTCTTAGACTCTTCTCAGCTGTTCCCAGTCTCTTACAGTGCATGTGGGAGACCTTCCTCCATTTACAAGGCACAGAAAGGACGGCTGTCTAACTCTTTTCTTAATTTTTCAATCTGAACATTCCCATCATTACTACAGTTTCCTTAGTCACCATTTAAAGCAGCTTTAAAGCTGTGCTCTCTGTGTGGTTATAAGTAATTTAAATGTAAATAGCCACATGTGGCTAGTGGCCACTGTTTTGGAAAGCACTTTATTAAGAAAGAAAAAAAAATTAAGATTCTTGTGGTTATCTGAAAAAATTTTTTATGTGACCAAATAAGAAATAAGTGGAAAAGAAAGTAAAGTCTTTTTTTTTTTTTTTAGTAAAGTCTTTCTAAAAATGAAGAATTACTATCAAATCAGCAAGCTGTATACCTTAAATACCTATAATATAAATATTATAAATATAAATACCTATAATATAAATATTATAGGTCAATAATATCTCAAAATTTGTATAAAAGCTTATATAAACGTAAAACGGAGGATTGCTTTGCCAAATCCAATAAATTTTGATGACTATCAGCTTATGTGAATTTCTTTCTGAAAACTGGATGTGGTGCTGTCATAAGCCTCTTGGCTATACTTTATTGATGAAGGCCAGTATTTAACATACAGTTTTTCCCCATCTTTTATTTCTGTCCTTTGAAACTATAAGAGAGTTTGCTCACTTCTCTCTCCTGTTCTCTTTGATGTTACAGTTGGAAAGACTTCAAATCATGCAATAGTTCTTGCCCAGCTCATCACTAAGGGGAAATGCTATGGATTACATGCCTTCATCGTACCTATTCGTGAAATTGGGACCCATAAACCTTTGCCAGGTTAGAATTGTTTGTATGATGTTGAGATGAAAAACCAAACCGATCACTTTCTTCTGCAAGAAGTATAGCACACGATGAAAGAGGCCAGGGCAAGCCAGGAATTGCAGAGCATAAACATCTTGTGACTTTCCTTTCATCTGTGGTAGGTATTACCGTTGGAGATATTGGCCCCAAATTTGGCTATGATGAGATGGATAACGGCTACCTGAAGATGGACAATTATCGTATTCCCAGAGAAAACATGCTGATGAAGTATGCCCAGGTATGCCCAGATATATTGAGAGGAGCAGAGGTGTCAAACAGGGTTTTGGCAGTTCTAAATAACCACAAGGTTGGAAGGGTCTGTTCTTTTAGAAGGTAGTAACATATTTTTATTTTTGATGCTTCTTTCATTAATGCCAGTGAAATCAGAAGCATTTGGCAGGTAGGAGGAATGTATTCTAGTTTGCTAAACCAGTGGGTCTCAAACTTGAACATGTGTCAGAATCACCTGGAGGGTCATTGAAAGTAGATCAGGGTGGGGACTGAGATCTTGTATTTCAAGCAAGTTCCCAGGACATGCTGCCATCCTGGGAACCATCCTTTGAGAATCATGATCTCAGACTGCCTCTCGGGTTTCACAGAAGGAAGTATCAGTCCCGTGTTCTTTGTCCAGGTAAAGCCTGATGGGACGTACGTGAAACCCGTGAGTAACAAGCTGACCTACGGGACCATGGTGTTTGTCAGGTCCTTCCTCGTAGGAGAAGCTGCTCGATCTCTGTCCAAGGCTTGCACCATCGCCATCCGATACAGTGCTGTGAGGCACCAGTCTGAAATCAAGCCAGGGTAAGGGTGGCATCTGAGATGGGCTCAGTGCTGAAGACCTACCTTTGACCCCATTCAAATATCAAAATTCCCAAATGTGATCTAGTGAATGCTCATTGCCCATTCAAACTTAGCTAAGGTGGCAGTGTGCTGGGTCTGCTACTTAGAAACAAAACTTCCTTTTCTTTTCTTTTTTTTTTTTTTTTTTTTTTTTTTAATTTTTTTTTTTTTTATTTATGATAGTCACACAGAGAGAGAGAGAGAGAGGCAGAGACACAGGCAGAGGGAGAAGCAGGCTCCATGCACCGGGAGCCTGACGTGGGATTCGATCCCGGGTCTCCAGGATTGCGCCCTGGGCCAGAGGCAGGCACCAAACCGCTGCGCCACCCAGGGATCCCAAAACTTCCTTTTTTTAAGTAGAAAGATGAGGGTAGCCATATTGTTTTTTAACCTTCTAAGAAAAACAGCAATATTTCTTGAGCTCTATATATGAAATGTTTAGAACACTAAAGGTAGGGACACCTGGTGGCTCAGTGGTTGAGTGTCTGCCTTTGGCTCAAGTCGTGATTCCAGGGTCTTGGAATCGAGTTCTGCATCAGGCTCCTCACAGGGAGCCTGCTTCTCCCTCTGCCTGTGTCTCTGCCTCTCTCTCTGTGTGTTCTCTTATGACTAAATAAATAAAATCTTTAAAAAAACAACAACTAAAGGCAGTTTGAACATCCTAATTGCTCCTGACAACTATGAATTGAGGGTGGTGAAAGTGGCATGGAACAGGACTCCCTATTGTCCTCATAGCCATAGTTTAGTCTTACTGCCTTTCACTTGAATGGGACTCCCTGATGAGCTTTTCAACTCCTATAGAAGGGATCAAGAAATCGGTAAGACCTGACATCTTAGATGTCAGACAGTTAACTCTGTGCATTGGGTCTTCTCCAAAATTATGGTTAAAATAACTTCTTCAGCCATCTAGTGTGTTAGAATTTTTTATCATTGCCTTCCTTCTGTGAAGTTAACTTTGATTTTTGTATGTTGCTAGGAGATAAGTTTCCTTAGTCATGTACTGCAAAGACTAAGATAGATAGGAATTTCACAATTCAAACATTCTTTCCAACAAGGCGATTGAGAGCATGGTTTCCTGTAGCCAGACAGCCTAGATTTCAATTGAGAATCTGCCATGTATCTGCTGTGTGACCTCAGGCAGTTTCTTAATCTCTTGTTTTTCCCTCTGGAAAGTATGTCAAAGTATTTAGACCAGAATCTAGTGCATATTAAGTTCTATGTAAGCTTTTACTTTTGTTTTTCCTATATCCTTTAGTGAACCAGAGCCACAGATTTTGGATTTCCAGACCCAGCAGTATAAACTCTTCCCACTCTTGGCCACGGCCTATGCCTTCCAGTTTGTAGGTGCGTACATGAAGGAGACCTACCACCGGATTAATGAGGACATTGGCCACGGGGATCTGAGTGAACTGCCTGAGGTATGTCTACTCATTGGCTTGTGGGCACCCTTCTGTTTGATATTTGCTGTTGGATAATATCCAGAGAAAACGAAACGTTGGAATTTCTTGAGAAGAATCCATGTGTTCTCAAAAGAAACAGCCATTTGTTTAACTGGAAGTGGATCAGATACGAAGATATGTGGGATTTGTTTTAAATTTCGAAGCATAGTACCGTTGGATGTTTGCTTATCAACGGAACATAAGTGGCGACTCTTTTGCCAAATGGAACAGTTTGGAAGGGAGGGTCAGAACAGTATTAATTCAGGCCATTGAGATGACCGAGTTTCAGTTTGCACACATGCCAAGTGATGTTGAGAGTGACCGGCACGGTTAGGTGAGGAAGACAGCTGTTTGTGGCAGCTCTGACAGCCTGAGCTTTCCCCTCCAGCTCCATGCCCTCACTGCCGGGCTGAAGGCTTTCACCTCTTGGACGACAAATGCTGCTATCGAAGCTTGCCGGATGGCTTGTGGCGGGCATGGCTACTCTCACTGCAGTGGCCTCCCAAATATCTATGTCACTTTTACCCCCACCTGCACCTTTGAAGGAGAGAACACTGTCATGATGCTGCAGACGGCTAGGTAAGAATCTGATCCGTGCTGTATTGGTTGTAAAAACATTTGAGGGGCGCCTGGGTGGCTCAGTCAGTTAAGCGTCTGACCCTTGGTTTTGGCTCAGATCGTGACCTCAGGGTTCTGGGATCAAGCCCTGAATCAGGCTCCCCACCCAGTGTGGAGTCTGCTTAGGAGTCTCTCTCCCCCATATCTCTCTTTTCCCCACTCCCCCACCTGCATGCATGTGTGCGCGCTGGCTTGCTCTCATTCTCTCTCTCTCTCTCTCTCTGTCAATATTTGGTGGGGTTTTTGTTTTTGTTTTTTGTTTTTTGTTTTTTTTTTTAAGAATTTTATTTTATTTTATTTATGATAGTCACAGAGAGAGAGAGAGAGGCAGAGACACAGGCAGAGGGAGGAGAAGCAGGCTCCATGTACCGGGAGCCCGACGTGGAATTTGATCCCGGGTCTCCAGGATCGCACCCTGGGCCAAAGGAAGGCGCCAAACCACTGCGCCACCCAGGGATCCCTGTTTTTGTTTTTTAATGTTCCTGTTCCCATGTTTGCTCTTCATGTTACATTTGTTCCTGAGAGATGTAGTTTTGCCTCCCATCCTTACCCATTGATTTTATCTTGTGGTCAGCAGAGCAATTACAAAGCACCTTTTACATTGCTTAAAGTCATTGGAAGAGTTTCTCTGTTTTATGAGAAGCGTAGTCACCGAAAGCATGTCCACTGGTGATTTTTTAGGTTCCTGATGAAAAGTTATGACCAGGTACACTCAGGGAAGTTGGTGTGTGGCATGGTGTCCTACTTGAATGACTTGCCCACTCAACGCATCCAGCCGCAGCAGGTGGCAGTGTGGCCGACTGTGGTGGACATCGACAGCCCTGACAGTCTCACAGAAGCATATAAACTTCGAGCAGCCAGGTGAGGCCACCCTGGAGAGCTGGGACCCGGCAGCTGGGGGCCTCTGGGAGACTGGGACCCTGATGGAAGAGCGGGAGGCCTGAGCACTGCTCAGTGTTTCCTGCAAGCTCCAGTTTTCTTTCATTTCTTGACAGATTAGTAGAAATTGCTGCAAAAAACCTTCAAAATGAAGTGATTCGCAGAGAAAGCAAGGAGGTAGCCTGGAACCTCACTTCTGTTGACCTTGTTCGAGCAAGCGAGGTCCGTGATAACCCACTCACCCTCTCTCGCCTTCCCCCTCTCCGGCTCCATCCTTCACCCTGGCCCCCAACCCATTTTCTTACTACAGAAACCCTTATTGCTCGGCGGTGCATCTTTTCAAAGGTTCTCTCACTCTACTGTTTCCTTTTTTATCTAGGCACATTGCCACTATGTGGTAGTTAAGCTCTTTTCAGAAAAACTCCTCAAAATTCAAGATAAATCCATCCACACTGTCCTAAGGAATTTATGTCTCTTGTATTGTCTGTATGGAATCAGTCAGAAGGCAGGGGATTTTCTTCAGGTGAGTACTTTTGAATTCAGGTCCTTTTTTTGTGGTAGAAAAGCCATCAAAAGCCATCGTCTACATGATATTTGTGTGCACGCACATCTTTCTACATGTCCTTCTGCATGTACGCATGTACATTTGCTTGTTTTATCTCTTCTAGGGAAGCATCATGACGGAATCCCAAATTACCCAAGTAAATCAGCGCATAAAGGAGTTGCTGACTGCAGTTCGTCCAGATGCTGTTGCTTTGGTTGATGCATTTGATTTTAAGGATGTGACACTCGGCTCTGTGCTTGGCCGGTATGATGGGAATGTGTACGAACATTTGTTTGAGTGGGCCAAGAAGTCTCCACTGAACAAAGCAGAGGTACAAAAAAATTGTGTCTTTCCACCTTTTGAAATTCTTCACTTAAATATTAAGGCAGGAAGGATCTCAGAGTTGACTCCTCTGGGAAAGCTTTGGAACCTCTTGTGGCTTTTTTGAACACTTTATTTGAGTAACAGATTCAGAAGGGAGCTGGGTTGTTCCCACAGTACACAGGTCTTTCATTTCCTTGACCATTTAATAACTGTTGGACATGTTCACACATATACAAAACTAGAATACTGTAATACACCCCTCTCTCACACTTCAGTGACCGCCTGTCTACTCATGGCCATTGTGTTTCATCTGAACACCCCGTACCACCACCACCACCCACTGTTGCGCTGGGGATCATTGTAAAACAAATCTAAGATATCAGATGACTTTATCCATAGGCATTTCAGTATGTATCTCTAAAAGATAAGAACTTTTTTTGAAAACATAACCATGGTGTCCTTACCCCACCTAAACTAATGAAAAATAATATCGTGAACTACCCAGTGTCCAGATTCCCCAATTGACTCCATTTTATTTTTTGCCCCTTCAGTTTTTTGAATCACAATCCAAATAAGGTCCGGGTACCTTCTTGGTTAACAGTATGCTAGTTTATGGGCACCTCAGTGGTGAGTGTCTGCCTTTGGCTCAGGTTGTGATCCTGGTGTCCTGGGATCAAGTCCTTCATCAGTCTCCCTGCAGGGAGTCCACTTCTCCCTCTGCCTGTGTCTCTGCCTCTCTCTCTGTGTCTCTCATGAATAAATAAAATCTTAAAAAATATATATGCTAATTTACACTGCAGGCTCCTCATTAATAATTCTTTCTCTCTCTCTTGCTTGCAGGTCCATGAATCTTATTACAAGCACCTAAAGCCACTGCAGTCCAAGCTCTGAAGGGTCATGGTGACAAGTTTCATTTGCTCCAGAAACAGCTGGAGCCCCTTACACTTGCTACACAAATCTGCTTGGAATCTTTACCAAACTCAGAAAGCTATAGAGCAAATGATAAATTGAGCCCTTTCCTCTTTTTATAAATGAAGACAAAAATGAACAGATTTCAGAGATTAAATGAAAAAAAAAAACAGATGTGTTTTAAGTGCAATTAACACTGCAAGAGACCTGTCAAGCATCAGAAAGAGCTTTAAGAAATGCAACATGACTTCCATTTGTAGTGCTGCTGATCCCAGTAGGCCATGACTTTTGATAATTTGTAGAATTTAACTACTGAGTAGTTAATTATTTTCACTTAATTGCTAATCACTGGATCTATAAGTGTTTTTAAGCAAAGGTATTTTTTAAGTGGGGTAGAGCCCTTCCCACCTTTTCTCCTCAATGTTCTACCGCTCCTGCCATGGGCCCTGGCTAAGAAGCAGGACTGAAGAGAAGGGATTTGGGGAAATAGACTAATAAGGAAACCTAGTGTGAGTGAATCTGTGCCTGAACCATTGACACGACTTCCGCCTGCTTGCCCCTCTTTGCCAACCTGTTTCCACCTAACTATTCACTGTAGCATCTTTCCAGCATCTTTTCAGCATGGGTCTAGCATAGGATCACTGTCCCGAGTAATTAGGAATTAATCTTCCACTCGAGGGAACTTGAGGGAGCCCTAAATCGGCAGTGTAGTAGCACAACAGATCACTTTGTCCCAAACTTCTTGGGAAGGGGCAAGAAGCAAAATTATTTCCGCATTTGACTTTTGGCAACTGATGGCTCCTCCATCAGTGGTGATTCTTCTCCCTCCCCCTTTCTCTGTCCTGAAAGAGATGCTAAGAAAGGAGAAGAAAGGGTCACAGTTCCTTCACAGTAGAATGAATATAGGGAGAGCTCTCTCAATGCAGTTACTATGACTGTGGAATGTCCATATCAACTGGATATCCTGGAACAATCCAGATTTTCTATATTCTGTCATTTGGCATAAGCCATTACAGTGCTGGGAGGTCACAGTGTCTGGCAGTACAAAGATAGAAGCATTCCTCTGGCCACCTCTTCTGCCCAGGAATACCACAGAAAACTCCTTTGACAAACCAGGTCTTCTGATTTTTGGATATGAGTCATCGAATCAATGTAATCATCAAAACTATGGCTAATGGATAAATGCAAGTTCCACAGAATCTCTTTCTTACTGTACATTGGCTTTATTTTCAGTTTGTTTCCAGGAGCTTCATCTGAACTGACATTGTCCTTTGAGCTGGAATCTAATTTACACAATCATTTACACTTAAAAGGTTAAACATGGACTACTTAATGAAGTTTTTTCTTAAAATTGATGTAAAAACATTACTTGACTTTCTTTTTTTAACCTGTTAATAACTGTGACATTTGCCTCGTAAAACCAGTTCTAGAATCAGTCTTGAGAATGTAGTAAAATTCAGGGGAAATGTCATTTCTACCTTGGGACCTGACAAAATCTATCCCGGTGGAACCAGTAATAGGAGATTTTGATGGCCTGCAGAAATACTATCTGTTGACAAACCTTAATCTCCACCGAGAGAGTTGACTGGGAATTGTTTTAAGATTGAAGTAATAAGCACTCTCTGTTCATTTCTTTGGGATATATCTTGATGATAGTTCAGATTCTGGGAAGTAATGGAGAGGAAATTGCTTAATAATTGACGTGTTATATGTAGAATTGCTTCAAAATTAGTGAATTAGTTTATTCACAGATTAACATCTGTAGTTGAGATCTGAGAGTGTTTGAACTAACACCCACCTAATCCAGCTGCATGGATCTGGGATCTATCTAGGCAGGTTTGAGTAAGTTGTAGGCACTACAGAGCCACCTTCCGTCCAGCACCTTGAGTTTTATTTAAAAGCGAAATCTGATGCTTGATACTAGTTTTAATTAACCTTTGAATTTTTGTCTTGTACTGTAACAGTAAAACCTCCCTAATTTGTACTATTGTGAGGGAAAGAGAATGCCACATGATTAAACAAGTTCAAGTTATGAGGAATTTTAAGGTACAGATTTATGAGGTTATTGGGTGGAGGTGACACAAAAAACAAAGCGTGCTCTCACCAGCGCGGGAGTGCGTACCTGGTGGCAGCTCTGCAGCTCTTAAAGGAAGCAGCAGATCCAGTTTGCTCTCCCAAAGAAGCCAGGTCTCTGCTCCAGATAAGCTTGGTTCTTTTGTGAGCCATTCTCACAAAAAGTACAAAATTTCAACCTACTCCTCTAAAATGATAAATGCTAAGATAATTGATGAGATTTTTTTTCTATTAGATATTGACAGAAGCCTTTAAAAAAAAAAAGTAGTATGAACAGAACTCAAAATTGGAATTTTGAAGTTTAACAGGATTTTGCTTTGTGTTGGATGAAGGTTGATTCCTTCTGAAGTGTTTGGAACTCTACTTTATGCTCTACTAGATATATTCTGAGGAGTATTTCAGTGTTTGGACATTAGTGGTTTCAAAGCACAGTTGGTTCCAAATTTGGCCTCTGGGGCTTTTCATGTTCTTAAGAACATAGCAGTGCTAAACATCAGCTTATCTTCAGAACATTGGCTTAATTGCAACATTAACTATATTCACATGCTTTCCAAGGACCCCCTGCCTGTAATTTCAGCTTTTATATACCTGGAGGCATTTTATATTTCCTAAACATGCTAGATCGTAATTTTTGGATTTTCTTCAGTGCAGGACTTTGGCTGGGGAAATATGACCCATTCAAATTCATGAGGAACGGAAATTGTTTAGGTGGTTGAGGCTCACAGTCCCTCCCGACCCTTTCTGAGCCCTTTCCATCCATCATATTAGGAAGGAAAAGATTAGGTGCAGGTGTGCACACCTGCTAATCTTTATAAATGTAGTAAGTATGCCTGGGGTTACATAGGTTGCCTTCAAGCAGTACCAGGAAATGAATTCTGAGACCAAGAGTCTTTTGTCGATTCTCCTTACTTGGATAAAGATTCTGATCATTTTCATGAAATATTGCAGAGATCATTGCAGTTAAGTATTTACTACTCCGTTCTTGGAGGAGTCAACCAAGTCACACTGTAAATGGCTAAAATGATTTATCTTAAAATATCAATAAACTTTTAACTATGTACACTAAATTCTCACTATTACTGTGCTCCATGATCCTAAACAGAGACATGTTACCAGGTGTTAGCTGTTGCAGACCTGCAAATTGCTAGATTCCAGGGTGTTTTTTTATTATTTTGCTTTAAATTTGAGCCATTGATTATCTTAGGAAGATCACGAAAAATTGGGAGTGATTTTAAGAATTCTGAACCAAAATAGGTTGTTTTGCCACAATACTGTTGACTATGTCATAGTTTAGGTAGCAAACCTCTTCCACGTGTTCAGACAGCTGACTACTTTGTAAACACCCTTTTATTTCCAATTGCTGTGGATTCAAGGAAATTGTATTCTTCAGAGTGTATAATTACTTGCTTTTTCCCTTTTAATGTTAGGGTTTGCGTTCTGTTCCTACCTGACAAGTTGCATTAAGCATGTATTGTTACCCATCCCTGGCTGGACCTGTCAGTGGAGGTGCACGGGCCCAGAACTTGGCTGGTCCCTGCTTGGCTTGGGCTGCGGGTAAGCCAAACCACTACCTTCCTTTTCCCTTGTAAAACTGAAAGAAAAAAAAATCCTTAATAAAACCTTGTAATTAACACACAGCGCGTTGGGTGCCTTTATTGGGTGGCAGTGTTGGGTTATGTTTTGGCTCCGCAACTTTTTCACAACTGAGCCTATAGGTCACAGCTACCTAAACTTTGGGATGTGGGACCCATGCATAATTGTTCGTTAGTTTCACACGTCAATTTCCCAATCTTCATACATTTCTCATGCCCTCCACCCGGCCACGAGTCAGCTCTCAGAGGAGGTCCTGGAACACAGGTCCCCAGCAGTCCCCCAGGAGGCCGAGAGGAGTAAGCCGAACAGCTCGGGAGTCGGACACCCTCCTTCCCAAGCGGCGTAGCGGCGGCTCCTAGCAACGCGCGGGGCCGCGGACAGAGGCCTGGCCTCCACTAACGGCCGTGGCGCGGCACTCTGGGAAATGTAGTTTATCTCGGCGTCCCCTGTTCCCTAAGCCCCGGCTAGTGAACGGACAGAGGACTACAACTCCCAGAATGCCTCGCGCCTGGCCTTTCTCTTCCAGTCCGGCCAGTGAGAGGTTGGCGTCCGCGGGGCTCCGGGGCGGGAGGCCGGCCGGTGCGAGCTGGGCTCGAGGGGCGTCTCGACCAGCGGCGATGGCTGGGACAGGTCCCAGCGGCTGCGCCTCCGCGGGGAATGGCGCGTAACCCGGGGCGTTTCAGGGGCCGGGAAGACAGTAGGCCGCGTCGGGGTTGAGCTGGGACGGGTGTGCGGAGCGGGTGGCGCAGGGAGGGGCGCGGAGTCTCCGGCCCGAGTGGGTGATTCGGTGGGGCCCTTGCTAGGGATCTTTAAATGCCTGGCACGGAGTTGGCTCTGCAGGTGCGATGACGCGATGGTACTTTGTGGCACTTTGACCGTTGCAGACTTCTCAGAGATTCCCCCGTCCTGGGACTCCAAGACGGAATCCCCTGGAGAGGCAGAAGCTATGATGTGCTAGAAGACAAAACGTGTTTGGCGTAGGTCGTGAAAATTGCCCTTACAAAGAAAGAGAAACACAAACATCCGGAGTGGCCAGTGCACAGTAATCCCAGATGAATTTTGCATTCTATTAACAGGACCTGCAACGCCAGACAAATAGAGATGATCCCCTCTGACTCCTTTCTTCCAAGGCTTGGGAAGGTGGGTCTTGGTAATGCCCAGGTGAGGGAAGGAGAGAGTGACACTCGGAGTGAAACACTTGGCTGTTAATGGATTAAGTCGGATTTGCAGTTAACGTGAAGGGAAAAATTTCCACAGTCTGTGAAAATAGTGTCAAGGAGTAACCAGCGCTCACGTCCACTCTTTGTGCTGAATGCACAAATGTAGTCATGGGTGTTGCCTGGGAATGGGTATTGGCCAATAGTGCCAGGCACCCACCTCCTTTCTCAGATGGGTACCTACCATCTCCTGCATCCTCTTTCAGGGGAAGAGATGGGGACCCCTGCATTCTATGTGAGTAATCTCCAGGGCTCAGAAAGCTCACTAGGTCACCCAGAGCACGTTGCTTCTCATCTAAGTAGCTTTTTTTCCCTATAAGGAATTTTTATTGATGGAACTAGATTTTAACCTCTTGAATGGGTAGAGTCAGAGAAGCCTTGATGGGCCTTGGACGCAAGCACTGTTAAAGCGACATCACTTTTAAGCACCCAGTTGAATTTTCTTCGTTAGTGAGGATGAGCCTGATGTGGGCAGAATTCAAATGAGCTGGACAGCGCTGTGAACAAGCTACAAGCAGCTCCCATAGCCTCGAGATGGTAGGCAGAATGCAGACTCTCCCCTCTACTTCCACCTCCAAGGTCTCAACTGTGTGGAGAACTTTAGGGGCTGGGTGACAAGGACCAGGATATGGTCCCCAGAGAAGAATGATGGGAGGTAGAATTGATACCAAACTTATTAAGAGATGAGCAAGCCTTCTGAGCCTCCGAATGGCCAGCCGGAAGCATTTTTAAGTGTCTCTTGCTGGTGTTGAGAAGTCAGGGATACAGAAGAGGGGGAAGAAATCTTCCCAGTCATGTTACATCCTACCCAGGAGGGTTTGCATGTGGCATCTGGAAATCAGGGAAGAGGAGAGACTTCTGCCCACCGGATGGCACCAACAGTGGCATCCATTGCTGATTAGTGGTGGCTGTTTCCATGGTCTGAATGAATCTATTCTCAGAAACCCTGGGAAAGTATAAAGAGCTTCTGTCTCTAAATGCCATTGGTTCTCCTTTTCCTCTGGCGACTTGGCAAAAGGCAAAACAATTTATTCCGTATTCTTGGTTTCAGCCACATTCACTGCTTTGATTTTGTTAATGTGATTTGTTTTTCCAATTTTAGGCGCCAAAGACCAAGAAGGGATTGAAAGGTGAGTGGAAAAATGGAACATCACCCGTAACCCAAAAATAATTCCCAACCTTTCATCCAAAAATAACTAGACATGTCTGTATCTAAATGTTTTTGATGTGAGTCTTGTCGGTTTCCCCATGATTGCACAGGAAGCTTAGATCTTCTAGGGAACTAACTCCCTGTGCTGCCTATTGGCCCTCAGAGAAATCCAGAAATAGGGCTGGGGCTTGGAGAAAAAGTCTTTGTCGGGCTCTGTAGCCAGAAGTACGTGGTTGGTGTTAAGGCTAATAAAGACTTAAATAAGGTTTAAGCTTAAATAAGGTTTAAGCTGGATGCAAGAATAATTCAGTACTTGTACTTTGGGTTTCCCCCACGGGCCCCCTTTGGAAAGTGGCCAAGGAGATGTATCTCCAGACCCATTCTGGGGCAGGGAGAAGTCTCAGATGAAAGGACACGAGGAAGCCATTGGTGTGAAAGAAGCTTGTGTATGCCTAGTAGTGTTGGACACTTTTTCCCAAAGAAGTACATGGGGCTTTATTCAGAGTCTGGAAGACTGCCATGTTGGCCCGTAGAATGTAGGCTGTCCTGAAGATCCTCACCATCATCCTTTGAGAAAGTTATCTTCAATTTCTACCCTGGGGTCTTTCAACAAGGTATTATGATCTGTTGCCAGAGAGCTGGGAAATGTGTCGTGGCCACTGAAGAGAAAACGGGGCCCCAGTCCCAGCATCTGAGCGCTCTAATGTTGAGGAGTCTGGAATTGGGATGAGGTCTCAAGACGTGAGGCATGTTAAGGACATTCTTCCTTCTTCCTAAAGTCTTGACAGTTCCTTTTCTGTTCCAGGCTCCATTGATGATGTCCTCAGTGACCTCTTAGGGGATGAGCGTAAGTGCCCCTTCTCCAGAATCCCCTGAATTAGGCTTGTTCTTTTTTTTTTTTAAGATTTATTTATTTATTTGAGGGGGGGCGGAGAAGCAGAGAGAGAATCCCTAGTAGACCTCCCAGTGAATGCAGAGCCTGACTCAGGACTCCAGCTCATGACCCCAAGGTCATGACCTGAACCTAAATCAAGAGTCAAACGCTTAACCAGCTGAGCCACCCTTGTGCCCTTCTTTCTTTCTTTTTTTATTGAAATCTAATTCACACAAAATTCACTCTTTTCAAGTGTACAGTTTGCTGGCTTTTAGTATGTTCACGAAGTTACACAACTATCACCACAGTCTAATTCCAGAACAATTTCATCACTCCCTAAGAAAGCTCCGAGCCCATTAGCAGTGACTCCTATTCTCCCCTCCCCCAACCCTAGACAACCACTTCCTCCCTCTCCTTCCCGTGTGTTTGCCTGTTGTAGACGTGTTGTATAAGATGGAATTATGTACTACGTGGCTTTTGCATCTGGCCTCAGTCACTCACTGTGGTGTGTTCCCATCATCCACGCTGTGCCGTTCCTTCCTTCCTTCCTATGACTGGACGCTGTTCCGGTGTGGGGATGGACCATGTTTTGCTGATCCACTCATCAGGTGGTAGACACCTGAGTGGTTTCCACATTTGGGCCAGACTGTTATGAATGATGCTCTTAGGAACAACCAGGTTCACGTTTTTGTGTGGCCGTATGTTTTCAGTTCTGGGGGGATGGTGAGGAATGGAATTACCTATATGGTAACTCTGTGTCTAACTTTTTGAGGCACCACCAGGCTATTTTCCACAGCCACTGTACCATTTTGCATTCCCGCCCACAGTGGATGAGGGTTCCAGTTTCTCCACATCCCTGCGAACACTTGCTAATTTCCTGTCTTTTTGATTATGCCCATCCTGGTGCGTAGACAGTTGCATCTCATGGTAGCCCTTTTTTTTTTCTCAAAATTAAATTTAATTAGTTAACATGTAGTGTATTATTAGTTTCTGAGGTAGAGATCAGTGATTCATCAGTCTTATTTCACACCCAGCACTCATTCCATCACGTGGCCTCCTTAACACCCACACCCAGTGACCCCATCCCTCTACCCCCCTTCCCCTCTCATTGCAGTTTTGTTGTGCATTTCCCTAATGACTAATGATGCTGAGCATCTTTTTCATGGGTTTATCAGCCATTTGTGTCTCTTCTTTGGAGAAAGATCTATTCAGATCCTTTTTTAAGCTGAGTTATCCTTTTACTGTTGAGTTGTAAGAGTTTCATATGTTCTGGACACTAGTCCTTTACGCTCTGTGTCCACGTCTGCTGTATTGAGGAGGGGGCTTCCGGGTTGTAGAGAGCTCACTGGGGACAGCCAGGCTGAGGATACCCACCCACCCAATCCCGCCTGGCCCCGAAGAACTCACGGAGCCAAAGCCTTGGGTTCCAACTGAGAGCTTTGGGTAGTGGAAGTGCTTCATGGGGTTGGGCCCTTTGTTTGGCCCCAGCTGGAGATGTTTCTTAAAGAGCTTGGTGGGGAATTTCAGTCCTTTTCATCTGCCTCCAGTTCGCTAGCCAAATGGCATCATTTCTGTTTTCTTTTTTTTTCCAGTGACACTACCAGAGGAGCCTGTTAAACTGGCTTCACGTTCCCGAGATGCCCAAGGCATAGCCCAGGCTCTCCCTTCTTCCAGGGCTAGAACGAAGTAAGAACAAGACTGGCCTGGGTGACTGTGACCCCTTCAGCCCAAATGCTCTTGCCTCCGCACCCCCAATTTCCTCTTGTGCTCCCTGTTTCTCCCGCTGGTTCTTCTTCCCTTCTCTCCGTTCCTGGCCTGTGAAGGAACCTGAGGGGTGGAAAGAGAACTGACCAGGGGTCAGAAGTCCTGGCTGCTGGTCCTACATCCACTGCTCACTGTGTGATCTTGGGTGATTCCTGAACCTCTCTGAGCCTTGATGTTCTTATCCTCAGATTAAGAGGATTGGCCTAGATTGGTGGCTCTCTGATCGTTCTCTTTTTTTAAGATTTTTTTTTTAACTTCTTTTTTTGTGAGAGAGAAAGAGAGACAGCATGAGCAGCAGAGCGAAGGAACCTAGCAGGAACCAACGCAGGCAGGGCTTAATCCCAGGACCTCAGGATCATACCTGGGCCGAAGGCAGACACTTAACAAACGGAGCCACCCAGGTGCCCCTCAGATTGTTCTTCTAACAATCTTCTAAAGTGCTCCTGACAGTTGAGAGATAAGAGGCGGTTTTGTGAGCTCTCCGACTCCCCACTTTCACCTTGGCCAGTGCAGTTCTGTTTTACTCTCTGGTCTGTTGTTTTTAGCAATTGTTTTTCCATCTTGTGGCTATTCTCTTTTTTTGAAATACAGTTGACATCCAGCGTTAAGGTGGTCTTAAGCGTACCACACAGTAATTGGATAGGTCTATAGTTATGCTGTGATCACTGTAAGTGTTAAACAGATTGTTTTTCACGGGGCTTTACTGCTTTAGAAAATTGAAAATCTCTGCATTAGGCGTCCTGTGACATTCCTTCGAACAACCCTGTCCCATTTCCCTGGAGAAGTCTCCCAGGTTCGCTGGGCTCTAAGCCACCTTCCTTTTTTGGAATCAGTGCCCCCAGGGTGCAGGTGGGTGCCAGTTGTGCCTCTTCATAGGTCCCTCCTGGAAGACTATGCCTTCAGCACCACCCCAGGCCTGACGGGACTTGATGCTGAGGTGAGCCTGGTCCACCTTCCTTCCTGCCCTCTGCTTATCCCCAGAAACAATGAAATGGGGGTGGTAGCTGGGAGGTTGCTCACAACAAAGGTTTAGAAGTCTCTGCAAAGCCAGTGTTCTTAAAATAATACCCAAGGGCTGCCAAGTGGACCCAAAGTGGACTCCATGTGCTTTTCCTTCCTGCCAATGAGATGAGCTAGAAAGTAGAGCCCCCAGCAAGTGTTAGAGCCTCAGGTGTCCCCTGGTACTGTGCTGGTAATCAGCTCCCCTGCCATCCAGTGATGGCGGCATAGCGATGGCCTATGATGGAAGGGTCTTTTCTGGTTAAGAGGGGCAGAACATGGCAGCGCTTTCTGGGTCTCCACGCCTGGTAGCTTTGACTTCTGATGATACTTAAGTCCCATATGAAGGCAGGACCTCCTCCTTGTGCCTCACTGGCTGAGCTGCCGTCTGCCCTCCTGGTAGCAAGGTAACAGGAGCTAGAGCCCTGAGCTTTGTTGGGCCTCAGCTAACGTGTTCTTACCCTCCCGTGGACATAGGTGTCTGACGTCTCAGATGCAGACCCACAGAACTTGCTCCAGACTCTGAAGGTACTGACCCAGCTTGCATAGTTCTGGGAGCAGGGGCGGGTGGCAGGAATGCTCTGTGTCAAGCATTCTTCTCCCCCACATTTTCCCCTTTACAATTTGTGTTTCTGGGCTCTTCGTAGTCAAGAGTGGCACTCATCCACGAGCTGCCACCCTTCATGTCCCTGTGGCTAGAAATCCATATTCCTGGTGTAGAGAGATGCATCCACCCGGAGACACAGTCATGCACCAGGCCCCTAGTGCAGTGAGGCTGGCTCCCACTCAAAGCCACCACAACGATCGAGGGGAAAGGAGAGACTATCTCCTCTAAAGTAGCTTCTTAACCATTCTCTGGGTTTCTCTCCACATCCCCTGCCAAGTCCCCTCAGTCCAGCTGTGCTCTCATTTGGATCAAGCCCCAAGCTAAGCTTGGCAATGGAATTTTAAGACATAAATTCTGTACGGTTTATAAGCTAATCCCCCAGGACTCAGGTGGCCTAGCTGGGGTCTGAAACCTTAGGTCACCTTTGCTCCCCCCGCCCTTCCGTCCAGCAGCACCCTCCTGCCCAACATCCTGCCTCTCGTCCCTTTTGTTAACCCATGGTCCCAGGCCGAGGCTGAGTGCTTGCTTCCAGCCCTGGGGCGGAAAGGAGGGCTAAAGAGTTGGAGCCTTCTTGGCTCCATATTCAGCCTCTCTAACCTCATCTTGAAATCACTCTTCCCCCCAGGGCCCAACCACTGGCACCCCCAGCCACAACCCTCAAGTCCTCTGATTCAGCTGCTGGTGGTTACTTTGAGTCTCACTCCAGAACCATGAGCTAGGCCCCTACCCCCAGCTCGCTCTGTTTCCCTGTGGTCTAGTTGTCTTTCCCACTCCTCATTTCCCTTGGTTCTCCACACTTCTGCCCCTGAGGTGCCAGGCGTCCTAAGTCCTCATCTCCTGATGAGGATCCGCATTTGGCAAGTCTGTACTGGGTGCCTTCCTCTACTGGCTGGGTTCTGGACCCTTCTTGCAGCCCGGCAGCGGTCCCTCTGGGAGTTTTCAATCCCAGGATCCTGCTGTTTTCTTCCCGCCATAGAGCTTCACTGCCTACTAAGCCTGTGCGAGAAGCTTTGGTGACCAGGTTTTAGTGAACCTGCTAGTAAGCGATGGTTGGGGAGCCATCCGAGCTTACCTGAGACTGAGCCAGTGGAGACTTTGTGCTTTGGCCTGGCCTCTCACTTTGTTCTGTAACTCTGTCAGGATCAGTTCCCCAGACCAAATCCCCATTTGTCCCCTGTGAAGTATGGAGGCAGGATCACCACCAGGCTGCTCGGAGCACAGGGGCGTTTAGCATCACTAGCTGAGCACCTGTAAGGACGTCTCCCTCCCTCCCACTTTTCCAGGATCTGGATGACATGGATGCCGATCTCTTAGGTTTGAAGAAGTCTAATCTGACCTCTAACAGAAGAGCTGCAAAGGGTTCTGGGAAAGAAGAGCTGCCCAGTCATCCCAAACCTGCCAGTATATTGACAGCCAGTGAGAAAGGTGAGTGGGAGAGAGTTCGTCAAGTCCAGGGACACTCTGGGGACAGGGAGAATAGTCAGAAGGTAGCTCTCATTCCTGCAGGTTTTCTCTGTCTGGGGTGGAGAGGCCATTTGAGAGTTTGTGACTGGGGAGGGGACAGCATCCTCCCTTCCTAGTGTGGGTCCAGTTCCTCTAAGCTCCACATGGCAGCTCCCGGAGAAACCCTTTGAGTTAAACTGAGGGATTTAGGGGGAGCCTGTGGACCTCCCAAGTCCATGACTGTGTTTGGAGTGACATGTGACTGGGGGGCAGGAGGAGACTCCAGACCACATTTCCCTGCCAGAAGCCTGTGTGAGAACCAGGGAGGTGTCAACCCATCCCACCTCTATCTCCATGGCCACAAGCTCTCAGCCCCCCAGGGAGAAGCACAAGCCATTCCAGGGTCCCAGTCATGGTGTGGCAGGACCTTAGCTGGGAGAGGCCCAGGCCCGTGACCTTGCCTTCTGTTTGCTTCTTGCAGGTGATGCCACTCCTGCCAAGAAGCCCCCTCCCTCTCCCAACAACTTTGGGCATCAGAACAGAAAGTTTTCCTTCAAAGGTACCACAGGCCCAACCGTCATGCTTCTGGGACACTTTAGTTTTGAGGGTGGAGGAGCCTGGGTAATGCTCACTTGCTTGCCCAAGGTCAGGTTGCCATGTGTGTCAGAGGAGGAACAGACATCTGGTGCCACCAGTTTAGCTCCTCAGGAATTCATAGAGGGACTGATGTGTTGGCGGGGAGATTTGGGTAACTTATTTGTAGGAACTCTGTTTTTTTTTTTTTAATTTTATTTTTTTAAGATTTATTTATCCATTTATGATAGAGAGAGAGAGAGAGAGAGGCAGAGACACAGGCAGAGGAACAAGCAGGCTCCATGCTGGGAGCCCCACACGGGACTCGATCCTGGGACTCCAGGATCGCGCCCTGGGCCAAAGGGAGGCGCTAAACCGCTGAGCCACCCAGGGATCCCCTTATTTGTAGGAACTTTGAAGCCAATTTATAAGCTATAAGAATTCCCTTCCCTCTTCCAAATACATGAATGTTTTACTTCACTTCTGATGCCTGATGGACATTTCCAGAAGGCTGTGCAGACAGCAGAGTCTGGAGGCCCATAGGCAGGCCCAGGGCCGCTCTCCGGCTCCCTGTCTCCTTGCCAAGGCTGCTCTGTGTCCTCTCGATGCTCAGTTGCCTGTTCATGTATTCGAGTAGCTAGAAATCTCCACTGGACCACACAGGGCTTGTTTTCCTGACCAAAGTATGCAGTCTGACCTGTGCTTTCCCTTTTGGCCCTGAGACTTGGAAGACCCCTTGGCGGGACTTCTCTCTGATGATGAGGAAGGGATCACCAAGAAGCCACCTGGGGCAGCGAGTAAAGTGGCTTCTGAAAAGAGCCCATCCCCAGTCAGAGGTCAAGGTAGGGAGGATGAGCATGTCGTTCGTTCTGGGCAGATGCAGTTGGCACAACCAGAGACTCAACCCGGCAGGTACTACAAGTCCCAGATCCCTGACCAAGAGATTCCCAGTGTCTCAGAACAGGGGGTGGGGCGGGGGGAGTCCAGTCCTGTGGGCAGACCAGACATGTGTGCTTCCTGCTGCCACAGCCAGGGGTCCGGGTCTCGGAGAAGCCCCCCCCCAAACCCCACCCGCTTAGACACCACAGTTGAGGGCATTGTGGGCTGTGGGCATTGCGCCTGGTGTTCTGTCTTCTAGGTCCATCTATGCCTCTAACTCCCGGGGACACCCCGGTCCGAAAGAGAGAAGAAGTGCTATTTGATGAGGAGGATGATGTCATGGCCACCCTGGGGTTTGCAGACAGCCCCACGGCAGACAGGAGGCAGATGGGCGACCAGTAAGGGTCCTTATGGGTGAAGAAACCTGGCCATACAGCTGCTCCAGGTCCAGGGAAGAGCTAGAGGGCGGGCACAGTGAGGCCCCGCAGGAGCACCTGCCGTTCACATGTACCTGTGTGTGTCCCTCCTGCAGGGAAGGGCCCCGTTCTGCTCGCTCCAGGCTGGATGAGCTGCTGGGTCTGGGCACTGCCACCAAACTCCTGGCCCGCCCAGGTACTGGGGAGCGTAGAGAATTCAGGCTGGACAAGAAGTACCAGAGGCCACAGGGTGAGGAAGCTTGCGGGGCAGGGGAGGTGAGGTGAGGGGCTCCCAGACCACGTTTCTACCAGAACCCCTAATAAATAAGCTTACATCACAACACACATTATCGCAACTGAGATAAAAGTGTCACAAAACAATAATTACCATGTTCGATATTCTGTTACTTTGTATTTATGTGCTGTTGGATTTTTAAAAACATTGGTTGTGACTCACTAAATTGGTTTCTTGACCGGCTGGTAGGTCACAGTTTGAAAAAGGTCACTCTAGACCGGCGTTTCTCAAAGTGTCAGCCCACGGGCCATCTGTTGAGAATCGTTCTCATGGCACACACAGCTCCCCAGGCCTCATCTACAGGATGTCTGGGGCAGGACCCCACCAGGGCATTTTTCACAGCTCCCAGATGATGCCCAGAGTGCTGGGTCCTAAAACATTGAGCTCCCACCAGCACGGCACCCCTGCTTCCCCCAGAGCAGCTTCACCTTTATTTACGTGCTGACACATCAAGCTACCAGTTTGGGTTTTTTCAACAGAGTTCTACAGCCACAAGTCTGATTCCCTTGCTCTTGATCACGGGATTCTTCCTTTACAGACAAAGAAGATCCCTGGAGTGATGAAGACTTCACCTTCGGGGACTACCAGCCCACCATGGGCTCCTGTGAGGGCCGGCAGTGTCGCCGGCAGTCGGTCAGGTAAGCGGGGCCTGCAGGGAGGCTGGCCTTGGGAGGCGCGTGCCCACCAGGAAGGAAGAGGTGCCCCAGCCTCCCCATCCCCATCCTGCCGACAGTTTGTTTGGGAACCACACATATGGGGCCTAAGGGTGGTGCAGGTGCAGGAGGAGGGTGGTGGCACAGTCCTGCCCTTCCAGGCTGATTTCCTTCCAGCCACCTTGGAAGGAAAAGGGGGAGGTAGCCCCAGCCCCACTGGGAACCCCTAAAGCCCTAAGCTGCAGAGGTCAGCCGATCTCCCTGAGGAATGTTGGGTCCCAGTGTAGCGAGACCATGAGCCTTCAGTGGCTTCTCCGCACCATGTTCCCCAGGAATGGGCCTGGGATCCAGCATGGTGCCTGCTGGCGGGCTCATCCCTGAGTGCAGCAAAACATCAGGTTAGCGGATAGGATTTTCTGAAGTTGGGAGTTTTTCTCCCAGTCAATATTTGGAAATAGTTTCAAGCCGATAGAAAAGTTGTAAGGATGGTGCAAAGAACTCCCTCCAGCCCTTGGCCCAGAATCTGCGGTTGTTGATATTATGCCATGTTGGCCTTATCAGCCTTTCTATCTCAATAACCCTACATGCACATTGGCATTTGTTCCAGTCCTGGTGTGTTCTTGCACCTTGGAACCTGCGGCCAGTGGCCAGCAGCACTTCTAGATAGCAGCTAAATAAACAGGTAACACTGTTGATAGAAAACCTAAAACTACTCGATCCAACTGATTTTTCTCTGGGCGTGCACACCCGTGGTTGTAATTCGGTGCTGTTAGCTATGGATAGGATGGTCACCTGTTCACGTGGTGGAATTCAAGGTGCCTGTGTTTGCTGGCCACTGCTCTGCCGCCCGAGCTGGTGTGGGCACTGTGCTCGCTGGGCGTCAGGCTGGCTGCGCAGAGCCCTGGGCACCTCTGACTCCTTAGTGCAGGCCTCGTAGTCACCCCAAGCAGTGGAGGGAGAGGCTGGTCAGGGGGATGTTTGGAAGGCCTCTTTGCCCTGCCTTAGACCCCCCTCCTCTCTATCTTAAAGTAGGTTCCTAGCAGAAGGTGGCGCAGACCCCAAGGGAGAACCAGACTCAAAACAGAGTACCCTAGCGGCCTCCAGCCCCATCCACCCTAAGAAGGGAGGAGCTGACTGGTTGGGCCTCAAGGATGAGGACCTGCTCCCTCCCTCTCCCACCGGAGAGGCAGAGGCGCAGAAGGGAGGCTCAGCACTCTCCACATCCTCTGTGCTCCCTCCCAAGAGCCAGCACTCTGCCCCAGGCCGGCACTCTACCTCCCCTGGACTGCCCTCCTCTTCTTCGGGGGCCAAGCTACCAACTGGGGGTGCAGATATCCTTGCCAAAGCCAGTCAGGCCTCCAATCTGGGAGCTTCTGAGAAGAAAGAGGAAGAAGATTGGCTGAGTCATGCCTTGTCTCGGAAGAAGTCCCAGGATCTGGCCAGAGAGGAACACAGTGAGGCCTCTAAAGGCCAGAATCTGGTGGGGGCAGGAGGCAGCCCCCCTGCCAGCAGGTACGGGTTGGGGCTGCTATCTAGGGCAGGGAGGGCAAGGCCAGGACATGAGGGGCCATCTCCATGCCTCATTTAGGAGTGCCAGCCTGTACCGCCTCTTAGCTGTGCCTCTCTACCTCTCTGGACAGAGAGTGTCTGGCTCCCCACCCTGGCCCAGGTGCAGACAGGAGGGGATCTGGAGGCTGTAGACAACCCTGAATGTCATGTGGACAAGGGCTGACTTGATCAGCCGGGGACAGAGGGCACCCTTATGTGATGAAGCACAGTCATCCTGGTGCCTTAGAGCAAGGGCCTTGCCCACAGTGCCCTTGGGGTCACAAAAGACCCAGCACCCAAATTATTGGTGCCTCTGCTGGCCTGAGCTACCTACAGTACATGACACATGCTCATGCTTTGGGGGAGTATTAGAGAAGACAGTGGCTAAGAGGCAACTCCTAGGGAAAACCACTGTGAGGCAATCCTGTGGG
Organism: Vulpes vulpes; assembly: GCF_048418805.1. Classification (NCBI taxonomy): domain Eukaryota; kingdom Metazoa; phylum Chordata; class Mammalia; order Carnivora; family Canidae; genus Vulpes; species Vulpes vulpes. Next base: position 5,381,956 of record NC_132781.1, read on the forward strand.
GCAGGACACCAAGTGGCCTCTGAGGGTAAGAGGGCAAAAGGGACTAGAAAGACTGGGATTGTTCAGAGGAAGTGGCAAGATGCCAGGTGGCCAGAGCGAGAAAGAGGTGAAGTAGGCAATTGTGTGATAGGCCAGGGACATCACCCAGCCCCAAGGGTGTGAATGAGGAGGGTGGTGTTGACCTCCATCTGAAACTAAGTGGAAGGCTTCCCTTTGGCCCTGAGAGTCCGTGGTGGAAACCACGGACTGGAGAAAAGAATCCAGAGGGAACTGGACCTGGCAGGAGAGTGAGCAGAGCCCCAGTCTAACTCAGCAAAGCTATGTGGGCCAGAACAAGGCCTTGAACTGAATTCTGGTATCTGTAAGGTGTGGATTGTCATTCCTTGGGCTGTCAGCAGATGGTCAGTGCCCCTCCACTGTGCCCTGGTGGGTACTGGAAGGCCAGGGGTTCAAACTTGGGAGGAGAAGTCCCAGGACGGGATGATGGGAACAGGCTGAGGGGAGGAATGGTGAGCAACTTCATGCTCAGGCCTTGTCCCCACCCAGCTATGGTGAGCCCGACCTGAACCTTCTGCTACCTTTGCTTTAACATTTACTTCCTCAGCCAACCTGTTATCAGCGCGCAGGAGTTCGAGCAGGCAGCCACTGGAGAGCCCTCAGGAACAACAGCACAGAAGCCACCTACAAGGCCCACCACCTCGGGGTGAGAGGCGGGGTTGGGCCTGCGTGGGCCTCCTTCCTTAGAGATGATGGGCAGCTGTGCTGGGCTCTGACCTGATCAGTTTGGTATATGGTATTTGATACCTTGTGTCGGGCCCATGACTATGGGGACCTAAAGCTGGGCCCCATCTCCCTTTACCCAACCAAGACCTCACTCTTAGTGAACAGCCAGCCACCAGGCCTTTCCAGTCAACTACCTGTACCTGTTTTCCTTTCCTGCCCATGCCAACCCTCCTCTTTTCTGCCTGTGTTCCTCACAGGAGGCTATTCACCTTGCCACCACTGACTCCCCAAATCTCTGTGTCCTTAGGTCCCCTGTGACTTGGAACCGGGCTGCCTCGACCCTCCCTGTAGGTGACCCAAAGAAGGGAACAGCCCTTGGAGACCTCTCCAGTGCTGGTTTGTTTCCTACTTTGTTTGATGCTTTACCTCTGGGTGGGGAAGAGGCACTTTGAGCTTCCTTTGGGGTCCTGGAAGGTGAGTAGAGCTGGACTCCCAAACACACAAGAGGTGCTCTTCGGGCCTCCTGCTCATTTCTCTGTCGTTGATTTTCAGAGCCCGCAGCTGGTCTCCCGAGGTCCCAGGAGCCCAAAGGGCCTTCTCTGCCCACCCAGGTAGGCAGGGTGGACAGACAGGAATGGGCCTCAGGCCCATGGAGCAAATCTCCCGTGCTCAGAGGCAACAGCTATAGTTTGACCCAATAGCCTACGGGGAGTCATGTGTCAGGATATCTGACAGCACTTCCCCCAGCACTTCCCTCAACTTCTAGCCTTGCCATTCTCCGGCAGAGTCATAGTAATTTATCAACTCTGGGAGGGAATTAGAGGTGGCATCCACAGGGGAGGTTGGGGAGCATGGAGCCAGGAATGGTCAGAAAGTAGGGCTGCAGATGTCCCGTCATTCTGTCTAGAAAGCTGCCTCCATACTTGCTGTCCACTGTTTGCCAGCTGTGGAAGGTAGCCAGTCACGCCTGAGCCCAGCAGTGAGGAGGCCACAGAGACATATTCCCAGGAACCCAGAAGCACCTTTGGAGGTGGTAGGGGGTGGGCAACCTGCAGGAAGCAGAGTAGCACCCAACATTTGGTCTGGAGGCCTGGCAGGAGGACACTACTGTCACAGCTGAGATGCTGCTGGGGCTCTGCGGCTGGTCCAGGGATCTGGAACACCTGCTGGGGAAGATGTTCTGAGGGGGGAGCGGAGACTCATTCTAACCAGACTCAGTGGGGAGGTACAACAGTTGCATGACTCCAAGGCCTCGTCCTTGGCCTCTTGGTGTCACGTCTCTGTCCCCATCTGCAGCCACAGGTCAGGTGCAGGGCCTGGGAGGTCCAGTGAGCTAAGGGCCAAAGGTAGCTGAGCTTCGCTGAGTCCCTGTCCCCTGGGACATCTCCCACCCTCTCCTGCAGCCTCTGCTCCCGGAGGCCCTGGTGCAGAGCCTGTTGCCAGGCACAGAATACCAGAGACAGCTCCTGGCCGCACAGGTGCAGCTTCAGAGTGGCACTACTGAGCTCCAGGCTGACCTTCTGCAGAGTCAGGCCCGGCTGGCAGAGCTGGAGGCCCAGGTGAAGGGCAGAGGAGCCCCGGGCTGGGGTGCAAAGCTGAGACGGGAAGGTCTCCCTCTGAGGGCCCGAAGGCTTCCCCAGGGAGCCCCCCTTGCCACCCTCCCACCGTCTCCAGGTGCGGAAGCTTGAGCTAGAGCGGGCGCAGCACCAGCTGCTGCTGGAGAGCTTGCAGCAGCGGCACCAGGCTGACCTAGAGCTCATCGAGAGTGCTCACAGGTACCCCCCAACTCCTCCCATCTGGGTTTCCCAGGCCTCAGGGCCTGCCCTAGCCAACGTGCTCCGAGAGGCTCTTAGGTATCTCACCTCACTCACCCTCTGAGCCCTACAACTGTGTTTTGTTGGCAGAAGCCGAATAAAGGTGCTAGAAACATCATACCAGCAACGGGAAGAGCGGCTACGGAGGGAGCATGAGGAGCTGTCAGCCCGGTATCTGTCTCACTGCCAAGAAGCTGAGCAAGCCCACGCCGAGCTCACAGCCCAGCACCAGCGTCGCTTGGCGGCTGCCATGCAAGAGAAGGACCAGGAGATGGAGCGGCTTCGGGAGCTGCAGCGGTGAGGGCGAGCCCCAGGGCAGGCAGGCAGGGGGAGCTGGTTTGGAGGATGGCCAGAGGAAGTCCGTTACCCGGAGACCCCCCAAGCCGTGGCTCAGCAACTGAGGCGTGACCCCTTCCCTTCCATGTGAGGACGAAGGCCAAGCACACTAACCCACCCACCCCCCTTTGAGTGGAGGGCCCATACTCCTCCAACAGCAGGGCAGGGGTCCCTGGCTGTTTAGGTTAATCCCGGCATCTCAAGGACCTAACTCAACACAGGTCAAGTCCTTCACCCACTGACGCTCTCCAGTCTAGTGACTAGATCGACCTTGGAAAGGGTTTGCACTTTTGCGCTTGGTGAGTCCATCTGATTGCCTTTCTAGATGAGAATGGAACTAAGAACAGGTACATAAGGGAGCCAGTCGATGTGTGCAGAGCAGATTTTTTAACACTTCCCGGATTGGCCAGACAGAAGAGGCTGTCCACACACCCGTCTTTCCTACTGTGTAAAACATCCTTTGCTAAATAACAGAAGGAGTTTCCCCATTAGAGTGGATGTGACATTGAGGCCCCAAGACACATAAGGATGAGGAGCCAAGGAAGCAGAGGCAGTGCCTGGAGGAGAGAGGGAGGAGGAGGAGAGACGCCAGGAGCGCTGATGGCTGAGCCCTCTGCACGGCTCTGCGTACATGCTCACTGCGCCGCCCCCCACTGCTCTCAGGGCCTCCATCCTGGAGATGCGCAAGGACCACAAGGAGCAGCTGCAGCGGATGAAGCTGCTGAAGGACCGCGAGATCGATGCGGTCACCAGCGCCACCTCCCACACGCGGTATGTGCGGCATCCAGGCCCTGCCCACCCGAGGGGCAGACCCACGGCCCGGGGCCAGGCTGACCCAGTACCCGCACCCACCCAGATCCCTGAACGGCATCATCGAGCAGATGGAGAAGTTCTCCAGCAGCCTGCACGAGCTGTCCTCCCGCGTGGAAGCCTCGCACCTCACCACCACCCAGGAACGGGAGCTCGGGCTCCGGCAACATGACCAGCAGCTCCGAGGTACCGGGTGGGCCCCAGGTCCTGCCCCTGCACCCCCATCGCACTAGAACAGTGGGTGGGTGCTGAGTGCCCCATGGCCCCCCCAGCGCTGCAGGAGAGGCTGGGCCAGCAGCAGCGGGACATGGAGGAGGAGCGGAGCCGGCTCCAGGAGGTCATCGGGAAGATGGAGGCGCGCCTGAACGAGCAGAGCCGGCTACTGGAGCAGGTGGGCCATCCTCCTGCCGGCAGGGCCTGTCTCCCCAGCACCCCAGGGGTGCCGCCAGGGCTCTCCTTCCCACGCGTCCTCCCCACCTTGCCCGGGTCTGTCACGTTCATCCATCCCCCGAAGCCGATGTCTGCTGAGCTCTAAGAGCTGCACGTTTCAAGTCCTGTATATCTTTTGTATAGAAGAGCAAGCGCCATTCTCTAAAAAAGTCATTCCTTTTCTTTCCTTTGTACTAGATTATAACGTGATACATTATATTGAAAAAATTAAAATATGATTAGCAACAAAGGAGCAAATTAAAAATTACCCACTAGCCAGAGATAGCCACTGGGGACCTCCCATCCGTCCCATAGACATACTGACCTGGTGTGTTTGTTTCATGAACCATACGTATTCAGTTATTTGGTAACTATTTAGGCCCCTGTCTCGGGCCATGCTTGTGTGTCCCCTAGTCCCCTGGCATACACCGTGTCACACCTGCCCTGGCACACTTGCCTGCTTGGTGGACGGGAGACAGGCAGGCAGAGTGCAATAGCTGGCACTCTGGGGAGTGGGGCCGTCCGTGGCTATGCTCCGGCCCTGTGAGGGCTATTTCTGCACCACTAGAACCTTGAGGCACTTCCTCCCCAGTGGCTGGGCCCTGGCAGCCCTGCTCAGCACCTCTCCTTCTGTACCTCTCTGGAGGCTTTTGTGGCCCAGTGTGGGAGAGGTGGGCGGGTTGGCCCAGCTCCCCAGGGCATAGTCAGACCTGACCGGGGCGCAGAGGGTGCAGGTGGAGCTTCGAGGACACATGCATCCTTAGCCCTCACCTGGCCCCCAGGAGCGATGGCGGGTGAATGCCGAGCAGTCCAGAGTTGAGTCCACGCAGCGCGCTCTGGAAGAGCAGAGGAAGGTCATGGTCCAGCAGATCGCCATGGAGCGGGAGGAGCTGGAGAAGGCCAAGGTGAGTGCAGCCACGTGTGACCCCTGCCGTAAGCCTAAAGCTGCTCACTGTGTGACCTCACCTCCTTGTCCCAGAGTGCCTTGCTGGAGGAGCAGAAGTCTGTCATGCACAAGTGTGGGGAAGAGCGGCGGCGCCTTGCAGCCGAGTGGGCCGAATTCTATGCACAGCAAAAGCTGAGTAAGGAACGGGCCGAGCGTGAGGCAGAGAGGGCACTGCAGGTGGACACCCAGCGGGAGGGCACCCTCATCAGCCTGGCCAAGGTAGGGCCCAGAGCCTCCAGGGCAGCGGGGTGTTCAGCAGCCCTGCCCTTTCCTTCCCTGGCTCTTGCTGCTCCTCCATCACGATGCGTTTGCTTAGTAAAGAGTCTAGAGATAACAAGAGTATAGAAATGAAAACAAGAATCATATAATGATAACTTCTTTGATCGTCCTAGTGCTTTATACACGTGCTCTCATTCAATCGTCATCACATTCTCTGACTTAGATATTCTAGAAATGAGGAAGCTGAAAAAAAAATAAAAAATAAAAAAAAAAAAATAAAAAAAAAAAAATGAGGAAGCTGGGGTTTAGAGGAGTTGAGCCTCGGGTGAGGGGCAGCCCTGAGGCTCGGTCCCCAACTCCCTGACCCATCCTTGGACCCCTTGACTCATTCCCCCCACCCCCCGAGTCAGGGTGGATCGGAGCCACGGAACCAAGGCAGGGTAGGCCAGTTGAGGCAGGGGGGAGTGGTTTGCTTTTGGAGGGGAGACTGCAGCCAAGTCTTTGCTGTCTCTCCAGGAGCAAGCTGAGCTAAAGATCAGGGCCAGTGAGCTCCGAGCCAAGGAGGAGCAGCTGGCAGCCGAGAGGGAAGCCCTGGAGCAGGAGCGACAGGAGCTGCGGCTGGAGAAGGAGAGGGTCAGCACTGCTGCCCTGCGCACCAGGCTCCGCGCTGAGGAGGTGGAGAGCATGAGCCAGGTGCCAGGCAGCTCGGCTTGGGGGGCAGAGGGCACACATGACCGGGCACCCACCCCAGCCAGCCCAGCTGACACTGCAACCTCTCTGCAGGTCGCCTCAGAGAAGTTCGAGGAGGGGCAGCGGGCCTTGTGTGAGGCCCGGCAGGTGCAGCAGCAGCAGCAGGCTCGACTGCAGCTGGTACAGCAGCAGCAGGAGCACCTACGACAGCAGGAGCAACACATGCACCAGGCAAGGCTCTTCCCAGCTCCCGCCACCCCCACAGCCTCCCCCAGTTGCCCGCCCCCACAGCCACATCCTCCTCTCTGGGGTTGGGGACAGGAGCATCTGAGTCTGGCTCACCAGAGGCTGCGGCTGGACCGCATCCGACAGGACCTGCCCTCCAGCCCCATGGTGCTCCTCCCCAAGGCCCAGGGCCCTGCAGCCTCCTGCCTGAGTGGTAAGTAGCTTTCCAAGGACAAGGATGGGATGTGGGCTGGGCTGGCCTGATGGGGGCAGTGCCAGGGGTAGCTCCCCTCCACTGCAGTTAGGGGCTGTGAGAGTCTACTCTCTGGTCCCTTGTTACACCGAGTCACGCGTGTTCCTTAGGGAAACCCGACTAAGAGATAAGGGAGAAGAAAGCTGCTTTGTAAAGTGTCACTCTCGACCTCACTCTCTAGAGAAAACCACTTTTAACGTGTTGGTGCTTAGCATTCTATGCAGCGTGTGTATTTAAAAAAAAAAAAAAAACTGAGATTAAAAAAAAAAAAACCTGAGATCATCTCATGTTTTCTACCTTGATTTTTTTCATTCAGAAATTTATGTATCAAACAGGTTTTCCCATCTGTAACGAAGCATTTAACCGTAATTCTTAATCAGCATCATTGTCCATTATGTTCCATGCTTTTATTGATTCCCTACTGAGTGGTTTTTTGTCACTAAGATAAACACCCCAGTGGAAATGTTGGTACATACACCCCTATACCTGTGCCTGATTATTTCCCTTGAATAAATTCCTAGAATTGGACTTGCCAGGTAATATCCCATGAGCATTTTCAAAGGCTTTTAAGAGTTGGTGGAAGCGCCCAGAAGGTCGGCACAGTGGTTGCCACCCATGGTAGTGAGAAGGCTGTGGGGAGGAAGCTGCAGCTGTTCTGCTGTCCCACTGACGCCACAGCCCCTGACTTTCTCCTTGACCTTTGCAGCCATCGTGGCCCCCACTCCCACCGTCCCCCAGGGCATCCAGCCACCCACCGGCCTGGGCCCCTCACATCTCCACGCCAAGCTGGTGCTGCTAAAGCACACAGCAGAGCAGGTGAGTGTCCCGAGCAGAAGCCAGTCCCAGCCTGAGCCGCCCACACTGCCTGGGCCCCGGGCTCCTCTGCCCACACTGGCGGGAGGCAGGAAGGACCACCCCAGGATAATAGTGCAGATTTCCCAGTGAGCCAACTGAGACCTGTCCTCCAGGCCTGGTTCTGTGGGCCGCAGCTTGCACCCATCCATCTTGACTGAACCTCACGGTAGCCCTGCGACCCAAATAATAGCTTCATTTACGGAGCACTTCCTGCATTCCAGGCTCCGTTCCAGGCTCCGTGCTGGAAGCTGTCAGTGTGGTGCCAGCCTCCCCCCAATCCCCCACCAGCCCTATAGGCAGGTAATGCTATGGTCTCCAAGTGTACAGAGGTGAAGTCATGCGCCAATAGGGGTCTCACTTCATTGCAGGAGTAAGTGCAGAGGGGGGCCCAGAGTAAGGGGTCTTATGAGCCAGCATCCCTGTTCACAGAAGTGGGTACAGGAGGGGGCCAGGGGTGACTGCTCACCCAGATGTGCCTTTCCAGGACCGTGACTTCTTGGAGAATGAACAGTTCTTCCTGGAGACCCTGAAAAAAGCCTCCTACAACATGACATCCCATTCAGCCTGAAGGGTGCCACTGGCTCCTCAGCAGAGGCCTCCAACCCTGCAAGGCTCTCCCACCAGCCGACTGGCTGCTGGCCCCGAGGAGGGGGTGCCCGAGGAAAGCTCTACAGCGCACAGGGCCTGATTCCAGTTCCTCCTGGGGACAGGGTGCAAGTGCCTCCTGCATGCTCCAGCCTCTAGGGCCTAAGGAGCAGTGGCCTCTGGGGAGATGTGATGCTGAGAGTGTCTCAGCCCCAGGAAACTACCAGCCACAGCTTCGTTCTCCAACATCCCAGCTCAGATCCATCCCCCAGACTCCCAGCTCAGATCCGAGGGTCTGATGGGCCCTGTGGACCCCTCCCCTCCTCAGCAGGCAGAGGGTTTGGGGATATTCTCACCTGAGCCTCTTCTGAGGCAGGGGGTCTTCTTGAGAGATGCTGCTCCTGCCCTCCATCCTGAGAGGCCAAGAGAGACAGCACAGGCTCTCCTCCCTAACTGGGACATAGAGTCAGCACATGTTTTGAAGTGCCTTCTATGCTCCTGACCAAGGAGGCGGGTGGTGTGGTGGGGGCAGGAAGGGCACCGTGCCCAGCCAGGTTTTCCCGTGCCATCTTGTGCTCTCAGGTTGACTGGCATAAACTCCCTGCCTCATTCCCAGCTGCCTGAGGCCCTGACCAGCCCCGCACGAACACTGGCCTGTCACTTCTTGTGATTAGGGCTTCCTGGAGGCAGGACTGAGACTGACTTAGGGTGTGGGGAGGGACCAGAGAGAGGCCTCTCTGTCCTGTTCACCTGATATGAGGCCACAGCAGATGGGAACAAAGACAAGGGAGTGAGGGCCCCTGCCCCAGGAGAGTAGACTGTATGGGGAACCCCACGGGGCCTAATCCAGGCTGCCCACCCCTAGGAAGGCACCTTTGCACTTTTCCCTGCAGGGGCGCCAGGAGGGGGGCGGAGGCTTGTTCCAGCAAACCCGAGACAGATGGACTCCACTAGCATGACCATGGTTACTCTTGAAGCGGCTTCCCTCAGCCAGTGACTGGTTACCTTCCACTGGAGGACAAAGGGCTGAGGGGGTATCAGCAGGCGCAGTTTCTCTCCTCCTTCAGAACAGCCTTTAGAAGGATCTTCATTTACCAACAAGTTCCAGCCTTCACCTTGGACCCATTAAACTGCTATATTCCTAATGACTGAATTGTTACAATTTGCCATGACTCCCGAGGGTTTATACTTATTTCTTAGTAGTGTTCACTCTCTAGCGCTGTTACTTGCTCTAAAGCTGGCTGGTGCTGGGACCTTCCTGAGTCTATACCCTCACTGGCTGTCTCACAACCAGGAGGAGGGTATGACGACGAGCCCTACCTCACCCAGGAAGGGACAGAGGCTCAGGGAGATTAAATCATCTGCCCTATGTGACAGCAAATAGCAGAGCCTTCTCCTTGAGCAGATTCCAAAGCCCTAGGCGCTCAGCCACCTCATTCCACTGTCTCCTTCTAGAAGAGCACGCTGCACAAAGTGCTATCATGAGGTACGAGATCTCCAAGCTGCTGCTCGGGATGGTGCCTACACTGAGGAGGGAAGCATCAGTGTCTCATTGTCCCACGTCCCATTCCGTGAGAAACCTCATGAAGCTCAGAATTGGGTCCTTCTCTCCACAGACACCTAAATAACTTGTCACCTGTGTAAAGAGCGGCAGAGCTGTAAGCACGGGCATTGACTTAGTCCCCTGATAGATAGGATCAGCCTGCAGGGAGACCCACAGGGGCGAGCTTGGCCTTCAAAACAGAGAAATGAGTGTGGAATTAGAAAGCAGGTCTGTAGGGCCTCACCTTCAGGGCAGTGAGTATGCACTCACTGTTCTACACAGTAAGACACTATGTGTGTGCTTTATCTTTTTTAAGATTTTATTTATTTAGGGACGCCTGGGTGGCTCACCGGTTGAGTGTCTGCCTTCATTCAGCTCAGGGTGTGATCCTGGAGCCCCTGGATCAAGTTCCACATCGGGCTTCCTGCAGGGAGCCTGCTTCTCCCTCTGCCTGTGTCTCTGCCTCTCTCTCTCTCTCTCATGAATAAATAAAATCTTAAAAAAAATTTTTATTTATTAGAACGAGTGGGGGAAGGGGCAGAGGGAGAAGCAGACACCCCTTGGAGCAGGGAGCCCAATGCGGGGCTCTATCCCAGGACCCCATGACTTGAGCCCAAGGCAGATGCCTAACCTGCTGAGCCACCAGGCAGGCACCCATGTTTGCACTTTAGAAGCCTCACTGTGGCTGCAGAGTGAATGCACTGGGGGGGGGGGGGGGCGGGGGTGTCAGGAGACTGTGACCCCACAGGACCTGATGCCTGGCATGGAAGGTCAGGAAGGGAGACATGTTGAAGGGGAACCCCAGGTTTCCGGCTGGGCAACTGGGTGGTGTGACTGGACAGCAGTGCCTATGAAGCAGCCAGGGAGAGACGCCCCACAGCCGCCGCGGGGTTACACTGGTACTTTCCTCAGTGCGACAGCTGCTCCGATCACTGCCCCCTGGCATTCAGGTGTGGCAAGGAGCTCACTGCTCCCCTTAGGTCAGCTTTGACCCCAGGCCACAGACAGGGCTACAGCTGGTTTGCTGCTCCTTTTCCCTTCAAAATAAGAAAAAAACTTGTCAAGGTCACAACCCAGATGCTCAATTGCTCAATTCAGCTGTACAGAGAGAAGTATGGGCGGAAAGTACCAATGAGAAAAGGCACGGGTGGGGGGGGCATCACGTCCGCTTGGTGGGTCGTCCGTGCTCGGGATTTGCTTCCGTGATACACGCTGGAATCCCTCCAGGCCTCTCAAACAGCCCAATTCCAAGTGAGCCCGTTCTTGGAGCGTTCTAGGGCAGTGAGAGAACAAGCGTTTCTCAAAAGCAAGGACATCGGAGAAACCCGAGCCACCAGGTCGTCGGCTAGCCTGCCGCCGGGGCCTCGAGGCCCTGCGTGTCGCCGCAGAGGGGCAGGCTGTGGGGTATGCCGCCCCCTGGGGGCCCGCGGCGGCCAGGCCCCCCCCACCCCCCGGCCTTCCGGAGCCCGCTGCCTCCGCCTCGCGCCGCCCGGGAGGGAGGAATCTGGGGCCCGGGTGGGGGCGGGGCGCGTAGGACGCAAATCTGGGGGCGGGGCCGGGTCGGGGGCGGGGCCTCCGCAGTGCGCTCAGGCGCTGCTGCGGCCACCTCTGCGGGGTCCTAGGCGGCGGCCGCGGCGGAGGGGCAGCCGTCCTGAGGGAAGATGGCGGCGCCCTGGTGGCGAGCCGCGCTGTATGGAAGCCGGAGGTGGCGGGGCCTCAGCACCTCGGGTGAGGGCGGGGGGGGGCCTTGGAGGTCCCCGTATGGCCCGGACCCCGGGGCTGGACCCCGGGGCTCGACCCAGGGTCCGCCCGGGGCCTCACGTCCTGCTGTCTGCCCGCAGCCGCGCTGAGCCGCCGGACCGCCCCTCTGGGGCCGATGCCCAACGAGGACATCGATGTGAGCAATTTGGAGCGGCTGGAGAAATACCGCAGCTTCGACCGCTACCGGCGCCGGGCGGAGCAGGAGGCGCGGGCCCCGCACTGGTGGCGGACCTACCGGGAGCATTTCCGGGAGGAGTCAGGTGCGGGGCGACCGGGGCGGGCGCTGTGGGCGGCGGCCTCGCGACTCGGGGGCGGGGGCGGGGGCGGGGGGAGGGGCGCCGGCGCCCACGTGCGCGCCCTGGGCTCTTTAGCCCCACCAGGGATTTTCACACCTTTTTGGTTCTTCTACTTGGAAGACTCCCTTCCTCCGCTGTTAGAGTTCCAGCTTATCTATACTCCTAAAACCCCTTCCAGACCTCTCCCCACTCCCTTACCCCCACTCCGTGTTAGAAGGGCCCTCTGGGCTCCTCGAATGCCGTGTGTAGCCCTGGCCACACCCTGTCCTGACTCACTTTTCACCGGCCCCCTCCCCAGATTGGATCCCTAAGGACGGGGTCTTACCTGTCTGGACCGCCGTTTGACCCTTGCCCCCAACGTAGTGCTTGGCGCGTAGGTGTGCAGTTCTTTCCTGAATGAAATTGAAAGCTCTGGGCAGAGGGACTCGGGGATCCTGCCCTTGAGCAACCTATTTCTAAGTACATCCTTCTGGAAAGCATTTACGGAGGCAGTTTTATGATCGTTGAGGACACAGGCAGGGCATCTTAGGAGTTGACGCTGGCAGGCCAGGTCCAGGCACCTAGGCAAGGATCCCTAATGCCCAGAGGGATAAAAATCAAACTTGAGCCAGCAGAAGATGAAAGCAGAGTTTTTTGAAAGTATAGAAAGAAAGAAAAAAGAATAGAAAGAGTGCAGGTACGGACAGAGTGTCTGGGAGATTCAGAAAGGAAAGGAGGGAGTCTCCTCTTTGCTTGGGGCCTGAAGGTATTTACTGAGGATTGCGGCCCAGTGCACATGTCCTCAGCCATCCAGAAACAAGTTAGAACAAAGGTGAGGGCCCAAATGTTATTCCTTGGAGCCAAGGGATCTTGGCGTTGAGGTGTCTAGAGCTGGTGGTCTGGAACACATATAGGGTGGCTTCGTCTAGTCATTCTCACCCGCTTCTTCCCTAGATGCTCTGTATTCTAAAGGAGTCATCAATTCCTTGTTACTTAGAAGGGATATTAAGATGCATCTGTAAGTTGGGGGTATGGGCCCTAGCAAAAAATAGTTAACAGAAAGGGGTGTGTGACTGGCTTAGTTGTTAGAACATGCAACTCTTTTTTTTTTTTTTTTTTTAAAGATTTTTATTTATTCGTTCATGAGAGACACAGAGAGAGAGAGGCTGAGACATAGGCAGAGGGAGAAGCAGGTTCCATGCAGGGAGCCCGACGTGGGACTCGATCCCGGGTCTTCAGGATCATGCCCTGGGCCGAAGGCAGGCGCTAAACCACTGAGCCACCCAGGGATCCCCAGAACATGCAACTTGGGATCTGGGTCAGGGTTATGATTTCAAGCTCCATGTTGGGCATAGAGTTTATTTAAAAACACGCACACAGCAGGAAAAGGAGCAAAAAGCAAAGTCCTCCAGTTTCCCTCAGAGTGACTTGCCTAAGCTTCAGTTTCCTCAGTGTAAATTAAAATAATTGTGTCTGTGTCAGAAAATTGTTGTTTTAAAGATCGCAGTCCATTGGATTTTTTTAGGCAAATCCCATCTCTGATGAAGGTTCCACACACCTTACTTATTATTACTGTCTGATGTAAATGGAAAAAGGTATCGGATCGAAAGTCTTCGTGGGCCTTGATACTCAAAGTGTGTTCTGAGACTGGCAGCACAGGCATTACCTAGGAGCTTGTTAGGAATGCAGAATCTCAGGCCCCACACTGACCTGCTGATTCAGAATCTGAATTTTAACAAATTTCCCAGGTGATTTACATGGTGTGTCCATTAAAGTATGAGAAGTGCTTCTTTAAGTCTTTCTAGCTTCAGTTATTTCCCATGACCTAGACATTGTGGCCTGGTTTAGGGATCAGAAAATGCAATCTCCAGTCAAATCCAATTTGCTTAGCAACTGTGAAGCAGACTGCATAGTATGATCTAGTTTTGTGAATTGAAGGGTAGGCTTTACCAGCAGCAGAGCTTGGGCAAGTGCAAGGACTAAGTAAGGACAGGCAGCTGAGACTTGATCCCACTTTCTCCCAACATAACTTTCCTCCCCAGATCCCAAAGACAAGGTTGACATTGGGCTGCCCCCACCCAAGGTCTGCCGGACCCAACAGCTGCTGGAGCGGAAACGGGTCCTTCGGGAGCTGCGGGCCAACTCAGAGGAGGAACGCGCTGCCCGCCTTGGCACAGGTAAGCCCTCCCAGGGCAGAGGCCCCCCCCTACTGTATCCTTGCCCCACCCCAGCATCCTAACGGGCATCATTCCTTACCAGCACGCATCCCGATGGAGGCTGTGCGGGCCGAGTGGGAAAAGACCTGTGGCCCCTACCACAAGCAGCGTCTGGCTGAATACTACGGCCTCTATAGAGATCTGTTCCATGGTGCCACCTTCGTGCCCCGAGTCCCCCTGCATGTGGCCTATGCTGTGGGTGAGGATGACTTGATGCCCGTGTACCACGGCAATGAGGTCACTCCAGCAGAGGTAACTGCTTACGCAAGCCCCTCCCTGCGCTGTGTTTACGGACACATCCCACCACAGGACCACAGACAACTCCTTGAAACACAGAGGAGGTTTTTATGGTGGTTAAGGGCACAAGCCTGGCATCCATGTAGGCTCGTTTGGGGTTTTGTTCTTCTCTGTCTTCTCTCCCTTTGGATTTCCTGCTAAACTCCACCATGATAATTAGGAAGGAATATGAGAGGAAGGGAAAAGAAGCTCCATCTTGGCACACTCCTGCCACTACCCCATTGTAATCAGAGTGCCCTCCTAGCCCCTGTCCATTGATGTGAAGGCCACCTCATGGTTCAGATAGAGAGCTGGCTAGGCAACTCTGCAGAGATCTTTCTATAAGCTTCTTTTTGCTGACCTGCCCCTCAAAGGACTGTCAGGGACATTTGGATCAGGGTGGGTTCTCCCTTCTCCAAAGCTCCCTCAGACTCCTGTCCTCCAGAAAGAAGGCCTATTTCCAGCAGCTTTTCTGTCCCTGATGGGGGTGACACCTTTCATGTTGTTTCCCCACCAGGCTGCCCAGGCCCCGGAGGTGACCTATGAGGCAGACAAGGGCTCCATGTGGACACTGCTGCTCACCAACTTGGGTAGGTACCTAGGGCTCACCAGGCCTCCTACCTCCCTCACCTCCCAGGAGCCAGGGCTCTGGGGAGCCAGGGGTGGAGCCAGGCTGGAAGGGCAGCAGGGCCCGGCAGTTACTAGGGTCTGTTTGTGTACAGATGGACACTTGCTGGAGCCAGATGCTGAATACGTCCACTGGCTGGTGTAAGTACCTGGGATGGGGAAAGAGGTCAGAGGCATGTGAGGAGGCCTTGGGGGCAGCCCCAGTGGTCCAGCGGTTTAGCGCCGCCTTCAGCCCAGGATGTGATCCTCGAGACCCGGGATTGAGTACCATGTCGAGCTCCCTGCATGAAGCCTGCTTCTTCCTCTGCCTATGTCTCTGTACCTCTCTCTCTCTCTCTCTCTCTCATGAATAAATAAATAAAATCTTTAAAAGAAAAGAAAAAAGAGGCCTTGGTATCCTGGAGAGGGCTGCACCAGAATTTCAGTCTCGGCTCCACTGTGGATTAACTATGAAACTTTTGATTAACCTCCTACCCCAGGGGGCAGCCCCTCACCTCTGCTTCCTGATGCTGTCAAGAGGCCTGTGATCCACTGGCTGAAGACAGGTCTGG
This sequence comes from Vulpes vulpes, assembly GCF_048418805.1. Lineage (NCBI taxonomy): Eukaryota > Metazoa > Chordata > Mammalia > Carnivora > Canidae > Vulpes > Vulpes vulpes. Next base: position 5,397,090 of record NC_132781.1, read on the forward strand.
AAGAAAAACCAGGCAGTAGGGTTTAGCTGTTCCCACAGGCCTCTTGGTCTCTGGAAATTCATTTCCTAATCTATAAAACTAGGGTGATGCCACCCCATGCCTTAGCCACCCTGAGGGGCTCTATGACAGTATAGATAGGAAAAGGACGGTGGAGGCCTCTAGCAGCTGGGACTGCCCATGCTGGGCTACTTTTGTTTTCTCTGTGGCCTTTGGCTCTGGAGCCAGGGGGGCAGAGGTCAGGCAGCTAACCCTAGCTTTAGAGCTTCTAGGTAATTGGAGCCAGTGACTGGGAGGTTGGTTTCCATCATTTTTAGTCAACTGCAGTTAGCAATCTGTGCAGCAGGACCCCCACAGAGAGTTCTATCTAGGGCAGGTACAGTGGCCATCGTAGTGTCGGGGATTGGCAAACACTCCTTGACAGACCCCAGAACCTTCAGTAAAGAGAGATGCAGCCCAAGTGGTATGGCTTTGTAGCCTGAATAGCTGTGGTGACCCCACCAGCTCCCCATGGCCTGGTAAACAGGCTGCTAGACCTTACTCTCTTCCTGACCATTTCTAGGACCCCCATTCTCAGCCTCTGAGCCCCTACTGTTCCCTTCATAAGTTTGTAGTCTATCCGAGGGTTCACAGAGCCATGCCTCCTGCTTGACTATTGAATGAAGATCATTTTAGGGTTTGTCCTCCCAGGGAGTGGTATCAATATCTAGGGAAAATGTGGATGGGAATGTTTCTGCTGCCACCTTCCTTGAGTGATAATTCATGGACACTTTTCCTCCCACCAGAACGAACATCCCAGGCAACAGTGTGGCTGAAGGACAGGAGACTTGTCCCTACATGCCCCCTTTCCCTGCCCGAGGTTCCGGCTTCCACCGCTTTGCCTTCCTGCTCTTTAAGCAGGATAAGCCAATTGACTTCTCTGAGGACACCCGGCCCTCACCCTGGTAATATATGCCCCCTCAGCCTTGTAGCCCCCATACACATTTCCTCTGCCCTCTCAGGCCACCTCCCCAGGAATGGTCTGTTGTGCTCAGTTCTCCTGTCTCTTAACTTCAGCTTGAGACGGGCCGAGGGAGTTATGCTAGGCAGATCCTAAGGGGCTTCTCAGGATTGCCTATGGGGCTGGAGGAGGGGTGTGGGGCTCTGATGTCTCATTCTTTGCTCTTAAAACGTCCTCATCTTATAGCTACCAGCTGGCCCAGCGGACCTTCCGCACTTTTGATTTCTACAAGAAGCACCAGGAAGCCATGACACCAGCTGGGCTGGCCTTTTTCCAGTGTCGCTGGGATGATTCAGTGACCCACATCTTCCACCAGCTTCTGGGTAAGGCCAGAGTGGGCTGGGAGACAGGGCAGGGGCGGCTGGCCTGAGCTCACAGAACTCTCCTGACGTGCCAGGGAGAAGTGCCCCTGGGAGGCATGCCATTCCTTGGGTGGGTGGCTGGGCAGTCGCAGGCCAGCAGCAGTTCACACCCATACCCCCTCTTCCTACAGACATGCAGGAGCCCGTGTTTGAGTTTGTGCGGCCACCCTCTTACCACCCCAAACAGAAGCGCTTCCCCCACCGGCAGCCCCTGCGCTACCTGGACCGGTATAGGGACAGTCACGAACCCACCTACGGCATCTACTGAGTGGCCAGAGTGCCACCCACCTCAAAGTGGACTGAGCCTCTCAGGCTCCACCAGCAGGAACAATAAAGACCACTCTACTGGGCCACGCTCTGGGCTCTAGCGCCTGCCTGAGGCAGCCCCTTTGTGGCCTTCTCAGGCCCAGGCTTTGGAAATGAAGAGAGCTCTCTGAGGATAGTGGCAGGGATGGGACATGTGAATAAAGATGATTTTTTTCAAAAAAAAAAAAAAAAAAAGATTTTTTTCTGTAGCTGGTCTGGGTCTGTGTTCTGGAAATGCTCCAACCCCACGATGAATCTGTAATGCTTCATGGATGGAAAGAGCCCTGCCTCCCACCTCAGTTCTGCCTCTAGAGAATATTGAGCCCTGGGATCAAATGGCTGTAGATGGATATAGAAGAAAGGCAGTGGGGCTTGGCTGCTCCCATATGTCTCTAGAAAGAGCTTTTGCCACCCATGAGCATTGGCCCCTTACTGGGAATTCACAGCATGGTGGCAGGCTCCTGGCATCTGGCTGGGATGCTTTGAATGAGAAGCAGGTCTCAGACCTCTGGGCACACCTCTCCTTGGGGCCCAGAAATCCCCTGCACCCTTGCTGGATCCTAGGAGTATGATTTGTCCTCTACCTAACCAGTCAAAAGGAGACCTTCCTTTCCCATGAAGAGGAGCTTCCCATACTACAACACAGAAGACTGAATGCTGCATTGCAGTGAGAGGGCACTCTGCCTCAAAATTAGGACAGGTTGGTTAGGAAAATTAGCCCTACATCTGCTCAGTCCGATGAGCACACTGCCCCAGGGCAGGTGCGACAGAGGATCCCGGGCTTCCAGAAGAGCTCCCTCCTGCAAACAAGGAACTCCCCAGCAGGGGGCCCACACGGAGAAGATTCCAAGAACAGCTGAATGTCGCTTTGGGCTTTCAGTAAAGGGGGGTATGAAAACCGTTGATTGGTCTCTGTGTTGGTGACCAGAACACAGTTTACTTTTTTTTTTTTTATGTGCTTTTTCTAGTTTTTTTTTTTTTTAAGATTTTATTTATTCATGAGAGAGGCAGAGACATAGACAGAGGGAGAAGCAAGGCTCCATGCAGGAAGCCTGATGTGGGACTTGATCCGGGAACTCCAGGATCGCGCCCTAAGCCAAAGGCAGACGCTTAATTGCTGAGCCACCCGGGCGTCCCCGAACACAGCTTACTTTAAAAGAACCAAAATTTGGTAGCCTACAGAAAGGAAACACTCCAATATGGCAAATGCCTGAAACAGCTCAAGGAAAAGGGCAGCGGAGAACCTCGGGTCCGGAGCGTATAGGGAACATGAGCTCTGTGCTCAGTGCTCTTACTGACAGGCGCAAACCCTGGGAAGTAGCTCCTGTTATCCAGGTTACGGATGAGGGGCCCAGAAGGGGTTCTGTGGGGGCCCTCAGCCAGGAGGTTCCCAAAGGTTCCCGTCCCTGGAGGCGGGGGCCGCACCCCTGCAAGGGAGCTGCTTAATGAGGGTTTCGAGAAGCGGGATGGAGCTCCCAGAGCGGGGCCACAGGGACTACCCGGACCTCAAACCCCCATCCTGGGGTGGCATGAGACGGCTCAGAGCCTGGGCAGAGGGGAGCAAGCACGCGCGGCAAGGGCCCAGGCGCGGGTGGGGGAGAGGCAACAGCTGCTCTCCTCCGCTAGGCGGGCCCACGCTGCTCCCCGCCACCCCGACGCCTCGTGCCCCCGCCCGCTCCCGGAGGCGCCCCGCCCCGCCTTCTCCCGCGGGTCGCGACCCGCCCGCGTTTAGAGGCACCGCCCCTGCACCGCCCTCCTCCCGCAGGCCCCGCCCCCGCCCCGTGCCCCGCACCGCCCACCTCCGGAGGCCCCGCCCCTGCACCGCCCCTCCCGCAGGCCCCGCCCCCGAGCCGTGCCCCGCACCGCCCACCTTCGGAGGCCCCGCCCCTGCACAGCCCCCGCCCCGTGCCCCGCACCGCCCACCTCCGGAGGCCCCGCCCCTGCACCGCCCCTCCTGCAGGCCTCGCCCCCTGAGCCGTGCCCCGCACCGCCCACCTTCGGAGGGCCCGCCCCGCCCCCTCCTCCCGCAGGCCCCGCCCCCGCGCCGTGCCCCGCCCCGCCCACCTTCGGAGGCCCCGCCCCGCCCCCTCCTCCCGCAGGCCCCGCTCCCGCGCCGTGCCCCGCGCCGCCCACCTTCGGAGGCCCCGCCCCGCGCGCCCTGAGGTGCCGCTGCCGCCATGGCCGCGCACGGGCTAGAGGACAAGCTCACCTGCTCCATCTGCCTGGGGCTCTTCCAGGAGCCGGTGACGCTGCCCTGCGGCCACAACTTCTGCAGGGCTTGCATCCGGGACTGGGGGGGCCGCTGCGACAAGGCGTGCCCCGAGTGCCGGGAGCCCTTCCCCGACGTCGCCGAGCTGCGCCGAAATGTGGCGCTCAGCGCCGTGCTCGAGGTGATGCGCGCCCGGGCCGCCCCGGCCCCCGGCTCCGAACCTGCCGCGACCCCCGGCGCCGCCCCGGCCCCTGGCCCCGGCCCGGGCGCGCGCTGCCCCCGACATGGGCGGCCACTCGACCTCTTCTGTCGCACCGAGGGTCTCTGCGTTTGCAGCGCGTGCACCGTGAACGAGTGTCGCCTCCACGAGCGGGCGCTGCTGGACGTCGAGCGTCGGGAGCGCGAGGTGACCCGGGGTGCCCCGCCCTGTCTCTGGGCGCCTGGGCTGGGGCGGGCTGCTTAAGCAGGAGAAGGCTTTGGGACGTTTGTTGTATTCCCGAGTAAGAGGACAAACAGGTGCTTGGAGTAGAGATTTCGGAGCTGGTGACAGGCCCAAGGTGAGACCCCAGGCCTGAGTGGCTGAAATGGAGTGAAGGTTCTGCGGGTGAGGAGGTCAGGGAGTCCGGAGCCAATGTTGGAGGATACCATCGTGGCTTCAGAAGTCAGAGACTGAGGATGAGTTGTTAGTGCTGAGGCTGAGCATGAAAGTGCAGTGCCGCCCGCAGGTGACAGCAGCAGGAGGGAGGGAGTGGCAGGTGGCACAGGCGCACCGAAGGAGCTCGTGTTCCCCTAGAGCGGGGTGAAGTTCTATGGGGTGTGAGAGGACCCCTGGCCATCCTGGGGGACAGTCAGATGGAACCAGCAGAGCGCGTCCTGGGTGTGGCACGTTGTACAACACTGAGGCCTTGGGTCCTGGGCAAAGACACAGGAATTGAGCTTTGGAAGATCTGATGCCTTTGGCCAGATTGTCCGTTTCTCTGTCTTGTTTTCTCATCTGTAAAGTGGGGATCACGATGGCTCTTGATCTCCTTGTCAAGTGCAGCTGGAAGAAGCAGAAGCAAGGCAGGCTCTTGACCAGGGGCAGGGAATGATGCTTTGCCCTGCTCCCATGAAAGCACAACATTGTGACCCTCATGGGTACCAGAGGAGTCACAAATATGGGTGCCCTCTTCTACCCCATGCCCAGAGCTGGGGCTGAGGCCTGACTGGGTATTTGGAAGAACCCACCCATGCAGACACACGTACTACACTGTCCGCTGGTCAAATAGCTTTGGTGCTTTGAGTTGTTGCCCCTTCCCTGCAAGGCTGCCTAAGCCAGAAGTACTGCTTCCACCGTTTATTGGCTGGGGGTAGTGTGGGGTGGGTTGTTTTGGGTTTTTTTTAAGATTTTTTTAAATTTTATTTATTCATGACAGAGAGAGAGACAAGGAGAGGGAGAAGCAGGCTCTGTGCAGGGAGCCCGATGTGGGTCTCAATCCCGGGTCTCCAGGATCACACCCCCGGCTGAAGGTGGCACTAAACCACTTGGCCACCGGGGCTGCCCTGGGGTGGGTTTATAGCCCAGAGATGGTGGGTGCTGTGCCCCAGGTTCCTCAGCCTGCAAGATGAACTGGAGGTCAGGTTTAAAGCCCCAGGCCTCTGCTCTGCCTGTGTACCGCCCTGCTCCAGGTTAGGAATGGGCTTAGTCTGGGTCTCTCTGGGACTCTGACCCAGTTCACCCCGAGGCTCAGACCAAGGCCACTGTTCTGTGGGCTGGTCCACTGGTCAGCCTTTTGCCTGGGGTGGCACAAGGAGGGGGATGTCCCACATCTGCAGGTGTTTGTTGATGGAGGGGAGGACTTCACAGCCATTCCCAGTCCCCTCTTGTCACTTGTTCCCTGGTGGGCACCACAGGCCCAGCTGAGAGCCATGTTGGAAGTCACCCAGCAGCAGGCCACCCAGGCCGAGAGCCAGCTAGAGGAACTGCAGCGGCAAAGCAGCCAGATCCAGGTACAAGGCCTGTCTGTTTGACCCCTACTACATCCTCATGCTGTGTCCTTCAGGCAGCCAGCAGTGGGTCCCTGGGATGCTGGGTAGGAGGTGTCAGCTGCCTTGAAAATGCCTCCTGGGGGATCCCTGGGTGGCGCAGCGGTTTGGCGCCTACCTTTGGCCCAGGGTGCGATCCTGGAGACCCGGATCGAGTCCCACGTCGGGCTCCCGGTGCATGGAGCCTGCTTCTCCCTCTGCCTGTGTCTCTGCCTCTCTCTCTCTCTCTCTCTCTCTGTGTGACTATCATAAATAAATTAAAAAAAAAAAGAAAAAAAGAAAATGCCTCCTGGCAGCAGGGAGAGATGGACTGAGCAGAGTTGGGGGGGAAGGTCACAGGGGCCCCTGCTCCCCACATCCCCACCCCTCAGTCCAAGGGCAGCCTTGGCCCTGACCACCCGAGGCAACTCCATCACCCACTCAGAGCTCAGCCCATACCCTGGCCTCCGCCATCTCTGGCAAGTTCAGCTGCCTGCTCCAGGCCCTGGAGATGCGACGGGCCCTGGCCCTGGAGGACATCAAGGCGGCCAAGACACAGGCCCTAGCGCAGGCCCAGGATACAGAACAACAACTGCGGGGCCACCTGGAAGCCCTGTCTCGTTATGACCACAGGGTCCGACACGTCCTGGAACACTTGGATGACCGGACCTTCCTCCAGGTACCAGGCCCCAGGACAGCAGGTCGGGGGATGGCATCCCGGCACCTCGCCCAAAAGCTCACTGTGGGTGTCCCTGGGGCCCAGGAATCCCAGCTCCTGGCACCCCCGGAGCCTCTCAGGCCTCTGACTCCTCTGCGGTGGGACGGAGAGCAGCGGCTGGCCAGCCTGAAGGAGTCTCTGAGCCGGCTGTGTGGCCTCCTGCTAGATGAGGGGGGCCCCCGCAGGGCACCAGCAGAGACCGCCAATTTGGGCCCCGTGGGTAAGGCTCACCCCGATCCCTCCCTACCCCTCGGGGCCCAGCCGGCCCTCCCACGGCCCACGGGAACAGGATCAGGACTCTACCCCCATGAGCTCTGGTCCCCATCACTGCCCTAAGACTTCTTTGTCTCCTAGAGGCCCCAGGTCCCCTGGCACCAGTCCCAAGCCCAGTGTGTCCACTGAGGAGGAAACTCTGGCAGAGTAAGAAGACTGGCATGTGTGCGTGCGCATACGCATGTGTGCATTGTGCGTTCGTGTGTCTACGTGTGCGTGTGAGCATTTGCACAGGTCTGTGTGGCCCTCTGTGTGTACCTGGGGGCACGGGGGGCATGTGCTGGGACTGCCCTGCCCTTCCTGGGATCTGGCCTGGCCCCCCCTCCCCGCACATCTGTCACAAGATGTAAGCCTCTTACACGTGGAGCCGATACGGGGGTAAGGAGATTCTGGGCACGAAAACCTGGGATCGCTTATGCTTCTTCCACTTGTTACGAAGTTAGGTTATTTTGGGAAGCCTGTTTCTTCATCTTTGAAATGAGGTAAACGGAAGAGGTCCCCCTTGCAGGCTACCTGCTGTGGTGACATCTGGTGCTTGGTCTGCTTGCTGTACACCCAAGTGTGTGGCTTGGCCCTGCTGGAGCTTCAGTTGCCATCTCTCCCTCTGGGGGCAAGATGGTGGACATGCACAGGTGTCCACCCGCTCACCTCCGTCCCTCTGTCCTGACAGATTATCGAAATCTGACCTTCGATCCAGACAGTGCCAATCGCCACCTCTACTTGTCTCGGCAGGACCAGCAGGTAAAGCACCGCCACAAGCCCCGGGACCTGGCCGGGCCAAGCAGCTTCGAGCTCTGGCAGGTGCAGTGTGCCCAGAGTTTCCAGAGCGGGCGACACTACTGGGAGGTGCGTGCATCTAACCACTCAGTGACCCTGGGCGTCGCCTATCCAGAACTGACGCGGCGCAAGCAGGGTCCCCACACAGACAACATTGGGCGTGGGCCAAGCTCCTGGGGGCTCTGTGTTCAGGAGGACAGGGTGCAGGCTTGGCATAACGGGGAGGCCCAGCACCTCCCAGGAGTGTCAGGGCGGCTCCTGGGCATGGATTTGGACCTGGCCTCTGGCTGCCTCACCTTCTACAGCCTGGAACCCAAGGCCCAGCCTCTGCATACCTTCCATGCCATCTTCACCCAGCCCCTCTACCCTGTCTTCTGGCTCCTGGAGGGTAGGACCCTGACCCTGTGCCATCGGCCTCAGGCCAAGCTCCCTCCAGAGCTCCAGGAAGAGGCCTCGAGCCCAGCGGAGGAAAGCACAGGATGAAGCTCTGGGCCAGGAACAGGTGCCACCGTGCTTGTGTGACCAAGAGCTGCCCAGCCCCTAGCTTGGGGGCCTGAGGCCACAGCTATAATGGGACCAGCTTTTGGCCACAAGATTGACTCAGAAGGAGGCCGGGCCACTTGGAAAGAGAGATTGGGAGGATGCCCCCAAAATGGAGTTCACTTTTTCCAACATCATGGAAGGGCACGGGGACTAGGAAGGGACTAAAACGAGGACCCTGCCTGAGGAGAGCGCACTTCTCGGCACTGCCTGGGCCTCGAGGTGGGTGCAGCGCCTGTGGGCTTCTGGGGCTGCAGGAGAGCTTGTGCAGTTGGGGCCTCACCCATGCTGCCATGCAAACACCCCGCAGCCGCTTGCCTCCCATGCAGATGACGTAGATCATAGGCATTTGGCGGGAGGCGAGAGGGCCCAAAGCACAAGCGATTCTGGAAGAAACCTAGAGAAAAGTGATCTTTATCTCTTTTCTCCCTCTTTTTTTTCTTAACAATTTGATACACCTTAGTCTCTTATACATCCTTGTGATTGCATTTTATAAACACTTGTATTTTTCGCATTCTGTTATCTAGCATAGCCATTTCTCACGGGATTAATATATTTTCCTGCACCACTGCAATATAAACAGTCTTCCCAAGGACTGTTAGAATTTACTTCCCCACTACGGGCATCTTCCACTTTCCAAAAGTTCAAGTTCTGCCACTTAGCTTTTATAAAAGACCTATATTGGTGTGGTTTCAAGTTTCTTCTGCTTCATGAAAAGAGGTACGATTGTAGGTCTTTTGTAAGGCACAGTGGCAGCGCCGCAAACTTTTGGAAGAGCCAGAGATGCTCGTCCCAGTGTGCTGTTTTTGCTCATGAAAGATTTCATATCGAACATTCCAGTTGTTTTATTTGGGGCTGTAAAAATGTCACCGCAATGCATATTTTTGAGCAGGAAGCTTTGGCCATATCCATGGCTACATATGTAGGCGGAATTCCCAGCGGAGTTCCTCAACCGAAAAAAAATGAGGGGCACCTGGGTGGTGCAGTTGGTTGAGCGTCTGACTCTTGGTTTCTGCTCAGGTCGTGATCTCAGGGTCATGAGATGGAGCCCTATGGGGTCCACGCTCAGTGAGGGGTCTGCTTAAGACTCTCTCCCTCTCCCTCTGCCCCTACCCCCTTAAATAAATAAAATCTTTAAAAATAATAATGATGAGCACTTGAAGATTTTATTTTTATACAAATGGCCAAAATGAAGCAACCTTGAGTCAGGCGGACTCTTCCCCACCCCACCCCCACCAGCCAGCTTAGCTGGACACAGCCTCAGCCCCTGTCACCCCTACCCAGGGTGTGGGGATTAAATGCAGTGATGAGTGCAGGTGCCAGGACAGTGCTGGCTTCCTCTGTTTTTGCTACTCAGGAGGTGCTTTCTTGAAGATCCCTGGACAGGCATTTGTGTTTCTGGAACTGGTGCTGCTGGGACCTAAGGCAACTGTAATTTTGTTACTTAAAACATTCCACTTCTTGGGCAGCCCAACTGGCTCAGCGGTTTAGCACTGCCTTCAGCCCAGGGTGTGATCCTGGAGACCCGGGATCGAGTCCCAGGTCAGGCTCCCTGCATGGAGCCTGTTTCTCTCTCTGCGTCTCTCATGAATAAATAACTAAAATCTTTAAAAAGATTCAACTTCTTGACCTGGGTGGTGGTTACAAGGATGTTGGCCTTATAACTATTTATGCTGTACATGTATGCTTTATATACTCAGGAATAATTATTTTACAATAAATTCTTTATTTTTTATGTTTTCATAAACAACAAATTTTTTAAAGGATGACACATGCAAAAACACATACTCCAGAAAAACACAAAATATTTTTGTAGGGACACCTGCGTGTAGCGTCTGCCTTCAGCTCAGGGTATAATCCTGGGATCCAGGATCGGGTCCCACATCAGGCTCCCTGCATGGAGCCTGTTTCTCCCTCTGTCTGTGTCTCTGCTTCTCTGTGTGTCTCTCATGAATAAATAAATAAATATTTTAAAATATAGATTTTTTTTTGTATTTGTGAAAAATATATCTCTTTCCCATATTGTAATCTGGTGCCAGCCCCCCACATTCAATCCTGCAGCTACCTCCCCAGCTAGCTCCCTGTTCAAGGGTGGGGCCAGGCCTCTGACCAGTACACCCTGGGCAAAGAGCTTCTAAGAAGACTCCTAAGTTGGGGACTCTGCAAACATGGGGCAGGGGCTCTGGCACCAAACAGCCAGATGGGGAGAACTGCTGGGCAGGTGGGTTGACAGTTGCTGAGAGACCCAGCAGGGGAGGAATCAGGATGGGGCTGGCCCAGCAGCTGGCATCGATGGCTGTCCTCATGTAGAGTCTAACCATCACCACCACAACCAACCTCCTGCCATCCCAAAGCCCCATTCGTGTCCATGTCCCATTGGCTGTGCCCATGCTCTGAAAGGGGGAGAGAAAGGAAGAACAGCCCCCTCTGCTTCTGTGGTGGGAAAGGTTTGGGGTCTTTATTCTATGATACTACCTTTTATCAGATTGTTAGCCTTTCCGTGTTGTTCTGTGGGAGTGTTCCTTATTGTGACCCTTCATCTTTATCTACATGTGGTGAGATGCTACTGCCCTTTTTGTAGATTGTTTTTCAAGTAGGTGTGGGGCAACCCTTTGCAAATCTGTTGGAGAGCTGCTTCAAATGAAATGCCCCCGATCCACCTGACTCTGACAGAAGTCTGTCTCCTCCGTGGGAAAAACACACTGGGAAGAGGGAAAAAGAGCATGGACTTTGGGGTGTAACATTTGTAAGGGCAGGACACTAGATTAGCCTGTAGGTGTTTCCGGTATATCTGCCTCGCCGCTCTAGATCTGAGCTTCTCTGAGGCAGAATCAGGACGATGGGCACACAGGCAGGATAAGGCAGGGCAGAGGGACAAGAGAGATGTTAAAAGATATGGGACTTAGATGTCCAGGGAGATGAGGGGGTTGGGTTGAAGGCTTGAGTTCCCCAGGCAGGAAAGGATGGAGGGAGCAGCATGGTGCTGTAGGTGTGGCTTCAAGTACCATGGGCCTGGAAGCTAGAAGACAGTGGAGTCAGGCTTCCTGAAGGCAAGGGATTCTCTTTTTTTTTTTTAATTTTTTTTTAATTTTTATTTATTTATGATAGTCACAGAGAGATAGAGAGAGAGGCAGAGACACAGGCAGAGGGAGAAGCAGGCTCCATGCACCGGGAGCCCGACGTGGGATTCGATCCCGGGTCTCCAGGATCACGCCCTGGGCCAAAGGCAGGCGCCAAACCGCTGCGCCACCCAGGGATCCCAGGCAAGGGATTCTCATTCGAGAATTCCATACCCAGCCCAACTGCCAGTTGGTGTTGGAGCCTGAAAAATTACTTTTGTGGGCATTTTCACATCCATCCTCAGGAATCCCCCAGAAGATGTGCTCTTCCAAAGTAAAGAAGTAAATTCATTGAAGGGGAAGGAAGACCTGGGACCCAAGCAACAAGTAATCAACACAGAAGAGAAGTGATAGAGAATTGAAGTCTCCAGAAACTCCAGCATAAACATCCCCACACATGTTCAAGGTTTATGAGCACAGGGTTTACGGATGAGGAAGTAAATGCCAAAAGAAATAGTTAAGAAGGCAGCCTGGGTGGCTCAGTGGTCTAGTGCCAACTTCAGCCCAGGGCATGATCCTGGAGACCAGGGATTGAGTCCCACATCAGTCTCCCTGCATGGAGGCTGCTTCTCCCTCTGCCTGTGTCTCTGCCTCTCTCCTCTCCCTCTCTCTCTCTCTCTCTCTCTCTCTGTCTCTCATGAATAAATAAATAAAATCTTTAAAAAAGAAAGAAATGGTTAAGAGTTGAAACTGGTGGTCGCGGGAGCAGGCCTCATGAGTAGGTGGGACATGCAACTGCCAGCTCTGTTATAAACCTCATTAAATTGTTTACTTTGTAAACTCAATTATTTTGAAATGAATACAAATTAAAAAAAAAAAACTTTTAAGTAGGTCAAAACGAGGTGCCTGGCTGGTTAGTCAGAAGAGCATTCAACTCTTGATCTTGGGGTCATGCATTAGCCCCACGTTTGGTGTAGAGGTTACTAAAAAAAATAGATAAACTTAAAAATATATATATCGAAACCATTGAGTGCTACTGTGGAACCTGGCTTGGATCCCATTTCAATTTCATAGATGTAAGCGAGGCTGGGAATGGCTTGCTCATTACTCCCATTTTTGGACTGCTTTTGCTTACTTTTGTTTCAGTTTTTTTTTAAGATTTTATTTATTTATTCATGAAAGACAGGGAGAGAGAGAGGCAGAGACACAGGCAGAGGGAGAGGGAGAAGCAGGCTCCATGCCGGGAGCCGGATGTGGGACTCGATCCCGGGACTCCAGGATCACGCCCTGAACTGAAGGCAGGCGCTAAACCACTGAGCCACCCAGGGATCCCCACCTTTGTTTCAGTTTTGCCTTTCTTTTTTTCCCCTTTCAATGAATACTCCAGCCATGTAGACAAGTTCATATATGAGATTTAGGATTATTCTCAGGTCACACTTTTCTGGGTTTAAATTCTCCCCCCTCCACAGGATGAGCTGTGTGACCTCTGGCAAAATGCACAACCGGTTGGAATTCCATTTCCCATCCTTCATGACATAGTTCTTGCAGGGGCAGAGTGAGATACGGGTGTGAGCATGTTCCTGCCGACGTCAAAAACACCCATTACCTTTCCCCCTCAGGAGCCAATTCATTCCAAAAAGAATTAACATGTCAGGCAACCTTAAAGCTCCGATAATGGAAATGAAGTATTAAAACACCACTGTCTTGACAAATCACATCTCTGAGCTTTCCTAGGGAAGCGGCTCTTCCTAAGCATGCACCCTGGGGTGCTCTGGGGTGGGAGCAGAAGGTCGGCCGGCACCTATGAACACTCCCCAACCCAAGTGGCACCCCTCACCCCTCCAGAACCAGGCTGGTCTGTGGTCTCCGCAAGACCGGGCAGCCTGGCTTGCAGCCGGGCAGCAGGGTGGTGCTGATGTCTGAGCCTCCAAACTGTTCCTGGGTCTTGGCAAACAAGGGACAGTCATGATCAAGAAGTGATCCCTGTGGAAACCAACGTATGGAACTCATTACCCGTCTTCCTGCCAAACTGGGCACACCCAGGCCGGTTCCCCCTGCTACTCCTCTGCTGCAAGATCTGTTCCCGCCTTAGTTTCTGCACGCCTGAGTCCTAGCAACGCATGAAAGCCCAGCTCAGATGCCACCTCCTCCACACAGGCCTCCATGATCCGCCCTCCCTTCCCGTGAGTCCCCCAGGATTGCACCCCTCATTTAATATTACACAGACCTTAGTTTTCTTCCCTCCTTCCAGGAAAGACATAAGGCAGCTCTGCATAGCATCTTTCTAAATTAGACAGTTTTTTAAAGATTTTATGTATTTATTCATGAGAGACCCAGAGAGAGAGGCAGAGACATAGGCAGAGAGAGAAGGAGGCTCCCAGCGGGGAGCCTGATGTGGGACTCGATCCCAGGACCTGATCCAAAGGCAGACGCTCAACTACTGAGCCACCCAGGTGCCCCTAAATTAAACATTCTTAAGCTGGGGGTCTTGATGAGAAAATTCTCTGTATTTTCACTGTTCTCTAAACTGAAATTTAACATTTCTTTCTATTACAAATGGAAAGAACACACTACGGAGGAGTTAGCAATTCTGTGACTTGTCACCAACAGAAATTACAGATATTTTCATAGCACGTTATGTGGCGACAGAGTAACTGAAATATCACTTATGTTTATCACTATTTCAAAAATACATTATTAGCCTCCATCAGTATTTGTTATTTATTGGGTTAAAGAAATACATATGGGGCATCTAGGTGGCTCAGACAATTAAGCATCTGTCTCCGGCTCAGGTCATGATCCCAGGGTCCTGGGATCAAGCCCCATGTTGTCTGGCTCCCTGCTCATCAGCGAGGCTGCTTCTCCCTCTCCCTCTGCCTGCACCTCCCCCTGCTTGTGCTCTCTGTCTCTCTCCCTCTGTGTCAAATAAATACATACCGTCTTTTAATTTTTTTTCAAAAAAAGAAATACATACAACTCTATCACAAATTTATTTTCTTAATATTTTGTACCTGTATTTCAGTATAATCAGTCTCCATGGAATCTTGCACATTTTGTTTTGTACATTTGAAAGCATAACTTTGGAAAAGGCTGCACCAGGCTTTGAGAGGAGCTCCGGTGTGATGAGAAAGGTTAAGCCCCACTTATGGATGGAACACCCCTCCTCACCCTTTTATTCCTTCCTCTTTGGACTCTTGCCAGCAGGAGGTCTGGGGGGGGGACCTTTTTTTTAAGGAACTTTTAATTTTAGAATAATTGTAAATGTACAAAAAATTTGCAAAGATAACTCAGAGTTCCCAGATACCTCCCTCCTAACTTCTTCTTTTGTTAACATCTTACATAATTATGGTGCATTTGTCACAATTAAGAGCCAGTATTGATACATTAACTACAGTCCATAATTTATTCAAATCTTCCTAATAGTTTTTCCTTAATGTCTTTTCTGTCTCAGAAATGCATCCAGAACACATATAACATTACTCATCACATCTACTGAGGCTCTTCATGGCTGGGACAGTTTCTCAGACTTGACCCCCTACTATTTGTGTGTATGTGTGTGTGTGTGTGTGTGGCCATTTTTTTTGAAGGTTTTGAGGAGTATTGGCCAGGTATTTTGTAGACTGTCCCTCCACTGGGATTTGTGTGATGTTTTAATCATGATTAGACTGGGCTATGGGTTTTGGAGAGGAAGACCATCCTATACAGGGTGCTTAGTGTCAACATGACTTATCACTATTGACAGTGACCTTGATCACTTGGCTGAGGTCCTGCTTGCCAGGCTTCACCACTATAAAGTGATTCTTTTTTTTTTTTTTCTTTAAGATTTTATTTATTTATTCATGACAGACACAGAGAGAGAGGCAGAGGGAGAAGCAGGCTCCCCGCCCAGAGCCCGATGTGGGACTCAATCCTGGCACACAACACTCAACTGCTGAGCCACCCAGGCATCCCTATAAAGTGATTCTTTAGCTCCCTTTGGAAGAAAGTCACTGTGCGCAGCCCACGTTTAAGAAGTAGGAAACTGGGCCATCTAGGAGTATGTATAACAGTTACTTTGAATTCTTCTGAATGGGAGATTCTGTGCTCCTTTGTTTATTTACCCAGTCATTTATTTACATCAGTATGCACTCACGGGTGTTTATTTTATACTTTGGGTTATAAGCCAATACTACTTTATGTTGTTGCCATTTTTTAAAAAAACAACATTATTAAGTGCATGGCTGGACAAGCCTTAAATGCCTCCGCTCGGGGAGCCCACACCTCAAGCCCCAGGCACAAGTGCCTGCGCCCCGGGGTCCTGGAGGGAAACTGAATTATCTCAGACAAGGGACTGGGAGGGTGACATCGACTTCCCGTTTCAAGTTTAGAAAAGCCCGAGTTCCCCACAGGGGTAAATAGAGTCGCTAAGGGGCAAAAACAAGCGCACATCAGCGGTTCATTCTCAACAGCTCAGGAACTTGGCTAACAAGGGCGGCGGGGAGGTCTGGAGCCGGGGGCGGCCTTGAGGGGGGATGAGGGGTGCCGGGGGGTGCCGGGGGGTGCACTCCCCGTGTGCCGCCCTCCCCTTGGGCCGGGAGGCACGGTCGTCCGGGGGCCCCTCGGGGTCACACGGGGCCGGAGCCGCGCGCGCAGCCTGGGCTGGGGCCGGTGTCCCGGGCCCCGGGGGCGGGCCGAGCGGGGGACGGAAGGGGGCTGGGCCCTTGGCCCGGGTCCCGGGGGCGGGGCCGCAGCGCGCGGGCCGGGGCCCTCCCTGGGCGGGAGCAGAGCAGGCGGCGCCCGGGCGGCCGCGGAGCTATGGACGGCAGCGGGCCCTTCGGCTGCCCCATCTGCCTGGAGCCGCTCCGGGAGCCGGTGACGCTGCCCTGCGGCCACAACTTCTGCCTGGCCTGCCTGGGCGCGCTCTGGCCGCACCGCGGCGCGGGTGGCACCGGCGGGCCCGGAGGCGCGGCCCGCTGCCCGCTGTGCCAGGAGCCCTTCCCCGACGGCCTGCAGCTCCGCAAGAACCACACGCTGTCCGAGCTGCTGCAGCTCCGCCAGGGCTCGGGCTCGGGCTCCGCGCCCGGGCCCGGCCCGGCCCCGGCCCCGGCCCCGGCCCCGGCCCCCGAGCCCACGCCGCCCAGCGCGCCGCCCAGCGCCCCGGAGCCCTCGGCTCCCTGCGCGCCCGAGCCCTGGCCCGGCGGCGAAGAGCCCGTGCGCTGCGACGCGTGCCCCGAGGGCGCCGCCCTGCCCGCCGCGCTGTCCTGCCTGTCCTGCCTCGCCTCCTTCTGCCCCGCGCACCTGGGCCCGCACGACCGCAGCCCCGCGCTGCGCGGACACCGCCTGGTGCCGCCGCTGCGCCGGCTGGAGGAGAGCCTGTGCCCGCGCCACCTGCGGCCGCTCGAGCGCTACTGCCGCGCCGAGCGCGTGTGCCTGTGCGAGGCCTGCGCCGCCCAGGAGCACCGGGGCCACGAACTCGTGCCGCTGGAGCAGGAGCGCGCGCTCCAGGAGGTGGGCGCAGGCAGCGGGGGCGGGGGGGGGGGGGTGCCAGGGCGGGCGAGGGCCGAGCGGGGGTGGGGGGACCATGGATCCAGCCCCCTGCCCTTCCCTGGTAGGGCCCTAATGCCCTCTAACCTGGCCCTTTGGCGTCCTTTCCAATACTGACAATGTCACCCATCCATCCACTCGCTGTGGGACGTTCTGCTCGAGTTGGGAATGGGGGTTGGAGGAGCCCAGAGGGAACGCGAGAAGGACTGGAAGGGCAAGCAGGGGCCTGAAGCCCGGTCCAGTGACAGGGAGCAGTCAGGACCGCGGGGTCCCCGCCTGCTGATTCTGGCCTCTCCTCCGCCTAGCCCTGGGCCGGCTTCTTGGCGGTCCCAGGTCACATTTGGCCTGGGCTGAGGCATCGGGTTTAGATGGGTGTGGCAGGCAACAGGAGTGTGGCAGAGGGTGGACCTAGCATACAGACCGCTCTTGTCCAGCTGTTCCGGGGCCGGGGAGGGAGCATGTGCTCTCAGGCCGTCAACCACCTCCACCCCCAGTTTCCTTTGGCCTCCAGCCTAGTCTTGGCGCCTCTGGCCTTGGGATTTTCCGTCTCTCCTGCCTGGAGCAGTGACTCATAAGACCCAGGGGATTTGCCCGGAATCCCCATTTTTCAGGCCTGGAATGGGGATACAGACTCTTGGGGGGACAGTGATCCCCGAGACAGCTGAATGCCCTCTGTGTAGCACCTACCCCACTCTCTCTGCCTCGTCCTCACTGAAGGAAGTTCTCCAGCGAGTTCAGCGACATTGAGGAGCAGGGATGGCCCTGTGCTTGCCCATTGGTCAGAGAGTCGAGGCACAGAGCCCACAAACCTGCCCAGCCTGTGCTCTCCCCAGACATTTGGGAATGGCACCCACCTGGGCTCCAAGCACCTCTGGCATATTATGGGATGTCATGGCCACTCCCAGTCCCACCTGTGCACACATATCACTCCCGGGTCATCCCTCTTCTCCCCCTTGGTGAGGCCTGGTAGCCCAGAGTAGGGCTGTGGCCACTGCCAGGCCCCATGCTGATTAAGGGTATCACCCACAGGCGGACCAATCCAAAGTCCTGAGTGCCGTGGAGGATCGCATGGATGAGCTGGGCGCTGGCATTGCACTGTCCCGGCGCACGGTGGCCCTCATCAAGGTCGGACCCCACGCTGACCCCGTCCCCGTGCAGTCCTGCAGCAGGCTCCTGGCAATGAGCTGGTAGCACGCTATGGTCCTCTCCAAAGAGGCCTGTGCGCAGGGCACTGTCTGGTCCTGCTGAGCATGAGCAGCTCCTCTAACCTGGCACATAGATCCAGGACAGCCGGGGCTGGTCCCTCTATCCCCGCAAGAGGGCAGGGTGGGAAGGATGGGGCCAGAATCACACTGCTCTTGCCCTCATCCTTGTCCCCTGTGTCGTCCCGAGCAGAGCGCAGCCTTGGCAGAGCGGGAGAAGGTGAGCCGACTCTTCACCGAGGCTGCGGCCATCCTGCAGGGCTTCCAGACAGAGGTGCTGGGCTTCATCGAGGAGGGGGAGGCCACCATGCTGGGCCGCTCCCAGGGTGACCTGCGGCGCCAGGAGGAACAGCGCAGTAGGCTGAGCCGGGCCCGCCACAACCTCAGTCAGGTCCCCGAGGCCGACTCGGTCAGCTTCCTGCAGGTAAGAACAGCTCTCCTGGGCCAGAGAGGGCACGGGAGGGGGTCAGGCAAGGAGTGGGGAGGGCAGGCGGGGCTGCCTGGGCTCCGGGGCTGTGCCATCGTCCCACAGGGCTCCCCCCGCAGCCCAAGGAGCTGGAACCAGCAAGGCCTCACTAGTCATTTCTCTGGCACAGGAGCTCCTGGCATTGAGGCTGGCCCTGGAGGAGGGGTGCGGCCCTGGGCCCGGCCCCCCGAGGGAGCTCAGCTTCACAAAATCCTCCCAAGCCGTGCGAGCGGTGAGAGATGTGCTGACGGCGGCCTGTGCCAGCCAGTGGGAGCAGCTGCGGGGGTTGGGCGGTGATGAAGATGAGCTGCAGAAGTTGGGCACGGAAGGTGGGTGCCCCCCAAGTGACTCACCCTTCCCCAGGCTCCCCACACAGGGCCCCAGGCCTGGCACCCGTTCAGGAGTAGAAGATGGAAACTGTGTGCCTGGCACAGGGTGGGCCCCAACTCCTACTGGCGAGCAAAGCCACCGATCCGGCCCCTGCGGCCACAACCCAAAGGATCAGGGGGTCAAGGGAGCCCCTCCTGCCCTGCCCTTGAGTTTCAGAGGGGCTGGGCGGGGAGGGGGTGGAGCAGGGGCAGAACCCAAGGACCAGGCTTGCATGTGAGGACGGAGTCCCATATTTGGGTGTGTGCCTGTGCCCAGGTATTGGCCGGGAGGATGCAGGAGGAGAGGGATTTTGGTCACAGGCTCAGGGGAGAAGCACCTTGCATCCCTGCCCAGCCACGGGCAGCTGGAGCGAACCCCTCCCCTGTCTCTTCTGCAGCAGATGCCGAGTCCCAAGACCCCGATAGCACCAACAATGTGGAGAGTGAGGCTCCCAGGGATTACTTCCTCAAGTGTAAGTGGACGCCTGGGCTCTCCCCTCTGCCCGCACCAGGCCCTCCAGAGGCTGCTGGGCTGGGCCCTACTGCACAAAGGCTTGGATTCCCTCCTTCCCCTCCCACCCCATTCTTTCTGGGGGGAACTGGGTCAGCTCACTGGGTGCTCTCCGGGGGGGCTGAGTCATGCTGGTCACGAAGGCGGGGGGTGGGGGGCCGTGTTGAGGGAGGTGGTCATCTGGCGGAGAGGCTATCCCACCTGCCCCCAACCCTGAGCCCCATGTCTCTCTCCTGTCCCCCGGAGCAGTCGCCTACATCGTGGACCTGGACAGTGACACGGCAGACAAGTACTTGCAGCTGTTTGGGACCAAAGGTGTAAAGAGGGTGCTGTGTCCCATCAACTACCCTGAGTCACCCACCCGCTTCACCCACTGCGAGCAGGTGCTGGGTGAGGGCGCCCTGGACCGGGGCACCTACTACTGGGAGGTAGAGATCATCGACGGCTGGGTCAGCGTGGGGGTCATGGCCGAAGACTTCTCCCCGCAAGAGCCCTACGATCGGGGCCGGCTGGGCCGCAACGCCCATTCCTGCTGCCTGCAGTGGAATGGACGGAGCTTCTCCGTCTGGTTCCACGGGCTCGAGGCGCCCCTGCCCCAGCCCTTCTCACCCACCGTCGGGATCTGCCTAGAATATGCTGACCGAGCCCTGGCCTTCTACGCCGTGCGGGACGGCAAGATGAACCTGCTTCGGAGGTTGAAGGCCTCCAGGGCCCGCCGGAGCAGCTCCCTGGCCTCCTCCATCGACCCCTTCCAGAGCCGCCTGGATGGCCATTTTGCAGGACTCTTCACTCGCAGGCTCAAGCCTGCTTTCTTCCTGGAGAGTGTGGACGCCCACCTGCAGATCGGGCCTCTCAAGAAGTCCTGCATATCTGTGCTGAAGAGGAGGTGATGCCGGAGGGCATGGGGCCTCCTGCAGTGTTTCTGCTCCTGGGAAGCTAGCTTCTCTGCACACCCCCATCTTGACCCCAGGGAACGGCACTGTGGAGTCCCCCACCTCCCCAGGCTTCTCATTCCTGGAGGCCTCCTGGGCCTTCCACCTCTCAAGGGGCGTCCCCCAGACCCCTTGAAATGCCCCTCAGACCCTGTCCCCCTGTAGGCCTTGTTTCTGGGAGAGAAAGCCAGAGCGGGGACAGATCCAGGCTACCCGGTCCCTCCTTTCCCAGGTTCCTGGGACAGTGCCTGGCACATAGTAGGTGCTGAATAAATATTTGTTGAATGAATGACTCCTTTTTCTATCCTTCTCTCCACCCATCAGGAATTCTCATCTTTGGAGAGCTGATCTTGAAAGGCAGGAGGTCCCAGGATTCCTGGGGGGGAAAGTGGGGGGTGGGGAGCCCTGGCCCAGAAGGAGGGGCTGAAAAGAGCTGCCTGCCCTTTGGGGCAGCCCTTCTCCTGGTTCTGGGCAGGGGCTGCTAGAGGTGGCTTCTCCAGAGGGGGCCAAGCCCCCCAGTCCTTCCGGCTGCTTGAGTGTTTGTTTCGTGGCCCGTTCCCATGAGCTATTTTCATCCTTGATGCCACAGCCCGGTTCTAGACCTGCCTTCTGGGGTTTGTGCCCAGGGCTAAATGCAGAGCACATACCCCCCAGGAGCAGGGCACCACTCCTGGGTGTGGGCAAGAAAGTTTGAGAGATGGGATGCCTGGGTGGCTCAGCGGTTGGGCACCTGCCTTCGGCCCAGGGCGTGATCCTGGAGTCCTGGGATCGAGTCCCACATCGGGCTCCCTGAGTGGAGCCTGCTTCTCCCTCTGCCTATGTCTCTGCCTCTCTCTCTCTGTGTCTCTCTCATGAATAAATAAATAAAATCTAAAAAAGAAGAAAGAAAGTTTGAGAGCTACAGCTGCTTTCATACACACACACACACCCCTTCTCAGTCGGGGCGGGCTGCGGCCCAGAAGGCCCCAGGATGTGGCTGGAGGTAAGAATGCCTCCAATAAAGGGGTCTCTGTCCTCCTCCAGAATCCCCTTCAGTGCCCCCACACTCAGCCTTGCAGCTGGAACACAGCTCTACTCTGGGGAGACCCAGGCTTGCACCCCAGTAGAGCCTTTGCTTTTCTCCCAGGAAGGCCCAGGGCCCCCCACTGCCCCACAGCCCTCAGCCCAACCCAGGATGCCCACCGCCCACAGGGAGGCCACACCAGGAGCGTGTTTCCAGGCCAGTCCCTCCTCCCTGGGTTCTCTGGGGCCCAGGTGCCCCCTAGAAAGGGTCCATGCCCGCCAGACTGGCACAGACAGAGGCTCCTCAGGCACGAGTCCAAGGTCAGACGGGACAATGGGTGAGTTATGCAGCCAGACAGCAAGGCCATACAAGTCCTGCCCTGGCTCAGCAGCTAAAAATAGCCCCTCCTTCGGAGCTCTGCTTTTGCCCAGTAGCCAGGATGTTGTTTTTCCGGGTGGGGCCTCTTTGCTCTTGGTGCTTTGTGTTTTCAACACGGTTTCCTTGGCAGCCAGGGTCCCCAGCTCACCAGAATGGGGAAGGCTGCTCCTGTCATCAGCAGAAACATGGACCAATGGGGGTTGCTAGAGCCCCCTCACCTGTTGCAAGCCTCCGACTTTCACAGAGCCCTTGCCACCACTACACCCCCTGCTCAGCTCTTTCTCCTCCAACTTGCAGTTGTCGGGCTCCCTGTCGGGCTCCCTGAGTGGAGCAGGCTCCACTCAGGGAGCCCACCCCACATGTTCCCTTTGCAAAGAACACTCGCTCACTCTCGGGGCCCTGACTCTGCAGGGCCCTGGCCTGTCCCAGAACGTGAGCTAGACGGAGGGACCGCTGCATGGGACTGGTGCTGCCTGGGTGGAATTTGGGCCAACTCGCCAAGGCTGCAGCCAGCAGTCCCTGCCACTTGCAGAGTGATGCCCATCTTCCAGAACTCATGGAACCTTATGCATCATCATGCCAAATCCCTGCACTGACAACTTTACTGCTCAGAGCAGGAGACTGGCTCGGCCGGGCTGCACAGCTAGTGAGGGGTTGTCTGGGCCCGACTCCAGGTTTCAGTGTTATCTCTAGTCTGGAGTGTCATCTGCAGCCCTGCACTTCCGCTGTGACTCTGGAATGATGCTGGAGTGGGAGGGAGCACGTGTGAGAGATGCTCTGAGAAGATCTCAAGCATCAAGAAGGTACACTGAGGCAGGGCAGATGGGCAGAGCAGGAGTAGCAACCAGCTGTGGGGGGGGGGGCAGCCCTTCACTGCCCCTACCGACACTTTACTCAGAGCAGATGGTACATGCTTCATCCAGATTGCTCGCAAAAAGAGAAACTGTTTATAAGAAAAAATGTTAGAAAACCCTCAGTCTAGTCCAAACCTTCTACCGCTATAATTTCCAGATGAAGAAACTGAGGCACATGGACATGAGCTGCCCCAGGCCACCCAGTCCAGGATACCAGCTCCACGTTCCGTGGCTTAGGTATGCCCTGTGCTTAGAAATGTCTAACACACACACACACACACACACACACACACACACCCTGCTTCCCAGCACTGTTGCCTACAAGTGTAAGAACCGCCCTCGGCCCCACCCCAGTTCCCACGGCCACCAGAGCCCTTGGCAGAGCTGCTCCGAGGGCCTGTGGTCTCCAAGCCCTCGCCAGAGCCCCCCCCCCAGAGCCCCCGCTGCTCACCCACAATGATGGAGAGCAGAGAGTGTGAAGGGTCTTCTGAGGCTGTTGCTATTAGCTGAATCTGGCTCCTTGGGGCCAGGCTGGGAGCCAACCTCCACTGGAGCTTTGTTTCTGTGGGAAAATGAGCTGCAGAGTTCCAAACAAGGGACTGAGCAGGGCCTTAAGCACTGCTCTGTCTTGGCAGCCAGGGTCCTGTATCCTCACGGGTTTGCATTTGCACCCCCCCCACACACACACACACACACTCACTCCAGGAGGAAAGAGGCTGACCATCCTGTCCTCAGCCTCCTCTGCTGTCCCCTCCCAAGGCACACACTCACAGCGTGCCTCCCTTCACATTCCCCTCGTCCCAGACTGTAGCTAAGTGGGAGGGCTGGCCAGGAAGACAGGGGCTGAGTCCTGCAGATGGTCCCCGCTGGGCTGGTGCTAGGGTTTCTGCAGCGGGGGAGATGGAGCATCTAGCTGCTGGTGTGTGTCCCATCCCACCCCACACACAGCACACACATTCATTCAATGCTACCATGCAAAACGGAGAACAGAGGTCACCTCCTGGCAACACAGTCACATCTTCCAGAAGATGCATAGAAATTGCAGGAGAGGGGCGGCCCGGGGGGCTCAGCGGTTTAGCGCCTGCCTTCGGCCCAAGGCATGATCCTGGAAACCTGGGATCGAGTCCCAGGTCGGGCTCCCTGCATGGAGCCTGCTTCTCCCTCTGCCTGTATCTCTGCCTCTGTCTCTCATGAATAAAGAAATAAAATCTTTAAAAAAATAAAGAAAAGACATTCAAATTTTGAATTTTACTCCAAAAGATCTCCTGTTTTGCTTTAATATAAAAAGCAAAAAAAAAAAAAAAAAAGTAAAAAAAAAAAAAAAAGCAATGCTTTTCTGCTTCAGCGTGGATAATGTTTTTGGGGCATGAGTTTTGGAATCAGAAAGTTTTAGCTAAAAATTTTCCTTCCGCCATTTCCTAACCAGAGGCTTTGGGCAGGTTCGGAATCTGGGATTCCTCACTTGTAAAACAGGATAAGGGCAGCCCCGGTAGCTCAGCGGTTTAGTGCTGCCTTTGGCCCAGGGCCTGATCCTGGAGACCGGGGATCGAGTCCCACGTCGGGCTCCCTGCATGGAGCCTGCTTCTCCCTCTGCCTGTGTCTCTGCCTCTCTCTGTCTCTATGAATAAATAAAATCTTAAAAAACAAAACAAAACAGGGGATCCCTGGGTGGCGCAGCGGTTTGGCGCCTGCCTTTGGCCCAGGGCGCGATCCTGGAGACCCGGGATCGAATCCCACGTCAGGCTCCCGGTGCATGGAGCCTGCTTCTCCCTCTGCCTGTGTCTCTGCCTCTCTCTCTCTCTCTCTCTCTCTGTGTGTGTGACTATCATAAATAAATAAAAATTAAAAAAAAAAAAACAGGATAAGAGCGGACCTGCATAGCATTATTTTGAAGATGGAAGGAGAGAATTGAGGCAAAGTCATTGGCACAAGTCCGGGCACAGAGCAAGCCTTCAATAAGTGTTGTTGCTATTATTCTTCCCTGGGATAACTGAGTAAAATCAATACTCTTGGAAGATTTGTCAAACCTCTAAGGGAGCCCCAGAGATGTTCTTCAGGCGCCAAGATGAGCCCAAACTTCACATTTGCCAGGACACTACATTACATCTCACTTGCAAAGATTAGAAACTTTGGCTCACTCATTTTACCATATTTGTTCAGTGTGGTGCGCTGTGCTCAGCGCTAGGGATACGGGGTGAGTGACCTAAACAGGGATGCCCCGTCTTCTTGGGAACCTCACAAAGGGCTACACGATAACTGTTGCTGCAATGAGGCACTAAACAAGGGCCTCAACTACGTCTTCAGGAGATACCCCAAAGCACGGAACACAGGGACTTGACCAGATCCTTCCACACCCAGGTTCCTCACAGTTATTCACAGTAGCCAGAGGGTAGAAGCAACTCAAATGTCCATCGATGGATAAATGGATAAACTCAGGGTGGTATTTATGATAGAATGGAATATTACGCAGCCTTCAAAAGGAAAGAAACACTGACACCTGCTACCACATGGATGGTCCTGGAAGACATTACACTAAGTGAAATAAGTCAAATGCAAAAGGAATTTTGCCTGCTTCTACTTATATGAGGTTCCCACACCAGGCAAATTCAGAGACAGAAGTAGGGTGGTGGGTCCCAGCCGCTGGGGAAAGAAGGGAGGTAGGGAGTTAGCGTTTAGCGGGGACAGAGGGTCAGTTTGGGATGATGACAAAGATCTGGAGATGGATGGTGGTGATGCTGCACGACAATGTGCGTAATGCCACCAAACTGTATCCTTAAAAAGATTAAATGGGGGTGCCTGGGGGGCTCAGTCGGCAAAGCGTCTGCCTTCAGCTCAGGTCATGATCAGTCCTGGGACTGACCCCCCGAGTCAGGCTCCCTGCTCAGTGGGGAGTCTGCTCCTCTGTCTTCCTCTGCCTCTCCCCCTGCTCCTGCTCTCTCTGTGTCTCTCAAATAAATATTGAAACAGTAAATTTCTTTTAAGTAAACTCTATCCCCAACGTGGGGGTCAAACTCACGACCCCAAGATCAAAAGTCACATGCTCTACCTTCTGAGCCAGCCAGGTGCCCCAAAACAGTACATTTTACATTATGCTCTTACTACTGAGGGGTTCAGAGTATGTGTGCTAGAGAGACTTTGAAAGACAACAGATGCAGGAAGGGTGTTCTGGCCTCCCCTTTGCTTCCTGACGAGAGGAGATAAAACTCCCACGTGAAAGATAGCCTCCCTGCACTCAGAGGAAAAGAACATTCTAATCACCGGGGAGGGGATGTTGAGGCCTAGAGACATCTGTACAAACGGGCCTCCTTAAAACAACTTCCGTGAGCCTTCTTCTCCACAATTACTCCTCTCTCTGTGCAGCCTCATGTAGATGCACTTAGCCCTAAGTTTTGGGGGGTCTTCTTTTTCCTGTGAAGGCTCCTGGGTATATGTGAAAGGAAAATCTGTCTGCTTAGGTTGACTTAATTCTCAGGTCCCACAGAGACCCCAAGAAAGTAGAGGAAAAGTTTTGCCTCCCCTCCCCTCTAACCAAACCAAACAAGACAAAACCCACATTTTCAGAGTCAGAAGAAAAAAAAAAAAAGAAAGAAAGAAAAGAAGAGGACAGTGGCTGGGAGAAGGTGCCCTACTAGGACCAGGGAGGGGTATTTCCAGGGTGACCTCCTGGAGGCTGAGGTCTGCTGGCCAAGGACAAATAGGGTGGTGTGAGCCAGGCCAGAGCACTCCCATCCCAGGCGGGAGGGTAGGGAAGAGCATGAAGTGGGTGAATGAGCCAGATCTGGCAGGGCAGAGGCTGGTCAGGATTCTGGACTTTTCCTCGGAGCAATGGGAAGCCATGGCAGGATGTCACATGGGGAAAATAGTACAAGCGGACCTGAAAGTCTCAAGTCACTCTGTAATTTAGGTGAAAAGAGGGAAAAGGGGAGAAGGATTAAGGATGCCCCAACTTGCATCTCTCCAGGAAGAAGGAAAGGAGCCCTCCCCCTACCTCATCCCCCTGCTGGGAAGGAGCATCCAGAAAATCTGGGAGGGGGCCCACATCCATGACAGCCTCTCCTGGTCTCTCTTCTCCTTGGGTTCCCCCCCATCAGAGGGGTGCCCCCAGGTGTGGCTTCTCAGTGCTGGACCGGGGATACCTTCAGAGGTGACGCCCATGTTTTTCTGGCTTTCTGGGGTTTGGGAGGCACAGAAATGGAAACAGACAGCGGAGGTTTGCGTAAACACTCCTGCAGTAGGGATTGCTCACAACAGGCCATTGCAGCTGCCTCCGGGGACATTGAACTGGGAGGTCTGGACTGGGAACCTGGGGTGGGGCTCATCTCCATAGCAACCAGAAATAGCCCCAGACGTGCCCTGGCTCAGCCTCCTGATGGAGAAGCAAGGAATACGCGTTACCGACATACCCAGTCAAAATGACCTGTCCCCAAATAGCTCACGTCCACATCACCGACGCCTTATGTGGCATCTGCTACTCCAATGACGCAGGCCACCCAACCAGGCAGATGGCCGAAAAGTGAAAGTCACCAAGAGTTTTCTTTTCTCCACTGGCTTATTGGAAAGAGGACAACTTGCCGATTGAAAAAAACCTGGTGTCGTCAAGCATGAATGTGTTCTGTAACACTCAGGTACAAGAAATGTCGCTGTTCTTCCTAAATCAAATAAAATTTGATTATGAGCTGCCCTTTGCCAGGAGGGTAAGATATTTGACCTCAGGCATGTTCGGAGGGGGCCACAGTGGTCCTTCTCCTCGGTAGACAGTGATCTGGGGTTTACACGGTGCCACCAGACAGGAGAGCTGCTCCGTGGGTTGGGAATCTTCTTTCCAGAATGGCAGCTGCCGAGATGCCCATTGTCTGAGCTCCAGGTGGTCCTTGTATGGCGAGCCTTCTCTCCCCTGGGCCAAGCAGGGTCTGGGGATCGCGCCAAACTGTTGTCTTTCTGCCCCAAACCCACTGTCGTGGTCCGCTAGAGCCGTCAAAACGAAGGACTGCAAAGTAGGTGGCTTAGGCAACAGAAACTATTGTCTCGGGGTTCTGAAAGCCAGAGTTGGAAATGAAGGTCTTGGCAGATTTATGTCCTTCTGAGGCTGTGGGGGAGAATCTGTACCAGCCCCTTAGCTTCTGGCGGTTTGCTGAGGACATTTGGCAATCCTTGGCTTGTAGATCTCTGCCTTCATCTTCACATGGCCTTCGCCCAGTGGGCCTGTGTCCATATTTCCTCTTTTAAAAAATTTATTTATTCATGAGACACACAGAAAAAAGCAGAGGGAGAAGCAGGCTCCCTGCAGGGAGCCCGATGTAGGACTCGATCCCAGGATCCCGGGCCCACGACCTGAGCCGAAGGCAGCCACTCAACCGCTGAGCCACCCAGATGCCCCAAATCTCCCCTTTTTATAAGGACATCATATTGGATAGGGCCCCCCTGATGACTTCACCTCTACTAGTTACATCTACAACCCCACAACCATTTCAGGTCAGTTCTGAGGTACTAGGGGTTAAGATGTCAACATATGAATTGGGGGAGGACATAATTCAACCGGTAACACTCACCCTCTACATGTGGCTTCAGGATGCTGGGGTCCAGGGGCCCCACTTGTGCTCGGCGGCTGCTCCCCGCCAGGCTCCGCCAGCAGGGGTGGGAGACGGCCCGCGGGGCCGGAGGAGGAGAAGGAGCCCCAGCCCGGGGGTCTGCCCGCTCCCCCCCATCACTGGAAGTCTTCGGGGAGATTTCACCTTTTCCGTTGTTGCCGTAGCTTTATACCTATTTTAATTCCTTACTGTAAATGCTCCCTGGCCCCAGAGCTGCTGTGGTTTCGGTCTCCTGACTGGCCCCTTTCACAGCACCCCAAACCACAGTTCTTGGCGTCGGCCCCCCTACTCCCAGCAGGCACACCCCACCTCCTGGGATTGCTCGATGGGGGTGGGGCAGGGGGGCTACCGCAGGAGAATCCCCCAAACCCTGCCCCTGCCCCCGGCTCCGGGAAGCACCGGGCCAGGCCTCCAGCACGCGCAGCCCCAGCCGCCCTCGGTGGGCTCAGCCGCGCTGGGGACAGGGAGCCCGGGGGCCGCCCTGGGAACAAAGACTCCCCTGCCCTCTTGGCTAAGAGATGGGAAGATGCCTCACAGTCTTTGAGTCGGCCACCTTGGCCACCACGGCCACCTCGGGAAGGGCAGAGAAAGGGTAGTACCTGCTCAACGGCTCTGCCACACACGGGAAGCACAGATACAGCCCTTCAGGGGCTGATCTGGGAAACCTAAACATGACAGGTACCAGCTGCAGGAGTTGGGTGAAGGCAGGTGCCCCCCCCCCCACGCCCAGGGCGGGGCTGGGGGAGGGGAGGGGAGTGTGCTAGCCTCAACTCCTATGCTCCCTTCCCTCCTCCTCCCATCCCACCCACCCCCACCCACCCTCCCTCAGCCTTTCTTCTGGGACAGGGGTTTTCTTTCTTTCCTTTTTTAGATTTTTTTTTCAAAATATTTTATTGATTATTCATGAGACACACACAGAGAGGCAGAGATACAGGCAGAGCGAGAAGCAGGCTCCCTGCAAGGAGCCCGACGTGGGACTCAACCCCAGATCCCAGGGTCATATCCAGAGCCAAAGGCAGATGCCCAAATGCTGAGCCACCCAGGCGTCCCTAGATTTTATTTATTTATTTGAGACACAGAGAGAGCATGAGCAGGGTGAGGGGCAGGAAGCCCGCCGTGGGGCTCAATCCCAGGACCCCAGATCATGACCTGAGGGGAAGGCAGTCACCTAACCAACTGAGCCACCAGGCGCCCCAGGTCTTTCCTTTTTTCAGTTGCACTTATAAATACACCCCTGGGTACACCCAGTTTTGACATAAAATGTATTTCTTACTGTGGTCAAGGTTAATAAAAAGCCACCATCTGGTAAACTGCTTCCTAATCTTTTTAATGTTGTGGCACACATAGGAAATTATTATTTGTTCGGTACAGATGATATTTGCTCTGCTCACTGGGGAAAATACATGATGCTTCCTGGGGCTTCAGAGGTGACTGGTCCAGGGCCCAGGGGCCCAGTCACCCCAACCACACCTGGGTGGCCTGCAGTGAAGGGAGCAGTATCTCAGGCACACTCTGGCTCCTGCTTAGTGCACCACTCAAGAAGCTTCCCTCTGGAGAATAGGAACGATTACAGCTCAGCGAAAAGTGATCATTTCTGGAAACACTCAGAGCCTGCGCAGCTCCAAGGCCTGGGGTCTGAGGTCTGAGACCTGGGCTCAGTTGGGGCACTTTGTCACTGCCTGGGTTCACCAAGGAACTGCCCTTGAGCCCCTCAGTGTGGGTCCTGGAAACCACCTGGCCCCCTTCACAGCTGGGAGTGACTAACAATGTGTTCACATGGTCCTAAATTTTTATTTATTTTTAAATATTTCATTTCTTTTTAAAGATTTTATTTTTAAGTAATCTCCACACCCACCGTGGGGCTCAAACTCAACAACCTCGAGACCAAGAGTTGCATGCTCTACTGAGCCAGCCAAGTGCTCCATAGTCATAGGTTTCTTTTGTTTGTTTGTTTAAGATTTTATTTATTCATTCATGGGAGACACACAGAGAGAGGCAGAGACACAGGCAGAGGGGGAAGCAGGCTCCATGCAGGGAGCCCGATGTGGGACTCAATCCTGGGACCAGGGGATCACGCCTTGAGCCAAAGGCAGGTGCCCAACCACTGACCACCCAGGCGTCTCCATAGTCATAGGTTTTTTTTTTTTTTCCATAGGTTTTTATTCAATTTGCAAAAGTCAGACATGGAAGCTGAAACCAGCTAAGCCGTCTAGCTCTTCACTCTGACTTCCTCTTCAACACATTTCCTCTCATGTCAGGAGGCCTACATCAGGCCACAGCTGTGTATACTGTGTTTTCATGATTGTGTATATTAGCTCTTAACAAGGCCTCCAAAAGCTGTAAGACCCACAAAACCTTCAATTGCCTCTGCCACCGACAGAGTTCTGCAAAGGGGTGGGGTGGGACTGGACTGAGTCCCCACCTTCCCTTTTATGGTCCTCTAAGCAATTATTCTTGCATAACCTTTACTGGGTGGATTTTCGCTTTCTTTTGTAATGTGTTATTAATATTTAGCATGTGCACAGTAAACAATCAAACAGTACAAGGAAATATATAATACACAGAGTCACCAGCCCACCCTAATTCCCAGACACATGCCTCAGTGGGATAATGCCAAAAACAATGCCTGGTGGCTCTTTCTAGAAATTTTAGATCTAGATCTAGATCCTAATGTTAATACAAGCAAAGTTTCTTCTTTAAAAAAAAAAATTGACACAGGGAGCACAAGCAGGGGGAACAGCAGTCAGAGGCAGAGAGAGAGAGAAAGACTGCCTGCTGAGCAGGGAGCTGGATGTGGGGCTAGAACCCAGGTCCTGGGATCATGACTGGAGCCCAAGGCAGACCCTGAACCAACTGCACCACCCAGGCGCCCCCTAGGCAAAAGTTTTTTGTTTTTTTTTTTTTTTTCGGAAGCATATTTATACACCTGTTTGAACTTAACTGGCAATCCTTCTGTATCTGCACATGGAATTTGCCTTCATTAAAAAAAAAAGCCTCATAGACTTCGGGAGCCAAAATTAATTTAACTACTGGAGCAGATCACGTCCATCGTGCAGTAATTTATTGCACTCGTCCTGCAAGGTCCCACCTGCTTGTGCTTAAGACTTCCCAGAAGGCTGTTACATGTCTCATCTTTTCTGGGTGTTGATCCCTCACCTAGGAAACTCTAAAAGAGAAGTCAGGCAGGTGGGTCCCCAGGTTGGCCATCACGTGTGTCAGGGAATCAGCTGTTCTGCTTAAACTCGATCCTTTAAGATTAATGATGCACCAGCACCACCACGTGGGGAGTGACACCTTCTTTCCTCCCCTGAAAGATCCACCTCAGGGGCTCCTGGGTGGTTCAGTGGCTGAGTATGTGCCTTTGGCTCAGGTCTTGATCCCCGGGGTCCTGGGATCGAGTCCCGGTATCAGGCTCCCCGCAGGGAACCTGCCTGTCTCTCTCTGTCTCTCATGAATAAATTAAAAAATAAAAATAATAAAAAAAGAACTACCTCGGACGTGGAGATACATAATTACTACAGCTGCCCAAGGGCGCCGCCCAGTGCTGGGTCCCAAGCTGAAATGACTCAGCTGTATTTCATAAGCCACATAATGCGGCTGCCGGACTTGCCTTGTCCGGGCTCCTAGGTCCTTTCAATGACTGTGAGTCTTGACATCTTACAGCCCGAAAGCTCCCGGGCGGGCCTGACCGAAGCCAGAACGTTCTAGAGGGAGCAGCGCCACCGCAAGGCCTGCGGTGGAAGCGGCTGAAGGTAGAGGCGCTCGCCACCGGACCCTGGTCTTTGGTGCAGGGGTCAGGTCGGGCCACCGGACAATCTCACCCCCAAACTCCGAGGGTCCGAGTCTGACTTCACGACAGGGATGCTCTGGCAGCCCGCCCCATCCTGGACCCGGGTCTTGCGCTCATCTACACGGCTACAGTGACCACCCGGATCAGGGGCAAAGTCGTATAGACTCAGTGTTTCACAAATAATGATGCGCTAGCAAGTGACTGCTCAGCATTCCCCACACCCGGTTTAGATTCCCACCGCTGCCCCCTCATTCTGTGAGTATGCACTTTTGTGCTCAAGGCCTTTCCGAGTAATACCCCTGTGACGTGTCCAACTGTTTATTCCGGTCCCTTGGAAGACAGGAAGGGCTGTGCATAACGCGCAGGCCGATTAGTTATGCAACTACGGCCTGGAAGACTACAAGTTCCAGAGTGCATCCTTCCGCTAACGTAGAGAAAAGCCGATTGAGGGAGCATGGCCTTCTGGGAATTGTAGTCTTCAGCTTGTTTGTGATGCAGGCGAAACGGGAGGGGGGAGGGGGGAGTGAGTAAACTATTACCACGTGACGCTCGAGATCAGGTGGTTGGGCCAGGCTCCGCACAAGAGCTGTGATTGGCTGGCTCTAATACGAACGACGCCACTAGGGGCGGGCCGTGGAGGGGCGCAGGCGCACTGCGTTGAGAGTCTCGGGACCCTTTTCCGAGAGACTATGGCGCTCAACAAGAACCACTCGGAGGGCGGCGGAGTGATCGTCAACAACACCGAGAGGTGAAAACACGGCGGAAGGATCCTGGAAAAACGATGGGGGGGGGGGCGTGGGCGGTGGGCGGCGGGGGATGAACCGGTGAAGGTAAACTGACGGGGTGCGGGGGGGGGTAACGGCTGGAGGCGGGGCCGGAGGCCGAGGGTGGGTCGGCGGAGCGGCTGGGACGTCGCGGTTAGCTGTGGGCTGGCGCGGGGGGGCGGCGGCTGGGCAGACAGGTGGGCCCCGGGGTCGCTCTTGAGCCCCCTTCCCAGAGTCGATGACTTCACGGGACGGGAAGAGCCTTAGACAAAAATAATTGCTACTTACTGAGTGTTTACTACGTTCCTACGCGCCAGGCTGTGCTCTTCTGCCTTAACGTGTAAGTGCGGCGCAGCGCTTAGACCATGCTGGTCTGCACGGTTTACATGCAGGGAAACTGAGGCACGGAGAGGTTAGGTGACTTGCCGGAGATCACAGGGCTGTATATGACACAGATGGGATTCCAGGAAAGGCGTCTTTAAAGTGAAAAGGCGGGCAGCCCCGGTGGCTCAGCGGTTTAGCGCCACCTTCAGCCCGGGGCGTGATCCTGGGGTCCCGGGATCGAGTCTCCCATTGAGCCTGCTTCTCCCTCTGCCTGTGTCTCTGCCTCTCTCTCTCTCTCTCTGTGTGTCTCTCATGAAAAATCTTAATTCTGTTTAAAATAAATAAAGTCAAAAGGCTTGACTACCAGTACGTAGCCTTCCGGTATATTCCAGAACTGCCGAGTTTCCAGATGAGAAACTGAGGCCCAGAGGTGCAGTTAGATAGATAATGTTTGTCAAATGGCGAACACATTTCCTGGCACAATGTCTGTCCTTGCGTCTTTCTCTCCAGTGCCTGTTGACTTGGCTCACTTCCCTGAGCAGAGGTCTCCCGGCCTCTCTCCATACCCCTCACCCCCTCCCTCACCTCCCTCCACCCCCCGCCCGTCAGTTCTGTCCTCTTTGCTCTGGTCTCTGAACTTCTCTGTGGCTTCTCTCTTGCTCCTTGGGCGCCGGGAATTAGACCATCCAGCCTCGGTTCAGCTAGGCTGACGCTGAAATTCTCTTGAAGGCGGGAGGTGCTTACGAGGAGTCTTGAGTCCCTGGGAGAGACTCAGTGGGATCAGAGCCTTGTAGGCTGCCAGAGCCAGCACCCAGGAATGCTTGATGAGTCAGGAGAAAGCCAGGGGTGCCCCCGGCTTCAGAGTGCTGACGTTCCCTCCATCTTCCCTGCTCAGGGTCTGCCGGCCCAGCCTGTTCCTGGTAGTGAGCTCTTTTTCTCTGAGCTGTACCTCTTAACTCTATTTGTTTTTAAGATTTATTTGTTTTAGGGACACCTGGGTGGCTCAGTCAGTTAAGCATCTGCATTGGGCTCAGGTCATGATCCAAGGTCCTGGGATCAAGGCCGGATCAGGTTCCCTGTTCAGCAGGGAGCCTGCTTCTCCTTCTCCATCTCCCTCTGCCTGCTGCTCCGCCTATTTATGCGCGAGCTCTCTGTCAAGGTTTATTTATTTTAGAGAGAGTCCGTGCAAGTGCAGCCGGAGGATCAGACGGGGAGAGAAAGAGGGAATCCACAAGCAGGCTCGGGGCTGAGCTCAGAGTCCCATAAGAACCCTGAGATCATGACCTGAGCAGAGACCGAGGGTCCACCACTTAACCAACTGAGCCACCTTGGTGCCCCTCTGAGCTGTACTTCTCTTCCCTGGTACCAGTCCTCTTTCCCACTTACCCTCCCCAGTGAAGAAAGTTGTGATATTTGGGAGGAGGAAGACAAATGGAACCATGTGAACTTGGACTGTTATCTTCTAATCAGAGAAACCTCACATTGTTCCCATTTTGTAGTCTCTCTTGAGTGCGAGCCAGTCCTAGGCCTGGAAAAACACTTTCGATGCCATTTGGTAACATCTCCTGGGACTATTTTTCTTTCTTTCTCAGTGGGACTTTGTGGGACAAGAATGTATCTGTCCTGGTGGACCGCCTACCTGGCTTCGGGCTCTGTGCTGCTAAATAATAGTGTGCCTTGTTTTAGAAAATGTTTCAGCCTTGTTTCTGGAAAAAATTGTATGGCGATTGGAGTTTAAATTAGCGTTTAAAATTTCACGTGTAAGATAGTCTTACTTTTCAAGTGATGAATCCCTTTGAGAGTGACGAAAGCCGCAGATTCTTCCAGAAAAACGCACGTACACCATCATTTCATGGACTCCCACCCATGTAGACCCAGTTCAGGAAGCCCCGGTTTAAAGAAGTGAGAAATGAGCCCTTTGGTAATGTGTAGAGTCCTATCTTAGAGGGTTTATGGGTCAGTACTAATAAGCCAATGAAAACAGACACACATTATAGGGACTCAGAAGAAAATGGGAGAGTCAACCCAGGTAATCTAACCTGATTTGAGGGATTATGGTGTTAATGGCTTTAAAGCCCTCCGCCTGGGCTCTTCTGCTGTTTTCCCTTGAGAGGAGGGGGTATATGTGGGGCTTGGGGAAATTCTGAGGACCCCGCCTTGCTCCTCTATTTTGAGGACGTATTAATAGTTCCCTTGCAGCAACATCAAAACAACTTTGAGACACGACGTGCTGGACGCCTGCATATCTCGGGGATGGGGGGTCTAGTCCCTGGTGTAGGCAGGTCGTGGCTCCCAGCTGGCTCATCACGGCCTGTTCTCGTTTCTCATCACAGCATCCTGATGTCCTATGACCATGTGGAACTTACATTCAATGACATGAAGAACGTGCCTGAGGCCTTCAAAGGGACCAAGAAAGGCACCGTCTACCTTACTCCTTACCGGGTGAGTTGCACAGTGATGGTGGGTTTGCAAGCCCATGGTTCCTGGAGGCCGATGTGAGTCTTATGTCAGCCTCAGCCTTATGGGTCCAGTGGCCTCTGAACCTGGTGAACATTAGTTCCTCATTCCCCATGTTTCTGTCATGTGCTCCCAGGTTCTAGAATCAGCAGACTCTCTGGGCAGCTGAATCGACCCCTGGGCATTGAATCCATGCAAATTCTGCAACCACTGCTATAAAATCTATGTTGTTGTGTGCAGCAGCTGGGGTGACTGGAGCCTGGAGCAGCAGGGGGCTGTTGTACCTTGATTTCTGTAAGAGCAGAAAGGGCCCACAAGGCCTTTGTACACATCCAGAGTGACAAGTACGGAAAA
The DNA here is from genome assembly GCF_048418805.1 of Vulpes vulpes. Lineage (NCBI taxonomy): Eukaryota > Metazoa > Chordata > Mammalia > Carnivora > Canidae > Vulpes > Vulpes vulpes. Next base: position 5,432,849 of record NC_132781.1, read on the forward strand.
CAGGACACAGTAGCATGGCCGGAGCCTCCAGTCTGGGCGGAAAGCCCAGCACAGCCCTGCAGAGCGAGAAGTGCCCAACTGCAGGATGGGCCTTGCCTGAGACTGAGCCAGGCCGACTGAGAGTCTTCCAGAGAAAGACAAATGGCCATTCTTAGAAAAGGTTCACTGCTGTAGCTACCAAAAGTTAGATTTTTTTTTTTTAAGATTTTATTTATTTATTCGTGAGAGACAAAGAGGCAGAGGGAGAAGCAGGCTCCCTGCGGGGAGCCCCATATGGGACTCGATCCCAGGACCCCGGGATCACACCCTGAGCCGAAGGCAGACGCTCCACCACTGAGCCACCCAGACGCCCCAAGAGTTATATTTAAAGATGGTTGGAAGAGAGCGGCATATCTTTAAGGTTTTCATCACCGCAACCTAGAGACAAGGGAGCCTCAAAACCCCTTTTCTGGTGGCATCTTCAGTTAACAGATTGAAGGGTTTAAAACGTAGTTTTCCAAGTGCAGGCTGGGAGACTTGCAGTTTGGGCAGCCCCCTTCTCCTGGGACCCAACACCCCCTAACTCTCCTTCACTCTATTCTGTGAAGCTCAGGCTATGCCTCCCCGCCCCCTTCTGGAAGTCAGCACTGCCCTACCCTGCCTCCCTGCCCCTCTGCCCTAGCTTTACAGCTCCCCTCACTTGCGTACCACAGCCACCACTTAAACGGCAGAGCAGCCTGTCCCTCTCATGTGACCTGTGAGTGGCGTGTTTGTCTCGTGAATACCCACGTTCAGCCTCTCCAGCCAGGCTGCACGTAGGCCCTCTCACTTGCAGAGCTCTCTCCGGAAGTGTCTGGTGCAGAGAGCGCCCTGGGGCTGCTGGGAAGTGATAATTGAGCGGGCTGGCCGTGGTGTGGCCACTGAAGGCTCTCTTCCTGTCTCCGTGCAGGTTATCTTTCTGTCCAAAGGAAAGGATGCCATGCAGTCCTTCATGATGCCATTTTATCTGATGAAGGACTGTGAGATCAAGCAGCCTGTGTTTGGTGCAAACTACATCAAGGGAACAGTGAAAGCTGAAGCAGGAGGTGGGTGAAGGGGGCTCAGGGCCACAGATGGGCTCCCAGGGAGGTGCTGAGGCACACCTCTACTGTCTCGGAGACATCCTCTTCCTCCTGGCTCTGGATTGGCTTCCAGGACCCAACCCTGGGCTGCGAGCTGGTCAGCAGGGGTGGGTTTTTGGATGACAAGAGCTAGGAAATCCTGACATTAAAAGCAGCTCATGTCACCTTTTCAGAGTGAAATCAGCCAATGACTGAAAAATAAATGCTTACCGTAACCGGGGAGCACGTTCACATTCTAGGTATGGGAAATGACTGTGTCAGGTTCTCAGAAGTGGTCTTTTTTTTTTTTTTTTTTTTTTTTTTTAAGATTTTATTTATTTGGGATGCCTGGGTGGCTCAGCGGTTGAGCATTTTGTCTTTGGCTCAGGACGTGATCCCGGAGCCCTGGGATCGAGTCCCATGTCGGGCTCCCTGCATGGAGCCTGTTTCTCCCTCTGCCTGTGTCTCTGCCTCTCCCTCTCTCTCTTTCTGTGTCTCTCATGAATAGATGAAATCTTTTAAAAAAAAAAAAAAAAAGGATTTGATTTATTTATTCATGAGAGATACAGAGAGAGAGGCAGAGACACAGGCAGAGGGAGAAGCAGGCCCTGTGTGGGGAAACCAATGTCAGACCCGATCCTGGGACCCTGGGATCACGCCGAGCCGAAGGCAGACGCTCAACCACTGAGCCACCCAGGAGTCCCTTGGGAATGGTCTTCTCTAGAGCCAGGAAGAGCCAGCGGCCCCTCTGCCTCCTGGAGAGGCCCTGCTTGGCAGCAGGCTCTTCTGCAGACGCCAGAGACCTCTGTGTTAAACTTGGCCTCCCCCTTCCACCCAGCCAGGTGGCCTTGCTCTCTAGAGACTCATGGTTCCCCTTTGGCAGAAGCCAGGCTGGAGGAGCGGGGGGCCCATCCTTAGGCCCCTGGGGAGGAGAGAGATGCTCTGAACTTCAATGTCACTTGTTGCTGAGGGAACCTGCTCTGGGGAAGCTGCCTCATTGATGAGTGGGAGGCTCTTGCTGAGGAACTTATACGGCTGGGGGTGGGATAACAAGTTCCAAGAAAGAAAAGCCCCCTGTTCCAGAGAGTGAAGCAGGCAGGAGCAGAAGGCAGGCCAGCCGGCAGCGGGCACATGCTGTGTGGGCGGCGCACCAGAAGGGCCCGGCGGGAAGGCAGGCACTGCAGAGCCAGCCCTCTCCCCACGGGCACTGGAAGGAGACCTGTAGGGAACAGAGCCATCTCTTCAGGTGTAATCTGTGTTTTTTCCTGAGCCCTTAATGCCCTGTTCCCCTCCCAGGTGGCTGGGAAGGCGCTGCGTCATACAAGTTGACCTTTACGGCAGGGGGCGCCATCGAGTTTGGACAGCGGATGCTACAGGTGGCATCTCAAGGTATCCCGGCTCTGAAAGTGCAGGGTGAAAACATATATTGGAAACCTGTGGGTTTTAGTTTGTTCATTTGAGTTTGTTTACTTTTTGTTACTAAGCTAAGTCTCTGGGCCCCGGGCCGACCGAGGCTGGGAATTGGGAAGGAAGCTTGTCATTAGCTTGTCACTGTGGCCTGTATCTCAGAGGTTACCCTGTCTGGAGCCTGGATAGGACATCTTGACACAGCTCTTTGGACTCGGAGACGTTTGACTGTGGCCTTATAAAAACAAACAAGAAACCCAACCGTTAAGCAACCATTAGGGAGTTTAAATCACCAAGGGTTGTGTTCAGCAGACATCCTCACGTTGTCCCCAGCCTTACTCCAGCTCCTTCTAGTCCCCCGTCCCTGAGCCCCCCTCTTTCTCTCTGTCCATCTGTCCTCCCCTGCCCTGGCCCTACCCTACCCTACCCTACCCTGGCTCTGACCTCTGTCCCCATCCAGATCCCTCACTTCCTCTCTGTTCAAGAGGCTGGCTCAAGCGTGGGTGGGGAATGGAATGGGACGGAGTAAGGCATGTCTGCTGCGCACATTCCCGGGACCCTGCAGCTCCCCTCGGTAGATGACGCTCACTTCTCTCTCCCCTTGTACTTATAGCCTCCCGAGGTGAAGCCCCCAATGGAGCCTATGGGTATTCTTACACGCCCAGTGGGGCCTATGTCTTTCCCCCGCCAGTCGCCAATGGAATGTACCCCTGCCCTCCTGGCTACCCCTATCCACCGCCCCCACCTGGTGAGTGTGTCCTTTGCTGCCCGCCCCCTTTACCCCCCTCCAACTAACCACCCCTACCCTTACCACCCCCTCACCCCCACCCCCGGCCAGGCCAGGGGGTTGTAGAGGGGAGACTTGTTCTTTGAGCTGCTTCAGGACAAATGGAGGAGCTGGAGAGGCCCGGGAGGTGCCAGCTGAGGGAGCTGGGGGCTAGGCTGCTCACTGGGTCTATCTCTCTTGTGGAGCAGAGTTCTATCCAGGACCTCCCATGATGGATGGGGCCATGGGATATGTGCAGCCTCCACCGCCGCCCTACCCTGGGCCCATGGAGCCTCCGGTCAGCGGCCCTGATGTCCCCTCCACTCCAGCAGGTGAGACCCTGGGCTGCTAGCAGCCCTGGGGGGCCAGCTCTCTCCTCTCCATGGCTGCATGGAGAGCTCAGCAAATGGCTAGAGATTGGCCAGGAGCCCTGAATGGTGAATGACCCCTGGGCTTGGACTAGTCCAGGGGATTGACAGTGTGGTGGCTGCTGGTGAAGATCTAGATTCCAGTCGTCCTTCCCCCCCACCCCTCCCCCTGCCACTAGCTGTGGGCCCTGGGGCGGAGAAGATCTCCCTCTGTCATCTCATCATCCACGATCAGATAGTGGCAGTACCACATGGTGGGATTGTGCGGAGGATCAGGTGGGGAGAAGTGGGTAAAGGAACTGGAAGGGACCCAGTAGCACCGGCTCCGGGGGCAGCTGGAAGAGGGGAGGGCTTGTCGCTGGGGCTCACCCCGAGTGTGTTTGCTCTCGCAGCTGAAGCCAAGGCTGCAGAAGCGGCTGCCAGCGCCTATTACAACCCGGGCAACCCACACAATGTCTACATGCCCACGGTGAGCCGGGCCGGGGGCGGGCCGACAGCTCTCAGGGGTTTGGGGCAGGGAGACCTTGTCTTGTCGTGAACCTTCTAATGGGATCTTTTTTCCTTCCTCCCTCAGAACCAGCCTCCACCACCTCCCTACTACCCCCCAGAAGATAAGAAGACGCAGTAGACCCCTCCCGCCCCTGCCTCCCACCCCTCATCACTCTCCCCTTCCCTTCTCCTGGGGGCTGACACTGGGGCTAGAAGGGTGATGGAAGGGGCCCTGTTCTTCCTCCAGGTCTGATTATAAAATACTTCCCAGAGACTGGTGTTGAGGGAAGGGGGGGCACCCCTTGACTTGGGAGCCGTGCCTCCCGCTTTTCAAGCTCAGAGCCCAGGGTGCCGCTCGGATGCGCTCCCCTCTCACCATCTCCGGGGCTCTGCTCAGGAGCGCGGGCATCCACCTCGTTCCTGTCCTGCTCTAGTAGCTTCTGCCCACGGAGGGACTCTCTGGCCACCTCCTCTACCGCAGTCCAGCTCCCTCGTTTTGGAATCCACTTTATACTCAGCCTTGTGAACTCCCTCAGACCAGCCTTGTGTCTTCCTGGGGGCCCTACCGGGCCCCTCTCACCTTCCCTCCACTCTGGTCTGTACCTACCTGTGGAAGGCCACGTTCTCACCGGACTCTCGGCCCACATTCCAATCCCAGCCAGCTTCCAGCCCGGTCACACTCACCTTCCCCTCCCTGTTCTGTCCTTGGTCCTCTGTTGCCACCACTTTGACTTTTGGAGCTTTAACTTGAGCTTCTAGAAGGTGGGCGGCATCCGGCCAGACTGCTGTGATGGGGAGGGAGCCCACTGCTTCCCTCCATTTTTGGTTTTTGTTTCCCTTGGCCTTCTCTCTTCTCCCTCTAGAAGGGGCTTCTCAGACTGGAACTGGAGAATGCATGTTCATTCCATCATGCCGTGTTGGGGCTGCTGGGTGCTGACCCCTGGGGCCTGGCCTGAGCCTGTGTGTGCTGTCCGTGACCTCCTCACCAGCCCCTCCCCCTGCCCTTGTCCATTTAAGCTTCATGCATAATTGGTGATATGCCCCCTGGATGCACTAAAATTTGCTTTCATTTGCTTCTGGACTGGCCGAGAAGGGAGGAGATGGTTATTTAAAAGAGAATTCCCTATTTATTTGAAAAAAAAAAAAAAAAAAAACAGTTAATATATTAATGTGAAATAAACCCTATTTGCACCTTTATTTGTTTGCTGAAAATGTGAAGTAGTAAAAACGAAGTGACTGGACCCTTTTTGGCTCTGTGTGGTGACCAATGTGAACTCTGGGGAAAAAGGTCTCACTGCTAAGGGCCCTGAGGGGCGCCCCATGGGGAGACCAGCCCCTCCGCGTGTGAGAGCCCCTGGTTCCCACACTAAGGCCTCCCGCGGCTCTAGTCTGTGCTGATGACTCAGCAGTTTGGCCCACCCATGGGGTCCCCTGGGGCCTGGGCAGCAGCAGCAACCAGCTGCCCTGGGCGGGAGACCCTGGAGGCAGGCGCCGGGCTGCTGGCTGCTGTGCTCCCCACCCCGGGGAAGAGCGGCCCTGGCCCAGTGTCTGCAGGAGGAACGTGCCAGGCAGTCCCTCCAGCGCGTGGCTGCTCCTGTGAACCTCCACGTCTGGGTGCAGGGGAGGGGAGGAAACTGCCAGAGCCCATGCCCAGGCCTGCACCCCCTGGGCCCTGGCCTGAAGGAGAGTCTGGGCCTGGCCTCAGTGGGCCTGGGGCTCTGAGAAAGCGCTGGACTGGGTCCCTCTCCTGTCCTGGCTGCCAGCCCCGCCCAGGAGCCCTTGGCCTTGGCCAGCCCCCTACAAGGGCACTTGAAGGGAGCACCTCCTGACCGTCCTTGTGGGGGTGGGGGCCGCGGGGCCGTCTCCACCCAGCCCAGCGTGGCTTGGCCCCGTCACCTTGGTGGAATGTCACCCGTGGGGTGGAGCCGGCTGAGCAGCCGGCTGCCTGCTAGGGAGATGCCTCTCTGGAGCCCCCACCCTGTGCCCTGCCCACCTCCATCCTAGGTCTGGGGTCCATTCAGGGAAGTCTGGGTGAGAGGCCCCCCACACACCCAGGGCGGCCCCCTCAGTCCCTGGCCCAGCTGGGTGCACACCCACGATGGGGCAGGGTGGCAGCCCGGCTGGCCCTGACGCCCCCTGCTGGGGAGCACCAGACACCCCACACACACACACCCCACCCCACCCCGGGCCTCTGGGGGAGGGTGTGGAGGGGCCGGGCCCGCCCACTGTGTCCACCTGCCTCCAGCCTGGTTTAGTTCCTCCCAGGATCCCAGCCAGGGAGGGAGGAAGGTGCAGGCCTCGGGGTGGTGAAACCCTGACCGGAACCCCCCACCTGCCCGCCCCCACCCCTCGCCGGCGCAGGGTGGCACCGGTGCTCTTTGCATAATCCTGTGGCTTCGCTATCTTCCCCCGGAGGCAGCTCCTCGCAGGGCAGGGCAGGGCAGAGCGGCCACCATGGCGACACTCCTCTCCCACCCCCAGCGGCGCCCTCCCCTCTTACGCCAGGCCATCAAGATAAGGCGCCGCAGGGTCAGAGATCTGCAGGATCCCCTGGGCCGACCCGCTCAGGAGGTAGGAGTGACCTCGGCGAGGAGAGAGCGGCCAGGGTGGGGCTGCGCGGCTCCGCGGCTCGGGGCGCGCTGGGCTGGAGGACCCGGGCCGCTCCCGGCAGGGCCTCCTGGCTGGCAGGCCGAGGTCGGCCACGTGAGCTCGGGGCCCTTCGGGGTCTCAGGGCTGGGGTCCCAGCCTCTCTGAGCCCCGTGTGGAGGGGCCTCCTGCCCTCCGGTCTTCCGGCCCCAGAGGCGCTGGCTCCATCAGCCTGCGAGTGTCCCCGCCGCTGCGCTGCCTGGGGTCGGCTGAGCAGCCCCCAGGCCGGCTTGGCATGACCCCCCGTCTCCCACCTCCACTGCTGGGCCTCACTTCCGCTGGGGTGCGGAGCGTGGCGGCCCGATAAGCAGCGCTGCTTCCTCTGGGGAAGGAAGGGAGGTTGGGGCCGCGGGTGTCGAGAGCTCAGGCTGCTGGGGCCGCTGAGCGCCCATGGACCTCAGCCACGGCGGGCCAGGGCACGGGCAAGGCGGCCCGGGGGCTGGACTCCCAGGAGGGCTGCTGTGGGAACAGGTGCGCAGCGCTGGTGGCTTGGGGGCCGGGAAGTAGGGGCCCCGCGCCCCGGCGTGGCCTGCTCCGTGAGGAGCCGTTTCTGCGGCCTGAGGCCTGCTCCAGGCCTCGGGGACACCTTGTCTTTTCACCTTTCTCCCCAGATCGAGCCGCCATCCCATCACCTCTCCCCGGAGGAGGTAAGAATGGGAGCGGCGGGGGGGCACGGGGACACACTCCTGGGCTACTGGCCAAGGCTGATGGCAGCAGCAGCGGGGGGGGCACGTCCGGGTCTTAAACCCCGCACCCCCTGCACATTGCGGGCGCCTCGTCCCAGCTTTGGGTGTGCAGTGTTGGTGCTGGGGTGGCCAGTGGGGCTCCCCTTGCTGTGGGCAGACAGGGCTTCCTGAGGTGACCCTGCTCCTGCTGTGTCTCAGCGGGCCCTGCTCTATGAGGAAACTCTCTACACCATCCTGCACCGCCTGGGGCAGCCTGAGCCCAACCATGTGCGGGAGGCCTCCGAGCTGCTGCAGTACCTGCAGGAGGTGAGTCCAGCCCGCCCTCCGCCCGCCGTCCTGCGGCCCGGACCCGGGAGTCCTCTCTCTCTTGCCCGCCCAGCCACCCCTGCCCTGTGCCCCCAGCTTCTCTACTCCTACCCCCCAGGCCTTCCATATGGGACCCGAGGAGCACCAGCAGATGCTGCAGCAGGTCCAGAAACTTGAGGTAACCCTGGTCCGGGACCATCCTAGGCTAGGACAGGGGCTGAGAAGCCCAGCTCCCTCTGGGACTCAGGTTGACCCTTCCATCCTTCTAGAAGCCAATATTTTGTCTGAAGGCAACAGTGAAACAAGCCAAGGGCATTCTGGGCAAAGATGTCAGTGGTGAGTATGGGGGGGGAGGGGCCCCGAGAGCCTTCTTCCCAGTCCTCCTTCCCTCCGTTAGTCTGTCCAGAATTCAGCTGGGACTCCCATCTCCCAGATGTCCCCTGGGGCTCACCCTGGTGCAGCTGGTCCCAGGCCCTTCGAGTCTGGGTTGGGGAGGGTCTCTGCCCCTGAGACTGGGGTGATGAGGGAGCCCAGCCTACACCCTGAGGCTTGTCCTTCCCCTCCTCCTCAGGATTCAGTGACCCCTACTGCCTGCTGGGAATTGAGCAGGGGGTGGGTGCGCCGGAGGGCAGCCCTGGGTCCCGGCATCGGCAGAAGGCTGTGGTGAGGCACACGATCCCCGAGGAGCAGACCCACCGCACCCAGGTCATCACCCAGACCCTCAACCCCGTCTGGGAGGAGACCTTCATTCTGTACGTGGCCCTTGCCCCAGCCCCTGTCCCCTCCATGAGCTCAACGGGACTTCCTGGCTCAGGGGACCGGAGGAGGGGCCTGCTTACTAGGCCAGGGACACAGAGGAGGCCAGATGGGACAGAGCCGTGGCACAAACACCCTGTGCTGGCAGGCGGTGGAGGGTTGGGCACGGCTGGGTTGATGGTGGGCGGTGGGCCCAAGCCTTACCTCAGGGGAGGGAGGGGAGTTTGCAAGGAGGGGCTCAGACTGGACAGTGGATTAGTGGGGGCGGGAGCTTCGGGGGACAGGGGACAGGCTCTGGTCACTGCCGTCCAAGGCCCTCAGCCACGTCCTTTTCTCCCTGTAGGGAGTTTGAGAACATAAGCAACTCGAGCTTCCATCTGGACATGTGGTGAGGGGCCTGCCCTGCCCGTTGGGGCCAGAGAGAGAAGGGGGGAGCGGAGCCTGGCAGATCCTCCTCCCCGAGGGCGCCCAGGACCCCCTCTCCATCTCCTGCTCCAACCTTGCCCCCCCACGCCCCCAGGGACCTGGACACCGTGGAGTCCGTCAGACAGAAGCTCGGGGAGCTCACAGACCTGCATGGGCTGCGGAGGTGAACGTGGGCGCTTCCTGCCCTTCCCGTGCCTGCGGGTCGCTTGCTGGGCTGCAGGCTCTGGCCAGGCCCCAGGGCCGTGGGAAGGGGACAGACCCCAGCCTGACCCCCGTGCCTTGCCCCATCCGTCTCACGGCCCCTGCCCTGAACAGGATCTTTAAGGAGGCGCGGAAGGACAAAGGCCAGGACGATTTTCTGGGGAATGTGGTTGTGAGGCTACAGGTGAGTGGGGTCAGGAAACAGGTTCGTGAGGGGCTCAAGGGAGGGGTTGTGGGTCCACACCAAGCAGAGCCTGGGGTCTGCCTCCCATTGCCTCTCTGCCCTCCTGGCCTGCCAGGATCTGCGCTGCCGGGAGGATCAGTGGTACCCTCTGGAGCCGCGCACGGAGACCTACCCAGACCGGGGCCAGTGCCACCTCCAGTTCCAGCTCATCCACAAGCGGGTAGGCCTGGGCCCAGGACCAGGGGTCTTCCAGCAGCCTGCCTGGGCCAGGTGGATGGGCCATGCTGGGGATGGGGTCGTCTCCTCACGGCCACGCTGGCCCTGTCACAGAGAGCCACTGTGGCCAGCCGCTCCCAGCCCAGCTACTCGGTGCATCTCCACCTGCTCCAGCAGCTTGTGTCCCATGAGGTCACCCAGCACCAGGTACTGGCCTCCCAGGGCTGGGGGGTGGGGAGGGGGCACGGGGCCTGCCTGCCAGGTCCTGACACCCTTCTTCCTGCCCCCTCAGGCAGGGAGTACCTCCTGGGATGGGTCGCTGAGTCCCCAGGCTGCCACCATCCTCTTTCTCCACGCAACGCAGAAGGACCTGTCCGACTTCCACCAGTCCATGGCGTGAGTGCCCCTGGGAGGGTTGCCTGGGTCGTGGGGGGTTTGGGGGGGCTCTAGCCTCTCCCTCCCTGCCTGTCCTCCTAGAAGCTGGCACGCCAAACCCCCTAACCCTTGAGAGATTTCTGTTTGGCCCTAACTGTGTGTTTTAAGTTTTGAGTCAGTTGCCAACTTTTAAAAATCTGGAGATTGTCCATACAGACTCGCACCCCCAGCTTCCCGTGTACCCTAAGCGCTGTCGTTTTGCTGGGCTGCAGCTGGTCATGGCAGAGCGCATGGCCTCCCCAGCCCCTCACGGCTGCCATGGGCTCAGAGGCCCCCCCACACACACACACCCTCTGAGACCTCCTGTGCCTCTGAACTTGCTACCCCTGCCGCAGACCAGACGGCAGCCTTCCTCCTCAGCTCCATTGCTGTGGGGTCAACAGATTAGTGCGCCGCATTAGCAAACCTGTGTTGAGGGCCCGTCATGTCCCCAGGGCTGTAATAGGTTGTGGGGACGTGTCTCAGGTGAGGGGCACACAGCTGGGGTCACACCAGGTAGAATGAGAACGGACGCTGCCCTGGGCCACGGCTGACAATTGGCATTGAGTGGGGGGGTGGACAGAGGCTGGGAGGACGAGGCCTGTAGGACCATGGGCACGTGGGTGTCCCCAGATTGTTGGGGGGAGGGGGAAGTGCTGGACACAGGAGCAGGTACCCACAGTGAGGGCCCACTGCCATGTGCCAGGGGCAGCCAGGCTGCTCTCTCCCCCGTCCTCCGTCATGGTCCCACTCGGGTCTCATCTCCTCTTGGTCGTCACCATCTTCAAACGTCCCCTGAACTGTCTAAAGGGGAGTCCCAGTGGATGTTTGCCCGTGCGCTTGAAGGCTCCAGTCTGCACATCTGATTTTTCAAAAGGAGCAAGAAATCCTAAATTTTCAAATCACAAATATCCCCCAATTTGAGAGGTAGATGATTCATTTACACATCTGAAAAGCACCTTGACGAGGGTGATGGGGGTCCACGGGCGGCCTGGGGCGCGGGGCGTCTCGCTGTCCCCCCCAGGGCCGGTGAGCTAGCAGGAAGGGAGAGGCCCCCCCGGGCTGGGCTGAGGGCCCCCCGTGTGCCGCAGGCAGTGGCTGGCCTACAGTCGTCTGTACCAGAGCCTGGAGTTCCCGAGCAGCTGCCTCCTGCACCCCATCACCAGCATCGAGTACCAGTGGATCCAGGGCCGGCTCAAGGCGGAACAGGTGGGCAGCGGGCTGCGGAGTGAGGAGCAGTGTTGGGCGGGAGGGGCTCGGGGAGCAGGAAGGCCGCGCGGGGCCCCTCACGCTGCTCCCCACTCTGTCCGGCCCGCAGCTGGAGGAGCTGGCCACCTCGTTCAGCAACCTGCTGGCCTACGGCCTCTCCCTCATCCGGAGGTTCCGGTCTGTTTTCCCCCTGTCTGTGTCCGACTCCCCAGCCCGGCTGCAGTCTCTTCTCAGGTTGGCGACTAGCCCTCCCCCTTCCTCGGTGGGGTCAGGGAACAACCAGGGCACCTGCCAGGGCCAGGAGTGGAGGCATCCTGGACACAGCTGTCTGTCTCCACAGGGTCCTCGTACAGATGTGCAAGATGAAGGCCTTTGGAGAACTGTGCCAGGACAGCGCCCCACTGCCCCACCTGGTGACCGAAGCGCTGAAGGTACGGGACTCACCCAGGGGTGGGGGGGGACGAGGAGGGCAGGTGCCTGAGCCTGGCAGCGCTCCCTGCTCACGCCCCTCTGCCTGCAGACTGGCACCGTCGAGTGGTTCCACCTGAAGCAGCAGCACCACCAGCCCATGGTGCAGGTGAGGGGGCTTGGGCAGCACGGGGGGCGGGGTGCTTGCTCCCTGCAGCCCTGCTCAGTGCCCCTCTGTCCCTGCCAGGGCATGCTGGAGGCAGGCCAGGCCCTGCTGAGCCTGGTGCAGGACATCATAGTCGACCTACGCCAGTGCCAGCACACATGGAACAAGATCTTCCAGAAGTGAGCAGGTGGCAGGGTTGGGAGGTCACGGCAGGGGCTCAGAACGGGACCAGAAGGACCCCTGTGTGGGCCACCAGGTCACACCCGTTGCCTTCCTTCCAGTACCCTCAAGGTCGACCTCTTCTCCATGGCTTTCCTGGAGCTGCAGTGGCTGGTGAGTCTCTCCCTAGGCCTTTGCCCTCTCCCCTGGCTCTGGAACCCTGTCCCCACACCTTCCCCCTGCAGGTGGCCAAGAGGGTGCAGGACCACACGGCGGTGGTGGCGGGCAACCCTGTGTCCCCAGAGATGGGCGAGAGTCTATTCCAGCTCTATGTCAGCCTCAAGGAGCTCTGCCAGCTGGGTCCGGCCCCCGCAGAGAGGTGGGCAGTGAGCCTTCAGCTCGAGAGAAGGGGGCACGGAGGGTCTGTGCTGGCCCCGGCACCCCCCAGGCTGAGCCCCCACTCTCTCCAGAGATGGCGTCCAGGCCCTGGATGGCTTTCACCGCTGGTTCCAGCCCGCCATCCCCTCCTGGTTGCAGAAGACTTACAATGTGGCCTTGGCGAGGGTGCAGCGCGCCGTGCAGATGGACGAGGTGGGGGCGGGGCCTGAGACGGGGCAGGGTTCGGGGCTCTGTTTGCACCTCTAGGACTCACCAATGCTGGTGACCAGCCCTTGAGGCCCGTTGTGTGTAAAACACTGCCTCCTGATATCCTTGGTTTAGACTGTGGCTTTCCTTTACAGACTCTGATCTTTGCAGCCTGGGGGGCTGGGTGGAGCCTTGCGTGTACCCCTTGAGTCCCCTGCCCACCCCCACTTGCTGGTGGTAGCTCTGAATGCCTGCGGAAGGAAGTTGGGGAGGGAGGAGACTAATTGGCAAGCCCTGAGGCCTCCTATCCGCATGCTCCCCCATGCCCTAGCTGGTGCCCCTGGGTGAGCTGACCAAGCACAGCACGTCAGCCGTGGACCTGTCCACCTGCTTCGCCCAGATCAGCCACACTGCCCGGCAGCTGGACTGGCCCGACCCGGAGGAGGCCTTCATGATCACCGTCAAGTTTGTGGAGGTGCAGGGTCTTCATGGGTCCTCCCCCACCTTTCCAGGACAGCTTCATTTGACTTACCCTTTTTCTCCCAAGCTCTTGCCCTAGCAACCTCCAAAGGCCTAGGTCTTAAACCCCCAAGTCACTGAGATTTCCATGGCTCCCCGCATCAGCCTCCCCTGGGGCTCCCCCCACCTTGATCATCCTCTCCCCACCCCAGGATACCTGCCGGCTGGCTCTGGTGTACTGCAGCCTTATAAAGGCCCGGGCCCGTGAGCTCTCCGCAGGCCAGAAGGACCAGGGCCAGGCCGCCAACATGGTAAGGGCCAGACCTGGATGTTGGGCCTGAGTGGGCACAGGGAGGGCCAGTCCCGGCAAGCTCATGACACTCTGCGTCCCTGTGCCCATGCCTGCCCTCAGCTGTGCGTGGTGGTGAATGACATGGAGCAGCTGCGGCTGGTGATCGGCAGGCTGCCCACCCAGCTGGCGTGGGAGGCCGTGGAGCAGCGAGTAGGGGCTGTGCTGGAGCAGGGGCAGCTGCAGAACACGCTGCACGCCCAGCTGCAGGGCGCGCTGGCTGGGCTGGGCCACGAGATCCGCACTGGCGTCCGCACTCTGGCTAAGCAGGTACCTTGTGCAATTCACAGTGACCTCCCCCTGCCCCCCATCTTCGGTCTGAAGCATCCTCAGCAGGACTTGGGCTGATGTCCAGCCCCTGCCCCTTCCTGAACCTAAATCAGCCTCCAGGTGACCTCACCCTGTCCCTGGGACTCATGCCCTGGCCATCCCCCACACTGTTTTGTGTCCCCAGCTGGAGGCGGGCATTGCCAAGCACATCCAGAAACTCGTGGACGTCAAGGAGTCTGTCCTGCCTGAGGATGTGAGTGGCCCTCCCTGCTCACTTTTGCCAAAGGGGCTTAGGGTGGCAGAGATAAGTCTCCCAGACTCGGCAGGAAATGTCCCCTCCTGAACCTCAGTTTCCTCCTTGGACGCAAGGGCGCAGCGTGGGCCATTCCCCTGGCTCTCCCAGCAGCCGAAGGGACTGCGGTGGGGGAGGGCTTGGCCTGGGGTGTATGGATCAACGAGCGAAACTCACAGAACCCCCTGCCTTCCTAGAGCTTACGTGCTGGCAGGGGAGGCGGAGAGCTAGAACCATAGCGTGAGGACCACTCCCCCTGTGTGTGCGCCCAGGCGCATGCCAGGTAGTAAGAACCAGAGAAAATGAAAATATTTGTATCTATTGTATTTTTTTTAAGATTTATTTATTTATTTATTCACGAGAGACACAGGGAGAGAGAGGCAGAGACATAGAGGGAGAAGCAGGCTCCTCACAGAGAACCCGATGTGGGACTCGAACCCCTAACCGGGATCACGCCCTGAGCCGAAGGAAGACGCTCAATCACTGAGTCACCCAGGCATCCCTGTATTTTTTTTTTTTTAAGATAGTTTTAGATAGTGGCTAGCGAAGGCCTTCCCCGGAGGGTGACCGCTGAGACGAGACCTAAAGGGAGCCAGAGAGGAGCCCTGAGGATTTCTAGGGGGGCGCACAGCAGGGGCCTGGCAGTGGGGGCTACGGAGGAGCCGGGAGGCCGGGGCCGACCGCAGGCAGGGCTCAGCTCTGGCACACGTTCTGAACGGAGCAGGCAAAAGCTCCCGGCCCTGTCTCCTCTTCCGGGTGGGGCCATGGGAAGGGGCCAGAGCCAGACTGCCGCCCACCGCCCACCGCTCTCCGCAGGCCATTCTGCCTCTGATGAAGTTTCTGGAGGTGGAGCTCTGCTACATGAATACCAACTTGGTGCAGGAGAACTTCAGCAGGTCTGCAGCAGCCTCCTGCCCTGTGGCGCCCTTCCCTTCCACCTGCCCCTCCTTCCCGGCCTCAGCATCCATTTTCAGGGGAGGAGGCAACTGGCCTCTGCTTAAATGCTCACTCCTAGGGACGGGGAGCTCACTACCTCACACACCTGCCCATTTCCCTTTAGGCTGAGCAGAAAGCTGCCAATCCTTTCTCCCTTAGCCCTGGGCTATCTGTGGGGCTTTGCCGACTGCAGTTCTACTCTCCTAACATCACAGGCCACTGGTGTTCCTGTCTCAGGACCCAAAGGAACTTCTAGTTAGGCTCTCTCTTAAAGCAGGGGCCCAGCACACCAGGCGCAGGACTAGAACTCAAAGGTGTGGGCTTTGGCCCACCTGGATTCAGACTGTAGCTTTGCTGCTGCTCGGTGGGCCGATGGAGCAGATTACTCAAGTTTTCCATGCAGATGATCATTGTTCTGACCTCTTACGAGGACCAAGTGAGTCACATGGGGTGCCGAGCCCAGCGCCTGTGCAAAGGAAGTGGTCGGTGACAAGCGGCAGAATGATGACCGTGGGTCCTCCCCGGGGATCTGGGCTCTGAGGCTGCTGCCCCTCCCCCTGGAGGTCCACTCCCAGGGGCGCAGCGGGGCCCAAGGGAGCCCAGCGTCCTTATTTCTCAGGCCACAACATGCCGTTTGTTCAGCTAACACAGTTAAACCTCCATTATAGGGACTCGACTCACTGCTGTCTCAAAAGACGTTAGAATATTGCCTGCTGCGTAATCAGCACTCAGATATGCTGAACACATGAACTACCTTTCGAATGACCTTCCTTATTCTTACTTACACAATTCAGCTGTTTTTTTTCTTTTTGTACTTAACTGCCTGACTCTACTTTGACATGTGAAATTTCAGTTATTTCAGGTAGTAGGTCGCTACCTTTTTCTCCCCAGGAGAGTAGGTGCTTATCCATGTTGAAATCCTATTCCTTCTGGCCAATCCCATATTGAATCAGGATTCGGTCACTGGGGGACCAGCCTCCCCACCGCACCTTGTTTGTTGGGGTTTGATAATCCTACTGAGGAAGATTCTTTGCTAGGTTGTGAGACACATTGGTTGGGACTGGCCCCATCTGCCCCCCTCCTTGTCCTGCTTCCTTCAGGAGACCAGCCCTCCCTCCCTACACTCCTGCCTACAGCCCTGGTCCCAGCCTTACCTGAGTAACAGGTGGAAGTGGAGGGTGGGGTAGGGAGGACCTGGGGGTGGGGCTGGGCCCCTATCTCAGGAGTGTCTCTGCTTCCTCCTCTTCCATCCTCCTGTCCTGTGACTGGCATCCCTCTGCCCTCACCCCAGCCTTCTGACTCTGCTCTGGACCCACACGCTCACCGTGCTGGTGGATGTGGCTGCCTCCCAGCGGAGCTGCCCCCTTGCCTCTAGCAGACTGAAGATTGCGTTGCAGGTAATAAGAGCAGTGACAACAAATAAAAATCCTAGTGGGAGATGACAAATAATAACCCCGGTGGGGTCACCTCGGATGTCTCATCCCCTAGAATCTGGAGATCTGCTTCTATGCGGAGGGCTGCGGCCTGCCACCTGCGGCGCTGCACACAGTCACCTTCCAGGTGGGGGTC
The DNA here is from genome assembly GCF_048418805.1 of Vulpes vulpes. Lineage (NCBI taxonomy): Eukaryota > Metazoa > Chordata > Mammalia > Carnivora > Canidae > Vulpes > Vulpes vulpes. The sequence goes on from NC_132781.1 coordinate 5,449,195, forward strand.
TTTGGTGAGCTGGTGGGGTGGGGGGAGCCTGCCTTTCTGTGTCCTGTGTCCCGTATTAACTACATAATTTACAGGGCCCAGCACAAAAAGAAAATGTGGGCCCCTTTTCCAAAAATTATTAAAAATTTAAAGACAGCAACGGCAGAGCATTAAACCAAACATAAGGCTCTTCAGGCACGGTGAGGGGGTGGCCGTGCCATGGTAAGGGTGGCCACCCTCAAGGGCCATCGCGTCCGTGCCGGGGCAGGCCTGCCGTCCTGAGGGTGCGTTCCCCAGGTGAGCATCCGGGGCACCCGGTGCTTTCTGTATCAAATTGCTGTTGGCTGAATCAAACCGTCTGGGCTGCGTGTTCCCGAAGGGGAAGGGCGGCCCCGGGCTGCGGTGGAGAACGGCAGTTCGCGGGACTGCTCGGCTATGCCTGTTCGCAGGCTCTGCAGAGGGACCTGGAGCTGCAGGCAGCTTCCAGCCGGGAGCTCATCCAGAAGTACTACTGCAGCCGCATCCAGCAGCAGGTGAGGCCCCTTCCCCGCAGTCACTCCGGGCGCCCCTGGAGCCCCCCACCCTGCCCCACACTGCCCACGTGCGCCCCCCACCCCCCCGCAGGCAGAAACCGCCTCCGAGGAGCTGGGGGCTGTCACGGTCAAGGCCTCCTACCGCGCCTCGGAGCAGAAGCTGCGGGTGGAACTGCTCAGCGCCTCCAGCCTGCTGCCCCTGGACTCCAATGGTGAGTGCAGGCCGCCCCCTCCCTGGAGCGCAGGCTGCGCTTCCCTCACGCTGCCAGGAGGGGGCGGTGCTGCCAGCAGGGCACAGCCGCAGGCGCCGGGAACTAGGGGCCGGGAGCTGGGAGAGCCTTGGCCCCGTCACCTGCCCACTTGCCAGGCTCCAGCGACCCCTTCGTCCAGCTGACCTTGGAGCCCAGGCACGAGTTCCCCGAGCTGGCCCCCCGGGAGACCCAGAGGCACAAGAAGGAGCTTCACCCTCTGTTTGACGAGACGTTTGAATTGTGAGTGGGTGCCTACCCTTGCCACCCTTCCCCAGCCCTGGACTTCCTTCAGACCTGCTCCTCCCACCTGAGGCCAAGGGGCACCTGGAACAGGGGCTTGCAGGGACCCAGGAGGAGGAGTAGGACCGGGGACAGGAAGTCCTCCTGTAGGACTTAGAGGCTTGCTTCCAGGAACGAGCCTGTTCCCGAGGTCCTCTGTTCCCCAAGACAGGAGGGTCTTGGTTTAAAGTAGCAGGCCAGTCAGAGGAGGCGTCCGACGTAGCACATGCCCACTGAGCACTGACGGCGATCCTAATCCCCACCTGCCATCAGCCGTGGCCCGTCCTCTAGGACCAGCAGTGAACCGTGCATGGGGGTGGGTGACAGTGACCATGTAGGGGGCAGGCAGCTGAGCCCCACTCTGTCCCCCTCAGCCTGGTGCCTGCTGAGCCGTGCCAGAAGGACGGAGCGTGCCTCCTGCTCACGGTGCTGGACCATGACACGCTGGGGACTGACGACTTGGAAGGGGAGGCCTTTCTGCCCCTATGCTCGGTGCCAGGCCTGACTGGGACCGAGGAGCCTGGCGAGGTGCCTCAGATCCGCCTGCCCCTCACCTACCCCGCACTCAACGGTAGGCCTGAGCCCCAGGGCAGTGGGGCTTCGGGTGCAGGGCCTGGCCCAGCACTGGGGTGCAGGGAAGGGGCAGCCCACGAAAGCCGGTGGCCCCTAGAGAAGTGAATGAAGTTGAGATCAGAGAAATCCCTTCTTGGATGCAGAAGCCAGTGGAGTCAGTGTGGTGGCTTGTGTTGCTGAGTAGATCTCAGTCTAATGCAGAGACCAGTGAAATTTGTTAGGCCATGTGTGGTGTGGCTCTCTTCAGTGGGGGGCAGGTCACCAGTTTACCTGGGGAGAGAGACTGGGTCTCTGCCTGGGGGGCACAGGCCAAACATTCTCTGGGCCGGATAATAATAGGTCACATGTCTGAGTACTTATCCAAGGCCACTCTTAAACACTTGACACGTTAACTCCCAATCCTACAACCACCAACCATGGCAGGTACTATTATTCCTATCTTACAGATGAGTAAACTGAGGCACAAGGAGGTTAACTAGCTAGTCTCAGGTCTAGGTAATGGTTGCAACCTGAGATGCGCCTCAGCCTCTTCCAGTGCAAATGGGGTCAGTGTCTGTGCCAGAGCAGTCATGCCAAAGACAGTGAGGTGTCTTGTCTTAACCGTCAGGCTGTCTTGTGAGCTTGGCTGGTGTGTGTCCACTAGTTTCCAGTTTCCAGGATGGCTGGAGAATGGGGCACTGTCTCCTCCTGCTGCAGCCTGACCCCCCAACACGCCTCTCTTCACAGGGGATCCCATCCTGCAGCTGTTGGAGAGCCGAAAGGGTGATCGGGAGGCCCAGGTGTTTGTGAGGCTGCGGCGGCAGCGAGCCAAGCAGGCCTCCCAGCATGCCCCAAGGCCAGGGCGGTAGCAGTGGAGGTTACAGATGGGGTTGGGGTTGGGTGCCCAGTAGGGACGGGCTTTCCTGAGAGCTCTGGGTTCTCTCCACCATAGCGTAGCCCAGAAGGACCCCACAAGTCTGGGGAACCCCAGTGTGTGGAAGGCCCAGCACAAAGATCATCTCTGGCCCTCCTGCCAGAGCAGGGGCCCGTGGTGCTGGTGCAGGGGCCCCATTAGTATTTATATTCCCTCCTTTCTGCCCTCAGCATTCTCTACCAAACCCCAGCACCAGGTGGAGGGGGCAGCTGTCTGCAGCTCTCACCCCTGCTTCCCTCTAGAAGCTGCTCTGGCAGAGACCTCTCAGCCATCTGTTTCCGGCATATCTATTCCAGTCACTGGGGTGGGGGCTCGGCTCCCTTGGGCCTATCCTTTAGCACCCCTACCTTGGTTCACTGGGGCTAGGGCTACAGCACAAAGCCTCCTGGGGGAGGGAGGGGACCCTGCCAAAGACGAGGCTACAGCTGCCCTGGTGGGGAGGGCGGCAGCTCTAATGAAGGGAGCCTGGCTCCTCTCCTGGGGCGGCTGCCAGTACCCTGGCTAAGGAGCCTAGAGCCAAGGACCTTCTGGCTCTGAAGAGGTGAAAGCTGGCAGGGAATGGGGCTGGCATGGAGGGGCAGAAGCAGAAAAGACAGCTTGGCCAGCCATGTCTACTGAGGACACCTCCTCCCTGGGACAGTACCTGCCACTTAGGAACTTTCTTAACAAAAATAAAAAACCAAAAACATGTCAGTGTCCTGTAAGGAACTGTACTGTTGGCCTGCATCAGGGCCCAGAAGATCACAATCAGGCCATGCCAACTGCCTCCTCAGCCCCCGGGAGACCTTGAGCTGCCCCCACCTGTGGCCTGCCCCCCCCCCGCCATCTCCCCATGTTACAAAGCAGGTGGTGTGTAACTGATGCACAAGCAGGGCTTCAAACAAACATTTCTAGGCATGGCAGTTTGTGGGTGTTGCCTGGCACTCCAAGGGGGGAACACCAGGAGTGTGGGTCTCCCAGGAGTGCAGGCTGAGTGGCTGTTCTAAGGCTTAAAGGAGCAGGGTCCCGGCCTTGCCTGGATTGGCGGGGGGGGGGGGGGGGGGGGGGGGGGGGGTGACCCCTGTATTGAGAGTCACAGAGCCCAAGGCCAGGTTGTCATTCTAGCTGGCCCTCTGAGCCTGCCCAAGTGCGACAGGGGAAAGCGTCAGACGAGATCATCTCCAAGGCTCCTTTCAGTTTCTGAACCTGAGCCCCATACAGAGCCCACTCGGGGCATTTTCTCACAGCTACCTATTAAGCCGGGTAAGAGCAGCTGAAGGAGGTGGCTCAAAGGTGGAGACCTTCCTCCTTCCTTCTAGTGCCTTTATGAGAGGGCAGTAGTCTGTTTCTCTGGGAAACAACTTTGGAAAAACAAGTAAATGGGTCCCAGCAGAGTCCCAAGCCCTAGGAGGTCTGTGTCCAAGACTAAAGGTGCCAGCAGGCCTGAGTCAGAGAGCACTTGACCTCTGTGTAGGGGCCTGGAGCCACCTGGGGGCTTGAAGGTGGCTTTAGCCGCCTAGCCACAGCTTGGGTGGGGACACAAGCTCTTTCCATGGCCCAGGTGGGCTGGGGCCTAGGCTGGGAGGGCCAAGCTGGCTCACCCAAGTCTTTCAGAGGCCCTTACTTGGAGCCCTATTCTCCCTCACCCCCCATGTAAACAGGCTACCACTGTAAGTTCATATTTTATTTCCAATAGGTTTGGAGCTTTGTTGATTTTTGCATTTTTGTAAAAAAAAGTTTTCACTTAATTCATTGAAAGCCCTTTCGTGCTGAGCCCAAGGGGGAGCCTGGGCCAGGCCAGACCCTTCACAGCCCTCTTGCTCCCATCCCCAGACCCCCAGCGCTGGGAGCAGGGTGGCTTCCCTCCACCTGCTCTGCCCTCCCGCCCCCGCTGCATCTTTCTGTACAGAACAATTTTTAAAATGGAAGCTAAGACACAATATACATTGGACAGGCACGCACACACATGTATACAGGCGTCCGCTCCAAAGGGCAGGACGTCAGCTGCACTCAGAGAGCACCAAGGAATGCATACGGAGCCCCTCCCATGAGGAGGGCAGGGCTTAAGCCCCACCTTGGTCCTCAGTCTGCAGCTCCTCCCCACCCATTGCCCTGCTAGCTGCCAGAGGGAGGGAGGGGAAAGGGGGGAAGCTGACAGCAGCTGGGGGGTTAGGAAGAGGGCAGTGCCAGTCTGGTTGGGGGTCCTGGGGCCAGGGAGGCTGCTCTGGGGGCCCGGAGGGAGGGGACTGAGGCGGACCCCTGGCCTCAGGAACCTGAGGGGTAGAACACCCAGGCCTTGCCCCCTCCAGGAGCTTCAAGGGCCCAGGGTTGGGAGTGGGGCTGGCCTCTGCAGCTTTGGCCTGCCAGCCCCAGACTAAATATACATTTGGTAAACCTAGGAGCTAGGCCAGCTTAGACCCCAGCACAGCCACCTCCTCAAGCCTCACAACTGGGAAGCAGGTCTGTTCCCGGGATGTCCACATCCCTGGCTCTCACCCTGGCCTGGGGAGGTGCAGTGAACAGGGCCTGCCCTGAAGGCTGGGTCCCTCCCCTCGGCCCCTTCCAGCTTTCTGCTTGGGCCCCAGGAAGAAGTTAAAACTAGTTAGTTTTCCTACATTAAAAAGAGACAGAAACACATCCCCTGCCAAAAGGCCGGTGGGCAATGAAGGGACTTTGTCTCTGCAATGGAAAAGGAGAGAGTGGGCAAGGGGAGGGCTGCAAAATAGTTTCTTTTAAAAAGTGCTTGGTAAGTCTGTTTTAAAGTGTGTGTCTATATCTATGTACAGATATACACACAGACACTGTTCACACACTGCTGCCCACGCATACCTGCACACGTACAGAAATGTATACATATACAGAATCATATACATATACATACATACATACATACATACATATATATATATACTTTAAAAAGTCCTAGGTAAGAAGATCTGAGCCAGGCCGGGGCCGGGCCTGCAGGGTCACGACTGGAGGGTGTGGGCCCGGCTGGGCTGGCAGACGGGGCACTCGCTGCCCTCGGCACAGAGCTCACACAGCACGGCATGTTGGCACGGCAGCACCGCTCGGTTCTGCTCCTGACACTTAAGGCATTTCACCGACTGCATGTGGAACACGGCCTGCGGTGGGAGGGGATACCGTGATCACTGGCCTGGCCCAGCACTGGAGCCAGCAGCTCTCTCAACATTCACTTCAGTCCCCCTGGCATGAGAAAACTAAGGCACAGAGTTCAGCAGCATGCTCGCAGGACCCAGGCTGGCAAGTGAGAGCTGGAGTTCAGGCTGTTGCCCTCAAGACTCTCAAGGTCTGCTTCTGGCCCCCCTGGGGAGAACAGAGGGCCAGGGTGACTCCACAGGCTCCTACCCTGACAGACTCTTCCTCTCACAAAGCCTCTGCCCCTGCTTCATTTGATCTAACAGTGACCCTTGGTCCCCAAAAGAGAACAGTGGGGCCTGGCTGCAAATGCCCAGTGAAGGAAAGAACGCACTTTCTACTGTGCCATGCTCCCCAGACATCCAGCCGGGCACCTAAGAATGCAGACAAAGTAGCCCTGGGGACCTAACTGTTCTGGAATGCCTACTGGTATGTGCAGAGCTCAGAGGAGAAGCACTTCGATGCCACTGAAGGCCCAGGCCTAGTGATGCAGCTTGGGTCAGCCCAACCCAGAACTGTGGGGGGCAGGGGACACTGACGCCTCTCCATCTCCACTATGCCCACCTCTAGGAGGGCAGGATCTTGTGTCAGCCCAGCAGGTAGGTAGAGGCTCTCAGGAGGGTGGCTGTCCCTGGAGCAGCATGGACCCAGCAGAGCCCAAGTACTGGCTGAGGCTACTCTATACCCCCACCCAGCACTCCCCTAACCTCCCAGGCTGACCTTGTCCACTTGCTCCAGGTGGGCCCGCAGCTGCTTCTGGAGGGAGTAAAGGGTAGAGAGCGAGAGGGCCTCCAGGTCAGAGAAGGTGGGTAGGGCCTGCGGGTCCGGACCCGAGTGAAGCCGCTCCAGCTCTTCCTGTAGCTTCTTAACCTGACCCTCCAGTGCATCCCGCTGCTCCCGGGCCAGCTCGCACTCGGCACCTGCTGCACTGGCCCGCTCACCGGCCTCCTCTGCCTCCTTCTTCCAGGCATCACAAGCCTGTGGGCCCAACACACAGCACCTCATCGTGATGGCCCCCTGCCCCCGGTCCCCCCTGCAAGTGCCTCTCTGGGAGCCTGTGTGGGCCACTTGTGGCTGCAGGGGCTGCTCGGGAGCTGGGTCAGCTGCCTGGGGAGGGAGGAGGCGGACACTGCCTGCAGAGAAGAGAGATTTCAGGACCTGCCAGAGACTCTCTAGGCAGGGAATAGGGCTGAGCCCAACACAGCAGGGCAGCACCTGGCAGAGCTGCATGTGCTGCTGGCCAGCACCTGCAGGAGCAGCCAGGCTGCACCTGGCCAGAGGAGCCATCTCAGAACCTAGAACCTTGGACCTGGAGCCCTGGAGAGTCAGGGCTTCTGGGGAAAGGCCAGCAGTGCTGTGGAACCAAATCAAATAAGCAACTCAGTGGGAATTCTGGGCTGGGGACACTAGGCTCCCCAGGGTCATGACTGGCAAAGCGAGTGTTTCCACAGGAGAAGAGAGTGAGAGTTTCTGCTCTGTCCTCTAGGACCCCCCCACCCTTGCACCCCTGTGCCTGCTCTGAGACAGGCTCAGGCTGCATGCCACCCAGACCCTGGGAAGGCGAGTGGCTATGGAGACCCAGTACCTGCTTAGCTTGCTTCCAGGACTCCTCCCACTGCTTGATGGTGCCATTAGCTTCTTCGAGCTCTTGCCGCAGCCGGGCCAGCTCAGCAGCCCCTGGCCCTGACAGGAAGGCAGGGGAAGTGCCTGGGGAGAAGCTACCAGAGGCAAAATGCTCCCAGATGCTGCTATTCATCCCGTTCAGACCTGCCTCAGGAAAGGGAGGAATGTGAGAGCTCTGGAGGGCTTTCAGGCCTGGGCCCAGGCCATGGTCCTGTCCACTTTTGTTTGGCGGCTTCAAGGGGCTAGCTGTGTAAGGCTTCTGCCATGTCAGGCTGGGGCCTCTCCCAGGTATGTAGGGCCCAAAGATGCATCAGACCTACTGTAGCACGACCTGCCACTCAACATTTGGCACTTAGGGATGGCTGGGTGGCTCAGCGGCTGAGCATCTGCCTTTGGCTCAGATCTGGGGATCAAGTCCCCCATTGGACTTCCTGCAGGAAGCCTGCTTCTCTTTCTGCCTAGGTCTCTGCCTCTCTCTCTCATGAATAAATAAATAAATCTTAACAAAAAATATTTTTTTTAAAATTTGGCACCTAGCTTCTGAGGCTTAGCATCCTCATCTGAAAAGTGAGGTTGCCATCACTTGCCTCACAGGGTGATTCAGGGGCTTCAGAAGTACTGCAGGAAAGCAATCTGTAGAGGGAGCAATTTGTGACTATGAGCTGACTTTCAGCCTAGAGGGAGGAGCACCTTCTTGCACCTGCTGTAAGGCTTGGGAGGAGAGTCAGGGGCAAAATGCAGGCTAGAGCTTCAGATGGAGGTACAGCTGGAACAAGAGGAGTTCAGGGAGCCCTGGGTTCATTCCCCTTGTTTTATGCTAAGGAAACAGATAAAACGTGTTGCTAAGAATCACACAAACAGTAGGGGCGCCTGGGTGGCTCAGTCGGTTGGGGTTCCAACTCTTGGTTTTGGCTCAGGTCGTGATCTCAGGGTCATGTGAATCGAGCCCTATGTCAGGCGGCTTGAGTTTCTCCCTCTGCCCCTTCTCCACACACTCACTCACATGCATGCGCTCTCTCTCTCTCTAATAAATAAATCTTAAAAAAAAAAAATCACACAAACAGTAAATAGTGGAGCCAATATACAGTCAGGATATCTGACTCCAAGGGCTTACACTTTTTGATGAGCTAAGCTGCATGCTCCTCCAACCATGCACTTGCTCAGTCTTTCTTTTTTTAAAGATTTTACTTATTTATTCATGAGACACACACAGAGAGAGACAGACAGAGACATGGCAGAGGGAGAAGCAGGCTCCACATAGGGAGCCCGATGTGGGACTCGATCCTGGGTCTCCAGGATCACACCCTGGGCTGAAGGCGGCACTGAACTGCTGCCCCACACTTATTATTCTAATAATTTCTTTCTCATTCCCTTCCCAACTAATCCAGCCAGGATATTCCAGAACCTTCCAAGCAATACAAGTGCACCTGAAGTATGAGAGACGTCATCCTGTGTGGAGAGCCTGAGATGTGCGCTATCTATGAGCCTACAAGCCCGGTCTCAGAGATGGGAATTCAGAACCAATATAACACCATCCCAGCAACAAGCTCTTCCCATGGACCTCTCCTCCACAATTCAGGTGGCATTTCCTATCTTGGAAGAGAGCCACTTCCTCTCCTGATCATCTCCAGGTCAGATGACCTCTATTATTCTGAATCACAAACCCAGGCCTCTGACTCCACACAAGAGTGACAGTCCCTAAGTATGCTCTAATGTCTGTGCACCTCTGCCTCCCTCCCTGCCAGCTGGACCTGTTGAACTCACAGTGTATCTAAAAGCTTCTGCTCAGTAACTACATAGAGAAGGAATGAATGTGGGGTCAGTAAGAAGGTCTAGGGTCAAGACGCTTCCAGAACATGAGCAAGTCAGACAAATGTAACAGAAAGCATCTGAAGCTGACAAAAATCAACATAAAAAGGCAATGGCCACCTTCAAAACTGGAAAGATGCTAAGAAATCTCGAGTGAGATTAGGGAGCTCCCAAACCTGGTCAGAATGTCAAAGGCTCAGAGGCTTAGGCTCAGTGTGACCAGGAACCCCAGAACCCTGGGGGGAGGTTACTCCTGACCTCCTCCCAACAGCTTCTGGTTGGGGGATGGACTAAGCAGAGCAGCTGCTGTTTGAGAGGTGGCAGGCTGGGCCCAAGTGTTACGTCAGTGAATATTCACAGTGGCCGCCCATGAGAGGGTACCCTGCCTGAGCTGGTGGAGCCTGTGGCTCTCCACACCCTGCTTCTAACTAGGATTTGATGTGCCCTCTGGAACCCACAATCCACACCATTCTAACTCTGTGTACAGCAAACAGCCTTTGGAGTTACAGCTGGGCAACCCTGAGCCTGTTCAGATCCTTCCTTTCACCTCTTGTGAAGCTGGCTGTTTTGAGTCCCCCGCGCAGAGTTCAAGGTGACAGGAAGAACTGGCACCTAGGCCCCTGTGCCTGAGGCCACTACACACTGGCCCCTGTGCCCAACACTTCACTCTTGTCACTCCGTTTAAGCCTCACCACTGTCTTACAAAGAGGATGCTGCCATTACACAAACTTCAAGCAGAGAAAACTAAGAGAGGCTAAATTGCTTGTCTAGGCTTACCCAGCTAAGGGAAACGTGAGAGAGAGCCCAACCCACCTCTAAGCCATGAGCCCCTTATTTCAGCTTCTACTCTGCATTGCATCTGGCTGTGGCCAGATGCACTTTCGAAAAGCCCAGATTTTGCCCCAGATCTCAGAGACATAAAACCCCTCTTACCCAAAGATCCATGTGATGCTGAGGTCCCCAAAAATGTGTTTTCTGACTGGCTCAGGTGGCCCTGGGGCTGCTGCAGGAAATGTGAGGACAGGCTGACAGGAGGGGATGGGGATGCTGAGTGGAAGGAAGCAGAACTGCCCAAGGAGCCAGGGATGTTCACGGGTGCAGAGCTCTGCAGCAAACTGCCACCTGTAAGAGAGGCCCCAGAGGGCCCAGTGAGGGCAGGGCAAGCTACACGGGGCAGGGGACAGCTCATCTGCACCACCACCACCACCACCACCCACCTCCCCCGACCAGGCTGGACCCCTAGGAGCCCGCCCTCATGCACTGCCCGCCCACTGCCCAGTACCAATTGTGATGCTGCCTGGGTGGGGCACCGTGCTGTTATCGAAAGTCTTCTCTAGGGCAGCCACCCCAAACTCGTTCAGGTCCAAGTCATCCAAGGCAGACTCTGAGGATAGAGAGATTGGGGTATGAGCCTCCTTGCCTCCCAAGGGACCACACAAACCTGAGGTTCCAGGTCTTGCCTCCAGGACCCACCTGCCCTCTACTGCCTCCTCTTCATGCTCAGTCCCACTAGACCCATGCTCTCAAGCCTCTGCCTGTTGGGCTGCTCCTCTGCCAACACAGATGCCCTGCACTGTCTGCCTTGCCAAGTCCAGCTCAAATGGCTCTCTTTTCCGAAGCCTTCACTGATACTTCCGGGGGACCCAATGCAGGGTCTCTGAATCTGATGGAGATCTTATCTTGTCTCCTATTGTTACAGCTCATGTCTCATCCCCGAGTTCTCTAGGGAAAAGCAAGTCTCTCAGCCCTCAGGGGGTAGTGTACGTAGTAGGTGCTCGACAAATATCCACTGCCCTCTGCTGAACTAGACTGCGAGATTGGGAACAAAGTCCTTCCCTGAGGGCAGGAACACTCTGTCTCCATCTCTTAATATCCCAGTGCTTAAAACACAATCTGGCACGAAGTGGCACCCATAAATGGCCGCTGAAAGAGACAGTGGCTTCTAATAACCAGGAACTCTTGAGGACAGTTGGGCAGGTTGTTCACTTGAGAGAATGAGTGAGGGCTGAATGACCTATGCCATGGAATGAGACTACACTTGTCCAGAGGAAGAGGGATCTCTTTCTAATTTGCACAACAGAGCAAACTGGAGGGCTACTTTGCTATAAGGGGTAATCCTGGCGCTACACTTTGGGCTCATTTTCCCTTTAGCTCAAAGGGCTCAGAGTGCCCACCCTCTGACTCTCCCAAGATAAACTGACAGGTGATAAGTACACTGGTTTGAATCTCACTCCAGAGACCTAGTTTCTCTAACTACAGGTCCAGTCCTGGACTTGGCAACAGAAATGGCCTAATTACCTATGACTGACTCTACCGTATCGCTGGTGGGATAGAAGGGCAGAGCATTTGCATTCATGCCAGGGACGCTGCTGGTGCCGGCAGGGCTAGGAGGAGTAGCTGCCAGGCTGGAGGTGATACTAGAAGAGATGCTTGAGGTCAGGGGGCTGCCCACGGGAAGGATGCCCAGCATGTCCTGCAACGAGAGAGGAGGAGAGGCAATGGGATGCCTGCTTATGGAGGCCATGGCCAGCAGCTGGAGATGGAGGCTGGGAGGAGGGGCAGAGGGAAATGGTGCATCCCAGCTCTCATACAGATAACCCCATCCCCAGACAGGACCCCACCCTCTTGACACCTTGTTGAGAGGCTGGAGTTGGAGAGCTGTGGCTTGCAGGCTGCAGGGCCCACTCACCCTGAAGTCCTGCAGTAGGGAAGGGAGAAGTCAGTCCAGTGCTGAGCAGAGTATAGGTGCTCAAGAAATATATATTTTTTGACTGATGACTGAGTCCAGGAGGTAAGGGGTTCCAGGGCCTGACCCCACTCTCTCTGGATTTGGAGCTGGGACCACACTTTAGTCCTGCCCTCAGTTTGTGGGGAAAGCAGTGGCCCCACTCCCTGAAGCCTGAGATTCTGGGCCTATCCTGTCCATAGCTAGTACCAGAAGGGAAGGAAGGGGGCTGAGAGCTGTATACCTGTTTGGGCTGAAGGAGAGGCTGCTCTTGACTCCTGGGCTCTAGTGAGTGGGGTTTTAACTTGGCCTGAGAGAAAGAGAAGTCAGGGAGCAAAAAATCAATGTGATGCTTGGGAGTCCAGGAGTCCTCCCAAACCACCCACCTGCCATGGCCCACTGAGGCTGAAGGCATGTGTCCCACGATTCCCCTCCAAACACACACACTGGACTCCCTCTCCACCCCTACTCCTTTACCTACCCTAGGAACCAAGGGAGCTGTTCTCTCCCCACTGGGGACTCCAAGCCTCAGGTAAGTACAATTAGAGATTCTCTGTCCTGCTCCCCAAGGCCCTGTCACTCCATCAAGGCAGCATAGGGCAGGGAAAAGACTGGCTATGGGGTCAGAAGACTGAGATAGTCTCTGTGACAGAGGTGCCTGGCCATGCTAACCTTCCTGTCTTCATTTGTAAAATCCCGATAGCCTCACTCACTCTGCTTAGTGTCGAAGAGGCTATGACAGGGCTTCCTAGCTCCCAATCATGTTCCCTCCCCAAAGCTGGGGCAAGATTGCCCTCCAGGGCTCCTCCTGTCCCATGCAGGGAGAAGGCTAACCTCACTGAGGTTCCCCTTGCAGCCCTTACCTGGCATTTAAAATTTTTCAGGTACTCAGCTCCCACCTGGTCTTCCCTCTCAAAGCCAGGAGCCTTCTTATAGCTGCCAGGGGCGAGGCCAGACTCCCCAGGGAAGACAATGCCTTCCAGGTTTGGGGGCTTCCTGATGGAGCCCGGGGGGGAGCCGCAGAGATTAGATGGGCTTCCCAGATTGCTGTTTCTACAGAGGAGCTGCAGAAAAGAAAGGGAGTAGCTTGGTGTGCAAAATGTGGGCTGCGGCACAGCCCATCCTCCATCCCTTCCTCAGGAAAAGTCTTCAACAGGGCTCAGTTCTATTTTCATCTGCCAATGGGCAGCAACTACCATGCAGAGACCCCGAACCTCATGAGGAAATGACCGGGGGCGGGGGGGGGGGGGGCGGGGTGTGTGTGGCAGAAGGCTCGTGTCCCTTCTACCAGCTGTACCCAGGCTGACCAATGCAGGCTCTGGGTTTACTCCCCAACCCGCCCCAAGCAGATTTTGACAGAAAAACCCGGAGGCAGAAAGGGCAGAACCCTTTGGCCTGAAGCAAAATATGAGGGCCCAAGCACTGGCTGTGAGGGAACTGGGGGACTCAGAGGCAGGCACTGAACTCCTGGCTAGCTGGAGCCCACCCACTCCCTGGACGGGCACGTACAGTGCTGAGGTCAGGGGCATGCGGGCTGGAAGGGCTCACGGGCACCGAGTCTCCGGCAGCAGATGGCATGTACAAGACAGGACCCGGCTGAGTGGGGCTCGACACGGTTGAGGAAGGCTGTAGATCGTCACTGAGGGGTGGCTCTGCAAGAGACAGGGTCAGGGTGTCAGCAGGCTCCTGTGTCAGCTCTATCCCTCCAAAAACACATCTGGGTCTTTTTCTAAGGAGAGCATGCACCCCCCGTGCACAAAGGGAAGGCTCCTACCTTCCTTTTGTTAATATTACATACTGTGCACTTACTTTGTGCCAGGCAATTTGTATTAACTGTGAATCTTCACAATGACTAGAAGATACAAAATATTGTAGTCTACATTCTACTGGTAAGGAAACTGGGGCTCAGAGAGGTAAGGTTAGTCTCCCTAGGTGTTGGAGCTAGGAAACAGGAGACCTGGGATCTGAACTACTCCAAAGCCTGAGCCATTAATTACTCCTCCATGTGGCCCAGCTGCCCCTGGCTGGGGATGTCCTCCGTGCCAAGAATACACTCCCCACTCTAAGGGCCCTCAGTGTACTTTTCACTCTAATCTCAGAGGTAAGGCCTGGCCCTGAAAAGAGGTGAAGGACAATCAGAGCAGTGGCTTGTGGTGGCCACAGGTTTTAACTCGATCCCCATCTCTGAGATGGGCAGTGGTGGTCTGGAGTGCAGTGGAAGCACTGACAGCCACGCTGACTGACACAGCAGCTATGAGCCACATGCGGCTACGAGGGGCTGGTTGGAACTGAAACGTGCTGTACCTAATTCAAGTGTACAACAAATTTCAAAGACTTAGTCTGGGGGGATAAAAAAGTATAATATAGATTTTTATACTATTTTTGAAATGATATTTTATACTGAATTAACTAAAAATATACTGTAAAAATTTAGCCTTTTTTAACATGGTTACTTACTATACATGGTTACTATAAAGTCTAAAATGACATAAGGAGGGCAGCCCGGGTGGCTCAGCGGTTTAGCACCACCTTCGGCCCAGGACGTGATCCTAGAGACCCGGGATCGAGTGCCACGTTGGGCTCCCTGCATAGAGCCTGCTTCTCTCTCTGCCTGTGTCTCTGCCTCTCTCTTTCTCTCTCATGAATAAATAGATACAATCTTTAAAAAAAAAAAAAAATGACATAAGGAGGGCTGCAGTACATTTTCATGGAACAGCTCTGCTCTCAGCAGGATGGAGCACCGTGTTCTATTAGTGATGTCGGTCATGGATGTAGCATGGTGTGGCTGCTGAGATCTGCCTACTTGGCTCTGGGAGGGTGCCTCACCCTGCCTGGGCCTGTGAGTGCCTGACTAGGGTCCTGCTCTCTGTCTCAGGACCTTGGAAGCTCCAGGGCTTTGAGGCCAGTTCCAGGGGGTATATGCAGCGGGGGGACTGGAACTTCCAGTGAGGACAGAGCCTGATGCTGGCTGGCAAATGAGAGGTCACTCCTCTGACTGAGCCTGAGCAGAGGGTGAGGGGAGGAGGGTGGAGAGAGCAATGGAAATAGCATACGTTCTACGTGGGCGAAGGCGCAGAAAGGTCCTCGGGGACAGCTGCCTGACTGCTGCATGTCGTTGCACTTGGTGGATTTATAGATCTGGAGGGCAGAACAGAGGCAGGTCAAGCTTAGGCAGAGAGGGACAGGCAGGCCTTCAACATGAAAGGATTAGTTTAGTAACTATTTCTCCTCCCAATTCCACATCATTTCCCTAAGTCTCTCTGTATTCACTTCTTATTCAAACTCCTGAAGCAGATAGGGCCACCCCCATGCCAAGGACACCCTCCCTTCTGGAGTCACAGATTCAACCAGTCCTTTGGCCCTCACAAGGGATCTTTTCGATGCTGTTACTCCACTCAGGGTCTTGTCCAGGGCTATGACCTCTAAATGCCCCTTTGGGCATTAAGAAAGTCAAGATCACAGGCAGCACCCACCCACCAGGGGGCACCTTGGGTTGGGATCTATGTCTAACTTTCCATCCTGCTATCTGTAACCCACATAAGGTGACCTCTGTCCATATGTCTATCTCAAGATGTCCTAGCCTCCATGGTCCCATAGGCCAGGACAGCATGTGTCTCTTTATACCCTATACCAGATCTTAGATCACTGACGTGGCCCAAGGCTACAGCATAGGGCCAGTGGGCTGGGAAAATACAATAGAGAGGTTGCAGGTACCATCAACTCTGATCTGAAACACAAAAAAAGGGCTCTCTTATTTTTTAATAAGGTCCTGAGGTCACTGGATTGTAAGCACCATGAGTGTGCTTTACAAAGCCCAGAATGGCCAGGTCACTATGCCCAGTCCATATCTTCCCTGTCAGGAGGCCAGGGAGATACAAAATTGGGAGCAGGGGGCTGCTCAATGACTATGGGCTCAGAACCAGGCAAGTGACCAAATTAGGGTACAGGGCTTCTTTAGGCACTGCCTGGGTGGGGGCCTCTTCCAGAACAGTGTCAATGTCAGTTCTGCCCACATCTGCCCAGGCCTTCCTTTCCTTCTTCCTTGCTTCCCAAAAAGGGCATGTTAAGCCACCCACAGAACTCATAGGGCCCCAGCCCCTGCTCCAACACCCACCTCTGGGTGGAACTGCTGCTCCGTGCGGGTGTGACAGTACTGGCAGGCATCTCCGTTCTCACACTTGCCAGGGTCTCCCCACTCATCCCCATGTTTTACGTTGGGACACGGAGATGACCTGGTCCAATTACATGGTGGGGTCAGAGGGATATAGGAGAGGGAGAGAGTAGGAGCTGGGAAATGCCAACTAGGTGCCTGTACAGGGCCCTCTTTGGTCTCCCTGCTTCACAGGGCCAGGCTCACAAAGAGAAAAGATGAGCTGCTGAGCGAGAGCCTTACTGGGGCCAGAAGCTAGACTCTGCTTCTGTGGAGCAGCGTGGCTGTATCAGCAAGAACACATTCTGTCCCCTTCCACCAGGTCCTCACACCAAGCACTTTGCAGCCCCACAACAGCCAAACCATACTTCCCGTACAATGGCTTGCCCCAGCAGTCACCCCTGAGGATCAGAACTGGAGGGGCCTTAGAAATCATCTGACCCAAGATCCTCATTTCATGCCAGGGGAGGATCCCAGAGGACTCCCCGTCATTCAGCTATGCTGACCATCCCCTCCCTTTGTACCTGGGCCCTACAACCCTATAATCCCCAGGGCTGGCTTCCCTGCCTCCCTGCGAGCACACTAGAAGCAGCCCCCACCATGATCCATTCCTTGCCACCCCTCCCTCCCATGACTGGCCTGCCTGGGCCAAAGGACCTGTATTTGTGTTTCCGGGGGCTCCGCCGCCGGTCCTTGCTGTTGTGGTAGTAGGGACAGGCATAGCCCTGGCGGCACAACCTCGGGGGCTTCTTGCATGGCTCCGTCTTATAGTTCCCCAGCACGTAAGCGGTCTCTACACAGAGGGGTCAGAGGCAAGGGTCAGGCAGGTAGGGCAGAAGAAGCCACTTAGGAAGGAGTCCAGGAGCTCAGGCCACCTCCTCACGTGCCAACACCAAGACTGAGACCCAAGAGAATCAAAACACTGTCCCTCACTGGGCTCACAGGGTAACACAGGGCAACTCAGGAGGGTCAAGCGCAGGTGTATATAAACATACCTAAGTACGCTTGTGGGAAAGCCCCCTGAGGAAGTTGGGGAGCACCTGGACTGATCAGAGCAGGGCAAGGTGTGTCTGGGGAAACTCGCCAGAAGTGCCCCCAGACGAAAGGGCTGTGGTTGGAAGAAAGCTGGGATGAAGAAGTGGTGGCTCTGGCTAGAGAATGCAGTAGGTGGTGGTGAGCCAAATCCTTAGGGTAGCTATGGGCAGGAGTGGAGAGAGGACACAGCTAGCAGGAGGGAAGCATGGCCATTTGTGGGGCCACCTTTACCTTGCCACCGTGGCTCCTCACTGAGGATTTTTTCTATCATGGCGTGGCTTGCAGCCCCAGCCGTCTGGCCCTCTATGCTGCCCTCTACTGTGGTCTGGCCGTTCTGCAAGGCCTCCATCGCCTGGAGCTCTCTGAGAGGATAGGAGAGGACAGAAAGTGGGGCCGGGGCATGAGGTGAGAAGCAGAGTACCAGCCCCTGCACCCCATCTATGGCAGTCACCGTGTCAGCAGCCAGGTCCCCACCTGGCCCACAGCCATCAGCCCACCTGATGTCGTAGACAGGGGAACGGAGGTCATGGGGCCCGTGGGCAAAAGCGCAGTGCAGGCCGTTTTTGGTGCAGTTGCCTTTTGAGTCTGTCTCATGGATACAGATTCCAGTTTTGTAGTAGCGCAGGTGGTACCTGCGCTCAGTGTCCCCTGTGGTCCTGTGCAGGAATGGGCACCTGAAACATTGGGATGAGGGAGGGGTCACTCACCTTGCTCCTGTAGCCTGGGCAATCAGCCCCTGCCCTGCCCTCCCCATTGAAGGCTTTCTCCAGGACTGGGACAGTGCGTGGATAGTGCGCTAAGGCCAGCAGCGAAGGGCCCTGCTGTGGGAACAAAACCACCCTCCCACCATCTGTCGGATGCTGTGGTTGGACGGGGGCCCAACAGGGGCCAGGATTCCTACTTCAGCCTGCTCAGCAAGTCCTCTCAAAGGCTACCTGGCCAGGGCCCTGGGCTGACTTGAAGCTCCAGAGGGAGCACACTTCTGAGAGAGCAAGTGCTGCCTGGATCTGCAGAGGTCCACAGAGCAAGGGCCTGCTCAAAGCATGGGTACCCCCTCACGCCCCTGGCATATTTATCAGGCTGGGGCAGTGGGGACGACAAGTCTTGGACGTCTGGGAGAAGTGCACATGCAGGGATGGCTCAGTGAGCTATACCCACAGGCCTCTAGCAGGGTTTCCCATTACCACCTCTGCACAGTTCAAACAAGCAGGGTCAGCAAATGCTCCCTCCCAACGATGTCCCCAGGTTTGCCTTTTCTTTTCTATTTAGAAGAAAATCCTGTGTAGAGTTTCCCCAAAGTGGGTAAAGAAGCTCCCCCCCCCCCAACTCTCGAGGATGGTGGGGTCTGAGCCCAAGTCCAGGCCACAGGAAAGCAGGCCAGGCTGTAGCAGTTGCCCCTGAAAGTAGCTTTTAGCTAGCTTGTTAGAATCTACCCCAGCCTATTCTGAGAGCATCTGACCCAGAAGATAGGAGGCTCCTCTGAGGGTAGACTGAGGGGCAGGGCACTCACTCGTCGCCCTCCGGGCAGAGGCCTGTGGCCTCGTCGTACTTGGTGCAGTAGACGTCGGGGCTGTAGTTGAAGGTGCCGTCCCGACGGCGGATGGACCGGCGACGTCGCTGGTTCACGAAATGCCAGTGGAAGCAGGTGTAGGGCCGGTGCTGAGTGCATTTGTGTTGTACAAAGAGGGGGCACTGCTCCGTGCGGAATTCCTTCAGGTACCTGCAGGGAGAGCCCCCACGTAGGGTGGGCCAGGAGCAGAGACTTAAGCCCCTTGCTTCTTAGCAAGAAGTTAGCCACCAAGTCTTCTGAGGGCCCTACTCTGGGGTGCCAGTTCCATTAGGACAGAAGAGGCCCAGAGCTAAGGATAGACCTTAGCGTCCAGACCCTTCCTAGTACCCAGATCCCAAGCCAGCCTGAAGAGCAGGAACCACAGACCACAGCAGTCAGCTGTCTGCCATGGCAGCCGTTGGAGGGCTTAACCAGTGGCTTAGTTCTCTGAGCCCGCTCTGTGGTTTCCCACACCAAACCACTGATTGCAGACAAAGGGCTGCAAACAAGAGCATGAGGAGCCTCTCCCAAGCTCCCTGTGGGGTCCTCTGCTGCCCAGGTTTGCCTGCCAATCCCTAGGGGTCTCACCTGTCCCAGAAGCAGGGTTGGGGCTCCAGGCTGAGGGCTAGAGAGGCTACTGCTTTGGAACTGAAAGCCCAAGTCACAAGGTGTTCCTCTAAACTACTAATCAGAATACCGTTATCTTGTCTGCTTACCTCCTCTCAGAGACACTTCCTAGCACTACACAGGTTAGTGCCTTTCTTAGAAAGGAGCTCCTTTTACAGAAGCATCTGAAGAGACTCTCCTTCCCAGCCTTGCCTGCCCCCAGCAGTCTCTGCGTACCTGCAACTGCATACCTGCAAAAGCTGGGGCTGTTTATGTCCTGGCTAACCTGGGGATTTGGGGGCACTGTGCTTTTGGCCTCCTCCCAACCTTTGTCCCTCTCCTCTGCATTTAATATCCAAGACACTCCAACACAGCACTCTCCCATGCACCACCCAGGGGAGGGCCCAAGACCCACTTACCCCCTTAAAGAACACGCCATCTGTGTTTTTGCTCACTCTATGTATCCAGGTGAAGGGTATCCTAGACTTGGGAGCCCCTGCACAGTGGGGACAGGCAGGCAGCAGTTTTCTTTACTCATTCCCTTAAGCCCTAACAATGCAGGGAAAAATGGCTTGACAGAGGACATTTGATGCCAGGAATGAGGATGGTTCCAGAAGTCACAGAAGATTGTGTACAGAAGGGGACAGGGAGAGAACTACCACCTGACCTGAAGTAACTGTCCCGGCTTGGAACAGCACCTGAAGCTAGAAGGCATGAGACAAAGGTGAGAAGATCTGGCTCATGCCAGGATACTTGAAGCCTTATTAGTCTGAGCATATGGAAGGTATAGGGATAGGTAGGTTGAGGGCTAAGACTTTCCAGACAGGTTTTCTTTAATGCTAATAAAAAAGTGCTGAAGAATCCTCTCCACCTTGAAGTGTAGAGAAGTATCCAGGTGTACATAATGGGCCAGAGGAAGCTGGAGCTGGGTGCTCCCTGAGGAACACAAGTAACGGTTTAAGGGGCAATAAACTTCCGAACAGAATCTGTTCATTCAGCACGTATTTGAGCACCTTCTAGGTGAAGGCGTGGTGGTAGTAGGCACTGAGGACCCTAATGAAGCAGGTCCTTGCCCTTGGAAGTCCATATTTTCATGGGAGAAACATAGAAATAACAGGCATAATCAACCAAGTGTGGAAAAGGTTACAAGGGAGGTTTGCTGAGAGTCCTTGGGAACCCAGAGCAGGGGGCCCAGGCTGGGACAGAGGAAGGGAAACGGGGAGGTGCTGGTGAGTGAAGAATGTGGGAAGGATGTTTTTAGGCAAAGGACTAAGTATGAGCTTTGAAAGAGTATGTCTGCGTCCAAGAGCTCCAAGTACCTTTGCGGGATATGAGTGGGGCGGAAAGGAATTAGAAACGGGAAATGAGGATAAGGTGAGGTGCAGGAGGAGCCAAATTGCAGGGACTGAGTCCCAGGTACATTCTGAGACACTGGAGAGAAACCTGGAAGTCTCCCGAGGGCCTGATGTTCTCCTGTCCCTTTTGGCACCAGAATAGCAAGTCTTTATTGCTGTCTGGTTAGACAGAAAGCTGTACCTCATGTTGCACACATGTCCCAAACCCTGGCACTCAGTTGGGACACCCATCCTCCCAACTACTAGGCTGATCCCTCCTGGGCAGTGCCATACTCTATCCATACTCCATACTCCACAATAGGAGATTAACTCAGGAAGTAAGAGGTGGAATATGGGAGAGGAAAAAGCAGAATCCAGGGCCAGAAGCTGAGAAAAGAGTGGTTAGGATTGTCAGATTAAACATGGGACAGAGGGGATCCCTGGGTGGTGCAGCGGTTTGGCGCCTGCCTTTGGCCCAGGGCGTGATCCTGGAGACCCGGGATCGAATCCCACATCAGGCTCCCGGTGCACGGAGCCTGCTTCTCCCTCTGCCTGTGTCTCTGTCTCTCTCTCTCTCTCTCTCTGTGACTAACATAAATAAAAAATAATAAAAAAAGAATTCTTTAAAAAAAAAAAAATAAACATGGGACAGACACCTAGTTAAACTGGAATTTCGGATAAACCAATATTTCATGGGGCATAATGATAATAAAAATGTATCCAATTATTTGAAATCCCAATCTAACTGGCACCATTTTTGTTTGCTAAATCTGCCAACCCTGAGTGGTACCTGTCTGCTTGGTATCAGTGCCTCAGTGAAAAACCAGGAGGCAGCCAGAGGAAGAGCTCTAAGACACGGTCACCCTGACTTTGGGCATAGTCTATCCTCTTGGCCTGCTGGCTTGGGGCAGCCATGTCCCCAGTGCCACACGCAAATACCAGGGCTCCAGAAGGGCTCTGGCTGGCAGGAATGCCACAGAAGACAGACACAAGGCAACAAATTATCTCATTTTAAGTTGCAGGCCAGGGACTTGGTATCTTTTAATAAACCAGTCTCTTTGCTTCCAGCCTCTCCCCTGTCCAACTTATCCTAACAGCACTCATTATTCTTCCTTAAGCCCAAATTTAATTCTCACTTTCTTTAAAGTCTTTAGCTTCCCCCAGTGGCTCCAGATAAACAACTCTCCAGCCTGGCATGAAGCCAGGCCCTATACATCTGGCCCAATAGATTTCTTCCAGCTTTATTTCCCTTGATTACTCTCCATTCCAGCTACTAAAACCGGAGTCCTTGGTGTCTTGCAAAAAGATCTTTAACTTCCATCTCTTTATGTCCCCTTCCTTACCTGTAGAAATCTTTCAAGGCGGAATTCAATGGTAATAAATCTAATGCCATCACCTCCATGTTGCCTTCCTTGACTTCCACCTACCCTCCCCGTTCTGGCCTTGTCCCCAGCTAAAAGTTGTAATCTCTAAGTTTTGCCAGCACATTCTCTAGATATTTTTTTAGCCTTTACTACCCTGCAATGCATGTTAATAATCTGTACATTTTCCTCTACTTTCTCTACTAGATTATATAATCCTTGACAGCAAGCAAGAATCAAGTACAGTTTGAATGAATATAAGAAATGAAGTCACAGAAAAGGCAAAACCCACAAAGCAATACCAACAGCTTCATGATGCCACCAGCAGGCAGAGCATTGAGAGGTGAAAGCCTAATCCCTATTCCCTTGTGAAAAGTACTACACTATTGGAAACCTGTAATTTAGGAGATAGGGCAGAGTGTCCTGCAGAAAAGCCTCATAAGAAAAGGGGCTGAGTGACCAAATTTACACAGAGAGCCCACTTCCAATCAACTACAATCAGAGGAGAGAAATTTCTAACCTTTTGCTAAAGTCATAAATGGAACTGTACCATCTGCTTCCTAGGAACCAAAATGTTTGTTCAGAATGTTCCATTCTCCCTCTCCAATTTTGACCCTATGCTAAAAGGCAATGCAGTGCCCAGGAAGCAAGGAGAAAACCACTTAGAAATCACTTTTATTTTTTCATGAATTGAAATAAAACATTTTCAGTGGAAATACACAACTGTCACTGTTAAGCTCCAATCCATCTCTTCATCTTTTTTTTTTTTTTTAAGATTTTATTTATTTATTCATGACAGATGCACAGAGAGAGAGGCAGAGACACAGGCAGAGGGAGAAGCAGGCCCCATGCAGGGAGCCTGATGTGGGACTCGATCCCGGGACTCCAGGATCGTGCTCTGGGCCAAAGGCAGGCGCTAAACCACTGAGCCACCCAGGGATCCCCTCTCTTCATCTTAAGGCTTTCAAAGTACAAGATCTATGAAATTAAATAGGTTGAAACTCACTCTTTAATTCAACCAAACTCTCAGGTGGGATCTAACCAAGGAGGGAAGACATACCAATTGCTCACTCCCCCCTCTAAGCTCTGGGAGGGCACAAGGGCCACACAGCTAAATTCTTCACACTCTCATCTCCCAGGAATACCGGCACTCAAGGGTAAAACCCAGTAACATACAAGTTTCAAACTGTGAGGCCTCAGTGAGTTACTATGGCCAGAATGAGTCCAGAAACCACACAAGCCCTAGATAAGAGCTCTGTCAAAGAAAGCCACGCCTTCAACCTATAGAAGGATGACAAAACCTAGAGGGACACACAACTGCTCAGAGCTTCACCTTTAACTAAGCAGCGCCTCCATGTCTGCCCCACTGCTAAGCTTAAGTCAAAGCTACCTTTCACTCCTTTTCAGGAGATCACATTAATTATCCTAGCAATGGTTTATTTATAAATGTAAAAGATTATTATAAAAGTCACGATCCCACTTGTAAAAATCTTGGAAAATGGAGAAAAGGGCAAAATTACTCTTAATCCCATCACTAATAATGTTAGCCTTCGGTAAATTTTCTTGGTATTTTTACACAGATATAATGTATCATGTTGCTAAGCCACTCACACGACTATTAATACTTTTCTCTAAAAACTTAGAATCAAATATATGCAACCATTTTTTAAAAAATCAAATGAGGGATCTCTGGGTGGCGCAGCGGTTTGGCGCCTGCCTTTGGCCCAGGGCGCGATCCTGGAGACCCAGGATCGAATCCCACGTCGGGCTCTCGGTGCATGGAGCCTGCTTCTCCCTCTGCCTGTGTCTCTGCCTCTCTTTCTCTCTCTGTGACTATCATAAATAAATAAAAATTAAAAAAAAATAAATAAAAAAAAATAAAAAATCAAATGATACTTTCAATATTTACTGGATTATTTTTATTTTCCAATTTTTTTAAAGAATTTATTTGAGAAAGAGAGAGCACAGGGGGGAGCAGCAAAGGGAGAAGCAGGCTGTGGGGCTTGATCCCAGGACCCCAGGCTTGTGACTTGAGCCGAAGGCAGACGCTTAACCACCCAGATGCCCAAATATTTTCTAAAATCCTAACAGCAAAAAGCAAGCTATTGGAAATCTAAATTAAATTAGCTGCCCCACTAATTGTGAGAGTATATAAGAGATTAACAATAAATTCAGTAAGTTACATCACCCCAAAGGAGGTGTTAAATCACATGCTAAACTGCTACCAGTTCAATTTCCAGCTAAACTTTAAATCCTATTCCAAGTTGTCTCACTTAATAGACCTATCAGTTTGGGTGTTTCACTCTCTTCCAGGGAGAAGTGTGAGGAGAATTTAAACAAAACTCAATAAACAGAAAAGTATCAGAGGTGACAGAAGAACTATGTAAGTTTAGAGGCAATGGGGAGAAGAGAGCTGGTGTTCTAATCCACATCTAGACCCCCAGTGCCTCTACTCTGACTCTACCTGCCCTGTTGTCACTAACCTGCTCCCTCCCACAACAACCAGACTTCCTGTAAAGGACCAGTCAATAAGTATTTTAGACTTTCAGGGCTAAGAGGCCAAATTGAGAATATGTACTTATATAACAAGAGAGAAAACAAACTTCCACATTTTTCAATTGATGAAATTCAAAATCTGGTAATTAGCTACATTTTTTGTAGAGGTTCTACTAATAGATTAGATCAGATTTAGGGGGTGGGATCACATTTGCAAAGTAAGGTCCCTTTCATCAAATTGGTTACAAATGTTCACCTGTTAATATGCAGATTCTGTAATAAGATTTTACATATTTCATCTCTGAAAACATCTTTTCACATAGATAGGTACTGCGCCAAATACTGTTATCATTCCACAAGCATGATTTTAATTGAACACATTCTTCTCTTAGAAGACATTTATACAATTCTATTAGAGTCTTGATAGTTGCCTTTTAATCACTTCCAATCAAAGGTTTGGTGTAAACTCCTTAGTTGCACAAATGGATTTTGAAATAAGGAAATTTCTTTTCCATTCACATCAAACAGCAGTATCACTGCTAGAACCATAGTCTGTATTTAGAGATCATATCCACAGTAACTTTGTGTAGGAATGGAGATTTTGTCTTTAACTTTTGACAGTACAAAAAGAAGTACATAAGATAGCTTGACATGACTTATGATTCAAACGTCAGTTGTCAAAATGACTTTACTACAATTTAAGGTTTGCAAAGAAGCTGTCTGCCTTGTAATTTTAGGCTAAAGTCATTAAGAAACTTTATCAAGCCTGCAGCAAAGGCCAATTTCCAAAGCTATTCAGCATTCAGTAATAGTGGTTGAGAATGATGATTCTTCTCGTTCAGAAAAATTTCAACATCAGTCCTAAACTCAGAAAATTACAAGAAAACTTTATCACTGGTAAGTTGTCAAATTATTATGTACTAGGGCATGCCAGAATATTCAGCTTCCCTAACAAAAATTCTTGGAATTGATTATCATCGTGAAGTCCACAAGAGGGAGTGAAGTTCAGTGCTGATTCTAACAGTTCAGTAACATGATAGATTCAAATATTTTTCTGCAAAGTACCTGCTGATGAAGGATATAATGAATAACCACAGGCTTTAAATACCTTACATTTTCACAAGCTTTATAAATTTGTCCAGTTAAATTTTTTCTGTTCCATATATATTCTTACCACCATCACCTGTAACAGATATTAGCAGATCACACTTCAGGTTGTACTGATTTTTTTAAAAATTTATTTATGATAGTCACACACACAGAGAGAGAGAGAGAGAGGCAGAGACACAGGCAGAGGGAGAAGCAGGCTCCATGCATCGGGAGCTCGATGTGGGATCCGATCTCGGGTCTCCAGGATCGCGCCCTGGGCCAAAGGCAGGCCAAACCGCTGCGCCACCCAGGGATCCCTGTACTGATCTTTTCTTAAACGTTTTTGAAAACATTCTCAGCTGTCATTGTTTTAAGTAGACTATTCGTTAATGCTAATTCTTCAGTCACTTCAAACGAGGGATTGATTCTGTGAAGAAACCAACAGTAACAGTGGCATCTGTTGACTCATCAAGAGCCAAGGAAAACCACATGAATTCATCTGCCTAGTGTTTTGACTACTGCTATTCCTCCCAAGGACTTCTACATTTTGAGAAGTTGTTCTTGCCAAAAGGCTAACACTTTTAAACAAGTTTGTTTGCTCTCGACACATTTCTTCGGCATTGTATCAGTAAAAAGCTTTCCTTGTTCAGCTAATTGATGAGCCACTTGGGAAACTTACTCCAGTAGTAGCCTCATCTTCCTTTTTGTGAAGAAATTCTGCTGTGATGAAACAGTCCCTTTAAGACTTCCCTTCCTATGTGCTGGGACTATCGTGGCAACTATTTAGTCTGGTAATGTCGATGGGTCCTCTCAGCACAGCTCTTACTAAGTAAGGATAGCTTTGCCAACTAATTTGATAACAAAAGAATGCACACTCTACTGTGCCCTAAAAACATGACATTCTAAGTCCATTTTTCCTCTTCCTCACTTGTTCTGACATGATCAGTAGGCACTGATAATAAAATAATAAATAAAACATTATGATATGCTGACCCACACAGCACTGGAAACACCGTCACGTTGTACGGTGTCCTTGCCATTTGTAGTACATTGAACAGCAATGCCAAGTGAGGAGAATGCCACATATGGTCTCTGTCACAACTACAGAATCCTACAGTTACAGTGCAAAAACAGCTACAGAAAATATGTAAACCAACGAGGAAAGGGGTCCATTAAAGTTTTATTTATAGATGCTGAAATGTGAATTTCATATAATTTTCATGTGTCATCAAATATTACTGATTCTTTTTCAACTAATAAAAATGTAAAAGCAAAAAAAAAAAAAAAAGTAAAAGCCGTTCTTAGCTTACAGGCCATACAAAGGCAGGCAGGCTGCATTTTGCTCTGAAAAGCTGGTATTCCACAACATACCATAATCCTCCCCTCACATCTCTACACTTTTGATCATATTGCTCCTGGTGTCTGGATCACCCTTTTGGCTTTTTTTTTCCCCCTTTTGGCTTCTCTGCATGAGGATTCCCCGTCCCAGCCCACTGGTGTTAATCACCCTCCTTCCATGTTTCCACTACAAGATATAAATACAGCCCAGAGAGTCCCTACCGCAGTTGATTTCAACTGCTTTGTATGTAGCCATCTCTACACATTTCTGTACCTCTGCAAGAACAGGCTCATAGCAGGTATTCAAAATAGGTCTGTACAAGAAAAAGCAAAGGCATAAAGCGTCACAAGTGGTACAAATCCGGTCCATAGCAGCTATATACTAATCCAGCAAAACAGCTTTGCGCAGTGGCAGTATCGTAGCCAATGAGGTTTATCCGAGGCGCAAATATTGCTAATTGAAAACTAATCCAGCAAAACAGAGAAACAATTCCAACCTCTGATTTACATGCTTCTCCTGGCAATTAATAATCCAGTAGCTTCTCTAGCTATCTTCCCCATAATGTCTGCCCAGCCTTGTTCCTCACCCTGAACACTAATTTTGAGATCAGACTCACACACAGACTAGAAAAACAACCAGGCTTGCTCTATCATTCCTGGGAATGTATACAGATTGCTAGAAATGTATTAAATTCCTTTTTCTGTTTCTTCCAAAAACTAAGGTGTATTATGATGACTATTTGGCAAAAACTGAGTACAAACTAAGGATTTATCAAGAAAAATCATGGATGCATGTCACCAGACTATAAATGGAGAGGGGGAAAAAAACTATAAGAGAAAATACATCTAATATGATTGATTTTATTATTTTTTTAATATGATTGATTTTAGAGGTTATCTAGACTTTTCTTTACTGAATTGTGATTACTTTTAGAGTTAAAAAATTTTTATTGGGAAAGAAATCCACAATATTAATGACAATTTGACAGGGTATCTATACTGATGCAAAATTAAAGATGTTAATAAGCCAAAAGAGTTCCTTTAAAGTTAAGTGAACTGTGGTAAATATTTTTTTAAAGTTAATAACTATTAGAATGTCATCCAGTTTATGATTTGTAAAACCTCATTTAGACACATATGCAGAATGGTTAGAGTAAACAGGCAAATAAGCAATACAGTGACGGCCTCTGGAAAAACAACAGAAGAGATGGTGCTGCAACACCAGATTTGTTAAAGATGTGATGAATCCCAACACACAAAGTGAACAGCAACATGTGAGCCCAACAAAAGGGGACAATAGGCAAGAGACTGAGCCAACTGAAGAAACTCAGATACCCTCTCCCCCCCCCCAACACGGAGACCATGACCCTGGAAGGCCGCGAGGAAGCACCTGCTCCTGGGGAGCCTGCTGCTTCTCCTGGCCAGTCAAATCACTGTTCACAAGCTGCACAAGGAAAATGTGATATGTCTGCATCTCTAATAAGTCACAAATATTCATCTTTATTACAGCTAGTCTCATAAAAACCGAATTTCATCTTTTTCAAGCAATGTATAAGCTTTACCATGGAAACAGAATACAGAATTAAAATGAAAAAAAAAAAAAAAAAAAAAGGTCTTGTTCTTCCAATTTTTTTTTTTTTTAAAGTAAGCTCTAGGGATCCCTGGGTGGCGCAGTGGTTTGGCGCCTGCCTTTGGCCCAGGGTGCCATCCTGGAGACCCGGGATCGAATCCCACGTCGGGCTCCCGGTGCATGGAGCCTGCTTCTCCCTCTGCCTGTGTCTCTGCCTCTCTCTCTCTATCATAAATAAATTTTAAAAAATTAAAAAAAAAATAATAAAGTAAGCTCTAGGGCAGCCCCGGTGGCGCAGCGGTTTAGCGCCGCCTGCAGCCCAGGGCATGATCCTGGAGACCCTGGATCGAGTCCCACGTCAGGCTCTCTGCATGGAGCCTGCTTCTCCCTCTGCCTGTGTCTCTGCCTCTCTCTCTCTCTCTCTCTCTCTCTCTCTCTGTCTCTATGAATAAATAAATAAAATCTTAAAAAAAAAATAAAGTAAGCTCTATTCCTAATGTGGGGCTTGATCTCAGGACTCCAACATCAAGAGTCATGCTGGGGGATCCCTGGGTGGCGCAGCGGTTTGGCGCCTGCCTTTGGCCCAGGGCGCGATCCTGGAGAGCCGGGATCGAATCCCACGTCGGGCTCCCGGTGCATGGAGCCTGCTTCTCCCTCTGCCTGTGTCTCTGCCTCTCTCTCTCTCTGTGACTATCATAAATAAAAAAAAAAAAAAAAATATTTAAGAGTCATGCTGGGACACCTGGGTGGCTCAGCAGTTGAGCACCTGCCTTCAGCTCAGGACATGATCCCAGAGTCCCTGCGCGGGGCCTGCTTTTCCTCCCTCTGCCTGTCCCTGCCTCTCTCTGTGTCTCTCATGAATAAATAAAATCTTAAAAAAAAATAAAATAAAATAACCTACCCATACATGGGATGCCTGGGCAGTTCAGCAGTTGAGTGCCTGCCTTCAGCTGGCACTGATCCTGGAGTCCCAGGATCGAGTCCCACATCGGGCTCCCTGCATGGAGCCTGCTTCTCTCTCTGCCTCTATGTTTCTCACGAATAAATAAATAAATCTTAAAAAAAAAAAAAAAAAAAAAAAAAATATATATATATATATATTTAATCTACCCATATACAACTCCTAGAAAAAAACTGAGCCACAGAAATCATAGATTATGGCTTTTCAAAATCATTTTTAAGGGGATCCCTATGTAGCTCTGCAGTTTAGCGCCTGCCTTTTGCCCAGGGCATGATCCTGGAGTCCTGAGATGGAGTCCCACATCAGGCTCCCTGGATGAAGCCTGCTTCTCCCTCTATCTGTGTCTCTGCCTCTCTCTCATGAATAAACTCTTAAAATATATATATATATATATATTTATTTATATATACTTTAAATATATATATATACTTCTTACAATTTGCTGAAAATCTTTCCTAATTTTTGAAGAACAAATACAAATTATTAGTTCTAGATTTTATATAACGATATAAATACACATTCTGTTTTGATACCAAACATAACCCAGAAACCATACAACTGTGTAACAGTAACCACATTAGTGAGAGTTACTAGAAAATGGCTTTTAAGGTTTTATTTATTTGAGAAAAAGAGAGGAGGGAGAGGAGTAGAGGGGGAGGGAGAGAGAGACTCATGTAAACTAGAAAAAGCAGACTCCGTGCTGAGGGTGGAGCCCAATGCTGGGCTTGATCTCATGATCTTGAGATCACAACCTGAGCTGAAACCAAGAGTCTGACACTCAACTGACTGAGCTACTAAGGCAATCTACTCCCTCTTAAAATTTTTATTTACAGAAAATGTCTTTTAAAAAACAAAACCAAAAAAATAAAAAATAAAAAATAAAAAATAATAAAAAATAAAAAATAAAAAAAATAAAAAACAAAACCAAATAAAGCTAAAATTTGTTAGCAAATATTTGAACAATTCTGAAAAAGCACCACAGAGCTATGGAGATTTGGTTCTCAAATTTCAATTGATCCTGACTTATGACATTCTCTCTGGCAAAAAAGCAAGCTCAGATAGTATTATTCATAGTATTATTCAGTATTATGCATTAAATAAAGAGTCTAATGGATTTGAGTGTGTCTGAACATTTAAGGCAGACTTTGATTCTATAACTGACTTTTAGCCAGAGCACATACAGTAGGATTTTACAGCCAGTATGAACCTCCTGGATTCAATAAAACTGTTCTAACACACAGAAACATACATAGGAACTCACAGTGTGTAAGTCCTACAGGCACTTTGAGAGCAAATGCTTTCAGGGAGAGGAGCCCTGATGGGTAAATGATTGGAGCCCACTCTACTGGGCAAGGTCTGACTCCATCCCAGCCAGGAGAATTAACAAGAGCCAATGATACAATATTGGCAGCTAGTCCTACATGTCCCCCTGATTCCTTTTTTCCAGGATCACACCCTTGCCCTAAGAATTCTGGAACTAGTTAAACAGGAGAAAAAATTCATGGAAGGTTCACTCACATCACAATTGTGGAGAATATATGTGACAAGCACTGAAAACCCTGGTTCATTCTTCCCTAAATTAGGTAACACCTTGACTTGATTCAGTTTTCCTATAAACAGCTGGCTTGAAAAAAAAAAAACAATTTGAGGAATGTTTTAGTATGTAAGTTTGAACTGATGTGTTACTTTGTATATGGTTTTCTGTAAAACAGAGTCTTTGGCCCCATAAAAGCAGATCTGTTCCATTTAGAACTTATCCATCATGTAAGATACAGGTAGTCTGACAGAGACTACTAGAAGAATGGCAACTGAAGTAAAATTTGAATGGATACGGAGGAGAGGAATATGCTCTCTGCAGACAACACTGACCCACATGTGCCTTGGAACTGAAAAATCTGCTTTAGTACAGACATAGCTAAAGAAGGCATCTGGTTAAAGCTGTTGAAGGAGGGCAGCAATGAAACTGAAAGCAGTAAGTGGGCCTTATTCAGATATTGGTAAGAGTGGTACTTACACTGTACTAAATACCATGCACTATTTTAAGCACTTTACAGATACTAACTCATTTAGACCTCATAACAACTCCACAGGGCAGGTACCATGGGTATCCTGAGGAAACTGACATACAAAGAGTAAAGTCACTTGCCTAAGGTCCCACAGCTAGTAAGTGGCAGAGCTGGGCTTCAAACTCAATCAGTCTGGCCCTGGAGTCAGTACTCTTAAACATCATGCTGACTGTTAACTATGCTTTTCTTAATTGAGCTAAAAAGAAAAACAAGAGGAATAGCAAATAAGCATACGTGACTCTCTAAAAGCTGTTCAAGATATGTCAGGGAGTTTTTAACAGGCCATAATTACAACAACCACAAAATGAGTTACTAAAAATAAAAAACAGAAATGTTAACTTTAACATGCTTTACTGAAAATTTAATATTCATTATGAAATACTCTTAGTTCAATTATAAAATTTAAGTTTTGGAGTTTTTTAAAATAAAAAATACAAGTATAGGCTTCTAATTTATGTTATATTTGGATAGATTGATTTACACAAATCCTAATGTGGTGGGCTACCAAATACTTGGTAGCAGTAAATGTCAAAAATATAATGTTCTTACCAGAATTAATAAAAACTTACATATAAAAACTATATTTAAACTGTTAAGTCTCAAAACACCAGGCCAAAGGTTTTTTCCCAACCTCTTCTTTCCTAAACATAACTACCTCTCCTCAATGGGGGTAGTTTTGTGACAAGGCTAAAATTTCACAGGAAAGTGGGCACACCGGCCGTTCCCCTCCTCATTAGAAGTCAACTTGTCAAGACTTACTGTGGCCACATGTGTTTCAAATACTAGTAGGAAACAAATGAGTCGACTTAACACAAAAAGCAAACTGTTATATAAGGGATGAAACATTTCAATAAGC
This sequence comes from Vulpes vulpes, assembly GCF_048418805.1. Taxonomy (NCBI): domain Eukaryota; kingdom Metazoa; phylum Chordata; class Mammalia; order Carnivora; family Canidae; genus Vulpes; species Vulpes vulpes. The sequence continues at coordinate 5,481,426 of NC_132781.1, forward strand.
TCAGATATGACATAATGACACTATCACAGGCCTGAATATCTTCTTTATCTCCTAAATAAGTTGAGCCCCCAACAGGAAAAAGGTCACCTCACAGAGAACGCTATGAGATTTTTAAGTCGCTAGACTCCTTTCCATCTTCTCTTCCTCATCAGCTCTTGATACTGCTGTCAAATTCTACACACTGGCAAAGAAAAAAGGGGTGAAAGTTGAGGGATTGTATAGAGAAATAAAAAATTTGTGATTACTTGTACTAAAATATTATAGCCATTGATATAATTTAAAATGCCTAAAACACATGGCCTGTCCTTAAAGAAATGCCAATGTGAACATTAAAACCACCATAAAATAACTGAGAATGGGATTCATTACATTTCAGCAGAACAGCAACCCTCTATCCCCCACCCACCCTAGGAAGCTCAATTCAATTTTACAAAGGCACTGGGAAAAAATGTGCTTGTTCCTTATAATGGCTGTCAATTCAGAGACTATTTGAAGTACAACTACCAACAACTAGGGAATCTCAAACTTGCTGAGTATTCAGTTCTTATCTCAAAAGCATCTCCACAGACCTAGAACATGGGGGTATTCACCTAGAATGGATACACAGGGACCAAGCCATTGAGAAGGCTAGAAAAGCGGCACCAATGAGCTTTTCACAAACTGTAGGCTTTCCCATAACCAAATGATGCTGCCAATCCCTGAAAGGCCACATGAGTCTGATAGACTGTTATACACTGATTTTTTTAATGCTTTTAAAAAAATAATCAAGATGTAATTTACACAACATAAAAATTTCACCATTTTAAAGTGTACGTCTCAGTGGTTCTTAGTATATTCACCAATGTTGTAGAATTATCACCACTATCTAATTCCAGAACATTTCCATCACCCCAAAAATAAACCCCATACCTATTATCATATGCACTGATTTTACCCATACTTTCTCCGCAGATATCTCTGTGGCCCATGCAGGTATTTTAAGATGGCTGGCTGGGGTGAATCTACACAGTATCTATATGGTAAGAAAACAAGAAAGCTACATTGTCCAGAAGGATACTGAATCCAAATTCTTGGCATTTTAGCAATTACACTAATGTAATTTTTTTATATTGGCTAAGAATGGCAGAGAAACTTACATTCAATATCCATCTTCACTTAACACATTAGTGTGCCCCAAATTCATCCAAGATGTTAAAAGAAGGGAAGACAATCTACTAGGATTAGCCATAACTTTCCATAGTTGCAATTTCAAAATATAGAAGATGCAAATGTGGGAAAACCTCCTTTAGTATCAAGCATAGCTGGATTAAAAAAAAAAAAAACAACAACAACAAAATGAAAAACTTAATCATTAAGTAAATATTGCCCCATTTGGGAAAACAATCCCTACACCAGTCCAGTATTTAAAGTAATGTAACTTTTATCATTCTTGTGACCTAGACCCTCTCCTAACAAGAAAAATAACCTTTAAGCAAAGGTCTGGCAGGAAAGCCTGCAGATGTGTAGTGCTCAGGCTGCTGCAGGGCTCTCATTACCTAAGTGAGCTCATGGCTTCTAAGACACACAGGAAGGAGACCTCACCTTCAGGCATCAGGGTGTTGAAAGCGGGAGGAAGTAGGTCCACGAGGGTGTCTTGCTTTTGTGCACTTATCTGGGGTGCTATTTCCAGAGAAGGAGCTCCTTTATAGAGTGTGCCCAAGATGGATTTCTCTAAGTTGCTCTCAGAGTTGTCCAGCTGCCCTCACCAATAAGTCAGTCTTTGTAGGTTGATAGAAACCACCAGTCAAAGCAGATGCAAATGGATTGTGGGGAAGCCTTCTTTAGTATCTAACATAGCTGGATTAAAACAAAAAAACTTAACCATTAAGCAAATCTTCACTTTAATCATTACTTTCATAGCAAATATCAACTAGGTGCTATGCTTGACTCTACCTTTAGCATGGGCACTTAATTATTAATGGGGATTTTGTGGGCTTGACTGAAGACCACGAGCTCTTAATTTTTGTGCTGTAAGAAATTAGTTCTACTTGATAAACAAGTAAACAAGATCTAGAAATATTTATTGGTAATTTAACTCATGCTTGTTGAGGTTGCTTAGCAACACTTCCAGTGACTTCTGTTGTGCAACAAGTTGTACTCTAATAACGTATTTACAATTTTATTGCAATTTGCAATAATGACTTAAATACAGTTTCATTTCCTGGATTTTCCAAAACACAGTCAGATGCAATCAAGTAAAGTTCATGACATTTATACAATGTACAAATTAACAAACTTGCCTCCAAATAGTTGTCTATGGAAGAATTGCTACAATATCCCTGTTTAGAGAAGCCCAGGGAACAGACCTAAATTTTAAAAAATGACACTTGGCTAGATGAGGCTATAAAACACTTATTCTCTGTCTACCCATAAGAAATCACCCAGTGGCCAGATAACTCCAAAAAACCTTCACTAAACTGGAATTCATTTTCCTTTACCTCAAGAGCATTAAGAAGTCTGAGAATCAACTGCAGGCGAAGGAATCCAAAAATGATCTGACGTCTTTAAGGCTTACATCCTCTTATAGGATCAAAATAATGAGGCAGAAACTAGGTTTTTTTGGTGACCTTTCAACTATATATTTTTAACAAAATAATTGTTATATAGTAAAAAGTCCAATCAGCTAAATTCGTACATACATTTTTGAATGTAATTACTCCAAAATTTCCTGTTCTTAAGTCTGTTTTTCTAAAACTCTTCTAATACGATATATAAGATGGACTTATAAGTGGATGGACTTACAAGTGGATTAATTTCTATCTTTGTCAAATAAAAGGACAAATTACCTAGCAAGATGTCAGGTGGTTCTTGTACTGGAGGAGGACTAATACATGCATATTATCATTTTACTACATGCTAATCAAATACTTGGAGCTGAACAACAGAAGAAATTTGAATATAGCCATTTTCTAAACAGTTGGGATTCCTCAGGTCTAGCACAAGTGTCTACTACACCAATTTGCTGAAAGGATTATTTCAAAGTTTTTCTTAAAGCAAGATTATTCATGAGTTTAGAAAAAAAAATATCCTTCAAGCTATGTTATGAATAATCCTCTTGGTTTAAGAAAAAAAAGAGCTCAAACTCTAGGACTTTATTTGTGGGGCAAGAAGGCAAGCTTATGGAAAGGCAATTATTTGTTTTTGGTGGATTGTCTGCCATTATGATGAGTGCCATCCAATTTTAAAAATTCCTGTTTAAGTAATCTCTACAGCATACGTGGGGCTCAAACTCATAACCTCAAGATCAAGAGTCAGATGTTCTTCTGACTGAGCCAGCCAGGTGCCCCGAGTGGCACTCAATTTTAACAGATTTTTGGATTATGGCAAAGATTACTGCATATCTCATAATCTCCTATAATATCAGGCCCCAAAAATACACAAAATGTGATTTATATACAAATCTTAAAAAGTAAAAAAAATAATAACAGGTAAAAAAATACAGACATTAAAAAAAAAGGGGGGGGGTCCATATCTGTATTTCACAATGGGATCAATGCAAAATATAAAGCCATATTCAGACTGGTACAAATTCTGGAAATTCAGAAGGGAGAATTTTTAAAAATGCTAACCAGCTCAAAATTTTAAAGTAAATATTAAAATCAAAATAAAAATATTCCTGTGGTCTAACCCCCAAAGGTAACAAATGAGTTCACCTTAAAAAAAAAAAAAGTGCCATTAAGTATACAGGTGCCATCATCTGTATCTTCAAACTCCCTGTTCCTAAGAGCAGGGATGACCAGGGAATAAAGTTTTCCAAAAACATCACAGCTTCCGAATGCCCATAAATCTACCAAGGAAGATAACGGATGCCTATCTCTGATTTTTGGATAAAAACAAACATATACGCAAATGAACACTTAACAGGAAATAAAAAGATGGGAACACCTACAACCTCCAATCACCCAATCAAGCTTGGGCATTCATTCCCTCTACTTCTGTTGATTACTAAGCCACCTCCAGAGCCAAGACTGATTACTCTGCACTTACCCCACAAGCAATGGAAAGACAGATTTTGAACAAATGAGCATCAACAGCACAAAAACTCAGATTTTAACATTTACATGGAGGTCGACTTGCTTCATCTGTCAGTTCGAAATGGCAAGAAAACCCTTCTCATACAGATTCCACGGTCTACTCGATGACAGCACGACATACAGAGGTTGCTGACACATGAGCCAAAGTGTTCTACGTATCTCACTGTGAAAAATATGAGCTGAGCAACCAGAGATCGTAAAGAAGTCCCAATTACGGGCAGTTGGCAGACTTTCCCATCAAAACCCATACTGCTGCTTCACCACAGCGTGCAACTGACGGGACTCCTCACAGTGTCCTCTGAGGTGAGATCATTTCACCAAAACCGAGGGAAGGATGGCAGAAAGACCTTCAGGTGAGAAAAGGACCCGCAAAGCAGTGGCCACAATAGAAGAGGAATAGTTAACACGAGGCAGGCTGTAGCCCAGAAAAAAAGCTTCAAGTTCCTTCAACCAATGGCAGGGAATCTCACAAAGAAACCAATGCGCTTCCTAAAAGCCGTGTCCCCCAATCCCAGAACAGCTTCCCAACGGGGCTTACTTCGGTGAGTGACAACCGGGAGCTCCTCCTGTCTAGTTTTAGTTCCTTCTACTCCACCAGAGGAGGCTTCCTGCTCTCGGCTCACCGGGCGGCAGGACCGGGGGGCAAGCCTCAGGTCCACCTGGGGTTCCTTCTAAACACGCACAGCACCTGGGAGCCCCAAGCGGACGCGAGGCGCTCGAAGAGCGTGGGGGGTGGGGGCGGGACGGGGACCAACACTGCTGAGGAGGAGGGCAGGCCTCTGAGCCTGCCGCCCCCCCCAGGGCCCCAGCGCTAGGTGGTCCCTTAACGCGCCTCCAGAGAACACGAGGCGGCGGCGCCGGCGACCCGCACTCCGACGCGCGCGGAGTCCCGGGGAGGGCGTTTCCGTCTACGGGACCCCCGCGGACCCCATCGCCCTCGGGGTCCCCGACTCAGGCCGGGCCCGCTGTCCCAGCAAGTTCCCAGCCAGAGGGGGGCCTCCACCGACATACGGGGCTTCGGGGACACAAAAGGGCTCCCGGGCTCGGAGCGCGGGGGGGCCTGACAGGACTTCGCGGCGGCTCGAGGGCAGGCCCCCGAGGCACTCATCCCGGCTGCGCGCCGGGGCCGCTTATCGCCCCGCCAGGGCCTGATACTGTGGTTTTCACGGTCTGAGGAACAGTTAGGCCTCACAGGCCTGGCCTGGGATGTGCGCTCTCCGCACGCTCGCGCTCCCGCCTTCCCCACTCAGCGGCCGGGCCCGGCTTTCCCGCCCCACGGCCCGGCCAGGGGTTGGTGGCAGTTGGGAGGCAGTTGGGACCGGCCCCAGCAGGTTGGAACCGGTCTGGGCCGGGCCGGAGGAGGAAGGGGGGAGGGAGAGGCCGCCTCGCGCTCTCCCTGCGCGCGTGACTCACGCTGGCCGCTGACGTCAGGCGTGCGCGCGCGGCGGGGGGGGGCTCTACGTACGTGTAGTGCTGCGGTTTCTCGGGCTGTGCCTGCAGCACCTGAGCGGTAGCGGCCGGGGGCGCCGAGGAAGCTGCGGAGCCGCCGGGCCCGGGGCCCTTCGACATGGTCCTGTCTTCCTGCCTCTTCGCCGCTCCCCTTTTATTATTCAGTCTGCGCGGTCCGCGCCGAAGACCGAGTGCGCCTGCGCCGCGCCACGAGAACGTGAAGACCCCCCGCACGGCAGCAAGGGTTGCTGGGAGTTGTGGTCCTCGGTTCGGCTGGAATTTTACCGTCGGCAGAGGGTTGCTGCCAAAGGAATGGACCACAATACCCAGGGATCCTTGCAGTCGGTGTCCCGGATGCTGAGGTCCCGCCACGGCTTGTGGGGATTGCAGTCCCGCCGCGTTTCTTCTTCTTACCAGTGAGTTTCCAGTTTCGTAGAGGAGCTTTCCTTGAAACTGGAGCCTCTGGAGTGGAAGAGGCCCAGAACCAGAGAGGCCCTAAGGACTTATGTGAAACATTCCAAGTGTAATGTCACCACCAACAGTGCAGTAATTATCTCACCACCAGACTTGGTAGAGCTTGGGTTGAGTTCTGATGCGGGTCCCAGCAGTGCTTCAGAATCTGCATCGTCCGTTCTTAGCTCTGGGCCTTTGTGCTGCGGGCACCTGCAGTCCATGCCTGCGGCCAGGCTAAGTGGGAAGGCATGGAGGAGTGTCCGCCTCCTAGAAGTCAGCTCGAGGAATCTTCGCTAAAGTAGAGCCACAGGACACAACACTCTGTTCCCGCGTCTTTGCCGAGGCGCCCCATAAACCTTCACCAGCCCTGACACCCAGAGCTCCCACGACTTGGGCCGCTTCCCAACTCGACACCTGGCCTGACCGACTTGTTTCCAGCACGTTAGGGGCCAAGGACGAACTTAATCTCTGTCTAGAATAGTCTCAGATACACTGGCAAGTCGGAGGGGTGTGGAGAAGCGTCGCATGGCGTCGAGAGGCAGAGCCTGGGTTTGGGTAAGGGGTGCAACTTAAAATCCAACGCAGTTGCCTGCTCTGGACGCCAGCTTTTCTGTGTTTTCCAACCCCGCTTCCCACTGACGGGGCCAAGTGCTTCATTCTTTGGTTTTAGTCCAATTATTCAACCTCCTAACACACACACACACACACACACACACACACACACACTCCGAGATCTAGGCGTTTGGTCCTGTGAGCTTTACAAAGTTCTTCATAAGGATATTTGTCATTGAATTTCGTTTTCCATAATGAACCTATTTAAGTCCATTGTTTTTAAGACTGATTCGTATTTGATTAGATGGGTTGACTAATGATTGTCACGTTAATGAAAAACATTCCCAGTAACCTCAGGGGTGAAGGAAGGAGGAGTGAGTGGAAAATTGTTAGTGTTTAAGAATGACATTTTATTTAGTTCGAGTAACCTCACATCAGAAGCCAAGTTGTCAGCCTTACAAAGTTGAGAAACTGGTATTTCCTTAACAGGCCAAATCAATTGTTTAACCACTAGGGGCATGTGAAGATGAAACATTCCAAAAGGACAAATAAAAGTTGTAGTGTATTTGCTTTAACCCTGTTATTAAATCCAAGTAATTGATTTATATGTTGTGCCTGAAATAACCGAGTGTAATTTGAATGAAGAAATACAGCTCCTAGCACTAGGCTTTGAATAAGTGTATAGCATAAGCTTCAAGAAGGAGTGTGTACTGGTAAAATTGGAAGATGATATCATCCAAACTGTTTAATTTACAAAAGAAGAAACTGAAACTCAGAGAAGTAACTTGCAGGAGTTACTCAGCAAGCCCATGGCAGAACAGGAACTAGGACAGTAGTCTACATGCTGCATCACATTCTACATTGTTTTGATTGTATAAACATTTTTAGTTCTTTCCCATTTCCTGGTTGCTTTTCCTCTCCTGCACCAACTTAGGAAAAAGAAAAACGGGCCTGCCTGCCGAGTAGGAAGGACAAACTATTCCCATTAATTGCCCTTTAAGTCCAAATCTATACCTAGTTTCTCCTGGAGCATTTAGTTCTCCTCTAGTAATTAGCCAAACTGCAAAAAGGAAAACAAAACTGGAGTGTCTGTCCTCTGGAGGCTTGGGACAGACAGGTTTCCAGATCTTTTAGAAAATCGTTGGAACACAAAGGGGTTGTTAACTTAGGATCCCATTCCTTTTCCAGGCCATCTGGGCAGTCAAAAAATGTTAACAGGGTATTTTTCTGGTTTCATCTCAGAACATTTGAGAGTCTTTTGTGTGGGATCTAACCAGTGCCCTGATCCTTAGCTTTACACAGGTTCTGAGGACAAGGCAAGAGCCTCCATCTTGGTTTCTCAGCATCACATGAATGAAACAGAAAACTTAAGTTTTCCCCTTCTGTAAACTTTGGGCAGAAAGCAGAAAGTAATTATCACATAAAAGTTTAGATGTCTGATAATTAAATACAAATTGTGCCCTGTTAAGGTTGAGAGGGCTGGGGGCAGCCCCATTGGCACAGCAGTTTGGCTCTGCCTGCAGTCGGGGGCATGATCCTGGAGACCCTGGATCAAGTCCCACGACGGGCTCCCTGCATGGGGCCTGCTTCTCCTCTGCCTGTGTCTCTCATGAATAAATAAAATCTTAAAAAAAAAAAAAAAAAAGGTTGAGAGGGCTGAAATGAGAGGAATTTTGATGCTGGAGATAAAGTCAAAGACATTTTTGTCATAGCAGCTGTTTCATATTGTACATTTTCCCCCTCCCTATTGATACTGAGAGCAGCCCTTCGATGTTACAACTAAATTTCTGAGGTATTTGTATTTGTATGTCATAATTATCTGAGTTAAAATCTACCCGTACATGGTTTTGCTACTTCTTAATTTTGATAATTTAAAATATTCAGTGGGGGAAAAAAATTCAGCAAACCCAGAGGAGGAACTACAGAGTAAAATACCCAAAGCTCTATTTCAATTTTCTGAGCTTTGTTTGGTTGGTCTTAAACTTAAGCCTGCTTTGGTATTTTATATACCTGTGTCATCAAGAGAACTGAACATTACAATCCATCAAAGACATTTATTTAGGCAAAGGTAGGGATTACCATTTTTATATATTTGTCATGTTTCTTAGAAATAATACCTACTAGAATACATCGTTAAATACAAGGGCTTGTATTTAATTTCGTTTTCTTTCGATTATTCTTTACGGACGTGCAAATGCTATCCTAGCACTATTTCCATTCTGGCTGTAATCATTTCATTCAGTTAAATTACATAATTTAAAAATATGTTGCTTAGTAGGTTGTTTCAGCTATTGAAATCACAAAGTATTTTGTGATAGCCTAAGAACGTACAAAACAGTACTTACAAAATCATTTATTGACATTTTTTTCCTTTTATCTAATATTTACTCCTACCTACACTAGCATACAAAAGAACTGATTTTTGGTTAAAATGTGTATGCTTGATATGTAAAATACGTGGTGGTGTAATATGATTTGATGAATTCAAATTCTCTTTTACACCATGTACATAACCATCAAAATGTGAAAGTAAATAATCACATGGCACTCATTTTATTCTACATTGGAAAATATTTACAAGAATTTCCTTGAAGGAACCTCTCCTGCATTTTATCAGCGAGATGCGAATTTGGGTAGGCTCCTGCCCGTCCGGACCCTGTAGTCCTGATAGAGACCTATGTGAATCATTTGCATTGACTTTCTATTGTAGAGCTTTGGAACCAAGGGAAGGATCCAAACATAGCTTCATTTTATCCAATCAGAAGAGCCGCTTCGTGCTAATCGCTGATTCGTCCATTCCTCTTTGCATTTATCCAATCATCAGGCCACTTTAACAGCCAATCAGCGGCCTAGATACCCACCAATCCGGGAGCGGGGCCGAAGCACGGCCTTTGTGTCGGGGATGTCAGCGCGTCGGCGAAAGCTCCCGCCAATAGAAAAAGTCGTTGGTGTATGCAAATGAAGTCCCTATGACGTAGAGACGCAGCGTGAAGCGTGGGTATAAAAGCGGAGGCAAAGGGGGGGTTTGGAGCATAGAGCGGTTTGGTCGTTCGTTGGCGGGTCTTCTTTTCTTTGCTCGGCGCCTGCGGCTCTTCATTGGGCAGCAGCAGCGGCGCGGCAGTCGGAGGAGCGGTCTAAAACTTCAGCATTGGGTAAGCATTGGCGGGTCTGGTCGCGGTTCGAGGCCCCGCCGGCCGTTGATGCCGGGGGCCGCAGCCGTTGGAAGCGGAGTGCTGGCTGGTGCGGGCTGCTCGGGCCGCTGGCGTCGGGTGTGGGCCCCGGGAGGTTTTCCCTTGAGGCTTGGTTCCGGAACCGCCTCTCCACCTCCTTCCCTGTGGTGATTCAGAGGTCCCGACGTCGGGTTCCGGGCAAGCGGGGCCTCCGCCCGTCGAGGAGGGGAAGTGACTCCTCCCCGCGCCCCCCCTCCCGGGGGAGGCTGCTGCCGCTCCTCGCCGCCTGAGTCATTAGGGGAGGGGGAGGAGGCGGCGGCCCCGGGCCATCTGCCGCCGCGGAGAGGCGGGAGGGCAGGGGCGCCGAGCCCGTCTCCCCCTCCGCCCGCGGGGGGCGAGCGCCGCGGCCCCGGAGTCACAGATGTCTTCCTTAGGTAAAAGAAAATGGCCCGAACCAAGCAGACTGCCCGTAAATCCACGGGTGGGAAAGCGCCCCGCAAACAGCTGGCCACTAAAGCCGCCCGGAAAAGCGCCCCTTCTACCGGCGGGGTGAAAAAACCTCATCGCTACAGGTAGGCGAGGCGGCAGGAAAACAATGACCGGGCGGCGCGCGGCCCGCGCGGGAGCGCGTCCTGGGGTTGGCGCCGGGCGCTGTCCGTCCCCGGGTGTCCGCTCACACTCCCCTGCCCGCTCACTGCAGGCCTGGGACCGTAGCCCTTCGGGAGATCCGCCGTTACCAGAAGTCCACCGAGCTTCTGATCCGGAAGCTGCCTTTCCAGAGGTTGGTGAGGGAGATCGCCCAGGATTTCAAAACCGATCTGAGGTTTCAGAGCGCCGCCATTGGCGCGCTTCAGGTAAGGCGAGCGCGGCCGTTTAAGGTCGGAGGGCTCGTGCGTGGCTTCCCCTCCTCGAAGAGAGTTTAATAGTGTGGCTCTTGTCCTCAACAGGAGGCCAGTGAAGCGTACCTGGTGGGTTTATTTGAAGATACTAATCTGTGTGCCATCCACGCTAAGAGAGTCACCATCATGCCCAAAGACATCCAGTTGGCTCGCCGGATACGGGGAGAGAGAGCTTAAGTGAAGGCAGTTTTTATGGTGTTTTGTAGTAAATTCTGTAAAATACTTTGGTTTAATTTGTGACTTTTTTTGTAAGAAATTGTTTATAATATGTTGCATTTGTACTTAAGTCATTCCATCTTTCACTCAGGATGAATGCGAAAAGTGACTGTTCACAGACCTCAGTGATGTGAGCGCTGTTGCTCAGGAGTGACAAGTTGCTAATATGCAGAAGGGATGGGTGATATTTCTTGCTTCTCATGATGCATGTTTCTGTATGTTAATGACTTGTTGGGTAGCTATTAAGGTACTAGAATTGATAAATGTGTACAGGGTCCTTTTGCAATAAAACTGGTTATGACTTGATCCAAGTGTTTAACAATTGGGGCTGTTAAGTCTGACCATACATCACTGTGATAGAATGTGGGCTTTTTCAAGGGTGAAGATACAAGTCTTAACCACAGTGTAACTTACAGTTTCCTTAAAAAAAAAAAAAAAAAAAAAGTAAACCTGGCAGCTATAGAATACACTATGTGCATTTATAATAGCTATTTTATATATTGTAGTGTCAACATTTTTAAATTAAATGTTTTACATTCACATGTGGTGGGGAGTCTTGTCATTAAGGTGTGTGTAATTTAAAGTCCAGTTGGTTTTCTAACTAGACTGCACTTGTTTTCATAATAGTAAAATGCTTTGCAAATTATACCTTGCATAAGTCCTCATTCTACCACATGTTAACTAATCCTCTAGCTGATTAATGCAAACACTAATGGGGGGATTTTATTTATAAGGGCTCTAGAATATAATACAAGTTATTCACACCAGCATCATCTGTTACTAATTCTAAACTAGTTAGTGCAGCTTTTCTTTGTGTTGTGGTTGGTCTCATAACTAGGTTGAGTTTTTCTCTACCAAGAGGGAAACAATGCCGAAGTTCTTTTCCTTGTGGAGTTTGTATTATAATAACCCTTAGAGTAAACTTGCTGTGGGGGAGGGGCACACAACTCCAGCTTTTTTTGAACCTCTGCGGGTTAACATGGTGTCGGGTTAGGTTACATCTGATACATGATCCTGGGAAAAATCACTTTATAGAGATGGCCTTTCCAAGTGGTTTTAAAAATTATCCTTCTATTGAAGTCTTCTAGGTCAATTATGTATGTTGACTAAATTTCCAAATAAACTTGTTTATTCAACTAAGTGTCAAAAACCTACATTGAATATACAAAGCTTGAATACATCCATCATTTAGATTCTTTGTATCTGGAGGTTTGAGCTTAGTTATATCTGGTTTTGCTTGGTAGATGAACCATTTATACACAAAAATAGTTTATACAAGTTATTTTAACACAAGTCCTCAAGTACAGGACTCTTTGTTGGTCTAAGCTGCTTTTTTCAGTATGAAGCTAGTTTTCTTGACCAGAGATGGTCCATTGTATGCGTAGTATCTAGATGTCAGCAAGACATGGGCACAAGAGCCATGGTTCTCAGATAAGCATTCTGTGTGTTTGATAGCTGTAGAAAGATAGTTGTGCCCTAATAAAGTAGCTGTTTTTGTTTTTTGTTTTTTTCAAAGTTTGGTTTCCTATTCAAGGGACTTAGGCAAGCTGGGATAGGCTTGATTTTTGGCAAATAATTGAGCTTTCATGGGTCTCTCAAGGGTGGAGTCGAATATATAATGTGAACTGGTTTTCTAGAAGATTCACCATAACCAGCTCTGGAACAGTGACTTCCCAGTTCTGATTATCTCAACATAGTGCTTCTGAAGGACATTGTGATCTTCGACGTTGGAACGTGCTGTTGGAATACCTGGCAGTGTCAGTACAAGTAGACTTCACTATGGTAGTGGTAGTTTATTGAATTTACTAGCTGTGATAACCCAAATGGGGTGAAACTTGAATCTTCTCCCCCCAGCACATCTTCCCTCCATCCTGATGTAGAGGTTTGTGGGTTTTATTGGGCAGCTGGGAATCTGCTGCTTTAAATAGTGCAGCTTGTGCTTCCACACTTTGAGCATACTTAACCCAGAAGGCAAAAATATCTTTTGGTTCTAGGAAGCTGCCCACACAGGATAACCCTGGGTTTAGGTGATGGAATAGAATCTGTAAGGAGAAAAGCAAAAGCTGGAGCTGATGAAGGTATCCTGTGCCCTTGATGGATGAGACAAAAATAAAGTTTTTGAAGTTGAGACTATTTGATCTTGTTAATGGTCTTCATTTGAGTTGATAACCTTTCTTTCACAAATAAAATTTCTGTGGGGAAATGCTGGAAAGTTGCCTTCTGACTTTTGCTGGGGGTGGGGGAAGTGCATTCAGTAGTGACAGGACCCTTATTCTGAAAGGTGATAGGTGTCACAGTTTGCTCAGGATAGTGGCAGGTGATGCCTGTTGAACCTGTGTATTAGTGCATTTCTTGACTATCAGTGGACTTGACTTGGGCTCTGTTCGGTTACCAGGAGATTCTGAAGCAAGCCATTGCTCTTGTCCTGTGCCCTTCAGAAGGTAGTTGAAGGGCCAAGGTGGTTGTAAATTGTTGGCCATGAGCCAGGTCCACCTTCAGTGAGCGTGGCCACCATTGCTCTCCCTCCACATTTGCTTGTCCTGTTTCCCCTTTCACTCCCCCTTTCCCTTGCTTGGCAAGTTACACTTAAAGTAATTGTGGACCTGTGGCCCCATGCTGCTGGGTCGGTGCAGTATCTTGCTTCATCCCCAAACTGTTCATGTTCAGTGTGTAGACTGGATGATTTAAGCAACACACAGAAATTACATCCTATTTACAAAATTTAAGGTGGTATCAAAGGAACCTAGGGAGGCAAGTGCTTCAAACCTGGCATATTTCCAGAGATCTGCCTTATATAGACTTAACTGGGCTCCATCACACCCCCAAAAAGAAGGAAGAGCAGGTCCGGGAGAGGCCTGGCAAGGGCCACCCCATGCCCCTTGCCAGGCCTCCCCAACCCCTTAGGGGCCTCTGCTGCCTCCCAACTGATATCTCAGTGTAGGGGAACGAGCTCTGAGCCCGCTAGCTGGACTGGAAATATACTCTTTCCCACTCATTCATTTCCTCAGTCATTTTTCAGCTGTCTCTGAACAGTGGTCTCTCCAGGGTTCCCCCTTCTTGGCTCCTTGCAAGCACTGCTGCTTGCCTGGTGTCAGGCATTGGGCCTGGGGTCTGTGCAGCAGTTGGAAAGCAGGCCCTGCTAAATCACTTTCAGGTGGGGTAGTAGAGGGCAGACACAGGCCAGTTAGCTGTCTGCCATTGTGTTGGCAGGAAACAGGTTTGCCCTTCAGTTACTGAAGGTTGGGGCCAGCCTATAAACAGCCCAGGGCCGGAGATCAGAGCGTCAGACCTATGGTCAGCCTAGCTGCCTCAGAGAAGGGCGAGGTGTGCGGTTGTCACCACACCCATCTGCAGCTGTTGTCTCACTGGCGGTGCTGTGGTCCCCCAGGCATGAGAGTCTTGAGTCTCCACCCTGCACATCCGGTCCCCACCCTACTTCCCCATCCCTTGGGTTGGAAGCGCTTCATAGTCACCTCACTGAGGCGATCACAGCCTATGTCCCTCAGTCCCCCCAGCTGAACTGGCTGGGCCTTGTCTGGGCCCCACATCCTCTTCCTTCCTTCAGCCCAGTGGTGGTCCCATCTGCCCCTGTGGTTCCATGGCTCAGGGATGTCCATCCAGCTGGGCTTGGCTTTTGGCCAGGAACTTCAGCACAAACAGCTGGCCTTCCAGCTGCCTTCCTGAGGGCAGGGCTAGGGGAAGGAAGGAAGAGCCAACTGCCTGCCCAGGCTGCTAACCCAAATCCTACACCAGCCCCAGGGAGAAGGCTGAAAGTACCCTCTTGGGCCAGGTGGCTGGCCTTTTGGCTCCCTGACTCCTTTGTCAGCACGTGTGGGGAATGAGCAAGGCTGTTGGTCGAGGTGGGTACAGCTGGGACAGCTTTGAGTTTATACGTAGAGGGTTGTGCCGTGAGGCAGGGCCAGAGCCTGACGTCCCCTCCTGGAGGTGCCTGTTCACAGGGGCTCTGCTAACTGCCCAGTAGCCCCTGGCAGTGAGGGGTCCCACCCACACACCACTGTTGTTCCAAGCAGACTCATGGGACTTCTCTGTGATGTGCCCCTGCCTGTTCTGGGGTCCTTACCTGAGCATCATGCCCAGCTTCTGCCAGGGGCCAGGATTGTCAGTCAGGCACACCTGGGAACAGCATTTCTTAGCCTTCTCCCCTGACCAGAGGACCCTCCTCACACACCATCACCCTTCCCCATGGAGGAAGCGAAGAGTTCTGCAGTCACCCCCTCTACCAAGGAGAGGGGGCTTTGGTAAGGCTGTGGTCCCTGGAGGGGTTGGTTATAAGGTCACACATGACTTGGAAAGGGTGCCAGGGTCTGGGTCTTCCCTCCAGCAGCTGCCAGCTCTTGTTCTGAAAGCTGCAGGTCTGGAATGCACACAGTAATGGAGGGTGGGCAGAAAAGGAGAAGCCCATCTCACCACCAATACTACCGACCAGAAGGGCTCCGGGAAGGCAGGCTGGTGGGCTTAGGGGGCTTTAGGTGGCCTTTTGCGGAGGGGTGTGTGAGGGACCTTGCAGTTCCCTGTGGAGGTGGTACCCGGGCTCCGTGAGCCCCCACTTCCCTCCTGCCTTCTCTGTTGGACATACTGGGCCTCGGGACCTTTCTTCTAAGCTCCTCACTGCTTGGTACTGAGCCAAGAGCATCAGCAGAGGGAAAGGAGGGAATTGGTTCCAAGGCCCAGGCACCATAGGCCTGAGGGTCTTGCTCCAGCCTGCAGCCCTCCCCCTCCCCAGCACCATACCTTTGGGCAGTCTCAGTCCTCATGCCCACCCACTACAGCCTGGAGGCCTGGACCAGCTGCAGTGACCAGTGCGAGGTGCAAGAAGACATGACTGTTGCCCTACACTGTCCCCTGCATCCTGTGAGTCTGGATTTCTCCCTGGCCATTGGCATGGTGGTCATCAGCCTGACGGGCAGGAACTTTGGGGACATGGTGCGGGCACCAAATAAACACAATGCCTGAAGCTGGCCCCTCCAAGCAGGAGCATCCGAGGCCAGGGAGGGACAAGAAGCTCCTGGCACTCTGAAGCAAGGCCTGAGCCCTGCCTGCTTTTGGAGTCATGCCTGGCACACAGCAGAGGCTCCGGACTTGTCTGCTGAGCAACCTGGATGGCTCTGGCAGCCCCATAGCACAGCTGGCTGGATCTGCTCCTGGCATGGGTGGCAAAGAATCAGCCCAATACCCAAGAGCTTTGGTTACTGGCCTAGCTTCTGAATCAGGAGTGTTCCATGTAGAAACGGGCTGCTGTGGCTTCAGAGAGCAGCTGCCTGCCCCCTCTCACCCAATCCCTTATTTGAATCTGAGCTTTCTTACTTTCTTTTTTTTTTTTTTTTTTTGAATCTGAGCTTTCTGTCTTCACACCTTAGTATGCAGGAGCTGAAGCCGGTCAGGATGCTCCGGGGGACCAGTTGGTGGCTGAGAGGGCAGGCTCAGGGGCAGCGAGGCTCAGGTTTGAGGCCCAGCTGTCCCATTTGGATGAGTTCCTTTACCCATCTGTGCCTCCCTATCTGTAAAACGGGAATAAAAACAGTTACTACCTAATAGGCTTGCAAGGATTTAATGAAATAATCTGTGCAAAGCCTGGTGACTAAAAGTATTTGACAACGGAAGTAAAGGGCACTGGCCAATCAGAACACAGCCTGGGAATAAACAACCAGCACTGCAGTACAGGCGACTGCAAGCTCCATATCAGTATTATCCGTATTACAGAAGCTATTATCATGAATATTACAGAAGGGCCAAGGGGGTCCAAATCAGGAGATAGGTCAACCCTCTGGGAAGAACCAGAAAAGCATCTCCCAGAATGAGCGAGAGGATGGGCCATCTGCAGAAAGCAAACATTTTCGGAGAAGGTGTCTATAGATATTAGCATGGAAGATGTGCACCCAGGTCCCGTCGGGGAGCCAGGCTGTGATTGCAACAAGCAGTCAGAGCTACAGGGAGCCCAGAGACCTCAACTGCATGAAGAAAACCTGGGTCTAGCAGGGAAGATCCAAGGGCTAAGAACTGGACACAAGGATAGACAGACTCCAGTAGAGAAGAGGCACTTTTATTATTATTTTTTTTATATATATTTTTATTTATTCATGAGAGACAGAGAAGGAGGCTCCATGCAGGGAGCCCGATGCCTGACTCGATTCTGGGACTCCAGGATCATTCCCTGGGCCAAAAGCAAGCACTCAACTGCTGAGCCAGCCAGGCGTCCCAAGAAGAGGAACTTCTAGAATGCCAGTCCTCAGTCAGGAGCCAGGCCTCACTATAACCCGTTTGTGCATCAGCAACCTCTCGGCCTGCCTCAGTCACTGGGCTTCTGGCCAGCATGGTGGAACTTCCATCACTGGATAGTGTATCCCCGTGGTGGGTGACCCTGGGAATTCTATCATGATGCCTCAGTCCTGCGTGACGGTTGGCTCTGGCTGTGCTGATACTAGTGAGTTTTTCAGCCAGCAGAGAAGAGGACAGACCTTGGGATGCAGTGTCCGCATTAAGGTGTCATCTCTAAACCCCTGCCCCACCCACCCCAATCCCATTTTATCTGGCCAGGAAAATGGGAGGGAGGGTCAAAGGTCAGAGACAGACTTCCTGCTGGACAAATTTCATGTAACATGCTGCACGGGATTAAAAAACTGAGAGTAAACACATCTTCCAAATAAAATCAATGTTTCAGAGTTCATCAGTGAGCAAACAGGAGCAGGCCCCCTGGTGAAACCCGGTTCTCCAAGAACAACTAAAACAACACCAAGGACAAACATGGGGCAAATGGATGTGTTTTCAATCAAACTGAAACAATAGAAATACAAGGAGTATAGGCTTTACAGGGATTAGGACTCCTCCTCTCTCTCTTTACTCAGAAAGCTCTTTCCTCCTCCAGCAGAGCACTTAGCCCCAGGGGGCCAGATTGTGTCTTCCTCTCGCCCAGAGCATGAGAGCCTGGGGCTCTTATCCGGCCAATTGCACAGGAGAGTCCAGTGATGTCTGTTGAATTAATGGATGACTGATAGTAATAGCAGACATTTATTCTGTGTTTACGAAGTGCCAGCTGCTGGGCCAGGCCCTATATGAAGATGAGTTCATTCAGTTCTTTTATAACAGGAATCACTAGCCCTATCTTACAGCTGAGAGGTCAGAAAGGTCCAATTATCTGCCTGAAATCACACAGATCTCAGATCACAGATAGTCAAAACAGAGATTTGGGCTCAGGACCGTTGGATGTCAGAGCTCAGGTAGATAGAGGATTCACAGAGAAGTGGTTGCTTCGTCCCACACTGCTCCAAGAGTGGTGCCCGTTGGAAGGCATGGTTTGTGAGTTTAATCCCATTTCAACCAGCCCCAGGAGCCACTCATTGTCTTGTTTTGTTTTGTCTGTGCCAAAAAATGCTTTACTGAGGAGTGCTCAAAAGTAGCAAGCCATCAGATGAAATTTGGAATTGTTGTATTTTCCAAAGTTTTTTTTTTTTTTTTTTTAAAGGTTACTCTATTTTATTTTTAAAGTTTTGTTTGTTTTTTTAATTTTTATTTATTTATGATAGTCACAGAGAGAGAGAGAGGCAGAGACACAGGCAGAGGGAGAAGCAGGCTCCATGCAGGGAGCCCGACGCGGGACTCGATCCCGGGACTCCAGGATTGTGCCCTGGGCCAAAGGCAGGCGCTGAACCGCTGAGCCACCCAGGGATCCCCAGTTATTTGTCTTTTTTGAGTTGTAAGAGTTCTTTATATATTCTTGATACAAGGTCATTAAATATATGATTTGAAAATATTTTCTCCCCTTCTGTGGGTTGTCTTTTCACTTTCTTGATGGTGTCCTCTGAGGCCACAAAAGTAGTTTATTTTGATGAACTACAACTTATCCGTTTTCCTTTGTGTCTTGTGCTTTTGGTGTCATGTCTAAGGAGCCACTGCTGGGGCACCTAGGTGGCTCAGTTGCTTTGGGCTTGGGTTGTGATCCTGGGGTCCTAGGATCGAGCCCTGCATCGGGTTCCCTGCTCAGTGGGGAGCCTGCTTCTCTCTCTGCCTCTCTCCCTTGCCTATGCTCTCTCTCTAATAAATAAAATCTTTAAACAACGACGACAACAACAACAACAAAAGCCACTGCCTCAGCCAGGTCCTGAAGATTTACCCCTATATTTATTTCTAGAAGTTTCCAGAGCTGCATTTTTAAAAACTGAAGTGTAAATAACATAGTGTTATGTGCTTCAACTATATGATTCAACAAGTCTATACATTACTGTGTCCTCATCACAATAAGAATATCAGAGCTGCATTTTGGGCCAACCCCTGAGCAGACCCCAAGCTCTATCTCTGGCTACACCTCTCTACAAAGCCTTCACCCTAGTCCCAAAGAGGCTGCTTACATTTCAGGATTTCTACTCCGGGGTTTTCATATAGGTGCCACTGTGGACAGGGGTCCAGGCAGGGGTTGGGGCCAGCTTAAAGGTTCAGGATGCAGGCTGGTGAAAGAGGACGTGGTGAGTGAGTGTCAGGCTCTGGCTCCAAGGCTCGGGAGGGACCAAGGAAGCACCTGCTGAGGCCAACAGTCCCACCTTAGGGGGATTGCTGCCATTGCGCCCCCCCCCCCCCCCCCCCGCCAGGAAAGGCTGGGCCCAGTGCTGTCCAAGGCCCCCCTTTTTTCAGTCTTCCCTCGCTTACAGCTATGCCGGCGGGGCCAGTCGAGTTCAGGAGCCCGGAGAAAGCGACTCCCTGATCGCCACCAAACTTGGCTTTCTTTTATCTCCGTTTACATCGCTTGCTGGGCCGCCCTCTCAGAGCCCCGGGATCAGATCAGGGTCTGATGACCTACCTCTCACGGAGGCGGGGCTCTAGGACCTAGGAGAGCCCTTTGGGAAACCCAGGTCCGCGCCGCTCCGACTGCGGGCGGGTGCAGGGCTGGCCCGGGCGGGCAGCACGGACCGGGGCGCCACCACGCAAGGCCAGCCCGGATGCTGCAGTCCCCCCGGTCCCCCTCGAGGGGGCACCCGCCGGTCTTGCCCGAAGTCCGCCGCCCGGGCGCGGCGGGGCGTGGGGGGTGCGGGGACGCGGCGGCGCGCGCCAGGCAGGTGGCTGGGCCGGGGGGGGGGGGGGGGGGCGGGGCGGGGCGGCGCGGCGGGGGCGGGGGCGGGGGGGGGCGCGCTCAGGAATGCGCCCCGCCCCCGCGCGGCCCCGCCCCGAGCATCCCGCGCCGACCGGGCCGCGCTGCAGGGCGAGCGTCATGGCCGCTTCGAGCCCGCCCCGGGCCGGGGAGCTGCTGGCCGAGGCCCGCAGAGCTTTCCGGGAGGAGTTCGGGGCCGAGCCCGAGCTGGCGGTGTCGGCGCCGGGCCGGGTCAACCTGATCGGGGAGCACACGGACTACAACCAGGGCCTGGTGCTGCCCATGGTGAGGGGCCGGGGGGCGCCCCGGGCAGGGCCGGGAGGGGCGCCGGGGGGGGGGGGCGCCTGGCCCCTGCGTGGATGTGGCGCGGCCGCCCCGGAGTCTGGGGGCGCCGGCGCGTGGGAGAGGCCCGGCCCGGGGTATTTCCCACGGTGGAAGGGAGGAAGCGGGGGACCCGCGAGCACGTAGCTCGGAGGGGGTGTGCCGACGCCTCTTGGCTCCGGCCTGCCCTCTGTGGACCGCCCATCCCCACCATCAGCTTGTGGGGCCCCGAGTAGCATGCGGAAGAGGGCGCTTCGGGCTCTTGAGAAGCCCCAGCCGCAGGCTTTGGGGGAACTAGCCCTAGATCTGGCCCGGCCGGCTCCGCTTACAGAGGAGGAAACTGAGGCCCAGAGACGGCTAGTGATCTGCCCGAGGTCACAGAGCTAGTCGTGGTGGGGCTGCAGTTAGAGTCAGGCCTCCCAGCTCTCAGCCTGCGGCTCTTTCCACTTGGTGCAGCCTGGCAAGTGGGTGGGTACCGCGCGCCGGAGACCCCCAAAATGGGAAGGCATCAGTTGGAGCTCTTCTGATTCTCGTTTCCTTTCGAGCTCTCCTCCTGGTTGCCTCACAGCTGGGGAGCCCATGTTCAGGGCAGAGTCCAGATCTATACTTCTGCAGCACTGGCCCTGCCCCTGAAGACCCAGGGGCAGGATCCAAGCCCTCAGGGCCAACTCAGCACTCAGGTTCTTCCCCAGGACACCCCCGGTTTCTTTGTTGTTGCGCCTCAAAAGGAATCTGAAACCTTTCATTCCTCAGAGCTTTAGAATGGCCCCATCCCTTGGTCGGCGGACAGAAGCTTTACATACTCTGTCTCTCCTGCCCACCAGGCGCTGGAGCTGGTGACTGTGCTGGTGGGCAGCCCCCGGGCAGATGGCCTTGTCTCCCTCCTCACCACCTCTGAGGATGCTGATGAACCCAGGCGGCTGCAGTTTCCACTGCCTACAGCCCAGCGATCACTGGAGCCTGGGACCCCCCGCTGGGCCAACTATGTCAAGGGAGTGATTCAGCACTACCCAGGTATGGGGCCTCGGCCTGGGTCAAGTTCACACTAGTGCTCTGAGGACCACCTCTCAGCTACAAAGCTCATTAGCTCAGCCAATCCACCACGGGGTAGCTTGCAGGGAAGAGTATCTCCGCAGTACAGATAATGAGACTGATATCCTGAGAGGTTCGAGAACTTGCCCTGAGCTGCTCATTATATGATTGGAGGAGCCAGGATTCAAATCCTAGCCTGTTGGCCTCCAGCGCCGTAAACCATAAGAAGAGTTAGGAAGACTGTGTCCCAGGAACCTCAGGTGGGAGGCTTAAGGGTAGTGGGACCAAGGTGGCCTCTGACAATTGAGATGCATCATGAAAGGAGCTACCAGGTAGTTGGCTCCCTTCATACCGAAACACATGCCCTTCGTGGGCCTGTCTGCCCATACGGCCCCTCTCACCACCACCCATTCTTTCCAGCTGCCCCCCTCCCTGGCTTCAGTGCAGTGGTGGTCAGCTCAGTGCCCCTGGGGGGTGGGCTGTCCAGCTCCGCATCCCTGGAAGTGGCCACGTACACCTTCCTGCAGCAGCTCTGCCCAGGTACTTCCTAGACCTCAGCCCCCAATCCAACTCTCCTTCCCCGAGGTTTCCTGGCGGTTGGAGCTTCGGGAGGAGGGTGGAAATCTATCTCCTTGGAGTGTTGTTGGACCTGCTGCTGCCCCTCCCCGCCACCCCCCCGCACGCCCTCCTGGGCTGCGTCAGCCTCCCCACCTTACCCTGTGTCACAGACTCAGGGTCAGTAGCTGCCCGGGCTCAGGTGTGCCAGCAGGCCGAGCACAGCTTCGCAGGGGTGCCCTGTGGCATCATGGACCAGCTCATCGCACTGCTCGGGCAGGAAGGCCACGCGCTGCTCATTGACTGCAGGTCAGGGGCTCCCCTCGCCCCCTCCCACCTCATCATCAGGAGTTTCTGGGTGGAGCATGCCCACTGCCCAGTGTGGCAAGCGGACACTTGTCTCACGCCAAGGGCTTGTCACCTCCCCACTCCAACTCTGTGCCAGGTCCCTGGAGACAAGCCTGGTGCCACTGTCAGAGCCTAAGTTGGCTGTGCTCATCACCAACTCCAATGTGCGCCACTCCCTGGGCTCCAGTGAGTACCCTCTGCGGCGGCGCCAGTGTGAAGAAGTAGCCCGGGCATTGGGCAAGGAAAGCCTTCGGGAGGTGCAGCTGGAGGAGCTGGAGGGTGAGAGCTGGCTGGGTATTCTGGGGGGTTGCCGGGTCCTGCGTGTGGCCTTGACCTTGCTGTGTCCTCCCTCATCTCCAGGGGCCTCTGCTATACTCTGCGCACTACCCCCAACACTTCAGACTGAAGGCTCCAACCTCAGCAGGGCTGCTTGAAATCTTAATAGTGTTTTTCTTTTTTCTTTTTCTTTTTTTTTTTTATTTTTAAAGTAGGCTCCACACCCAGCGTGGGGTCTGGTGCGGGCCTTGAACTCAAAACCCCGAGGTCAAGACCTGAGCTGAAATCAAGAGTCAGATGCTTAACTAACTGAGCTGCCTAGGCGCCCCTTAATCTTATTCTTTTCTACTAAGATTACGGTGCCACTATGGGAGGTAGAGAAAAATACAGAGGAATAAAATGAGCTATAAGACCAGCACCCAGAGATAGCTGCTGCTCACATTTTAGCATATTTTCCTCCAGTGTTTTTGTACATCTGTATTTTCAAAGTTTAGTAGATGTAGTATTGTCACTTGTTTCTCTTTTTCTCTCTTTAAAGATTTTATTTATTTATTCATGAGAGACACAGGCAGAGACATAGGCAGGGGGAGAAGCAGGCTTCATGCAGGGAGCACAACGTGGGACTCGATCCCAAGACCCCGGGATCATGACCTGAGCCAAAGGCAGACGCTCAACTGCTGAGCTACCCAGGCTGCCTTTTTAAGATTTTAAAAAGGGAGAGGGAGAAGCAGACTTCTGGCTGAGCAAGGAGCCCTACATGGGGCTCCATCCCAGGACCCTGAGATCATGATCTGAGCCTAAGGCAGACACTCAACTGTCTGAGCCGCCCAGGCGCCCCTCTCTTGTTATTTTCTTAGGATTAGATTTTGAGGAGCAGGATTGCAGAGCAAAAGATACATGTATTTGAAAAGTTATTGATACATGTGGCCAAGAAGATAGTATATTTAGTAGTTTGAAGGTCAGATCAATATCGCTTCATTCTCCCTTACTCTGTGGAGAGGATGCTATTTTGATTTATTCATTTTTAAAAGATTATTTATTTATTTATTCATGAGAGACACACGGGGAGAGGCAGAGACATAAGCAGAGAGGCAGAGACATAAGCAGAGGGAGAGGCAGGTTCCCTGTGGGGAGCTGATGTGGGACTCGACCCCAGGAGCCCACGATCATGACCTGAGCCAAAGGCAGACGCTCAACCAACTGACCCACCCAGGGGCCCGCTCTTCTCTCTGTTTTAGATGAGGGATCCATAGTAAGTGGCGGTTCTGAAACTCGAACCAGCCAGGTTGGCCCCCTAGCCTGTACTCTCAGCCTCGGGGACGGGCTGCTGGCATTGGGAGTTGTGCCCTCCCTGGCAGTGTGCGAGTGCCCATTGCAGGGACACTGGCCAGCTCTGTAGGACTGTCTGGTCCCTCTCGTTGGTGAACTGTCAGGTTCAGACCTGTCCCACCTGCTCTTTGCAGGTGACCTTGGCAGAGGTTTTCACGTTGCAACACTGTGGCTCTCCCTCCTCTCCACTGCACCCCTTTCCCACCATTCCTTGGGGGTCTCCCCTACCTGCAGACCAGTGCCGCCCTCTGCCTTCTTCAGCGTGTCCTGTGCCAGAAGCCCTACTTTGCCTCCTCCCTGTCCTCTGCCTGGCTCTTCCCCTTCTGCTTGGAAACATGGACAGTTCTCTTCCCTTCTAAAATTGAGTCTCTTTTCCTGTACCAATTTTGGAAGAAGACATAATGCTTAATGGCCCCCATTTTGTCATCTATGTTCACTTCTCAATATTCTCAGTTGGCCCACCCCCTTCCCCAGCCACCAGACACAGCAGCCTCTCCCAGGGTCCCCCCCACACACACACCCCCAACACACCAACAGCTTGCACTCCCTCCCCATGAGCGGCCACCGGCCCTGCTTGCTCACACCTCTGGTTCTCTGCGTGTGCCTGCCCCAGGCTTCGTCCTCAGCGCACAGCACTGGCCACCACTGCTCTACCTAGGACTCAGATTGGAGCCTGCAGCCCCTTGCTCTCCCGTCTGGGGCCTACCCTCATTTCTGCCTGCAGTCCTGGAGCCTCCACCTGATTCCCAGCAGAACTCCTCTTCCCACCTCCCCTGGAGGCTTCCCCTGCTGACTTCCCCTTGCCTGTTATTTCTTACCTTTGTCACTCGGGTTTGAGACCTCCATCACCCCGAGTCCTCACTGTTGCCCCTCCCACTTTGATCTCTGATCTCTGACCCCTCCATCCCTTCCTCCCTGACATCAGGCCCCTCATATTTTGAGCGCATAACAGCTGCTGCCTGGTGCCCACTTCTCCCAGCTCCGGCTCTCCACCCAGGGCAGTCGATTTTATCCACTGGAGCTCAGCTCCAGCCTGTCCCCACTCCCAAACCTCTGTGGCACCCAGAATGAAGTAGCAGAGCCCCCTGGCACGCAGGGTGTCATCATCATCCACTCAACTTGCTCTCCCCACCTTAGCGTTAGCCAGCAGGACAGCCTGCTCCTGGCGTGCCCTATGCCCTGTGCCTCTTGACCTTTGCCTGGGCTGTCCCCCAATTCTAGAACCCCAGCCCCTGGAAGCTGCACTGATGCCCGGTGTAAACAGCGGTGGGAGGACGTCTCCCTCTTGTTCTGCCATGGGCTCTTGAAGGCAGCACGTATCTCCCTCACCTTGGAAACAACAAGAATCTGGAGCTTACCCTGCTGCTGATGGGGTGCCTGCTGTGCACCAGGCACCCTGCCGGGATGGGAGCTCCCCCCATGTGTTCTCTCACTCCATGCTTACCGCACTTGAAGTGACACGGATGCCCCACTTTATATTCGAGGAGGGGAGGCCTTGAACCTTAGTCACCAACACAAGGTTCTATTTGCAGCTTTGTCACAATCAGGATCCCACTGCCTTGCTGCCCCCATCCCCACGTCTGCAGGGGCTCAGAGGTGGTGGGTGGCGGGTCTGCTGACCCATTTCCTTCCCCAGCGGGCAGAGAGCTGGTGAGCAAGGAAGGCTTCCGGCGGGCACGGCACGTGGTAGGTGAGATCCGGCGCACGGCCCAGGCGGCAGCTGCCCTGTGCCGCGGAGACTACAGAGCCTTCGGTCGCCTCATGGTAGAGAGTCACCACTCGCTCAGGTGAGGACGCCTGGGTGCCTGTGGAGCCTGGGCACAGGTGGAGCCCAGGGCAGGGTGGGGCCTGTCCTAGGCCCACCCTCTCCTGTGTCCTCTCTGCAGGGATGACTACGAGGTGAGCTGTCCCGAGCTGGACCAGCTCGTGGAGGCTGCGCTTTCAGCACCTGGGGTTTACGGCAGCCGCATGACTGGTGGTGGCTTTGGCGGCTGCACTGTGACCCTGCTGGAAGCCTCCTTCACTTCCCAGGTCATGCAGCACATACAGGTGGGTGGGTGGGTGCCCAGGGGCAGGAGGGATGGAGACGGGTTCCCAGGGCCCTGCCATGCTTAGACCCCACCTGCCTCTCCCATAGGAGCAGTACAGTGGTACCGCCACCTTCTACCTCTCTCAGGCAGCTGATGGTGCCAAGGTGCTGCACTGGTGAGGCACTCCCCCAGGATGGCACCCGCTGGGCAGGGGGCCTGCCAGGCAGCAAGTCACGAAGCTCTGGGCCTCTGGCATCTGCCCTCACATCTGGGTGCTCAATAAACTTGTGCCTCCCACCATGATACCCGCCTGCCTCTAGAGGTGGGTGTGTGCTTGGGTATCAGAGAAGTGTGTCAGGACCACTGCCCTGCTCTGCGCAGGCACTCCCTGGAGGAATAGACAGGGCAGAGCCAAGCCGTAGCAAAATCTTTTATTAAGTGCCAAACAAAGCTGGGCCCTTGTCACACTGGTGCCCACTCCTTGGTTACTCACAAATGGGCTGGGGCCTGGGGTAGGGGAGTTGCAGCCAGAAGTGCCTTCTGGGACCTCTGCTTCCTTCATGCCCCCCCAGAGGACACCTTCCCTCTGCTCTGTAGCCAGAGGTGCTGGTCCTGTGATCTGATTGTGGGTGCACTGGGCTGCGGGGGAAGGGGGATCCAAGGATGGAGTAGCTGAGGCAGAGCCAGGGAGAGGAAGCAGGGTGGGGACCCAGGTTCCAGCACACTGTTGGGTAAGGGTGGTGGTGGGGATCAGGTCTGGAAGAACTGCTGGTCCACCTGGGTACTGAGGGTGCCACTGGTGGTTAGTGTCCGGCTCACAAACTCCTGAGTCACGTGGCGGGTGAGGGAGCCACTTGCTTCCAGGCGCTGGGACCCCAGGGTCAGTCCATCTATAGCAGAAGAAACACTGAAGGACTCTGCTTAGGCCCCTGCTTCCCGAGCCCTGTGAGCTCTTCGTCATCACCCCCCTCCCCCCCGCAGGAGAGCCAGATCCCTTGCCCAGCAGCTCACCCAGTAGGAAGGGTTCAGTTGTACTGGTGTGGGTGGTGGTGATGCTGCTGTACTCGCCTGGCAGTGGGTGCTGGACGAGTCCAAGGTGGCTGCCCAGTTGTGGGAAAGGGCCTGGTGTGGATAGAGAGGCCAGTCAGGGTTGGTGCCGAGTGATGCGGCCAGAGAAGGGGCAGGAGTCAGGAAGGGGCGAGGCAGCGTACCTCCATCCTGGGACTCAATGGTGATGATGCCCTCACGCTCTGGCCCACAGCCCTCGGTGGTCCTGGCCTGTACCTTGAATTTGTAGGGCACGTTCTCACAGAGGCCTGGCACGGTCAGCCGGCTCTCGGGGCTGTCCCCATCCACCAGGAACGTGGCTGGTTCTGGATAGGGAAGATGCCTTTAGTGTCTGTGGCTCCCTTCTACCTCTCCCCTGGCCACCCCTGACCTGGGGGCAGAGTACCTCCTCCATGGGCCATCTCACAGGTCACCACGTAGCCAAGGATGTTCCCTTCAGGCCTGCGTGGCCGCTCCCAGCTCAACTGCAGGGAGTCTGGGCTCAGGGCAGTAAACACCAGTGGGCCTGGGGCACTGGGTGTGCTCAAAGTGAAGGGGGAGCCTGCAGGCAGCAGAGCAAGAGTGTCGGTGTGTGGGTGAGTAGGAGACATCACGGGGAGGGGGGGCCGCCATGGGGTGGGGACGCAGCTCACCTGGCAGGGGGCAGAGCGGACTCTGGGGGTGCACCTGGGACTCAATGGTGATGACGCCCTCGCGTTCTGGGCCCCAGCCTTCCTGGCTCTGGGCCCGTACGCGGAACAGGTAGGAATGGTTGGGCAGAAGGTCTTCCACCACCACTGAAGTCTGGCTGGGGTTAGGGATGTTGAGCCGATACAGCTCCCCTGGGGATGGAGGTGGGGGGAGACAATGGAGCAGTGTGATTCCCACCCCTGTCCTGATCCCACCCCTTCCCTAGGCTGCCACCAAGACCTGGTTGTCACTCACCAGGATTAGCTGTGGTTTGGGAACAGGTGGGATCAGCCTGGTATGCTATGGTTGGTTGTTTAGGATGTACACTACGAGGATAAGTGGAGCCCAAAATCCCACCTACGTTCTGGCTATTTATGGGCCCAAGTCAAGCTGCCGTGAGTTTGTCTTCCCAGGGAAGCACCACTTTCCAGCTCCCACAAAGGTATCTCCCAGGCCAGCAGAGGCCCTGGGTCCCTAAGCCAGGGAAGCCTCGTTAGGCAAAATGTAGCAGAGAGAGTGACCGGGAGAGAGGCCCAGGGGGCTGGATGAGGACTCAGGAGAGCAGAGGTAGTGAGGAGCATGGGAGTGAGACCCTCAGAAGGTCTGGTGGGGATCGTCCTGTTCAAGGGGTTTGGGTGGATTCCTATCCGGCTGGATGCTCCCATGAGTCCCAACACAGGGCCGAGCCTTGCAAGGCGTCGCCCCACAGCCGCCAGCAGCAGCTGAGCCTCACCGCCGTTCAGCAGCTGGTACTCCACGCTGTAGCCCTGCAGCACCTGCTCACACTGTGGCTCCTGCCAGCTCACTTTCAGAGATGTGGGTCCCAGTGCTGAGAACACCAGGCGGGTGGGTGTGTTGGGCAAACTCGGGGCCAAGCGGGAGTCTGAAGACAGGAGGCTGTGGTCAGTTTGTGTCCAGGGTCTCTGGGCAGGAGTGCTGCCTCTATCCCGACCTTCTGCGGCTGTCTGGCAGCTCGCTCCCCCTGCAACACCCTGTCCAGGTCCCCCACACAGCCTGCTGCCTCTCCTCCCCCAGCCCAGCACCCCCCCCCCCCAAGGGACAGTGGCCATATTAGGCATCAGCAGTGATGGGGATGGAATGAGGGGTAAGGTGCTGGGTTCGGGCAGTGACTGCAATGAGCAGATGGGTGACAGATGGAGCAGGACAGCTGTGGAGACACAACAGCATGGCCACCCCTGTACTACCTGGGCCCCGAAAGGGCGCTGCTGGCTGCCCAGCCAGGATTATAGTGTCTCGTGAGTTCCCAGAGGGAGGGAACCCCTTCATCTGGGCCCGACTCAGGGGCCCCAGGGCCCAGGACAGCGGAAGCCTGCTCCTCCCTTCTTCCCAGATGGGAGGGAGGCCTATGGCAGGACAAAACAGGAGTGAGAGGGCAGGAAGTGTGTGTGCTGGAGGATGGGCAGCGGGGCCAGTACCCTGAGCCTCCGGGGCCGGAAGAGAGGAAGCGTCGGGGAGGCAGGGCTGGTTGCAGACACTCACTGTGGGAGGAGAGGGAGGTGAGGGTGGAGTAGTCTCTGGGCAGCGTGGCAGAGTGGGAGTGTTCTGTGCGGGTCAGCGAGTGGTAGTCCCGCGTGAGGGTGGAGGATGTACTCAGCACCCGGTGGGACACGTGTGGGCTCAGGTGGGTCCCATAGGCAGTGTTGGCCACCGTCATCCTGTGCAGGGAGTTGGCGCTGCCCGGGAAGGCAAAGTCCATCCGTCCGTTCACCAGATGCTCTGCAGGAGGAGAGCGGCGTCACTGGCACAGACCTGTACCGGACCCAGAGCCCCAGGGGGCAGGCTGTGGCCCTGGGAATTTCTAGGATTACCTGTTTTCTGCGGGGTGGCCTTGGCACAAAGAAAACCAGCCTCCCTTGGCCCACTAGGGACAGAGGCTCAATGTTTGTGGCCGAGCCCGAGGGGCCACACAGGCTCCTGCCGCCTGTGTCCCTTGGCCCTCAGGATGCCAGCGCAGTTGGTCTGAGCACCTCTGATGCCTACTGCCCTCGCGGTTAGCCCTGTCTTGGGGGGGGGGGAGCCCAAATGCCTGCCCTCTGTCCCTTCAGGCCTCTGAGGGGTCTCCTTGGGTACGAGGGCCTGCCCCTGGGCTCAACAGATTTCCGATGTTGTGCGTTTTGAGGACAGCCCGACTGCCTGCCCTGGGGGTCCGCCTGCGCGGTGGCACCTCCCCAGGCTCTGCCGGGGCCTTGATGGGCAGCCTGGCCACCCGGGCGGACCCAGGCAGCAAGCGAGCAGCCCGCGGGGTGCGGGGTCGGGGCGCGCGGGCAGGCCCGTCACCTCCGGGGGGTCCGGGGGTGGCGCCGCCACCCTCCCCGCCCGCGCCCGCGTCCGCGCTGTGGTCCGGGGGGCCGCGGGGCGCCTCGCCGTCGGAGGAGCGCCCGCTGCTGGCCGACAGGCGCGGGATGAGCTCCGGGGGCAGCCGCCACGTGATGCGCCGCAGGTCCAGCTCCTCCCCCAGTAGGGGCTCGAACTTCCAGCCGCCGCCTTGGGAACAACGAAGGGCCGCGTTGGCACCGCCGGCGGGCGCGGGCGGCGGCGGGGCGGGGGCCAGCGAGCGAGCCGCTCCTCGGGCTCTCCGGGATCCTAGTGCGCGGGGCCGCGGTGGGGAGCGGGGCGGGCCGCGTGGTCGCGGGGCAGGCGACAGGCGGGACCCTCGGCCCGCGGCCCGCGAGCTGGAGGAGGGGCCCCTCCGTGTGAGCCGGGGCAGCCCGGGCTGCAGCTGCTGAGGATCGGCCCCCAGGGGTGGCCCTGGCTCTGTCACCAGCTGTGAGGTCTCCTGCCTGGAGCCTCCGTTTCCTATCTGTGTACTGGAGAGAGTGCGCTCTGCCCTGCCTGCCTCCTGGAGATAGTTCCAGAAGCCACAGGTAGTGTTAGCAGCTGAGTTTGGGCACCTGATCCTTACCTCCTGTTCTTTCTCTCAGACTGACAAACCCCCCCAGGACCCTTGGACTTGGGTTCCTTAAGCCCAAGCCCTCTCAAGGCATGGACGGAAGAAAGAAATCCTGGAGGATGCTGACTCCTGGCATTCTATGATCCGTATCTTGTTTTACATATAGATCAGAAAACTGAGGCACAGAGAGGGTGAGCAGTTCGTGTGGTGGCCCGCAGTGGAGCCAGAGCTAAAACTGATACCAGGGAGTCCAGTCGAGGGCCCTTTATCCCACACTGTGGGGAATCAGGAGGGAGGAGCAGGACGCGGGACAGGCCAGGTGGCGGCTCTGGGCTCCTGGGCCATGCTTGCCTCCTCCCACATAGCCTTGTTCCTGGGAGGTGGCCTGACTGTCCTGGCTCCGTGACACAGCCTTCCAGGCGCGAGGCTGTGTTTCCATATGGTCCCGTGTACACAACCCTGTGTGCACCTACTCCCAAGCCAAGTGTTTGCCTGCGCTTCTACACAGGCGTGCACACAACTGCATGTGGGCCACGTTGGCTTTGTCCCTTCGGTACCCAATGCCAATAAGGTGCTGCCAGATGGTAGGCTCTGGCCGCTTTGCTTTCTCTGGACCCCAGTGACAGCCCCGCCTCCTACCTGGGGCTTCCTCTCAGGGATCCCAGACCCACTCACCAGTGTCATCGGAGACGCTAGGCCTCTGGCTGCCAGTAGGGGAGCGTAGAACGTCATCACTGTACATGAGGAAGCTCTCATAGTCTTCCCCACACTGGGCGTCCACAATGGGGATGTCCGGGATAATGGGGACTGTGGAGTGGGAAGGAGTGAGCCAGGGCCCCAGACTCGGCCTCCTGTCCTCCCCTATCCCCCCTGCCCCCCACCCCTCGCCCCACTCACTGGACATGGGCCTCTTGGGCTGGGTGGCCAGGTTGATGATGGCCTCCCGCTCGGGCCCCCAGCCTGCCCCATTGCGCGCCTTGACCGTGTAGCGGTATGGCTGGGACTCCCGCAGGTTCTCAATGAGCAGCATCCGCTTCTTGGGACTGTCCACCAGCACCTTCTTCATGGGCCCGATGGGTCCTGAGGCAGGGAGAGCACCTCAGATGGGTCATTCGAGGTTCCTGCCTGGCCCAGCCCCGCCTCTGATGTGGCAGCCTGGTGCTCAGCCCTTTACTTCCCAGACAGAGCACAGGAACAAGGCAGGGGGCAAGCAGCTATGGAATTCCCGGGGCGTGCCAAGCCCCTGAGAACCTGGGCAAGGCATTCAAAGAAGTGTCACCAACTCTCCGAAGGGCTCATCCTTAACTGGCAGAGCCAGGACAGGACTCCACTGTCACCTCTATTGATTGGTACATGGTCTTGCATCCAGGGTGCCTGCACCCAAGGTGTGCGCTCTAGTGGTAAGGCTGCCTGTGCCTCATTGTCCACAACCAAACCCCAAGTGCTGAAAGCAGAGCCATCCCAGCGCCCAGCACCGCTGCCATGGGGTCATAGGAGCAAGGCCTGGAGCAGAGGGTGAGTTCAGGAAAGCTGTTTTTCGTGAGAGCTAAGAGAGTTGGGGAGGAGTGAAGGGTGTGCAGGAAGGCCCAGCAGTGTCAGGTCAGCAGAGGGCAGAAGCCAAGCAACTCTCCTGCGCTCACGTCTAGAAGGGCAGACACACAGCCCTGGGAGAAAGGAGAAAGTGGCTCCTGTTAAGAGCAAGTTATGGTGTCTAGGCCCAGATACAATGGGAAGGCTGCCATGTTGGAAGCCTTCTGGAAACCAGAGAAGGCACAAAAGACTGGAGGCCACAGAAGGTCCCAGTCTCCAAAGAGGTCCCAGGGAGGGTTCTGGAAGATGATACCTAATAACACCCATGCTTAAAAAGAATGGACTTATGGAGGCCCATCAACCTGGGCCAAGATGGGCGCTGATTCTCGGCTCACCCCTCACATCTCGTTACCTAGTGAGAGAGGGGGAGGGGGCACCCACCAAAGTGCTGATGCCCTCATCCAGAAAGGCCATCCAGCACATAGCTGAGACCTCAGCAGCCTGAAGCCATGCCTAAGATGATCGAGGATGAATTTTCAATAGGATACATATCACTCCTGGTATTAAAGGCAGGGTCAGAGGACACTTCCTAATAGTGGTCATGGGTGAACCAGGTGTTATAAACCCAGAATGTGCCAGAGGGGTGATGCGGCTGCTGAGGTTGTATGTGGTCTGCTTGTCTGGTAAAGAGCAATGAGCCCGAAGTCTAGAATAATCTTGCTGTCCTTTGCCCTGTTGGGCCACCCCGGGAGTGCTAAGCCTGACCCATGTTAAGGTCCAGAGGTCGTATGAGGTGGTGAGCTCCCCATCCCTGGGACTGACCAAGAAGTGAGGGCACGAGGAGGAGGCCCCTGCACCAGGTGAGATATGGAACTCATTTCCCTCACTTTCTCATCTTGGCAATTGGCAAAGCTGCCCACCGTTCCCTCCCTTCCAAGACTGGGAAGAAACAGTGCTTCCAGGCACTCTGGCCTCGTGGCTACCAGACAAAATGTTACAGGAGCCGTACTAAAAAAAATTATTTATCTGAAATTCAGGATATCCCCAATTTGCTAAATCTGGTAAATCTACTTTGGCCCTAAGAGAGCCATGTAGAAATGAGTCACCCTGGTTGGCTGTATGGGAAGGCACTCCTGAACTTGTGAGCTCACCGCACATCCAACTCACGCCTCCCATTCCCCCCCCTGCCCTGTGAGCTTCTGGGCTTGGTCTTGGGATGAGGTTAGCCCAAACCTGACCACAAATTTCATGATGCCTCAGGGAACTGGACATCTGTGGTTCATCCACCGACCTGGGTGGCATGACCTCCCTCCTGCTCTTTGCCCCCTCCCCTTCCTGCTGTCCCCAGGGGTTAGGGGGTGGGGTGTCCAGGTCCTTACGGTTGTCCTCGTTGACCAAGCCGTAGCAGACCTCATAGGCCGTGATCTCGCCGTTGGTCTCAGCCGGCTCACCCCAGCTCAGCTGGGTCACCGTAGAGGAGACGACATTGAAGGCCAGCCGCCCTGGCTCGCTGGGCACTGGGGGAGAAAGGGGGCCATACAAGAAGAAAACTGTCAGCAGCTGCAGGGGGAGGGCGGGGTTCTGGGAGGTGGGGCAGGGGGCAGATTGGGCAGGCTGGCATCAGGGTAGCTCGGGGACAGACAGAGGTGGTGAAGCCTCACCTTCCTGCTGCGTGCGGCAGGACACCAAGGAGCTGTACGGGCCCTCGCCCTGGGCCCCATAGGCGCACACCTTCATCTCATAGTCGCAATATGGGTACAGGTTGGTGAGCTCCACTGAGGGCACTTTGCTGTCAAGCAGGTGGGCTTCGGACTCAGAGTCACCCTGGATCCAGTACTTCACCTGCCCCCGGGGGAGGAACTGGTCAGTGGGGAGCGGCAAGTGCCAGAGCTTCTCTTATTGTCCCCTCTGCACAGATGGAACACCGAGGGGTTGGGGACCTGCCAGGTTCACACAGTAGGCCTGGGGCAGAACTGGGGTGTCTCCTGGATGAGTGGAGGGGGCCACATTCCAGGAAGGAGGGCAAATGTCTGAAAACTTCAGGGATGGGTCCTCCCTCTTCCCCAGGCAGATAGGGGAGCCCCTGTTCACCTATGCTTGGCCCCCTAGGGTGGAGCATACCCTCTCCGCCCCCTCAGGGCCTCAGGTGGCCCATGTCCCCAGTGGGTACCAGGCCTCCCCATCCACCTCCCTCGTTGCCTCCCACCTTACCCTGTACCCTGCTGGCTTGCCAGGAGGGGGCAGCCAGTTGAAGTGGATTTTCCGGGACCCGGCAGCCTTGGCATTAGGGTTCTGGGGGGCACCCAGTTCACCATGGTGGGATGGGAAGGATGACAGCATCTGGCTTGTGAAGTTCCTGTCCAGTTCATCTGTAGTGGACCAAGGCCAAGTGGAGCAGCCAGCTCAGCCACCTGCGCCCCTTTGACTGAGGCAAGAGTCCACCCTCACCACCAGGGGGCTCCGGAGATTCAGTTAAACCCTCGGGGGCCAAACAGTTCCCCACCAGCACTCCACTGAGAGCTGCCCACCCATTCTGGAGGAATGAGAAGGAGGAGGGAATTGGTCTGGCCTTCTTTCTCCCTTGGCAGCCAAGGGAATGTTCCAGGTGTTCGAACATTTGTTCTTTGCACCCCCTCCTCCCCCCTGAGAATCCTCCCTCCTCTCCTATCTTCTCAGCAAACCTCTGGCGGGGGGTGCTCACAAACACCGCCATACTGGAGGCTAAGGACCCATAAAAACTGGTTGCACTCTTTAGGAAACACCTGCATTTTAGCTGGAACTGAGGCTCAAGTCAAAGGGCTAAGGCCTAGCAGTGGGGTTCATGGTGCTGCCAGCAGGCTGGGTAGCCATGACGTGACTCCACCCTCTCAGGTTGAGAGCACAGTTGCCAGATAAAATGCAGGACCTGTAGTTCAGCCAGAATTTAAGATAAATAACAATAGGATAAGTATATCCCAACTGTTGCATGGGACAGACTTATATACAACTGTTCCTTGACTATCTGAAGTCCAGATTTCACTGGGCAACCTGTATTTTTTCTTGCCAAGACTGGCAGCCTCAGTGGAGAGGCCCCCAGTCCCCCGCTCTGTACCTGCTCGAGCACACCCCAGGCTCTGCGTACCTCGTTCCCCAATGATGACGGTGGCTAAGTGGGGCTGGCCCAGGCGGGCTCCAAACTTGGGGTTGCTGAGTTGAATGTGGAAGCGGCGGGTCTGGCCGCCCCGCAGGAGGGCATCCATCTCCTGCAGCTCCAGGAGCTTCACCTGCAGCTCCTTCCAGGTCTCCCCAGGTTGGAACAGTAGGTCACCCTCTGCGGGGATGTAGTCCTGGGAGTGGGAAGGGGTCAGGGTCAGGCCAGACCAGGGGACTGAATCACGCCAAGCGCCCCACCCCAACTTCACATTACGGCAGAGACCATCCCACGTGGACACGAAATGGCTCGTGTTTCTATAGCACCACCTGTGCACCAAGCACTTTACAAATATTAGCTCATTTGAGCCTCACAGCAATGTGAGGTGCAGCTATTACTGTCTCCATTTTACAGATGAGGAACCGAGGCACACAGAGGTAGAGAAACTTACCCAAGTTCACCAGGTAGTTGTGATAGAGCTGAGATTTGAACCAAGGCTCAGAGATGGGGATGTACAGCAGACAGAGAGAGCCCTACACAGGTGGGCTCCACCCAGGAAGTTCCTCCCTCCTGCATCGTGGCTCTGAAGTCTGGGATCCCACCAGGCCCCAGGCCCTGCTTCCTGGGTAGGGGGCCTCCTATCAGTGCCAACCTGCTTGCTTGCTTGCTTTTTTTTTTTTTTTTTAAGATTTTATTTATTTACTTGAGAGAGAGAGAGAATCCAAGCAGGGTAGGGTAGGGAGAAGGCAGAGGGAGAGGGAGGAGCAGGCTCCCCGCTGAGCAGGGAGCCAGCCGTGACCTTGATCCCAGGACCCCGGGATCATGACCTGAGCCAAAGGCAGATGCTTAACCTGAGCCACCCAGGCACCCCTCCAGCTTTCTTCTTTCAATGCCCCAGAGCTCTCCTGAGAGGTCAGGATGCGTAGATACGTGTTGGGGTCCACCCTGCAACTGAGAGGGGCGGGGCGGCCCGCTTCTGCTCACAAGAGACCACTAGGGGGCGCTGCAAGCCAACATTTTAAGTCCAGGCCCAGCAGGGGGCAAATTCAAGTATAACCCAGAAACACTGCAAGCCTAAGAAAAGCAGGAGTTACCTGCTAGACCACTGACCTGGGGGGAACATTTCCAAACGTCAAAGGCACAAAACTCAACGCTGGGGTAACTGTACTAGATCAAAGGAGGCTTCAGAACCACAACAAAATGCAAGGCCAGATCCTTGACTGGTTTCTGGACTGAGGCCAAAAAAAACAAAACAAAAACCTATAGATGTGAACAAGGGAAAGTCTGAATGTGGACCAATTATTAGGTAATACTACACTGTGAGGTTTCTTAAAGTCCGTAATGATACAGTTGTGTAGAAGAGCCTCGTTCTCAGCAGGTGCTGGCAGAAACTTTAGAGTCAATGTGATGTCTACGACTTACTTGGAATAGTTCGTCAAACAAAATGAAATGGAACACAACTCTCTCCCTGTCTCTCTACAGTTACAGATAAGAGATACACAACCACACATACATCTGTATCTATGTACGTGCATCTATTCCTGTATCTGAACTGGAGAGAGAAAATAAATATTAACTGGTGACTCCATGAAAAGCATAAATGGGTGCTAATGTTATGAGTCTTTTCATTTTTCTGTAGGTTTGAAGTTTTTCAAAATAAAAAGTTGAGAAATAATGTTCTTAAAAACATGTGAATACCAAAATATCTTTTATGAAAGCACAGAAGGGGACGCTGGGTGGCTCAGCAGTTTAGCACCTGCCTTTGGCCCGGGGTGTGATCCTGGAGTCCCGGGATCGAGTCCCACATCGGGGTCCCTGCATGGAGCCTGCTTTTCCCTCTGCCTGTGTCTCTGCCTCTCTCTCTTTCTGTGTCTCTCATGAATAAATAAATAAAATCTTAAAAAAAAAAAAAAAATAAAATAAAATAAAATAAAATAAAATAAAAATAAAAGCACAGGATTGCCAGAGTCCAGAATCTCTTTTATGGAGATTCTCTTTAATATGGTGGATTTAGGGAAATTTATGGACCTGCAAATTTTTCTTTGGAACTTTTATTGGGAGCACTGAAGCAGTAATGAGAACTGTTCCTTCCAATAAAAGGAAGTGTGGCCAGGCTGCGGGAGCCCACTGAGCGCAAGCTCGCCTGCATTTGCCAAACAGGCCTGTGGGCCCAGTGAGACTAGATTCTATTACTCTGAGTGAATTGCTGATATGAATATTTTTAGTTTGTAAATGTTGATAATAAATGCCGAAAAACAACCAAACCTGAAAGCCAAGTCAAGCACATCCAACAGCTGGATTTGGCTTTTCGCTAAGACTGGGGCCAGTGATGGAAGGGATGGGGGCCCATGTGCACGGGACTCCCTGCCTTCAAGGGCTGCTCCTGCAGCTTGACCCTGGGAGGGCCTGCCAGGCAAACCATGACAGTCCTTGAGGGGTCTGTCCAAAGCCCCAGGATGGCTGGGGGATTACTGGATGGTTCAGTAAGTTAAGCATCTGACTCTTGATTTCAGCTCAGGTCATGATCTCAGGGTCCTGGGATCCAGCCCCACATCGGGCTCCATGCTCAACAGAATCTGATTGTCCCTCTCCCTCTGCTCATCCCCTGCTCTCTCTATCTCTCATAAACAAACAAATAAACAAACAAATAAATAAATGAAATATTTTAAAAAGAAAAAGAAGAAGTCCAAAACCCCAGGACTCCTGCCCTGATAGATACTGGGCTATTGGAAGGGAGAAACGAATGATCTGGCCTTGATCCTGGCAGCGGTGGGGCCTCACTTCGGGCACCACTAGCAGAAGCAGGTAGATGTGTCCTTTGGAAGCTGGGCAGGGGCATCACCAGCATCCAGGGACTGGACATGGCCACTGGCATGTCCTGCTGTCACCAGGCCCCTGGGAGATGCTTCTGACCCTGCAGCAGATCCTTACCCGGTTGCCCTGTGCAGTGTTATCCTGTGTGCGGTAGGAGACCTGGGACTTGCCACTGTCCAGAATGCGCCGGACGACAGGAATGCGGGCCACTTGCTCCCCGCCGCTGACCAAGAACTCGGGCTTCTCGAAGGACACTATCCCGCTGGCTGCAAGGACCAAGGCACCAGTCAGGGCATCCGGGCCTCAGTCCCTTCTCAACAGCCACCCTCCTTCTGGCCCAGCCCAGCCAAGACTCTGGGACTCTACTTGTCCTTTCTTTTTTCTTTCTTTTCTTTTCTTTTCTTTTCTTTTCTTTTCTTTTCTTTTCTTTTCTTTTCTTTTTTTCTTTTCTTTCTTTCTTTTCTTTCTTTCTTTTTAGATTTATTTATTTATGATAGAGAGAGAGAGAGAGAGAGAGAGAGAGAGAGAGGCAGAGACACAGGCAGAGGGAGAAGCAGGCTCCGTGCCGGGAGCCTGATGCGGGACTCGATCCGGGACTCCAGGATCGCGCCCTGAGCCAAAGGCAGGCGCCAAACCGCTGAGCCACCCAGGGATCCCCTACTTGTCCTTTCTTCACCCCACTGCTCTCTGGGGGGAGGAGAGGAAAGGAAAGGAAAATTCTCCCAGGAAAGACCGAGGGGGCTGGAACAGTGTCCAGGTGACATCCTGGAAGTGTCAGGGCAGAGGAAGGAGGTCCCACAGTGGCACAGCCAGACATGAGGCCCCGAGACTGAGGGCTGGGGCAGAGCAGGACAAAGTCCTCAGTGCTAGAGCAGGTTGGGAGGAGGCTCAGGGACCAGAGCAGGTGCTCTGGGTGCAGGAAGGACGGTTGTCAACAACCTGGGGTTCTCGAGGAGCAGGAGGGAAGGCAGTGAGGGTGTCAGTGGGGCAGCGCCTTGCTTCCCCTCCAGGTAGGCTTGGGTGAAAGGAGCTCCCACTGCCCTCCCTGCTCTGATGTCCCGGCATCCTGTGGAGGCCCATCCAACCTCACAAGTTTAAAGGCCGAGAGGGAGGGAAGAACAAGGGGAGGGACGGGGCAACCTCAGGAAGACCCAGCCCCCCATGAGGATTAAAACAGAAGCTCCCACACTGAGTGCTCATGACCAGGCAGCGATGCACTGCCGTGTACCCCTCTCCAGAGCCAGACACCCATTTTACAGATGGAGAAACCAAGGCCCACAGAGGTTAAGTGACTTGCCTAGGCCACACAGCCAGGCCCCGTCTCCACTCTGTCATCAGGAGGAATAAGGGTTCCCAGAGCCCCCCGTCTGCACCCCCTGCTCCCCCCGCCCTGACCCACCTTGCTCCTTGATGATGGTGATGTTTACCAAGCGGCGCCCGAGGGTGGCCGTGCCCATGGGTACGTCGATGGCCTCAACCAGCAGCTGCTTCTCATCGTCATCCTCCGGCCGGATAAAGAGGGGTACCCGCACGTCTACCAGCTCCACGCCCTCCTGGAACTCCACCATGCCCCGAGCATCTGGGGGGATGTCGGGGGTCACAGACGGGTCAGGGGGCCGCACAGGGGTGGGAGGCACAAGGCAGCGGTGCAGGGAACCTGCCCACCTACCCTGGTCTGCAGTGAGGGTGTAGTAGCCGGGGGCCACCTTGAGCTCGTGGAAAGCCCCCTGCTCCACGTGCTTCTCTGTCAGCTTGAGCAGGGCCTGCTTGGCCGAGCGCGGCGCCGTCAGCACCGTGTCCACAATGGTGTGGTCCTGCCTGGGGTGGGGCGGGGGGGTTAGGTGGGAAGTGTCAGGCTGGCCACTATGTTGGCCCTTGCCCGCCCCCAGCCCTGCCTGTCCTCTCCCCATCAAGGGACAAGACGCCGCGCAGCAAAAGGTGCAGGGTCTTCAGAATGGGGCAGTCCTGGGGGCCCATGCTGGCCCCGCCACCTCACCGTGAGCCTCAGGGTCCTCATCTATGAAATGGGACCCCTCCCGAGAGCGCCCCCCCCCCCCCCCGCCCCAGCCACACTCCTACAGGTGGGATCCCAGAAGTAGATGCAGGACAGAAAAGATGCTAAGGGCATGGGCGCTAGAGTCAGACAGCCTGAGTCCAAATCCTGCCTCCATTTCTCAGTAACTCGGTAATCTTGGGCAAGATACCCGACTGGGGGCTGCCCCACCCGTGTGCCTTCAACTCACTTTTTCCCAGAGTTGGGCTGCTGCCTGCGGAGGACAAAGAGGGGACCGTGAGCCACACAGTGTCAGAGGCAGAGGCACACCCTGCTTGGGGGGTACCCCTAGAGTTGGCAGTATGGGCAGCTCCCCCCACCAACCCTGGGCACCCAACACCCACCGGAATTTGGTCTGCTGGATCTTGTGTGTGTCTGTGATCTGTCTGTACACCTCATTCAGCTGCCAGGCAAGGAAAGGCATGAGGCTGGCACCCTGGGGAAGCCTCTCTACCCAGAGCCATCCAGGCCCAGAGGACATGGCTGGCTGGGGACATGCACACAGGCGTGCACATTGCCCTGTCCCCTTCTGGAAACATTCACAAGGATGACCCCAGGCCAGGCACATATCCAAGGAAGCCCCTCTTTCCTACTTGGAGAAATCCAGGTTCTATGGCTGCTTTCCCCCTGTTCTCCCTCTACTGGGATCACGCCCAGGCCCAGAGATGCCAGCTGCCCCAGGGTCAGCTTCTTTGGCCCTTACGTTCTCCTCCACCTCCTGGCGCAGTTGGTCACATTCTCGCGTGCCCGGCTTTAGCAGGTTCTCGGTGCATAGGCGGGCGAGGCGCAGGGACAGCCCATAGGGCACTAGGGACAGGCAGGGATGGGTGTCATCAGCTCCCTGTACAAGCAGGCACCCTGGGAGCCCCCTCCAGGAGCCGTGCTAGGATGCGGGGCAGCAGGGGGTTGGGGGGCATGGAGCTGGGTGGCTGAAACCCCGAGGCCTGTAGCACCATCAGGAAGGGTAGAAGGTGGCCAAGCCTGTACCTGCACCCGACACCCAGAGAAAGCAGGAATGCTGTGATCTGAACCCTGGAACAGTGGTGAATGTGCCCCAGGGCCCAGGGGCACTGTCAAGAGCCACTGTGCCAAGCTCCGGCCCTCACCCAGCTCTGTGGGGTTGATGCTGGAGGTGTGGGTGGCAAAGCCAGGCCGCTGCACGTTGTTGGTGATTTTCCATCTGACCATATCACGTCCCTTGAGGTTCCCGCTGCGTAGCATGGGCGTGTCCAGGTGGTCAGAGGACATCAGGTTCTCCCGCAGCATGTAGTGGTCCTCTTTGAAGCCCACCATGTGACCTGCATGACAGGGTCCTCAGCATAGGGCCTCACCTTACACCCTCCCGGCCAGACCCCCTCAAGGTGGGAGTCCAGGCCTCGTGGCTCTGTTCCAGGTTCAGCCACTACTTCCCCTCCACCCTATCTGGGAGAATGAGCGGCCAGAGTCCTTGCCGCCCCTGCAGATGCTGGACCAGTACCTCGGTTGCAGCAAGGAAGAAGTGCCAGGCAAGCCTAGAAGACAAGGTGGGGGAGGGGGGGATGAGGGTT
Source organism: Vulpes vulpes (assembly GCF_048418805.1). Lineage (NCBI taxonomy): Eukaryota > Metazoa > Chordata > Mammalia > Carnivora > Canidae > Vulpes > Vulpes vulpes. The sequence continues at coordinate 5,522,948 of NC_132781.1, forward strand.
GGGACAACTGCCCGAGCGCAGGTAAGCCCCTCCAGTCACCCCCTCTCCATGCCAATTGTCCAGAGGGGCACCAGTGCCTTCCCTAGACACCGGGACATCAAGGAAGTCAAAGGGATCTAGGTGTGGAGCACCTAGGGTGAGGACAGAGGGTGACGGGGCCAGAGGATTCCCAGTTGGTGGGACCCTGGTCCTGCCAGATGATCTGTAAAGTAAAGGATCTATGATCGAACCCATTTGAGAAGCACTGAATTCATTCCCCATGCCCCTCTTAGAGTTTCACTATGCGTACAACTAGATCAAAGGCTCGGAGAAGTCCTGCAGAGAAGAAGCCTCTTCCTCAAATGTATTTGATCATAGATGTCTTTTTTTCTTTATAACACATACTAACATCCCATAATATTGGGGCTATTACACGGTATTTCCCTGCTCCTACCATTCAGTATTCCGTGCCAGGCCACCCTCCGTGCTTTCCTGCCTCTTATCTTTTCTCCCCAGGGAGACTATCAGCTCCTGGCACAAGGCCCTTTCTTCCCTATTGGCTCCCATGGCTCTTTGCATGTGCCTGACCTGAGGGTAAGTGGTCTCAGGTACGGGCCACTGATGGTTGGCAGAAGCAGAGGGCTGGGGTGGGGAGGGCACTAGAGCTGGGCAGAAGACGTGGGTTCACCTGGCCTCTGCCACAGAAGACCTTGGTGGGGAGGGAGGGTGGAGACCCTGGGGTAACTGGGGACCCTGGTGGAGGGTGAGGACCTGGTGGGGGTAGTGGTCCCTAGTGAGGGATGGGGACCCTGGGGTAAGTGGGGACCCTGGCAGGGGATGGGGAGGGAGCTCCCACCTTGCAGCAGGCACAGTACTTCCAGCAGAGCAGCAACAGCAGTGCCAGGAGCAGCAGGAGGAAGATGAGCAGAGGGATGAGCCACCAGAAGGACCTGGGTGGGCACTCTAGGGACAAAGGGGAGGAAGGAAAGGAAGAAGGCAATGCCCATTCCCCCCGGGCCCTGCCAGACCGCCCGCTGGCCCTGTCTGCAGGCTCACCTTTCTTCTTGTGCACCAGGACAGTGCTATTGGGCCCCGGGGTGCCGTCGCCCTCCACGGTGTAGCTGTATGTGCAGTCATCCTCCTCATCCCGGAAGGAGCAGTGCTCCAACACCTCCTCTCCTGCACCCACAGATGGTCAGTAGGGCACCCCAGGCCTCAGGAGGCGTCCTCTACTCTGGGGCCCACTGTGCCCATTGCACATCTCCCTGGGGGAGAACGCAAGTCCCCTGGCACAGGGCCAGGGTGAGGAGAGGCACTGCCCTGTCCCTGCCTGGGAGCAATCAAAGGCTGCAAATCTGTGCCCCACGCCCACTTCCCCATCCTGGGTGTCATTCAGGAACTTGGCTTCTAGAACACTGATCTGACCTGCAGGAGAGGAGGCTGTGTGCCCCCATGGCCGGACTATGTGCCCCTACTGTGTTCATATCCCTGCCCGGCTATCTGCTCCCTGCCCAGGCCAGGTTCCCCCTCCCCAGACTCTTTGGCCCCTACTCAGCTGTGCATCCTGCTGGGGTCCATGTGTCCTGACAAGCCCGCGTGCCCATGCCCAGGTCGGTGTGCCCTGTGTGCGTTCTGTGACCTCTCCCCAGTCTGGAATCCCTCTCTCTCACCTGCATGATCTCAGCGTGGATTGTGAGCCTTCCGCCCAGCTCTCCAGCCCCACCCAGATGGGTGACACACCCTACCCATCGGATGCCCTTTGCCTAGGTTCTTAGCACCCCGTCCTCAGCGCTGCATCACACCTTTCTTAAGCTCGTCCACCATCTTGACCTTGAAGCTGCACTCCTCGCACGTGCGGCCCTTCTTCTCACCGGTGCCCCAGGCTTGGCACTGCACACAGGAGCGCAGGTCCTCGCAGAGGCCCAGGCGGATCTGGGTAGGGAATGAGGGGAGACCGGGACTGTGTTGGGTGGCTGCCAGGCCTGCTCCCCTAACCTCACTCACACCCCTGGCCGGCTCCTATGTCACCAGGCTCAGCGCCTCCTGTCTGCCCTGCCCTGTGTCCAGGGTTCCCATGCTGATACCCCAGTGATCTTGGCCTCACCGCAGAGTAGTTGATCTCACAGGTGGTGTCCGTGTAGAGTGAGTGCTGGTTGCAGTGACAGCGGCCGCACTCACAGTAGCCACGCCCATTACAGATGCCCTAGAGCAAGAGGGGACACCAGTGAGGCTCCAGGACCCCCATCCCTGCCCTAGAGGGTGGGTGGTTCTGGCTAGGGTCCCTTCTGCCGCCCTGCGCTGCCCTCCTTGTGCCCAGGCCTACCCCACTGCTGTCGATGCAGGTGGCATTGCTGAGAGGACAGTCACAGCTCAAGCCTGTCCAGCCAGCCTCACACACACATTGGCCCATGGAACACCGTCCCCGGTCTGCAGAGAAGGGGAGGGACAGGAGAGGAGAGCCACATTCACTCCTGTGGTCCAGGCTCCCCATCTGCCAGGCAGGGCCTGTGGTTGCTGAGCTTGATCTGGGATTTCTCCAGCCAGGGGCAAATTCATCTCTTCCTCAGTTCTTGGAATCTCCTTCTCTCCATCTTTCTGATTCCATTCTCCCTTCTACTTTCTACTCTACAGCCAGAGTCATTATCCCAAAACACAAATCCAATCATGTGTCTCTAATGAATTCTGGCCAATGCAATAAGGTAAGAAAAAGAAAAAAACCCCATAAATATCAGAAAGTAAGAAATAAAACTGCCATTATTTTAAATATTAGGAACATGGGGCACCTGGCTGACTCAGTCAGTGGAGCACGTGATTCTTGATCTCAGGGTTGTAAGTTCGAGCTCCACAGAGCGTGTTTTAAGTAGAGATTACTCAAAAATAAAATCTTAAAAAATATTAGGAATATGTCACAAAATATCAAAAAGAATCTGCAGAAAAAAAAAAGAATTTGCAGGTAAATTACTAGATTTCATAAGTGATTTTACTAAAATGGCTGGATACAAGGTCAACATACCAATAGCTCGAAAGTGAAATCAAAACCTCCAATGATTTGCCAAAGCATGAAGTCTAATATCCTTAGAACAGAATAAGGGTTAACTAGACAGCCTATAGGCCAAATCCAACTCACTACCTATTTTTGCTAAAGTTTTATTGGAATACAGCCATATTCTCTTGTTTCTGTGTTGTCTACAGCTACTTTCTGCTACAGTGGCAGAGCTGAGTAGTTGTGACAGAGGCCATATGGCTCATAAAGCCAAAAATACTTTCTGGCCCTTTAAGAAGTTTGGACTAGACTAGAACTGGACCCACCCTGGACTAGAACCCAAACCCCCGCATTCTGGTCCTGCCTCCTTCTCCAACAGCCTCCACCTCCCCTCCTGTCTCACAGCTCAGCCTGTGTCAAATGTCTCTCTTCTTCCAGATGTACTGGGTTCTCCTTTCATTTCTCTGAGCACACTTAGGGATGGAGAGCTGACAAGAAGGAATGGCAGACAAAAGCAAGAAGAGAGGAAAGCAAGGGCTTGACCTCTAATGACAAGTAGATAAGTGGGGCTTAATAAGTATTTGATGACTGGATTTTCGTTCATTCTCCTCCATTCAACAGGTCAATCCTTCCTGTGGCCCCTGTGTGGGATCTGGGAGCCTTGCCCTCCTTGGAAGCCCTGGCCATGCTGCATTAAGCCCTGTGGGGCTAGCATGGACAGGTAACTCCAGGCCCTGCTTACTGCAAATTTGCTATTTTCCGAGAAAGGAAAGACGGTAATGACATATACCACCAACCACTGAGGATTCAGCTGGATGGGACCCACCCTAATGAGATGGGAGAGTGGGGATGAGGGTGGGCACAGACTACAGGACACCAGGGGCAGTGGCATGAGGCATGAGCAGAATAACGCACTGGTGGGGGCCTTGGGCACCAAGTTTGTAGAGGTGAGAGGTCCAGGTTGCAGTGGACTTGCGGGGAGGCACTTGGGGAGTCCCAAGGGGGGTTAGGTCCAAACTTGGGGATTCTGACTCCTGGCCTGGCCCTTCCACCTGGGTCAGGATGCAAGAGCCATTGGGGTGGGTCAGGGCCTGGGTACTCAGGTCACCCTTGCTGTCCCGAACCACCCCTGGCTGCCAGGGCTGCTGAGCTCACCATTACAGAGGACCCCCGAGGCACGGGGACACTGGAAGTTGTCATACTCGCAGAATGGACCCTCATAGCGGCCTTCTCCATAGCACACACAGTGGCTGCATTGGCACTCGCCACGCCCAGAGCACGGCTTGTCTTCACCCTCCCTCAGGCAGGGCTTTATGTCACTCAGTGAACCAGTGGAGCAGCTGCAGGTCTTGCCACTCCTAAGGGAGGAGCCAGTCACTTCCCCACAGCCTGAGACGAAGGCTGGGGTGTTTATCATCCCATTTTACAGATGAGGAAGCTGAGGCCCTAAGAGTACCTCAGTGGGTTCAAGGCATACAGACAGCAGTGCCTGACCTGAGACTCAAACGTCAGTCCCAAGACCCTCCCAGTGTCCCTTCCTCAAGTCACCATGGACTTGTTCAGTGTCTTGAAGCTTTAAAAGCCCTCATGACCCTTATTTATGAGCCAGTTGGGAGAGGAGGACCAGAAGGGCAACATCCACCTGAAGCCCTATGAAATGAGCTCATTTCTGACTAGGTCACACGTGTGCATGGTTCAGAATTCTAAGGTACAAATGGATGGAGTGAAAAGTAAGTGTCCCTCTCATGTCTGTCCCCCAACAGCCAGTCCCTACACCCTGCTGGCCACCACTGTCCTGATTCTTGCGCCTTCCCTAGAGATATTCTTTACCTCTATGTATTTCGAAGTGCTTTGGACTGGATCCACCTAACAACTGGGCACGCCCCTCTCCGAGCCTTTCTACGACCTGCCGTCCTGTCCCCAGCCTGGCATACATGGTGTGTTCCACAGCAGAGCCTTACAGTGGCCAGGGCGTCCTGGCAGCCAGCGGGGCTCCTGCACACTCACCAGCCCTCATTGCACACACAGTGTCCACACATGAAGTCTCCGTGGTAGCTGCAGCGAGCTGAAAGCACCTCTTTTTGCTGGAATGAGATCACGGCAGGGTGTAACAGGGCCACTGGACACTTCTGCTGCCTCTGCCCCTTGGGGCACCCCGCAAGGCAGATATAGCCACTGAGGCTCTGCTTCATTCCTCAGGGCCCCATAGCAATTGGCCAGCCCTTCCCTCCCACCTGGAGGGGCCGCATCGTACCAGCTCACAGGGGCATACGTCACAGATGATGCCCACATCCATCCTGAGGCCATCTGAGAAGGAGGGCTTCAGGTGGATGTTGCCCTTCTGGTCCTCCTCTCCCAATTGGCACACGTGAGTCCCATCCACAAATTCCAAGGCCCTCAGCTGCACCTGGTATGTGCCCTGCAAGGACCCCACATTGACAAGGGGCATCTATGGCCCTTTCACTCATCTGAGCATCCCTCTGAGCCCTGTGCTGATTTATCCCCACTCTGCAGACGAGGACAAGCTGAGGAAAGTGCCAATGTCATCCAAGTGGCTCACCCAGGGGGCTTCAAACCCAGGCCTGTCTGACTTTGAAGGCCACACTCTTTTCTATTATTATTACTTGAAAATTTTATTTTAAATTAAGTAATATCTATGCCCAACGTGGGTATCAAGCTCACGACCCTGAGATCAAGAGTCAGTCAGGAGCCCATAAAGGCTACGCTCTTGAGCTCTGCTCACACAGGTCCCCCTGCAGGGCCTTGTCCCCATCCTCCCCTTCCCAAAGCCCCCCAGAAGCATACCACTTCCCCACGCTGGATATGAAAGGAGCCGGTATTTGTCTTTTGGAACATCCTGGAGGTGACCTCTGTCCGCAGGCCTCGGGGACTTTCCAGGGCCCGGATGTCCAGGTTAGAACGAATGCGCTGAAGGAGGGCAAGCAATCGATGGTCTGGGTGGGGGAGCCAGGGCTCACCCACTAGGGCCTGGCCTGGCTGGGCTCCACCCACTTTGCATGGAGGACTAAGGCAGAGTGGGGGGTCAGGGGGGCAGAGCCTGTAGGAACTTGCGGCCAGGCTAAGGCGGGTGCCTCAGGGTCCTGAGGGAACAGCGGAGGCCCTTCCTCACTGCCCTGGCCTGTTTCTCAACCTTTACTTAGGACACCTTTTGCCCACTCTGCCCCTCTCCAGCCCTGCCCCAGGAGGGCTCAGACTGGAGCCCATGGTGCCCCTCACATTGATGGCTTCCTCCAGCAGCTCCACAATGTTGGAGGAGTCCTCTTGCAGCACCCCAAGCGAGGAGACGGGGAAGTAGGTGTGCAGCTTCTGTAGGAGAGAGTGCCAGCCCAGGGCTAAGCCTTCAACAGTTGTCACCACTTCACTGAATCTGGGCAATGGCTTGGGTTATCCTCACTTTGCTAATGGGGAAGCTAAGGCCTGGCGTATTCTAGAACCTGCCCTCCTCACCCCTACCTGGTTGGGAGTTGGGTTGGGGGATGGGCACATGAACTCCCCTTCCCATCAGAGTCCACCCTTGAGGGAGCCAAAAGTTTGGAGAAGGAAAAGAGGAAGAGGGGGGGATGGGAAGGCAGGGAGGGAGGGAGGGAGGGTGTCCGAGAAGCCCCCTGGACTTCCATCCCACGCCCACCCCCTTGCCCAGTGAGGCCTCAGCCCCCCACCTCGTAATAGCTGTAGGAGTAGTTGGTGACGGCGAAGATGGGGATAATGTTGTGTTTGCCAAGCAGGCGCACCAGGGTGGGTACTGATGGATAGTCCTGTGTCTTGTACTGGGTATAGGTGCCCGAGGTGTCCAGGTGGCATGCCTCGTCATTGCGGCTCATGATGCCAGCCAGCACGTTGGCACCATCGGCCTCATAGTGGAAAGCTGACTCGGTGGAGAATACCAGCAGGTGGGTGCTGTCGGGGCGCCAGCCAATGTCCCTCTGGGAAAGACAAGGAGGGGAGGAGGCCCATCGAGCAGCCTGCCTACTGAGGACAGGCATTGCTGTGTTGCCTATGACTGAGAAAGCAGGTCCCCAACATGGGGTCGCTAAGCCACAGGATTCACAGCACGCCGCTATCACGGAGGATGCTCGTGACAGCACGTGAGCCATGGCTCTGGGCACAACAATGAGGATGCGGGCAGGATGCAGGCGGGGTCTGCACACGGTGGTCACCACCCAAGACCCGAGCCAGCTTCACCTGACTAGTCCCCCCAAGGCTTCAAAACCACTCTGTGGGAATATTTGAACTGCGTGGGAAAATGCACACAGGCAATATTAAATGAGAAGCCTGGTTAAAATAGATACAGCTGTGCGTGGCAGTTAGGAAATATATGGGGTGATTTGGAAAGCTATGTATTACAAGCAAAAATGCTCATGGTACTGTCACGTGGGGGAAAAAAAGCAAGTTTCAGAATTATAAGTACACTGATTGCAGCTATATAAAATAAGGAACAGGGAACAAAATATGCTGGTGGGATGTCAAGTGGTAGGCTGGCTGGTTGTGCTGAAATTACAGGCAATTTCTGTCCTTTGTCTTCCAAATTGTTTATAAGATGGGTATATTATTTTCAAAATGAAAAAATTGCTGTGCACATAAAAACTGTCCTCTTCAGCTACCCAGTGCAGCTGGAGACTGGGGGGTCTCCTGGAAGACTGGCATTAGCATAGAGATTGATGGTAGGCTGGCTTCAGGGCACAGAAGATTCCAGAACCTCAGAACTCATGTCTGCTTCGCCAGCCAGTCTTTGGGTCACGGCCTGGCACCAGAGCAGGTTAATGGGCAGCTCATGTCTTTGCAGAGAAGCACAACCCTGGTCTAGGCGGGCAGGGCTCTCCCCGGCACTCACCGTGCACACGGCCACCTGCAGGATGGCATCAAAACCTCCTTCGGGAGCGTCCAGGTTGCCTGAGATCCGTTCTCCCAGCAGTTTATTCCGAAACTCCTCCAAGTTTTCCGTCAGGCTGATAACATTTTTGAAGGAGAAGGGGGGGTCGCTGTTGGGCCAGGGCTCCTTCAGCCTGGGCAGAGGAGGAGGGAGACAGAGTCAGCAGGGCAGCAGACCCCAGGCCCCTGTGTCCACCCTCTCTGAAAGTGTCCCATGGGCCTGCTGCCACCAGAGCCCTTGTGGGTGCCCCTGGTGAAGAGGAGGCAAGTCCCGTGGCCGGGTGTGGCTGGGACCCCTGCCCACTACATCACTCACTTCTCAGGCCTCATGTCTGTCTGAGGGACGCTGACTTTGTCCACAAACTTGCCAAATCCAATGGTGTAGTCATTGGTGAGCTGGCTCAGGACCTGGGCTGGGTGTCAACAGGGAAAAGAGGGGGCAGCTGAGCCCCAACGCCCCCACAGCAGCACAGGGGCCAGGGGCTGGCTTAGGAAGGTGGAGGGAGGGTAAGCTTCTGTCAATCCCTCGTGTGTGAACATCGGTTCATGCTCATGATGGCCCTTGCTCTGGGTGCAGATGAGGGGGGACAGGCCTTGGGGCGGGGCAGAGTCAGGCATGGGGCAAGCTGGAGGGGGCAGCCAGGGGGCTGGACCAGCGGGCTGCAGGGCCGGGGAAGAACTTCAGCCTCGTGGCCATGGCTGTGCTCCTTGTCGGGGCCAGAAGGCTTTGCTGCTCACCCAGCCTGGGCCTTTTCTAAAGTCCTGAGCGATGGGTGACTGGGATCTGGCCAGGATTTCCACTTCAGAATGGATGGGGAAGGAGTTCTTGGGGGGGCTCAGATGTCCTATCCTTCCCTGTGGCGTGGGTGCAGCTATCCTGAGCCCTGGCCTCCCGAGCAGGGGCCCAGCAGGCTAGGGGAGGCCACCCTCTCCATTCCCTACCTCACCATCCTCTACGCTGGCCCAGACATACCCAGCCTTTCCCCCATCTGCTTGAGGTTGTCCAGATCATCGGACATGGAGTTGGAGAAGTCCATGAGGATGTACAGGTCCATAGGGCTCTCCCTGGGCTCAAACACCAACAGCTCAAAGTGCTGCTCCTCGCCTGGCCGCAGCCGGGCCCGCAGCCCCTGGGGGGACACCTGGCTGCGCCGCAGGGTCTTGTTGATCTCGATCTCCTGTGTCCAGGGGAGGGGGACAGCTGGCTGGAGGGTCACTCCAGGGACCTGATGGGGGAGCCTCTCAGCCTGACCAGTGGGCACAGTGGTCCCCTGTAAACAGCCAGCCTCGAGTATGGGTGGGCCCACTTCCCTTGGCCCCCACTCCGGGCACCTCTGTGATCGTGAAGCTGCTCTTCATGACCACCACGCTCTCCCACCGGCAGCCCGCAGCCAGCAGCTCTTCCTGGGTGTTGCAGCGCCGCTCCTTGAACATCTGGCCCAAACAGATAGGGTCACGGGGGGCAGTGCCCATCCCCTGGCTGTCCCAGCCCTGGATCTATCCTGACCCTTGCCTGTTCCACACCCGCCTGGTCTGAGGCTGGACTGAGGGTGTGGCAAGCATGGACTCGGCCAGAGCCCCGGGGTGGGGCACAGCGGGGCGGAGCACCCAGCTTGGGGAACTGGCCAGGGCCTGCGATAGCAGCTCACCTCATCCACACAGTAGGCACAGTCTTGGTCCACGCGGATGCACTCCGTGCAGCTCTTCACCTGGGCCCTCTTGCAGCGGTTCGCTGGAGGGCAGAGATACGCAGACCCACTGAGATGAACCTCACCAGTGACCAAGCCCTTTCCCATATGCATCCTCCTTGGAGAGAAGTGAGGGTTCTCTCCCACTTTACAGAGGAGGGCGTGGAGGCCAGTGGGCGGGTGGTCTGCCCAGGGAGCCCAGCTGGGGGAGAGCCAGGTCTCACACCTGAGCTCCCCACTCAAGTCCAGAGGGAAGGATGGTGCGGGCTGAGAAAGAGGTACTGGCTCATTCTTGGGTAGGGACACCCTGGCTGTCCCTCCCTGCTTCTCCGGGGGACAAGAGACTATGTCTGTCTTGTTTAATGCTGGTTCCTGGTGCCTCGCCCAAGCCCGGCACACAGCAAATTGTTAGTAAATGAATGAAGGAAAGTGCTGGAGTTTCCTTAGGGGTTATTGGGATTCCCTTTGGTTCTGTTCAGTTAAAGTCACAGTGAGGACCTACTGTGTGCACTCAGTGCACACGGCGGTGGGGGTGTCTCCTGGGCTCTGGGTGATGATGCACTGTCAGTGTTTAACACTGGCTCTGCTGGGGCCTCAGGGGATTGCCCATATTCCCTCCACAGTCTCCTTCAGGCTATCAACACAGCCTTCTCTGACAGGCAAAATTTCATCAGTAGGAGCTGGCTCCGCACTGCAGGCACTCAGAGAGAGCAGGTGACGGATGTGTCACCGATCTCTCCTCCAAATTCCTAAATAAAGTCTTTATTTTATTTTATTTTTTTAAAATATTTTTTTAGATAATTTATTTATTTATTCATAGACACACACACACACACACACACACAGAGGCAGAGACACAGGCAGAGGGAGAAGCAGGCTCCATGCAGGGAGCCCGACGTGGGACTCGATCCAGGGTCTACCAGGATCACGCCCTAGGCTGCAGGCGGCGCTAAACCGCTGCGCCACAAGGGCTGCCCTAAATAAAATCTTAAAAAAAAAAAAAAAAAAAAAAAAGAATTCCAAAAGGACAGGGACGCCTGGGTGGCTCAGTGGTTTGGCGCCTGCCTTAGGCCCAGGGCGTGATCCCGGAGACCCGACCCTGGATCGAGTCCTGCATTGGGCTCCCTGCATGGAGCCTGCTTCTCCCTCTGCCTCTCTCTCTCTCTCTGTGTGTCTCTCATGAATAAATAAATAAAATCTTAAAAAAAAAAAAGAAGAATTCCTCCAAATTCCCATTAAAAAACCACCCTGCAAGTGCCTCAGTCCTCTGAGTGGGCAGCTTTTCCCTCCTCTAGAGCAGGTCTTCCTCCCTCGGTGCTCTGGGCCACAGGCTCAGGCTCACTGCTCCCCAGCCCTCGAAGCGGGCCGTGGCTGTTTGTTGAATGGCCAAATGAGTGTCGGGGTAAGACACCCTGTGGGAAGCCTCCGGGTGAGGGCAGTGCCTTGAAAGGGGTGCCCCCGCCCAGAAGGGCACTGTAGAGGGGTGCCAGACTTACCCATTTCCCCGGGGAAGCTGACAGTCATCAGGACTGCCAGCAGCAGCCAGGTCCATGGGTGGGGACTCGGTCCTGCCATCCTCTTCCTTCTGTATAACAGCAATAACCGACGTAAGACGTTCCACAGCCCAGGTGCCTGCCAGTTCAGAGCTCCAGCATTCTCACCACAGAGGGGTGGAAACTGAGGTTCAGACAGCTTCAGTGACCTTCCAAGGCCACCCAGTCTGCAAGTGGCAGGGTCCAGGGCCCCCAACTCCTTTTGCCATCCCTGGAGTGACTGGCCCCAAAGGCCTACACCTGCCCCAGGGAGGCCCCACCCTCTGGTCACTGAGGACTGCGGGCTCTGAGCTTATCCTAATGCCAGGTCTCTTGTGCTGGTCTCGTTGAGGGCAGGGCAAGGCTTATTGCACCTTTGCTTTCAGATCCCGGTGGGCCTGGGTCAGGTCTCACCTGACAGGGGGCCACCCCTCAAGGGCCTGGCCCCTCTCTGTCTTGCTCTTTTGATGAAGGCAGTGGGGCCAGGAGGAGGGGGTGCCCTCCCAAGGTCTGGTGCCTGCAGAGGGGAGCGGGGAGCTGGCTGCACTCAGCTAGGCTGTGCAATGACTACCTAGCCCATCACTGGTGGGGTCCCCTGCCCTGCCCCCTACCCTGGCTGCACCAGAATTGAGTTTTTGGGGTGCCTGTGCAGATCATCCTTTCAGAATTTAGCCTGGAGCTAGATGACAAGCCTCCCTGTCTCTGTCTCTGTCACACACACACACACACACACACACACACACACACTGTCAGCCTCCCCAGGAAGACTGTCTGCCTCTGGCTTGCTACTACACCATCTCAGCTCATTGGTGACCTCAGGGCAGGCACTGGCCCTGAGGCCCTGAGGCCTTTTTATTTTTTATTTTTTAAGATTTTATTTATTTATTCCTGAGACAGAGAGAGAGAGAGGTAGAAAAAAAAAAAAAAAAAAAGAGAGAGGTAGAAACACAGGCAGAGGGAGAAGCAGGCCCCCCGCAGGGAGCCCAACGCAGGGGGGGGGGCGGTGCTCAATCCCCCTACCCGGGATCCCACCCTGAGCCAAAGGCAGCTGCTCAACCACTGAGCCACACAGGCATCCACACTGAGAGCCTTTTAAAAAGATGTGGCCAGGGCACCTGCGTCCCTCAGTGGTTGAGCATCTGCCTTTGGCTCAGGTCCTGGGATCCAGTCCCGCAACAGGCTCCCCGTGGGGAGCCTGCTTCTCCCTCTGCCTATGTCTCTGCCTCTCTCTGTGTCTCTTAAGAATAGATATATGAAAAATCTTAAAAAAAAAAAAAAAGATGGGGTGGCCTGCTGCCTCAGGAAGAGAAGGTACTGGCAGAGACACCAGGCCTGCAGAGCTGAGGGCAGACATAAGGGCCCTGGCTTCTTTCTCCAGGACCAGTCCCTGCATGCTCACTGGCTTCCTCCTGGGACGGCTCCTCAGTCCCTGGCCTGCGGGGCAGCAGCAGCCCCAGGCTGTGCAGACCTAAGGCCCTCCCACTAAGCTTCCCTCTAGGTTTAGGGAAGCCTGTGGAAGGGGGCAGGAAGGCATAGCCTCCCTCCCCCTAAGGCATGTGGCTCCCAGGAGACCACTAGCAGCCCCAACACATCCACAGGCTGGGGAGGAGCTGTCACCTCCAAGGGACCTAGGGTAAGGGAGCCCTGAGCCAGCCAAGGTGGAGGAGTCTCTGGGGGAAATGACTTTTCTGCAGCCTTGGGGTGTAGGCACCACACCCACATGCTACACAATACAGGCTGCAAACTTGGACCTCCCGGGGGCACCATAACACACCAGGTTCAGGGACTGGAGGGCTGAACCCGGCTCTTACTCACCCTCCTGAGCCCACAGGGCTGGGCACACAGCAGGCAGGCGCCTAGCACTTCACCTACGTGATTGGTATTTCCTCTGCCCGGGAATCCAGGGAGGGATGAGTGCATTACCCCCACTTCCCAGATGAGGAGACACAGATGGGGCACAAGGCTGCAGGACTTCTTCATCCCACAGCCAGCAGTCGGGGAGCTCCAACCAAATGAGGGCCATCCAGACCCCCCCGCCCCCGCGCTAACCTCCATGTTATCCTCAGAGGCCCTAAGATGACAGTTAGGGGCTGGTTATGCACTCAAGAGTGTCTGGTTTGACTCAACTTGTGTTTTAAAAGTTTTAAAAGTAGCTGTCAGTATTAAAAACAATGAGATTTCACGGAAAAGTTAGGACTATGGGCTTACCGGAAGTTGTGGCCGCAGGCTGGGCCAGGTCCTCAGGACTTGCACTCCGCGGGCCACCCCGGGAGCTCTTCCAGAACCACAGCCACGCTTCCTGCCATCCCACAGGACCCCTGCTTAGCACACCTGTACCTGCCACCACAGCCCCCGCCCCTCCTGCCTTCCCATCCCCTGGCCCCTTGGCTGTTCTATCACCCAAGGAAATGGGGGCCAAGGAGACAAGCACCCTTTCCTCGCTGTCCCCCAGCTCTGTCTCTTCTCAGCCCCCAGGATGGACACAGACTCTCAGCCTTCACTTCTGGTTCAGTCAGATCCTCGGGCTCTGGGTGTGGCAAGGTCATGGCGGGGTGGGAAGGAGCCCAGCCCCACCCGCTCTCCGCTCTCCGAAGCCATCAAAGCCATCGGAGGTCCCTGCACCACAGCCAGAGGGCCTCCAGGAGCTGAGTGGGAGAGGGGGCAAGCACTGGAGGAGGGTGAAGCGGTGGGCCTAGCCCCGGAGGCAGCTGACTGAGGTCAGGAGGGCTTCCTGGAGGAAGGGTGTCCTGAGATGACTTTGGGAGGAGGGCAGGCATGTACTTGGCCAAGAGGAGCGTCAGGGACTCCCCAGACCTCAGCAGGCAAGTGCTTGGCCCAGAGGGGCATCAGGGACTCCCCAGGCCCCAGATGGACCATGGAACTGCACACAGCAGGCCAGGCCCGGCCAAACATGGAGAGCCTTTGCGTCTGGGTGGCCGCTCCCCTCACCTTCTTTGCAAACCCCAGTGGGCCCAGCCCAGAAGGCCTGCCAGCCACTGCCTAGCCTCTGCCCACCTCTCCCGCACACCCACCCCAGGCTCAGGCCTCTCTCCCTGCGGCCCTCCAGCCCCGAGGTCTCAAGACCAAGCGCCTTCTCCAGCTCCACCGCCCGGCTGCCCCCAGCCGCCCCCTGGGCACACCCTGGCAGCCCCGGCATCTGCCCGGGCGGATGGGGCCAAGGCCTGCCAGCCTTTACAAAGGGAAGAGCTGAGCAAACAAAAGCCGCCCGGCCCTCCCGAAAGGGTCCCCGGAGTTGGGGTGGGCACTCGCTTTGCCCTCCTGGCCCCCGGGGCCCAGCCTGGACGCCCAGCTCAGGCGGTCCCGGGGCACGGGAGGCGCGGGCGGGGTGCAGCCCGGGGACCCCCGACTGCCCGCCCCGCGCCCCGCGACCCCGGCGCCCGCCCGGGTCGGAGCCGACCTACCTCGGCGCGGCCTCGCGCCCTCCCCGCGCCGGGCTGTGCTCGGCTGCTCCCGCTGCGGCGCGGGCGAGCGGGGACGGTCCGGAGGGCGGCGGCGGCCGCGGGGGGGCACCGCTTTATGGGGCGGCCGCAGGTGGGAAGGAGGCGCTGGTGAGTCAGGCCCGTCGCATTCCTGCGCGCGGCGCGCACCTGTCGGGGCAGGAGCCGGGGCGCCGCCGCTGCCGGGCCCGCCCCCCGGAAAAGGCTGCGGCTCCCGCGGCGCCCGGCCCCGCGCCCCGACCCACGGCGGCGGGGGCGGGGGAGGAGCCACATCCCCGCCCCCCCCCGTCCAGCCCCGGGCGCCGCGCCTCCCCCCTCCTCCGGGCTGCCCGGCTGCCCCGGCCCGGGGTGGCCTCCTGGCCCCCTGCCCCGCCGCCGCCCGCCCACCTCCCGACGCTGCGCGGAACAGCGCCCCTGCCCCGACGGCAGGCGACCGTGCGCGTGGCTTCCTGCGGGCGCGAGGCACCGGGCCAGGGATGCCCCGGCCCCATCTGCCATCCGCTGGGGCCGCGCAGCACCCCCACCCCCCTCCACGTGTGTGTCCAGCGGGAGAGCCCAGTAGGGACCGCGCCCGAGTGTCCTCAGGCAAGGTACTTAAACCTCCTTCCAAGGCAATACCCATCAAGGGGCCAGCACCGACCTGATAGCGCGCAGACACTCACGCTGTTAATAGTTGTTCTTGACAAGCCGGTTCACGGATCTGACCCCTGCCTGAGATCTTTCAAGTGCCACACGTGTTCAAGCTGGAGCCTCTCAAGTTGCTCCATGACCTCGACCTGGTCTACTCTGCTCCCACCCGCCAACGAGGCCACACAACCCGCCGTGGGTAGCCCTGCCCAAACCAAGCAGCTTCAAGCTGCCACCACGCTTTTGCTGGAGGCTGGTACCTCTGCTCCGGGTGTCTCTGTCCTCCCTCCCGTCTGCCCCCAAACAGCCTGATTTATTCTTCCTGTACTTGAAGGCATTGTGCTGATGTCACATGCCCCAGAGAGCCTCCTTGACTTCCCTGCACTACCCTTAGTTGCGTTATGGGTCCCTGTAGCTGGTAGCCCCTGCACCCCCCCCCCCCCCCCCTGCCCAGGGCATGGCTTTTTCTTGTCATTTGCCGCACTGGCTTGAAATGATCTATTTAGAAAAAAAAAAAAAAAAAAAAAAAAAAAAAAAAGAAAGAAAGAAATGATCTATTTAGGGGCTTCTCTTCCCCGCTAGACAGTGAGGCCTGATGACTGACACTCTCTAGCCCATCTTTTTTTTTTTTTTAATTTTTATTTATTTATGATAGTCACACACACACACACAGAGAGAGAGAGAGAGAGAGAGGGGCAGAGGTAGAGACATAGGCAGAGGGAGAAGCAGGCTCCATGCAGGGAGCCCGACGTGGGATTTGATCCCGGGTCTCCAGGATCGCACCCTGGGCCAAAGGCAGGCGCTAAACCGCTGCGCCACCCAGGGATCCCTAGCCTATCTTTTTATTTCCAGCACCTAGCACAGTGCCTGGCACATAGCGGATGCTCAATGAAAGTGTGGCTGAAACCTAATGGGATTGCCACACAAAGCTTCCCAACTGTCAGCGCTCTTATCTGCCAGCTGCACTGCCAGCTCTCAGAGTGATCACGGGAGTAGGTGGGACTGGATATGGAAGTGCCATTGACACACGAATGCTCCCTGCAACTGTATGAGCCACAGTCACCCTTGCCACCTTGCTCTGCACAGGCCAGGTGCTTGGAGAGGCTGGCTCCTAGATTTGGAAGCACTGTGGCAGGAGCCCCAGTTTGGTTGAGGCACTCAGGTCTGGGCATGCCAGGGCAGCACAAGTACCCAGGGCCTGGGCTACTCCAGTAGGTGCTCAGTCCACTCTGGGAAATAGGAGCTCAGAGAGCAGCCTGCCAGCACCATCCATTAGAGGGCTTGGGTAGGTGATACCCCACTCCACCGGGGGAGGGGGAGTGAGGCACCCTCCTGGAGAAGAAGACCCAAGCCCTGAGGCAACAGAGCCACAGACTCACTGGGCTTAGCAGCCCTTTCCTTTCCTCATTGTCAGAACCTTCTAAACATGATTAGGAGGGTTGAAGATACCCCCAGAGGAATGAAACACATTGCCTGTTGGCTTCCTTTTTTTTTTTATTAAGTAAGCTCTATGCCCAACATGAGGCTTAAACCCACGGCCTTGAGATCAAGGGTACTTTGCTCTACTGACTAAACCGGCCAAACACTCTCTGCTTAATGATGGGCCTCCAAAGTGGACTGTATATTCTCCAGCCTGATGATCTGCTATTTTTGTGTTTGACAATGAACATCACTTATTCTAGAGTGGGACGTGTTTTTACAAATAAGTTAAATGATAAATAGTGGATGTGTGATCCAAAAAGTCTGGTGCCCATTCTAAAGACCTATTGTCAACTACCTCTCTAACTGACAGAGAGGCCCCTCAGGTGGATAGTTGCTAGGCCTGGTCTCTCCCCAGGGCCAGGCGATTGCTCAATAGGCTACTTTTAAATTATTTTTCTCCCCAGGCGCACCTGGATGGCTCAGTCAGTTGAGCATCCAGATTGAGTCCCACATTGGGCTTCTTGCATGGAGCCTGCTTCTCCCTATGTCTCTGCTTCTTTCTCTTTGTGTCTATCATGAATAAGTAAATAAAATATTTTAAAAAATAAAAATATGGGCAGCCCAGGTGGCTCAGTGGTTTAGCACGGCCTTCAGCCCAGGGCCTGATCCTGGAGCCCAGGGATCAAGTCCCACCTCAGGCTCCCTGCATGGAGCCTGCTTCTCCCTCTGCCTGTGTCTCTGCCTCTCTTTCTCTCTCTCTCTCTCTCTCTGTCTCTCTCTGTGTGTGTGTCTCTCGTGAATAAATAAAATCTTTTTAAAAATTTAATTAAAAAAATTAAAAATAAGAGAAATTATCCCCCCCTTTTTTAAAGTTTTTTTTGTAAGATTTTTATCTTTTTATCTCAGTGATTGAGCCACCCAGGTGCCCCCCCACACCTTTTCAAAAAAATATTTTTATTTATATATTTGAGAGAGAGAGGAAGAAAACAAGCAGTGGAGAGGGGCAGAGGGAGGAGGGAGAGAGACCAGCAGACTCCCTACTGAGGAGGAAGCCCAATTTGGGGCTCAATCCCAGGATGGGGAGATCAAGACCTGAGCTGAAGGCAGACAATTAATAGACTGAGCCCCTCAGGCGCCCCTCCCTGAACCTTAAATTTTGAATATTTGCAAACATACAAAAAAAGTTGAGAGTACAAAGATCACTTGTATTTTTTACCACCTAGATGCAAGAGTTAACATTTTATTTATGTATGTTATGTATTTATACATCTTTTTATTTGAATTTAAGTTTTAAGAGACCAGGACATTTCATCCCTCGATGCATGCATCTCCCAAGAACAGCCCTCCAAGGGATGAGGATGCCTGGGTGGCTCAGCTGTTGAGTGGCTGCCTTTGGCTCAGGGCGTGAGCCTGGAGTCCCAGGATCGAGTCCCACATCGGGCTCCCTGCATGGAGCCTGCCTCTCTCTCTGCTGGAGCCTGCCTCTCTCTCTGCTGTGTCTCTGCCTCTCTCTGTGTCTCTCATGAATAAATATATAAAATCTTAAAAAGAAAATGAACACGAATGTCTTACTATCCATGATTCAGTCCATATTAAAATTTCTTAATTGTCCCCAAAATGCCTGTTATAACCATTTGCTTTTTCTTAAGCTTTCTTTTAACCGTTTCCTTTTGAATTTGAGTCCAATCCATTGCATTTGATTGCTTTATATCTTGATCTCACTTTAGAAGTCTCCTCCTCTTCCCCCTACCGTTGACTTTTTTTTTTCTTTTTTTTTTTTACCCTTGACCTTTTAAAGAGACAGGGCAGTGGATCTGCAGAATGTCCCAAGATTGCTCCTTAATGCTGTCATTGGAATTGATTTTGTTTGTGTGTTTTTTAGCCTCCTGTAAACTGGAAGTTATGGCTAAAAGCCTGATTAGCTTTAGGCAAAAGATTTTTGGCAAGGATAGTTCTAGATGGGGCTGGGTGTGTTTTATTGGGTGGCACACAATATCAGCTGCCTCACTGTTAGAGATTATTAAGGAAGTGACTGCCGTGTCTCTCCATTGTAAAAGTATGTTATTTACTTTGTGATTAAGAAGTAAGGTAGAGGGGGTGATTATGCTTTGTCACACTGCCCACTTCCCAGCAAACTTTCACTGAACGGTTTTCATCAGCATGTCTTGTTGATCTTTGCCTGAATTTGGGGGTTGAAGAATGGTGATTTTCTGTTTCTACATTAATAGAAAGGATCCTTCTTTAAAAAAAGTTTTTAAAATTTATTTATTCATGAAAGACATACACAGAGAGCGGCAGAGACATAGGCAGAGAGAGAAGCAGGCTCCATGCGAAAAGCCTGATGTAGGACTTGATCTTGGGACTCCGGGATCACACCCTGAGCCAAAGGCAGACAATCAACTGCTGAGCCGCTGAGCCACCCAGGCGTCCCAGAAGGCATCTTCTGATCAAACAAACAAACAAACAAACAAACAAACACAAAAGCAGGGCACCTGCAAGGCTCAGTGGTTGAGCATCTGCCTTTAGCTCCCGTAGTGGTCCTGGGGTCCTGGGATCCAGTCCCACATTGGGTTCCTTGCAGGAAGCCTGCTTCTCCCTCTGCCTCTCTCTGGGTGTCTCTCAGAAATAAATGAACAAAATCCTAAAAAAAAAAAAAAGTTCCCTTCATCAACAGAGGATGAACGATGTGCTTCCAAAAATATAGGATATGGCTGACTCATTCAGTAGAGAATGTGACTCCTGATCTTGGGGTTGAGTTCACATTCAGTAGAGAATGTGACTCCTGATCTTGGGGTTGAGTTCAAGCCCTGCATTGGGTATGGATGCAGAACCTACTTTAAAAAAACTAATTAAAATAAATAAATAAATAAATAAATAAATAAATAAATAAATAAACTAATTAAAAGAAAAACCCCAGGCCCCCGAAATATAGGATAAATGCTTCTTTCTGGGTTCTAGAGACTTTTACTTTGTTTTTTAAATTTAATTTAATTGTTTAAAAATTTATTCATGAGAGACAGAGAGAGAGAGAGAGAGAGAGAGAGACAGAGAAAGAGGCACAGGCAGAGGGAGAAGCAGGCTCCATGCAGGGAGCCCGACATGGGACTCAATCCCAGGTCTCCAGGATCACACCCTGGGCCAAAGGCAGCACCAAACCGCTGAGCCACCCGGGCTGTCCTTTACTTTGTATTTTTATTTATTTTTTAAAAGATTTTATTTATTTATTTGAGGAGAGAGAGAGAGAGAAAGGAAGAGAGCCTGGGTGGCAAGAGCTGGAGTAGGGGGGAGGGGCAGAGGGAGAGGAGAAGCAGGCACACCACAGAGTAGGGAGCCTGATGCAGGGCTCCATCCTAGGACCCCAGGACCATGACCTGAGCTAAAGGCAGATGCTTAACCAACTGAGGCACCCAGTCACTCCAATTTTACTTTTTATTTATTTTTTATTATTTTGTATTTTATTGAACAAGTCTGAAATGTAAAGCTAAAATAAGACTTTTTTTTTTTTTTTAAGTAGGCTCCATGCCCAGCATTAGGCTTGAACTCACAATCCTGAGATCAAGACCTTCGTGGAAACCAGGTCAGACACTTAGCCAAATGAATCACCCAGGCACCCCTAAAATAGGACTTTAAGGCTCAGTCCAGAAGCCTCATGTTGAGGGTAGAGATGATTTAAAAATAAAATATTTTTTTAAACTTTTTTTAAAATTTTTATTTATTTATGATAGTCACACAGAGAGAGAGAGGCAGAGACACAGGCAGAGGGAGAAGCAGGCTCCATGCACCGGGAGCCCGACATGGGATTCGATCCCAGGTCTCCAGGATTGTGCCCTGGGCGCTAAACCGCTGCGCCACCCAGGGATCCCTAAAAATAAAATCTTAAAAAAACAATAATTCAGACTCTAAGAATGCTGAATAGTAAAAGGGGCTGAAGTCTTATTCACAATTTAGTAAGTAGTAAACTAGGAAAATATGTAAAACCTGGGAATTAGGAGTCAAAACCTGTTTGAGACTTAAGGGAGGTCTTGGGTTTCTTACTACCAAGATCTCCTTTCCACTAAAGCCTATACAAATAAGAGTGTCAGTTTATGAAAATCTCTGAATTGCACAAAACCCCTTTAGGGAGGAGAAACCACCAGTTTGCAGCAGGGATGACTGGGCTGGAAGGGGAGGAGGAGGGTGTTGGAGGGCGGGGACCCCCGCTGGAGGCTGCTGCTCAGGTTGGGGACCCATTGATAAGAGGGTGGTGGAGGTTAGTGCATTCACCAAAAGCCTTTGCTTTCTAGCCTAAGTTTCTAGGATGCTAATGCTTTCCTCAAACAAAGTAGAAACTTTTTTTTTTTAAGATTTTTTTTTTTAAGATTTTATTTATTTATTTATGAGAGACATAGCTAGAGAGACAAGCAGGCTCCATGCGGGGAGCCCAATGCAGGACTTGATCCTGGGACTCCAGGATCATGCCTTGAGCCAAAGGCAGATGCTCAACTGCTGATCCAGCCAGGCGTCCCTTTTTAAAAGATTTTATTTATTTATTTATTTATTTATTTATTTATTTATTTATTTATTTAAGAGAGAGAGAGAGAGAAGGAGCACGGGTGGGGAGGGGCAGCGCCGGGGAGAAGAGACTCCCTGCTGCACTGGGAGCTGGACTCTGGGCTTGATTCCAGGATCCTGAGATCATGACCCGAGCGGAAGGTGGACACTTAACCGACTGGGCCATCTAGGCGCCGTAAGGTAGAAACTTTTAAAAGTCACTATTTTTTTTTTTTTTTTTAAGGATTTTACTTATTTATTTGAAAGAGAGAGTAATGGAGAGAGAGAGCATGCATGGGAGGGTGGTGGCAGAAGGAGAGGGAGAAGCAGACTCCCCGCTGAGCAGGGAGCCAGACACGGGACTCCATCCCAGGACCCCAGGATCATGACCCGAGCCCAAGGCAGCCACTCAACTGACTGAGCCACCCAGATGCCCCCCAAAATTTATTACAAAATGACCCAAAAGATCTTAATTGTGGTGAAAACATAAAAATTACCATTTTAATAATTTGTAAATGTACAGTTCAACAGCTGGGCAATAGGTCTCCAGAGCTTTTCATTTTGAGAACTGAAACTCGGGGATCTCTGGGTGGCTCAGCGGTTTGGTGCCTGCCTTTGGCCCGGGGCGCGATCCTGGAGTCCCGGGATCAGGATCCTGGAGTCCTGGGATCGAGTCCTGCGATCGAGTCCCGCATCAGGCTCCCTGCGTGGGGCCTGCTTCTCCCTCTGCCTGTGTTGTGTCTCTGCCTCTCTCTCTCTATCATAAATAAATAAATTAATTAATTTTTTAAAAAAAGAACTGAAACTCTACACACATTAAACAGCTCCTTATTTCTTCCTCCTCCAGCCCCTAGTTAGCTACCATTCTATTTTTTGTCTCAATAAATTTGACTACTTTAGAGACCTCATATAAGTGGTGTCATGCAGTATTTGTCTTTTTCTGATTGGCTTATTTCACTTCCCATAATGTCCATCTGTGTTGCATGTGGCAAGATTTCCTGCCGTCTTAGGGTTGAATAATATTCCTAAATATCTAAGTACTACATTTGTTTATCCATTCATCTGTTTTTTTTTTTAATCCATTCATCTGTTAATGGGCATTGGGTTGTTCCCACCTCTTAGAAGTTGTGAATAATGCTGTTACATGAACACAGTGTGCTAATAGATCTTCTCCATTCTACTTTCAGTTATTTTGGGTATATAGCCTAAAGCGGGATTGATGGATCACATGGTAGTCCTGTGTTTAATTTTTTGAGGACCACCATACTATTTTTTAGAGCAGTTGCATTATTTTATGATTCTATCAGTAGTGCCCAAAGGGTGAATTCTTTTCACTGTCGATTTTGGAGTAAGGAGTTAATATATTCCACTCCAATGGTGACGAATACATTTTTTCTTCTCTTTTTTTTCAAATACTATGCATGAATAATTTTTTATTTATTCGATAATGTACAATGGTGATGTGATATAATAAGAGATCTATATTGGGTCATTGTCCACGGTTCCTGGAGCAGCTCTGGAGCGATAAAGGTAAAAGGAGAGTCTTTTGTTATTCATAACAGGCCCCTGTCGGATCACCACAGAGTTTATGCTAATGAGGTGACTTTTGGAAAGTCTTGAAGGATGGGGGCGCTGGTTGTCAGGGGAACCAACCACGTGATTAGAGTTGCCACTTTCAGCCTCAAACGTCCCCCAACCCCTACCTCTGCCCCTACCGACCTTTGGGGAGGAGGGATGGACTGGTGATTGCGTTTCATCACCAGTGGTAAATGATTTAATCCATTACGCCTAGTAATGAAGCCACCATAAAAACCCTAACCAAAGGGGGTTCAGAGAGTTTCCATGTTGTTGAACACCTGGCCCACTGGGAGGGTGGTGTGCCCAGAGAAGGCATGGAAGCTCCAAGCCACTTACTCCATAGTGAGCCCCTATGCATCTATTTGGCTCTTACTTAGTCGTATTCTTTTATAAACCAGTGATTCAATAAATAAACTGTTATCCTGAACTCTGTGAGCCACTCTAGCAAATTATTGAATTTGAGGAAGGGGTCATGGGAACCCCCAATTTATAGCCAGTTGGGCCGAAGTAGCAGCCTTAACAATTAGCATTTGGGTGGGAGGCGGCAGTCTTGGGTTAAGCTCTCACAAACTACAGGCAGTTGGTGTCAGAATTACATGATGTGGAAAACCCACACATTTGGTTTCAGAAGTGTTTTGTGGGTGTTAGGAGTAGTAGTGTACAGGGAACAAGGGTTTTTTTCCTTTTTTGGACAATAATTTCATTCTTTCTGAATGTTCAAATTTAATCACATTTGGCCAGTGGGAGATCCCTTCAAACCAGTTCAACTGACCTTTGAAACACTCCGGTTAGTCTTCCTTGCTTTCTGTAACAAACTGTCCCAATCCCACTTAGATTTCGGGATCTAAGATTCTTTCTCTAAGGAGCCCTGGTCCTTTTAGTGGGAAATCACATTAGAGGTGAAGATCCCAGTGCTTCATGTATGTACTCACTGCCCCTGGGGGCCATTGCTTGTGGGCCCTTTCAATGGACATGGCTGGGAAATTTTTTGGGGGGGTCATGAGTTCATATTGATGTTTCCAGTTCAAATTTAACAAGTGAGAATTTTCTTAATTTCTTGGATGTTATTCTTTTATCTCTTTCTTACTTTTGTTTTGTAAAAAGTAAGACAGCATTTCTTTTCTTCACAAAGAGCATATTCCATACTGTGTTCTGCACGTTGCCCTTTTCATTTTATCTCTCCTTAAGATCACTCCAAATCTGTCCATGGAGATCTTCCTCATTCTTTTTTCTGGCTCCACAGACCTTTTTTTCTTAATTAAAAAACAATAATAATAATATAAAAAAGTAGGCTCCATACCCAACTGTGGGGTTTGAATTCATGACCCTGAGATTAAGAGTCACATGCTCTACTGACTGAGCCGCACCACCCCCCTGCACCCTTTATTCATTTATTTTATTTTATTTTTTTTAAATTTTTATTTATTTATGATAGTCACAGAGAGAGAGAGAGGCAGAGACACAGGCAGAGGGAGAAGCAGGCTCCATGCAGGGAGCCCGATGTGGGATTCGATCCCGGGTCTCCAGGATCGCGCCCTGGGCCAAAGGCAGGCGCCAAACCGCTGCGCCACCCAGGGATCCCTATTCATTTATTTTAAAGAGTGAACTCGAGGGATCCCTGGGTGGCGCAGCGGTTTGGCGCCTGCCTTTGGCCCAGGGCGCGATCCTGGAGACCCGGGATCGAATCCCACGTCGGGCTCCTGGTGCATGGAGCCTGCTTCTCCCTCCGCCTGTGTCTCTGCCTCTCTCTCTCTCTCTCTCTCTCTGTGACTATCATAAATAAATAAAATTAAAAAAAAAAAAAAAAAAAAGAGTGAACTCGAGAGGTGGGGGGAGAAGCAGAGGGAGAGGGAGAATCGGAATCTGTGCTGATGGGGAGCCTGATTCAGGGTTTGATCTCATGACCCTGAGATCATGACAAGCTGAAACCAGGAGTCAGATGTTCAACCTACTGAGCCACCCAGGTGTCCTTATTATTATTTTACTTTATTTGAGAGTGAAAGAAAGAGAGTGAGGGACACCTGGTTGGTTCAGTAGTTAAGCATCTGCCTTCAGCTCAGGGTACGATCCTGGGGTCCCAGATTGAGTTCCACATCAGGCTCCCTGCATGGAGCCTACTTCTCTCTCTGCCTATGTCCTTTCCTCTCTCTGTGTGTCTCTCGTGAATAAACAAAATATATATTTTTAAGATTTTATTTACTGGATCCCTGGGTGGCGCAGCGGTTTGGCGCCTGCCTTTGGCCCAGGGCGCGATCCTGGAGACCCGGGATCAAATCCCACATCAGGCTCCCAGTGCATGGAGCCTGCTTCTCCCTCTGCCTGTCTCTCTGCCTCTCTCTCTCTCTCTCTCTCTGTGACTATCATAAATAAATAAAAATTAAAAAAAAATATTTTATTTACTCATGAGAGACACAGAAAGAGAGAGGCAACCTGGGCTGCCCAATAAATAAAATCTTAAAAAAGAGAGAGAGAGAGAGCAAGCAGGGGAGGAGCAGAGGGAGAGGGAGAAGCAGACTCCCCACTAAGCAGGGAGCCTGATGCAGGACTCAATCCCAGGACCCTGAGATCATGATCTGAGCTGAAGGCAGAGGTTTAACTGACTGAGCCACCCAGGCTCCCTCTAATTTTTTAAAAGAGATTTTATTATTTATTTATTTTTAATTTATTTTTAATTTTTATTTATTTATGATAGTCACACAGAGAGAGAGAGAGAGAGAGAGAGAGAGAGAGAGGCAGAGACATAGGCAGAGGGAGAAACAGGCTCCATGCACCGGGAGCCCGACGTGGGATTCGATCCTGGGTCTCCAGGATCGCGCCCTAGGCCAAAGGCAGGTGCCAAACCGCTGCGCCACCCAGGGATCCCTATTTATTTATTTTTAAAGATTTTATTTATTTATTCATGAGAGACACACACACAGAAGGCAGAGACACAGGCAGAGGGAGAAGCAGGCTCCATGCAGGGAGCCCGACGTGGGACTCGATCCTGGGTCTCCAGGATCAGGCCCTGAGCCAAAGGCAGACACTCAACTGCTGAGCCACCCAGCTTCCCAAGAGATTTTATTTTATTTTGAGATTTTAAACATATACAAAATTAGAGGGGATAATAAACGTCTCTGTGCCCATCACTGAACATCAATAATTGCCAACATGCAGACAACCTACAACAGGAGGCTGTGAGGGCAGGTCATTGGAAGTCCAATCACCTGGGCACTTGGGGCCCAGCATGGTTGACTGCTTTGCCTCCACTCACAAAATGAACCAGTAGACATGCGTGGTCTCAGCCTGGCAACCCGTGTGCAGAGGTTACAAGGCCCGGAGAAGGGGGCAGTTAACACCCAGGGGAGTCCGGGAGGAAAGTCTGAGCTGCTTCTGGAAGAACCACATGTACATAGGTGGGGATGGGGACAGGGACAGTGGAAAAAAGGAGCTGGAGGCGGAGGCGGAGAGTGGCAAGACCATTTGCGGCCTTGCATTGCCACACTGAAGGGGACCATGTGAGCTGGTGAAGGGTTGTAGAGTGAGGCCAGATGGAGCTTGGATGGGAGTGGGGAGGCTGAGATGACGTAGAAGAGGTGGGAGCAGCCTGTCACATGGGAGAAGAGGGCCAGAGCTAAGCAGGAATGATGGTGACGGGGAAGGGGTTTCCCAAGGGGCCCATCTGATGTGGGGACAGCACAGGATCCCAGTTATGGAGCCATTGGCCTGGGATGGATCCCGAGGTCATTACCCAGGGTTAGAACTATAGGAAGAGGGTAGGGATGCCTGGGTGGGTGGGATAGAGTTCATTTTGTCTAGATGGGAGTTGAGGAGTTGAGAGCAGGGGCCAACCAGGCAGAAATCAGTTGGGTCCCTAGTGCCTGCAACATCCAGTGTCCACAGAGACTCCATGCCAGCCTTAGTGGGACTAAGGTGTGGGCAGGCACTAAACTAATTTTGCAGGAGAATGAAGTCAAATTCAGAGGCATTAGAGGCCTTGACCCAACTCACAAGGCTTCTAAGGGGAACAGCACGGCCCCCTTGGGGCTGCCCAATTCACTGGCTGAGCGGTGATGACTGCCCAGGCGCAGGGCAGGGGCTGCCCAGAGGACAGCAAAGGGCCATGACCCTGGCCAGTCTTAGTGGCTGTGCAGTCTGCTTCTCTCCTTGGTCTAAATCAAGAAGGAACTGGATGGGTCAAACATTTGTACTTATTTTTTATTTTTATTTTTATTTTTATTTATTTATTTATTTATTTTTTGTACTTATTTTTTATTTTTTTATTTTTTTATTTTTTTAAATTATTTTATTTTATTTTATTTATGGTAGTCACAGAGAGAGAGAGAGAGAGGCAGAGACACAGGCAGAGGGAGCAGCAGGCTCCATGCACCGGGAGCCGGATGTGGGATTCGATCCCGGTTCTCCAGGATCGTGCCCTGGGTCAAAGGCAGGCGCCAAACCGCTGCGCCACCCAGGGATCCCTGTACTTATTTTTTAAAAAAGATTTTATTTCTTCATGAGAGAGAGAGAGAGAAAGAGAGAGAGAGAGCACTCGAGCACAGGTCAGCAGGGGGAGGAGGCAGAGGGAGAAGCAGATGCCCCACTGAGCAGGGAGCCTGATGCAGGACTCAATCCCAGGACCCTGGGGGTCGTGACCTGAGCCAAAGGCAGATGCTTCCCCGAGTGAACCCCCCAGGGGCCCCAACACCTTTAACTTTACAGTTTATACAGCTCTTGCACAAATCATCTCACGGACTTCTCACAATTGCCCTAACTGTAATTAGAAAGCTTTATTACAGGAATTGACAGAGAAGACTCACAGAGATAAGGGCCCAAGACACACAACTTGAAAACACAACTTGTTTAAACCAGGATCCAGAGCAGAGGGGCAGAGTCCACGTCTCCTGCCATGCCCACTGTGCTGCACCGCCTCCCACACAACCCCGGTGCCCCTGCACCACGGAGGGGCCTCCGCTGGAGGCTGCAGGGTAGGAAGCTTTCAGAGACCCTCTTGGGACTGAAGGGGCAGCAGCTCCTCTCCAGGGTTGCAAAGTCCCATCAAAGGAGGGGAGGATGACACTGACCTCTCTTAGCGTCCAAGTGTGTGGAGGGGGGCAAGGGTGGGGACAAATGTGAGTCAATTTTTATTTTGGGGATGGTGGGGCAGGATCATCGTACTCCTCTGGTTATGCGACAGTTACCAGGTGCAATTTTAGGAGTACTTTTCTAACCCTCTGCCCATGCCACAGAAGCAACACGGCTCTTCACAGCCCGGCTTCCCTCTCCGACACGTAGCCCTTCCGCTGGGCTGGACAGCTGCCAAGGGCCAAGAAAGGCAAGAGAATTCCCTCCAGACTTCTGGGCTGACAGCGGCTGGGAAATCTGTTTTGGCCTCAAGAGGAGCCCGGCGGCCACTGGCGCTGCCCAGGCGCTGCTGTGGGGCAGAGATAACAGGCACAGGAAAGGTGGGGTGGCAGGATCCTCCCAAGAGCCTGGCTTTCACGTAAACAATGAGCTGCCGCCGCCAGGGCAGGAGGTGATTCATGTCCCACGGCGTGGAGCCCGCTGGCTGTGCTCGGCGGGCACTGAGGGACCGGGGCAGCCTTGGCCAGGCACGGATGCCTCTCGGGCTCCCTGTGCAGCCTGGGGATCAAATCCAGGCCTTCTGGTAACAGGCCGGACTTCTAAAGCCTGGGTGTGTCTGAAGAGGCTGGGAGGGCTCAATCTCCCCCAAGGGAGCAGAGACCTCGGCTCTTGTCTGAGAACTGGCTGGCTTTCAGGATCAGGGCAGCGGCCAGCGGGACCATGGGGCCTCCCCCACTCTCTGGACGCCCACCTGCCCGTGCCAAGAGGCACATGCCGGGAATGACCACAGCCACTTCCTGGGCTGCCCCCACTGACTAGTGCCACAGGCTTCGGCCACTCCACTACCAACCCTGAGGTAGTAAACCCGACAAGAGGAGATGGAGAGGGCACTTGGAACTTCCGCATCTGCCTGAAAACAGACCACAGAAGAGGCCAGTGCAGCCAAGATGCCGACAGAAGAATACGGCACTTTTAATAGGGCACCGGACCTCAAGTGGTGTGTGGACACCGTCCACAGCACCCAACTCCTCTGTAGCTATGTCCTTTTCCTGGCTGGAACGCCACAAAGAGGCTCCTCTTGGGGTGGCATCTGGGGAGCAGATCCCAGTCCTGAAATAAACAAGGCGGCACCTCTGTGCCAATGTCGGTCTCCAGGCTGCACAGTCTCCCCAAGTCCTGAAGTGGCTCCTCCCCTCGATGGAAAGAAATGTCCGAGCCACCCCAAGCTGGTCCCTCAGGTCACTGCTTGGCCTTTTTCACGATGGTGCCCACGGCAGAGATCACAGTGGTCTTGGAGCCACTGGCACTGGTGGTCACCGTGACGACAGCTGGCAGGGTGGCTGTGGTGGTGAGGATGGTTGGCTGCGCTATCGTCGTCACCGGAATGGCGGAGTCCCACTTGCTCTTTCTCTTCTGGGCATCTGGAGTGAGGCAAGGGATGAGTGTCAGGACAATAAACTGAAAAGCAACATTCTCTTTTCTAGGTCAGGGTTTAGGGGCCCCTACAGAAGGGGTAGCCAGTGAAGTGGAGACCCCACCCCAAGTTCCCATGATGCCTTGCAAACTCTGGGGTCAGAAAAGAACACAGCAAGGTGGAGCCTATGCCCAGATCTCCATGGGTTCTGCTCCCCCAAACAAGGCAGGGAAACCCCGGCTCCATCTGTGGTGTGGCTAGAAGCAGACCAGCCTCCCTCTACCTGCAACTGCTGTGCTGGCTGTGGTGGTGGTGGTGGCTGTGGCGTTGGTTGTGGTACCTTTCTTGGTGCCTGTCACAAATTCGATCTGGAAAGAAAGGGAAGAGATAAGGGCTGTGCCAAGCAGTTTATCCGCATCCTCGGCCAGCGGAGCTGAGTTTGTGCTGTACAGAGGAGACAGTGAGAAGCAGCCCTGTTGTGCTAAGAGAGGGTGTCCAAGAGGTGCTTGGAGGAGACTTCTATTACATTTTTTTGTGTTCCGGAGAGGGGGGCAGAGGGAGAGAGAACTCAAGCAGGCTCCACACCCAGTGCAGAGCCCAAGGTGGGGCTCAATCTCATGACCCTGAAATCAGAACCTGAGCCAAAATCAAGAGTTGGATGCTTAATCCATGGGACCACCCAGGGGCCCCTTTGATTTTTTAATTATTTTTTTGGGGGGGAGGGGTAGAGGAAGAGGGAGAGAGAATTGAATTTTACTACTTTGAGGACAGCCTTCTAGACATTGGACTGCTCCCAGCATCACCACATTTCTGCACGTGCAGGGCAAACCAGCTTGCTGCCCTGCCTCACATTTTGGGTGGAGGTGTACCCACCCATGTGGGAGAAGCACAGCTCTGGTTCCCAGGTGCTGCAGACATGTCCCACACTAAGCCTGGGGTTTGGAATGGGGAAGGAAAGAGACAGAAGGGATACTCCATCAAGCACTAAGAATGAGAAAACCTGATCACCCCAGCACCAGCTCCTGGTGGGTGGCCACCCCTCTGCTGGGGGTTGGAGGCATCCTGAAGGCTAAGCTGCTGCAGGAGGGTCAGAGCAAAGCCAAGGTGGGCAGAGCTGGTGCCAACGCCCCTTTCTCTCAGAGACTGGTCATAAAGGGCATAGCGCCCTGAGGATGTTTAGTCTCATTGCCAAATTTCTGTTCTCCAAAGATCTAAACCACGCTGCTGGGCAGCCCAAGTGCCTCAGCAGTTTAGTGCCGCCTTCAGCCCAGGGCATGATCCTGGAGACCCAGGATTGAGTCCTACATCAGGCTCCCTGCATGGAGCCTGCTTCTCCTCTGCCTGTGCCTGTGCCTCTCTCTCTCTCTGTGTCTCTCATGATTAAATAAAATCTTTAAAAAAATAAAATGCAGAGCTTTTTTAAAAAAAGTAAATCACGCTGCTTGAGAAGAAGGGATATTCAGAGCCCTAAAATAAGGGGTCAGCTGGCCACCAGACATGGGACCTACAAGGAAGCATGGAGGCAGACTGTGCAGATCAGATCTCAGGAGGAAGACCCGCTACTCTATCAGGCCAGGGAGGACACTGATGACCATGCCCAGAGCCAGCAGGGCTCCGCAGCTGTAGCAGGCAGCAGAGGGAGGGGGGAGTGAAGCAAACCACAAGACCCCAGGAAACCAAATGGAAGCAACTGAGAGGCACCTTCAAGCTGAAAGTGGGGGGGCGAGGAACGACACTCCACATACCTGCCCCTCCCCCAAGGACATCAATCCATTACTTACTTTGGTTCGTTCCTTTTTGGCCTTTTCCAATTTGTCCATTTCAATCTTCTGGGCTTTAGCTAACAAAGACAGGAGAAGATGTTAAAAGCAGTCCCGGAACAGCTCCCACGTGAAAGGCCACCTGAGGCCGAGGGACCCCACACCAGCACTTGCTGCCTCCCCTGGGCTTTTGCTCAGTGTGTGCGCTAGCCTCTGGGCCACTGGGCTCACTGTCCTTTTGTGATGGACAAACGGAAGTGCCCGCCCCTGGCCAGCAGAGAGCAGAGGCCTCACACAGAAAGGCCCAGGCGCTGGGGCCTTGTCTGGAGGGGCCAGTTGCTCCCGAGCACTGGCTGACTGTCACCATGTGGGGATGCAGGCCCTGTGTGGATGACCTGCCCAGTGACCAAGAGAAGCCGAGATTACAGATTTGAGGTAAAATGTTGGCAACTGATTCAAGTTAGAGCAAGATAAAATGTGTGTGGGCCAAACAAAACATACCTACAGGCCAGATCTGGTCTGTGGGCTGCTGGGTTAAGGTCTGCCATCGGAGAGCTTGGACTCCTTGAAATTCCTCCCAGTTCTCCCTACGGGGACCCCTGAGAAAATGCTTTCTCGCTGGCTTCAGAATACGCAGTCCCCTTGCCTGGGACGCTATTTGCATCTGCCTGGCTGGCCTCTGGGCACCTTCGAACCTCAGCTCAAACGTGACTTCCTCAGCAAGACTGTCCCCCTCCTTCCGCAGGTTAGCTGGCCCAGCCTGCACCCCCCGCCGCAACACCCCTCACTACTAGGACTATTCCTTCTCTGCCTTCTGTGCCAGGTCATAAGCCTCCTAAGTCGCAGTGGGTCTATCTCATTCAAGACCGTATACCCACTCTCTTGGAAATGCCCTGACACAGAGGAGATCCTGATATACCTGTTGGCTGACAGCAGACAGGAGGAGAGACAGATAAGGGCCACCTACCTAAGGCCTCATAGTAGGAGTCCTCAGACCAACCGTGGGGATCAAACATATCCTGAAAAAGTAAGAGTTAATGTTGTAGCCAGCCAGGGTCGTTGAATGACAAATGGCTTAGAAACCCACATCCCTTCTCCCCAAGTCTTCCCATGGATTTTCCTGGCCTGGAGGCTCTTGCCTTAAGGGCATGAGGGCTCAGCTGTTATTCCTGGTCTCCAGCGAAGGGGGTGGCCGATTTGCTCTTGGGAGTCACAGAGGAAGTGATACCTGTCTGTGGGCTATGCTTTAGGAGCACAGTGAGTGCACACTCATGTCCTAACTAATCAGGGGCCTGGGGCCAGGTCTGTCGCTGCGATCTCTCTCCTGGACTATTTCAGAGCATTAGGGACTCAAATGAGAGAGCTGGGAACTGTGCTCTTCAGCCAGTGCTACTGTTACATGGGCCTTTCAGTGGCTCCAGGCTGAATCCAGCAGAATGAACACAGGGCCCTGGGCATCCTCCCTCAGCCCTCAGCCTCTGCATGCAGGACATACCTTTGGGTAGTTGGTGCCCAGCTCATCAATTGCACAGAACTGGATCAGCTTCTCGTAGATGCTGAAAGAACAATACCAGAAGGCACTGTGCAGGCTCTAGTCCCATGCCTTGTGTGGCAGCAGACTGAGAGAGATCAGAACCGTCTAGTTCCTAGGCTCAGAAGAACCATTTAAACCCAGCTAAACAGTTGCAAGTAAGCTTCCTAATAAAATGAGAAATGTCCACTGGCATTAAGTCATTCCAGGTCCTTGCCACTTCCAGCAAGAGGGATCGTTAGCCAGGAGCCAGGACTGGTATGGTGTTTTTTGGTCTTATCCAGACATCTGACATATGACCCACATTTGGCTGCGTGGCTGGGTCAGGGCCCTGATGCCACCAGACCAAACTGTTTACAGGTGTGGCACTTGGTCAGACCCTGGAGGGAGTAAGACCCAGACACAGCACTGTTCCTAAAACTTGTCACCTGCACGCAGAATCAGTGACAGTTTGGAGGGGAAAGAGGAACCCTCAGGGACTGCCTAGTCCAATTTCCTCACTCTAGAGATGAGATGGAGGCCTTGGGAGGGGCAGAGTGAGGAGGAGACCCCAGGAGGCCTCTTCTATCCTAGCTCTGGCCTCACGGCCTCTACTCTTCATCCCGGTTTCTGTGTCACTGTAGTTGGGGTGATGGCCCCTTTGGGCACAGGTTACATTGTAGCTGGGCCTCTCCCTGCCACCTCCATGGGGGGTATTCTAGTCCCTAGTCCAATACTGGTGACTCAACTGACCCTGCAGACTCATGGGAAACTCACCTGGGGTTCCGAAATTCTTTCTTTCTTTGAATAATATAGTTCATATCCATTCCTTCCTTTATCTTTCGTTCATAAAGCTTCTGGATCTTGTCCTGCGGAAGAGAAACGGAAGGGCACCTATGACACCACCCTACCCACTGGCAATCCCAGTCTGTGGGCACATATGCTGGGTGGATGCCTGGGCACAGGAGACCCACAGAGCCATGTGAAGCCCTACTCCAGCCATGCTGTCTTTCTCCACCCAGCCTCTGACCAGCGCCAAGCACAAATAAGATAAATGGAGACCAATCTGTTTTTTATTTTGCTTTCTCCTGACTCCCTCTGGATGGCTGGCAGCGGGGGCAGTAAAACGTCAAGGCAGAGAAACCATGGGGAAGACCATGGATGAAACTCCCCCTCAATTGGCGCCTGAATCATCCAAAGAGGATTTAGGCAAAGCTTTGAGGGGGAATGGAGGGGCTCAATACTGGTTTAAGTTTAACATGGGGTTAGGTCCTCAGTGGGAGACCTGGGAAGGGTAGGTCTTTTCAGAGAAAGGAAGAAGTAGAATTTTTTGGATTTGGCCTCACAAACTTCCTACAGGGTCCTTTGTAGGGAGGCTCATAGATGGCCAATCCCCATGACTTTATTAAGAGGCACTGTGGGGGGTCAAGAGCCCATCTCATTAAACCTCCCCCCACCCCAACCCCAGATCCCTACTCTGGCTTTTTTTTCTTTTAAAGACTTCAGGCTCCATGCCAGGAGCCAGACGCAGGACTTGATACTGGGATCCCAGGATTGCGCCCTGGGTCAAAGGCAGGCGCCAAACCGCTGAGCCACCCAGGGATCCCCTGGTCTGGCTTTTGATGGGCAAGAGGAGAATCACCTGGCAGGAGCCCAGCCAGTCCCACAGGTTTCTCAAGGCCCACAGAGATGAAACTGGCAGAAGATGGCATCCATATCACCCAGCACAGAAAGAGGCTGCAGAAACCTGAGTCTCGGGGCAGAGCCGCTTCTGAGGAGGAGCAGTCTTACCCAGCAAGGCTGGGGCTGGCCCAGGGCAAGGTTCTCTCTGCAGCCTCCTGCACTAGTGGCGGCTAAATGCACAAACTCTCCAGAAGGAAAACACTTGGGTCACTCTTCACCTGCAAGAGGAGGTGGGCAGGGCTGGAAATCCTGTGTAACGCCCTTT
Organism: Vulpes vulpes; assembly: GCF_048418805.1. NCBI lineage: Eukaryota > Metazoa > Chordata > Mammalia > Carnivora > Canidae > Vulpes > Vulpes vulpes. Next base: position 5,557,328 of record NC_132781.1, read on the forward strand.
GAGGAACATCAGGAGGGGTGATCCACTCCCTTTGTCAGAAGGCCGAATCTTTCTGCAGAGACTGGCCAGAGGAAGCACTGAAGTACAGAGAGAGGTCTATAATACATTTACCAGGGGAGAGGCGACCAAGAGTGACAACCTTCAACATTCTCTCTTCAAGGGCAAAGCAAGGAAGCCTCACACAGAAGGCTTGGTGAAACGAGGCCGACCTATATCTTACAGATTACTTTGCTGGGTTCCCTGGGCCATCAGATGGGTTTTCCCATTTCAGGTCAACTAAAGTGTTCACTTAATGTCATGGTTTCTACCATTAGGAGGATCTAAAAATGAGAAAGACACTGAACTGAAAGGCTGAGCAAGCTGGGTATCTCTGGCAGATTGCTGGACTCCTTACAGGCTGTGGCTTGTTGCCTGGCAGGGAGGTGAGGTGCTACGCTGCCGGGTGGACAGCTCTGCCAAGGGAGGAGACTTTTGGGAAAGGAAGAGGACCTGCACTGTGCCCCCAGTCCTGCCCAGCCAGATGCATTCTGCTCCCCCAGGTTCCCTTAGTCATCCATCCGTTAGGATGATTCCCTGGGGCTGTGGTGTGGCCAGAGGTGCCAGCAGAACCTATGGGATCAAAGGCAGAGTTGGTGGACCGGGTAGTGGGCAACCTTGGGTGTCAGCCCCAGTGTCTGTCACAAGGTTCTACCCACAGGGGAACCTGCAGAAGGCTAAGGAGAAACAATGAGAGCTGCTGAAAAGGAGCCAGGACGCCTGGATGGCTCAGTGGTTGAGCATCTGCCTCTGGTTCACGTCATGATCCAGGGGTCCTGGGATGGAGCTCTGTATCGGGCTCCCCAGAGGGAGCCTGCTTCTCCCTCTGCCTATGTCTCTGCCTCTCTCTCGGTCTCTCATGAATGAATAAACAAATAAATAAATCTAAAAAAAAAAAAAAAAAAGATTAAAAAAAAAAGAGGAGGAGTTGCAAGCCCCAGGTGCCCCCTGAGGCCCTGCTCCCAAGGGAGTAACTGCATTAAATGCTCCAAATCCTTGGGATTTCAAAACCTCTGGCTAAGTCTACGCAGTTTTGTCAGGAGAGGAGGACAGGAATCTCAGGTGCATTAACACTTGTGTATTTACATTTCTATAATCTCTTTTCCATTCTAATGGTCCCTCTGTTTCTTAGAGGAGTTCCCCACTGGCTCACTGCAGAAAATTATGGTATTTTCTCTGCCTAGGCTCAGGACCCCACTGAGGATGAGCTAGGGGTCCTGTTAGAACAGCACACCAGGTAATGTGGCAGAGGCTGGCAGTGGGCTCAGAGCAACCTCCTGACAGGTAAGCCGGACATGTGAGCTCCTGCCCACCAGCCTGTTTCTTTGACAGAAGGCTTAAAGTCACACTAAATCGGACCTGACCAGGCCTTCTCCCCCACACAGGATGGGCTGTGGTGGCCAAGCTCTACACTTACTTGTAAGTGGTTCGAACACCTGCCAGGGGGTTCGGGCGGGATCTTGATTTCATCAGGTGACATGTTCCGGACTCTTTCAGAAAAGGAGGCTGTGAGAGAACAGAAGAACTCTGTTGATGTATGTTGGGTGGCACGGGCTAAACATGGATAGTTTAAAAAAGGCACATCAGATCTTTTCAGGGAGAGGGAAAGGCTATGAAACAGTAAAACGATGCTCAGAGTGGCTTCTCTGTCATCGGAGTTGAGGTCAAATGACCAGAAGGAGCCAGTGTGTGCCAAGTAGGTGGAAGAGTTGTTCAGGCAGAGGGGACAAGTGTCAAGAATGTGGTTTCCTGCATCCCAGCAGCAAACTTTTCAGGAAAGGGTCTGTTCGAGGTATGCTGGTAAATGTTTAACAACCTGCTGGAGGGGGTGGTGGTGGCAGGGAAAGAGCTATGATCTGCAGCATGTGTCAGTTTCTAGGGTACTAATGCTCTTGTTGCTGGACCCAGGCCCAGGAAAAGAAGAGCACCACCAGCTCAGAATGTGAACCAGCTCTAGCCCTCTAGCCCACCCCTCAACACCCGCCCCCCCCCCCCCCCCCCGCCCGCCTCCCGCCCCCCCACCGGCTACATTCCTATGACACCCTCCCAGGACTCTGCTGTCATCCTTCTCATCCTACCCAAGATAAGAGGAGAAAGAGTTCAGGGTTCCCCCTAGGCTCTGGGATTCAAAACATTAAAAACTGCCTTGTGCATAAATGGTATTAAAAAAATTACCTGTGTTATTAGCTATTGTCTTTCAAAAATAAACCAATTAACCATCCTTTTGGTCCACCTCATTCTTGGAAACAAAAGGTCTGATTCTGGGGTGAAGAATCACAACTCCCAAGGGGTAATCCCCTCGGAGATCTGCCACTGCCCACCCAAGATGCTGCATTCTCTGTTCTTTTTGCTGTAGCCTCTGGCCACCCTGGGCCTGTAGAGTATGCTCTGGATCACTCAGACAATGCATCGTTTGTTAAAAGGTTCTGTCCGTGCTCTTTAAAACATTCTCTCATGAAAAGGACCATACAGTGAGCAAACAGCAGGCGGAGAGGGGTGGGGCAGGATGAAGGCAAAGAATGAACAAAACAGCACCAGTAACACCCAGCAAGTATTTACTGGGTAGCCACTGTGTGCCAGGCTCCAGGCCACTATTTCTTAGCCCTGAGAGGCTACCTGGACTGTCTGGTGAGAACCTAGCACAGCCTTGCCTTCTTCTCTCCTTGTGCTGGGTTAATATTTTCTTAGCAGATAAGGTACTTTGATCTCTACTCGGAGTCTCACTACAATGATAAAGAACTCAGGGCTGAGGATATGGCTCCGGGGGCTTTGCCAATCTCTGTTGCTGCAAAACACACCTGCGTACACTGCAAAGCCCAAGGTGGGGGCAGAGTCTCCACACGCTGCCTGTGCCAACTCCCACGGTCGGCAGCAGGTTCTCACTGGGTATGCCACAACCGCAGAGCACTAGACCTGCCACTTTTGGTGAGGGCGAGGATCCTGTCCTGGACCAGTGCAGCTCAGAAGCAGTTTCCCCCAGGGGACCCCATGCTCCTCTTTGCCTGGTCCCTTCCATCTCCTGACTCCTGAAGCAATGATGGCACCCAAATCTGGCTGGAGTTCAAGTCTCATCTTGACTTCCCCAGTCTTCTCAGCCCTGGGAGAGACTGGGGTTCTCAGCCTGAGGTCCAAGCAGGCTGCAGAGGCCAGTTGAGAGTGGAACTGGCCGGGGCGAGCTGGTCCTTGTTATTTCTGGAGGGCAAAAGCAAGGAGAGCCTGGGTAGGTTCTGGGCACATGGAGGGTGAAGCTCTCCCTTGGGGTGGAGAGTAGATGTGTACATGACAGAGAGACAAAGAATGCCCTTTGGCATTTGCCAGGAAAGCCTTTTAGAAAAACAGGGTGTGATGCCGTTGCTCAGCAACCGAACCACACTAAAGCTCCAGTGGTATACAGCATGACAGCAAGGGAGAGCCCCTTTAGAGCTCCCGAGTTAGGAACAAAAGAATTCCTACAAAGTAACTGGCAAGTGAAGGGCCAGTCAGAAAATTAGGTAAAAATTTTCCCATAGCTTCCTGGAGCAATATTTCAGTGATTCTCTTTCCTAAGTCCCAGCATGATTTGAAGCAGAAGATACCAAACCCACATAAATGGTTATTTGAGCAGCCACAAAGCCTCAAACTGTTTTCCTAGGAAATTCGTGGAGAAATGTGTCCAGGTACTTGGCGCAGCTCCAGGTATCCAGGTACTTGGCGCAGCTCCAGGTACTGTAACTGCTCTTGGGTGTGCTGGGGGCATTCTAGAAGGGCAGCTGTACTCAGGATCTGAGAAGTCTATCTTGGTGATTCATCCTCTGTGCACACCCAAGCCAGGAAACAGTCATGGTATCCATAGCTGCCAGGTATGAATCTGAGCCGAGCAGCTAGTCAGCTGGGGTTACGTAATGGTGGGGAGTAAGGAGTGCCCGGGGCGGGGGGGATCGCGCAGTGAGTACTGTGGGGCTGGGAGCAGGAAGCAGTGGCATGCTTTCTGGTTCACCAGACCCATGGAGAATCCAACTGGCTTGCCACCCCAGGCCACTGTTCTAGACATGACCACGGGGCATCAGTGGGGCATCTGCAGGGCATGTGCATTCAGCTCTGTCAAGTGGCCACAGTGCTGGAGAGACCCAGGAGTCGGCTTCTCTGCTTTCATCTGCTCCATTAAACCTGCGGCTGTCTACACATATGAAAATCCTGCCCATATCTGGGGAGCAATCCAAGAGTCCTATCTCCAGAGTGATTAACAAAAGGAGCTGAGTTCAGACAGAGCTCAATCAATTATTACCTCGTCAGTGAGAAATACGTAGGAGGATACAAGAGCAGGAGGCTTTAAGACCTACTGTGGTGAATGGAGACAGAAATTATGGATGGGGGTAATCCTAGTGAAAGAATATACTGAGCAATAAAATGAAACTATGGATATGCCCAATAACATGGAAGGATCTCAAAAATATATGGTATGTGAAAGAAGCCAGACAAAAAAATAAGGTGATAATTTCAATTCTATCCATGGTTCTCAACGGGAAGGGGGGGCAATTAGGCTCCCTGGGGCCCCGAGGGGACGTTTGGCAATGTCTAGAAACATTTTTCCCCTGTTACATCTGGTAGAGGGAGGGGAGAGCTAGGAGCATCCTGAGACGGAGGATGCTAAAATTTCGTGTTAAACACAGGCCAGGCCTGCCACAAGGAATTATCCAGCTAAAAATGTCAAGGGTGCCATGGCTGAGAAATCCTGATTTTTATGAAATTCTAAAAAAAGGCAAAACGATAGTGAAGTAAGTCAAATGCTGCTTGCCTGAGGCCAAGGGAGGAATCGGTCTGCCCTGCTTGCAGGAGGCTTTGCTCTGCTTCCTCTGCAAAGCAGACCAGCGCATCCTCTGAGTGCCATTTTTCTAAGGAGTGAATGCTAAGGTCTAGGAAAATTCTGATTTTTATAGGATTTGAAAAACTCACACTTGGGGATAAAGGCAGAATCCTGCTGAGGGTCTGGGCTATTCATTGTGGTTTGTTCCTACCCAAGCCTTCCTCAGAAAACAAATGTAATGGAACAATTTTCCATTCTTTTAGTTAGGGAAACCAGAAAGGATCCTGTCCAAAAACAGGACAGGTCCAAGGGGCTGCAAGCCACAAAGCCTCCATCTGGAAGCACAGGTGTAGGTTTTGTCGTCTACCTCTGAAGCAAAGCCTGGATAAGCAGGATCCCTGCTCAGTCACTACAGGGAGGGAGGGTCATCCTCTCCGTGAGGTTGGGACAGGTGTTGGCAGAGCTGTTACAAAGTCCATGACCAAAAAAAGAGTTGAGGGACTTTCTAAAAAGGATGAGGAGGCTGGGGTTAGCACAGGACTGGTATGACATGTGTGCCATTTTTTCAAACATAACTGCCCTGCCCTCCCAAGTCACAAAAGGCCCTAGACTCTGGGGCTATGTACGAGGCATGTTCCCTCTTGGCGACAAAGTGAAGTGCCAGCAGAGGCCACATGTTTGCTCCTTGAGCATAGGAATATGCCAGCAAAACAGGGCGGGGGCGTACAAGGACAGAGGACAGGCCTAGGGCACAAGGGGAACGAGCTCCCAGCTGGAGGGGGCCCTCAATCCATCTTGACAACATTGGCAACTGACCAGAGCCCAATGAAATGCACCATGAATCCGATTTTCAAAGAAGAATTGTTCCCTGGGTGTCTTACTCAGACATCTTAGGAAATGCCAAAGGCCCTGAGAGAGCACATGAAGAGAAGGCTCTCAGCAGAACAGTGGCCTTGGCTGAAGCAGAGAGAAGCCCCAGGCAGTGGCAGGCCTGGGCATGGCTGGAAGCCAGTTCGCTCTGGGCAAGGCTCAGAGATCTGCCCCTGAGGCTCCCCCTGGGGTACTTACCGACTAATTCCTGAGGATCTCGCTTTTCTACTTCGGGATTATCCTGTAAACGAGAGACAAATACAAAGAGGTAAGCCTGGGACTCCTAACCCGCAGTTCCTCTCTTCACTGAAACCACTCAGGATTTTAAGGGAGGAGAAAAGGTGCAGGCAACACACGGAACCTAAGAGTGAGCTGGTGCTCTGGGGGCCTTCTGGGGCCCCTGAACCTCCTACGCCCCCTTCCTCATCAGAGCAGCCAAGATGGTCCAGATGCCCGCTTCAATCCCTCCTCCACAGCCCCCAACAAGGACTAGTACCTACCGATGCCAAGGAGAACAAATGCCAGCCATCTGTCACCTGTACACCTGGACCCTGCCCGCTGTCTCCATGGGGCCTGGTCAGCCACCCCTACCCAGTACTGAGGAAGCAAAATGTGGCGACTTTGTAACATAAGACTCGCAAGACTAAAGCACAAAAGACTATCTGCTCCCAAGAGATTTTTCTTACTTTCAGTTTAAGCAAAAAAAGGAGACTTTATATAAGGGGCTAGCTTCTGGAACCCTGGAGCAGGCGGGTACTGGGCCATTAATAAGGGACTGAACCAGGCCCCAGGACGGCCCTGGCACAGGGCAGCTTCTCTCCTGGCTCACCTCTTGGCGTTTTACATTGGCTTTATATCTCTCCAAAGAAAAAGCTTTCTCTGATCCTTAACGCAAACTTCCGCCCCGCAACACCCACTTCTACAGGTCCTTCAGCGACGCCGGGTGCAGAAACTTTTAAAAGCAAAGGTTTCTTATCAGACGTTTTTCTGGATTTGCTCTGTATTTCAAAGCTCAGAGTAAGTGCTTCACCTAACCAAATCCACCCGGAGAAGGCTCCGGTCCCAGCCCCTGTCGCAAGCCCAGGCAGTGGGGAGGCCTTCCCTTGCTTCCATCGTCCCAAATGTCCAAGAGCAACAACACACCTGTCTTCCCCATCTGGCGGGGGGGACATCCGGCCCCTCACACACAGTCAGATCAGGAGGTCTCAAGTGCCACGACATGCTAATGAGCAAAGTGGCAGAAGCTGTGCTCACAACAAGCTGCTGGATCTTATTTCTTTCTCCTTTGGTTGGTGGGGGAGGAGACAAGACAGTAACAATTCTGGAACAAAGTAAAATGGGCACATGGACACAGCTGCAGACCTCTGTGTACTCCACTTATATGAAGAGATGTTACATCGAGTTAACACTTCAGAAAGGAAGGTGCCAGGCAGCCACCAAAAGCCCTCCTGTGCGATGGCTCCATGCCAAGAGCAGAGTAGTAGTTCTTAGCCTGCTTCCCCAAAAAGTCCCTCCCAACTCCGGGACAGGCCCAAACCCCTCACTCTTCTGAACACTGCAGCTATTCATTCGACCTGGATGGGCCTATCCTCCAGGCCCGGCTGCTTAGCAACCTGTCTCCTCCAGTCCTCACTCCGCCCCCTGCCAGTCAGGTGGGCAGAGGGGAGGCAGGCCTGCGCTAGGGAACAGAGGGTTGGGAGCCATGCCTGGAGGAGTGCTGTGCCAAATTCAGGTTGATCATCAATCAGCTGGTCTACAGAGAGTGCCCGTCTCCAGGGGCCCCACAACAATCCCTCTGTAGCAGTGACTCCAAAGGAACCAGCGTTAAAAAGAGTGTGGCAGCAACAAAACGCGAAGACTGTAAGAGGTCCTTAAATATTCCCTCTAGGGGACAGCTTTCTGGGTGCTAATTGTAAGAAAACATCAGCACAAGATTGTGGGTACATCCTACCTCCCCTCCCCTTCCAGACCAGTTGGCTGGTATTCTGAGGACTGACCTTAACCATTCAAAGGCCCCCTAGGGGCTCCTTTCCAAAGCATGGCAGGGCACCAGCCCCTCAGCTGGCCCGAGGAAGGAGGCAAGATGGCCAAGTGGGAATCCTACCCAGCCTACCCCAGAGGGACAAGGAAACACAGTTACTAAACCTGTCTCTTCTCAAGGGAAAATACTTGTTCTCCTGAGGGTTCCTTGGGAAGGGTGAAAGAAAGGCTGTGAGCTATCCCAGGGGCCTCCAAGCAGCCTGTGCCCCCAGTGAGGCGGGGTGGGGATTCCCACATTTCACAAGGTCCTCGCCTGGCTCAGCTGAGGATGTTTAGTCACATCTCAGGGAGAAAGGCAATGTTGGGGCAAAACCACCAACAGGAAGGTGTTCTCTCTTCTTTCAGTCTTTCCTTTTTTGGCTTGGTTCCTCATTCTCTCAAAATAATCTTTCTACACAAACACAAAAAGTGATAAAGTTGATAGTTGGTTTCAATTTGCCAACTGCTCTGCTTTTTTTTTTTTATTCTTACCATGCACAGGCATGCGCACATGTACATACATGGGTGGGGCGTGTCCAGGGCGTACTCAGAGCCCCATGGAGCTATGGACTCTTACTCAACCCCAAACCCAACATCCCCAGAAACAACCCCCACTCCCCATCCCTGCAGAGGAATTCAGCTCTGTGATCCCTCCATGCAAAGCACCAACCTATGAACCATGGACCCAACTCGAAGTACAAGAAGATTCTTTTGCCTTAAGAGAATCCTAAAAACTGAATATATAAATGAGCCACCATGAACTGGAAGGACTGGAAACCACAGAGGTTTTCACAAAGGTCTCCTGGAAAAACTTTGGAATCTGTGGTTGTTCAGATCCTCCTCCTCCCTGTCACTGCCACCTACGGGACTCCTAGGTATGGACAATGAAACAATGGGAATCTGTGCCTCCTGGTGGCCACACCTTGTTAGATTTTAGAATGTAATTCTTCTGTCCTCCGACATGAATAAGCTGGGGTGTGAGCCTGTGGAACTCCTGGCCAAGATGCCCCCAAAGAAGCCAACAACTGACATTCTTTTGAATCCAAAAGCAGTTTAATCCCACCTCTTGCCCTGAGCATTACAAGTATGCTCAGTTATGCCCTACAGTGAAGGGCCTGGTGCCATACATTAGTGTTCTTCAAAGGGGAATGAGCCCAGGACTGCAAACGATGCTGAAGAAAGGTCAGCAATGAAGGAGAGTTGGTAGGTCTGCTAAGATCAGAGAGGATGACTGTCAAATACCCCAAAGATACCTTTTGGGACCATTTACCCTCAACTGTCCCTTGAGGTAAATTTCATCCAATGAAAGCAGCCTCAGTTGGGAAGACAGGCCTGGGGACAGGGGCGGTCCACACTCAATACAAAGACCTAGAGAGACACCCTTCTCCCAGTCATGCCTCAGATACCAGGAATTCAGTACAAAATGAACCAAGCACCCATGGTAGTTATTTTGGAAACCACCCATGAAAAACATCTGACAGAGCTAAGGAGAGAGATGAAAGATTCACATTATTAAACTGCCAGTGGTTCAGGACAACGGTTATACAAACCTGCCATAGATTCTCTCTATCCCCTTAAGGAGGCTGAAAGGAACAGTTAGGAGGATACAAGTAAAAAGCAACAAGAAGCCACTGTTCCTTTTCTTCCCCCGAGGTGGTGTTTTGGAACCCACAGGACCCAGGGGGTCCCTGTCTTGACTTGTAGGAATCCATCCCCCTGGCCTCCAGGTGGATATTCTCAGTTGGTCAAAGTCCTGAACCCAGCCAGGAGGCATGGAACCCAACCAGGAGGCATGTCCAGAAACCCGCACAGACCTGGAGGTGACAGTGCATGGCCTTCAGCTGTGGCAGGCTGAGGGGCTCCCCGGCAGTTCACCGGGAAGGTGAAAACAAAGCATCTCATCTAACAGGTCCTAGGAGAAAAGACCAGGTAAACCACCTCAGCTGTCTAGTTCAAGTCCAATGAAGACATAAAGAAAAAATAAAAATACACAACTCCTGAAGAAGCCAAGTGAGAACACGGGAAATGAGTGCTGAGCTGGTCAAAGACACCAATTCTGTGGCAAGGTCTCCCTGGCTGACTGTGCACTCCTCTAACCTCCCGAGGCTCCTCCTGAGCCTAAAGCCTCACCAACCAGGGCACCAGGACATGAAGTAGCCACAGCAGCCCAGAGGATGGCCATGAAGTCAAGAGATCTGAACCCGTCCAACTTTGGTTCCTTAATCAACTGTGTCTGAGACCCATAAGAAGGCATCAGCCATTACAGACACCCTGTTCTCAGGGACTGTAGAACCTGGAATGTGGTTCCCTCTGCAGAGAACACAAAAAAGTCCAGCCACTCAGAAACTGCTTCTGATCAGAGGAAGGAAGCAGACACAATATGGCTCCATGACGTGGGATAAGCGGCCATTTGAGCTGGGAGGATTTGCTCAGCAGAGAAGTACCAGATCCTGGTCGTGAGAATGGAGGTTTATTTACAGCCAACAATACTTCAATCCGTCCCAGAGGCAGCCCCACAAAGCACGCTCAAGGGCCCAGTGTCCAAATGGAGACAAAGCAATGCAGCCTCCAGCAGCTGGATTCTGTCCAACCTAAACGTGGCTTTTTCGGCCCAGCTTTGGGAGCTTAGGCTCAGAGAGAGCACTCTGAGAAGAGGGCAGAGGGCAGCCTCTCCCCACTGCTGGGGAAGAATGCTACAGACTGTACATTTTCTGATAAATGACGTAATCTTGCTTCTTAAAAGTAGGGTGGCAGCCGGGGACGCAGATTAGTAAAACAATGCCTTCCAAACCTTCAATTCTCTCAGATCTGGGACTGGCCAAGTAGTTATTAAGTCCTGGTGAAATCTCACTTAGCAATGATTCCTCTCTGGGGCGCGAGGCCCTGGGGGACTCCCTGCAGCCATGTCAGCCTCCTCCTCCCAGCACAGAGCTGCACCAGGGCCTGGGGAAAGCCCGTTCCCTGGAACACATCCTCCCTATTCTTGCTGCAAGTAAGCCTCACTGAGGCCTCAGTCCTCAGCTCCAGGAAGTCTTCTTCCGCCCCACTCCCACCCAGCTGATGAGGACATTTGCTCTATTCTGGGCTCTATCTTAGTTCCCAGCACCTGCAGGTTAGTGCCATGCCCACAACAGGTGCTTAAACATTGCTCAACATTGATGAAACACACACACATATGTAGAGACACTCTCCTTTCTAATGGGCCAGTGGTCCATTCCTCAGCCCAGTTCCCACCCCAGACTCTGGACCTATTTAAGTCCACAGTTAGTGTCAATGTGTGACTCAATGCCAGACAGGGAGGCAGCAGAGATGGACTAAGAAAGAGGCCAGCCTTGGCGATAAAAAGCTGATGAGAGACAGGCAGAAGGAAGAAGGTGGCGGGGCATCAATACTGAATTAAAAAAAAAAAATCTAGCTTGTCACTCCTAATCCCAAAACAAAAATAATTATTATATAGTTAACTCATTTACTTATCCATAGATCATTTATTGAGCATTTATTGTATACCAGGCAGTGGGCCAAACAACGGGCAACTCAATCTCAGGGAATTAATTGTAAGTGTTATGCTAAGCACTTCAAGGAGATCATCTGATTCTCAGACAGTGCCATGAAGTGTGGGCGGACAGCACTGCAGTTTCCGAAATGATGAGTATGCCTAGGAAGCCCCTTGAAGGCATCAAGATGAGATGAATGTGTGAGCCACTTCGGGTTGCCAAGAAGCAGCAATTCTGGAACTTCTGTCAAAATACCTCCAAGCTCCCGAAAAAAATTACTGTGGTTTAACGGGCAAGGATAAGGCATAGTGAGGACTATCAGGAACCCCAAGGCTCAGCAGAAGTCACTGATCCCCATGCTGCACAGGACAGCCCTCCATGTCATAGACGCCCAGTGTCTATGCCCTGTTTTATCCTAACACACACACAGGGGAGCCTTGGAGAAAGCCCGTCACCAGCACATTTCCTTCAGTTGTATCCTGTTGGCCAGGACTGGGTCACTGCCATGGCACACTGCCGGCCTGGGGATGGAAACAGTCAACTTATCAGAAAAATGGGCGGAAGTTGGTGGGGCCACTTTGGATCCAAAGGACTCACCTATACTCCCAGCTTACTGACGGGAAGGCTCAGTTCCCCAAGCAGAGGTTTCTATAGGGAAGGGTTAAACAGGCATCCGCTAAGACAAATTAAGCTAGGTCTCAACCTGGCCTTGCAGACTGAAGAGGAAAAGACTTTTTTTCCCCTATCTGAAAAATTTAGCTCAACAAAGCCAATATTGCTCAACATGGTGCTGATGTTCTGTCACATGGAACCAACCAGACTTCAACGTAAATGCAAGGCTCTGGCCAGGAGCCATTCCAAAGGAGAGACTTTGTTATCTGACTATTCCAAGTATAATCTCATATTTGATTCAAGACATCTGAAGACTTTGAGCTTCTTGAAAGTTGTACAAAATGTTTGAAGAGGGCCATTCCATTCCTCCCTCTTATACCTGGGGTGTGTGTTTGGGTATAGAGATCATCTTACATAAAAAATTTGAGTTAAGGGGTGCCTGGGTGGCTCAGTTGGTTAAGCATCTGTCTTCAGCTCAGGTTATGATCCAGGTGTTCTGAGATCAAGCCCCATATTGGGCTCCCTGCTCAGCAGGGAGTCTGCTTCTTCCTCTCTTTCTGCCCCCTGACCTCTCTCAATGAATAAATTAAAAAAATCTTAAAAAAAAAAAAAAAAGAATTTGAATTAAGCCTTCAGTAGTGGGTCAGGTTGTATTTTTTTCTTAAAGGTTTTCCAATAAAAAGTGTTTCTATACCTCAAGTTGTTATTTGGGGCAGGGTGGAAGGGCTTGGAGCCAGACAAAGACACAGGAAACAGCTTTGTGAGTCTGAGGGTAGAAAAGTGAAGTCTTTCTGACACAACTCAACATGGTCACCAAATTACAATAGCATTATCCCATCTGAGAGGTCAGCCACCAAACTGAGGTGTTAAGATTAACATGTAGGACAAAAGTAACGGATGCCAGAAAGCCAGGAGACTGGAAAGGTGAACTGGCTGCCATCTACATACTGGCAGGAAGAAGAATTAACAATTTACAGGTCCAGAAGCAAAGCCAGTACCTTTAAAGCACGGTTTAGAAAACATTTACCTAACTCCAAAGTTAGGAATGCAAATGAACAAAATCTTAGCACAGCATCATTTCAAGGGACAAGGATTAGAACACAGAATGAGGGTGGGAAGTGCTGGATCCCCAAGGACAGGCAGCTTGCTTTCTGCATCACAGAGTTTCAAAAAGATAAATCCTGACTAGGGAAGGAGGCACCCAGCCACACCTTGGTTAGTAATCTGTGGCATCTGGGCCTGAAGGGGAGAAATATGTTGGGGCTTGCACTGCTGAAGGCGGGCCGACTGGGCATGCAGGGGCTCCTTCTGGCTGAAGAACCACAAAGGAACAGGGTGAGGCTTCTGGGAGTCTGAGCTTCAGTTGACTTGGTGCAAGTGCAGTCAAGAAGGCCCTGCTGGCAGGTCAGTGGAGCCAAGGGGGGGGGGGGGGGGGTCAGAGGGAGAATAATGGTTGTTCTCCTCTGCACGAGATCACAACTTCCAGCAATTACATTTCTACCAGCAGTGTTCAGCTTAAGATGTAGCCAGGCCTTCTTTGGAAGGTGGCTAGACAAAGGACCTAGGTTGGAATTCAATCTGGACAACAAAAGAGCTACTTCCCTCTAAAAAAGAGCTACAGCCTACACCCTCCCCCTCTCCCAATCTCCGTCTTGTCTGTTACTCAGATCAGATCACCACTTAAAATGATCGGATCACCACTTAGAACTACAGATCCCAGCCTGGGGTGGGATGGATTCTCCCCAGCATGGAAATTCCATGACCATTTCATTTCCGTGAAATTCCATGGAAATTCCATGCCCATTTCTGCAAGGGCACCCCTTGCCTTGTTAAAGAATGAGGACTGAAGAACGCCATCCGGCTGTTCATTGTGGTGAGAGCAAGGAAACTCGAATGTTAAGTCGGCCTGGGCATTCTCAACAGTTCAAAGGCCACGTTACAACTTCCAACAAGAAGTTCAGAGTGGATGGCTCCCAATCCAGCAATGGTCAAGGGCCATTTCCTTCTCTGGTCCTAGGTGAGTCATGCTCTAAGTTTTTTTTTTTTTTTTCTTTTCCCTAATCAGCACTCAAAGGATCATGAGGTATAGGAGGCAGAACATGGAGGAAGGTAAAATGACAAAACCAAGATGGAGGGACCAAGTACATTCTCCCTCCCACGCTCTGAACAACACACTAGAAGCTGACACATACCATCCAACCTCCCAGTAACCCCGTTAGGCAGACAAAATTATTCCTATTTCATAGAGGACTAAACCGAGGCAAAATCCAATGAAGTGGCTTCTGGCCCAGAAGTAGCAATGCTGCAACCCGAGGCTATCTGACCCAAAGCCTAGTAACACTGCTTCCCAATATCCTCCCTCTAGACTATGAAGTGGCAGATAATAACGGTTTCTATGAAGCCTTTGGTTCAACCACTGGGGAAAGCCAGCATCAACGACTAATGAGGAAAAATACCTTTCCAGGAATGACTCCATAGTAGGTCACAGAATAAAGAAGTTAAGCTCTCAACTTAAGGAGAGGACAGCCAGAAGTGTTACCTTTTAACTATAACGATTAGGGGAAAGAGCTCAAGGGTCCCCAGTGCTCCAGCGAGTAATGTCTGAGTTGACCTGAGTGGAATGGCTGGTACTGAAGACTTAATCATATTAACAGCAGGTGCCGCCACCCTGGCCTTGAGTCTAGAGACTTCCTGGGAGCTTACAGAAGGAATGCTACCAAATTCTGACTGCTACTAAGCCCTCCTCCCTTAACGGGTGAACAATCATGAGGACTGTGAGGAGAACTCAAGTTTTAAAAAATGAGTCATAAAATAAATAAATAAATAAATAAATAAATAAATAAATAAATAACGAGTTATTTCTTCTGACCCACATAAAGAGTACAGTATGTGTTCTGTCCACCAGAGAGTCTAATCAAAAAGAAATTGCTTACATGCAATCTTACTCAGTAACAACTTTAAACATAAAATAGTTTTTGCTACTACAGTGTACTAATTCTGGTTTCTATTCTAGCTGGCTCATTTGAGAAGAGCTATAGGAACTGATGTGAAAAGTGTGCTAATGACTGGTCTCACCCCTAAAATAAAAGCTGGATCTCAACCTTTTATCATTCCCCTTTGATAGTATTTAAACAATGACAAAAATTTTTTTTCTTAGAGCGGTTTCATTGAGATATAACTCAAGTCCCATTCGATTCTTAAGTGTTTAGCTTTTAAATTTTCACTTGTGTCCCATTATTAGTTCTGAAAATGTTCATTACTCAGTTGGAAACAAAACTAGATGCAAACTATGTATGCTGTTATATAGGCAAACACAAAATACAGAAGAATGTAAATGAACGCACTGTCAGGACTGTGGAATATTTTAACTAAATATTAAATTCCTGCTACTGTAATAATTTGGCAATAAAATAAAAACAAAAACAAACCTTGATAGGATAAACACCAGAAAAACCGTACCATATAACCCCATCAGGTGTCAGACTTCTAAGAAAAAGTCTACATTATGCTCTAATAGATAACCTCTGCTGTACTATCCTGAAAAATAATTCTCAGAACATTCCACAAGCATGGGTTGTCCGGAAGCTCACAATGCAAAGGCACACAATAACCACTGTGAAGGCTGGAAAGAGACTCATGGTTCCTATGCCACACCATACAACCTGCCTTCCCACCTTAAAATTTATTTATTTGAGGTAGAGAGGGAGAGGAAGAGAAAATGAACGTGGGAGAGAGGGGCAGAGAGAGCGAATCTCAAGCAGCCTCGGCACTGAGCATGGAGTCCGATGTGGGGCTCGATCACAATCTGAGCCGAAACCAGGAGTCATACACTTAACCAACTGTGCCACCCAGGAGCCCCAGAGCCCGTCCCTCTTAAGTATCCTTTACAATTTACAGCCAGAACACATTCTGGAGTCTCTTTCCTTAAACGGTCGATGAAAAGAATGAAGGATTTCAACTGGAAGTGCTGCCCACGTACAATTGCTGGTAGGCTCCTGAAAGTTCTTCCTAAAAATCAGTAGTCAGTAACAAATTCCTCGGAAACAAGCTCCATAGGCAGTTTCCAGGCTCCAGATCAATGAAGCCTGAAAAGATCAATAATAATGCTGGGTCCAGGGAGAGGCTGGAGAGGACAGGAAAGGAAGTAGGAGATTACTGAGTCAGCTCTACCCATCGCAAATCCCTCCTCTAGACTTCAAGCCAATTCATAACACATGGTGACTGAGACACTTGACCTTCTTAAGGGAATTCAAGTGTGTGAGGTACAGTCACTGTACTGCTCACTACGCTGAGCCAGGCCTCCAGGGAGGTGAGAACCTTACCCAGTCCCAGTGTTCTGGAACTCAGAGACAATCTACCAACGCAGTTCCTAAACTGCCAGTTTGGGAACTGTTAGGAACTGTAGCAAACTCACAAAGGTACAAATGACATTTAAAAATTTCAAGGCAAAAAACAAAACAAAAAACAAAACAAAAAAAAAATTTTCAAGGCAGGGGTGCCTGGCTCAGTTGAGAGTCTGGCTCTTAATTTCGGCTCAGGTCATGATCTCAGGGTCCTGGGATCGAGTCCCATGATGGGCAGCTCTGCACTAGATGTGGAGCCTGTTTGGGACTCTCTTTCTCCTTCTGCCCCCACCCTCTTCCACTCTCTTCCTCTCAAAATAAATAAATAAAGTAATTAATTTTTTAAAAAGCCCTTATCATTTTCACTTTTTTTTTTTTTAAAGATTTTATTTATTCATGAGAGACACACACACGGAGAGAGAGAGGCAGAGACAAAGGCAGAGGGAGAAGCAGACTCCATGCAGGGAGCCTGATGTGGGACTCGATCCCGCGTCTCTAGGATCATACCCCAGGCTGAAGGAGGCGCCAAACCACTAGGCCATCAGGACTGCCCTAAAGTAATTAATTTCAAGGGAAAAACAGCATTACTCAACATCTATCAGATACCACACAAATTCACGTGTTACCTTTTCAAGTGGCTACCAAATTGTGAGAAGAGTAATGTTGATTGTTTGCAGCTAATTGTGAGGTATTTCTTTTGGCCTATGAGAGTTCTGTGAAAAATTCCTGAGACACCAAGGGTGCCATGAACCGAGAAAATGTGGTAACTTCTGACCTACAGGATGAGGGCATCCAACCAGACCCAGTTTTGTTAAAACTGGCTGCCAACAACTGCATTTTAGACCATGGGCTGGACGTCTACACACGTCACATCACCTGGTAAAGGAGGCATTACAGATGAACCGAGGCAGCTGTAGCCATGAGCCAGTAGTCCCACAGCTGGAGGGGAGCCAAGCCAGTGCTCAATCTAGGTCTCCTGACTCCAAGTCCACTAACCTGGATCAAAGGAATGACCCCACAATTCCTCACTATTTTTAGGGTCAAAGAGTCTCAAAAATGTTTTTTTGGGGGGGCACCTGGGTGGCTCAGGTGGTGAAGAGTCTACTTTCGACTCAGGTCCTGATCCCAGGGTCCTGGGATGGAGTCCCACGTTGGGCTCCCTGCTCTTCAGGGAGTCTGTTTCTCCCTCCATTTGCCTCCCAACCCTGACTCATGTTCTTTCTCTCTCAAATAAAATAAAATCTTAAAAAAAAAAAGAAATAATTTATGTAATTAGGGTTATACACACCTTTAAAAAAATGCCGGAACTGTGCTTTCTCCCACCCGATGCCACCTCCTCGACCCAGAGATGCTATTTTGTTTTGACAGATGTTTGCTTTTTGGGCCAAGAGGATTCTTTCCCTGGGTCAAAGCTGGGACTGCAGCACCTCAGGGAGGCCGGCAATCCCACCCCAAAAAGTGAAGCCAGCCCTCCCAGTTAGCTGGCAGCAGGCCGCTCCAGCTTTTCCATGCCAGGTCATCAATGCCCGTGTTTGTTTTCAACGGAAGGGTGGGTCAGAGACAGTAAGCCAGTGGAAATACCTCCATCCACAGGAACTGTGGGAGCAGGGGAAAAAAAACAAGGGAAAACGTTCCAGCGTAGCCGACACAGAACACGGACAAAGGAGAGTGGGAAAAGGAAACCCATATGCCAAGGGCAAACAGATGGAGGAAACACTTAAGCCATCTGGCACCCCTGTCCCCACACAGTAAAGAGCTGAGCAGAGGCCTGCCACTTCCGGTCTGTTTTTTTCTAGGACAGCAGTGCCACCTTCTGTTGAGTAATCAGATCTGAGTCAGGCCGCTGACTGCGGAGGTGAGACCAGAAAATTGGAAGTTAGAGGAAAAAAGATGCGATGGAACACAAGTGCTGAGGCATTCTGCTTCCCGTGGAATGCTCAGCCACCTCCTTTTCTCTAGTTAGGGGCAAACTCAGCACCCCAGAGCTCCATCCTAGCTCCCCAGGGTGATGGGTCAGGACCAAGGGCTCCCCCCAGAGGTGGATCTGGAGTTACCATTTCTTACTCCAACCCCCAAATGGGGAACTTTGTGCTCAGAGGTAACCCCAAACATCAGACTGATAAAAACTAGGGCAATTCCCAGTCTTTGTAGTCTACACTTTTACTTTCCAAAGTCAGCAGGTAATAAGTGAGGTTAGAGAAGGATACTCAACTTTGATTATCCATAATGCCCAAGCCCCTTCCCAGGACACCACTTGGGGGGTTAGTCCAAATCCATGTTTCTCTAGAACATTCTTGACAAATGCTTTCTTAAAACTTGTCTGAAAAAGGTCCAGAAGCAGGGAGCTCACTACCTTGTGAAGCAAATGTGTCCCCTGTAACTCTTGTGTGTTGCTTCAAGTTCTGCACGTGGCTCTCACTTCCCCTCCTGGACCAGACCTTCACACAGCAGACACAACTGCAGGCTCTTTCCCGGTTGCTTCTCTTAGCTCCCTAGCTTCTCATGGCATGTGGTTTCTAGGTTCTTCAACATTTAGGACTGCTCTCCTCTGAATGCTCTCCAGTTTCAACGTGTGGAATTCGCTATTCCCAGACAGGCCCAACGACAGAGTGACCAGCCTAGGAGGTGAGCCATGGGACGTACTGGTGGTGGCAACTAACGTCACTAAACACCGACATGCCAGACACCATTAAGCTAATTGTCTGTTCACGTTTACTCAGTTAATCTACATTAAGTAAATGAGGCATATTTTATTATGATGCTTGTTTCCTGGGTGACGAGCCCTGAGGTTAAGAGACTTCCCCAAGGAAGGTGGCATTCCAACACAGAGCTCTGGCTCCAGAGCCTTAACTTCCTACCCTGGGGCTGTCTCGTCTTACTCTGGATATTCTACCCCTCAATGCAGCTCAAGGCCCCCCTATGGCTGACAGCTCACTGGACACTTCCAGAGCAATGCAAACAGTCACCAAACACCTATTTAGTATTCCCAACCCAAGGGTCTAGTTTCTGAAAAATAGGGGTTCTCAAAGTTGATCTGTGGACCCCAGGGGGTCTGTAAGGTCAAAACTATTGCCCTAATATTAAGGTATCCCTTGTCTTTTCACTGTGCTTACATTGACAGGGGCAAGGGTGGACAAAGCTGGCCCTTTGGAGCAAATCAAGGCAGCTACAGTGAGTTTTAGCAGTAGGCATTCTCTCTCTCTCTCTCTCTCTCTTTTTTTTTTTTTAAGATTTTATTTATTTATTCATGAGAGACACACACAGAGAGAGAGGCAGAGACACAGGCAGAGGGAGAAGCAGGCTCCATGCAGGGAGACTGACATGGGACTTGATCCTGGGTCTCCAGGATCAGGCCCTGGTTAAAGGCGGCACTAAATCGCTGAGCCACTGGGCTGCCCACGTAGGCATACTCTCAGTCACAAAAAAATCCAATTTCATTTAAGAATATCCTTCTTAAAATGATTAATCTTACTGAGTCTTGACCCTTGGGTACACATTTTTTTTTTTTTTTTTTTGCATTTTGTTTGATATGAGATGTCACATCAACACCTCTGCACACCTCAAAGAAAAGCACTTAGGTGAGGGAATTACAGGTTGATCTAGGTGCTTTCTCCATAGAGCATCATTTTTACTTGAAAGAATGACCAACTAAGGTTGGTCAGATTTGGGTAGCTGGCACACATTTTCTAAAAAATGAAGCCTGTCACATCAAGGAAAACTCTATTTTATTTATTGGTAATGATAAAATTCAAGATCAGGTAAGAATAAGCATCTTGGAAAATGTGTATTCCCCACAGTGGGCAGTTTCCCAAAACTTAATGGCTTGTCTGATGAGATTAGTAAGGTCATTAACAAATGTAATTAACAAACACTAGATCTGCACAACTCAGTGAACCAACTTTGCCTGAGTTGGAATGGAATATCATGACTAGGTGAGAGAGCCATTCAGAGGGCCAGGCATACCGACGGGACTCGAATAAAGCAGAATATAAAGAGTTCACATTCCATGGTGAGAGTAACTTTTTAGGAAATCACCGCTTGGATCCACATCAATCACCTAGAGGGCTATTAAAATATTTCTCCTTGGGATGCCTGGGTGGCTCAGCTGCCTTCACCTCAGGGTGTGATCCCGGGATTCCCTGTGGGGAGCCTGCTTCTTCCTCTGCCTCTCTCTCTCTCATGAATAAATAAATAAAATCTTAAAAAAAAAAAAAAAAATTCTCCTCTTTCCAATGACCTGTGTCTAAAGCCAGATTGTTTTTCAACCACTTCAACCAAAATAAAACATCACAACACACTGAACGAAGAGGCAGTTGTGAGAACCTAGCTGTCCACCAAAGTGGACGTTAGACGTTAAAGAGACCCGTAAAATGGCAAAACAATGCCAGGTTTTGCACGACGTTTTTGGGTTTCAGAAATAGTTACTTTTTGCTAATATAGTTACTTATGTTAATATATAATTGGTTTATTCATTTTTTTAAAAAAAGATTTATTTATTTATTTATTTATGAGAGAGAGAGAGAGAGAGAGAGAGAGAGGCAGAGACACAGGAAGAGGGAGAAGCAGGCTCCATGCCGGGAGCCCGACGTGGGACTTGATCCCGGGACTCCAGGATTGCGTCCTGGGCCAATGGCGGTCGCTAAACCGCTGAGCCATCCAGGGATCCCATATATAATGGGTTTAATGGATATTTCAAAAATGCCAAATATTTCAAATTTTTGTTTTAACTTCTATGATAGTAAACAGTAATAGATAAAACCAAAATGAAGTGAAGCTCTTTGGGATCCTCGGTTTTTAACTGTGTTAAACACACCAAAATGTTTTGAGAACTGCTGTGGTAAAAAAATCAAAAGCAGATTTTAAAAAGCCAAGGAGGCTGCACCTGGGTGGCTTAGTCAATTGAGTGTATGACTTCAGCTCAAGATTAGTGATCTCAGGGTTGGGGTTGTGGGACTGTTTGGGGAGTTGCTTGTCTTTTTCCCTCTGCCTCTCCCCCGCTTGTGCTCTGTCTCTCTAATAAGGAAATAAAATCTTTTAAAATAATAATAATAATAATAATAATAATAATAATAATAATAATATAAAAACCCAAAGTAGGAAGGAATGCCATCTGGTGGAAAAGACAGTTTATGATACCAATCTCTTTGCTAATAAAGTAAATGACACCTCTGGTCCATTTGGTAACATATCCTATTTTAGAAACTTCACATACTTAAGGCAAAAATATTAAAAACTCAAGGTTTGGAACTCAAAAATATCATTAATAGTCGGGGCACCTGGGAGGCGCAATTGGTTAAGCGTCCAACTCTTGGTTTCAGCTCAGGTCGTGATCTTGGGGTCACGAGACAGGGCCTCAGGTTGAGTCTGTTGACTCTCTGTCTCCCTCCCTCTGTCTTCCCCGTGCATGCAGGAGGTTTCTCTCTCTCTCAAATAAATCTTTAAAAAAATGTAAAATATTAAAAATCAATTAAGTATTCCAGAAGAGTTCAGGAATAGAGGGAGAGTTGGGAGGGGTCTGAGGCTGCTGCCTGAAGACAGTCTGATGACAGCTCAGACAGGAGAGGAAGCCAGCACCAGGGTTAAGGCATGGGGAGCCCAGAAGACTGTTTACAGACCTTGGAGATACCTCGGACATTCATGATTTTTGGACCTAAGGACATCTGAGCCAGAGAGTTCTGGCTCGCCCCTTCCACATTCATCTGCCAAAAGAACTACAAGTCACCTTGAGGGCAGATTCTGTGTTCTGTCCCAAGAACAGAAACTTTCAGAACACTGCTCATTCCACAACCAGACCTGAAGTTCCAATGACTGAATGAAATACAGTAAAGCACACCACTCAAAGCCTAAGTATAAATGACCCGTCTTTGCCACATTCACGTGGTACTGAGAAAACCTGGGCACAAGACACATTAACAATCTTCCCAATTCTGCCCCCACGCCCCTAAACCCTGCTGTCCTTCCTTGTTCTCAGGGGATTTGTTGTTTAGCTTGCTGTATTCCAGAAGGGGTGACAGCGAAGTACCTCACTTCTCTAGCCAACTTCCCCAGGAGGCCTTCCAGCTTTAGGCAAAGGCCAGCTACTGTACACACAAAGGCTCTGGGGGCCCACACACCCTCCTCTCCCTCCACACTGAAGCTCCAGCACTTGGCAGCTCCTCAGGTTTATCTTGTGCATGGGCCCTAAGGCCCCCACACCCCAAATATGAAGACAGAAGACCACTACTGGCCATCTTCATTCCGCCAGCCCAAGCAGAGGTATGGTCACGCTTGACCTAAGCCACAGGTCTGCCCTTCAGCTTTGGATGCTTGGATGAGTGAAGCCTGGGCTCCTTACTTGACATAGAAGGGAGTGGCATTTGCAGTACCTAGGGCTCAAGCTTGTTCTCTCTTTTGCATGTTGGTGCCCAAACTTTCTTCCTTGGTAAATGTGTTATTTGTATCATCCCACAGCCTATCATGGGCTTATTTCAATGGTTGCACACAATTCGATCCAATTTCAGAATCAGCTCAAATTTGGAACAGCTCATGCTATATTTTTGGATATACTACTGTTTTGATTATAATTTGGTACAATTTTCCGAAGTTCTACTATGTTGCCTTGAAGGCTTCAGTTAGTTTCAAAGCAACTTTTAATTACAAAACTTGGCCTGTATTCCCCAGGCCTGGAGTGATGGAATTAGACTTTCTCTTTGAAAAAGAAATGTTTGTGGGGCACCTGAGTGGCCCAGCGGTTGAGCGTCTGCCTTTGGCTCAGGTCATGATTGTGGGATCCTGGGATTGAGTCCCACAGGGAGCCTGCTTCTCCCTCTGCCTATGTCCCTGCCCCTCTTTCTGTGTCTCTCATGAATTAAAAAAAAAAAAAAAGGTTGTTCCCTAAAGAATGTTTCCTCAACAGGCACAGTTGTACTGATGCTCAGTATACAGTATAGCAAACCTACCTCACACAAGGGGGTAGGTGTCTCAACCATCATCACAATAGGTCAAGGAGCAGACAGGAAATGCTAATCATTCCCGGTTGCTACCGGGAGGGAAATATCAGAAATGGTGATGTTGTTTCAGAAAGACCAACTGTTTACCTAAAAGTGGATGGGCACAAGCCTGGGGATACAAGGATTAGGAGGAGCTTCTCCAACAGTTGGGGAGAGGCCTCACTCTGTCAGACCCTCTCTCATAGCCCTTCCTCACTTCTAGAGGACTAAATAGTACAAAAGGCACTCCCTGATTCGAGAAACATTCCCACATCTAAGTCACCTGAGGTGCAGTGATCCCACCAAGCTCACCTCGCTGCAGAGCACAGGTAGGCTGCTATGCTCAGCCAAGGCTTCTCGCCTTTCTAGTCTGAAGATATGGCACTAGCTGCAAGGCTGGAAATCCAAGCTGCCTGAGGGCTGACTCCCTCCATGGTAACCTCCTTTCTTTAGCAACCTGCTTTCATCCCGGATAATGTACAGGTTTGTACAGTGCATTAGCTGGACCAACATAGGTCCAGACATAGGAACCGAGCCACAGTGTTACAACGCCTCATTTGCTTCCGGCCACCCCACCACAGCCAACACCAAATACCTTTGGGTCATCAGCCTCAGGTTTTTCAGTCTCTGAATCGTCATCTTCCTACAAGACAAAGAATTTAGAGGATTAAGCTTAAAGGAGCGGGCCTGAGAGTTCTCACATGCATAATTAGGGGCTGGAGCAATGTACCCAGCCTGGGCCATCCCACCAAGAACCCCTCCCCTCCCCTATGACCCAGAACTAGAGAAAGAGAAGGGGGAAAGGAGATGTTCTGGGAGGTGGGGGAGGGGGTGGGGGTGGAGAAAAGACCACCAGCAGCTCAAAGTCGTTACTCCAGCAGTGTCATAGTCTACAGCAATGGAAATGCCTGAGATTAAAAATCACACACACAAAAATGGAAAAAGGCTGCAATGTTTCAGAAAAGAGTAAGAGCAAGCCCCATAAGATAAAGCAGGCATAGGGTTTCCAACGAAATATCAATTATTTAAAACCTGGAACATGAACCTCTTTTTTTCCTCCTTTCCTTTGCCTTTCATACACACAAGTACATCAGACTCAGACCTACCATGACATTGTTCACGGTCAGACTAGCATGACCCCCATACAACCACACCCGGGAACTTCCGCCCAGGAGCATTCACAGCTATACCAACAACAGGTCACATGACCAGGGCAAGTGACCCAGGGAAGGACTACATAGCCACACCTGGCCTTTCCTGGGTCTCATAGAACTGTCACTGACCTGTTCTATCCAGTCTTGTTCCTGATTCAAATGGCCTGCCTGACACAAAGCACCATATGAGCAAGGCATTTTCCAAAGTGTGTGCTGGCCTCACACGAGCCAGCCTACCATTTCACTGAATGAAGGTCAAAAATCAGCTACCCTATTAGGTAGCTATATCCACATCTGTTCCCAGAACACCCCAATGCACAAGAGCCTTTAACTTAACACCCAGGAAAAAATTAAGTTTCATTTGAAATTGCTTTTTTTCAATCGAGCTACACTCTAACCCAAACCTTAAATAGCACCCCAGATGCTAATATAAACATTATCTGTGAGACCTGAACAAGGTATACTGATGGCTTTGAGATTTCACTGTCCCTCTAGGTGCCAGTGAGCCCAAAGGTTTAAATCCAATCTCCATGATTCCCTTAAAATGTAATCAATCATGCCAGAAAGTCAGTGATATAGCTTAGCCAAATACGATTACATTTTTAAAATGTCTATATTGGGATCTGATGAGAGGATTTTACTAGAATATGATACAAAACTTAAATAGAATGAAAATTCTAAGCAAAGCAACATGGAGCAACACTTTAGAAACACATCACGCAAACTTATCAAGAAAATACAGTGTTAGGCTAGCATGTGTGCACTTTAGAAAATTTGCAAAGCTTTTCTAAACAATTTTAGTCAATTCTAAATTCTTGGCATTAATGGTGGGGCTAATGATGTGAGAATATCTTCCAAAAGAGCATCAAATACAAAACGCTTTTTGGTTTAATCAGAAACTATTTTAACGCTAATATTTAAATATCAATGCATAAAAAAGTTTCAAACAAATAATAAAGTACATTGAGTGCTTCAGTTAAAAGTATTGCTGAATAGCCAGATTTCACTTTAGATGACTGTGCTAAGCACCTGCTTGAATCCTTGCTTTCTCTCCAAACTTAAATTCTGGCTCCTGAGGCTCACTCAGGTCATAGTGTATCCAAAGGCTTTCTGGTTAATTAAGACACAGTTCTCTTTTCTTTGTTGCCAGTACATACTGAATGTCAGGCCAGATTTGTGCTCAAGAACTGAGGGCACTCTGATAAAAAGTGCCAAGTAAAATGTCAAGAAAGAAGTTAAGAAGGATCAAATCACAAATAAGAAACTAAATAATTTTCCTCCCTAATCTTTTTAATGAGCTGAAAGATTTTAATAAACCCCAACTAAGATTAAAAATACCGAGTTGACTGCAGATATCAATGTTAGGACAAATGCATTGTCACAAACGGAATAAACTCCCTTAATGGGGAACGACACGAAACACTCATTGATATCGGAGTTAAATAAAATAGTCCACTATCTTTTCCCCCAAATTTCAATTCAAAAGTTAATTCAAAATGGTCCAGATGAAAACAAGTTTCGTTTTCAAACAGAACTACCGATAACCAACCCAGTTTCCTCAACTGATACCAAACAAAAAGTGGGGGAAGGGTGGGGAATGACGTTAGCCATGGAATGGAACATTGTTGGTACAGTTCGAAGGTTTCTGGCAAATGAAATGGCGCTTGGAGCAACTCTGGATTAGAACAGATTTACTTACCGACTGCTTGCTGTTCTCATCCTCCTCTTCTTCATAACCATCTTCATCACCTCCGAGGCGAGAAAAGTCATCCTCTCCATAGGCTTCAGATACTAATCCACCTTTCTCCTCTGAAACAGAGGGGGAAAAAAAAAAAAAAAGAAAAATGAATGAATGCGTACAAAAATGCAAGACGATATTTCCGTGATTTGAGCAGCCAGAACTACCTTTGAATGTCTTAAGTCTCATGTAAGCGACTATAGGTTCAGAATCTACCTTTGGAAAGACCAGAATTCAGTGGATAAAATCATCAAAAAGAACATGGGAAAAAAAAAAAAAAAAAAAAAAAAGAACATGGGAGAAAACCAAATGCTAAATTCTTTCTTTCATGCTTTCCATTCACCTAGTATGCTGAGGACCTCTACTATTTCTATTACTACTGTTGCATGTTTTTAGAAAACCTTTTTAAAAGATTTTCTTTATTTATTCATGAGAGACACAGAGAGAAGCAGAGATACAGGCAGAGGGAGAAGCAGGCTCCATTCAGGGAGGCCGATGCGGGACTTGATCCTGGGACTCCAGGATCACGCCCTGAGTCAAAGGCAGGCAGCCGCTTAACCGCTGAGCCACCCAGGCGTCCCAGAAAACCTCTTTTGATATGCGTATCTACCCTCTATCAGAGGCAGTAAAACTTGTCTTCTCATACAAGACCAGGCCTCTGTTGCCCTCATTTTTGTGTGTCCTCCCCTAGGAACAGGAGCTTTAGCTGGGGGCACTCGGAGGGGCTACCAATCATACCTACTTGAGAAGCAAAAATCTTTTCCGTTTAAACCAAAACAAACAACAAAAAATATGAAATGCTACAAATTACTGGGAAACACCAGAGAACCTCCTGACTGGAACACACCACACAAAACTGAGAGTAGCTAACCCCCGAATGAGGAAAGGAAGGCCCAGATATGTTAGTTAACTTGCTGCCCTCTGATCCCAACGAAATCTGTTCCCATTTTCTAACACTGTGATTCTCAACCTGAGTAGCGTTAACAGTATCACTGATGGGTCTTTAACAGTTCACAAAATAAGGGAATCACCGAGGAGCATTAAAAAGCTCACAAGGGGATCCTTGGATGGCTCAGCGGTTTGGCGCCTGCCTTTGACCCAGGGCGTGATTCTGGAGTGCTGGGATCGAGTCCCCACATCAGGCTCCCTGCATGGAGCCTGCTTCTCCCTCTGCCTGTGTCTCTGCCTCTCTCTCTCTCTCATGAATAAATAAATAAAATCTTAAAAAAAAAAAAAAAAAGCTCACAAAATGCCCAGATCCTACCACAAACCAATGAATTACTCCCTCGCCAGCGAGACCAGGTATACAGATTTTTAAAACCTCCTAGATGGCGTGTAGGGCACATTCCCAACGCGAAGTCATAAATGCAAAGACACAACCTTTATCACCCTCCACGTACGTTCTACTCATCGCTCTCCCCGTTATACAATGAACCCGGAGGGAATAGGTAGCTTTGGATCCTCTCCATCCTTCGTCCATCCCTATGCCCCACGAGGCCCGGCACGGAGAAGTCTTTCCATAGTGTCGGCAGAGCAATCTAATCAACGGAAGGAGATGATCCACTCTTACTCTAAAGCGTCTACTCTGTCCCAACCAGGGCCTCGATCGCGCTTCGCGGCTCCGGGACCCGGGACTGGGGGCACAATGACCGTCTCTTTCTTTCCCTTCCGCCCTGCTAGGGGACCAGCACTCCAAGCAGCCACCTGACCCTCCCCTTCCAGTTCCCTACTCGCGCCTCACCAGCCGCGCCGCCCGCCGTTTCGACTCCAGCCTCGCCATCGGACTCGGGCTCTGAATCTTCCGCGTAAACTGCCAGAGACGACAGAACATTCCTCTTCCCCGCCATCTTACTCCCGCAACCCCGGCGAGCTTCACTCCTATGACTTAAAAAAGCCGACTTCCGTGCGTGAAGGCGACTTTTCCTATCCCAGGAGAACTCGCGCCGGTTCCTGTCCGGCAGCCAATCAAAACGGCCGTTTCTGCGCCTGGCCCCGCCCCTCGCACCGGAGGTGCCGAAACGTCATCACTGCGCGACAGATGTAAAGTTGTGTGGGTTTTGCCTGACACTGATTTCCCAGCAATTTGGCTCCTCAGGATCTGGGTGGCTTATGGGGGTCTTCGAGTAGTTCCCGACCAGCGGGCAGCGGCGGCCCGGCAAGAGTCCTTCGCTCCTGGGTGGCCCACGCCCAGCTCTGATATCTTGGGGGTGAAGACAGGGAGGCTTCGGCTGGGAAAGGGAGAAGCGAGCGGATCTGGGGCTTAGAGGGAGGAGGGAAGAGCTCTCCTCCGGGAGGTGGGAAGAAGAGGTCGGGGCTCTTGGGGGGGGGGGCGGAGGGGGGAGAGCGGGCGTGATAGCGGCGCTTATAAAGGGAGCCGGAGGTGGATCTTAGAAAAAACAATTCCATCTTCTCCAGATTATTCTAATGACACAGTTGTATTTCTCGTCGTGATCTGATTTCTAGCTCTGTGCTGTATCATGGGATGGGATTGTTCAGTGTTTTTGATTTTCTTGAGCATAAAAGTGGAGATGTTAAATTGCCCAGGAATTTGTTGCTTGACGCTGTTCATCTGGAGCTATGTTCGTTGCAAATAATATGTTGCTTGAGAGTGGATAAAGGAGATTTTACCTAGAGAAAAAATAAGCGGTATTTAAAAAGCAGATCAGAGGGTTTTCATCGCAACCGTATGATCATCGCCTTTACCTTAACTTTTGGCCACTGTCGCTAAGATGAGCGCTCACCCTTTTGACCGTGAACGTCGAGTCCGGAGCACGCTGAAGAAGGTCTTTGGGTTTGACTCTTTTAAGACACCTTTACAGGAGAGTGCGACCATGGCTGTAGTGAGAGGTAACATTGCCAAATTTCCTGCATTTACATTTGTCCTGGCTATACTGTAGCATTGCCAGAGGGTGCCAACACCCTCCTTTTGACCCTACCTTGGTCCATAGTTGTTGGAAATCTTGTAGATGCGTCCCTTAAAACTTGCAGTTTTATTGGCAGAATCACCCAGCTGTTCTGGTTCTTACATTTCATAGCCAGAGCTGCAGATTGAAAACAACTCATAGGGGCACCTGGGTGGCTCAGTAATTGAGCATCTGTCTTTGGCCCAGGTCATGGTCCCAGGATCGAGTCCCACATCAGGTTCCCCACAGGGACCCTGCTTCTCCCTCTTTCTCGGTGTCTCTCATGAAGAAATAAATAAAATCTTAAGAAAGAAAAAAGCCAACTCATAATTTTCAATCCATGTTTATTTGTGGTCTAGGCAGTAGTGGGAGTGACAGGAATAGCCTAATCCAGTCACTGACCTGCTAAACTCCTTGTTGAAGGTTGAGTAACCTGAGTCTGAAATAGAGAAGGAAGGAGTAATATTTTCCTTAAAAGATTTTATTTATTTATTCATGAGAGACAGAGAGAGAGAGAGGCAGAGACCCAGGCAGAGGGAGAAGCAGGCTCCATACAGGGAGCCTGACGTGGGACTCAATCCCGGGACTCCAGGATCACGCCCTGGGCCAAAGACAGGCGCTAAACTGCTGAGCCACCCAGGGATTCCCCGGAAGGAATAATGTTATAAACTGAGATGTATTGGCAAATGGAGGTTGTCCAGAGAGAAGCAGCAATGTAACATTAATTACATCATAACACTTACAAACAGAAGACCTCTAAATGATACCACTTCCATGTCTTCACAGGTATCCCCACTCATCTAGGAGTATTCAACTTTCATGGCTATTTAATTCAATTGTCCATATCCCAAAAGACTCAGACTTCTCACCCTTGTGGTTATTGCCATTACTGGAAATTGTGCCCATTTCCAAGTCTCTCTGGATCAATCCCCACCCTTTACACAGGAAGGATGGGAAGGAAATTAGCATCATATTGAGATCTTTCCATGTGCCAGACACTGCTAGGTGCTTTTCCTACACTCATTAAGTTTTCAATAGCCATGATGAAGGAAAAAGGTAAAAAGCAAGAAGCATGTATTTATTTTCTTTTAAAGACTTATCATTTGAGAGAGAGGGCACGAATGCTCATGCACGGGCATGGGGAGGGGCAGAGGGAGAGGGAGAGAATCTCAAGCAGACTCCTTGTTGAGCACAGAGCCTGAAGTGGGGCTCAACCTCACAACCCTGAAATCATGACCTGAGCCAAAATCAAGAGAGATACTTAACCACCTGAGCCACCCAGGTACCCCTAGGCAGAAAGCATTAAGTGTCATTGTCTTGTATTTTTGCAGGTGACAAGGATGTCTTTGTGTGCATGCCCACGGGGGCAGGAAAATCCCTCTGCTATCAGCTCCCTGCTCTGTTGGCCAAAGGCATCACCATCGTAGTCTCTCCACTCATTGCTTTGATTCAGGTGAGGCTTAGGGAAGTGAAGATGATAGCTTCAAAAGTTTAGGGGAAGGTTTTTAGTTTAGTTTGTTTTTTTTTTCATCTGGAAATGTCACCTCTCATTTGTTTGGTCTTTTGCCTTTTATTTTCTTTGATTTGCCTATTTCCGTTTCTATATTGGGTTTCTGAATTGCCCAAATGTGGGGTCTCCACTAGTGCATTCATAACTAGTGGTTATGAATGAATCTTCTGTGTCTTGATGGCCTGAGGCCTTTCATTGTCTTTTTTTTTTTTAAAGATTTATTTATTTATTTATGATAGACAGAGAGAGAGAGAGAGAGAGAGAGAGAGAGGCAGAGACACAGGAGGAGGGAGAAGCAGGCTCCATGCAGGGAGCCCAACGCAGGACTCGATCCCAGGACTCCAGGATCACGCCCTGGGCCAAAGGCAGGCACTAAACCGCTAAGCCACCCAGGGATCCCTTTTGTTGTCTTTTTGTTACTTTTTCACCCAGAGGAGTATGGAAATGTATCTGTATACACAGACACTCTCTGGTGTACACACATATGTACTCTTGGTAGGTTAGAGGATGCAGATGGATGGAAAGCTAAATTGATATAAACTGGTTGGAACATTGTCAGCATCTGCTCTGCACCTCTGGCTATATTTAAGGCCTGCAGGTGGGCTGACAGAATCAGAAATGAGGAAGTATGGCCATGCGGTTAAGAGCCATCCACTGTGAAGGAGAAACAGGAGGCAGTACCAGTGCATCGTGAATTTCACGAGATCTCAGGCTTTGTGCTAAATGCTTTATGTTCATTCACTTTACTTTTGCATCATAAAATTTCATATAATGCTAACAACCACCCTGTTAGGTAGTTACCGGTTTTGTAGGACGTAGAGAGGGACAGAATGAACTGAGTCTCAGAGGCAAAGAGCTAGCCAAAGAGCATGCAATGATGAAGTGAGCCAGGGCTGTCTCCCTCCAGAGTCTGTGCCCTCAAGACTGCTCCACCTCCTGTACTTCTTGTTTGTGCAGAGGAGACCTTGGAGGTTGGGAGGAGAACATTTATGACTGGGAAATGCCCAGTGAGCCAAGGTGATATTTATCATTGGGTCCTCCCTTGTGGCCTGTTTCCTTTCTTCCCTCAGGACCAGGTGGACCACTTGCTGGCCCTGAAGGTACGAGTGAGTTCCCTGAACTCCAAGCTCTCAGCACAGGAGAAAAAGGAGCTGCTTTCTGATCTAGAGCGAGAAAAGCCACAGACCAAACTTCTGTACATCACACCAGAGATGGCAGCCTCACCTTCCTTCCAGCCCACCCTGAACTCACTGGTGTCCCGCCACCTGCTCTCCTACCTGGTGGTGGATGAAGCTCATTGTGTTTCTCAGTGGGGGCACGACTTCCGTCCTGACTACTTGCGTCTAGGTACCCTCCGTTCCCGCCTAGCACATGCCCCATGTGTAGCTCTGACCGCCACAGCCACTCTCCAAGTCCAAGAGGATGTGTTTGCTGCCCTCCACCTGAAGCAACCAGTTGCCACCTTCAAGACTCCCTGCTTCCGGGCCAACCTCTTCTATGATGTGCAGTTCAAAGAACTGCTTTCTGATCCCTATGGGAACCTGAGGGACTTCTGCCTTAAGGCTCTTGGACAGAAGGCTGATAAAGGGGTGAGGGCCCTCAGGCTGGGAGGCATCTGCAACACAGAGATGGATATTGGTTTTCTAGAACCTTTGCTTTTTCTAGCTTCTTTAGAACTAGCTGAAGCTTCTTAAAACTTGTGCACAGAGAGTTGTTCCTTTGGTTTCTTGGCATTATTCCCCTTAGTGGAGTTCCCTGATGCTGGAATTCTGTGGGAGATGGGTGTCCAGCCCCTG
The DNA here is from genome assembly GCF_048418805.1 of Vulpes vulpes. Taxonomy (NCBI): domain Eukaryota; kingdom Metazoa; phylum Chordata; class Mammalia; order Carnivora; family Canidae; genus Vulpes; species Vulpes vulpes. Next base: position 5,589,554 of record NC_132781.1, read on the forward strand.
AGTGAGGCCTTTGCAGACCTATCCAAGCAGAGGAGCTATATGGGTTAGGGTTTTGAACTGCTTTGTTACAAATGGCAGAGCCCTGCTGGTGTCCTGCCTTACAGGAACCCATGAGAAGGAGCAAGAGGTGCTTTTTTTTCTTTAAAGACTTATTTATTATTTATTTATTCAGTCAGAGAGAGCCAGAGAGGCAGAGACACAGGCAGAGGGAGAAGCAGGCTCCATGCAGGAAGCCCGATGTGGGACTCGATCCCGGGTCTCCAGGATCACACCCTGGGCTGCAGGCGGCGCTAAACCGCTGCACCACCAGGGCTGTCCGCGAGAGCTGCTTTTACAGCAGGATGAGGTATAATAGGCAGATTGTTCTGTTCTCAATGCTTACTTTCTTTCCATGTCTTCTCATTCAGTTGCTGTCTGGCTGTGGCATTGTTTACTGCAGGACCAGAGAGGCTTGTGAACAGCTGGCAACAGAGCTCAGTTACAGAGGTGTGAATGCCAAGGCTTACCACGCAGGTAAGGGGTGCCTGGGCCATCTGATCCCCTTCCATCTCAGAGACCTCTCATTGGGTCTCTTGTTCTTTAAAGATCCTGGATAATCAGCTGGTCTGTCATCTTTTTCCAGATACCCAGGCAGAGCTAAAGCAAAAAGGAGTCTAGACACAAATGAGATCTAAAATGAGAACTATGACTCCTGAATTCTTTTTCTCTCCCTATGCCCTCCCAGTAGCAGTGATGAGTTTTTAGAAGGCCAGGTATTGGTGTTGTGGAGAGAGCACAGGTTTTGGAGGCCAATAGACTTAGGTTGCAATCTGGGCTTTAACGCTTATTGGGTGCTATGTGCTCCACACAAGCTAGGGTGTTTATGAGGTTAAGTGTGTGGCCCAGGCCACACTGCTGGTAAGTGGTTAATCAGGGTATGTGTACAGCGCCCAGTACAGTGTCAAACCCAAGGTAGATTCCAAGGGAAATATGGGTTCCCTTCGTCACCGTCCCCTCCATCACAGGGCTGAAGGCTTCTGAAAGAACACTGGTGCAGAATGAGTGGATGGAGGAGAAGGTGCCTGTCATTGTTGCAACCATTAGTTTTGGGATGGGAGTGGACAAAGCCAATGTCAGGTGAGTGATGGTTCTTGCCTTACCATCCCAGGTGGGGCTTGCCTCAAGTGACTGCCTAGTGCTCTGCCTCAAGGCCCAAGTGCATATGCTCCTTCTAGGGCCAAAGGGGAAGGAGGCCCCAGGAGCGAGTCCCCAGTGCATAGCCCACATGGTGACAGGTGCTGTGCAGCCCCCTATCAGGGGACTGCACAGCAGGGTTCTATCATTCCCCAGTAGAGGGCAGCATGCAGCCGTCAGGCCCATCCATTAGCACAACCCAGTTCCCTGAGTCTAATGCATCGTCCCCGTGAGGGGGTGGAATGAACTATCTTAAACTGCTCCCTGGGGAAATCCTCAGCAATGCCTTATTCCCAGCATTCCTTGTTACTGCTTACTGATGTTCCAGAAGAGATGGGTGTGTCCCAGCTTCCTAGCCCCACCCTGGCAACCCTTGGGAAGGCTTTTCCCTCTAGCCCCACCTGACTTTCCAGAGACATTTTCAGCTACAGCCTGAAGCCCTTTGCTCTGATCAACACCAGCAGTAATGCCTTATATGATTTATAGGGCACTTTTGCATACATGATCTCCTTAAGACTCAAGTTGATCAGGAGTGGAATGAGTCTCTGTGCTTGCGTTTACGAGAACACAAGCTTTGGAATCAGTTTGGACCCTAGGTTGGCTGTGGATCTTTAGGGCCAGCTTTGAAGTCAGACACCACTAGGCCCAAATCCTAGTGCTACTGTCCCCTTGCTGTGTCACCTTGTACACATTTTTTTAATCATTTCATTGTCTATAAGATGGGGTTATCTCATCTGATAGTAACTGTAGAATTAAGTGAGACAAATAGATAACGTTATTTATTTATAGGAAGTATATAATAATGTTGTCCCTCTCTCTTCAGAGAGGTTAAAGGGACTTACTTGGATCATGCAGCTTATTAGTGGCCATATATTGTTTCTTTAAGTCCAGTGCTTTTTCTCCTGGGCCTGTGACACTGAGGGTTTTTGGTTTCTCATATGTGCTGAAATTGCTCCTCTTAACTCTGCTGTGGCCTCTGACTTGGCCACTCCGTGGCCAGGAGATCTATTGATGGGGTACAGGGGTCATGGCCACATTTCTTCTGTAACCTGCTAGCCTCCCTGCTCCTGGTGGCCACAGAAAGCCCTGCTTCCCTGGTCTGGTCGTTCCTCCCCTCAGCTCTTCTGCCACAGCTCATGCTGCTTGTCCCTTTGGATTCTACAGGTTTGTCGCCCACTGGAATATTGCCAAGTCTATGGCTGGGTACTATCAAGAGTCTGGCCGGGCAGGCAGAGACGGGAAGCCTTCCTGGTGCCGTCTCTATTACTCCAGGAATGACCGGGACCAAGTCAGTTTCCTGATCAGGAAGGAAGTAGCAAAACTCCAGGTAAGTCCTGGGCAGCAGGAGCCCTTTCTGTCCAAACTCCCTCCCACTCTCCAGTTTCCACTCTCCTGTCTTGTGTTTTAGGGTGGGGAGGGGCAGAGGGAGAGAGAGAATCTTAAATCTTAAATGGGCTCTACAGTCATGAGACCATGACCTGAGCTGAAATCAAGAGTCGGATGCTTAACCGATGGAGCCTTCCAGGCGCCCCAGTCCTGCCTTGTTTTAATTAGCATTGTTATATAAGAATTTTTCCACATTGTTGAAAGTTCTGTGTTTTGGTTTTCAGCTTGCTTGCTTGCTTGCTTTTTTCTTTCTCTCTTTCTTTCTTCTTTTAACCAAGTACCTAAGTGAACTTGATGTATGATAGGTGACATTATAAGTCAACAGAAAAGGATGCACTCTTGAATAATTGGTGCTGGAGAAAGATAAAATCAGATACCTACCTCCTCTACCATACACATATGAATTACAGGTGCAGTAAGGATCTCAAAAAGGGGTTAGGGACACCTGGGTGGCTCAGTGGTTGAGCATCTGCCTTCAGCTTGGGGCATGATCACAAGGTCCTGGGATTGGGTCCCGCACTGGGCTCCCTGCATGGAGCCTCCTTCTCCTCCCTCTGCCTATGTCTCTGTCTCTCATGAATAAATAAGTAAAATCTTTTAAAAAACCTGTAAAATTGGGGGAAAATATTTTATTTCCTTGACAAAGGGATGAGCATGTCAAGATTTTAAAAGTGGAATCCAAGGAAGACCTGGCTATTTGACTAAATCCAAACTAAAAATTTCTCTGTATTAAGAGACACCATAAACAAGGTGAAAAAATGAGCCATTGTTGGGGAAGGTATTTGCAATATGCATAATTGAGAGAATTCCTATTGGTGACTCTGTAAAAGGCAGATAACTGCAGAGCAGAAAGTATGAATTTCATAGAAGAGGGAACCAGAATATCTAATAAAGGTATGAAGAGTTGCTTAGCCTCCCTTAGAAATCAGAGACTTGTAAAAGAGATGATGAGCTGTCACTTTATACTCATCATACTGGCAAAAATGTCCAACATCTTTATAATCACTGTTGGTGAGGATGTGGGGAAAGGGGAACTCATGGTGTTGTCAGGAATATGGACTGGTATGACTGCTTTGAAGAGAGACGAGGCAGTATATGTAATGGGAGGATTATGGTGCTCTGTGATTCAGTAATTCCACTTCTAGATAAACAAGTTGTCATGACGCGTATAAGGAAGTACAGGGATGTTTGCTGCAACTCCGTCATAATGAACTCTTCCTCTATAGAGTATCGGGTAACCCACTGTTTACTGGGTTAGTCACTTGGCGGAATGATCTAAAGCAGTTAAAAATGACACCATAAATCTACATTAACCAACACGGATAAAGACCTCAGAGCATAATTTGTGAAGTTGCAAATGGAGATGTGTAGCCTTTTTTTTTTTTACCCCCACCGACATTTTAATAAGTCTTTTTTTTTTAAGATTTTATTTATTTATTTATTTATTTATTTATTTATTTATTTATTTATTTATTTATTTATGAAAGACACACAGAGAGAGAGGCAGAGACACAGTTAGAGGGAGAAGCAGGCTCCATGCAGGGAGCCTTCTGAGGTTAAAAGGACAAAAGTTTTATAAACCCACAGGGACAAGAAGAATAGAAAACAAGGTAGAAATGTCAATAAATGTCTGCCTAGAAAACCCCTGACTCTACTGGAAACCTATTAGAGTTCATAAGAAAACCTGGCAAGATGTCTATATGTAAAGGATATATTTTTTAAAGCCTAGCTTTTCTCCACATTACCATGAATGCCTAGGAACGGAAATGAAAAAATATTAAATTTGCAAGAATAAAACTTATAAAATACCTAAAAGTAGGGGTGCCTGGGTAGTTCAGTCAGTTAAGCGTCTGCCTTTGGCTCAGTTCATGATCTTAGGGTCCTGGGATCAAGCCCCACATTGGGCTCCCTGCTCCTTCCTCCCTTTCCCTCAGTCTCTCCCTCTCTCTCTGCCCCCTCCTTTGCTCATGAGTGTTCTCTCTCTCTCCAATAAAGAAAAAAAATCTTAAAAAAAACCCCAAAACTCACCATTTTGTATTTTTTGTTTTAAGCATTTTATTTATCTATTCATGAGAGACACAGAAAGAGAGGCAGAGACATAAGCAGAGGGAGAAGCAGGCTCCCTGCGAGGAGCCCAATGCAGGACTCCATCCTAGGACCCTGGGATCACGACCTGAGATGAAGGTAGATGCTCAACTACTGAGCCAGCCACCCAGGTGCCCTCCCCACTTGGGTTTAACATGCAGCCAGGGATGGAAACTGCTGATTGAGATAAAGAAAACTAATAGCTCATTGAAAGAAAACAGGCTTTGAGTAGGCATAAAAACTGAGTGGGAAGATGTAAAGCTACATACAGTTCTCCTCAAAGTTAATATAAATGAAGTTCCAGTAGAAATCCTAAAAGATTCCTTTTTTTTTTTTAACATTTTATTTTATTTTATTTTATTTTTAATTTTTATTTATTTTTGATAGTCACAGAGAGAGAGAGAGAGAGAGGCAGAGACACAGGCGGAGGGAGAAGCAGGCTCCATGCACCGGGAGCCTGATATGGGATTCGATCCCGGGTCTCCAGGATCGCGCCCTGGGCCAAAGGCAGGCTCCAAACCGCTGCGCCACCCAGGGATCCCCTAAAAGATTCCTATTGGGAAGTGGAATCTTAGAACTTATGTGAAAGAAGAGCCCAAGAACAGCCAGGAAAAGTCAGGACAGGAAGAATGGTGAAGGGGATGAATTTAACTCAGTGTCAGAATGTGCTGGGGTGTTGCTGTAACCAAATGCATTTAATACAGCAGCAAGCTGTGGTACAAAGAAATTAGAATTCAGTCCCAGAACATGTGAGAGTTTAATATGTGATGAAGCTGATAGTTCAATTTAATGGAAAATGAAAGGATTGTCTAGTAGGTGGTTTGGGCATCCCTCTGGAAAAAATAAAAGTGCCTCGTTTAACACCTTATATAAAAGACAGATTTAAGGACCTGCATGTAAAAAATAAACAATGTTTTGTAAGACACTTTATTGTATGTATAACCTAGGGCTTGAAATAGTTTTGTAATGGAAATTGGAAATTCAGAAAACTATATTTTATTTTTAAGATTTTATTTATTCATGAGAGAGAGAGAGAGAGAGAGGCAGAGACACAGGCAGAGGGAGAAGCAGGCTCCATTCAGGGAGCCCGACATGGGACTTGATTCAGGGAGCCCGACATGGGACTTGATCCCGGGTCTCCAGGATCACACCCCAGGCCAAAGGTGGCACTAAACCACTGGGCCACCGGGGCTGCCTGAAAACTATCTTTTAAAGAAAGTATTTGAATTAAAGTTCTTGAACTGGGCCGCCCCGGTGGCGTGGCGGTTTAGCGCCACCTGCGGCCCAGGGCGTGCATGGAGCCTGCATGGAGCCTGCTTCTCCCTCTGCCTATGTCTCTGTCTCTCTCTCTCTCTCTGTCTCTCATGAATAAATAAATAAAAATATTTTTTAAAAAAAAGATAAATAAATAAAGTTCTTGAACTTTTATAAATCCTTAACCTTTGGGGGGGTGGGGGACATATTCAGCAAAAGATACCATAAACAAAGCCAGCACATAAACTGGAAAACTAGTTATGTAGAGGGCAAACCAGAGGTTGATGTTGAGGATAAATGGAGAGATTTCACCAACTGACAGGAAAAAGCAAAGTGTGTAGAAGTGGGTTCCCAGAAAAGCTCATCCAAACGGTACATCCAAAGACATTCAAATTCAATAGTAATCAGATAAATGCAAATTAAAAATAAATGACACATGTGAAAGGGCTCTAACACTCATTGCTAGTGGGCATGTGCAGGAGAGGGCCTGCACTTTGCCTGGAGAAAAAAGAAGTGCTGCAGTCTTTTTAGGGGGAAGCATTCTAGCAATATCTATTACATTTTATTTTCTTATTTTTAAAAAATATTTATTTGAGAGAGAGAGAGCGTGAGCTGGGGGAGGGGCGGAGGGAGAGGGACAAGCATACTCTGTGCTGAATGTGAAGCCTGATGATTCCATGACCCCCAGATCATGATCTGAGCCAAAATCAAGAGTAGATGCTCAAATGACTGAACCACCCAGGCACCGCCTATTGCACTTTAATATGCAGTTATCCTTTGCCCCAGATACCATATTTCTGGCACCAAATTGCCTGAAATAAAAGCAGCAGTGCACAAGCTTGTGCCTGAGGGCTTGTGTGGTAGAATTGGTCATGAGGACTGAAACTGAAGAACAAACTAAATACTTGGCCACAAGCAGTGATGGAATTATAGTACATGCTCACCATGGGGCCATAGGCACAACTGAGCACCCAGGAGCGTTCTTCTCTTGGTTTTTGAAAAAGAAATCATGTTGATTACTGTGTGACATTATAGATTTGCTTATTCTCTATCTGCTCTGTCAAAGTTAAGTTCCTTGAGAGCAGGGACCTTTTGTGTCCTGTATATCTGTAATGGCCAGACCAGTGCTGGGAACATAGTAAGTGCTTAATACATTTTTTTTTTTGAATAGAGAAATGAATGAATGAATGAATGAATGAATGAATGAATGAATAGGGAGAGGAGGTGAATACAAGTTGGGATTGGGAAGGAAGGGGCCTTTTGTGTACCTGGTACTCTGCCAGGAATGAAGGGGGCATGATTAACTTGTCCCTTTTATCTAAAATTCAAATTAGACAAAGAAAAGATATTGGTAAGATGATAAGGTATAAGATATTTATTTAAAACTTACAGTGAGATATAAGAACTCATGCTAAGCTTATCAATAAGACATGTAAGACAGAGACAAGATCCGGAAAGCTTCCAGAGAGGTGATACATGGAGGACTGGTAGCCAGAACAGCACCAGTTTTCTCCATCATAATATCAGAAACAAACAATGAAACAGTGCCTTCCAATTCTAGATAAACTGTTTCCAACCTAGAATTTCCCACCCAGTCAGCCAATTAAGTATAAAGGCAAGTTAAAAAGACATTTACAGCTTCCAGTTTGATAAGCGGAGTTTGGAAGTGTTGGTCTTTACAGGCTCTGGGGATAGAAGGGTGTTGATAGCCTCAGCAAAGTGCTCACATTCTCCTGGCTGTGCAGGGATTTAACCACCACGTCAAGCAAAAAGGCAAAGACCAAGACCACCAAGAAGCACCCCCCCAATGCTCAACATCCAATGCATTCACCCTTTCTGACCAGTCACAGATTCAGAAATTCAAAGAGGCCTTCAACATGACTGATCAGAACAGAGATGGTTTCATTGACAAGATTTACCCTGATATGCTTGCCTCCCTGGGGAAAAAAATCCAACTGATGAGAATCTGGATGCCATGATAAATGGGGCTCCAGGGCCCATAAATTTCACCATGTTTGGTGAAAAGTGAAATGGCACAGATCTGGAAGATGTCCTCAGAAATACTTTTGCTTGCTTTGATGAAGCAACTGGCACCATCCGGGGAGAGCACCTGGGAGAGCTGCAGACAGCAGTGGGAGGCCACGTTACAGGCAAGGAAGTGGATGAGCTCACAGAGAAGCACCTGGACCAAAAGGGAAATCTCAATTCATGTGCATCCTTAATCAGGGGGAGCAAAAGACAAAGATGACTGAAAAGAACTGGGGTTCCAGCCAAACGTTCCTTGTGGCCACTTGGGGTATTTCTGAGACTTTGCATTCTCTTAGCTTTGCAGCTTTTGCCTTTCTTGTATTTGTTTTCAGCCATTTTGGGCACAAGCATCTCTATAATCAGACCGGAAGTGGGGGGACTTTTATGATTTTTCAGAATTGAAAATGGGGCAGTTTAATTTGCTAGCTCCCCCCCCCCCCCAAATAACTGCAGTCTACACAGTGTGGTTTTTTTTTTTTTTAGAGAAAGTTATCTCCTTAATTTTTTCTGAACCATAATTAGACTTTATGATTAAAAAAAAGAGACATTTTTGGACACAGGGTTTCAAGAAACTTCCTCCTGTGGAAAAGCTACTGAAGGATGACCCCCACCCCCCAGCCCCCAAGAGGCAGTAATTGGAGAGGGGAAGATAGAGATCTGACCCAAGCCAGGCAGAAGGAATGTCCTGGGGGTGCCACTGAAGGACCATCTCAGCTGTGCACACCAGGCCAAGGGAGAGGCAGTTCACATTGAACCTAGAAGGACAGAAGGCTCCGGTAGGGGGGGATGTTTCTAAAAATAAAAGTGAAACCTGCCATCTTTGGCCGCTGTTGACATGAATTTTTCATTATATCACAGCATTTGGGGGGTGAAAGAGTAATATACACTAAAATCTAAGTAAGTGAAAAAGTGTAACAGGTTTTTTTTTTTTTTTTTTTTTTTATGATAGTCACACACAGAGAGAGAGAGAGAGAGAGAGAGGCAGGCAGAAACATAGGCAGAGGGAGAAGCAGGCTCCATGCACCGGGAGCCTGACGTGGGATTCGATCCCAGGTCTCCAGGATCACGCCCTGGCCAAAGGCAGGCGCTAAACCGCTGCGCCACCCAGGGATCCCCAAGTGTAACAGTTATTAATTTTGGGAGGACAAAGTTGTTCAAGAAAGGGATATGTGATCATGAAAAATATAAAAATATAGTCACATGGTTTTTGCTCTGGTCTGATGTTGCTGTAGTTTTCCTCCCCATAAGGAAAATTATGATTTCAGAAGAAATTGCGATACAAACAGATTGGCAGAATGAGGGGAGAGGTAGTAGGTTTATTTATATGCGCTTGGGAAGTGGGGATGATTCATTCACCTTCCAGAAGTAGAAAGTCAATATTTAAGATTTCAGATATCAGTGTCTTATATTTTCAAAGTTCCTTTTCTGTATCTTTTTATTTTTGAAATTTTCACAATTTTTTGAAAGGAAATTTTGACAAATAGACATGTACAAAAAGGCAAATAATGCATAATCTCAGCACTCAGAAGAAATCACTGCTCACATTATAGTATATACCCTTCTCTACACACAGAGGTATATGTGCTCTTTCAAATCTAAATACATTTGTGTGTATATTTACTATTAAATTGGACATATGGGGCAGGCCAGGTGGCTCAGCAGTTTAGCGCTGCCTTTGGCCAGGGCATGATCCTGGGGTCCCGGGATCAAGTCCCGTGTCGGGCTCCCTGCATGGAGCTTGCTTCTCCCTCTGCCTGTGTCTCTCATGAATAAATAAAATCTTAAAAAAATAAATTGGACATATTTTATTGGAGAACCTGGCTGGCTTATTCAGTGGAGCATGTGACTCTTGATCTTGGGGTTATGAGTTTGAGTCCCATGTTGGGTGTAGAGATTACTTAAAATCTTAAAAAAAAAATCTGGATCTTATTATGTAGGATTCCCAAATGCCAGTTCCTGGGACCTCTGCATAAGAACCACCTGAGCAGCTTTTTCAAAATAAACTCCAAAAGTTCTGGCTCCAAAAAGTTCAATTCAGTAGTCTGGGTGTGGGCCCCAGGTCACTTTTTAAAAGTTATAGGTGGGGGACACCTGGGTGGCTCAGCGGTTGAGGGTCTGCCTTTGGCTCAGGATGTGATCCTGGAGCTCTGGGATCGAGTCCCGCATCAAGCTCCTGCATGGAGCCTGCTTTTCCTCTCTGCCTGTGTCTCTCATGAATAAATAAATATTTTTTAAAAATATAAAAAAAATTGGGATCCCTGGGTGGCGCAGCGGTTTGGCGCCTGCCTTTGGCCCAGGGCGCGATCCTGGAGACCCGGGATCAAATCCCACGTCGGGCTCCCGGTGCATGGAGCCTGCTTCTCCCTCTGCCTGTGTCTCTGCCTCTCTCTCTCTCTGTGTGTGACTATCATAAATAAATTAAAAAAAATTAAAAAATTAAAAAATATATATAAAAAATTAAAAAATAAAAATATAAAAAAATTAAAAGTTACAGATGAAGGATGCGTGGCTGGCTCAGTCAATAGAGTACGTGACTCTTGAGCTCAGGGTTGTGAGTTTGAGCCCCTAGTTGGGTGTGGACGTTGCTTGAAAATAAAATCCTTTTTTTGGGACACCTGGGTGGCTCAGTGGTTGAGCGCCTGCCTTTGGCCCAGGGTGTGATCCTGGAGTTCCAGGATTGAGTCCCACGTTGGGCTCCTGCATAGAGCCTGCTTCTCTCTGCCTATGTCTCTGCCACTCTTTCTCTCCTTGTCTCTCATAAATAAATAAAAATTAAAAGAAAAATCCTTTTTTTTTTTAAAGATTTTATTTATTTAATCATGAGAGATACACAGAGAGAGAGGCAGAGGCATAGGCAGAGAGAGAAGCAGGCTCCATGCAGGGAGCCCGATGTGGGACTCAATCCCGGGTCCCCAGGATCACGCCCTGGGCTTCAGGTGGTGCTAAACCGCTGAGCCACCCCAAAAATCCTTTTTTTTTTTTAAGATTATCTATTTATTTATTCATGAGAGACACAGGGAGAGAGAGAGAGAGAGGCAGAGGGAGAAGCAGGCTCCCTGCAGGGAGCCTGATGTGGGACTCTATTCCAGGACCCCAGGATTACGACCTGGGCCAAAGACAGATGCTCAACCACTGAACGACCCAGGTGTCCTGTTAAAATCTTAAAAAAAAAAAAAAAAAGTTATCCAGGTGATTCTGAGGTATGGTTGGATTTGGGGACACCCATTTTGCAAATGGCTTTCTTACTATCATTTGATGCTTCTTCCCTCATCATCCTTTAGGCTGCAAGGTAGTTCAGCTATGTAAGGCTTTTGCTAAGTGGTCTTTTCTTGCCTGCAGGAAAAGAGAGGGAACAAAGCATCTGATAAAGCTGCTATCTTGGCCTTTGATGCCCTGGTCACCTTCTGTGAAGAATTGGGGTGAGTGACTTATTTCATATGTGGAGTGACATTTTAGATCTTTCTTCCCCCAATGCCTACTAGTTAACCAACTAATGTAGGGCAGCTCTTAGGCGACCAATGCACTGTCGCCTGCCGAAGGCTATTGTGTGGGGTGTTTCCTGTCAGGCAGCCTGCAAGTCAGTATCCTTGCCAGGAAGGCTCCAGAAACTGGCAATGTGAAGACTCATTCAGTATTTCGGGTGGTTTTCCAGCCACCCAACTCCACTCACTTCTGGAGTGGCTGGTCCCATGAGTGAGTCATGAATCATGTGACTGGTTCTTGAGCCATTAGCATTGTGGTTGTCACTTGACACTGAACTGGACCACTGGCTTCACTTGAGTAAGAGTCATTCTTATCCTGGATTTGAGAGGAGCTACGTGACCTACCTTATCTCTTGGAGGTGGGGTGGATAATAAGCTTGGAGAAAATTCAGCTTTTTTTTTTTTGCTTTTTTTTTTTTAATTCAGCTTTTTCTATCGTAACACCATATAGCCCACTTGGAGTTCACTTCTCTATTTCATCTATGTGCTGGTGGTAGAAGTTTGAAGGAGCCTGATGGCTGCTCCATGACAGGCAGGTTGTGGCAGGACAGGTTCGAGACATGAGGGACACTCAGGATGATTCTGGAATATCTGGAAGCACTTTTTTTTTTTTTTTAATATTTCATTTATTTATTCATGAGAGACACAGAGAGAAGGCAGAGACATAGGGAGAGGGAAGCAGGTGCCTCACAGAGAACCTGGTGTGGGACCTGATCCCGGAACTCTGGGATCATGCCCTGAGCCAAAAGATGCTCAGCCACTGAGCCACCCAGGAGTCCCTAGCTAGGAGCACTTTGTATGTATGCAACCCTTTGGTCTAAGAAACTCACATGGGTCAGACCTCGTTGGACAACTCTGTAAGGTAGATGAGGCAGGAGTGATTGCTTCAGACTTAGAGATGAACAGACCGATGCCCAGAGAGGTCATGGTTACAAAGCTCCCAGGAGACAGACACCACTAAACCTGGGTCTCCTGATTTTTAGTGACATGTGCATCTCACATACATGTCCCAGCTTGGTTTTTGCAAGACTAGATTTTTGAGGCACAGAGCTGAGTAAGTACATAGACCTGGTGTCCAACAGATGTTTGAGGCTCTCCTCTGGAAACCAGAGAGGTGCTTATTTATAGGGCCACGTGTTTTGCTTCCCACCCCTTCCTACTCACTGATGATTTGGTGGCTCCTTTGAGACTGAGTCTCCCACTTGACATCCCTGGCACGGCCACGCCCAGCAGAGGTGGTTGGCACCCTTGCCCACATCCACTGCAACTAGAGCCCTTTTCAGGCTCTCATAGAGGGAGTTGTTAAACTAGGCCCTCAGGCTCCTTGAGCAAAATGCTCATAATGAAAGGGCCCAGGGTCCTTGCTAATTAACAAAGTCCCTTCTGCTGGAAATAACCCTTCTGGGTTCTTTTCTGGGATGAGTCTGAGGCTCTGTAGGGCTGAGGGGTTAGCTCTGCTGTATCTCTCTGGGCTGCAGCAGTCCACCTGGCAACAGGACGGGTCCTTCTAGGGACCTGTGTCATACTGGGGAGCTGGGGCCTCTTAGTGCGTTGAGGGTCTAGGCATTGGTGCGCCTCCTGCTGCGCCACGTGCAGCCTCATCTCCCACCTGTGTGCTACCTGCGAGGGTTCCAGGTTCCAGGACTTCCTGGGATGGAATGAACACTGCTGGTGTGGCTGGATGTGACATTGCTCTTTGAGTAAAAAGGAATGTTTCTTTATTGCATAAATGGCATATCGCCCGTTCCCCACCAGATATTTGCTCTTTTTCTAAGAATAGTCCTGGTTTGTGGGTTAAGTGAAAGCAACTGTTTGCTAAGGGAGGGCACCTGGCAGCAAGGGGCAGGCCGGCATGGTGGCTTTGGCAGAGGCAAGTATGTGCCTACAAAGGTGGTGCTGTAGGGTCTGGAATGCATGGGGACTGTGGCACCCTGTGTAGGATAACTGGGCATTTCCGGGACCAGTGGCAGAGACACTCAGGTCAGTATGAATGAGGTCGGGGGCGGCCATCCAGTGATGTTCCTGTCCTCTCTGCACACAGCTGTTTTGTCTGAGCTGTGGCCATAGAAAGCATTTGTTCACTCAGGACAGTGCTCTTCATCTTTTAGTGTGCAAAGGACCAGTCATTAGGTTGAAGCAGCTCCCAGCTTAGAGGCCTCTGGACCTTGTCTGAGATAGAAGAACAGGCTTGTGTTTGGGCCTTAACTGAAGTGGGCCCTGTCATCCGGGGACTATGGTCCAGAGGAGCCCGAGAGCCCAGCCCATTAGCCCGACAGCCCAGACCTTCTGTTTATCCATTTGTTTGGTCATTCATTCATTCATTTATTCAACCACCAAATATTGACTGAAACTGTGTCAGACACATTGGGTATGGGAGATACAGTGGTGAACAGAAAGAGACCCATCCCCTGCCTTTTTGGTGTTTGGCCCAGTGGGGAAGACAGGTACTTATCAGATAAGCACATTAGTTATGCGAACGTGGATGTGTAATTGCAGATTCTTAAAAGGTCTCTGAAGAAAAGGTACATGGTGTTTTGAGAGTTAACAGTGGGTCCCTTCCTGAGCCCCAAAAGGCCAGTCACAGCTCTTCACGCTGGTTGGTGTTCTCAGCCGGACTTAAGAAACCAAATACGATGGCAAACATAACAAGAGACAGGATCGTGACGATGAATAAGCCGATCACTGCTAGGCCTCCCTGGTCCCAGGGGTTCTCCCAGAACTCATCATTCCACATGTGCTTCTGCTTTATCAGCTTGTCTACGTAGACCTGGAAAAGCGGGGATGGAGCCCTTGAGTGCTGGGACCTCCCCAGGTGCTGTCCACCCCCGACTTCACCCTCTGGACCGGTCTCAGCACAGCTGGTGCTCCTCCACAGGGGTGGCGGGCTGAGATCTAGACTTTAAAGCACCCCGCCACAGGTCCCTGTTGTTTTCCCTGCCTCAACTGCCAAACATTTGGGAAGCATTTTGAGAGATGAGCATGGGAGTCGAAAAGCGGACCGACTCTAGCCAAGGCCTCGGTAAGCTCCCTCGGAGGCAGCTGCAAGCAGAACTAGCTAATCTTGAACAGCTAAGGTCGGCAGGCTGCGGGCCTGTAGTCCATTGAAGGGAGTAACGGCAGTGAGAAGGAAGGAATCCCTACCTGATTCTGCTGTTTCGGCTCCTGTGTCCTTAGAATGGGCCGGTAGGGTAATCCTGCAGGCCCCACGCTTTGGGTGCCCGAGCCGCACCCGGATTTGAAGCAGCTGTTGGGAGGAAAAGGTGTTGGTATTGCCAAGTGGCCCTACCAGACCCCATGTGCTGACACTGGAGCCAACAAAGGTGGGCTAGGGCCCGTTGCCTAGCAACTGCATTCCCCTGCTGCCTTTCATACTTACCCTGTCAGCTGCGTTCTGTCCTTTTTGTGATGTCTTATTGGGGGCTGCTCAGGGTACAGATGTTCAGGCGTCTTCACTGAGAGAAGTCAGGCTTGGGGTAGGATGGGGAAAGAGATTGGATCCAGGACCCTTGCCTCAAGCCCCCTATCTGCCTCACCTGTGGCTGGGTCCTGCGTCTCCTCTCTGGCTGTTAGCCTGTCAACTGGGAGGCCCTCGCCAGAGTACTGGAAGCCCAGGACTTGAGGAAGCCCTGGGTTGGAGCTGCACAGGGGCTGTTCTCTTCCTGTGGCGCTGGAGTGCTGGTGAATGTTTAACTAGCTCCAGCTGGTACCTCCTGGAAGGTGTTTCTTTGTGGGGGTGTACTATCATTGTTGAGGCTCCAGGGTCCTGCCTTTGCCGGCCTCTTGAGGTACAGCTGCAGCTGCTTCATGTGATTGGTTCCTACCAACCATACAGTTGTGATAGGGCAGCTAGGAAGCAGAAATGGAAACCTAGTGGCCACCATTTATTCCTTAGAAGTTAGGATTCAAGTGCCTGGTGTGGCCAGGAACTGCGGTAGGTACCTCGTGTCCACCGTGAACCAAAGGAGGCTGGCCCTGCCCACCCAGGTTTCCATTCTAGCTTGCTTGGTCCTCAGCCCTGCTCATTAGACTCATCTGGGCCCTGCCTGGTACCACTTAGCTCAGTCTCTGGGCAGTCAGAGCCCCGTGCTCTGCAAAGCTGGCCAGGTGATGTTAACCTGCAGCCAGGGTTGGAGGAGACAGATGATGAACGAGTTCAGTAAAGTCCTTAGCTGTCATAGGCTTACCTGATACTTTGAGTTTCCCTCCGGAAAACGTTGTGATGTGTGCCCCTGGCTGCTCAATGTTCCCAGCCCGCCGGCAGGTCTCTAGCATACCTACCTCCATCCTGTTGGATGCTTATCAGGAGTCAGCTGTTTGTTCCCAAACCTGTTTGTGGCATTTGTCCTTATTATTGTAATGATGTGATTGCACTTAATGTTACATAAAAACATGGAGCAACAGTAATAGCTGAAACCCCAGTTTTATAGCTGAGGAGCAAGCACGGAGGTTAAGCAACTTTTACCCAAAGTCCTACAACTAAGAAGTAACTGGGCAAGGGTGGGGATTGTGTGTGTGTGTGTGTGTGTGTGTGTGTGTGTGTGTGTGTTTAAACCCACCTGTTGAGCTCCACTGCAGAGACTGAGCTCTGAAGCTCCCTGTTGCACCTCAAGGGAGTGGGGGTTAGTGGGAGCTGTTGCTATAAAGCATCTATTGGACCACTTTGGAATGACTTTGGAATCACTCAGTATTTCTGTCAAGACAGATGTGGCAAGCCAACTGGAGATGTTTTGCAAAAATCCAGGATTTCACATGCCGATTTCTTTGTGGATGTCTTCTTGTTCTGCTTTACAGTAACCACAGTTAGTAAAGAGCCAACATAGGAACTCTCTGGCCTGCACATGCCACACTCAGAGGAAAGACCTTGGCCCCCCAGCAAAAAGACTGGCCAAGGAATGTGCATGTATATGTTTCTTTTTTTTTTTAATTTTTAAAAAATTTATTTATTTATGATAGTCACAGAGAGAGAGAGAGAGAGAGAGAGAGGCAGACACAGGCAGAGGGAGAAGCAGGCTCCATGCACTGGGAGCCTGATGTGGGATTCGATCCCAGGTCTCCAGGATCGCGCCCTGGGCCAAAGGCAGGCGCCAAACCGCTGCGCCACCCAGGGATCCCACCTATATGTTTCCATTTAAAATGAGGTGTGTAGGGAATGGTATGTGTCATGCACACAGAAGTGGCTTTGACCAACTCTTCCAATTAATTGCTGGCTATGATCAGAAAATTCTGCCGAAATGATCACCATGAAGGGAACGTTATAGGAAGAGGTGGAGAATCCTGTTGGTGTGTGTGGCATAGCCTGGCCTGGGGGCTGAAGGGATCCCCTGTAAGGAATGAGGTTAGGTTGAGGCAGGAAGACTATGTACAAGGTGGGGCTAGGGGACAGTGTTTCATGGCAGGCATCAGGTCCCTAGGAGGGTGAGAAACTGTTTTTGAGAACAAAATTACCTTGTCCTCAGCTTTTTGGTCTGGAAGTTGTGTTAACCACAAGCAACTCTGTCATGAAGATTTTTACTATAGGTTGCTCTCAAATGTGAATGGTTGAGAAAACAGATTTAGAAGAAAAGTGTTTTATGTGCTCTCTACCAGGTTTTGCTTGTGCAATTCTTGCACGGGTGGCTCTTCTGTGGTTTCTAATAAGGCATGAGAGCCGGTGAAATGCACAGATCTCAAATGTAGATCTTTGGAGGAAGCGAGAGGCTCCTGTAGAGTAGAGGCTAGAGTCAGAGGAGGCCTGACAAGGCTGGGAAATCTGTGCAGCAGTGCGGGTAGGCAAACCTTGGGGGTGGCTTGTTCCAGGGGGGCTGGTGGCAGGAATGGAGACCTGTGATAACCAGATGCCCTTCGGGGCTCAGACAGCCTGCTGGCCTCCCCTTCCATGGCCACCATTGCTGCTTCCCACAATGGGGGGATTGCTTTTCCTGAGAAGACCCATGGTGGGAGTGTGCCAGGCCTCTGCCCTGCTGGAGCCGATCTGGTTTGTTGAGCTGAGTGGGATTGAGTGACTGCCGTGGGGAGCCGTTAGTGGTGGGGCTCAGCGTGGGCCAGTCTGCTGCCAAGTGGGAAAGGAGTAAGCCTTCTCAGAAACGTAGGGATAGCATCTTACTTGGGCTTAGTATTTAGGAGGAGGAGAACGCCAAAGACCAGGCCTATGGTCCCTATCTCTTGGCAGCCAGACCACAGAGCCAGAATCTCCTAGCAGAGGCACAGCCTCAGCCACCCTCAACCACCCTCAGGCTTGCTTATGGGAGAGTCACATGAGAATTGGGCTGTCCCAATGTCAGAGCATCTCCTGAACTGAGGGCTGAATAGGGCAGGGTTTCCCATCGTTCCCTCCCACCTCCCCTGTTTTCCTTCAGGGAGGGAGACCTAGTTGGGCCCCACCCTAGCTCTTACTTGGGCTCCACCCAGTCACAGGGAGGTGATTTTTAGACAGCTTGGGGTGTGGGATGTAGGATTGGTTGATGGAGGATAATGGGATGCGAGCCTTATCTGCACTGCAGCTGGTAGGCCTCAGGGCCTTGGGTGTGGTCATCAGGGGCTCTGCAAGCCCCTTGGGCTGGGCCCAGAGGCTGGCTCTGCCACTTTTCAGCTGGTTGAACCTAGGAAAGTCACCTAGTGTTGCTAGGGCTCAATTTCCTCAACTCCAATGTGGGGATGGTCATGGTACCTATGGCCTTTGAGGCTGTTGTGATCAAACAAATTCACTTGCATCAGAATGCTTTAGGAGTGGCTGAGCACCCATAAACCCCTCAGGGAATTTCTGCCAACTTGATCATCACCTGCTATTTTCACTATTCTCATCCTTTCTATTGTTATTCTGAATCCTATTCTTGTGGGGTAGAGGGCACAGGCTGGTTCTTGAGTTTCTTTTCTTTTGTGTGGAAGGACTTCCTCTCTGGGTCTTCAACCTAAATCAAACCCGTCAGACAAGTCAATGGACAGCAGGAAGTGAAACTCACCAGTTTCTCCCACCTGCCTGCCAGCCCGAGATGCGGGGGGGGGGGGGGGGGGGCAGAGCCTGGCATCCCCTCTCCAGTTTTCCGGGTAGACAGGGCTCCACATCTAGGCAGCCAGAGCACGCAGACTTCTCTGTGGCTCTGGGGGGCCAGTGGGGCAAGAGGGGGAAGATACCATGGAGAGCTTTTGGACTCCCCTACCCTCATTCCTGGGTTGGTAGTTCTACCTGGAAAGTTCTCTGGAAGAGAAAGTAAACTGAAGGGAGGGAGGCAGGGTGGTGGTGTTGCATCGCAGCAGGGCCAGTCCTTAAAATGGGTCCACAATGCTCTTGTTTTAGACGGGCAGATAATGACAGTGGTTCATATCTGCAGCGCTCTCAGGATATGCCCAGCACTGTGCCAAGTGCTGTACATCATCTTAGTTTCTCCTCACCCCAGGAGGTAGCTACCAGGGTTAACTGCGTCTCAGAGGGGAGGAAATGTGGGTCAGGGAGGTTGAATCATTAACCTGCATTCACACAGCCAGTGAGTGATGCGGTGAAGATTTGCACCCAGACAGGCTGGCACACAATAGGGAAAGGACAGGGGCTGGGATGCGGCTTCTGGACGATAGTAGGGGCCTGACCTCTCTTCTCAGACTAGAAGTTTGGGAAGACCTGGTGGCCTGAGCCTGCTGGTGTGGGGCGTGCAGGCTTAAGTAAATGGCCACGGAAGCTGTGGAGTGGCATTTCTGAGCCCAGCATCCGGCAGACACCACCTGGGCACTGCGGAGGGGGCATCTGGAAACCGGAGCTCGTTAGCAGCTGGTGCTGACGGGACTTTCACCCTCACCCTTCCCCCCGGCTCCCTCTTGCATGGCATTCCTGCCTGTGTGTTTTTCCAGCTTTCGTGGGCACAGCGAGAGCAGAGGCCTGGCAAGGACAGTCACTGGCCACACCCTTGGAATTCTGGCACATTGCCCTTCAGAAGCACAGAGCCCAGGCCTGGGAGTCTGGTGCCACAGAAACACATAACAGGAAAGCTTTTACTGGGAAAGAAATGGGAAAATACTGGAGTAGAATACTGACATGCTCCCCTCCAGGGGGAAGCTTAGGCTCCAGTAGCTATTGCACAAAGCTCCTCTTTGGCATGGGAGCCCCACGGGCCAGCTCCCCACAGGTGCAGGCTGTTCTCCATCCAAGTACGGGGACTCTGCTTCTGTGTTTTGTTAAAAGGTACAGGTTGGGGAAAATCCCCAGTTTTTGTTTACTCAGTGTTTTAAACCGTTAACTCCTCCTTGGCACCCAGGATTCACCGGCAGGTCAGAGTTTGGTGGCTGTACCAGCCCTTGTTTCCTTGGTAAGGGCTGCAGGTGTCAGGTTCCTAGGCAGGGCCAGAGCTGGGGCCACGGATCGCAGTCTTGTGAGCTGAGGGCCACAAGGCCAGGTGTCACTTGGGGTCATGGCTTTGGCAGCCTCCTTTCCAATGTCTCCTCCTCTCTGTCCTTCACGGTGGGGTCATGGGCCGCACTTGGACTTTCCTGCCTCTGCGCTCAGGGCAGCAGCAACAGCTGCAAGCTATCAACAGCAACAGCAGCACAGTGGCTGGGGGCACAGGGGAGAGAAGCAGAGAGCACAGGAAGCTCAGGCAGGGGGACACAGGGAACACACACCCAACTTCTAAAGAAACCCCTCTGGGGGCACCTGGATGGCTCAGTGGTTGAGCCTCTGCCTTTGGCTCAGGTCATTAACCCCGGGGTCCTGGGATCGAGTCCTGTACTGGGCTACTGGGCTTCCCCTCGGGGAGCCTGCTTCTCTCTCTGCCTGTGTCCTGCCTCTCTCTGTGTCTCTCATGAATGAATAAATAAAGTCTTTTAAAAGAAAGAAAGAAAGAAACAAACAAACAAACCCCTCTGGGGTGTGTAGGATCTTTGCCCTGAGGTGTTGGCTGTCCCCATGCTGGCCACCAGGCCCTAATCTCCCTGCCATGCCTCCTCCACTGCCCACAGCTTTGCTCCCTTCATCGCTGGTTGGGATACAGGGCTGCCTCTGGGCCCAGCACCATCCTGTCACTTGAGCAGCTTGTTGAGGATTAGGGAAGTCCCTTGGCTTTCCCCCAGGGACATCCGCTCTCCTCCTCTATCTAGCGGACACCTAGCCAGCCCTCTGGTCAGCACCATGGTCCCACCTTTCCTCGATGCCAAGAAGAGCCAGGGGCTCTGGGGAGAATGTGAGAACCCCAGCTTACCTGTGAAAAGGAGGATGACGGAGAAGGCCACGATCTCCACAGGCTCTGCCTGGGGTAGTTTCTGTAGCTTGAGCAGCAGCTTCTCACCCATGGAGCGCATCTCCTGCACAAAGTTGGCAGCTGCCATGGTGCATCAGACTCCTGCCAGGCTCCTGCTGGGCGTGTCAAGCAGAGACAGGGCCGGGAGTCGCCACCCACCTGCAGCCCGCAGAACGAGTTCGTCAGGTCTCACCCCTGTACCTCTGGTGGCTCATGAGGGGGGAGGGAGCCATTGGGGCCCTCCACCCAGCAGTGGCCCTCAGCCCCCACCACCCATGTTGAGGGAATCTGATGACCGCAGGGAGCCTGAGGCCCTGCCGTGGGGGGTACCCAGAGCAGCCAGACACAGGGGAGATCTGCCAGCTGGCCACGGTTGGCCAAGGTTCCTGACTTTGAGGTGGGGTGACTTCACTGTTACATTCCTTTGTCTCAGGCACCACTCCTGGTTTTGCTGGGGTGCCTCGGGCTCCCCTAGTGACCTCTGGGTCCTTCAGGACTTAGGTGCCTCCCCTGGATTCCCGGTGGGGAAACTGGGCTTTAAGATTCCAGCCTGGTACTCTTGCCCCTCATCATATGTGGGCCAGAAGGATCAGGTTCTTCCTCAAGCAGGCATCTGGGGGCTTCTAGCTGGGGTCAGCTGGAGGTGAGAGCTAATGCGAAGGTAGTCTGAGCCCTGTCAGGGCCCCCACTTCCCTAACCAGTCCAATTTCTTTACTCATATGGTGTTCTTTGAGGAGGAAGAGGTGACACTGTGTCCCTGCAGTTTCTCCCATGGGGATCCTCTCAGGATGGGATTAGGTGTCCCACGGCTGGTTTACCAGCTTCTCTGCTGGCTCAAACCGAGAGTCCCCTCTGCCCCTACCCCTGTCCCAGGTACATAGCAACTCAGCCCTCCAGGCCCCATGACTGAGAACCTCTTCTGGTCTAAGAGTGCCCGACGGGCTAAAGGTGAAGATCCAGGCTGCGTCTGTGAGTTGGGGCATGCTCTACGTCACTTTTCTTTCCCCTTCAGCCTCAGCTGTGGGCACAGGGAACCAGTGCCTCTTCAGAGATGGACCTGGGACAGCCGTGTGCCAACCCAGCCTGACTTGTTCACCAAGACAGCTCTAATCCAAGGGAGGGTAACAGGTGGCCAAGGGCTGGTGCCAGACCTTAGGATCTAATTACTGCCGCCTCGTCCTGGATCTCAGCCAGGCGGGTTCTCCCGAGATGGCTGTAGTCTTGGAAGCTGGTCATTGCTGGTACTACCACCACAGTAGAGCTGTCTCCAAACTGCCTTGAAGGCTGTCTGCTTGAAGCCTCTACCTTGTATCTGGCTCTCTGCATTCCTTCTGGTGTGCAGCCTTGGCTTGAGCCCCTCTAGGTGAGGTAGGGAGTCCCAGCTGCTCTGGCAGCCTTCCTTCTTCCTTCTTGGAGCTCATCATTGGAAATTGGGACTTCCTCCTGACCTCTTTGGTCCCACCTAGGGTCACATAGGACACTTCTACTCCTCTTCGGCCTCATGGTCCTTCAGGACCTAGACGGCAACTGGCACATGCCCCCTGTGTCTCCTCTTCCACAAGGTAACTGTTCTCGTTTGGTCAGCTGCCCTCTAAAGAACATTCATTTGATGCTGCCTGCCCCTTTTGCAGTTTTGTGACATGGACGTGTCACTCTGTCTCTCTGAGTCTCTTTTCCTCATTTTACGTAAGAGGAGATGCCCATCCTTTGCAGCCATTGGGAGGGTTGACACTTGGAAGCACAGTGGCAGCCAGCACAGATCCTGGCACACATTGGTGCCCAGCACATGTGATTCCCCTCTGCCTGGGGTCTGGCCATTGTAGGAGCATCCAGAAAGCCTTTGAGGGCAGTCGTACCCCCTTGTACACTGTCAGAGATCCTCCTCAGACACCGTTGGGGAGTTTCATCTGTGTCCTTCGATCCCTGGATGTTTGTGGTGTGTGAGGTGAAGGCAGGTGGTGGGGCAGGCTGGAGATGGAGGTGTGTTTTAAGTGATATTGAGGGTAGTAGGCAGATGGTGGGTCCATCAGGATTAGAAGGTTTCCTGTCAGAAGTGGGAGGCTCCTGGAGTTAGATCCTCCTGTCTTCTCTCACGCCCCACCCCAGTGTTAGCATGTTTCTGCAAAGGAGATCAAGATCCCAGTTTCCAAGTATACTAAGAGGCACGAGATCCTAGAATGCCACGAGTCATCCATTCCTGTCTCCCTTTACATATGGAAACAGAGCCGTGAGAGTGGTTCCTCTGGAGTCACACAGCAGGACAAGGGCCTGGCCAGGCTCCCCCTGCTACCGCATGCTGTCTCTCGTGGAGGCCTGTCTTAGGCAGCCTGCTCTCTGGCTGCCAAGGTAAGTCAGCCCACAGAGCAGCCTACTGAGGGCACTGTCCATGCATTGGGCCCAGTGCAGGGACCACGGCTCCAGAGCCTTTTGGAAGCTGTTGTGCTCTGCACGATCAGCCCCATTCCACATTCATGAGTCTGGAAATGAACACTGCTTTTATTCAGGCACATCCCCCCAGGCCAGGGCCATACCTGTTCTTTGAGAACCACATGTGACTTGTCACTGAGGGAACAGATCTTGCATGTCTGTCTCAGGTTCACCAAGAGGCCCTCTCATTCTGGGGCCTCTCTGGGCATCCCCAATCCCCATGTTTCCAGTAGTACAGTAGCCTGCCTGCTGGTCTCATTCCTGCGGGAACAGAGGTGCCAGCCAAAGCCCCAGCAGAGAGTTTGCACAGGGCTCAGGAGTTGGGCACCTTTTCTCTCTGCCCCCTTCATCTACGTTTGTCTGGCTTCTTCAGCCTGGTTGGCTCTGTGCCTGCATTGCCTAATGTAGCCATCAGAGACTCCTTGAAAGAGGAAGCAGGTGGAGGCCAGCTGGGCAAAGGCAGTTTTTTCACTTGTTTCCATGTCCAAAGACCCAGGGAGGGATTGTGGAGGGGAGGCCTTTGCCTGTGAGCAAGACATGGTGTGGAGACACGGTCAGCCTGAGGCGTGTGATCTCCAGAGTGGAGGACAAAGGTTGGGCCAAGGCTGCTCTGTTGTGCCGGAAAGGTGGGCTTTGTTGGTCAGAAGCTTTGGCTCTGAAGTGGGCCATCCTCTGGGCATTGTGAAATCAAGATGCTGCAGAGTCACACCCAGATGACCTGGGCCCCACTCTGAGAGGAATGTCAGTCCACACCAGTGGCAGGCCATGGGCCCATGGATGGCATTGTGCCTTTGAGCCCAGGGCCTCTCTGGTGACCTGAATTAACAAGGTGTCCCAGCCCTGGGGTCTCACCCAGGGCTGCTCACTGATTTTGTCTGTGCTGTGATCTGCAGTGGGGCCATTGGACAACCACGGTTCTGCCCCGAAGCCTGAAGGGGAACTCCCTTTTTTTTCCTCATTAGGTGGATGACATTTTGCCATTTCCAGCTTGGGCCTGAACAGAATAAACCTTAGTGGGGACTGTGGGAGCTGGAGGGGCCTTGTTCTCCTAAGAGGGAGGAGGCACATTCCAGCAGGTCCCAGGCACTCTTCCCAGTGGGCTATTTAAAGCGAGGCCTTGGGGTGGGGGGTGCCTGACGCCTGGTGCTCAATATAACCAGCAGTCGTCAGGTGACTGTGCAGTATGTTCCTCAGCCGTTGCTCTGTAGGGAATCCCAATCTGTCAGTGTTCCCAGCTGTAGCCCAGGGAAAGTGGGTGCTCTGAGGCTGGCTGCTGCTCATCCTTTTTACTTTCCCAGGGTTGGAGGGAGGAAGACAGGGAAGCCCAGAGCAGATACTAATGATCGCATATATCTTTCTGGTCTATCCCAAGGAGATAGGAGGGTCATCCATTCTCCTTCCAAAACTGTACTTCTGCCTGTGAACCAGGGAAATCAGAGTCCCTCCCGGCCCTGTGCTCCAGAGTGCATCGGTTGGAGGCAGCCAAAGCAAGTTGCTTCCCACGGCCCAGGAAGGCAGAGCAGTCTTGACTGTCCGCCTGGCCTTTCTTGGAGCCTTTGGACGGTACACGGTGGCTGAAATGGCAGCCAGTGGAGGGGGAAAGTGAGCTGGGCAGAGATGAAGGCTGGCGGAGCTGCAGGGACCAGAAAACATTCCTTTGTGTGGCATCTCCTGGCACAGAGAACCCTGTGACAGAACATGCGGGCATCCTGCAGGCTAGGCAGCTGCTGCTTGGTACTGAAGCTACCCTGTTTCCTCCTTGCAAAACTGATACTCCAACTCCAGAGGCCCTTTGTGGAAGAGACCAGGCAGCAGGCGGGCCTGCCTATGACTGATAAGTGCCGTGCTGATGGCTCGGGGCCCCAAGGGCTTCTTGCTCTGCCTCTCATTTTGTCATGGTGGGTTGCAGCCACTCTTGCCCCATAGGGCATCGTCTTGTTTAAGAAACAGCTCTAATAAGGCAAACTGATGGTCGTGACAGGTTTACAGGGTCTGGAGGCCTGACCGGTAAGGCAGAGATTTCCACTGAGTGCTGCATCAGGCCTTCAGACTTTGCCCTTTGCTACTTGGCTCTAAGTTGCTGTGGGAAGTAGATGCTTGAACCCAGAGCTATCGTGCTTCCCTAGCCCCGTGACTTTGCAGGACTGGAGAGGGCACTTCTTGCTGCTAGTGATGGTTCCCATTCTATTCCAGCTCTGTGCCTGTCCTGGCTCAGCATCTGTGCTCACTGGGACCCCATCCTCCTATGTCCTGTGGTGCAAGCACTCTGTTGTCGCCGTCCTAGTGTCCCCCACCACCCCTGCCTAGGCTGTGTTACAGATCAGAGCCAGCAGGGGTAGCCCTGGGCTCGCCATTGTGCCCTTCCCTGCCTTCACCCAGCCCTCCCCCTGCTTCCCAACACACACCAGTGCCTGTCCCCTCTCTGCCATGCATGGCCCATTGCTGTGGGGCTTTTAGTCTCTCCAGCCACCAACCCAGGCCAAACCCCACAGCCTCTGCTGAGCCAAGAACACTTGGACTGATCCTTGGTTTCCACTTTTCCTTGGATTGTTGTTTTTCTTTCTAAGTAGATACCAGCCTGTTTGCTTTGGGGGAAACCTCTGGGGGACAGGGGAGGAAGATTTTAACCCTAGTGTGGGGATGAGGAGGCAGGAGGCATAGGCAGCCTCGGTTCATGGGGGCCTGCCCAAGGGGGCCGCTCCCAGTGCTGCCTGAAGAGACATCTTGGGCTCAGCATTCCAGGGGCAGCAGAGGGCCAAATACCAGCCTCAGCTTCACCATCATTGCCTTCTCCCCACCCCACCCTGGGTTCAGAGTCAGGCGCTCATGCTTCTGGCGCAACATTCGGGGTGGATAGGGAGTGCACAGGATTCCAAGTGGGCCCAGGGAGGAGCACCTGGGCTTAGCTCTGAGCTGAGGACACCTGGCAGTGAGTGGGCCAAGCCCCTCACCAGAGGCTGTAGCTGCTGCGCTGATGAAGGACACCGATGGGCAGAGCTGCCACGGGTCCTGCCACGTTCCTGGGGGGCATGAACTGGCGGGGCAGACCCTGCCCTCAAATGCCTCTACAGGGAGAAAGCAGGCACACAGAGGGCTCTGCGTTGATCCCAGGAAAAAGGGAGGCTCAGCGGGCAGGCAAATGCTCTCTCCCAAGCCAGGACAGCCAAATCCCTTGTTTAAGCCTCCTGAATAGAAAAAGCTTAAACTAACTTGCAGAGTAAGCAGGCACTTGGGGCCCCTCTGCCCGCTCAGCAAGCCGAAAGCACTCTGAGCACAGAGCTGCAGCCCCAGCCGGTGTCCCCCAGGGCTGGGTCCCAGTAAGAGAAGGGAGAGCCCCGGGTTAAACGAGGCTGTCTGGAGACTGTGCCCAAGTGCAGCCCCGTGAACCTCTGTGTTGGAGGTAGTTGGTGGCTCTCCACCCTTGAGGCAGGGGACCCTGGCTGCCTTCCCCTAACCCTGTCCTATCCCCTGTGGCCGGCACCACTCACCTAGGAACTCAGGTGTTGGGCTGGGGGCAAGCGCAGATGCTGGGGAGCCCAGCAGCCTCCCGTGCCTCTCCTCGGCCAGGGCACCACCTCTTCCTTCCTTCTCGGATGCCTCTTTCCTGACCCGCTTCTGGGCGCCTTCCTCAGAGCGTGTGGAGCTCCTGGCTGCTGACAGCCAGCTGCTGTCTCGGCCTCAGCTTTTTTGTTGTTGGTCGTCCTGGAGATCCAAGTGTCAAATTACACGGGGGCCGGCCACTGAAGCTGGGGAGCCTGTGCCACCGCTGCCCCTGCCCGGCAAGGGAATCCCTGCTGGGACCTTGGCGGGTGGCTTCAGACTCCTGGGAGTCTGCCCCTGGGAGGTCTCTTCGGTTCCTCCTCTTCCTCTCCTCTCCCTCCTGGCGGGTGTGTGCTAAGCCATCGTGGGCTGGGCCTGGGCTGGGAGCTGATAAAAGAGGAGGTCGGCTCTCTTGTTCCCTGGCAAAGATGCCCTCTGGGAGGCTCCACCTGAGCAGTAGAGCGGGGAGGGAGGGAGGCCAAGCAGCACTCCCAGCTCTTTGGCTCCCTCCCTACCCTCAGGAAGGCTTTGGGCCCATCCCCCCTGACCTAGCGAACCTGCCTCTCTGGAGACTGCCTCTCTGGAGACTCCCTGGATGGTCCCGCCCTTTGGTCCCTCCTAGGAAAGAAAGGGACTGGTGGGGGAGCTGCCGGACCACCCACAAGGCCAGCCTCCTAGGGAGGCATGCTGGGGGTGACTTGAGAGTACCCTGCACTTGGCTTGCTTGCCTGCGGAGTGCCTGGTGTTCCTCAGCCCCAGGAGGAGGGGGGACACTACTGATCTCATTCTTCCCAAAGGGTGTTTGCTGGGGCCGGCTCTGCACGCCTGACCCTGGCCATCAGGGACGGGCTCCAGAGCTCAGGGGCTGGCAGGGCCCTTTGACATTTGGTTGGTCGTGCCACCCCAGCAGACCAGGCTGTGCCCGGAGCAGGACAGGAGCCGACCCTAGCCCGCATCTGTGAGCTCTCAATGGAGCCCTTTGAGTGTGAGCACAAAACCCCAGTGAGTCCGGGCTTGAGGGAGGGTGGGGGAAGGAAGCCAGCCGTGTAGCCACACCACTTGGATGCCAGAGCCTCCCAGAGGCTGGACAGGCCGCCGCTCTGTGGACTCAGACTGGCAACGGAAGCAGCCACACGTTCATTTTCCGAGTGGTGGGAGCAGTGCCCTCTGCTGGCCGCCTGGGCCCCCTTGCCACCTCCTGCCCCTCAGAGCTGCATTCTCTAAACAAGGCACCCAGACCTCACTTCTTAGGGCCTGTGTAACAAGCCCTCAGGGTCTCAGCTCCTCAAAGAGTTTCTTGCAGTTCCAGGTGGTGTTCTGGTTAGAGAGTGATGCCACCTATTCTTGTCCTCGGGATGTGGCACCTGGACAGCCCTGCCTCTGCTGCCCAATCTCTTGGGCTCCCCTATCCCGTGCCACATTTCCATAGCAAGACTGGCCCTCTGCAAGGACCCTGATCTGTGGCCCCTCCAGGGGCCTCTGCAGCTGCCCCGATGACCAACTGTGTCCCCATCCTGAGAGTCTTAGGAGAGACAGCTGGAGTCTGGCACAGCAAGGGGCTGTGGCAGGGCTGAGGCACCGGGAGATGTGATGAGACTTCTGTCAGGGCTGATCTCACTGCCCTCACCAGGGACCAGCATACAATGCCAGTCCTCAGAGCTGCTGATTTCTGCTCTTGGGCGGTCCCCCAGCCCCGGGCTGTGTGTGCAGGCGGTCTTCTTGGGGACAGAGAAGGTCACCAAGAGGTAGAAGCGGGACAGGGTTCCGAGTCTGGGGTAGGGCCACCTTGTGCTGGTTCTTCCCTCCTCCGCCTCTGGGAAAGGGTGAAGAGTAATCATGAGAGCTCACTGTGTGCCAGACGCTGTGCGCGGTGCCTCAGAGCGCCGTCTCCCCCAGCCCTGCACGGCCAGAGGAGCCAGTGCTCTTCTCGCATCGTTTCACAGGCAAGAATGTATAGGCTTTGAGCCATCAAATGCTTTCCCCAAGGATGCAGCCTCAGCAGCAGAGTCAGCATCTGTACCCAGAGCCGAAGCTATTCCCAGGACACCCCACCGCCAGAGGACAGAGTAGAGAGCAGGAGGCCAGGACCTAGAACAGCAACCTGTAGCGAAACAGGACAGAATGGGGCTCATAGCCTGGCTCCTCTGGTTGTGGTGTATGACCTTGGGAAAGCTCCTTCACCTCACTGTTGTCGTCTGTAAAATGGGTGACCACGTGATGCCTTGATAGGCTCATACAGCATGAGGTGTGTGATACTGAGTGTGGTGCCCACATGTAATGCTCCTCAGCCAGAGTTTAGGGAGTGGGCAAATGAACACTAGCCTGCCCAGGTTCCTCACCTTTTGCCTCTGCTGTGCTGCCTCCGCCAGGTGCCGCCATGCTGCCATTGCCAAGTACTTTGGGGATGCGCCCCCTGCCTGCACCAAGGGCTGTGACCACTGCCGGGACCCTGCAGCCCTGCGGAAGCGACTGGATGCCTTGGAGCACAGCAGCAGCTGGAATAAGACTTGCATCGGGCCTTCCCAGGGGAATGGCTTTGACCCTGAGCTGTATGAGGGAGGCCGTCGGGGCTATGGGGGCTTCAGCAGGTGAGGGACTGTGAAGTCAGGGGTCCCCAAGCCACTGCAGATAGGCTGGTATTCTCCTCCTGGTGCCAGGGCCAGACCAGTGGCGCCCCAGGGTCATCGTTCACTCCCTGTCCCCGTGGGCTATGTCAGAGCCAGCCAGGACCTTGGTGTTGCTCCTAGCTGCCAGCCTATTGGAAACATCAGTACCCCACCAGAGAAGCATGACAGGAGGGCAGAGCCCAGGTCCGGGGCTGCTTACACCTCACCTGTCCCCTAGGTATGATGAAGGTTCTGGAGGCAGTGGGGACGAGGGCAGAGACGAGGCCCACAAGCGGGAATGGAATCTCTTCTACCAGAAACAGATGAGCCTACGCAAGGTGAAGGGGGTTGGGGGCCTGATGGGGTCCCAAGTGGCGCTCCATTCATACTCCCTCAGCCCCTGCCCTGGCACTGGACTGGGGGCTGTTCTACAGCCAAGCAGGGTGCTTCATAGGCGCTTCATGTCATCCTCCAGGGCAAAGACCCCAAGATAGAAGAATTTGTACCCCCAGGTCAGTACAGAAATGTCCCCAGGGGCCTTGGGGGGAGGGCTGGGGACTCCAGAAAGCAGAAGGTAGAGTGAAAGGACCTATCCCTCTTCCCCCCAGATGAGGACTGTCCCCTGAAAGAGGCTTCTAGCAGGAAGATCCCTAGACTCACTGTGAAGGTAAGCTACCCACACCTGCCCCCCTGACTCCTTCCCCAACCCTGAGGCCTAAGTGACCAACTTCCCTCCCCTGTGTAGGCCCGTGAGCACTGCCTGGGGCTTCTGGAGGAGGCTCTGAGCAGTAACTGCCAGGCCACAAGTACCACCCATGGGTGAGTGTCCCAGGTCACAGGGGCCAAAGAGGCCCCTGTTCCTTGTAGACCACAAGAACGAACCCCCATCCCTCCTGGCTTATTTGGTCACCCTCTCCCCGGATCATGTCTCATCCCTTCCCAGTGGCTGCAGGTCTCACAGCCCCACCAGGGGGAGGCTTTGCCAAGACTGAGGGGCTGCCAGTGCCTGCTGGACAGAAAGCCACAGGGTGCCTGGAGTCCGAGTTGGAATCCCTATGCCCAAGGCCATTCCCACCAGGCCCTGAAGCCATCTCCAGGGTCCCCAGGGAGAATCCCATAGGAGCTCAACAGAAAGGGCTCAGGCCCGCCTGATGCCTTGTGTTCATTCCCTCAGCCCTGATCTCCAGGCCAAGGCTGTGGAGCTGGAACATGAGATGTTCCGAAATGCCAAGATGGCCAACCTGTACAAGGCCAGCGTGCTGAAGAAGGTGGGCCCTGGGCAGAGTGTACTTTTGGGTTGGGGTGGAAGAGCCAGCCCCCATACCCTTCCGGGCTGTGTGGTTGCCCTGCTGGGAGGCCACTCACACAGAGGGGGCCTGACCGCCCTTCTTTGCTGGCTGGAGATGTTTCTAGCCAACTGTGTCAGGACTAGAACTTGTCCAGTGTCCACTTACTTGCAGCAGCCATGAGTCCCAGAAGCTCACTTGTGGAAAGCCTGGGTTGGGGCTCTCAGAAGCTCGTGGAGGTTATGACATCTCTGCCTTTCCCTGACTCAGGTGGCTGAGATCCACAGAGCCTCCAAGGATGGGCAGCTCTACAATGTGGAAAGCAATACCAGGAGTTGCAGTATGCATGCCCAGCCCCCAGAGCCCACTGAGTATGACATCCGGCCAGCCTCCCAGGTGTACTCGGTGAGCAGCATCCTGACATCCCCCCAAAACCTGGCTCTGGGACAGGCATTGCTTCCTTTGTCCTTACCCAGGGTGTAAGCACTTGCCCTCTCCTGGTGGTCCTGGCCCTGGGTGCCCTGCAGCAGGCCCTCCAGCTTTCCTGCCCGCGTCCCCTCCACCTCTGCAGCCCCCACAGCTCTTCTCTCCTCAATCTGACCCCCAGCAGTGTCCTGCCCAGTGTCTCCCTCCTCCATTCCCCAGAGCCCACCAACTCAGCCATTCATGGATCACAGAGAATGCCTTTGAGGGGGGGTTGGGAGTCAGAACCTTCTCTTCTCTTCACAGCTCAAACCTAAGCGGGTGGGAGCTGGTTTCCCCAGGGGCTCCTGCCCATTTCAGACAGCCACTGAGCTGATGGAGAAGACTCAGGCCGAGGAGCGAGCCCCCCAGCCTGTGCAGGGAGGTGAGCGAGAGCCCCCCAGCCAGCCTTGTGGCCTCCAGGATGAGGACTGCAGCAAGGCCCTCCCTGGGCCCAGAGCAGAGGCTCCTGGAAGCAGTGTTCATTGTGGAGGATCCTCCCCTGAGAGGATGGGGAAAAGCCCCTCCAAGGGTGGTCCCCTTGCCAAGGCCCGGGCCAGTAAGAAGCAGCAGCTCCTAGCCGCAGCGGCCCTCAAGGATTCTCAGAACATCACCCGCTTCTGCCTAAGGGCCAATAGCCCATCCCCCCTCACCTCAGCCCCAGGGGCGGAAGATGCCGGCCCTGGCCCTTCGTGTGAGGGAATGCGGGGACCCCCAGCAGCCCCAGAGAAGTGCGCAGGGGAGGAGGATGGAGCCCTGGGGTGTTTGGCTACGGACCCCCAGACCAAGGAGTGTACCAGGGAGAGGCCAAGGTAAGGGCCCTGCTAGTTCTGAAATTCTAAGGAATCCTCTTTGCTAACTGGGCCTCTGAAGCTCTGTCCCTTTCTGGGCTGCGTTGTGCTGGGCGGACAGAGTTGAGGGTGTGGCCGGTGGCTGGAGCTCTCACACCTACTCTCCCCTCTGGCCAGAGCCTGCACACTTGGAGACCAGGGGTCCCCTGAAGGCCAGCCCATCCCCACAGAGGAGACCCCCAGGGGCAAGCGGCCCAGACCCCAGCAGGTACTGACAGGGACAAGGCCACAGGGGAGGAGGCCTGCAGACCAGGCTGCTATCTGTTCTTCTCTGGACTAGGGGTTTGGGGGAAGATCATCTCTTTTTATATCCCAGGGATAGATGGCACAGGTTGGAGGTAGCCAGCGGATGCTGAGGCCCAGTCTTCTAGAATGACGGGTGGGGCCACTGACAGGGAGTCCAGGAGTGACTCTCCACTCTCGTCCGACACAGGAGAACCTAGAGAACCAGACTCAGAAGAGGCCTCGCCCCTCAGCCAATGCCTCCGTCTTAGCTGAGGCCAAGGACAGCGTCCCGGCCTGGAATCAGGACACCTTGAACCCCATGGCCCAAGGCTCCTGCCTTCTCCCAGCCCCTGGCATCTCTCTTAAGGAGGCTGCAAACGTTGTGGTCAAATGCCTGACCCCTTTCTACAAGGAGGGCAAGTTTGCATCCAAGGTAGGGTAGGTGGGTGGGTTCTGCTCTGGCCTGGGCCCTTGGGTGCAGTGGGGTCAGGGGGTGGAGCCGAGGGCGAGGCAGGGCAGAAGCAGGCTAACCTTGCCTTGGTTCATGGCCGAGGGCCATTGGCAGGGGGCAGCGCAGGGGTCCATGCCCTTGGCTCCTGTCACCTTCTGCCTCCAGGAATTGTTTAAAGCCTTCGCCCGCCACCTCTCACACTCGCTGACTCAGAAGGCCTCTCCTGGAAGGAGTGGTGAGTGCCAACCTCACCAGGCCAGGGGGTGCTCTCGGGGCTTGGTGGTGGGGAGGGTACTGGCCCTCATTTCTGCCTTCCTGAATCTGTAGTGAAGGAAGAGGCCCAGACTTTCATCAAGCAGTTTTTTCACGGTCGGGCCCGGTGCGAGAGTGAAGCTGACTGGCATGGCCTGTGTGACCCACAGAGATGACCAGCTACTGCCCACCAGGGCCAGAGTGCTCCCCGAGCCTCAGCTGTAGGAAAGCCTGCAGCTGTCGGGGCGTCATTTTCCTCAGGATCCATACCTTGCTTTGGAGATGGCGCTAGACTCTTTCCAGATCGAGGCGAGAGGCCAGCCACTCTGCCTGCAAGGTCTCGGGTCATCTTCTCCTTGCTTCCCTACCGCTCTGGGCTGGGTTTTCTGAACCAGATCACCAGTTTAGAAGGGGGTGGGGTGGGGTGGCCGCTGCCAGGGGAACAGGAGGAAGGAGTGGTTTGTGTACCGCTTGTACTTGACAAATTGTAGACCAAGCCGAGGCCCCCTGTCCAAGGCTTTGGGCTGTCTCAGGAAGAGCCCTGCTGGCCTCGGGTCCTTGACCCACGACCCCTTTCCCTGGTGATGCCAGCTTCCAGCCTGGCTCCAGGTGCAGAGCTCGGGAGGAGGGCAGCAGCCAGGCCTTGCTCTCTGCTCAGTTCCTGGGTCAGGAAAGCTGAGCCGGCCGAGGTTTAGCAGAGAAATAAAATCCTGTTGGTTTTGACACACACACCACCTTCCAAAACACAGCCTTTTTCTCTTAGGAGTTTTATTTCTGCAGAGTTTGCTTCTCTGAGGCCTGGATTCATGCTTACATTGAGCATGGGGCCAGGTGGGCATCCCTCCAGCCTGGGCAGCACTGGATGCCCAAGTGAGTTCCCTGCAGTGCCCACCTGGGCCCCCCCAGGGGGGATCCTGCTGCTCTTTCTCAGTAGACGTCATTGTAGCAGCTCCTGCCTTGTGGCCTCCACATGGGCCAGAAGCTGTGGCAGGTTCCAGAACAGCCAAGTGGGGAGTCCAAACCAACGGCTTGACAGCACCCAAGAGAGACCTTCCCAGTCAGACTTGGACCTGGGAGGGGCCCCTTCCTTGTTCCATCCCTTCCCCCACTCCTCTCGGCCTCTACTTGGAAGGAAGGCCTCTGTCCGTCAGGAAGACGATGGTGTGCATCAGTTCGTGGGCCTGCCCGGGGAACAGGCACACATGTGAGGACAGGGCTCCCCGGTGTGCCCCCACCTCTGCCCTGGCCCACACCACACCCGAGCCACAGGCCTGGGCCCAGGCTCCGGGAACACCTGGGTCAGGCACGCCTGCCTCGCCAGGGTGTTATCAGAGGC
Source organism: Vulpes vulpes (assembly GCF_048418805.1). Classification (NCBI taxonomy): domain Eukaryota; kingdom Metazoa; phylum Chordata; class Mammalia; order Carnivora; family Canidae; genus Vulpes; species Vulpes vulpes. The sequence continues at coordinate 5,623,619 of NC_132781.1, forward strand.
CCTGGCCACTCACCTTCAGCAGCTCAAACCAGATGGTCTGGGGGTTGTCGGCAGAGCCATAGTTGAGTTCCAGGCCAGGGGGTCCCTCACTCTCCAGGGGGCTCAGCAGGTGGAGCCGGTGCAGGTCCTTCAGGGTGATGGAGCAGCACTGTTTCTGGGGCCGTGGAGACAGCAGAGCTTGGTCTCTCTCCTCTCACCCATGGTGACCCCTCCCCTGAATATGGCGCAGGGGTGCACCGGCCAGCACTGGGGCAGGAGCCTGGCCCACCTGGCTGCAGGGGTCCATGACGATGAGATGCTGGTGGTTCAGTCCCAGGAGGCTGGGTCCAGGCAGGGCCATTTGACTCACCCGCAGCACCACATAGACAGTGTAGCCAAAGAGGGGCAGCTGGCTCACAGCCTCTGGGAAGGGAGGGGCCAGGATAGGTGTTCCAGCCATCCGGGCCTTGGGACCTGCTCAACTTGGCCCCCACGGTGGATGTGAGGGGCAGGGCAGGTAGAGAAGCTTCCTCACCCCTCCACCTTCACCCGTGCCTTCCTGGGCCTCCTGCCTCAGCCCCTGTAACTCCCAGGCCCAGACCCACCAATGAAGCTGATCTGTGCCTCCTGGGAGTTGTAGACTTGCAGCTGCCTCAGCTCCTGGTCTATCAGTTTCTTTATGATAGGTATGTTCACGTGCCCTCGCAGCGGCTTTGGCAAGTAGTTCAGCATGTCTTGCCTAAGACAGACTGGTCAGTCAAGGCTGGGTGTACAGCAGGTGCTAAATAAATGAGCAGGGGCTACTGGGGGTGAGACTGGGGATCCAAATTTATGAGTGAGGTGTGGGCCCTGCCCATGAGGAACATGGGGTGGGGAGGTCAGCCTCCTCTGCTCCAGGACTATCAGGTTAAGGCTGTGGAAGGTATAAGTTGAGTGGCCTTGACCTTGGGGGACTGGGTGGGGGGTGGGGGTGCTGAAGGAGAGGCCCTTGGGGTATGTGCTGAGGTAGACCTCCGCACCCCCAGGGACAGGGTGGATGGAGGTGGGGAGCCATGCTCACTCACTCTGAGTAGTCCTCTTGGTCCTGGCTGCGGTGCTGCAGGGCAGCCAGCCTGGCGAGTTGGGTGTCTGCCTGGGGGTTGACCAACAGCTTCCCCTGTAGGTAATCCCGCAGCACCTGAGAGGGGGCAGCAGTGAGCAGAGGCCCCCCCCCCCCCCCCCCCCCCCCCCCCCCGTTGTGCCCAAAGCTCCCACATGGTGGTGGCTCCTGGGGCCCAAGTCTGGTCCTGTCACCATCTCTCCTTGCGAGGGGGGAGACTTGGAGGTCCCCCATCCAGGCAGGGGCTCGTTTGCAAGCTGCAGCCCTGGGTCAAGCGACCTGTAGGCTGCGTGCAGCCCGGGGTGGGGGTGGCAGCTGACCTGCTTGTAGTGCGTGGTGATGTAGATGGGATTGTCGAAATGCAGTGGGGTCTCCCAGATGAGCCGCCGGCTGTGCAGGCTTGTGTCCTGCTCCACCACGCTGTTGAGGTACTCGTGGGGCAGCAGGGGCCGCACCAGCTCGCCTGTGTGGGGAGCCCAGTTCCACAGCCCACCCTGACCTCCAGGGCCAGCCCTGCCCACCCCAGCACAGGAGTTTGTCTCATTCATGGCCACACAACCAGCAGATGAGCCACCTCTTGGAATCCAGCCTGGCCCCACTCCCTCCCCAGGCAAGAGACTCACCTTCCTTTTTGATGAGGAAGAGGGCAAATTCTTGCATTTCCTGGGGGTCCGTGATGCCCATTTGCCGACACAGCTCCTCCAGCACTTCTGCCGCCACCTGGGCATATAGGTGGGGGCTGTGATGGGTGGGGGGACGGGAGGCTGGTGGGTCCCCAGAACTGGTGCCGCAGCTTTCCTGTGTCTCACTGACCCCATGCTCACCGTGAAAGTCTGGATAGTAGTTCTGTAGTCCACACCCCCTGGCAGGTGAATTAGGAGGGAGCGCATTCCTTGCCCTTTCTGTGGAAGCAGGTTAGGGGTCAGTCCATCAGTGGCCAGAGGCCCCAACTCCCTGACCACACCCAGGAGTCCTATCATGCCCAGCCTCGTGTACCCCCCGCCACCCCTGCCCCCAGTACCAGGAAGGCCTGAATTTCGCCCGGGGAGGGCAGCCGCTGGCGCCCCCCATACTTGACTGTGCGCTGCAGGTGCTCCTGGCTGTTCCGGGCCAGCTCTGCAGAGGGGAAGCAGGCTGGGGTGGGCCTCTCCACACCCCTCCCCAAAGCTGCTGAACCTCAACCTGGAAGTCCCTCCCATAAGGCACCTTGGCTTGAGCCCGAATTTTGCAGAAACTTGGTCACATAGGGCATCAGTGTGGCTGACGGGGAGAAGCAGCCCGTGAGGAGGCTGAGGAGGCTCCAGCCACGAGTACAGTGTTCCCTACAGGGTGGAAAGCTGGGCTTCAGGCTGGCCAGACCACGCCGTGGCCCCAGGCTGCCCTCCGCCATTCACCCTGGCCCTGCATACTCACGGCTGAGGGTGACAGGTGACTTGCTTGATGACTTGGCAGTAAATCTCATCCCTGAGGTTCTCCTCCCGGCATAGCTGTGGGGACAGAAGAGCAGGGGACAGGGTGGCACGGGAGCTGAAGTCAAGGAGAGATCCTGCTGCTGGCTTCGGATGGGGGCCCATCTCTGGGTCTTTGACACAGCTTGTGCCCGACTGGCCACTCTCTACGTCACTATCTTCATCTGCTTATGGGCTACGCTCACCTGCCTTCCCTGCTGGCTCCCTTTATCCTTGACCTCAGGGGGTGCAGCGCCCTTGGGATCCGTGCCTCCACGCCCCGCCCCGGTGAGCTCAGCCGCTCCCACTTGCTGAGGACTACCAGTGCCAGCAGACTTCTCGCTTGAACCCAGGCACCCCCCTTGGAAGTCCCGACTTCACATTTCATGATTCCAAAACAGATTCCTGCATCAACCCAGACCTGTTCCTCCCTTACACCTCCATATGGAAGACGATCATTGCTCTGGCCAAGGCCTCAGCGACATCCCTGGCTCCTCTCTGTCACACACCACATATAATTCACAGCAAATCCTGTTGCTCCGCATCTTCCCTCTGCTGCTACCGCTGGGCCTGGCCAGCACCATCCCTCACCTGTGATCATTGCAGTAACCTCCTCTGGCGCTTACATTCCCGGGAAGGGGTGGCAAACAGGCCCAGGTGGGAGGACAGGAACAGATCCTCAGGGCACACGGTCTCCCTGCAGCTTTCAGCACGCAAGCTCTTGCTTACCTTCAGCAGCTCATAAAGGAGCTCCAAGTCATTCTTGCCCCGGGGCTTAGGCTGGTCCCCCATAAATTGCATCAGAACTGTAGGCAGGATGAGAAGCATGGTGAGCTGGGTTGGGGGCCTGGCTGTGGCGCATGCCCTTGCTAGACAGGGCTTTCCCTGTCATCTCATGCCTGGCTTGCAAAAACGCATGTGAGCAGGTAAAGCAGTCTCCGCTTTACCAGTGAGGACACGGCTCAGAGAGGTTCCGGGGGCACCTGTGGCTGCATATCGCACATAGCCAGCTGGACGTAGCACTGCCTTCCTGCCCAGGCTCCATGCGACCCACCACCCTTGGGTGTGAGTAGAAGTAGGTGAGGGCTGTGGGGGTTTGGTAGCCACCAGTGAGCTTCCCTCAGTTGACAAACCCAAGGCAAGAAGGTGACCTGGTGCCTAGGTCCGAGGCAGCACAGACACGGGGACCCAGGATGCTGTGGTCACTCACCCCGGAAGCTTTCCACAGCCTGCTTGTTTGTGTCCTCATCACTGAGGCTGATGAGTGATTCTTGAATGGGAGCCTGTGGCCAAAGAGACTGGATTGTGGGTCCAAGGGCCCCCAGGGACCCCCAGAGGGCAGGCTCGACCCTTCCCCACCTGTCCCCCTCACCTTGGTGTACTGTACCAGGCTGGCCATGGCCATGTTCTTAGCAAGTCCATCTGTCTGGTCCAGCCTGAGGCAGGAGAAGGAAGGACAGCCCCGCTTGCTCGGCCCTCCAGCCCCCATCCCAGGTTGTGGGTTGTGCAGGGAGGGTGCAAGAGCACTGGCCCGGTGGCTGAGCTCAGGGAGACTGAGGACAGGCAGGCAGAAGGGTGGGTCCCGGGCACTCACAAGGCCTGGGGCTTCCGGAAGTGGCACAGGGCGAATTCCTGCATGGTGTAGCTGTGGGAGTCGATGGACAGGGAGGCGTAGGCGATGGAGTCCTCACTGTGTGCCTGGCTCCGGGGGCGGACATGGCGCTGGGGGCACAGGAGACCTCATGCCACCCGCGTGCCCACTGGCCTGTCCAGGGGCACTGCCCAGCCCCCAGCCCAGCCCAAGAGGCGCAGCCAGGGCAGCAGCAGTGAGCACACCACCAGAAGCCAGGGAGGTCAAGAGGCGTTTATTGAGCATCTCCTAGGACAGCAGCTCGCTCGGCGCTGCGAGCGAACACGGCGCGCGGGGCCAGCCCCTGCCCGCAAGGAGCTCACACTCTTGCTGGGGAGACAAGGCAGGAAGTCGGGAGACGCAGGGGCAGCGTCAGGCCAAGCGCTCCCGCCCGGCAGCAGGTGGTCCTGGCCGCTCAGGGGCAACTGAGCCCTTTCCTCCTCGACGCCTAGTCGAGCCGCGCTTCGGCCTCTCCCGTCTTCCTCACCTCCACGGCCCCGTCCCAGGGAGCCAGCCCCGGCTCCCTGGGCTGCAGCTGACTCTGGTGCCGGCCGCTCCTCTCAGGCGAGAAGGAAAAGTCTGGAGCCGCCGCTGGCTGAACTAGGTCGGCAGGGAAGAGTCCAGAGCGGCTGCCAGTGGAGCCAAACTGCCAGCCTGGAAGGCACCCAGGGACAGCGCCTCAGCCCCCCGGCCCCTGCCCCTGGGCGGCTCCGCCGTGCGCTGCCCTCCCCGAGCGCGGCCCCGCCTGCCCGCAGCGATACCGGGCTCCAGGGTGGCCACCGGCAGCAGCTTGATGAGGTCCCCACGGTGGAAGCTCAGGAGGCTGTGGTCGTCGGTGATGTAGCTGCGTAGGGCGACGACATAGCCGGAGTCCTGCAGGCGGGACGGTGAGCAGGCAGGGAGCCAGGGAGCCCACCTGCCCCTCCTGCTCTCCCTGGTGGCCTCATGCCCCCCACACTCCAGAGTTCCCATGGCCTGAACCCCAGCCCCCCAACTGGTGGCTTGAGGGAGCTTGGCTGACAGCCCTGAATGCAGCCAGCAGGACGCAGGGCCAAGACCCCCGACCGGGCCCCAGGCCCCCCAGCGCAGCGCCCCCTGCCCGCCCGCACTTGCCTTCCTGAGCTCACGCAGGAACAGCTCAACCATGGCCTTGATGGCGCTCGCCCGCGCCGAGTGCAGCACCAGCTGCTCGCTCTTCAGCGACAGCTCCAGGGTGGAGCTGCCCCGGCACTCGATGCCCAGCAGCTCAGCATAGCTGTGCACAGGGGGCGGTATGAGCCCCGGCTCCCCCCACCCCCCACCCTCTGACCCTGCCCCGCCACCGCCCAGGTTCACCTGTATGAGCAGAGGGTCTTCAGCTGGTTGAGGTGGAAGCTGGGGACTTTGGTCACCTTGAGCAGTCTCAGCCCCCGGTGGGACACGCCCAGCAGCTGCACATCACTGCTGCTCTCACCCTGCCCGGAAGGTGGGGGGTCACTGACAGGCTCCGGGTCCCCACCACCAACCAAGACACCCCGGGGCCGCCCAGGGTGAGCGCTGTTCTTCGTCCCCGGTGGGGCCCGCCCACCCCAGCCCCAGTTCTCATCTCTGCCTCAGGGGCCCATGTTGAGCGTGCTGGGATCCAGACTGGGGTGCTGACACTCCCACAGCCCTACGTCCAGGCCTACTGACCGAGACAGGGAAAATTCGGGAGAAGTAATTGGCCCAGTTGTCCCTAGCAGCCACCACGATGCGCTTCTTGACATTGTCCTCGGTGGTATCCAGCGAGTCCAGGCCCACCTCCAGGTCTTCTGTGGGCAGGAACAGCCCCGGACTGGCCTCAGGCTCCCTCACAGGGGGCACCCCAGAGTTTGCTCCCTCCAGACAGGCAGACCCAGTCCCAGCACTTCAGCTCCCTGATCCCAGGGTCCCTGGACCCTACCCAGCAGGTCTTTCATTTTGCTCCGCTCATCCTCGGTGATCCGGATGCAGGACTTGGCAAAGGTGTCCTTCAGGATCTGGGGGCAGAGCCAAGTGGTCACCACCAGATCCCTATGCTAGAGCTCACCATTGACGCAGCCACACCGGGAGGAAAAGCTGGAGAGCCCGGGGGCAAGGGTGGAGCACGACCGATGTGGGGCCTCTGAATCCAGGGCCACCCCGGCCCAGAGCTCCCACTCGCCTCCCTCAACCACGTGCACTAGTGGGCTGCTGTTCCTCCGTCAGCAGAGAGAGAGTCCCTGAAGGAACCTGGGGGAGGAGGGGAGATGGCTACAAAATTTGGGGGAAGAGACAGGGTCCCAGGAGCATCCAGGGGTGGCATAGGGACAAGCATCAGGGAGCATCTGCTGTGTGCCAGGGCCTGTGTTGGGGACCGTATACACTTCGTTTTGAATCCTCATTGCCCGCCAGCAGTGGTCCTTGCTCTCGGGGATGCGGTGAGGGTTAAGGAAGGAGGGCTTGACACACAGCACCTGCCCTCTGAGCGCCGGCTGCCAGCCTGGCCCTCACACGGCCCAGGTGCTGCTGCAGTCCCTCCGGCCACGCGGCAGGTGGGCGGGGCTCTCACCTGCTCACAGAGGAGCCTGAGGCAGTAGGGGTGGCTGAAGTTCTCCCGGGGGTAGAACACCTGGAGGGGCGGCGGGGGAGAGCAGATGGGAATGGTGCCCTGCCCGCCTGCCACCCAGACCCAGGAGGAAAACCGGCCCGAGGAGGTGGGTGGTGGGGAGGTGCGGGGGTGCCACCCACAGCGTGCCGCGCACCCCCCCAGCCCAGAGAGGCCCGGCTGCGGCCCTGCCCCCGTGCCCACCTCCTTGCGCAGGAACAGCTTCCAGGACGTGCTGACATAGGAGAAGCACACGCTGCCAGAGGGCGGGAGCAGCTGGGTGGACACTCCCTGGTCCTCCATGGGCCCCATCAAGCCTGGCAGACGAGGGGGCCGAAGGGTTTCAGGCGAGGAGCTGCCAGAGCCAGAAGGACAGGGACACGGGGACAGAAGACGCTCCCCTCCCTAGGGCCCAGCTCCACCTTTGCTGCCTCACTTGCCCACCTCCCATCTCCAGCCTCCATTTCCAGCTCTCAAACTCTCCCTGCCGTCCCTGACCACGTCAGCAGGGCCACTAGGTTCCCGATGGAGCCACCAGGTTGCGTTGAGGACAACACCCCGGGACAGTGCTCCGAAGCCACTCAGGCCCCAGAGGTGCCCGGAGCCCTGCCCTAGCCAAGAATGCGGAAGCTGGGGCTCATGGCTCCAAAGTCCGGAAGCCCGAGAGAGACCCGGGTGGCTGACCTCAGCCTTGAGGCCTGAGAGGCCGCTGGGACCCTACCCCGCCCCGCGCAGCCCCCTCGGCAGAGGACAGGTGGGTCCTTACCACGGGGCCCAGGGGAAAGTGTGTCCGGGGCCTCAGGCGGCGGCAGCGGGGGCGCTGGCGGAGGCGGGGGTGCCTGGGCAGAGGGTGGGGTCTGGCCAAAGGGATCCAGCTTCTCCTTGATGGAAGTGGAAGGCCCCAGCTGTGGTGGGACCTTGGGCCGAGGAGCCACAGCTGGAGGGGGGCCCTTTCCTGGGCTGGGGGACGGCATCTGGGGAAGGTCAGAGAGAGTACACCGCTGGGTCTGGGGGGAAGGCCAGCTTTACCCCAGAGACCCCAGACTCCCGAGGTGGGAAGCCACACCCTGCCGCCCTGCACGGGATGGGGCCTCACCGACGTGGGGACATGGGTGTTGCTGATCCCCAGCTTAGCCAGAGCCTCATCTTTAGGGTTGTTTTTCTTCAGGAACATTTTTGAGGGCTTCCTGAGAGAAGGAAGAGGTCCTAAGTCCACAGGATGACTCCCAGGGGTGTAGGTGGTCCTGGGCACCCCCGAGGCCCACCTGGATGGCTGCACTGGCACAGGGACAGGGCCTGGGCGGCTCTGGTACATGCGGATGATGTTCCGGATCTCCCTGCTCGGCTCTGCCCGCTGTCGGGACTCTGGCTTAGGAGCGACAGCAGGCTCCGCCTCCCAGGCCGCCGGCTTAGCCTCAGCCTCTTGTGCAGCTTTGGCCTTACTTTGCGTCACTGGCTTCTTTACTATGGGGGGAGGCGGCGGGGATGGCTCTGACCAGGAGAAGAAGAAACACATGAGACCCTGTGCAGACCCCCAGGGCCAGGCCCTCCCCCCAGGCCCCACCACCTGCTCTTGCTTCCTCCTCGTCCTGTTCCTCCTCATCCTGCTCCTCCACTTGGGGAATCTGTATCTTGGGTGGAGGCTTCACTGTCTTCACCTTGATCTGCTGCTGCCCTGTAAGTGTCCCCAGGTGGCCCGGTCACTCTCCCCTGGCCTGCCCATCGGGCTCCTAGACAGGCTGCATTAACCCAGGGGAGGAGAGTGCGCCCCCTGTGCCCCAGCCAGGCTGGGGTGGGCTGGTGGCCGGGTTTCTGCACAGGCCTGCCATCCCAAGCACCCTCACCCATCTTCTGGAAAAAGTCCTGTTTCTGCCGGAAGCTCTTGGACTGCCAGGGCTTCTCTTGGGCCTCCTGTGAGATCTCCTGTGGGCAGGAAGGGAAAGTGGAGGAGCAGCCCTGCCAGCCAAGTTACCACCCTCCCAGCACCCCTCACCCCACCCATCCCTGGAGCTGGGGCCCTGGGCATCTTTTCCTCATCTTCCTGCTCCTGTGGAAGCCCTGGAGCCTGTGGTCTCCATCCCAGATGGTGCGTGCCACCTGCTTGGCCTCCACTCCTCACCCTCAGGCAAGCACCCACCGATTCTGGTTCATGCTCTGGCTCCTCCTGCGGGGCCATGGGCTTCTTGGGCTTGGGGGCGACGGCTGGGGGTGAGTTCGGGGAAGCAGTTCCAGGGGCCTGGGCCTTGGCCTGGGCCCGGGTCTGAGCCTGGTGCCGGCGCTGCTGTGTCTGCTGCTCCAGCGACAGGGTCATGGCCTGGGTGGTCATCTGCTGGGCCTGAAGGGGGAGGGGCAGTGGGCTCAGTAAGAGCTGGTCTGGCTCTGCCCCACAGACCTGCCCCCACAAGGTGATCTGAGAGCCCTGCCCACCCTCACCAGGATGAGCGCCTGCTGGTTGATGAAGTTCTGCTGCTGGATGGCGAGCTGCCTCTGGTCCACACTGGGAAGCAGGGGCTGCGGCTGCGGCTGCGGCTGCGGCTGCGGCTGTGGCTGTGGTGGCACCACCATAGCTGCAAGTGGCACACAAGTGTCAAGCTTGCACATGGTCCTCTGCCCACTGTACCCTCTGGGCCCCTGATAGGACCTTCCTTCCTCTCCAGTTCCTTGGGACTTGCTCCCCAGCCTTACCTGGCATGGCAGGGACCGCGCCCATCGCTGGCATCATAGGCATGGGTGCAGGCATCATGGCTGGCTGGTATCCAGGCATCTGCACCATCCCTGGGTAAACTGAGGGAACAGGGCCCTGCCAGGTTGATCCTTATCTGGGCCCATAGCCCCCTCTCCCCCGCCCTCCTCCAGCCCCAGGCAACAAGAGGATGGGTCACCAGGTGCTGGCTGGAGCTCTGACCCCCACATCCCCACCTGTGCCACTGGACTAGGAAGACCCTGGACAGATGCTCAGCCCTGTACTCACCCATGGGGTAGCTGCCTTGCTGCATGGGCCCAATGGCCCCCCCTCCCTTCATGCGGCTGCTCAGAGCCCAGCCTTGCTCCAGATCCTGAAGGGACAAAGGCCATAGGCCACAGGGTCAGAACTGGAGCCCTGGGAGAGATGGGAGAGGCAGCGGAGGCCCCAGGGGGTAAGGCCATGGATGGGGTTGGCTGTGTGTACAGAACACTCACGCTGTGGCTTGGGGAGAGAACTGGCTGGAAGAGGTGGTCCAGGAAGCCATCCAGGTTCCCTGAGCCCCGAGATTCACCTGCGGGGCCAGAGGAGGGTTAGTGTCACCCTGGGGTGTGGGGCTCCCTGTACCCCTATTCCCATTGCACTGCCAACCTCATTGTGCCCATTCTGGCCTTACCTGAGTAGCTCCTGCTGGGTAGTGTGGGGGCTGGAGGTGGACCTGGAGGCAGTGAGGGGGCCTGGATGCCAGGGGCGGGGGGGATGTCCTCAGCTCTGTGGGAGACAGTGCGCTCAACTAAGGGGATGCCTTGAATGGGGGAGGCGTCCAGGCTGACGCCAGGTCTAGAATCTGCCATGGCGGATCATCCCCATGCGATAGGAGAACACTGGGGGAGGGTGCTGGGCTTGTAGCAAGTCCCGTGAACCCTAGCGTGTGATAGGCTGGCTCTGGGGGTCACCTATGACAGAACAGAGACAGGAACAGGTTGGGACAGGGGGCTGGGGTGGCACCTACAAGCCATGAGGGGCAATGGGGTAGCTGTGGGGACTGATTGGGTCCCCTGGGTCCTCGGTCTGGCCGATGAGATCCAGCACGAAGTCACAGCCAGCCAAATCCTGCCAGGAGTCCCCGGAGTGCAGTGACACGGACCAGCCACGGGGGGGCAGCTCCAGGCCTCTGGGAGGGACAAGGGCCTGATCAGCCAGGAAGGGGGGGCAGGCAGAAAGACACCTGAGTGCTCTTTTATTTCTTGACCGAGTTCATTAGAATCTGGACCACAGATCTCACCTCTACTCCCGCTCCCTACCTTGAATCTATTCTCTGGCCCCTGCCCACTTACCCCTCTACACAACCCCCACCCCACCCTCGCACACCTCCCTGGGGGAGTGGGGTGCAGGCCTCATTTGGAGGAGGCACCCAGCGGGAGAGTGGGTGGGGAGGATGAGGAGCATGCAGGAGGAGGACGGGACAGTGGTCAGTGTTGGCCACACCCCACCCCAGGCCCCCGCACCTGCTCTGCAGAATCCACCCGGCAAACTGCTCTCCTGTGGTCCAGGACTCCACCTCGGCGGAGTAGCACTCCTCTATAGGGACAAGGGGTGGGGGCCGGAGTGAGGGGCAGCAGGCCCTGACAGAGAGGGGCTATTGTCCCCAGGGGGGTTCCAGGAGAGGGACAGAGGACAGCAGGACAGGACCCTGTGATCAGGGTTACTGGGGTGCAGCCGGAGGGCTGAGGCAGGAAGGGGGTCCAGGGAGGGTGAGGAGGCGGGGCTGGCTCCCCTGTAGGCGTGGGGAGACCGGAGCAGAAGGTGAGCATCACCATTGAAGGTAAAGATGTCCAGCGCCATGCGGCCCCGCCGCCAGCCAGCCGTCCACTCGAGTTGGGTGGGTGGGTAGGCTCGTGCCATCCTGGGGGCCAGATGCGTCTGTTCCATGGCCCCCAGCAGCTTGTGCTGGCACAGTGCTGCCATGCCTCTGGGGGCCTGGTCAGACACAAATCTGCGGGGACAGCACAGGGCTGCAGCGGGGGTGGGCGCTCCACCGATCCCACTCCCTGGGCCCCACGTGGCAGGCCCCTTACTTCAGTAGTGGCTTCTGTAGGGTGGGCATGGGGGGAAAGGCGCTCAGCAGGATGGCCATGAGGGCCCAGCTGCGCTGGCTCTGCTGCTCGTCCGGGTTGTGCCAGATCTGGGCCACAAGCTGGCTGAAGATCTCGTCCCGCAGCCCTGGCCAGCGCTGCCCCTGTCGCACCAGGTATTCACCCATGGTCTGCTCCTGCCATGGGGCCAGGGACCCATCCCCCAGGAGCCGCAGCATCTGTAGACGCAGAGCAAGGTGAGGGCAGGACTTGCAGGGCTCCCCTACACTCAGCCAGCACAGCACCCAGGAGCCAGCGCCCAGCCCGCCCCGTCCCCTCCCCGACGTGTCACTCACCACCTTGTTGATGTCCAGGGCATGCTGAGGGTTCTCACCATCCAGCCGGGTCAGGGGCTTGGCCAGCGGCTGTCCAGGGCTGGGCAGCACTGGGTCCTGCAAGGAAGGAGGGAGACAGTGCCTGAGCAGGTGCTGGTCTGTGCTGACCTGGAGACGGCCTGAGTGGGGCCGCTGGGAGCACACGCCCTGGGAGAAGGTGACGGGCTGGCCAGGAAACTACCTTAAAAATGCATTTTGGTGGCTTTTTCTTTCTTTCTTTCTTTCTTTCTTTCTTTCTTTCTTTCTTTCTTTCTTTGGCTCTTTCTTTCTTTCTTTTTCTTCTTTTTCTTTTTAAGATTTTATTTATTTATTCATGAGAGAGAGAGAGGCAGAGACATAGGCAGAGGGAAAAGCAGGCTCCATGCAGGGAGCCTGACATAGTACTCGATCCTGGGTCTCCAGGATCACACCCTGGGCTGAAGGCGGCACTAAACCACTGAGCCACCCAGGCTGCCCTCTTTCTTTTTAAAGATTTTATTTATTTATTCATAAGAGACACACGGAGAGGCAGAGACACAGGTAGAGGGAGAAGCAGGCTCCCCGCGGGGAGCCCAATGCAGGACTCGATCCCAGGACCTCGGGATCATGCCCTGAGCCAAAGGCAGACACGCAGCCACTGAGCCACCCAGGCATCCCTCTATTGCTGTTTCTAACCAACTTGGGATCCTACTCAATGTGCAGTTTGGAATCCTGCTTTTGTATCCAACGCTGTAGCCTGGATGTTTACCTTACTGCACACCCTGAAATGACAGGACTTCAGTGACAGGGCAATGCCACGGGTGTTAACAAAGGTGTGGCATCACAGATCTAAGTTATTCTAGAGAGTTCAGGTTTGATGGATGTTCTCCAAGCAGGGTGGCTGCACCTATCACCCCCATGACAGGAAAGGATGGGTGGAGGGGGAAGTAGGAAAACTGGGCACAGCTGCTGCCTGGCAGGGCTAATACTTGGGGAGCCATGGAAGTCAGCCAGAAAGAGCTGAGGTCTGGCGACCTACCAGAAAGTTCGTGGAGATGAAGCTGGAGAACAGGAACTGGTTGATGTCAGGCGGGAGGGTCAGGTGGGGCCGGGCAGGAACTTCGGGGGGCATGGACTCGGTGATGCTCTCAGCCAAGGCTTGCTGCCGGCCTAGGGATAGCAGCGAGAGGCAGCCCAGGAAGGCCCAGGTAAGGAACCGGCTGTGACCCCACCTCTGGGGCAGAGGGAGCTCAGGGGAGCCCAGAGCATCCTAGGGAGGGACTGTAGGGACAGATCCACTGCACCACAGACAGACCGGAGGAGGGAGGGGTCATGCCAAGAATGACACTTAATCAAAACTCACCTTCTGCTGTCTTCAGCATGACGGCCAGCTCAGCCGGGATCTCCAAGCACCCCAGCTCCTGGCAGGGAGGAGAAATTGGCCAGCTAGTAAAGGAGGGGGCATGGGGACCCAGTGGCTCTCCTCACCCCCAGGACCATAAACTTCTCCAAAGACCATGGATTTGATCCTGGACACAAATAGGACCCCAAGAGCCTTTAGAGGGAGACCATGGGCCCAGGCCTCTTCTTGGGAGGCATAAAGGATGTTCCCCTTGGAACCCCACACTGATCCTCAAGCCGTGCCAGTTTCCAGAGGTTCACACCCCAGTGGACACCCTCCAGCTTCCAGGCCACCTACCATGCTTGGGACTTTCTTGTAGGCTTTGCGGCTACACCAGCCACGCCAATGGCCAAGCTGCGGGGGGGAGATGCAGGAGGAGCCGGTGCCCGGTGAGGAGTCTCCGCGAACCTCCTGGCAGCTCCTCCCCACCTCAGCAGTTCAGCTGCCCCCTCCCGCCCCCCAGCAGAGAAACAAGCGCAGACCCAGAGGGCCAGCTGCCTGCTGCCAGCCCTTCAGAGCCCTGCTGGCCTTTGCTGCCCGTCTGCCAGGGTGCTGGGAAGAAGACAGGAAGAGATGGTCCCGGGGACAAAGTCCAGCCAGGGAGGAGCCCCGGGGCGGGGGGGGGGGGGCACTATGTGGGCCCCGACCTTTGAGCCGCTTTATGGCCTGCACAGTGGAGTCAGCAGGCAAAAGAGGGAAGCAGACAGGCCCTGAGGAAGGTCTGGAGGGGACCGGCAGGCACCCCAGGTGGGCAGGGGAGCATCAGCCTCTGGAGGGTGGGCAGGGGTGAAGGAAGTGACCTTCCGGAGGCCCCAGCCTCCCCTGACCAGGCAGCGGGAAATGGGAAGAGTAGACCAGCAATGACTCTGAGACCTTGGTCCTGGTGCGTGGGGGCCAGGGGTGGACCAGGCTGGGGTCTGGCCAACTTGGCCAGCGAGGCGGCCTGACGTCCCTACCGTGAGCTGCTGAGGGCAGCGGCCCTGCCCGGACGTCTACCTGACCTGCAATCTCTGGCGCCTCTGGAGCAGGGGCCGGGCCACCAGCAGGACGGTGTTCAGTTGTCCCAGAGCCGCCCGTCGCCGGAGGTACCGCTTCCTGGAGGCCGGGAAGGGGGTTGGGGAGGGGTCCAAGCGTAGGCCTGGTACCCAAACCCTCTGAGCCGAGACATGAACATCAGCGTGGACCCCAGGCCGACGACCCCTGGGTGCTTAACTGAAGTCACGGGGAAAGGACAGGACACCTTGAAAGAGCAAGTAAATTAAGGTGTCCGACACAGGCGATTATAGTCTTAGGCGGCAGAGCCCACCAGCAGGTGCACCTCCCTCCTGCTCGCTCAGTGTGGTCGTGGATAAGTCACCATGCCTCTCGGCTTCATCGTCATCATCCACAAAATGAGGATTCGTGTAATCCTTGCCCCATCACAAGATTAAATGAATCAACTGACACGTTGAGAAGAGTCTGACACATTTTTAAGCAGCCGAACTTCTAAAAATAAAAAAACTGCTATTGCTAGGAGTCTAATAAGAGATCGAAGAAGAGATCAAGTCTTTGATCTTCCAGGTATAAGAAAGAGTGAAGGAGTCCAGAGCAGGATGAAAATAAGAAAATAAATGTACAGCTTTGAGGCGGCCAACTGCCTCGGTAGAGCATCTGGGGGGTCATGAGCTTAAGCCCCGTGTTGGGGGTAGAGTTTACTTAAAAAAATGATAAAAAGTGTACAGGTTTTGTACATCAAAGGACACCATCAAGAGGGTCAAAAGACAACCCACAGAATGGGAGAACATTTGCAAATCACGTATTTGATAAGAGTTTGAGGACATCTAGGATTTATAAAGAACATCCACAACTTAATAAGACAAACTAAACACACAAAAGGCAGACAGAGGACTTGACTAGACATTTCTCCAAGAGGATACACAACTGGCCAAGAAACACACGAGAAGATGCTCAACCTCGTCAGTCATTAGAGAAATGCAAATCAAAACCCCAATGAGGCACTGCTTCATGCCCACTAGGATGGCTATCATTTAAAAAGTAGAAAATAGGGTGCCTGGGTGGCTCATTGGTTGAGTGTCTGCCTTTGGCTCAGATCGTGATCCTGGGGTCCCGGAATCGAGTCCCCCATCTGGCTCTCCGCAGTGAGTCTGCTTCTCCCTCTGCCTGTGTCTCTGCCCATATCTCTGTGTCTCATGAATAAATAAGGTATTTTAAAAAAATTTTTTTAAGGTAGTAAATAAGTGTCAGCAAAGCTGTAGAGAAATTGGAACCCTGACCCAAGCTGGTGGGAGCTAACTCCTCAAAAAACAAAACACAGAATGACCATATGACCCAGCAATTCCACTCCTAGGGAAAGACCCCAAAGAACTGAAAGTAGAGATTCAAACAGACACGGGCACGCTCGTGTTTCCAGCAGCCTTATTCACAATCACCGAGAGGGGGAAAGAGTCCAAGTGACCACTGGTGGATGAGAGGAGACACTGTGTGGTCTGTGCACACAGCGCCACGTTCGTCAGCTCTAGAAGAGAAGCCAAGTCCTGCTACCTGTTACGTGGCTGAACCTCACAAATGTTCCACTTAGCGCAGTGAGCCAGATGTAGAAGGAAATACCGCATGAGTCAACTTACATGGAATATCTGGAATAGGCAAATTCATAGGGATAGAAAGTGGACTGGAGTTTACTGGGAGCTGGACGAAAGGCGAACAGGGAATTATTGCTGAGGGATGCAGAGCCTCTGTTGGTGATGACATTTTGGAAGTAGATCGTGGTGATGGGTGTCCTGTCTCGGAAGGCTCCCCTGGGCTCCACGGCACTGCCCTTATTTTGTTCTCAGCACTTTACCGCCACCTTTTGAGTGACTGGTGGCTGGTTTACTGCCTGCACCTGATCCTGCCACCACCACCAGCCCCCACCCTCCCTACCCCCCTGGGTAGGTGTCACCTCTGCCTCCATCCTGGGGTCACCAGCTCTGGGCCCAGGGTCATGAAGAAGGGCAAGCAACAGCTGTTGGATGAGTGAGCACAGACATTCACACCAAACTGTGAAGGTGAGTAGGAGCTAATTATGTGAAAAGGGGGAGGGAAGTGTTACAAGAACGAGAAGTCCAAAGAGCCTGGAGTATAAAAATCTGACCTAGCGTCTGGAGAGGTAGGCAGAGCCCCACACAACCTGATTCATGCTTTTAAAAGATCATTCTTGGGATGCCTGGGTGGTTCAGTGGTTGAGTGTCTGCCTTTGGCTCAGGTCATGATCCCGGACTCCTGGGATCAAGTCCCATATCAGGCTCCCCACAGGGAGCCTGCTTCTCCCTCTGCCTGTGTCTCTGTCTCGCTCTGTGTGTCTCTTATGAATAAATAAATAAATATTTTTAAAAAATTGAAAGACTGGAGGTTCAGATGCCCTCAGCAGATAGTGAGCTTCTTGTGAGTCAGGGTATTAGAACAGAAGTTGTATGGACACGGACCCGGGGTGCTGACCAGATGGCCCCCGGGGCAGGTAGACTTTCCTTGAGGCCCCACCACCTGGAGAAGGGTCATCCACCCCTGCAGACCTGGCCTGGAGCCCTCGCACGCGAGCCTGCATCCGTGGCAGGAGGAGGCGGCTGAGGCGCTGGCGGGAGATGCAGGTGCGGAGGCTGCGGTGCAAGGTGAGCAGGGCCTGGGAGCGTCGGCGGGTCCAGTGCTGCTCCAGCTGCTGCCAGCCGGGCTCCCGCAGCAGGACCTGGGGGCAGAGAGGAGGGGCCCCACCCTGCTCTTCTCCTGAAGCCTCCGCCTCCCCCCTTCCAGCGGGACAACCGAGTCTTGTGGGGAGCCCAGGACCCCTGCCACCCAGGCCCACTCCGTCTCCTCACCACCCAGAAGGACCACCAATTCCTGAGTTTGTCCTGGGACACTCCTCTGCCTTTCCAGCCTTTCCAGCTGTGCCTCCCTCTCTGTGTGCGTGCACGCACACACGCATACACACACACACACACACACACACACACACCTGGGTGGCTCCAAGGTGCCAGAGGGGCGACTCGGCCCCCAGCACCTGGCTCAGGATGGCGCCACACCTCTGGCGGTCAGAGGACTCTCCCTGCCCCTCTGTCTCCAGGACCCGGAACCTGCCCCGAGGATGGAGAGCTGAGGTCAGAACAAGCACAGCGAGGCACCCCCCACTTGTATGACCCCCACCTCCAGCACATATTCAGTCTCTAAGTCATTCAACATTCAACAGCGATTTGGAAGGCACCTACTATGTGCCAGGCACCCAGCAGAGCTTTGCTGAACAGAGGGGCTAGTGGAGGCACGGAGGGAAGGGGCTGATGACTAAGGAAGGGAGGAGGGACAGACGGAGTGGAGAGAGAGCAGTGAAAGGAGGGAGGCTGGAGCCAGGCCGATGTCCCTAGGAAAGGACACCCTGAAGGGGTGCTAGCCCCCCCCCTTGCGGGTTCTGGCCCTGAGGTGCGGGGGCCCTTGGCCCCCTCCACCCCGGGGTCCTACCTGGCCAGGAAGGCCTGAAAGGCCACACGGACAGGAAAGTTGGCACTTCGGGCGTACACGGCCTCCAGGACACCCGCCTGGTGCAGCTGCTCTGCCACGTGTCCCACGTCAAAAAGGCCTGGAAGCTGTGGCCATGGAACAGAGCCAACGAGAGCTGGAGTCAAGGGGCTTAGAGCTGCGGGGGAGGCCGGGGGCTTCTGAACAGGGCAGGCAGGTGGATGCGGCCAGGTGCCCTGTGGGGGGCGTGGTTGAGGCTCACCTTTCCCGGGTTGGGGTTGAGGCACTGAATGAGATAGACGTAGCTCCTGATGGGAGGAAGGGGAGTCACTTGGGCACAGACCAGCTCCCCCCCGCCATTCAAGTCCCTGGGGTCTCATGTGGGGGCCACTATTCTCACCTGCCCAGCTGGGCTATGAGGTCCTCTAGGGAATGCTGGAAGCGGGAGGCCAGTGTGGGTTTGCGTGTCCCACCCCAGGATGGGGACTCTGCTTCCTGGAACAGGCTGCCCACCAGCTGCGGGGCGAGGGGAGGCTGAGCTGGCTCGCTTCCCAGGCCTGTCCAGAGCCCAGCCTGTGCCCGCGTCCCCGGGAGCCAGGGTGGGCCAGTCCCCGGCATCCAGACCCTGGGAAGCTCAGCCCATGGTCCAAGGTGGGGGCGGGGGGCAAGTGTGGAGGGGTGGGGGCTCAGAGGGGGCTGGCAGGGCACCTGCAGCTGGCTCTGCGCAAGCATTTCTGCCACAGCAGGGTCAAGATGATCCCGGTTTCTGTTTACAAACCTGTGAACCTGCAGGAGACAGTGTGGGGTGTGGAGGAGAAGCCCAAGGGAGAGGCTGGGGTGGAGGCCTGTCCCTTTGTCACAGTCCAGCCTCTCCCACTGAGCTAAATAAAGGGCCACCTTTGTTTTTTTCAATGAATGGCTCTGAGAAAACTGGAAATCCCCGTGCACATGAATGAAGTTGGGCTCTTATCTCATACCAGATATAAAAATTAACCCAAAATGAATGGATCAAAGACCTAAATTTAAGGCCTGGAA
The DNA here is from genome assembly GCF_048418805.1 of Vulpes vulpes. Classification (NCBI taxonomy): domain Eukaryota; kingdom Metazoa; phylum Chordata; class Mammalia; order Carnivora; family Canidae; genus Vulpes; species Vulpes vulpes. The sequence goes on from NC_132781.1 coordinate 5,642,386, forward strand.
CTCTAAAACTCTTAGAAGAAAACATAGGAAGAAAGCTTTGTGACGTTGGACTTGGCAACGATTTCCTGAATAGGACACCAACAGCATAGGCAGCAAAAGAAAAAATAAATGGGATATCATCAAAATTAAAACTTTTGTGGGGTGCCCGGCTGGTGCAGTAAGTGGAAATTTGTGACTCTTGATCTCGGGGTTGTGAGTTCAAGTCCCACACTGGGTGTAGAGAGGACTTAAATACATTTTTTTTAAAAGATCTTATTTATTTATTCATGAGAGACAGAGAGAGGCAGAGACACAGGCAGAGGGAGAAGCAGGCTCCTTGCAGGGAGCCTGATGAGGGACCCGATCCCTGGACCTGGGATCATGACCTGAGCTGAAGGCAGACGCTCAACCACTGAGCCACCCAGGTGTTCCAATAAATAAAATTTTTTTCAAATTAAAACCTAAGTGCATCAAAAGACTTTAAAATTATTTTAAAAAATATTTTTAATAGATTTTATTTATTTATTCATGAGAGACACAGAGAGAGAGAGAGGCAAAGACACAGGCCGAGGGAGAAGCAGACCCCATGCAGGGAGCCCGATGTAGGACTCGATCCCAGAACTCCAGGATCACACCCTGGGCCAAAGGCAGGCACTAAATCACCGAGCCACCCATGGATCCTCCCCCCGCCCTTTTTTTTAAAGAAAATGTGAGTTCAAAAAAAAAAAAGAAAAGAAAATGTGAGTTCAAGCCACACTTTGGGTGTAGATATTACTTTAAAAAGTTTTTTAAAAAGTTTTTTTGGGGCGCCTGGGTGACTCAGTCGGCTAAGCATCTGCCTTTGGCTCAAGTCATGATCTCAGGGTCCTGGGATAGAGTCCTGCATCGGGCTTCCTGCTCAGCGGGGAGCCTGCTTCTCTCCCTCTCCCTTGCCCTCCACTTCATGCACTCTCATTCTTTCTCTCTCAAATAAATAAATAAAATCTTTTTAAAAAAGTTTTCTTTTGTGGTTTTCTTTATTCAATCTCCTTGTGTGTGTATTTAGATGTGATTGGTTTTTGGTGAGGGGGGCAGAGGTATGATTAACATATATATATATCCCCTGGGTTTCTTGGTTGGGTAATTCCTGAGAGGTTTGTGTTTTCTTCTATAACCAAAGCATGTCACCTCTTCCAGGAAGCCCTACGGGACTTGCCCTACCTCAAACTAGCCACATGATCTCACCCTTTATATGAGGCCTCCTCCCCTCAGCAGTTCTCCTCCTGGGTGGGTGTGCAGTCACTGTGAAATTTCGAAGGGGGAAGGGCAAGTCCCTTCAGGGAGCACCTAGTGTGTGCTAGGCATTTGCCTGACCACTTCCCCATTACTGCATTTAATCTTCCCAACAGTGTTATAGGACAGACTGTATTCCCATTTTAAAAATAGGAAAACGAAAGTTCAAGAGAAGCAGGCAGGCCAGAGGCCAGTCTCGTCTCCCTTTACCCCGTGGTGCTCATCCAGAACTCATTAAATTATGCTTGGAACTGTGTAGGGCCTGGGGATCCCTGGGTGGCTCAGCGGTTTGGCGCCTGTTTTGGCCCGGGGTGTGGTCCTGAGGACCTGGGATCGAGTCCCACTTCGGGCTCCCTGCATGGAGCCTGCTTCTCCCTCTGCCTGTGTCTCCGCCTCTGTGTGTGTGTGTGTGTGTGTCTCATAAATAAATAAATAAAATCTTAAAAAAAAAAAAGGAACTGTGGGCATAGGTAGAAATAACAGTCAAACCCTGGGAAGGGCCGCCCCTCACTTACTCCTCTTTCTCATCAGATGACTCAGCTCTGGGGAGGGGACACCAGGGCCACATCGCCCTCACTGATTCACCCAAGAGTCTGTCCCTGATTTACTCCGATACCTGGTAGGTGACGGTCCCCGCGTAATGCCTCACGGTGAAGATAGGAAGGGGCAGCTGGGGTTTGGCATAGCAGGTGTGATTGCCATGGTGATAGTGGCACTTCTGGAGGAAGGTGTGGTCTGTGGCCTGATAAGAGGGATGAGCTTCCCTCAGGCCTTTGCACATGATGTTCCCCTGCCCACACTGTGTGTCTCTCCAGGGTCAGCCAGTAAGTACTTGTGGAATGGGTGCACCGCGGCCCTGAGGCTTGCTTCCTACCAGCTGGAGGCCTGAGGGACCCCCCACAAGCCCTGCATGAGCCCCGTGCAGTCCCTACCACCCTGCCTGTTCAGGACTTGAGGAACCCCAGAGAGGTCAGGTATCTTGATCAAGATCACCCAGAGACAGGATTTGAACCCAAACTGTGCTGAGAGGCTATGGGCAGAGTTTCTGGACCCCATCACCTGTTGCTCCTCTCGGAGGCCCTGCTGGCCCTGACCTGGCCACCAGGGCCCCCACCGCTTGGGGCTCACCTGTGACAGCCATGTCTGGGCATCCAGGATACTCAGGAGGCTGTGAGGCTGGTCTATGAGGAGGTCCAGGCAGGTCTCCCGCACGGGCTGGGGAATGGGCACCCAGGACAGCAGCTCTCGCCGACACACCTCCTGGGAACAGCCAGCATGGGGCCAATTGTTAGAGCTCATTGGAGCCAGAGCAGGGATGGCCCTCCCATTGTCCAGATGAGTAAAATGAGGCCCAGAAGGGCTGAGATGGTTCATAGTGGGGTGGGGGCGGGGATGGGGGTTTGGGGGCAGAGTTCTTAGTTTCTCAGGGATGGCCCCTGTTCTGGAAGGCCTGGTGTTCCCAGCCACCACCAGGCCCAGGGCCTCTTACCTCCTCCTGGGCCAGAAGCATCTGGCTGGAGAAGAGCTGCAGGCGCTCGCTGGCAAGGTTATTACACAGCTGCTCCAGGCCATTCACCCTCAGGGCCTGGAGGAACAGGGGCAGTGACGTGGGCACCCACACAGGGCGGAGGCACAGGGGAGGCCTGCACGCTGACCCGCTGACCTGGTGTCCCTCATTCCCCTCCCAGAACTCAGGGAGGAGTGGTGCCCTGGGGCTGCTGCTACAGCCCACGGGGTCAAGCCCAAAGGCCCAGGCCTCAGCCCACACCCCTCCCTTTGCCTCTGTAGGACCGTGAGCCTTCAGGCCTCTGGTCACAGCCATCCTGTGGTCTTGAAGGCACCTTTTCCTATGACCTAGTGGCTCGCTGGCTATCAGAATCCTACATCCTCATAAGCAGGGCTCCAGGCCACTGCTTCCAAGAAGCCTTCCAGAAATCCTCCTGTAGAGATCACAAGTCCCTCCCTCTGTGTCCACCAGCACTTTACTCACAAGCCCAGCAGAGCCCCTCCCTCCATGTGGCTTTTTACAGAGAGCTCTGACACACACAGTGACACACACTCTGACACACTCTAACACACACACAAGAGCACGTATGTGCACATACACGCACACTTGCCACTGTCATCCCTCCCCCCAGAGAGGGCATAGTCACCAAGGGCATGCTGGAGAAAAGACAGCAGGGGCAGGTGACCAGTGCCCACCCAGGGAACAAGAGTGGAGGCCACCTTCTCTTGCTCAAGCCCCCTCCTCCCTGCCCGGAGGATGTAGGATCTTCTAGAAAGGGGTGAAGAGCTTATGAAAACTCAGGACCAATCAGGGGACTGTCCCTTTTCCTGCTTCTCTTGGTGTATGGGAAGTGAGGCTGTGGGCTGCTTCATTCTAGGGCTTCCGTCTTCTGCTGCCTTAGAGGCTCCTATGAGACTCTGCAAGGCCAAGCAGGATGGAACTCTCCAGAGGTGATGTCAGGACTGGACAGGCTACACCTGTGGAGTGTGTGCTGTCTCATGGCCAGGCAGGCAAGAGCTCACAAGTGCCCCCCTCAGGGAGCGCTGACCCCAGAAATGCTCAGGATGAGGTGGGCACCCCATAGTGGGGCCTGCCCCAAGGGGTGACCTCAAAGCCGTAGACATCCACGACAGTGATGGTGTCCATGCTCTCTCCCTCTCTGGGCGGTGCCAGCTGCGCATTGGTCCTCCTCAGAAGCCAGGTGAAAAGCCGTGAGTACAGGGCCTTGGCCAGGGCGTCCCTGTGGGCACACTGAGTGAGCCTGTGCGGTAGAGTGGCCGCCTGGCGATGGCTCCCTCCCGTCCCCAGGGCCACCTGGCATCAATGGCGCTTTCCATCGGCAGAGATCTGCAGACCCAGCCATAGGGTGTCTCCTGGAGGACAGAGGAGGTAGGGCACGTGGAACAACAGGCCAAGTCTGCGGGGGTGGGGGGGGTGGGGGTGGTTGGGGTTGGGGCTGCCTCCCGACCCCAAGGAGCCCAGGGCTCACCACGACCCTCCTGGTGACAGCCCCCTCCAGGCGCTCAGGCGGCACCAGCAGTAGCCGGGCTGCTGTGTGGATCTCGGCCCAGCTGGACACAGCAGCCACCTCCTGGGACCCCCGCTGGACAGAGAAGGGAGGAAGCAGGGAGAGCTGTGCTGGGGAATGGGCCCTCCCGCGGGGCAGGCAGGGCCTGGCTTCCTCTTCCTGGGAGCTGCCCTGCTGCCCAAAGTCAGACTGCGTGGGGAGCTGACTCTGGAGTGGAGGGGGGCCCTGAGATTGAGTCCTAATTTATCTTCTTCACTAGCTGGCCAGCTCTGGAAGTTGCCTCCCTCTCTGAACCTCCACTGTCTCACTGGGGTTTTTTTTTTTGTTTTAGATTTTATTTATTTATTCATGAGAGACACAGAGAAAGAGAGAGAGGCAGAGACACAAGCAGGCTCCACACAGGGAGCCCGATGTGGGACTCGATCCCGGGTCTCCAGGATCATGCCGTGGGCCGAAGGCAGCGCTAAACCGCTGAGCCACCCAGGGATCCCCTTTTTTGAAAAAAAAATTATTTATTTTTTTATTTAAGTAAGCTCCATGCCCAGCATGAAGCCAGGCCTTTGGAATCTACCTACAAGTGCTTGGTATCATTGCGGCCCTGATGATGCAAACATGCCACAGCTGACCCGGCGTCCACACTGGCCGCTGGCCGTGGCAGGAGCCCACCTCTGAGGAAGAGAAGCAAATGTTGCCCAGGTGCAGGATGGCGGCCAGCACGGCCCAGGTGGCAGTCACCTCCTCGGGGCATATGACCTGCAGGGCTTTGTGCAGTCCTTCAAAGTCCTGGGCGTCGTCCTTACCCTGGAGACTGCAGGCCTGGCCCTGCGGAGCACAGCAGGGGTCAGGGGACAGGGCCCAGCCGCCAAGAGCTCCACTCCACCAGGGCCACTCCTTAGACCCCTGCGCAAGCCCTGTCACCCAGCGCCAGCTGGGTCTTCCCTGACCTGGTTGAGGTAGTAGTAGGTCTCTGGCCCCTGGAGGGAGAGCTGCTCCCGTTCCACAGGGTCTAGCCCCGCCAGCATCTCATAGAATACATGGAAGCTCCGCTCAGCCTGGGCCTTTGGGGAGAAGGACTGGCTTAGGGGGAGTAGTGGTCCGGTCCTGGGCCTTAGGGGAGCAAGGACAAGTCCTGAGAAAGGCAGGGAGGGGGGCTTAGCGACTGCAGGGCCCCCCCACAGTGGGCCCTCCCTCTTTCCCATTCTGGGAGCAGCAGGGTGGCTCTTACCTGAAACACCACCCTTGAGGTCTCAAGCAGATAGTGTGACACAGAAGCTCCCACGATGACCCCACTGTGGGCACAGGACAGTGGCTGGAGGTGCCCGGGGTGCATGCAACCTAGGGGTGCTGCTCAGAATGGGACACACTAGGGGCTGGACCCAAGGGCAGCAGCCTCAGGTTCCCAGTGAAGGGAAGCGATCATGAGTGCTCCCTGCGCCCACCAGGACTCCCGGCACTCACCGCTGCAGGCAGAAGCAGAAGACCTGGCCAAAGCGGCTGGCGTTGGCATTGAGGACTGTCTTGGCGTGGCCAAAGCTGCTGAGCAGGAGCAGCACGCCATCCAGCTGTGTGGGGGAGGAGCATTCAAGCGTCCCGGGGCGTGGCAGTGGTAGCCACGGATCAGCTGAGGATACTTTGCGCCCAGGGGCTGTGCTCACCCCTGAGAGGCTCAGACCCCCCTACCCGCCCCATGGTAGGCAATGCCTGGGGCTGCCCCCAAGGAGAAGCCTGAGGCTGGAGACCATTCTCCTGGCCCAAAGGAGAAGGAAGGTCCCTCCTGGATCCCTGGGAAAAGGCCATCTGCCCCTCACCTGACATCTTCTGTCCCTTGTCTGCTCCTGTGCCAGGCTGCTGAGGAACTGCACGATCTTGCTGGCAGCCTCTGTCTTCCCGGAGCCACTGTGCCCACTGCAGGAGGGAGGGGCCAACAGGGTCTCCGGGAAGGGGCACAGAGGACACCCCACTGAGCCCAGGAAGTGGGGTATGCCCACCTGGAAGTGAACAACCCCCCCCCCCCCACACACACACCTGTAGAAATGTGGAAAGACAGACGCAGGGCATGGAGACCAAAGAGAAAGAAGTCTCCAAGATGCCACATTCAAGGGCACAGAGATGACTTAAGCCAGGAGCACAGCCCTTACCAACTCCATCGCTGCTGCCCAGCAGTGGACTAGACCAGCAGCTTCAAATGCAGACCCCACATCCCCTGCGTCCCAGCCCTGAGTGGCCTGTGGGTTTAGCGGGGCACCACCACTCACCTGAGGAGAATGCATGTGCCCTGCCCGGTGCTCTGCGACAGGCTATAGGCTGATACCACGATGGCCAAAATGTGTCTGAGGGAGGAGGATAGGGAGCCAATGAGAAGGCTACCAGAGTTGGGCCCTCCTAGGTGCAGACAGGACCCTCAGTCCCCAGGGTCTCAGGGGACATGCTGGGGCTTGGGCGCCCAGGGAGGTGAGCAGAGGGTTGGTGGGGGCAAAGTCACGTACGGGGTGGTGTTAGGGGCCTTCTTGGGGTGGTAGCTGGCCAGGACCTCAGCTGAAAAGAGAGGCAGGGGCCGACGGGGGTTCACAGAGAGCAGAAGAGGCCCCCCAAAGGTCTGGGGAGAGAAGTAGATGCTCTCATCAGAACATGGAGAAAGCACCCCTACTTCCTCTGCTACAGATGGAGTGGGACTCGGGTGCTCAGTCCCCAGCCCCCGGCTCCCACTCTGCAGGTCCCCAGTGAGGGTTCAGCACCCAGCCCTGGGAGGAAAAGGAAGGAGAAATTCTAGAAGTGCCAGAGGGCCCTCTGATCCCAGGAAACAGGGAATCCCACCCCACCCACCCTCCCCAGGTGCCCCCATACGTAGATTCGGCCCAGATGAAATCTCTTCTTGAGGCACAGCAGCACAGAGCTGCTACACACTGGTCTGTGGCGACAGCGGGATAGAGAAGCGGGGAATTGGGGGCAGAAGGAGGTCCTGGGTTAGTGCTGCCACCGGCTGCAGAGGTCCTTTGGGCAAGTCGTGCACCCTCTCTGAGCCCTGACCAGAACACAGGGGCCCGCTGCCAAGTGAGGTACCCACTTCATGGGGGCTAGGAGCACGACCAGGTCGCTGACCCCGAGGCAGGCTGTGAGCCAGAGAAGGAAGTCCCAGGCAGGGGCTCCTGATTTTCACCCCTCTCCTGCCCCTTCCAGCCAGAGGACCTCTGGTAAGGTACAATCCCTTCTACGGACACAATTTCTAAAACCGGAGGTAGGGTGGGATAGGAGGAGCTGTGGGGCCCGGGCGCGTCCCGCTCACCGCAGCAGAGCCAGGTCCTCCGTGTCTTCCAGACCTTCCCCAGGGCTCCTGCCCTCAGCGTCCAGGGCGGGCGGCAGCTCCAGGCCGGGCCCCAGGCTCAGCTCCAGGTCCCTCTCCAGCGCTTCCTCGGTCTCGTCCTCGGGCTCCCACCGCTCCCTCGGGGACCCGCAGGGCCCGGGGCTCCTCTCCCACCGCACGCGGGTCTCCAAGGTGAGTCTGGGCAGCAGCGCGTCGGCGCCAAGCCCAGGGTCCTGGCGGGGTTCTGAGCTCTGGGCCCAGTGGACCCGGGCCTCGGCCCCCAAGGTCTCGGGCTCCGCCCCGCTGCTGGAGCCGCTCTCGTCGAGTGGGGGCTCGTCGTGGGCAGGAGGGCCGAGGAGAGACCCTCGGGGGGACCCGGCCCCACTTTGTCCACTCGCCCCGCGCCCCTCACTGTCTCCCGAGGCTCCTGCACGAGGCCGGACGTGCCCCTCCGCGGGTGGGGCGTCCGCGGACGCGTCCTCTGAGCTCCGGCTGCTCGACGCCCTCCCAGTCCTGTGGATCCTGGGGAACACGACGGCGAACTTGGGATCCGGAGTCCGGTCCTCGTCCTCCGAGGCGTCCCCGGGAGCCGGGCTCTTCGCAAGCTGCGGGGAGCTCGAGCCGCCGCTAGGGGGAGCCCTGGGCCGTCCCCCCAGGCCCGCTACGCCCGCCAGGCGCAGCACGAGACGGCGCCGCGGCCCCGCCCCCCGGCCCTCGCCCGCCCGCGGCCCCGCCCCCCGGCCCCCGCCCGCCCGCGGCCCCGCCCCCCGGCCCCCGCCCGCCTGCAGCCGCCGCCGCAGCCACCGCAGGAGACCCAGGGCGCGCACGACGCGCAGGAGCCGCTCCTTGAGGCCGGTGCAGCCGGGAGCCGCGGCCGCGGCCTGGGGAGCCGGGGCCGGCGGCGCTTTTGCGCGGAGCCTGCGGAGCGCCACGAGGGCGGCCAGCGGCGCTGGGCCCCGGGGCCCGTCTTCTCCTCCAGCCGCAGATTCGCCGTCGCCGGTCGCCTCTTGCACCTTCGCCACCACCTTTCCGACCTGGCGGCGCCGAGTCGCGGCGGCCGAGGCCTCGGCCCTTCCAGCCTCGGCGCCCTGCGGCTCAGCGTCGGGCGGCGCCTCGTTGTCTGTCGCGTCCCGGGGCAGCCTGCGGCCCCGAGAAGCCCGCGAGCTCCGGGGGACGCGCGCGGGGCTGCCCTCGGGGGAGCTGGAGGCCGCGGCGTTTCCGCCCGGCTCAGTCTCTTCGGCTCCAGCGGCCCAGCTCGCCCACCTCGGGGCTGCCCGTGGGCCCCCTCCAGGCCCGGCCGCCTCCAGGCTCGACTCCGTGTCTGCCCCGGAATCCTCGCTCCGCTTCCTCCGTCCCACTCCCGACGACCCCTCCCGGCTCCGGGGCTCAGCGCTGTCCCCGTCGTCGCTGAGGAGCCCGTCGCTGCTGGCGCGCTCGCGGGGTCCCGGCGCCGGCTCCGACCCGGGTTGCGCGTCTCCCGAGCCCGAGTCCGAGTCCGCTTGCGCCGGCCCCGGCCGCAGCCCCGAGGCCCCGCTGCTCCGCCGGTCGCCGTCCCGGGCCTCGCGGGCTTCGCTGTCCGGGCAAGAGCTGCCCGCGTCTGCGCCCGACGCGCCCCCCCCGGGGCCCCGGGGCTCTCGGCCGCCCTGCCCAGCCGGGGGTCCCCGCCCTTTCCCCCTATTCCTGCGGCGGCCGAGTGCGCGGGTCCTGACTTCTCCGGGGAGACGCTCCTCCTCCCGGCGCCCGCCATGGCCGTCCGGGTGCCGGCGGCTGCCCTTGGACCCGGGCCCCCGACGCCGCGCGCTGCCGGGTCTCCGCTGGGCCTCCTGGGCCTCCGCTGGCGCCGCAGCCCCGGGCGGGCCGCCGCCGCCTCCCTCCGCGGTGGGCTCCCGGCGGCCACCGGGGGCCCCGCGGCTCCCCGGGACCGACCTGGCCCTGCGGCGTTCCCGGCTGGGCGCGCCGTCTGCGCTGGCGGACCCCGAGCCCTGCTCCCCGGAGGATGGCGCCCCGGGTCCCTCCCGGCGCTGGGGCGCTTTGCCCTTGCTGCCCCCCATGGCGGGCTTCCCGGGTCTCCGTCCTCTCGCCCAAGATCCCGCAGCCCGGGCGCCTGAGCGGAGCCTGAGCGAGCGCTGCCCACTCCGGTTCTGCTCCGGGTGGACGCGCGCAGTCCACCCCCCGGGGGCTGCAGCCTTACCCGCGAGCATTAATAATGCAGGTGGCTGCGGGTCCTGACCCCCGGGCCGACAAAGGAAGGGAGGCGGCCCAGGAAAGAGGAGCCGCTGCAGCCGCAGACAAAGGCCAAGGACAGGGCAACCGTGCAGCCCGGTGTCGCTGCCGGCCAGGTCAGCCTGGCACCCCGCCCGCTGGGGACCCACACGCTCTGCTCTTGTCTTACTGCTTGCCCAGTGGGGGGGCGGGGTGGTGAGCCCTACTTCAAAGTTCCTGTCCGGAGCCTCATCCTGGGGGCTCAACAGATACCCACTCCTTCCTTAGTCCTCTTGGACCCGATACATAGCTAGTATTTCAGGGCTTAGTGTGTGCCAGGCACTGTTCTAAACACTTCACCATGGAGTCATTTAGTTCTTGAAAGCACGCTAAGAGGTGGGTACCCTGAGAATTCCCATTTATGGCTCATATGATGAGGCTTACAGCTGAGCGTCCCAGTAGGGTGATACGGGATGCCAACCCAAGCAGTGTGGCTCCCAGAGCCCTCTGGAGCAGAGGTGTGGGGGCCTACCACCAGCAGCAAACTTGACTTTCTTTGGCCCATTGCAATGGGGCCCACAAGCCCCTGGAGTGGCCAGAGAGCTCAGTGCCCCTCTCCAATCTCTTGCCTTCTTGGGATGCTCCAATCCTCCTGGTTGATCCAGGCCAGGGCTTGTAGCTCACTCAGCTCTGTGAGTGTGGCCAGCCCCGGTCCCTTCCCCAGCAGCCTTTCTTTCTTTCTTTCTTTCTTTCTTTCTTTCTTTCTTTCTTTCTTTCTTTCTTTCTTTCTTTCTTTTTCTTTCTTTCTTTCTTTCTTTCTTTCTTTCTTTCTTTCTTTCTTTCTTTTCTTTCTTTCTTTCTTTTCTTTTCTTTCTTTCTTTCTTTCTTTCTTTCTTTCTTCTTTTTCTTCTTTCTTTTTTTTTTTTAAAGATTATTTATTTATTCATAGAGACACACAGAGAGAGGCAGAGACACAGACAGAGGGAGAAGCAGGCACCATGCAGAGAGCCTGACATGGGACTTGATACAGGGTCTCCAGGATCATGCCCTGGGCTGCAGGTGGTGCTAAACCACTGTGCCACCAGGGCTGCCCACCCTGGCAGCCTTTCATTCAGATCTCCCCAAACCCTAGGAAAGGGATAAGATCTCAGTTGTACAGATCAGGACAGCTCAGGATAAGTGGCTGAAGGCCATACAGCCGGTAACTAGGAATTGGACACCAAACCCAGCTCCTTGACCATGACTACCTGCTATTCTGCTCCTCGGAGCTTCTGCTGGGAACTGGCTTTGGAACCAGGCAGCCTTGGTCCCTCAAGCCTGCCTCCTGGCTGTGTGATCTCAGGCAGCCTCCAGGGACCTCCCCCCTACTTCTCCACCAAGCCCAGCTCTGGACTCTGGCTCCTATGTTCCCTACTCATTCCTCCACCTGCTTTTTTTTTTTTTTTTTCTTTTTAAAAGATTTTATTTATTTATTTATTCATGAGAGACACACGGAGAGAGGTAGAGACACAGACAGAGGCTCCCTGCGAGGAGCTAGATGTGGGACTCAATTCCAAGACCCTGGGATCAGGATCTGAGCCAAAGGCAGATGCTTAACCACTGAGCTACCCAGGTGCCCCTCCTTCACCTGCTTTGCTCCTCCTCTCACCATGCTCCCTCCCTCCCTCTCTCCCAGCCCTACCACTAGCCAGGGTCCCTTGCCTGGGTTAAGGTGCTGTGCGATTTTACAGACTCTTTTTTTATTTTTAAATTTTATTTATTTATGATAGTCACACACACACACACAGAGAGAGAGAGAGGCAGAGACACAGGCAGAGGGAGAAGCAGGCTCCATGCACTGGGAGCCCAACGTGGGATTCGATCCCAGGTCTCCAGGATCGCGCCCTGGGCCAAAGGCAGGCACTAAACCGCTGCGCCACTCAGGGATCCCTACAGACTCTTTTAATCCTTATTATCTGTAGGGGAGGCTCTATGATTATGCTCTGTTTTATAGATGAGTAAAACCATAGCACAAGAGTGACGTCATCTACCCAAGGTCACACTGTGGGTCACAGGCAAAATGACACAGTGTTTGGGGACTGGGTCTACCTGCCTGACTTCCAAGTCTAAGTAAGCACTAAGTGTCCCACTTGTCAGTGCCGAAGACCCTCAGATCCCAGTCTCTAGACCACGTGTCCAGCTGCCCTTGGAACACCAGCAAGGCCTTGGAGTCAGCAGTGATCTCTGTCACTCACTCACCTTCTCCATCTGGCAGAGGTCCTTGTCACCTCTACTCTTGGTACCCCCACCTGCTGCTACCATCACCCCTCCCTGGACAGAAGCTGCAAGGACCCCCAGCTTCGCTCTGTGCCAGCCCAGTTTCCATTAATCCACTTTCTAGACAGTGCCAAACCCTTCCATTTGTGCATACTCATACTGTTGATCTCATACTCCTGATAGGGGAAGGTTTTTCTAGAACTGAAATAGGTGAGCCACCGACAGTAGCTGATACTTCACAGCACAAAGTACTTAAGGCAAAGCTCAGCCTCAGTGAGCATGGATGTAAATCCATGTTCAGAGTGGATATTTTCAGGTGTGTGTGTGTGTGTGTGTGTGTGTGTGTGGCGCTGGGTGGCTTCTGTTCAGTGGAGCTGGATCATTGCTGTGGCTCTGAGGCTCTCTGTGCCATGGAAGTGTTTGGGTCTGTTGTTTTCTGACATGTTGGTGCTTGTGTTATTACCATGGTCTTCAATTCTTGGTTTCTTTGGGAGGAAACTTTGTGTCACTTGTCCACTTGTGTGAGTTAATTTAGCTAACTGGACAAAAACAAGCAGGAAGCCCTTCTAAACCAGTAGTCAGAAAAGCACATGAGTCCCCATAGACTGTGTGTGTGTGTCTGTGTGGCTGTCCAGCTCTCTGGGGTGTCATGTTCTCACTCCCTTCTTGGCACCCACTTTAGGAGCATAACCCTCTGACCTCCAGACTGAGGACCCAGTGCCAACTCTATAAGGTGTAAACAGCAGAGTTTAATTTCTTTTATGATAAAAATAAAGATCCTGTGCAGGGAAGCGGTAACATGCTCTCTCTGAGCCTGACAGAGGGTCATGAACCCGTGAACCTCGTGGACTCCCTTGAACCTCACAACAGGTCCTGAGCAGGTACTATCATCATTCCATTCCCCAGAAGAAGCTGGGACGCACAGCAGGTAGGCAATTTGCCTGAGGTCACACGAGTGGAACTCGCTGGGATTTATGCCACGGTGGTCTTGGAAGCATAAGTTTCACAAGGGAAATTCCCTGCTTAAGGGAAGCATCTGAGATGCTTCCAGAGTCTCAGAATCAAGTCCAGACTGTCTGGCTGGGTGTGTAGCAGTCCCCTCCTGTCTGTAGCTCTGTCTCTGTATCTACCCAGAATCCCTTCTCCACTACTTCTGGGACCATGGTCTGGGCCCCTCTTCCTTTTGAGGGACTGTTCCTCCTCATTCCTTGTGGCTTTTGGGACTCAGTAAGCGCCACCCCCACTTGCAAGGAGAACAGGGGGCACTGGAGTGGCCCAAGTTAAACAGCTCAGAGACTTTTGAGCTGTACATGCTTGGCTGGAGGGTGCTGGGGAGGACGTTCCTACAGCACATCTATCCTGGGACCTGGTCCTTGGCTCCTCCTCTGCCCTGTTCACCAATCCACGTCCTTTCTAACAGCCCCAGAGGTGGGCTCCTGTGCCACACAGCAGCGCCCCTGCCCTCGCCAGGCTCCAGGGTGGGGGGTCCCAATCTGGCCCCAGTCATGTGGTAGTCTTGTTTTCAGAACACTTCATGCCCACCCCCTTCAGTTTTTTTTTTTTTTTTAAGATTTTATTTATTCATGAGAGACACAGAGAGGCACAGACATAAGCAGAGGGAGAAGCAGGCTCCCTGTAAGGAGCCTGATGTAGGACTTGATCCGAGACCAGGAATCACGCCCTGAGCTTTGGGGCTCAACTGCTGAGCCACCCAGGCGTTCCCACCCCCTATCCCTGCCAGCTCTTGACCGACCAGCTCCCAAGGCAAGCTGCTGGCTCCTCTGTCTTCTGTGGAGCACCCTCTCTGGTCATGTTCCTGCCCCAGCTTACTGTCACCCCCGGACTGCCTGCATCTTAAGACTTCCTGCCCTTGTTAGGATGGTGAGCCCCACAAGGCAGGGACCCCATGTGCCTGGCATATAGTAGATGCTTACCAAAGACAGGTAAATGAAGTAGAATCAAGTAGACCAACCCCCGGGGCAGCCTGGATGGCTCAGTGGTTTAGTGCCACCTTCAGCCCAGGGTGTGATCCTGGAGATCCAGGATCGAGTCCCACATCGGGCTCCCTGCATGGAGCCTGCTTCTCCCTCTGCCTGTGTCTCTGCCTCTCTCTCTCTCTCTGTGTCTCTCATGAATAAATAAAATATATATATATATATAAAAGTAGACCAACCCCCCTGGTTTATAAGGACCAGAACAGCTATCTGATCCAGCTGTTCATCTGAGGGTAAGACCTTTCATCTCTGGGCACAGTCTCTGACCTCAGCAGCAGCTCCCAGCCCTTCCCTGAAGTCTGGAAGAAAGCAACAGGTCTGAAAATACGGTGCGTGTCTTCCCCTTCTAACAGCAAGGAAAGGCCAGTCAAACCCTTCTGCCTCGACCCAGGGATGCACAGTCATGCAGACTCGCAATGGTTAACTCTTGCCATTCATTCCCAAACACAGAAGTGTAGTGTCCAGATGTCCAGATGTAGTGTCAAGCTGTCCTGTGCCCTCAGGTGTTCACGCTGCCAGTCAAACCCTTCTGCCTCGACCAGGGATGCACAGTCATGCAGACTCGCAATGGTTAACTCTTGCCATTCATTCACCAAGCTCAGTTTGCTCTGACTCAAATGTCTTAAAAAAGAGATTCTCCGGAGTACTGGTCTGGTCCAGTAACTGTACCCCAGGGGCAGAGGCAAGGGACTGGCTAACCGTTGTTTCCGTAGAAAATTTCTGCATAATTAAAAGAATTAGTCATTGGACCAGTCTGGTGAAGAGGTAATGTGTTTATTAAAAATTATTTTTCCACCCAGAGGCAGTTAAAATTTATAATTTAAAACCCAGCCCACTACAAAAAGGGGAGGGAGTAAAAACTGTGCAACATTGACAAAAGAATCAACAGAGACAAGGCCCAGGAGGGGCAGCCCTGTGGCCCCGGGCCCCCGCCTCTCCCGAGGCCAAGAGCAGCAGCAGGAGGGTGGACATGGGGCTCCGTTCCAGCCCTGGGCATGGCCCGGTGTCCAGTCCTCCCTGGGGTGGGGGGGTGGGGTTTAGGGGAGGGCAGGGCCCCAGGGAGAGCCCTCAGTAGTGTGTGTTCACGGTGTAGCTTGGACTCACAACCTGTTCACTCCGCTGTGGAAGGAGATAGAACAATGACAACTCAGGAGTCTCTTGGGTGGGCCCAGAGGCCTCGGTCACCCACCCTGAGCCTAGACACACAGCTTTTCAGGACCCCCGGGGGCATGTGTGGGCTCTTCCTCCTCCCCCCTCTCACCCCAGTCCAGCAGGCACGCCCTCCCAGTTGCCCCCAGCCCTGTAGCAGTGCCCAGAGCCCCTACCTCCCCCATTGCTGAGGCTGTACCCCACGGTCACTCGCTGAGAACGCCAATCGCCATAGCTCCTGAAGGGCAAAGACAGGGCAGTCACCATCCATGGGGACCACTGGGAGGCCAGACGAGGCCCATCATTTCCTGAGATCTCTTGGAGCCCCCGGACCCAGCCCTGCAGGCCCCAGCAGTAACTCACCCTCGGTCTCCCTCCAGCGTGCTCTGGATTTCCTTCAGGACCCCTGCAGGGTTGGGGAACAGAGGCGCTGTGAAGCCCACAGACGCTGAGCCGGACACGAATGCTTCGCCCCCGTTTGCTGGCAGGGTGTTGGCAGGTCTGCCTCCCACAGGGTAATGGCCCTCAGTTCCACCCTGGCCTTCCAAGCCTCCCTTGGAACATCCCTCAAGCCAGCCCACCAACTCCTGCCCCAACTCACTCTCGTCATTGAGCAGGGCGTGCTCCATCACTGGACCAGGCCTTTTCTCTGAAAGGCAGAGGCTGAGTCAAGCGAGCCTTGGGGCCCCCTCGGCCCCAGCTCCCTGTTTACTGAAGTGGGAGTGCTGGAGCCCAGAGCTCAGGACTGGAGGGGATGCCGTTTCTACGCTTAGCCCGAACACATCTGCGGGCCTGGGGTTCCTTTCCTTCCCCTTCGGTCTGGGTCTGGGCCCAAGTCTCACACTGCCTCTGTCCCCCCGCACCCCTGGCCACAGGGAAGCCTGTCTTACCCTCTCCATCACTCTGGCTCCCTGAGTTCCTGTGGGGAGAGAGATGGTGAGGACTGGAGTGAGGGGGGCAGCTAGGCTCCCCCCCACCCCATTCCAGCTCAGAAAGCTCTGATCCCATGAAGAATGAGGTCAACTGACCGGGCCCACCCTGAGCCAGAACCAAGCCCTGCCGGGGGATGGCAGCTTGCATGGGAGGGGCCTATGAAGGGGGGTAGTGAGCCAGAGCCAGGAGGGTGGGGAGCTCACAGGAGAGGGGGGTCTCAGCGAGGCACCCTCAGGCCACCCTTTTTACCAACCTGGCTCGGCCCAAGGCCTTCTCTGGGCCTGATCCGTTGCGGGGGCGGCTGTGGCTCTTGGCTTCTGCTGACTCCACCAGGCAGCGGGGCTCAACCAGCCACTTGGTAGAGAGAGAGAAGCGCTCAAACTCTGAGGGTGAGATCAAGTAGAAACCTGGGGGGAGGAGAGGCCCGGCAGGTGAGGCCAGCCTGCGGCTCCTGGGCCCGGCTGCCGACAGGACTTCCCTCCCAGGAGGAATGGGGGGCCGGGGCCTCCCTCCAAGTTCTCGGCTGAGGTCAGTCCAGCCTGGCCCTGGCTGCGACAGCCCTGGCCATCATCGCTGCGGCCCCGCCACACCTGCCCGGTGCCCACCTTGGCCGTATTTGGTGAAGACGCAGGAGGCGATGCCACTGACGTCTTCCCGGCGGATGCAGCTGTACCGCACCTGGGGCTTGAGCAGGGGCAGCGAGACCACCTGCACGTCGCCCAGGTTGGTGAGGACGGCCAGGTGGTGCTCCCCGTAGTCCTCGGCTCGACAGCTGCTGAAGTGGGCCACGCTGACCCGCCGCACCCGCGAGCCCTCCAGAGCGGTCAGCTTCAGCTTCAGCTTGGCACTCACCTTGGGCAGCGTGAACACCTGAGGGCACAGGACAGCTTGAACCCTGGCCAGACCACAGCGCCCTGCTCCCAGCAGATGCCCCTGCCCTGCCCTGATTCCCAGCAAAGTCTGCTCAAGCTCTTTGCCTCTCTCTGCCCAGTGCTTGGCCACGCAGCCACTGCACCTGGACTGCGAGGAGGCCTGGGCTACTTCTTTCCATGTCTGTGTTTCTGTCCCTCCTACGAACATGGGTCCTGCTTCAGTGTCCTCCGTGCTGACCCCGGGGCCCCAGACTCTACCCCTCTCCCTTTCTGTGCCTTGGTGACATCTCACATCAACTGCAGATCCAACTTCAAGTGGACCCCAGCCACTGTCATTGTGCCCAGGATCTGAGTTCCCCAGATGTCCCCTGGACTCCCCGAGGTTCCTGCCTCTACCCAAGCAACACCTTGAATTGCTCCTCTGACACCACAAGCAGCTGGTGGCTTCCCTGCATGTCGGGGCTCTTTGACAGGTCATGCGCCACCTCCAGGGGCTCAGGAAGGGGCACGCTATGTCCGTCCAGCACCAGGATGCCCACCACGGGTGCTCGGTGCATCAGCTGGATCTCCTTGGCTACAGGGCAAGAGGCAGATGGTGGGTGATAGTCAGGCGGGGGGCAAGGCCAGAGATACGACCCCAGCCTGAGCCTCAGCAGATGAGCATCCTCTGCTCTCCCCACTGCCCAGCACTCACCCTGCTCTGCCCGCACGGGCTCATCCATTCTCCGCTCGGCGGGGGGCACGCGCAGGGCAAAGGCGTAGACAGCACCTCCATTGGTGCCAGCCCACAGAGAGGGGCAGTGGCGGGAGCCTGCCAGGAGGCAAAAGTTTATATCTAAACCAAGGCTCTGGGGGTCAGGTGGAGCCAGGTGACCTGAGCTTGCATCCTGGCCTCGCCACTCACTACCTGGGTGACTCCGAGGTCAAGCCTCTGTTTCCTCCTCTGTAAGACAGAATGGCTGTGGATCCTGCCTAACCCCCTGGGGTATAGACAGAAGCCAGGAGGGCTGACAACCAAGGGCCCCAGGCACAGATGATCTCAAACCCAGGACAGCTCAACCCTCAAGACACAGCAGTGGATATCCCCACACCACCCTTGCCCTGGTGGGAGGCCAGCAGGGGAGCTTCTGCAGGGCCCACTGGATGCCAGCAGGCATTTTGCAGGGGCAGAAGCTGAGACCCAGGATAAGGGACGTGTCTAAGGTCGCACTTCCAGAGAGTGGGGCAGCCTGAGTATGTAACTGGGGCAAGCTCCCTTAGAGACCCAGGCAGGGGAAAGAAAGAGGCAGGCGGAGGATCTGGTCTCCCCATGCTCCCAAGCGGAAACCTCTCTTATGGTCCTTTTAGCCAGGCCAGGTGGCAGCCCCCAATATGACCTCAGGCCAAGGAGTGCTCCCCTGGGGCCCCCCACCTCAGGCTGGCCACTCACTGTCCCTCAGATAAGTGTCGGCGAAGTAGAGGGTCCGGACAAAGCCCGTGAAGGAGTCCTCTGCTGAGCGAGCTTCAATTTTCCGCTGCACGGGCGCCAGCTCCATATTCTGCACACCCACCCGCTCGGCCCTGGCGCTCCCCTCCTGCACCTGCAGTGGGTCGGGTGGGGCCTGAGTGGGAGGGGTACTCTGGCCTCCCCTTCCTGGGGATATCAAATTGCCCCACACCAATCCTTCCAGGAGATGATGACAGGCCACTGCCCATGCCACCACCTGTCCGATGACATTTACTGAAAACTTAACCCTTTACATTTGGGGAAGATGAGGCACAGGTCACTTGGCTGGTGGGCAGTGAGGCAGGACACAAAGCTACTTGGTGGGGCCCAGAGCCTGTCCTGGCAGCCAAAGCAGGTGGGGGATGGAGGCCTAGTCTGGAGCCGCTGCTGGCTGCTCTGAGCTCTCCCCAGGCTCAGCCTCACCTCTCCAGGGGGACCAGCTGGTCGCCGCTTCCGGCTGGACACTCGGCTCCGACGAATCCGGCGGAAGGACTGGCGCAGGGATTTCTTTAGGGACTTCACTCGGGACAGCGGGCCCTCCAAAGCTAGCTGGTCACTAGGGTGCAGCGTGCATCTGGGGGGGCGCGCATCAGGGCATCAGTGCTGCCAGGGCCCAGGGGTCATCGCCCACTGGCAACCCTAGGTTCAGGCCTTGGCCACCCCAGGCGCGCTGCTTACTTGACAAAGACTTGCCGCCGCTGCTGGTGGTCAAAGAGGCCAAAACCATGGCTTGTGCCGAAGGCCACAAGCCGCCACTCAGAGTGCAAGGCCAAGGAGGTGACCACAGCCGGGGGCTGGCACTGCACCAACACAAAGGGCTGGAAGCCAGGCTCGAAATGCACGGGCCCTGGGCGGGCACACAGGCGCTCGTGCCCCTTCCAGCGGTAGCCCTCCTGGTCCTGCAGCAGGTCGGCCTCCACCTGCTCCACAGCATGCTCTGCTTCCTCGTCATTCAGCTCCAGCACCAGCACCTGGGGGAGACGGCAGGTGGGCTGAGCAACCCCAGCACCAAGGGACAGCACAGGGACCCTGTGCGTGGACAGTAAAGGACCTGGGACCCATGCCAAGTCCCAGGGCCCAAGGAGAGCCAGAAGGCCTCTGCCCCACCCCTGGCCCTTGATCTTGGTTTTTCGAGGAGAAACAATCACCCCACAGGTCTGTCTCAGGGGACCAGGCAACCTCTATCCATTGGGAAAAGCCCAGAGCCCACAGGAGCAGGTGATGGTCTGGTGACACCATCAGTGGGTGCTCAGGAGATGGGCCCCTGTCCTTTCTGCTCTACAACCCCGGGCCGCTACCCAGTCACCTGACTATTCCTCCTAGCAGCCCCCCCCCAGCCCAGCCCAGCCTGCTACCTGCCCCGCCGTGCCTGCCACAGCCAGGTAGCCACTGTATTTGCAGAGGAAAATCTTCTGGATGCCCAGCCTGGGATCATCACTGTAGGGGTCGAAGGAGCCCACCTGCCAACAGAGAGGAGGTCCATGGGGGGCTGTAAGTGCCAGACCCAGCCTGTCCTTGCTCACCCTAGTTTCCAGGCTCTTGGCCTTACCTTGCGGAGTGGGGGCCACTCATCCTCACCCTGGGCATTGAGGTTATCATTGGGGTCTGTGTCGGTGAGGAACACCCGGACCGTGCTCAGTTTGTACAGCAGTCGTAAGCAGACACCGGAGGCGTCCCAGAACCGCACTGTGCCATCCTCGTGCCTGTGGGCAGAGTCCACCTGCCAGTCATGAGAGATGCCAGGCCAGGGGTGCCCGAGAGGCCCCGGGCTGGCATGCACCCCTCTGGGCTCTGCTCCCACCCCGTGTATTCTACTCAGCGGAAGGAGAGTGCTGTGAGAGTCGCCTACCCTGTGAGCAGCAGGTCCCTCTGGGGAGGGTCTGGGGCCAGACTGGTGCCACCATCAATGGGCCACTCCTAAAGAATGAGACCAAGAAGTCCATGGGAGAGCTTGGCCCGAGGTGGGGCCAGGGCTGGTGCCGGACCTACCATGGTGGAGAAGTGTGTCTGCTGCTGGTTGCCCGCAGCAACGATCCGCTCCCACAGCTTCAGGGGGATGTTGGAGACGTGGTGGGAGCAGGTGATGGCGGAGCAGTGCAGGGAGGCCAGGTAGGGAGGCTGGACTGGCGGCCAACCAGTCGTCTGCAGGTCGATCACCACCAGCTCCTCCTCGGCCAGCACCACCAGGGCATAGGGGTTGTCAAAGGCTATCAAAGGGAGACAGACAGGCAGAGGGTCAGGGGCTGCAGGAGCCACAGTCTGCCCCAGCCCAGCCCTGCGGAATCTGAAGCCCTGAGGCTGCAGTCAGGGAACGTGCATCTTAAAAACAAACTCCAAATTCAGCAATAAAGAGAGAAAATTATACACCACGACCAAGCGGGATTTATCCCAGGCAGGTAAGGCTGCCTCAGCATGTGAAAAATCAGTTCATGGAAACCAGCACATCAATAGGCTAAAGAAAAGTACGTGATCATATCGATATAGGCAAAGTATTTAACAAAATCTAACACCGTTTATGATAAAGGAAAAAACCCCTCAATAAACTAGGAAGAGGAGAACTTTCTCAACTTGGTAAAGACCATGAAGAAGCCACAGCTTGTGTAACTTAACAGTGAGAAATGCGAAGCTTTCCCACTAAGATCAAGAATAAGGCAGGTGCCCCCTCTCTCTGCTTCCTTTAACAAGTCCTGGCTGATGCAGTAAGACAAGGAAATAAAAGGTTTAGATCAGGAAAGAAGAAAGAACACTGTCTTTGTTCACAGATGATGTGATCTGCTCTGCAGAAAACCTGAAAGTCGATCCTACTCCCAGCATCCTGCATCAGGTGTGAGGAGGGAAGGGGCTGAGACAGGAGGCAAAGCGGGTTTGGAGTCTCCCTCCAAGAGGCCTGTGGTGGTGAGGCTGGGAGAACATGGCCCAGCGTGTCCTGAGCAGGCCCAGCTCGTGTGGAGGGGAGGCCCGCCCTTCTGGAAATCTGCCAGGCCTCCTCTCCAGGTTTCGACATCAGCCCTTTCTGGTCTCGCCTGTCACCAATTTACGAGGCTGACTCAGGGCTTTGCTGTCCTGGCCGGGCTCCAGGAGGCTGGCTCAGAGCCACCCGCGTTGCACCCCCTGCCCCACCCCACAGATGGGAGGGCTTTCCGTGTCCAAGCCAAGACCTCCTTGCCTCAGCTGGGTGGCTGTGAAACCCAGATCAGCCCAGGTCTGCCCTCTTTGGGCGATGGCCTATCAGAGCTGGGCAAGGAAGAGAGAGCTCAGGGCTGGCGGGAGGTGTGGCCAGCAAAGAAGAAGCCACAGGCCGGCAGGGGGAGGACAAGGCACCAAGAGGGGTGCTGTGGGGCGGAGGGACTCAGGCAGTGGCAGGGCTGGGAACAGACTGGAGCATCCCCACAACTCCCCGAAGCCAGCCGTCCACACCCACTCCGGAAGCCCGCCTACCTGCCGCAGGGTCCGCCTCAGTGAGGACCGTGAAGTCGATGATGCGGGAGGTGAAGTCAAAGGCCGTTTGCTGGCCGTCGTGGACCACCGAGATGCAGTGGCGGTCCCCATAGCTGGCCCGTGGCATGCCCCCCTGGAAGATGGTGAAGGGCAACCTGGCAGGCACAGGAGAGCCGGGGGGTGGGCTGGGGCTCCCATCAGAGAACCCCGGGGCTGAGCCAGCAGCTGGGACTTTCCTGTGACCAATGTGGCAGGACCGGGGAGGGAGGCCAGGCTCAGGGTGAGCACCAACTCAAGGCCCCTGGGGGGATGGAGTGGACTGCTCTCACTTCCTAACTGCGGTAACCCAGGAGAACCTGGGGGTGAGGTAGGGGCTCGCAGGCTGCGGTTCCTCGGCCTTGGCAGCTATTCCCCTGTGGTGCCCCCACCCGCTCCCACTGCTGCTTGTGAGTTGGGTCTCCCCATATGCTTCTGTTTGAAGAAACAGGTCTCCTGCTGCAACAAAGTTTGAAACCTGCTGACCACGGGGCACCTGGGTGGCTCAGTAGGTTAAGAGTCTGCCTTGGGCTTAGGTCATGATCCCAGGGTCCTGGGATCGAGCCCCGCATCGGGCTTTTTGCTCAGCGGGGACTCTGCTTCTCCCTCTCCCTCGGCCCCTCCCTACCCCTCGTTCTTGCTCTCTCTCAAATAAATAAAATATTAAAAAAGAGAAAGTACTCTGCTAATCTGAATCATCTCTCTGGGATGGTGGAGGGAAAGATCAAGAATGGTCACTTAGGAATTAGCCGTGACAGGTATGAATAGCCCGCTCGCCCTTCACTGGTGTCTAAGACACTGATGGACGGAAAGGCACTCACTCCCCAGACACCCCGGGAAGGCTGTAGCGTGGGGATAGGACAGAGCATGGATACCTACCCCTGCCTGGTGGTCAGCCAGAAGATTTTGGTAATAGCTTTGCAAGGAAAAGGACCTACAAGAAAAGGAACCAGGTTGCAGAAGCTTTTTATAAAGAATCTGAGATTGAACTTTTTTTTTTTTTTTTTAAGTAGGCCCCAGGATGCCTGGGTGGCTCAGTGGTTGAGCATCTGCCTTCAGTTCAGGGCGTGGTCCCAGAGTCCCGGCATCGAGTCCCGTATCGGGCTCCTTGCATGAAGCCCTGCTTCTCCTGTCTCTGCCTCTCTGTGTCTCTCATGAATAAATAAATATTTTTTAAAAATAAATCAAGTAGGTCCCATACTGAAGCCCAACATGGGGCTTGAACTCACGACCCTGAGATCAAGACCTGAGCTAAGTTGTATGCATAACTGAGCCACCCAGGTGTCTCCCCAAAAAGGAAGCAGCTTGAAGGGGGCCTCCATTCCTGTGTCCACAGGGACCTTGCTTTGCAAGCGAAAAGGTGGTTCCAAGCCACAGGGCAGGGCCAGGCCCCCACAAGGCAGGTGGAGAACTGACCGTAAGGCACACAGTTGCGCAGGGGCTCCGGTTGCTGGGCGTCGCTGGACACAGGCCACTGGCAGTAACTGCCGTCGGAATGGCAGCTGACAATCAGGCGGCCGTCCCGCTGCCAGCAGACATTCTCCAGTTGCTTCAGAGGAGGAGAGGCAGAGTGTGCAGGCTGGGATCAGGGTGCTGGTCCTATCAACCGCACCCCATGTCCCAGCACAGGGCTGTATGACATGGGAGCCTGGGAGAGCCCTGTGGCACCTGCCACACTCCCGGCATGGCCTACCTGGTTGCTGAGGAAATGGCAGAGTGCGCGGCTGCCCCGCAGGTCCCAGATGACGATGAGGCCCCGGCTGTAGCCGATGAGGATCTGGTTGGGGTCACGGGGGTGCTCCTGCAGAGCTTCCACCATCTCAAACACCCGCCGGTGGCGGGCCTCCTCGGGCAACCTGGCCAAAGGAAGCACTGTGAGGCCAGGCTGCCGCCGCCACCAGAGCAGGACAGAGCACTGGGCACAGGCATGCCCGTGGGTGGGGATGTGCCAGGGTGGGAAGATCGCGGGGACACACCGCCAATGGGGGAGAGAAGCCGTGCGCAGAACAGCATAGTGATATATAGGAACCTAAGGATGCAAACACAGCTGGTGCCACTACAAGGGAAGGCAAGGAAGTGACTTCCAGAAGTTGACGTGGTGATTATCTCCGGGGAGGGAGAGGGTCGTGACTGGGGAGGGCACGTGGAGGCTCACTTTACAAGAATCCACTAAACTGTACATTTGTATTTAGTGCATTTCTGTATAGAGGTGATATTTCTTAATAAAAACGTTTTTAAAACCCACTAAACAAAGCTCTCTATGTGAGTTGGCCTGGCCCTGAGCTTTGACCCCCTCCCCCTTCTCTGGGCCTGGAATGCTGATGTGAAGTCTGGAGGTGCTGCAGCTAACAGAGAATGAGGTGGCAGGCGCAGGACCCACAGCCAGCGCCACAGGAGAGTAGGTTATGCAAACAGCCTAGACCTCAGGACACTTCTAGGCACCCAACCAAGTCAAACCTCTCTTTATTTAGAGAGAGGATTTACATAGGTAGGAGGGGGCTCCCAGGACACTCAGGCTGGGGGAGGCCCCCCAACTGGACTCCCATCGGCAGAGTGAGGTGGCACTGGCATGGCCACATGTGAGGAGCAGGTCCTCCCACTGCCCTGCCCACAGACTGGGCGCCCAGGCTGAGAAGCGGCCGAGCCTGCTGACCTACAAACAGCAAACAGTCCTGCTCTGACCATGGCCGCGCTGCCCTGACTCTATCCTGCCGAGCGGGAAAGAGGGAGGCGGTTGTGCTCAGAGGGACCCAGCCCCAAGCAGGAATCCTCTCGACCCAGCTCTGGACAGCGGGCCTGACGGAGTGAGTGCATTGGAAGGTTGGTCCTTTCAAGAACAGTGTCCCACCGGCTCGAGAAGCAGCTCCCGTCCAAGGACCCTGGCCTCCTCTCCATCCCGTGAAACCCTGGAATACCCCACCACAGCTAATTCTTCAGCGACCCCTCCCTGGGACCCTAGTACCCTCTCTCCACATCCAGACCTGACCTGACCTATTCTCTGTCACAGACTATCATGGGGCAAAGCCTCCAGAATGATCTGAAGAAGCCTAGAGGGTCGTGGCTGTCCAGGAGTTTGGGCCATGGGGCATGCATGCAAATGAAAACTCAGCAGACTCCAAAGCATAAACCTCCCCAGAAGTTTGGGGAGAGGATTGGGCCCCATGTGCCCCACTGCAGAGCCCGGGGGCTGGGAAATTTGTGGTGACAGTGCAAAGGACAGTAGACTAAGAACTGATGACAGTGCAAAATCATTTTGAGTCTCATTTTTCTCACCTTTAAATGAAATGACAAGTTACCCCCAAGACCATTTGAGTGCTATGATGTTAAGCACATCATGGGGTCAGAGTCTCTGCTTAGGGGACAGGTGCGGAGCTGAGAATCTCTCCTCCCTATAGATAGATATATAGTCCCTATAGACTCCCCAGGAGAGAAATTAGAAGCTCCTGAGGTATTACTGGGACAGACGGGAGGAGGCCAGGCCCAGCTGGAGGGGGTGGCTCCCCGACCGCCAGGGGTCTGCAGGCTCACCACTGCAGCACGGCGTCCGAGGTGATGGTCTGGTCCTCCAGCATGTGGAAGCCCGGCAGCTGCACCACGAAAACGTTGCCGCTCTCAGTGCCCAGGTAGAGGAGCTCGTGGGAGGAATGTGGCAGGACCACGGTGATCTGTGTGGCGCTGGGGGCAGCCCTGAGGATGGGAGTGGCTGCCTGTGAGCTGGCTGCCACGGGGCAGGGAGGCCCCTGGGCTAGGGGCCCCTCGCCAGCCCCAGGAAAGGCCTCGTCCAGGGAAAGCAGACCCATGAGGTCCTTTAATGGGGTCTAATGGGGTAAATACAGGGATTACTTTCTGCCAAGACAGAAGCTTGGACGGGGCAGCAAAACCCCTGCCCCCTTTCAGAGCCTCCTATGTAGACGCTGCGTGGGGATGGAAGGAGGCAGGGCCACCAAGGGTTCCACAGGACCTTCCTGATCAACACCCGGAGCTGGGTGTGCATGTCAGGCTGGCTGGGAGACGACGGGCACCAAGTCCTTACCCTGGGGGGCCACGCAGTGTGAAACTCTCATCTTCCTGCAGCTCCGACACACCGCCTTTGACTGTCAGTCTCCACAGGTGCAGGCTGTTGTCATCTAACAGGGTGACCAGCTGGCACTAGGAGGGGAATGGCACCAAAAGCAGGCGGGTGCCGTCTTATTCACTAGGGAGGGCCGGCATTCACTGTGGCCTCTCCCACTGGGGTGGCCCACCCCATGTCGTTTGATTTGGGGAGGCCCAGAAGCAAATCCTTGGCTACACTCGGGGTGGCCCATGAACCCAAAGCTGAGGGAAAGGGAGTCCCAGGCCCTCCTATCAGAACCAAACCCAGGGCCGCCAGATGCCCACCTCACCGTACGTACACCCCTTCTGGGTGGCATGAGAGCAAGAGGGTGTGGAGGGCCCCTCACCTGGCCAGGTAGGAAATGGATCTGTACCACAGCATTGTTCTCTCGGTGGAGCCCCATGAACTCCACCCCTGGCGCACCATAGCTACGGGCAGCAGGCTCAGGAAAAGCTGCAGAAGGCAGGACACTGCCTCCCGCTAAAGGGCCAGGACCTCTAGGCCCACGTGGCAAGAATATAAGTACCTCAGCGACAGGCTCACCCTCCTCCCAGATGGGGCCTGGGGTTGGGAGGAGGCAGCAGTGGCCCTGGCCCGACAGCACTTGGCCAGGGGTGATGTGACCCTGAGGGGGAGCCCACTCCAACCAGGGATAGCTTTTCCCAGCCAGGCAGGTGGGGTGATACCCTAGGAGGGTGGAGCCTTATCCTGGCAACTGTGGACTGCTTGCTGCACCCTCACCATGACCCTAGCACCTAAGCTGCAACAGACCCATGAGCTACCACAAGGTGGCACCTGAGAAGAGATAAGGGCACCGCCCCCAGCAGCTATGGCCAGGAGTCTTGGCACCATTGGTAACCAGGATATGGCCGTGGCCTGACAATGATTAACCAGCTGAGGGGGTGCTATATACCACCTCCTGCGTAGCCCAGCTTGCTGGAGGCACCCCCACCTCCCCTGCCCATGCTGCAGCAGAGGATTGGGAGGGAGTCACAGCTTCACCGGGGTGTGTGTGTGTGTGTGTCCCAGCTGGGCTCTCCATGGGTGATCTCCATTGGAACTGAGGGACCACCTTCCAATCCTCCCAGGAGCCACCCTGGCTCACTCTAGGGGCTCAGGTGGGACTTGGGGTTGGGGGAGCTTCTAGACTTATAGTCCAGGCCAGCCAGAGGACCCAAGCAGTGATCCTCCATCCTGGAACCTGTGGGCTTGCCTCTGAAATAGCCCAGAACCAATGCTCTGGATAAAGCACTGGACCATGTCGAGCCTCTGGCCAGGGAAGGCTATCCATGCCAACCAGGAGCCCATTCTACTTCTGGTGTGCCTGTGTATACATGGGGGGTATGCGTGCTGGGACAGAATCTGGAAGCTTAGCACTGCTCCTCTGACCCAAGGCCACCCTGCTTTGGATAGCAGCCTGGGACCAGTCTACTAACTGGGAGAAAGGAATTAAAAAAACAACCGCAACCTGCCTCTTCTTCCTACATTCAAGGCCAATTCCCAAGAGGATATATAGAACATCCCAGGAACAGGAGGGGTCATCTACAACTTGCCTCAGTTTGGATCCCAACCATGCCAGGGCTCCCACCCATTCCAGTCCCCCAACCCCCCACCCGGGTGGAAGCTGGGGTAATGGAAAGGATACAGCTTG
The DNA here is from genome assembly GCF_048418805.1 of Vulpes vulpes. Classification (NCBI taxonomy): domain Eukaryota; kingdom Metazoa; phylum Chordata; class Mammalia; order Carnivora; family Canidae; genus Vulpes; species Vulpes vulpes. The sequence goes on from NC_132781.1 coordinate 5,670,086, forward strand.
ACGGCTCCAGAGCGGGTGCCAATGGCCAGGATGCGCAGAGATAGGCTGTAGCCAAGGGCGCTGGGCTGGTGTGGGAAGCCATGCTCCACCGTCTGCAATGAGAACCATGTGGGCACAGACCTGCTGACATGTCCCCTCTGCCACACCACAGCTGGGGAGCAAGCGCCGGACGGAGGAGCTGCGGGACAGAGCCACCCCCAGCAGGAAGGAGCAAGTGAGTGACGTTCAGGTTCCTACCCAGATAGCTGAGTGTGGAGCCGATCCCAGACCCATTTCTGACCCAGTCCTTGGCCCTGTGGCCATCCCTGGGAGCATGTTCTCCCTTGACACTACATTGGCCACTTGACGCTCTCCTGGAACTCTACCACCCACACTATGGGTGACCGACCCAGTCCTCCTGCGAGGGTGCAGGGGCAAAGGAAGCTGTGGGGGGCTGGCACAGTGGAGGACCAGATGGCTCAGGAAGCCTGGATGTACCACAGCTCTGGGCCAGTCCCTTGAGGCTGGACAGAACCTGCAGCAGCCTCTCCTGGTTCCGAGCCGTCCAAGGTTCCTCCAGCTCTGAATATCTGTGCCTTTGTTACAGCTAGTTTTCCAGAGAAGCTTCTGGAGTTTGGTTCCAGACACACATTTCTGTTCATTTCTTTCTTATTTTATTTTTTCATTCATTCATTCATGAAAGACACACAGAGAGAGAGGTAGAGACACAGGCAGAGGGAGAAGCAGGCTCTTTGCTGGGAGCCTGATGTGGGACTCGATCCTGGATCCCGGGATCATGCCCTGAGCCGAAGGCAGATGCTCAACCGCTGAGCCACTCAGGCGAGCCTCTGCTCATTTCTTATTACAGAAGTAATACACGTTGTAGAAAACTTGGAACATATGAAAGAGTTTGAAAAACAAAAGTCACCTGGACTCCCACAACTAGCGTGATCCTTGCTAACATCTTGGTGCGTCAGTCTTTCTCGTGTTGTGATTGTGTACTTGTGTGCCTACACGTAACAGAGACCTGACTGAGGTCATGCCACACGGCTATGTGCATACACACATAGCTTTGTAGCCTGTTTGCCCACCTGCAGCCAGCCCAAGTTGTCCAAAGTACTAAAGTGACTTTAAAATGGCTAAGGAGGGGTTCCCCGGTGGCTCAGTTGGTTAAGCATAAATTGATAATTTCAGCTCAGGTCATGATCTCAGGATTGTGAGACTGAACCCCACGTCGGGCTCTGCACTCAGAGGGGAGTCAGCTTGGGATTCTCTCCCTATGCCTCTGCCCCCCAACCCCCCCATGTGTGTGAGGGTGCATGCGTGCTCTCTCTCACCCTCTCAAATCTATTTTTTTTTAAATAAATAAATCTTTTGGGGATCCCTGGGTGGCTCAGCGGTTTAGCGCTCCTGCCTTCGGCCCAGGGCATGATCCTGAAGTCCCAGGATCAAGTCCCGCATCAGGCTCCCTGTGTGGAGCCTGCTTCTCTCTCTGCCTGTGTCTCTGCTTTCTCTCTCTCTCTCTGTCTCTCATAAATAAATAAATAAAAAATCTTAAATGGATATTAAAAAATAAATAAATCTTAAAAAAAAATAAACAGCTAAGAAATGTTCTCTGTGTCAAGGCACCCAAACTTGCCAGGCTTCTGTTGGTGAACATTTTCTGTTTCTACAGGGTTTACAATTGCCAATTGCACTGATGACCTTCCTTGGACTCCTATCTTTGCCTACAACTAACTCAGTATTTCCTTAGGCAGATGTCCCAGTGGTGGAATTACAGGCTTAAAAGGTATGGAAGTAAACACTACAGACTGGAATTGATAAACCATCTCTGGGAAGGTTTTTGGTTGTTTCTTAATCAGTGCTCCCCGCCCCCTACCACCCACCCCAGGGGATACCGAACCTGTAGAGCTAGATCACAGCAGGGCAAAAGATGCCAGCCTGCTGGTTTACATTTTTTTTTTTTTTTAAAGCAATATAGACTCTCCCGGCAGAAAAAGATTGCACCAATGAAGCACCTCTCCTTAGGCTCAGGGCTCTCCTCTGGGCTTACCTTGGCTGTCCCTTTAACAAACCCAACTGCTGGCAGCTAGCCTGTCCTGTCCAGTCTAGTGGTTCACGGAAGGAGGTCCTGAGGTGGGTTCAGCCAGAGAGGAGAGCTCCAAAGAATGTTATTCTGGGGACACATAGGTATAAGCCCCCCCCCAACCCCCCAACCCAGCTCTTTGCCAGGAACTAGTCTGCCCTACAAATGGCTATACCTGGAAGGGACAGCCTGGAGAGCACAAGTGACCTGCAGGAGCCCCCCTGGCCAGACCAGGTCCCTGTTCAGCTATGTAAAAAATGCAGTGCCTGGAAAAGCCTTGGGGAGATAGCAGTGTCTGGAATGTAAACACTTCCCAGGAAAAGGAGGGCAGGACACGTGATGGTGTGTGCGGGGACCAGCTCCTCCAGGGCTCCTGGTAGGCCTCAGCCAGCCTCAGGTTGCTGGGGCCTCAGGAAGTCAGCAGCCAGGGCCGGAGAAAAGGTTCCTGGGACGGTAGCATTTTCCGATCATCCCGGTCAGCAGCAGCACAGGGCCAAAGCCTCTGGAATTTGGAGGCATCTGGGGAAAAGGTCCTGCGGGAAGGAGCCGCGTGCCCTGGGTTCCTCAGTGTGACAGCCATGAGCAGTGCAGAGATATCAAGCACTTGCAATGTAGCTGGTGCCACCAAGGAACAGAAATTTTCATTTAAATTTAAGAATGAGGGCTCTGTTCAGTCACTGGAAGACTTTCCAGGTATGCTCTTGGGTTCCAAAGGAACAGGGGGCTGGCAGGCCAGGCTATGAATATCGCTTTTCAGCTACACACCTTTCAAACTACAGATTACATAGCCCCAGAGAAAATTTTGTGTCTGAATTGAAATATGCTATAAGTGTAAAATACACTTGGGGGGGGGGGGGCGGCTCCTGGGTGGCTTAGTGTCTGCCTTTGGCTTGGGTCACGATCCCAGGGTCCTGAGATCGAGTCCCACATCAGGCTCCCTAAAGGGAGCCTGTTTCTCCCTCTGCCTGTATCTCTGCCTCTGTGTCTCTCATGAATAAACAAAATCTTAAAAAAAAAAAAATGACATGCAATGAAATGAAACGAAATGAAATAAAATAAAATGCTTTCGGACTTGGGTGAGCTCCTTTCATATCTGATCAATGGGATAATACCAAGGACGGCACTGAGCAGGGCCACCCTCAGCTTGAATGTGACCTTCCAGAAGACCACCAGACGGTGGCTGGAATGCTCAGCTCACCCCTCAGAGCACACAGGGGTGCTTGCCCTTGCAGCCTGCCTTCTCAAGTTCTCCATCATTCCCTTGGACTCCTCAGGGCATCTCTCCAGGGGACCATGGCTCCCTCAAGAATGAAATGAGGAGAGGAAATGTCATGGTGCCCTTACCCAGCCAGGGGCCCACAGAGTGGGTACAAATGTAATTAGTGTGAGAACAGGGGATCCCCCAAGTCTAGGGAAGGGTGGGAAGGGGAGGTGGACACGCAAATAACGCCCACAAATCCTCAAATGAGGTGATTATAATCCAATAGGAGGCCGCAAACCTCCCTGCAGGCTGAGGGAGGAGGTGTGGGGGCCCCAGGCCAGTTGTGAGAGGCCCGGGGGTCTGGCTGGGAACGGGAAGAAAGGGATTTGGATTTGGGAAGAGGACAGTGGTCAACAGGGCAGAGCTAGAAACCCAGAGCAGCCTGAGGAAGCGGGAAGGTTCTGCAAGGCACCTCTGTTCTGTGCTTCGGCTGTTCCCCCAACCTCAGACGCCCTCCCCATTCCTTGGCTGTCCCGTCCCACAGCTTCTAACAGCCTCTAAAGACTTGGCCTTCGACTGCAGTCCGAGGTCCATGTGGGGCACAAGAAGTGCCCCGGGGGCGCCTGCTGTGGAACTTCCCAGGCACACAGCAGCCCCGAATCATCGCTCCACCCAGGACAGGGGGTGGGACGGGGGCTCAGCCTAGGACAGCAGAGCCTCCAGCTCAGAGTCAAGCTAGGAGGTTGCCCAAGGCCTGACAACCAAGCACTGGGACCAACATCCCCTACCTCCAGAGCTCAGCATCCAGCATCCCTGTCCCTGCCCCCACCCTGTTACCTGGCCCAGGTGACCTCTGCCAAGGGAGGAGGGAACAATGAACGCTTTTGACAGGAACTGAGAAAGGAGAGATTTGTAGGAGCCGCCAAACTGCAACATTAGCCTGGTGCGGGAAAGAAAGCCCTGTCTGTCTCACGCTGGTTCCTGGACCCCATTTCAGGTTCTCGGAAGGGAGAGAGCAAAGGTTGTTTGGTCAGAGACAGTGGGGGCCCTTCATCCTGCTCTCAGGGAGGGAGGATGCCGGCCAAGATCCAGGGCTGAGGAGTCCCTAGCCTTCGTTGGGGGGCTAGAAGGCGGGCTGCCTGGGGCCAGAGGGGCCACGCCCAGCCGCTAGGGTGGCACTGCCCTATACTGGGTGTGGTCAGCTCAGATTCCTGGTGGTGGCAGCAACCTGGCCCTCACTGTGTGCCCGTCACCTGACACCAGGGGCCCAGCCACAAAAAAGCCAAGACAAAACAACCTGGTCCTGGATAGGGGTGGCCAGTCAGGAACACACTGTTTGCTCGGGGCTTGGGGGGGTGGGGAACGTGGGCAGGCCGGACAGGAAGGGCCAGGGACCTTATCAACAGGCTGGTTTCACCAGGGAGGGAGCAGCCGCAAGGGACTTCCAAGGAAGGAGCTTTACTGTGGCAGGAGTTTCTGTCCCCTTGAAATCACTCCCTCTCCACTGAGATGGCCAGTGGGTTCCACAGGCCTCTCATCTGGTTCTCACTGGCTCAAAACACTAGTTCACAGGCAAAGACACTGAGGCTCGGGGGTTGAGGTTACCACCCTCAGACGGGACCGGAAGACCCTGCTCCAGCCACCATATGCTCAGGCTGTGCAAGCCTCAGCGACCTCAGTTTTCCCACCTGCAGAATGGGAACGCCACCTGGGCGTGAGGCGCCATGGGGACAAGGTGAGGCACCAACTGTGTGTGCCAGGTGCCATTCAAATTTAATTTTGCCTAGCACACCCACCTGGACATCGATACTATTAGGATGCCCACTTCACAGATGAGGCAACTGAGGAGTGGAGAGGTTCAGTAACGTGTTTGTGGTTACTCAGTGAGAAAGCCACAGAGCTGGCATCTAGCTCCTGTGTCCCTATCCCTAACCACGGGACCATCTGGCCCCTTTGCTGTTTGGTGGGGGGTTCAGAGAATATGTCTACACACTCAGCTCCTTCCCAGGTACCACAGGTTCGGCCTGGACACCTCTTGTTCACCAACTGTGGGCACCTTTCAGAGGGCTGCCCTTCACCTCTGTGTGAATGACACCTACAGACGGGCCAGCAGAGGCTCAGAGCTCCAGCTCTGAATATCCCACAGTCTGCGAGGACCAAGGGTTCCAAGGTTCTCCAAACTCCTATTTGAGGCCCACAGAGCTGTGCTCTGAATCTGTGGCCACCAGCCATGCACTGCCTTTCAACTTAGACCTTAATTCACATGATCCTCTCACCAACTCTCTGGGGGAGCTCGTATCATCTTATGGAAATGTGTGACTTGCCCAAGGTCACCTCGCTGGTGAACCTTGGCAGTCCTGGGCTTGGCACCACTAACCAACTCCTGGGCCCAACTGCCTCTTGATAAATGATCATCACTGTTGCTGTTCTGTCCAAATCAAGTGCATCACTTTCCCTTTCACCTGCTCCTCACCTCTCCTTGGGCTTCCCTGCCTCCCAGGGCGTGGCACCATTACCTGCTCCAGATGGAGCCCCCCGCCCCCCCTCAGTCGTGCTGGACAACTATCTCCCTTCCCTGCCCCCTTACTCCTACATCCCCATCTAGCACAAGGCCATATGCCCTAAATAGTTCTTTAATCCAGTGTGGTCCTCAGCCAGGGGCCAGTGGGCAGCATTTGGAAATATTTCTAGTTGGACATGTTGGGGAGGCAGGGTCAGGGATGCTGCTAAACATTCTCACCACAGGGCCAGCTCCAAATGTCAACAGTGAAAAGATTGAGAAGCCCTGTTCTATTCAAGCCCTGCACCCCACCCTACTGCCCCGGGACAGGCCTTGTTCAATGGTTGCAATCCTCCCCTTAAAAAAAAAAAAAAAAAAAGTTCTTTTCCAAACTAAATGGGATGGCTTACTCCCCTGCTCAAAAGCCACCACAGCTATAGTGTGTCAGGCCCCAGACTCCCAGGTTCCAGGGAAGCCTGGGGTGGGGGAGGAGTTGGCAAGGGTGGGACCACCCAGGTTTCGGGCCTCATCTTTCAATCCCAACCCTGCAGGCTGCACATTCACTCAGTGTCTAGATGAGACCAAACAGGCCCACCTCCCTTCCCCTGTCCCCTTCCTCCTTTCTATTCCTAGGAAGTGGCATTTCAGACCATCAGTCCCTTCCCTCCTTCCAGGCTATAAAATGCCTGGAAGGCAAAGATCTTATCGAGATCCCACAGCCCCAGGCCCCGGTTGTCTTTGCAATAGATGCTTAATGCAGGTTTCTAGCAAGTGAAAGGAAAGAGGAAGGAATTTCAGGAGCCTCCCCTCCTCCTTTCCCCAGCCAGCCCTAGGGGTGGGGCAGCCAAGTTTGGGGGCCTCCCGTTGTGAGGCATGGTTAGGGGGGAGATAGGATTCCTCTGCCCCACCCCGCCCCACCCCACTGCACAGCTGGAACTTGGGGCAGGGGTTCCTCCCTCTGCTGAGCCTGTCTATCCGGTTTCTACTAGAATTGGTGATCTTTTTGGGGTGTGAGATATCTCGGTGTCATCAGGTGCAACGGAGGCACACGGGGTTCACCTAATTCCCCAGGTGGGTGCTGAGGCTCTGAGACTGGCACCCATGGGTCACTTCCCTTGGAACCAAGGTTGTCAGACACTCAGGGGCCTCGAGATCTCCCATTCCCAACACCTGTACCCCATTTCCTGAGGCCCAAAACCGCCCACAGCTTCCTTCTGCCAGTAGAAAGAGTTGCTCATTCAGGGAAGCCCTTGTCCCACAGGTGAGTGGCCTCAGCAAAGCTCCATCACCACACCTGCCACAGGTCAAGAAGATGGCAGGGCACCCCCACCCACCTCAGACAAGCCCCTGGAACTGTCTCTCCCTGGGAGGCAGCTCCTGAGAACAGCAGCTAGAGCTCCTGGACTACAAATCAGCTAACTCCATACAACCCTCAGAACAAGCTTATGTTGGGGGTGACGGGCACAGGGTCACCCAACTTCTAAGTGGCCAAGCTGGATTTGAAGCCTTGTCCATCAGCATGTCCCGGAGGGGGCCCCAGGCCCGAGGAGCAGAGCATCATGATGCTCCATTTCCTGCAGTCCACCTTCTGGGGCAGGAGGAAGCTAGGGCATGCAGGCCATGGGCCTAGATCAAAGCAAATGTGAGAGGCTAATTACCCCCGAAACGGCAGCAGATTGCTAGGTGGCTGCAGACCTAATAAACCACATTGTGCTTCTGTTTACAGGCCAGCTCTGGCCTTCTCGGGCACCACTGTGAGGAAGTTCTGTGGTGCTTCTGGGACCCTCTCTGTGATCTTGGGTGACAGGTTGCTCTGGCTTCAGGAGCCCGAGGAACAGGTTTGGGGCTAGGGTAGCCAAATGCCACCCTTGGCACACTGACCCACTCAGCCGGGCCTAGAGCCTGCCGCAAGGATGCCACAGGAATCAGTGCGTTCTGACTGGAGGGAAAACTGCGTTCTCCTGTAGGGGCAATGTGGGGAGCAAGGGAACAGTGGCCACTGCCCCAGGGACCTGGCATCACTGGAACGTTGCTACCCCTGGCAGGGGTCGGCCCCCTTTCACCTCTCCTGCCCCTGAGCCTCCTCCATGGCCCTGTGAGGAGGTAGGCTGTGCCAGCCTTATTTTACAAGCGGGGAAACTGAGGCTGGAAGAGGGAGTGTTGTTTGCAGGGGTCACACAGCCAGGGAGACTCGAGAGAGGGAGTCCTGACGCCTGGAGCTCCCGCTGCCCTTTCCCGAGAAAGCTCGCAGAGACCCAAATTCCAAAGTCAAGGGCCGGGAGGCAGGGCCGGCAGCGCCAAGTCGGTAGTTTAACCCAGGTGACGGCCACCGGAGAGCCCCGGCCCGCGGGGGGGTGGACGACACAGTGCGGCCCCTCTTACCTTGTTAAACTGGAAGAGGTCCCGCTTGAGCCTCTCCCGCGCAGGGTCGTGCCCTGGCCTCAGGAACCGCCGCATGGTGCTGAGTGTGGAGCCCCCTGGAGAAAGAGGAGAAGTCGCGGGCCGCCAGCGCCAGGCGGCCGTGCAGCCCCCCAGCACCCACGCTGGCTCCCAGGCACCTGTCCAGCCGCTCTCCCCGGGTCCAGCGGTGGCTGGTCCTGGCCCAGGCCCTCGGCGGCGTCCCCGCCCACCCTCCTGCGCACCCTTGCTCCATGTGCCAAGTACAGGTGAGGAACCCAGGGACTTCTGTACCTGCAGGCCCGGGGCTGGCGGAAGCTCTAAGCCTTGTTCCAGGCCCCCGTGGCCTTATAAAGCCAGCGGGAGAAGCTGGGGGAGGAAGCCATTTCACCTGGCTTTATAGGAACAGAGGCCCCGAGGTTAATGAGCTTAATTGTTAACCTGTTTTCTGAAAAACCATAAAACCCCGGCTAAACAGAAAGGGAAACTTCACAAGCCTCTTCCCCCAGAGCCGGTTGGGAGGTAGAGATACAAAGCCTCCACCCGGGAGTCCACCGGGGCTCCCAGACCAGAACCCAGACGGGGGAAGGGAGAGGCCTGGTCTCTGGGGTCAGCACACCCAGGCCCATTCTTCCTGCTGACTGCGGGGAGGGCGCTCCCACCACGGCTGTCAGGAGCCTGAGCGGGCGAGGAGCAGGGTGCAGGGCCAGGGGGTGCTGGCCCATGCCACCCCACGCCCAGGGCCTATGCTGGCACTGGGTCCACCCCATGAGGCTGCTGGGCTTTCTGGAGCTGCAGCTCTGGCCCTGGGCGGCCCCTGCCCTTCTCTGTCTATTCTGGTCCCCGCTCCCCCGGGCTCTGATGGGGTGCGCTGGAGACTCCCTTTCCCATGGGCCCAAGTGGAGCCTTATCGAGAGAAGAAATCTGCTCCCAATAAAGAAATCAGCTCAAGGCCCAAAACCTATCCTTCCAAACCATCTGAATGTAGAAAGCTTTCCCAATCCAAGGGGAACTATTTCTGGATCATCCTTGGGGGAAGGGAGGAGGATCATCTTCACTTCAGTTTCCGGCTTCCAGCAGCACAGCCTCCCACTGACCACAGGACACCAAGGCCTGCCCTCAGGAACACAGGCGCTCAGGCCTAGCCAGACACTATAAAGAGACTAAAGAGACCTGGTCCCTGCCCCGGAGGAGCTTCCTGTGGGCAAGGGCAGAGCGCCCTGCCAGGGAGGCACCAGGCCAGAGTGCGGATTTGGGGAAGCACCTGGTCCAGACGTGCTGGATGTCCGATGGGAGAAGAAGGTATCTGAGACCTGAAAGATGCCCTTCAGTTTCTGGCTTCTAGTGAAGTGACAAAAATTAACCATCAGGCCAGTGCTCTGCATATGAAAGGACTCTGTGTGGTCTAAGACTTGGGGGCTCCCTCTAAGGCATGTGGATGGTAGAAGGGGGGCCATGGTGGTGATGGTCTCTGGCAGAGCGACCAAGGGCTGGCCATGCTGGGAGGGGTGACCCCACTTGGCAGAGACACATATCCTGGGGCAATCCAGATACCATCTCTGCTAGAACAGGTGGAGACTGGCCCTCAGAGTGCCATCACCTTCTGGGGGCACTGAAAAGAACCCCCACTTGCAGGAGGGGGGGATGCAAGAGATTTGTGCCTTCACATTTTGGGGGAGCCAGAGCAGATCGGGGGGGGGGCCCACTTCCCTAAAAGGAATGGCAGGTAGTCGGGAAACTCCTGACCCGAGGTCCTGAAGCGGGTCAGGGAAGGAAACCCAGGGAAGTCCTGGAGGCTCTGGCGGACTGTGAGTGAAAACACCCCCTGGGCCTGCCGCAGTGACCTGGGGCTCCCAGACAAACAGCTGAGCCATGGCTCACATTCCAGCTGTGGGGGAGGGCAGCACAGGCCCAAGCTCATAAATCGGCAGCTCCGCTCCGGGCTCCCGGGGGCGTCCACTCTCCCTTCCTGGGCCTAGGTCACTGGGTCAGAAGTCAGAGGAAGCTGGGAGTGGTGCCCTGGAGGAGCAGAGGGGCCTGCAGACTCCCAGGAGAGGGTGATCTGGGCTCTCCCCTGTAGGACCCCCCCATAGGCCGTGGGGTGGGGACAAGCGGGCACAGGGCCATCCTTGCCAAGGACCCACACGGGCTCGAGGGTGACATGGCACAGCCCCCGGGGGAGGAGCTGCAGGCAGGCGGGAGGCAGACCGGACGTGGAGATGGGTGGGAGAAGGGAGGCACTCCATCCACCCACATGCCCCTCAGAGCATCTGCTGCATCCCAGGCACTATACCAGTCCCCTACGTGTTATGTTTACTACTTTTAAAACATTTTGCTGGAGTAATCTCTGCTCACTGTAAAAACAAAACAAAACAAAGAAAGAAAGAAAACTATCCTGAGGAGAAAATCCTCCCTAAATCCCACCACTCAGGAGTAGGCACAGCGGCATGTGGGGACACATCCTGACCCCTCCTCCTTCCCACTCCTGTACAAGGTACACCTAAACCCCGTCCCGGATGTTTGTTCACCCTCCACGAGCCTCCCTGGAAGTTGAGTGGAATATCTCCACTTGGCAGACAAGGAAATGAAGACCACAGAGGCTGGGTAACTCGTCCAAGGTCACTGAGGAGAAACCATCAGAACTTGGATTCGCCCCCGGATCTGGTGAACTCCAGATCTAAGGACTCTGGGCGGCGGGGAAGGATGGCCAGGACAGGACCGAGGGTGCCTAATCACACCCCTGCAAATAAAAGGCGCGGGCTGGGGCGCACAGGCTCCCACAGGCCTTCAGCGCAGGGTCGACCCAGCAGCTCGGGGCCTGGGGTCCGGCCTCTGTCGGCGCGGTGCTGGCAAAGTGCCACTTCCTCCACAGGAGGTGGGGACCTCACGGCCACGGGGTGAGGAAACCACAGCATTGGTTCCTCACCCCCACCAACCCCTCGGTGTTGCTCCCAACGCCAAATAACTGCCCAGGTCGAGGTGCAAAAAGTGCCACCCCTTATTGAAGGGGAACAGGTCTGGGAGTGGCTACACTCACCTCTAGGCAAACCCTTAGCTCCACTGACCCCAGGTAAGGGGGTCCTACAGAGAAGCTTCAGGAAGCCAGACGTGGAGCTTCCTGGTATGGAATAGATCCTACCTACTCAACCCACCCCTGAAGGTAGGAAATGAGGTGCGGGGGTCATAAGGGAAAGAGCCTGGGCTCAGCCACCACAGTTCAGCTCCTCCAAGCTGGGGGGCCTCCCAAGGTAGCTCCCAGAGGCCCAGCGAGCTCGTCTGTAAAGGGCGATGCCCCGGTCCGCTGGCAGGAGTGGGAGCGACGCCAGGCACCCGGCGTGGAGTAGGCGCTGTCCTAGGACCGGGGACACAACGGTGGAGAAAGACAAGATCCTTTCTTTCACCAAGCTGGCATCTTTGCAGGGGGGTGTGTGATGACTCACGAGGACACAGATCAGTCAGCGGGATGGTTTCAGAGAGACAGCAGGGCCAGCAAGGAAATGAAAGAGGGGGCCAGGGTGTGGATGGTCTTGGCGAACATTCCCGCGTCTGGGTCCGCGGGCTTGCTGGTCCTTTGCCTGGGATGCTTTTCCTCCAGGTCCCCACCTGCACTCTCTCACCCACCTCTACTCAAATGTCCCTTCTCGGACCTTCTCTTTCGGAACTACTTCCCAGCTTTGCTTCGCTCCTTAGCACTTGGTCATGTTACCCGTGCAACCCTTCCCAAGGAAGAGCCTTCTCAGTCTTACTCGGGACTGCGGCCGTCTTTCTCACTGAGGCACCCCTGCAGAATGAATGAACACGGGCAGAAATGTCTCCACCCAGACCTGAATGATAGGAAGTGGTCAGGCGCTAAGATTCAGGGGCAGGGCGTGGCAGGGGAAACGGAACAAGCTTGCGTCTTCCAGCAGGACGAAGACAAGCACAGGGGCCCAGTGCAGGCAACAGGAGAGACGGAATGGGCCAGAAAGGGAGGCCTGTCGGGCCACAGCAGACAGCTTCAGCCCGGGTCCACTGGGAGCAGCCCCCTCATACCCCCCAACAGTCCTGGGCAGGGCCTGCCTTAGTCTGCCCTCCCCACCCCCACCCCATGTCCCCTGTCTGCTTGGCCAGGTGTTGGCCGGCCCGTCTGCTTAGTCCCCACCCCAGGCCCCTTCTACTCCGGTCTCTGCACTTTTATCTGAAATAACCTTCTTGCCCTTCATGCAATACCATCAAAAATCGTCTTCTAGAAAGCAATCTCTTTCTGAACCTAGCCTGACCACTCTCCCCCTCTTCCCTCAGGGCTTGACCACACCTTATACTGAAACCACTGCAGACAACAGCACCCATCTAGCTCCTGGAATGTTCTCCCCCGCCTTGTTGTGCAGGTCACCAGGCTATCAGGGAAAATCAGAAGCAACCCAAGTGGCCAACAACAGGCAGCAGGGGAAGGGAGCTCAGTGTTGTGATCGAAGGCGTACAGTCATTAGAAAGGCAGAAGACGATGGATCCTGAAGTCAGTGACGCTCTATTAAAAATATTTACATAAGTAGACACCACACTGGCAGGGTTATGGGATTAGTAGAGATTTTTTTTCTTCTTTTGGTTTATCTGCCTCCCAGGCGGGTAGATAAGAGGATCGCATGGGAGAGGGGGTGAAGGCATAGGCAGCAGCCAGGTATGACAGTGGCCCCATGCTCAGGGGAGGCAGTCCTGGCCGTGGCATCCCTTCTCCTCTCCTGGGGACTGGGTTCCTCTCCAGCCATGTTAACCTGAACAGGAGAAAAGCCTGCCCCCTGGACACCAAAAGGGCGCAGAGGGAGGAAAGACACAGGTGGGGAGACCGGCTGCATGACCTCGGGCATCAGGGTCCCAGGACCTGGGCGTAAAGGACACTACTACTTTACAGGCCATGCCTGGGGGGATGCCAAGGAGAGTCTGAGGCAAAGTCACTGGAGAGGTCTAAGAAGCTCTGGGGGGTTCTGGCTTCCTGCACTGGGCAGGCCACCTGGCCAGAGCAAGTCACCTGGCCAGAGCATGACCCCCAAGAGGGGGCTTCCTTGGAAGAAACAGCTTCATCCCCTGAACTCCTAAAGATGGCCCGACGTCAGTCTCAAGCTCCTGCCCACCACACCCTCCATCCTTGACAGTACCAAACTCCGAGCAGCCCTCCCTCCTCTGCTCTCTCTTCCCTTGGGTGTGGGCACATGAGACTTGCTGACCAACGGCTGATCTGTGTGGATGTGTGTGGGCAGGGGCGGAGGTAGGAGCTGATTCTTACTGATCTTCCACACAGGTCTGTGCCTTGAGTGTGAAACTAGCCCGTGCGTTCCCTGGAGGCATCTGACCACCCCCACCCCTTGCTGCACCCATCACCCAACACTGCCACCAGCCACCACCCAACACTCTCATGCCACGGGCTAAGACTGGTCTCCTCACACCCTGATGCCCACCCTGGAAAAGAACAGGAGAGCTGCCTGGTTGACAAATTCATGCCCTGGCTTCCCTTCCCATCCCTCTGTGCAGATCCCACCTCGAGAGATGTGCGTAGGCCCTGCCTCCCTGCACCTTAGGACCTCAGTAAAGAGACCAGTAGAGGTGGACACCTGACTTGGCTCTCTTTCTTCTCTGAGAAGCAGATCTGATGGTGCTGTGGGGAGGACAAAGGAGGGTCCCAGCCCGGGCTGCTCATCCCACACAGATACTGTTTGTCCCTGACACAGAGGCTCGGCCATGCTGAGCCCGTCTGTCCTGGAGGTGTGTGATGGGCCAGCCACCGAGAATGCTGCTCAATAACCCAGTCAGCCCTGTTGATCTGCCCAGAGAGGCTATGCTTAGTGGCAGGGCTCTAGGCATCTTGGGCCCCACCACACAGCACCTGGCTGGAGTCCCGATCTCCAGGAGCATAAACAGTGTGAACCAGAGTCCCAAGCTGTCCTCTCCTCTCCCGTTTGTGCTCCCCACAGCCCCCTGCTGCTGCAGAGGCTGCCCTCCCTTCCCAACATCCTGTGTGAGGCCTGTGTGTGGCTGTGTCCTTCCGTCTGAGGGGTTTGAGTTCACCCCTGAACCTCCAGAGGAGGGGAGCAGTGGGGCTGGGCTCTCATGGGTAGGGGCAGCCGTGGACCCCTCTGGTATCTGTCTGTGCCAACTCATGATGCTTGAGGTTGCTTTGCAAGCGCCTGTGTGATCCCGGTGAACCCAATCTCCCAGAGGCAGGGGACAGGGCCCTGGCCAGCTGCTTAGCAACCAAACTGTGGCTAAGAGGGCGTGGAGTGGGTGGGAGGTGGGACCACAAGAAACACCCAGAGAGGGGGCAGGAACCAGAGGGTTGTCCCTGCTGTCGTTAGGTAATAAAAAGGATTGAGACCAAACTGTGACCAGATGCCACCTGAAGCACTTTCCCCACAGCATCTCATGTAGTTTTATTACTTATGAAATAACCAATTCAGAGAGCTACCAAACCCAAGCTGTTCAGAGTCTGAGCCCCAATCTGAACTCCAAGCTGATTGCAGAGCCCTCTGTCTGCCCAGTGCAGGCCTCTCCCCCAGGGCAAAGGGGCTGGCCAGCAGCGGCCTGGATGGGACAACCTGGGTCAGCAGCCAGAGGCTGACTTTACCCTCCCCGGCTGGGCCCAGACCAGAGGCCCCCATCCTAAGGAGCCACAAGCCAGCCCCACAACCCTGGGAGGACCCTACTGCAGGGTTTCCTCCCAAGGCCCCAGAGGATGGAGGGGAGGGGCAGGGAAGGGAGGAGACATGCATGCATTCCCTGAACACATCTCCATTCTGGGGGCCTCAGTCCCCTTTCTGCAGCCCAACTTCAGACTCTCTAGGCAAGTGACACACTGGATATGGCCAAGTCCAAAGAGCAAAGCCATCCTGGGGAGGAGGTTGGACAACTTGCCTGGGGTGGGAATGGTGGGTGGCCTGGCCTATCCTATCAGGCCCATTCCACAGCCTCTTACTTGGCTCAACACCTGAAAACCTGACCCAAGGAACTTCCAAAAGATGTCAGTTTGGGGGGGGGGGGGGCAGGGGAAAGGGGGAGTACCTGTCCTGTCCATGGTTGTACCCACAGCAGTTAATACCCTGACACATGAGACACACTCAAGTCCGTTGAGGAACCCCGTCACTTCCTGCATGTCTGTACTCAGATGCAGCCTTCTCCTTGAGGCCACCCTTCTCAAGCTGCAAACTCCTCCCCACCCCAGGGTCCCCAGCCCCTACTTTGTTTTTATTCTGTGCACCTCGAATCACCTTTTAACACTTTGATTTTATTACTTCCGCTTCTTTCCTGTTACTCACGCTCCCCACTCTTTAGAATGTGAGTCCTGGGGTGACAGAGCTCTGCTTCGTGTAAGGATTTTGCCTAAACCTCACTGGGCATATGGAGGCACCAGTAGATACTTATCGCACGAATGAGTGAACAGCAAGGACTGAATAGAGATCAAGGAGGTAAAGGTCTTCTCTAGTTGGGAACCACTGACCCCGAGGAGCCCCGGGTTGGGGCCACTCAGGGAACTTCCTCACCCCCCATCCTCAAGTCTCCGGCCAAGGCCAGGTCATGGAGACATCATGCCTGGCATCCTGCTGGGGATACCTTTGTGGGCCCTGCCTCAGACCAAGGCTCCTGGACACCCTGCTCCTCAGCAAGAAGGATCCAAGAATAATATTATTGACTAGAGTCAAATAAATAGTCCTGTGCCCAGGTGTCCCTCTCAACAAACCCTGGGAACACTGAGTCAGGTGTCTTGAGAGAAGACTCTAGTCCTGCTGAATTCCTTAGGGGTAGAGTCAGGTACCTAGCAGCTTCCCTGTCCCCACGCCCTGAGGAGCCTCTCCTAGCTCAAGAATTCACTGTGGTTCCTGGGAAGGGGAAGGAGCAGGGTGACTCTTTAAAGTACCAGTTTCCTCTGAGAGGCAGGGCGAGGAGGGAAGGTCACCTCAAAAGGAGCTGGGCAAGGCCCCGTGGTGCCACGGCACTGGGAGGGGAGGGTGTCCCGGGGAACCGGGAGCCAAGGCTGAAGAAGAGCCAGCAGTACCCAGGGCCCCACTGGGGGACGCCCCTCTCCTGCCCCATACCCAGCTTCTCCCTGAAAACTGCTCCTAGGTAGGGGAAAACAGCTGCCAAACAGACCTGGCATGCCTCAACCCAGGAGGAGCCCTGAGAGTGATAGCGCCTGAGTGAGATAAGAAGCCTTCTCTGAGCTGAGTACTCAGGATAAGGGAGTCCAGGCGGCCAGCGCTGCTCAAAGCAGCCAGCCCAGCAGTGGGGGCAATGGGCCCCTTGGGCCTCCACTCAGGTGTCTTGATAGCTGCCCCTGACGCTTCCAGAAAGTTGAGGAATCCTTCAGGAAACCCCACAGTGCTCCTGGAGACTCTTGCCCGGGATGTTCAATGTCTCCAGTGGATAGACAAGGGGTCACAGACTGATGGTAGAGGCTCCGGAATTTCCAGCTCCTTGTACCACTTCCCTGGGGTGGGGGGGTGGGGAGGGGACACAGGTGCCTGGGGCCAGGAAGTCCTGGCAGGGGAGGACACCTCTTCCCTAAATAAGGTTGAAAGAAAGCACTATGGAGTTCCCAGAAAAGCTCCTTAATGGTAGCAGAGCAGCACAAGAATGTGATCCCCTCCACCCCCAACAGGGTACAGAATGTATACAGCCAAGCCCTCTGCTGAGCAAAAAGCTGAGCGGATTAGATTGTACATCCCCTTCTTCCCAGAAAAGGCCCCCAGCTGGGGTCTGGCCATCAGGACCCACTCCTGGCTCCGCCAAGAACAAGGCAAGTACCAAGGGCCAAGGGAACAAAAGTGAGGCTGCAAGAGGCCACTGTCCTCTACCTCTGCCTCCCTAGTTTCAAGGAACAATATTCACATTTTAAAAGGTCTGACCTCCAGAGGCTTTCAAAAATCAGGACCTCTAGGCTAACTTCTGGACAAAGAAGCCAAATTCCCTCATGACCCAGCAAGCATGTCCAAAAGACTCAGGTGTCTGCCCACGGGCCCACAAATGACACTTTTTATGCTTTATGGAGCACGTTAGGCAGCTCACCCACCCCAATGCCTGCTCTATGCCAGGCCACGCGTGTTCATGACATTTTTTCATTCTCCTATCAACAAGGCTCGCTGAGGCTTCGGATGATTAGGTGACTGAGCCAAGGTTATGCAGCAAGAAATCAGCAAGGCATGATTGAAAACTACACCTGATATCTGGAAAGACACTAAAAAACTGAAGAACACCATGTTTGAGGAAAAAGTCTGAGGGGCAAGAGGGAGTCCTGCCTCTATACTTTCTAAAACATTTCACTTTCCCCACTATGGGCGCTTATC
Source organism: Vulpes vulpes (assembly GCF_048418805.1). Classification (NCBI taxonomy): domain Eukaryota; kingdom Metazoa; phylum Chordata; class Mammalia; order Carnivora; family Canidae; genus Vulpes; species Vulpes vulpes. The sequence continues at coordinate 5,687,557 of NC_132781.1, forward strand.
ACTTTTAATTTTTTTTTACATTTTTATTTATTTATGATAGAGAGAGAGAGAGGCAGAGACACAGGCAGAGGGAGAAGCAGGCTCCATGCACCGGAAGCCCGACGTGGGACTCCAGGATCGCGCCCTGGGCCAAAGGCAGGCGCCAAACCGCTGCGCCACCCAGGGATCCCACCTTTTTAATTTTTTAAACCAACAAGTCAGTTGGAATTATGGGCCTTTTTCTTCTGTTTTTTTTAAGATTTTATTTATTTATTCATGAGAGACACAGAGAGAGAAGCAGAGACATAGAGGGAGAAGCAGGCTCCTCACAGGGAACCCGATGTGGACACTCAATCCCCAGACCCAGGATCAGGCCCTGAGCCAAAGGCAGAGAGATGTCCAACCGCTGAGCTACCTAGGTGTCCCCCCTCTTCTTCTTTTAACGAAACTATTTTAAAAGTTGCTAAGTGCTAAATTCTTAAGTAATTAAAATTATATTATTCAGCCACCAAAGAAGCACTCCATTGACTTAAGGAACAGTAGGGAGAGCAGACTGGCCTCAGACCCTGGAAACACTGTCCAGTGGGCCCCACAGAGATTGACCTCTAACTTTGGAGAAGAGGAGTAGTAGTGGTCAGAGCCCCCAGAGCTAGGTTTGCCTCTTGACTGCCACCAGTGAACACTGTGGGCAGACCACTTAAGAAAACCAAATCTGGGGATACCTGGGTGGATCATGGGATGCCTGGATGGCTCAGTGGTTGAGCATCTGCCTTTGGCTCAGGTCGTGATCCCGGGGTCCTGGCATCGAGTCCCACATCGGGCTCCTCGTGAGGCACCTGCTTCTCTGCCTTTCTCTGTGTGTCTCTCATGAATAAATAAATAACATTTAAAAAAAAGAAGAAGAAAACCAAATCTGGGGTGTCTGAGTGACTCAGTCGGTTGAGCGTCAGACACTTGATTTTGGCTCAGGTCATGATCTCAGGGTCCTAGGATGGAGCTCAGGGTCAGGCTCTGCACCCGGCAGTGAGTCTGCTTGAGGATTTCTCTTCCTCTGCCCCTCCCACTCCTGCTCATGCCCTCTCTCTCTCTCTCTCTCTCTCTCTCAAATCCATAAATAACCTCACCATAAAAGAAAATAAAAGAAAACCAAATCTGAGTGCTCGGTGCATAAGATAAGTAGGACCATCTCTCCCGGGACCCTTCCCATGCTTCAGACACAGACTGTCTTCCTCAAAAGCCCTTCTGACCCTGGCTTTCCCCGGGCTAGGCCACAGCTATTCCCACCGCTGCTCTGTTCTTCCCACCTGGGGCTTTTGTCTCCCTAACAGTATCATCCCTCCCAGCTCAGCTCCCAGCTGGCAATCCCCTCTGCAGCCTGACAGAGGACTTTGAGTTGTAAACTCCGCAGAGGATCCCCAGAGCCCACATTAAGACGCCCCGCATCTGGCACATGGATCCCCAGGGGAAGGGGCACGGAGTCTAAGCCCTGCCCCCTCACCCAGAGTTCACCTTGTCTCAGGTGAGAGCCCGAGGCCGCCACACCGCGGTTCTCCTGGTTACAGTCAGGTCCCCCCACAGCTAAAGCTCAGCGCACCTACAAACTGCCCGGCGAGGGCAAAGCAGGGGCAAGCGTTGCACACTTAGTTCAGCAAGACGGTATTTTCCCCTTCTCACCGAGTCCCATCGTATCACAGCGCAACCCCACCCCCGTCGTCGTGGAAAACATACCGGATCTCCTGCCTTCCCTTAAAGGTGTCCAAGGCCGCCACAGGCGGAGAAAGGCCCAGAGACCGAAGTCCCTCCCGCGGGCTTCCTGCGTCCGGGGATTAGGAGGCACAAAGGGCCGGCAGGGAGCGGGCCCAGATGGCAGGGGCAGGGTCTAAGCCGGCGAGGTAACGCGCTGCGGCCGCCGCTCGCGGAGGGCCGGCTACCTGGGCCAGGCGCCCTGCACGTGGGCCCAAGGTCCCGGGATCCCACCCCCGCCCGCGGTGACCTCCTGCCCTCGGCCAGGCCGGGCACTTGTTTCCCCGTTTCCCCGAACCAACAGTACTAGGCAAACCTGGAGCTCGAATTCCGTAAACGCGGACGGATCAGGCAGGGAAGGTTCCCAGCCGCACTTCCTACAGGTGTCTTTCGCCGGGACGAACGGAGCCCCGGGATCCAGGGCGACGCGCGCGCCGACCCGGGCACAGCCCGCCCCGCCCCGTCCGGGCAAAGCTGGGGTCCCGGCGCTCTCCCGCCTTCCCGCCCCGAGCGGAGGGCGCTCCGAGGGGGCGGACCGGCTCGGTGTTTCCGGGCCCGCGCCTCACCTGGAGCCCCAGGCCGGCCCCCGCCCGAGGCCTCGGCGTTCCACGGCCCCGCCGCTGGCTCCGCTCACTCCGCAGCCGGGCCACGGGCTGCTGGGCGGCAGCCTCCTTCCTGCTCACCTCCGGCGCGGCGAGCAGGGGGCGGAGCCGCCGCTATTTACATAAAGGGCGAGCCCCGAGCGCCGGGCCCCAGCGGCCCCGCCCCCGGGCCGGGCCCCGCCTCCCGCAGCTCGGAGCCGACGGGGCGGGCGCGCAGCGAGGGCGCCCTCGGGGGGCGGGCGGCGGCCGCTCTCGGGCCAATCCGCGGTCCCGGGGAGCGCGGGGGCGGGGCCGCGGCCGCCGGAATATGCACGAGGCGCTGAGGGCCCGCCCCTGTCTCACCTGAGCACACCTGGACTCAGGACGGCGCGCCGCGCCCAGTGTCCTGCCGCGCCCGGGAGGAAATAGTCCCTGGGACGCGCGGCAGCCTGGCCCGCCTCCCAGGCCGGACCGCGGAGGGGAGCCGTCCCTCCCCCCGCCGGCCCCGAGCGGCCGAGGGAGGGACGTAGCCGGGCTTGCTCTTCCCGAAGACGCACCACCCAATCAGAGCGGGTGACCGGCGGCCACGGGGCCCGGTTTCGGGACCCCACGGCGAGGTGGCTTGGGGACGGGGGCGTTGCCGCCAGGCGCCTCCCCTCGGGGCGGGCCCCGAGCCCGGACCTCAGTCCGCCGAGTTGCTGCGGAGTCAAGAAGGCGCCCGAGGCCCCAAAGGACAACAGTGACCAGTTTTTAGCACAACTGCGGAGCGAGGTGGAGCGACGAGAGGCGGGAGCGGAAGAGGCGCGGAGGCCAGGGGTGCGAATGGCGCGCTCCGAAGCCGCTAGCGTTCAAGCCACGCCGACACGGCGCCTCTCCGCCGCCCTTCTACCCCGAAGCGGGGGAGTTCAGGGAAGGCCCGATGGAGCGCCAGCCTCCTCCCCGTGGACGACCATTGAGAAAGCCAAGCTGATTAGGTCTGTGATTTCCTGTCCCCTGGGCGCAGGGCCTGAGGAAAGTGCGGGGTCGCGTTCTTGCCCTCGCGGGGACCTGGCTCCCGCACCAGAGAAAGTAGGGTCTGCGGGTTGGCAAAGGAGGGGTGAGGGCCTGGAGCCTGCTCCACGGACATCGGGACTTGAGGGGTGGTGGCCTGAGGCTCGGGTCGGGGAATTTTTCACCATCTCCAGTCACAGCATTAGAGCGATCTATTTTTTAATGGCTTTGGCTTTATCGCACGAAGCAGGCACCCTCTTGATTAAAGGCACAGAGTCCTCTCTTCTGCCCCACCCCGCTGGGTCTCTGAAATCTAGTCCTGAGTTCCAAAGTTATCACTGCAAGACAGCAATCTCTGGCCTGGGACTATGGAAGCCAGGTGGGGGGAGGGGAGGGGCATGGCTTCGTTCTCCTGCAAGCATCAGACACTCAGGGCCAAGGCCCAGACTAGCCCCTGAAGCTACAGGTGAGTCTGGGTATAGGAGGCAGCTGAGATGGTCCCTGAGAATAGACAGTCCAGGTCCCCCAGAGCAGGTCCCTTGCCCTGCCAGAGCGGTTTCATTAGTGTTCCAGATCTCTGGGCAGCTTGAAGTCCCTGAAGCTGTAGAAGGAGATGTCTCCATGATCCACCAGGGCAAAGATCAGAGGAACATCCCCACTCTGGTAGGACAGCCGCTTGAGGGTACAGAGGTCTGGAACTGGCTCATCAAATCTGCAGGGATAAAGTTAGACCGAGATGTAGGCACAGGCCGCCCATAAGCCTGAGACCCCAGCCCTCTCAGGCTACCAGGGAGGGGGGAATTAGACAAGAGTTGGGGGTGCAAGAACCCAAATGGCCTCTGGATTCTCCTGTCTGCAAACTGCATGGTTCTAGTAAGTTCTCCAAGAGTGACCAGAGCCTTGGTTGAGTACCAGGGCTAGGAAGAGTGAGGTTCTTACCACTCATAGCCTGTGAATCCCTCTGATTCCCAACCCTTCTGCTGGGTGAGCCCTGCAGTAAATTGGCACAGGAGAGAGACGCCAGAAATGAGGGCTTAGGACTTGGTATGCTCTGGTTCCTATAGTACTGACTGGCTGCGTGGCCTGCATCAATGACAGCTCTCTGGACCTCTGGTTCCTCTCAGATTGGCAAACTGGCTAGGGGTGGGGAGGAGAGGTCCACTTGGTTTACAAGATAACTGGCAGCAGCCTGGGGGTAGGGTCACTGGTCTCGTACCCACTAATGCACATCCGGGCGTAGGGTTTGCCGGGGTTATTCTTTCGGAATGTGGCCACGGCATCGGCCTGATAAATGTCAAAGCTGATCTCCAAGCCCCCAGACTTCTCCAGCAGCCTGTAGACAGAGGAAGAAACTTTAAGAAACAGGGATCTTTCTCCTCCTCTCCCTTTTCTTTCATGCCCTGCTCTTTCCCTCCCACAGTTCCAGGAAGCAGCCTCATCCACAGGGATGGAGGTCCTGCTGTGAGGTGCCACTAGGGCAGGGGGAGCTTTGGCTGCCTACCTCAGAATCCTCAGGCTTAGTCCACCTCTTGCCTCTCATCCCTCCCTCTCCCCTAGACACATGAGTATCAGCCAGGCTGAGGGCCCTGGAATGATCCCCCAGCTCATACCCAACTTCAGGAGTCAAGTCCCAGCTGCCAACTGCTGGCAGCCAAGGTACTATGGAGACAGGCACTACCTGGAAACTCACCGGGCACCTCCATCAGCAAGGTGTGTGGTCTGCAGCACAGAGATATGCTGAAGGGCTATGGCTGCAAGGACAGTGAAAATAAGGTGTTGGGGAGGGAAGTCAACCATCTGCAGACTCCTCTGATGTTTCTGAACCTGCCATCTAGTTTAGGGTTGCCAGACTTAGCAGATTAAAAAAAAAGTTATAGGTATGTCCCATGCAATATTTGGAATATACTTATAGTGACATCTCCCTTGTTCTCATAAGGATTATAAAGAATCCTGAATCTGTTAATACCAATCTTGCCCTATTAGTTCCATTCTTAAACACACAGGGCATACAGTAAGCCTTCCTTTGATTTGGCCAGGATGACCTCTTGCTCCCCTCTCACAGAGCTGCGAGAACAGGGGACCACAACTAGTCGGTGGCAGAGCTATCCACATGTATCTTGTTTATTATTTTAAGGATGTAGTTGTAGTTTCGTTCCCCCTCGCCTCTCCCTGGACACTGACTTGCCATTTCCACGCCTTCCCACATGGGTCCTTTTGCTGCTTTCCAGGAGAACAGACTGTCCTTATGGGTTCCACTCCCCTGGATAGCTCTCTCTGCCCCATCTTTCTTAAGCCTCAATTGATTATGGCCAATCCATGCCCCTTTCAAAGTCTTGTGATTCCTCAGCTGCCAGGAGCCTATGGGGCTTTACCTGGGGAGTCTGCCTGGCCAGGACTCAGCAAGGGTCTGACAGGTTGTTCCCACAGGTGCGGGGGGCGGCTCTGGCTCTTCTGCAGACACCTCCTCTGCAGCAGCTGCTTGTACTCCTGCCAGTTGGAGCAGCACTGCACCTCGGGATCTGAATTTACATCCTCCCGGAAGCGCTGGGCCTCTGCTTGTTGCTCCCGTTCCCGCCTCGAGAGCTTCTCCTTCCTTTGGTTCAGCTTCTGGCACCAGGATTCAGCATCTGTCTCCCGCCCAGCGACATTGGCTGGGAGCAGCTCTGGGGCTGGGGCAAGCAGAAGGGTGTGGCGGCTATCTGAAGCCATGTTGGGGAAGGAGATCTGTTCAAAGTTCCAGCGTGGCTTACAAAACCCCTTGACCCTGTTCTCTACTTTGCCACTCTCCGGGCTGCACCCCACCCCCTCGTTAGCCAGGCCAGGCCAGGGCTCCAGGGCTCCCAGAAGCTGAGATGGGCCCATTGGGCCCTTTACAGGGCTTGACTCCTGAGGTTTCTCCTCTGGGCATCGGCTGTTCTGGTTGCAGGGAGGTGGGCTGGAGGCTGTCAGGCTCTCAGGTGTCTCATCCACCCCCTGTGGGGGATTCTCCAGGGCCTTGGCCTTCTTATTAATAGACCTGAGGGACGTGAGGAGGAAATGCAGCACGTCTGCTCTTGATTGCTGAGGTGCACATGTCCCACACATATTATACTGCCTCCAGGATCCTACAAGGGAGCTGCCCAAGCCCAGCTCTTAAGCCAATGAATTCTCCAAGGTCCCCAAACCAGCACTCCCTCAACAGCTCTGCTCCCCAGAACTCCCAGGGGAGGGGGTGGCCATGTGGGGAGCATTACCGAAAGCTGGAGCTCCTTCTCTTCCTTTTGCCATTCTGATCCTCTAGGCACTGGGCACTGCCATCCAAGTTCAGCTGTCTCTCATAAGGGGACAGGATGGAGCTGTGGAGTGAGAATTGGGTGGGCAACAGACCATCTCCTCAGCCTGGAGTTCCCAGGGGGAATTTGTGAGGGACTGGCCCAGAGGATAAGTTAGGGGGCCAGAGTCAAAGCCAAACCCAAGGGCTAAGTCCCTGGGCAGACCTGCAAGCAGGGTAAATGGGGGCAACCACAGGGACCTGCCTGCTCATATGTCTCTGCCCAGGCCTCTGGGATTCACCAGTGGTCCCTTTGAACAGAGATTTACTGGAACCGGGGCTCCCACACAGCCAGCAGTAAATGATTAATCATGGGTGAGAAAAATCAAGAGAAACGGACACTTGGAAAATAAGAAAAATAAAAATACTCACTATAACACTTTTGGTTCTTATAAACACATCCTGTCTCCGTATTTTTTTTTTTTTCTATCAAAAATGGCATTGTACTGGGGCACCTGGGTGGCTCATTCGGTTAAGCATCTGCCTTCAGCTCAGGTCATGATCCCAGGGTCCTGGGATCAAACCCCACATAAGGCTCCCTGCTCAGCAGGGAGTCTGCTTCTCCTTCTCCCTCTATACCCCCTTCCAAATTCCTGTACTCCCCCCCACAAATAAATAAAATCTAAAAAAAGAAAAGACATTGTCCTAATATACTACAGTTTAATCTTTTCTTACTCTAATATATTATGGACATAGCCCCTTCTCACTATAGCATTCTTCCCTACTATGATTTTTTTATGATGCTAAGGCTGCACTGTCCAAATGGTATCCACTAAACAGAAGGGGTTATATTTAAACCCATTAAGATTAAACAAAAATTCAGTCTCACAGTTGCACAAGCCACATATATTGGGCAGCAGAGGCCTGGAACGTTTTTATCACTGCAGAAAGTTCTACAGGACAGTGCTGCTCTAAGGGATAAACTCTAATTTGTGTGACCATCCCTTCCCCATTGAACTCACAGGATGTTTTCGAGTTTGCCAATTTTGCAAAGTGATGTTTTGTGTAAGCTCCCCACTAAATACAAGTTCTATAGGGGCAGTGGTTTTGCTCTTTGCTATTCCTCAGCAATGAGCACAGTGCCTGGCACCCAGTAAGGGATCAACAAATATTACTGAATGAATGAATGAACATTCTCACAGGTGAACTTACGCACACTTCTGTGACTATTTCCTGAGTATATATCCCACTTTTAGGAACTAAAAGACATACCTGTTCTAGAGCTTTCGTGACATGCTGGGAAACAGTAAAGAGTATACCAGTTTCCACTCTTTAGCTGATGGTCTCTGTGGCTCTTAGCAATGCTGGGCTACTAAGGTGATCATCTTTAGAGGCCCCAGAAGGAAAGAACATCTAACTTAGCAAAAGGAATGTGAGACCCTACTCAACTATTAATTCCTCACTTGGCCCTTCATTCATGCATGCACTTACGAATCTGCTTACACACCTACTAAGGCATCGTTCTGGCACTACAGCTATGTGCCAGTGCACTGTCCTGAGCTGTAAGTGCTCAACTGTTATCTGCGGAGGAAATGGGCTGAAGATGGGGCTCAATTTGATAACCCAGGATGAGCTGAAATGACTGAGACTTGTCCCAATGTGTCTCTCAATAGGGCACTTCCAACAAAGGCCCCCAGCCCATGCCCAGGAAGCTGCAGCTCCAGCGAAGCATTCCAGGTAATGAGAGGCCATTTTCCAATTTGGGGCTAGTCTACCAGGTCCCAGGACTGGAATGGGAGGAAAATGGGATCGGGATTTACCTTGGTTGGAATCGTCGAACCACATAGCCCAGTCTCTTCAGGTGGCTGAAGACCTCAAAGAGAAAAAGTAAAGATCAGAGGTCTACCTTTGAAAATACCAAATAATCCCTCCAAACAGGAGCCCCTCCCCACATACGCCCCCCCAACCCCCCCGCACACCCCAATTCCACGCCCTGGGACTGGCTGGACTATATTCTGTTATAAACACCCTCTCCAAACTAAGGCCTGTTTCTGAATTCCTGTCCCTTGCCCACCTTACTATGGGCACAAATGACACTGAGCAGTTTCTTGATTTAAATGCAGTATCTCAAAAAAGCTGATACATGACAAATCAGGAAAAGAACTAGGTGCTAGATGTTATGATACCAAAGCTGTCGAGAGTGAAGCTCCTGACCACAACACGAACAAGAAAGTGGCAAAAGGTGATAGCACACCCCCTGCCCGTGCTACTCCACCCTACACCTCCAGACACAGGCAGGGTAGGAGTGGTCTTTGGTAAAGAACCTGTCCATCCTTGTGTTCTGATACCCACATCAGAGAGATGTAAGCAGGAATGCCCCCATCCTGTTTGATCTCTCAGCAGCCTTCAACACAGCTGACAACTTCCTTCTCTTGGCTCTGTGATACCACCTCTCCTGGTTTTTGTCCAGTGTTGTCAGACACTCCTTGGTCCCTGTTTCTGGCTCCTTATCTTCTCCCGTACCTCCTCACAACTGAAATGCTCCAGGTCTCAAACACAACCCTCTACTCTGCCCTGTGGTTTTAAACACCATCCATGTGCTCATGATGTCCACATTTTTATCTCTAGCCTTATGCTCCTCCCCGGCTTTGTTTTCTTCCCAGCCCTCAGTTCTGTGAAGTCAACCATTCAGTTGGTGCTCACTTATTCCCAATTGCCACCACTAGGATGCAAGCACCATGACAGCAGAGCCCTTGGCTGTCTTGTCCTGGCACATAGCTCTGCGTCCGGCACCTCACCGGTACTCACTGGTGTCTAGCACCTGATTCAATGGATGGGTGGCTCCTCTCCTGGGAGAGGGTGGCAGATACCTGGTACTGCAGAAAAGTCACAGCGTCCTCAGTCAGCAGTAGCTGGTAGGCCTCCTGAATAGACAGTGGCAGGTCTTGGTGGAAAAGTTGGATGGAGCCCTGGAAGTGAGGCCAACCACTCAGCTTGTGTTCCCTCCTGCAATGGCTCAACTAAAGGAGCAACTTCCAGGCTGGTGATATAGGGGCGCCCCCCCCCCATCTCCAGCGTCACAACAAGAATGTGGCCAACCACAAAAGGAGGGCACCACCCCCTCATTTGAAGGGAATCCCAGCTCTCTGCGCGGTATTCTTGTCTCCGGTTGTAGAATTCGGGTTACAAGCTTCTTGAATTTTTCTCCAACTAAAACACGTCCTTTCAGGTCCTTGCTCCCAACCCTTCCTCACGCTCCAGGGGCCCCACTCACACACTCCAGCAGGTACAAGGCCTCTTCGGGGTGAAGCCGCTGGCGGCCCTGTTCCGAGAAGCCCATGGTCTGCCAGAATTTACCCTGTGCAGGACCCACAGCAAATGTCACCGAGGAGCCTGCAAGGCGGAGAGGGCGGGCCCCCCTCCCTGCGCCCCGCCGCTTACCGCTGGAGACTTCAATTCCACGAAGCCGTCTTCCGGCCTCCACTCGGCAGCCACCAAACTGCCCCTGGCCAAGAGCGGGGAGAGGGTCGGTCTGGGTGTCCCCCCGCCCAGGGGCCGCGGTCCGGCCGCCCCCGCCCCCGCCCGCCCCGGCCCGGCCCGCTCACAGGCGCTCCACGCGCTCCTCCGCCAGCAGCTGCCAGAGCTCCTCGCGGCACACGCGCAGCCGCTCGGCCTGGGAGGCCGAACCGTCGGGGAGGAAGTCCTTGGGCCCATGCGAGCGCTGAGGCAGCTTCTGGGACCGCGAGCGGGCGGCGAGAAGCTCCCGGGCGCTGCGGAAGGAAGGGACGCGGGGTCAGCGCGGCGCCCTGGGGCGCGTCCGGGGTCCCCGCGCCCTCCCCCCGCGCCCTCTCCGCGGGCCCCGCGCCTCCGCGGGCCGGACCGCACCTGAGCACGCGCCCGGCGGGAACCTCCACCGCGCCGGGCTCGAGCTCGGGCTCCATCGGGCCGCCGTCTGCGGCTGCGCGCGCACCGCCCCCGGCCCGCCCACCGCCGGAACTCCGCGCGGCCCTAGCGCCCGCGGATCCTCCCGCCGCGCCACGGGCCCCCGGCTCCACCGGGGAGCTTTCCACGACTCCCCGGCCGTCCTAAGCGCCTGCCAACAAGTTTGCGCCGCGATTCCGGGGGCAGAGAGACTGCAGGTGTCTGGATTCGTAGGAGCTCGCCTCTCCTCCCAAGCCCTCCTCCGGAATCCTCTCTAGTAAAAATCGAGGAGCCCGGCGTCTCAGAGCGTAGTGTGGACACTCAAATGCGTGACCGTCCCCTCCGCAGCCCTGGGCCGCTTAGTCCTCACCACTCAGGCCGGACAAGGAGGAAAGAGGGAGGGTTTAGAGGAGGGAGAGTCATGGGTTCCCGCATTCCAGCTTCGCAGACTGGCCCCCGGGGAGTGTCAGATGCGGTCTGGGTGGATTCAGACGTCCTGTGGGGCTTCCGCTGGGTCCCTTCCTAGGGGCTCGGAAGCCAGGTTCCGCGGGCCGGGGGCGGGAGGAGCTGTCCGGCCCACGATGGTGCTGAAGCGCCACTCCAGCCAGTCACCAGCACCTCCTCGAGGCTGGGGTCCCCGCCGCCGCCACCGTGGGCCGCTCCCACCGGGTCCGCTAGGTGGCACCATTGCTCCAACCAGCGGCTGGTGTCCGCGCCTGTGGCCGCGAGCGGAGGTCAATGTGGGCGTCCCAGGAGGGGCGAAGAGGAAAGGGGGCTTCCCGAGTGGGGTCCCCAGGTCTCGGCTTCCAGACCCCTTCACATCACGTCTTCTCTCCCACTCCGTCATCAACAGGGCATCCCGCCCTTGGGTCTGAACTCCAGGGCCTCACGTCCCGGCCGCTCCGCCACTGGGATGCTGGGCGCGCACTCCCGTCCCTACCGCGCCGTTTCACCTGGGCGCATGCGCTGACCCGGCCAGCGTGCCCGGTCCGGACGGACGCAGCGGGGGCGGGGTCTGGTACGGGCAGGGGCGGGGCCGCGGGCGCTGACTGACAGCCCGACTGCGAGGCCGGGACGGTCCCTCCGCTCGCGATCCGGCGGGAGGGAGGGGGGAGGGGCGGGATTTCCTGCGGGAGGCGCCGAGCCGGCCTTGGAAAAGGAGGAGAGGGAGGAGAAAGGGGCAAGGGGGGCAGTGGGAGCCACCGTCCGGAGTGCCAGGGACCGGGCAGGGCCAGCCAGACCCCCGGCGGGGCGGCTGGGGAAGGTGAGACCGCGGGGCCTGCGCGGGGGGTCAGCACCTTTGAGGGCGGCCGCAAACTAACTTTTCTTTCGGGATCGGCGGGCGCCCTCGTCTCTCTGCTCCTTCCGTCCTTCTCGCGCCCCCGGTCCGTCCTCCCGCATCAGTCCCGCCCGCGCTGGGCTCTCCCGGTCGCTCCCGCCGCTTTGTTCCCTGGGTCGGCCTGGGTTGGGCTGGGTTGGGGGATTGCGCGGCGCTGGACGGGCATTCCGGGGGGCGGGGGAGCCAGCCCGACCCCAAGCACTGCCGGGGGCGTCCTCCTCCTGTGTTGGCTGCGGGCGAGAGCAGGAGTCCCATCGTGTCGGGCTTGGGACGTTCTGGGAGTAAGGAGACCCCAGCCAGGGCCCCAGGCCTGCATGGGTCTCATGCCACGGGGCTCGGGCAACAAATTCCTGGCCACTGAGAACTGACGTAAGCTTTTCTGCAGCGAAGTCGGGGCTCCAGGCCTCAGGTTCAGGCTTGGGGGGCCACGCAGCCCAGTCTCTCAGCAGTGCCCCCAGCTCCTGTCTCTTCTCTGCCCAGCTGCTTTCCTCTCCCGCGCAAGGGGTGAGGATGGGTCAGCAACAGGTGCTATAAAGCCTCCCTGTCCAGCAGTCAGACACCCGCCAGAAATGGGGAGCTGTAAGCTCCCCACTCCACCCTCTGAATTCGTAAAGAGCCTGGGGCTAGGGCATCCAGCTATTACAGTAAAGCTTAGATTGGGAGGAGTGTGGGGGCAGGTACTTTCCACAGGGAGTGACCGCTGTGTGTCTGCCTGTGCCTGACCCTTCCAGGCCTCACCTCCTGGCCCACCAGTTGTGTGTGGGTGTCAGAGCCCCGGGCTGTGGAGAACAGGCTGCTGGGCCCAGCCTGCCCCAGTGTGTCGTGTTGCCAGCTGCCCCTCCTGCCTCAGGTTGAGGTGCTGCCAGGTGCCCTGGGGCCTCCATGACTCAGCCTCCCTCTCCCAGAAAGTCACCGCCTCCCCCCAAATACTCCTCTCATGCCTGGCAGCTGTCTCCCTGCTTTGAGTGGCTTGGCCCTTCCTTGACTCAGAAGGGCAGCTAGGGTGGTTTGGGGGCTCCCTGGAAGCCCTGTCCTACTCTTCTGAGCCCTGCTTCTGGGACCCTTTCAGGCCTGGCCCAGCCTTCAGCAGAGGCACTGCACCTTTTCCAGACCCCTGAGACTTGTCCACTGCTGCTTCCCGAGGCCCGAGGGAATGCTGACTGCTCTCTGGGTGGGCATTGGTGCTCCTGAGCCACACTGGGAAGATTGGCGTGCCCAGTCCCAGCCCATCCCTGGGCCGTCAGACGCGGCAAGCAGCTATCTGTCCGGGTTGCCACACGGCCTCCACCCCCTCAGAGATCGGTTTTCCTGCTTGTGGTGGCTGCTCGTGAAACATTTTGAGGGAGTACCCGTCAGTGCGTAACAAGAAGCCCCCTGCTGGGACACCAGACACGCTCCCCCAGGAGACACCTGGCCCTCCAAAGGTCCAAGGCATGGCACCCTGACGCCTTGGCTTAGACCTAAAGTTTTCCTGCCTCTGCCCTGGACTCCTGATCCCAGAGCCCAGCCCCGGGACCGGAATGGGTCGTGAACAGGACCTGATCCTCGCCGTCAAGAACGGAGATGTGACTGGTGTGCAGAAACTTGTGGCTAAGGTCAAGGCCGCAAAGACAAGTGAGTGCTTGGTGGGGTGACTGTCTAGCAGAGATCCTGCCCTGAGTGCTCAGGCTGCGGAGAGAGGCTTGTGGGTCTTTGATTTGGGGTCTTGGGGTGGGAGGACTGTCCTGTTCTCTAAGGAGTGACTGTGGGAGAGCCATAGAGGGAGCTGGGTCACCCCTTGCTGTGTATCATTAGGCAAATCATGTAACCTCTGTGGACCTCAGTTTCCTCACCTATAGAGTGAATGGGTTGAAATGCATTCATTCAAGTTTGTTTGAGTGCCTACTGTGTGCCAGTTTGTTCTAGGCACTGGGCCATTATGTGGCAACAGACCAAAATTCTCGGCCTCATTGGAGTTGCCTTTAGCAGGTGGTTTTTCTGATGTCTTCTTTGGAGGCACGAGTTTTCTGGCAGTGGGCTGGGAAAGACTGACTAGCTGGAGTTCCAACCCCATCCCCCGATTCAGAAAGAGCATTTCTGCATTTATGTTGCCTTAATGGGGATGCCTGTAAGATCACTTCAGAAAAGAGGGCTCTACTGCTTAAAGCAAAGCTCATTGCTTTCTCAGCACTTGCTAAAGCCCCTTCCCCTTGACTTTGCTGCCTGTGTGCCCTGGGAGGGCTGTGGCCAAAGCTAACTTTCTAGAGGTCTCTCCAAAGCCTGGGTCTCTAGTCTTGACAGACTTGTGGGGGCTCTATGCATGGGTGGCCATACCTGAACCCCATCTCTTGGGTACCTCTGTGGTGAGACTCCTCCCCCCACCAAGGAGAGTGGATCTCTGGGCTTCAGGGCAAGCTCTCTCAGCTCTATCCCAGGAGACCCTGGACCTGTCCCCAGAGTTTCTAGACCAGCAGGGGCAGGAGGTAGCTCCTGCCACCAGACTGGGGCTAGGGAGGGAGGATTCCCTCAGAGTGCTGGGGCTCTAGCCCCAAGACATACCTTAGTCCTATGCACAGCCAGCGCCCCCCTCCCCCCGCCCCAGACAACATGAAGGCATCTAATTATCCTCACCCACACCTGGGAGTTTGGGGGTGCCAGAAGGTTGAATTTGAAGGGCCTGGGAGTTGTGCAAGTGGGTGTGCACCCACTTGCACACTAGGGCAGGAGACCCAGGGTAGGGGGAGATGGAACTGGGCCAGGGGGGCTGGGGAGCACAGGTAGTGTGATCTCTGTGCCCTGGGGAAGTGGATACCAGGTGAGCACAGTGGGAGGAAGGTGCCAAGGAGGTCCCGGAGTGCCCTGGAGGCCCAAGAGTGGGGAGCCCCTCCCCCTCCTCCCCCTCACCTCTGTGTTGTTTTTGGCGACCTGCCCAGTAGGGCTTTGGTTGAGCTGCTGTTGGCCTTACGGCCTGGGGCCTCAAAGTTAGGCCCTCAGGAGGGCAAGTGGGTGGGGTCGAGAGGCCAGTGGTGGGAACCTCACAGCCAGGCTCCTAGGCTCTGGGCACAGAGTGACAGAGTCCTGGGACTCCTTGTGAGGCCCTGGCACTGAGCCTCCCCTCCCAATCCTCTGAGAAGCTGGGAAAGCTGGTGCAAGAAGGAGACTCACAAGGCGACATTTGAGGAACCTGTAGGTTATGAAATATTCTAAGCGCTCAATTCCCTGTGAGATGGGTATTTCTATATCTTCTTTACAGATAAGAAAACTGACCCTCAGAGAGGATTAGTGATTTGCCCAAGGTCACACAGCCATTTTGTGGCAGATCAGTCAAGTCCCTGTCCTCTCCCCTCGGCTCCTGCCCCTCAGAATTACCTAGTGATTGTTCTGAGAGTGCAGGCTCCCTGTTCTCCCTCAGAATGAGAAGCATCACAGAGATCTGGAGACTGCAAATCAGAATGTTGTCCAGGTGCCTCTAAAGCAGTCTCAGAAGGGAGGCTGGGAACTCCTGCCCCATATCCCAGAAGGGTGAAGGAAACTGACAGAAAGGGAGGTGTCAGGGCTCCCCCTTTTCCTTCTGGTGGGTGGCTAGAGCCTTCTGGTTGGCCACTGGGAGATGCTGTCTCTTTGGCTTCTATTTGCTGTCTGGTCACTGGGGGGTTGGCATTCCCTGCCCACCCAGGTCCTCTTGATGGAGCAGGTGGCTGGGAGAAGAAGGTGCCCCTGCCCTGCCCTCCCTGGCTCCCCTACTCCCTTTTCTGAGCTGTCTCCTTCTCTGGCGGGAGGAAATGGAGTGGGCTGAGGGTGGCCCAATGAGCTCACATCCTCTGCCTGAGCCTAAATCAGGAGCGACCCTTCCACCTTCAGAGCCAGGCCGGGAAGAAGGTTGCACTGCAGGGGAAGTGCCTGGAGCCACTGCCAGGAACCAGGACCCTCCGCCCTCCAGCCAAGGTCCCTAGCCCAGTCACTCTGAGCCTCCCCCCACAGCCTTTCCGGCCATTGTTCTGGAAAGAACAGAGCCACCCAGCCTGGCCCTGCCCCTGTTCCTGTCTATCCCTCCTGTCACATTGTCCTGCCACTCCCCGGAGGGACTGTATCTCACTACTGGACTGCCCCATCCTGGGCTGTCCAGGCCAGCAGCAGGTGGAGGGACTTTTCTGTGTCTCCTCCCCGCCAACCTCGTCATCTTCAGTGACTGGCTGGCCAAGGTCGTGCGGCCAGTAAGGGGGAGCATTTGAACCACACACTTCCTGCTCCTAAAGCCCCTCTCCTTCGCAGTGCCCTGAGTGGCTCTCTCTGACAAGGACTTTCCAAGGAGACCAGAGGAAGGCTGGGAGGCCTCTGGTTTTTTTCCAGCGGCCTCCACCCCCTCACCCCTCCTGTCACTGCCCAGCTTTGTATTTACCTTTTCTGCATAGCGTATAGTGTGATGTGGCTTAGCCCTAAACGTGGCCGTCCCCTCTCTCCCCATCCCGTGCTCCTCACTACCATGTTGATCCCTCCCTGTTGGAATGAGGCCCTGTCTTGCTGGGGTATTCAGGGGCCCACCAGGGCCCGGAGGGCAGGCCTGGACCAGCATGCTTGGCACCCTGCCCAGCCTGGGTTGAGCCAGGCCTCCTTCCCAGCAGGGGTGGGTTCCAGCAGGAGGCAGGGGCCTGCCTGTGACAGACATTCCCCTTCCTCTCCCAACACTCATCAAAGACTGTCCCCTCCTGTGCCCTGGCCGGTGCATGGAGCACACCTGCCTGAATCCTATTGCCCTCCCCAATGGGGACCAACCAGTGTCCTGCCCATGCCCCTGGCTCCTTTGGCCACCACCCAGCAGAGAGCCCTCTGCTGGGGCGTGGACATCTCTGCTGGGAGCCTGTGGGTGCAGAATCAGCAGTTACTCCCCTGACAGGAGCCAGTGGGGGACTGTACCAGTTTTGCCAAAGGACAGCATGTGGACAGTAACAGCTAAGGCATAAGGAGCTCTGAAGGGTGACGGCCCCCCTCTGTGGTGTGCCGACAAGGGTCAGGCATAATCCTTACAACTCTGGTGAGCAGGATCTATGATTGGCCCATTTTACAGATGAGGACTCTAAGCCTGACAGGTTAAGTGACTTGCTCAGGATCACACAAGCCGGTACATGGCAGAGCCAGGCCCAGTGCAGGTCTGTCTGATGCCACCTTCTTCATTCCGCTCCACTCAGGGATGTCCCCAAGCTTGAGTCCAGCCCCAGCATCTGCCTTGCTACCTCCAGCGTCCAGTGGCCCTCTCCTTTCTCCCCCAGCCCTCTTGGCCCAGTGGGACAATGAGACTCTCCTTGGCCTGCTCAGGCAGGAATGCTAACCATGCGCTCGTGGGCCTGTCTGTTGAGGGCATGGCATGCCAGTCCCCCCCTTTCCCGCCCCCTCTGGCTCTATAAACAAGCTGGGGACCCAGGGAAGCCAGGCCCCTGGTGCGGCTACTCCCTGCACTGGGCACTCTCAAGTTGATGAGCCTGTGGGCCAGTGGGGAGCCATAGGGACAGGACAGCCGAAGGGCCATGGGGCAGGTGCTTTCTTGCACACCAAGAGGTCAGCCGGATTCAGCAGCGGAAGGGAAAAGTGGTTGGGATGCAGGTAAGGACAGATCATTCTAGGGTATCCTGATGCCTTCTGCTCTGATCCCCCCAGAGCTCCTCGGCTCCACGAAGAGACTCAACGTCAACTATCAGGATGCTGATGGGTGAGTGTGAGCCCGCATCCCTCTCCAGAGCTGTGGGGTGGGGGAGGGGTAAGGGGAAAGACCTGGGCCCTAGAGTCCCTTCCCCTGTCAAATTTGGCCCTTGAATTATGTTTGCTGAGAGCTCTGGTTCCTGCCCACCCTCCTGCCTGTGGCGCTATCCTCAAGTGAGGGGAGGGAGCCCTAATGCCTCTCTGAGGGGCCTCCTGGGTCAGATTCCTTCTAGGCCCCCTTTTCTCCCCAGAGGGTAGGAGCCCTCAGGCTCCTGCTCCCACGGCCCCCTCCCCTGGGCTGGCTGGGGGGGGAGGCCAGACAAACAGGCCTCTCAGCCCAGACACTGAGCCCTTTCATACCGTAGCCCGGCTGCTCTGCGCTCCCACGGCAGGGCTGGCAGGGTGGGGGGGGCGAGGGCACAGTGGGCAAGTCACTCAGCCCTGCCAGCCTCCAGGATGAGTCTGGTGTGGACGACCAGGATTTGGGGGGTGGGGGACTGCTCACTCAACACCCCTACTTTGTGTCCCCCACACCAGATTCTCTGCTCTCCATCATGCCGCCTTGGGGGGCAGCCTGGAGCTCATAGCCTTGCTGCTGGAGGCTCAGGCCACTGTTGACATCAAGGACAGCAATGGTGAGACCCCAGTGTGTCCCCTGGCCACACCCTGTGGTCACAGTTTGCTCCTGTGACATCCCAGCAATGCTAATATGGGTTGGTGTAGTTTCTCTGGATTGCAGATCCTTTACCTCTTTAATCTTCACAGCCTTCTGGGGTGGTGAGTGGTTCTAATACCCCGTTACCCAGATGAGGAAGCTCAGGTTACCTTCCTGTCGTGAGATCCCCCCACATGGTGGGCCAGATGGGATTCTGACTTCAGCCTCGTGAACCAGACATTTCTCTGACCAAACCAGCATTACTCCCCTTGGGTCTGTCTCCCCCTCCAGCTGGGGTGGCTCTGGACTCTGCTGAGCTCCCTCCCCTGACCCCATAGCAGCCCAGGACCTCCTCAGATCTGCTTCCCTCCTGCAGGCATGCGCCCACTGCACTACGCAGCCTGGCAGGGCCGGCTGGAGCCAGTGAGGCTGCTGCTGCGTGCCTCTGCAGCCGTCAACGCCGCCTCGCTGGATGGGCAGATCCCACTGCATCTGGCTGCCCAGTATGGACACTATGAAGTGGTACGTGAACCTGCCTACCTGCCCGCAAGGGGCTCTGGAGCAGTGGAGGGGGCGGGGAGGCTGGCCAGGCCAGACTCCTCACTCAGCTGCCTCCACCCCAGTCAGAAATGCTCCTCCAGCATCAGTCCAACCCATGCCTGGTCAACAAGGCAAAGAAGACACCCCTGGATCTGGCCTGTGAGTTTGGGCGGCTCAAGGTGAGGCCTGCAGCCCTTGGGTACTAGGTCCTGGGCACCTGTGGGGTGAGGGGGGCGTCTCAGGAGGAAGCCCTACTGGGTGCCGCTTGCTACAGGTGGCCCAGCTGCTACTGAACAGTCACTTGTGTGTGGCGCTGCTGGAGGGTGAGGCCAAGGACCCGTGTGACCCCAACTACACCACACCCCTGCACTTGGCTGCCAAGAATGGCCACAGAGAGGTCATCAGGTACCCACTGGGTGCCCCCCCGCCACTTCCTCATCCCCTTCCTGCGGAATGAGTGCTGTCCCCCTCGGCTCCCTGCCCTGCTGCCCTCTTCACCCTTGCTCTGGATCATTCTCCCAGCCCCCAGCAATCTGCTTCCTTTCCTGCCCCCACCCCCATGCCTGTGACTTGCCCCCCATGCCCACAGACAGCTACTTAGAGCGGGGATTGAGATCAACCGGCAGACCAAGACCGGCACGGCGCTCCACGAAGCCGCACTGTACGGCAAGACGGAGGTGGTACGGCTGCTCCTGGAGGTGGGTGTGGAGCCCCCCTGGGTGCCGTGGCCTAGAGCCGCTGTGGAAGCATGCCACCACATGGTGTTTGGGTGGGCGGAGAGCAGACCCACCTGGTTCAGGCCCCCAGCTCTGCCTCTCACCGGCTGAATGACCTTGAGCACCTCCACGATCCTATCTCTGAGCTTCCATTCCTTCATCTATAAAACGTAAAAAATAGTAGGAACCATTCGCCTCCTGGGCAGCCGTGAGGATTGGGGGAAGTGGCAAGCACAGTGTTTCGTGCACGCTTACACTGCACTGTGCACCCAGGGCGGGGTGGACGTGAACATTCGGAACACGTATAACCAGACAGCACTGGACATCGTGAATCAGTTCACCACCTCCCAGGCCAGCCGAGAAATCAAGCAGTTACTGCGGGGTGAGTGCATGTGAGAGAAGACCCAGCCCAGGGTGGGATCCAGAGCTTCTCTGGTGCGTACTAGGAAGGGGAGCAGGAGCAAGGTCCCAGGAGCAAGATGTCACCTTCTTGAACCCAGCGCTAGTCAGGGGACCGCTGCAACAGGATCCCGGGGGAGGGTTGTGGACGGGACAGGACAGGTGGGAAGACACCGTAAGGACCCTCAGTGGACGCCTACACTGCATCTTCTCTCAGAGGCCTCAGGGATCCTGAAGGTGCGAGCGCTCAAGGATTTCTGGAACCTCCACGATCCCACTGCTCTCAATGTCCGGGCAGGGGATGTCATCACGGTGAGGACCTGGTGCAGGCATCCCTTTGCTAGCACCAGTGATTGCTGTCACTTAACGTGGGCACCTGCTGTGGTTCAGGCTCTGTGTAAGGTCTTTAGGTGTACTGTCTCGTTGAGTTCCTCCCCATCCAGGTAAGGAAGGTGCTATTTCTATTTCCTTCCCAGAACGACAAAATTGAGTCTTAGAGAAATTAAAATGGCTTGCCTGAGATCATACGGCAAGCAGTAGCATTGGGATTTGAATCCAGGCTGATTCGGGGACCCTTGTTTGTATGCCCTGGAGGCACACAGAGAGGGTTGGGCCTGAGCCGGAAGCCGGCAAGTAAGGGCAGCGCTCTGGGTGCTCTTGGGCATCAACTTCTTGTGGGAAGAGGAGGAGCTGGACTGTGGCTGGGGGGCTGGCTGGCTGCTCTTGTTTGGTGCGGGAAGTGATTGTTCTCATTGTCACTCCCCCCCCCCCCCCACCGCCCCATCTGCCACAGGTGCTTGAGCAGCATCCCGATGGCCGCTGGAAGGGCCACATCCATGAGAGCCAGAGGGGCACGGACCGTGTGGGCTACTTCCCCCCAGGCATTGTGGAGGTGGTCAGCAAGCGGGTGGGCGTCCTCGCACCTCGCCTCCCATCTGCTCCCACCCCCCTGCGCCCAGGCTTCTCTCGGACACCACAGCCCCCTGCCGATGACCCCTTACACCCTTTAACCTATGGCCAGCTTCCTCGGGTGGGCCTCAGCCCAGACAGCCCAGGTACATCCTCCCAGAGGGCAGTGCCAGGCACCAGGGTGGGCATCTGGCCTTGGCAAGCTGCCAGTCAGCTGTTGGCAGGGCCAACTGGGGTTCTAACTTCTTTGCTTGTGCCCCTGTAGCAGGTGACAGGAATAGTGTAGGCAGTGAGGGCAGCGTGGGCAGCATCCGCAGTGCCGGCAGCGGGCAGAGTTCCGAGGGCACCAACGGCCATGGCACTGGCCTTCTTATTGAGAACGCCCAGGTAGGAGAGAGGGGGAGTTGGGACCAGGACAGAGCCCTACACCCTGCAGTCAGCCCCCCACCTGCTGAGTAGACCCTTCCCTGTCTCTAGCCTCTGCCTTCCACGGGAGAGGACCAAGTGCTGCCGGGATTGCACCCACTACCCCTGGCAGGTAGGAAGGGGGGTAAATGGTACCTGGGTGGGCATCCCTCCACCGTGCTGCTCCTGATTCCAGTTCTTTCCCTCCCAAAGACAACCTGAACCACCGCCCTCTGGTTCACTACCGCTCTGGGGAACAGCTCTTCACCCAGGACGTGAGGCCAGAGCAGCTGCTGGAGGGGAAGGTGTGACCTCCACTGGGAAGTAGGCTGTGGGTCTCGGGGAGCACAGTGGTGTGGGATGGGTGCCAGTATGGACTCAGGCCAGGCCCCTAGGGGAGGCTGGAGCAGGTGGCTGGGCCACGGCCTCAGCTCTTCCTCAGTAGACTCGGCTCTGTTAACTTCAGCCTCTACCCCTATGCCACAGGACGCTCAGGCCATTCATAACTGGCTGAGTGAGTTCCAGCTGGAAGGCTACACCGCCCACTTTTTGCAGGCTGGCTATGATGTGCCAACCATCAGCCGTATGACTCCTGAGGTAGGTGCCACAGCAGGAGGGCAGTGGAGGGCCCAGTGGGCGCCGGAGGGAGCCTGATGGCACGAGTCTGTGTGGCAGGACCTGACGGCCATCGGGGTGACCAAGCCTGGGCACAGGAAGAAAATCGCCTCAGAGATTGCTCAGCTCAGCATCGCCGAGTGGCTGCCCAACTACATCCCGGTAAGCAGGTGGCTGGCACCGGCTCCCACCCGCAGCCATGGCTGTGTGGGCCCGTCCTGGCTTGGGGGCTGCAGCGGGCCAGGGAGCCAGCTCCCATGGGGTCCTTTTCCAGGCGGACCTGCGGGAGTGGCTGTGTGCACTAGGGCTGCCGCAGTACCACAAGCAGTTAGTGAGCAGTGGCTACGACTCCATGGGGCTGGTGGCCGACCTCACCTGGGAGGAGCTGCAGGAGATCGGAGTCAACAAGCTCGGTGAGGACTGCCCTGGGGCCTCCTGGCCGGGCCCCCACGTGCCTCCAAGGGTCTCCAAAACGTCCCAGGGTTCAAGCCCAGCAGGGAGAACGGGGTCCAGGAGGGGCTAGGGTGGCCCTTTGCAGCCCCGGCTAACCCTGTGGCCTCTACCCGTCCCCTCTCAGGTCATCAGAAGAAGCTGATGCTGGGAGTGAAGCGGCTGGCCGAGCTGCGGCGGGGCCTCCTGCAGGGGGAGGTCCCGGTTGAAGGCGGCGGCCGCCGGCTAGCCAGAGGCCCGGAGCTCATGGCCATCGAGGGGCTGGAGAATGGGGATGGTCCGGCTGCCACCGGCCCACGCCTCCTCACCTTTCAGGGCAGCGAGCTAAGCCCAGAACTACAGGCAGCCATGGCTGGGGGTGGCCCCGAGCCGCTCCCCTTGCCCCCCGCCCGCTCCCCCAGCCAGGAGAGCATTGGAGCACGCTCACGAGGGTCCGGGCACTCACAGGAACAGCCTGCCCCCCAGCCCAGTGGTGGAGACTCCAGTACCCCACAGGAGAGAAACCTTCCAGAGGGCACGGAGCGACCCTCTAAGCTTTGTTCCCCACTTCCTGGCCAAGGGCCTCCCCCTTATGTTTTTATGCATCCCCAGGCCTCACCCTCTAGCCCAGCTCCGGGGCCACCTCCCGGGGCACCCCGTGCCTTCTCCTACTTGGCTGGCCCTCCTGCCACTCCTCCGGACCCACCCCGGCCCAAGCGCCGGTCACACAGCCTGAGCCGTCCGGGCCCTGCGGAGGGGGAAGCAGAGGGGGAGGCCGAGGGGCCAGCGGACAGTGCCTTGGGCAGCTATGCCACCCTCACCCGGCGACCAGGACGCAGTGCCCTAGCGCGGACCAGCCCTAGCCCGACCCCAGCTCGAGGGGCTCCCCGCAGCCAGTCCTTTGCCCTTCGTGCCCGACGCAAAGGCCCGCCACCCCCACCCCCTAAACGTCTCAGCTCAGTCTCTGGCCCCACCACAGAGGCGCCTCCACTAGATGGAAGCCCGGGGCCTAAGGAGGGGGCCTCTGGGCCCCGAAGGCGAACACTGAGTGAGCCAACCGGACCCTCGGAGCCCCCCAGCCCGCCTGTGCCAGCAGGGCCCGTGTCGGACACAGAGGAAGAGGAGCCGGGGCCTGAGGGGACGCCCCCATCTCGGGGCAGCTCAGGGGAGGGGCTCCCATTTGCAGAGGAGGGGAACCTGACCATCAAACAGCGGCCGAAGCCAGGGGGCCCCCCTCCCCGGGAGGCGCCTGTGCCCACTGGCCTGGATTTCAACCTCACAGAGTCAGACACTGTCAAGCGGAGACCCAAATGCCGGGAGAGAGAGCCGCTGCAGACGGCCCTGCTGGCCTTCGGGGTGGCCAGTGCCACGCCCAGCCCCTCTGCCCCCCTGCCCTCCCAGACCCCCAGCGAGCCCTCCTCAGCTGCTCCCAGCCCTCCCCGGCCGGACCCTAGCAGCCTTCCAACTCAGGGAGCTCCAGCACCCCTTTCTCCCAGCCCCCAAACCCAGCCCTCTGCACCCCCCTGCCCCGGGCCAGCTCTGGAAAGCTCAACAGGTGATTGGCGGCATGGGGAGACAGAGCCCCCAGCTTCCCCCGCTGCCCTCATCAAGGTGCCAGGTGCAGGTATGAGGCAGGGCCTGTGGGAGGGGGCACTGTTGCAAAGGTTGTGGCCGGCCCATCAAGTCACAGCCAACCGTTTTGTCTCTGCAGGAACGGCCCCCAAGCCTGTGTCTGTGGCCTGCACCCAGCTGGCATTTTCAGGCCCGAAGCTGGCTCCCCGGCTTGGCCCCCGCCCCGTGCCTCCTCCAAGGCCAGAGAGCACTGGGGCTGTGGGCTCTGGCCGGGCCCAGCAGAGGCTGGAACAGACCAGCTCCTCCCTGGCAGCTGCATTACGGGCCGCAGAGAAGAGCATTGGCGCTGAGGAGCGAGAGGGGTGAGGGGCGCTGGGTGCTGGGTGCAGGGAGGGAAGGGGCTACAGTGGAGGAACAGCTCTTCCTTGATCCTCTTCCCCGGGGTCCTGGGGATGTTGGCAGGGGACGGGGGCAGCGGGGAGGGTGCCCAGACAGATCCTTAGGCTGGGGTGACCCTTACTGGAATGGCCAGAGCCCAGGTTCTGAAACCATCCAGATCTGACCTGTGGGGAATCCTGGTGGCTGGCCCATAGAGGCATGTGAGCTGGAGCACATCCCTTCCTCCTGAGCCCTGTACACTCGTGAGGGCCCGCAGCTCCTGCTGCCTCGGGAGGCTGAGAAGTAAGATGCACGCAGAGTGCTTGGCATCAGCCAGGAGTTTGGGAACAGCCCCCGGCCTACCCATAGCCCATGGGTTGCAGGCCAGTTTCTGATCAGACCTGGTCCTTCCCCTGCTGCAGCCCTCCCAGCACCTCCACCAAGCACATTCTGGATGACATCAGCACCATGTTTGATGCCCTGGCTGACCAGCTGGATGCCATGCTAGATTGAGCGCTTCTGGTGGCCTTCGGCAGTGCCCATCGTGACCTGCAGTGTCTGTCGCCTTTGCCCCAGCACAGAAGCTCTTGCTGCCTGAGCGTGGGCCCTCCTGCTACTCCAAGCCTGTGGCTGTCCACGCAGCAGCTCTGGAGGGCAGTCTCCGTGGGAGGCTGAGGGGACTTGTCAGAAGCTGCTATCTCAGCAGAGCCCCCTCCCAGCGTGTAATCTGACCAGACAGCCCCTCCTCCATGGACAGGGACCCTGGTAAGAGCTTCCTTCCCAGGAAGAAAGGTGGGGGCAGGGCTCCTGCAGTGTTTCCTCTGCCCTCTCCCACCCCAAGGGCCTGTGGACACCTGCTGTGCTGTCCTGGCACATGAAGGGGCTGGTGAAGGCTGGGTGTCTCACCAGGTCTGCACAGTGTACACAGGACATGTAAATAAGTGGCCAGGGGCCTGCTCTCTGTGGTGGTGGCAGTACCCAGGCCTGCCCCCCCCCCCCCCCCCCCAGTGAGACAGAGCTGGCAGGAGTGGAGACAGTGGGATTAACAGATTCCCCAAAGTCCAAACTTTTTCAACTTGTAAATGTTATTTTTTAAGCAGAGAGAAATGCATATATTTTAAATGGAATTTATTCTATCTATAACCGCCTGAGAGGACACAGGGGAGGGGGCTTCGGACCACAGCAAGAGTGCACTGCTCGCCTGGGGCCTGGAGCCCAATCTGGTTGGCCCAGGCCCCGGCTCTGTAACCATTAACCTCTTCTCCCAACTAACCCCAATGAAAAGTGTCATTCCCCGTGACTGGGCTGTGTGTTTGGATCTGTGCCACGGACCTCTGAGCCCAGGGTTCTCACCCGAGCTGGACCCGAGGGCTCCCGCCAGTGTGGAGGGAGCAAGGCTTGGGCTCTTCCCTCTCCTCCCCCTTGGGGCTCCCTCACCAGCCGAAGCCTTGGGTGGGCCCCTCAGTGGCTGCCTCATGGACCAGCCACAGATTTTTCTTAAGCAATTTACAAGTTTTAATACAAACCAGTCTACATTCATTCCTAAAAGGCTCATTTCCAGTAAAAAATATACACCAGTAAAAACATTCTCACAGGAGAAATAGGGTGAGGGGCCAAAAGGAGCCCTGGGCCATAGCCCCAAGACTGACGCTCAAGGCCAGCGTGGAGGCAGGCACAGGACGAGGTTCCAGGGCAAGGCAGGGGGCTTCTTCATCTTCAGATTTGAGCGTGAGGCTCCCCCACAGAGGGAGGGAGGGAAGTACTTGACCACCTCCAGGCCCCTCTCCCAGGAGGACAGGTGGGGCGCAGGGAGGGTGCACTACCACTGCTGTCGTCAACAGTGGTCTGTCTGAACCCACCACGGTGGCTGCCACTGAGGCCCGGGCCCTATGGTACTTGGCTCTCCTTGGAGACCCCACAACAGAGGGCCCTGGGTTAAGAGACCCTAAAGGAGGACAGCCTGCAGGTGGAGGAGGCTAAGGTCCCCTATACTAAGTGCACTGGGTCATACATTCAAGACCAGACTGTCCTGATGCTGAGGCCATGGCTCACCAACTCCTCCATGGGAAAGCCCTCGCGGTAAGGAAAACAGCTGGGTCTGACGTGGAGCCCGGCCTCCAATGCCATGGGGCACAAGAGGACACCCAGAAACATTCATGATACCAACTCCCCAGACTCAGAAACTGGTCTGCCTGTGGCCCTGGGGCCAGGGCAAATATGACCACAGTGGCCAGTGGCTCAGAAGGGGGAGTTCATGCCCAGCTTAGTTTCAAACTGCAGTTTCTGCCGCTTCTGGTAGCGAACCCGGACCCTGGTGGGGCAGGAAATGAAAAGCACAGGTTAGAGCACAGGGCAGGACCCCGGGGATGGAGGGAAGTACAGGCCACGGCCAAGTGGGAGAACAATGCCCAGGACACTACAGGCCTCAAGAATGCACCCGACCCCAGAGGGAGGCCCGGCCGTGGCTCACCGAATCTCATGCAGCTTCACGATCTCATTGGTGACCACCACAAGGACCAAGGAGAGGCAGCCCAGGAGCCACGTCAGCAGAGGCACGTCCTCCAGGCCAAAGTGGACTTGGCTGTCCCTGTGCGTCCACAGCTGCAAGTCCACTGCTGTCTGGACCACCTGCCCCAGGAGGCTGCAGGGAGAGGCGGCGGCCCGCATGAGCCTGGGTCTTCTTGCTTCCTTCCTTGCTTTTCTCAGTTCGAGCAGCTAAAGGAAGGCAGCACTCCACCTCTGGCTTAACTCCTGGAAGCAGGACTTTGAAGCACAGTCCTGCCAAAGCCCCCACCCCTGCCCCCGCCCCATCCACAGATACTCACACCACAGGCACCGTCACGGCCCACCAGAGGTTTGTCAAGGGGCTCTTTCTCCACAGGGGCTTGGTGCGATGCACATGGGTGATAGAAATGAAGACTGGAGAAAACAGGGTCAGTGGGGGGCATCAGATGTCCTGCCACCACCGGAGGCCCTGCCCACAGGGCACCCCACCAGCCACCACTGCCCCCTCCCTGGGAGCCCCTCACCTGTGTGCAGGACGATCAGGGCGGCCGTGAGCTTCTGAGCCGTCAGCAGCCCATTGGCAAAATCATCAAACCAGGCCGGAGCTGTGTCAGCATGGCTGCCAAAGCAAGGGGTGGACTCAGCGCCCCCTGGGCCCCAGGAAAGTGGGCAGGCAGAGGTGTAGGCGGAGGGGTAGGGTCAGGACCCACCTGGGCAGCATGATGGAAGAGCAGTTGGTGAGGTTGCGGGCTCGGGAGCTGTCACAGAAGCTCTGCAGCGTGAAGCCAAAGCAGATGAGGCACGAGCTGATGGTGAGGCTGAATTTGAGCAAGAAGCAGAGGAGGAAGTAGTGCTGGGTCTGCAGAAAGAAGGGAGGCCTGTCACTCCCACGGCGGCAGCCTCTCTGGCACCGGGCTCAGCAGCCTCTTCAGGAAACGGGCAGACCCAGGGCAAGAGGATCCTTCTCAGCTCTGTACCACCACCTCCCTTTTGGTTCAGGGGAGAACTCAGGGGAGTTCTGATGGAAGCCTCTCTCTCCCCGAAGGCTCGGCCCCCTCCACACCCACAGTCCTCAGGAAAAGCCCAGGCTCACAGGACTCCCCGTTGCTTACCTTCTTAGGAATGGACTGAAGGTTCTTTCCTGTGGCCATAGACATGATGGAACTGTGGGGCGGCTTCCCCAACAGAGAGATGCTGAAAAGGAGGGACTTGGTGAAGGGTGGTGGCTGTGACCCTCTGTCCCCCGATTCCCACTTGGGAAGAAGCCTTTGGGGAATTTTAGGAATGAGGACAGGTCTGAGGGGAGATGTGACAAGACAAAGGAGAGCACCCCCACCCCGCCCCAGGGCCTCCTGTGCCAGGGGACATGAGCACTGAGCAGAACCTGGGCTCCTGAGGCTGCTCGGTGACATCCCAGCCCTGCCTGCCTGGATATGGATGGGCAGCATGACCCTCACCTGAGCAGAGGGTAGCAAAAGCAGGACAGCCACAGGATGTCGGTGGTGCTCAGCAGCGGTGGCAGCTGA
This sequence comes from Vulpes vulpes, assembly GCF_048418805.1. Classification (NCBI taxonomy): domain Eukaryota; kingdom Metazoa; phylum Chordata; class Mammalia; order Carnivora; family Canidae; genus Vulpes; species Vulpes vulpes. Next base: position 5,715,682 of record NC_132781.1, read on the forward strand.
ACCAGGCAAGAGAGGAACTAGACCAGGAAAGCCCAGGAAGCAGGATTAGATTCTGGCAAACTTGCCCTGTGCCCAGATGGCCAGAGGAGCTAGGGCCGCAGGGGCCACTTCTGCCAATGGGGTCATCTCAAGTCCAGGGGTTCCAGAGGCTAGGGGCCCTCTAGGCTGTGCTGCATCTCCCAGCCTGCCACCTCAGACTTTCAGCCAGCCCTTGAGTGGAGAAGCAGGGAGGGATGGGCAATGCCCGTGCAGACCCCACCTCACCTGGATGACCACGAGAGTCAGCTGGCACTGCAGCAGGAAGAGGAAGCACTTGCGAATGCCGTAGGTGGCGTGCCGAGCCTAGGGACCAGGAGGGACAGATTGTGGCCGGGCCTACAGCCGACAAATCTTAGCCCAGAGCCAGATGCCCCAGATGCTCCTGCTAGGAAAGGGTGGGGGCAAATAAAACTGCCTGGAAAAGCCTCTCTTGGAGGGCAGTCAGCCCTTGGGGGCCCAGATGGATCCCGTGTCACCATTCCCCACTCTGCAGGCTCCCCATCCCTGCCCCCTCCACCTGCTTGAGCCCCTACCTGCTCAATGAGCCGGATGATGCTTATGGTCTCCTCTTGGCGAAAGGTCAGGGAGCAGGGCAGGCTGTTGAGCTGCCCTGAGAGCTGGAGGGGAGAAAGGCCATCCGAGGCCTGGGCCATGCTGGTGCTGGTGGCGTAGCCAAAGGTCTCCCAGGAGCAGCGGGATGGGTACAGAGGATCCAGGGCAATGCTGCTCAGTGCAAGGGGAAAGCACACCCATGAGCTACACTCTGTGAAGACCCCACCTCCCATGGGACTAGGCAAGCACCTGTCGCCTCTCCTCTCATCGTGCCCAGGCCCCTCATTCCCAGCCATAGCATGATCAGCCATGAAATATGCCCCAGCCTCATGCAAGCCCCCAATCTGGGGCATCACCCTGACCTGATATCACTCTGGAGGAAAAGGCAACTGTTCCTCAGGTTGGCAGAGCTGCCCAGGCAGCAGGTCACCTCCCCATATTCCTGCATGATCTTGATCATCTCACACATGGCTGAGGGGGCAGAGTCGGGGGGCACAAGAGTCAGGCAGGTGGAGCCCTGTGTGAGGCTCCGAGCAGAGACCCACAGGGCAACAGAACAGGAGACAGGGGAAGGGAGCCCCTCTTTGGGACAGTCCTCCCCTCATCCCAGAATATGAATGTCAAGTGACTGACAGTCACTTCTGAGCCCTAGAATGGGTCACCCACAGTTCCCGCCCCCTATGTTCCCTGGCTCATCCCAGCTCAGGTTTGTTCTGCTCCCAGCATGGTACATCATCTCCTGCGGAGCCCGCCAGGTGCCCGGGTCTCCTCGGTCGCCATGGCCACAGTACTCACTCTCAGGGGTACAGTCGGTGAACAGGGGTACTAGCAGGGGCACGTTGTCAATGTTCTGCAGGTGGGGGCGCACCTGGTGGATGCCGCGCGGCAGCTTGGCCTGGAGGAAGCACAGATGTCAGTAGCCTCAGGCTGGGGAGGTGGTCCCTGCCCCCCTTCTCTGGACCAGTCATTGGACTACTTCGGGAGACAAAGGGGTGCAGACCGTGCCATCATACCCGGTTGCAGTCCTCCAGGAAGCTGGGGAGGTCGCTGTCCGTAGGCTGGAAGCTAATGAGGTCTGAGTGACCCTCCTCCTCCATTAAGAGGAGTCCTTCCGCATCATCTCGGGACACTGTGGGGATGAAACCCTGTCCTTCACCTTGGAGTCAGCCTTCTTTTTTTTTGTTTTGTTTGTTTGTTTGTTTGTTTGTTTAATATTTTATTTATTCATGAGAGACACAGAGAAAGAGGCAGAGACACAGGCAGAGGGAGAAGCGGGCTCCCTATGGGGAGCCCGATGTGGGACTCAATCCCAGGACCCTGGGATCATGCCCTGAGCTGAAGTCAGATGCTCAATCACTGAGCCACCCAGGTGTCCCTGGAGTCAGCCTTCTAAGGGCTGTTCCTTGCCCGGAAGAAAGCAAAGAACCTTCTGCTTCCAGGTCTCCTCTCCTCCACTGTCAACTGTTGTTACCACAGGGAGACCAGAGCCATTTTTCAAGGGAATGTACTTATTAGGAGGGATCAATGGAGGCTCTTTCTAGCTATACCTCTAAGGAAGGGGAGCCATCCACAACCCCCTTGACCCCACCGCAAACCTGTGCCATTACCCTGATTCAGGTCATCATGCAGGGAGCCGGCATGGCTAGGGCTGGAAGGCGGGATCTCAGAGCCAGGCATGTCACCATTAGGCGTGAGGGAGATGTGACAGTTCCAGCCTGTCTCCAGGCCCATCTTTTCTGCAAACACCTGCAAAAGGCAGATGGCAATGAACAGATGGTCCCATGCACCCATGGGCGAAAGGGTCCGTGGAGGCAGAGGGGGATGTCTCTCCCCACCTTGCTTTTGAGCTCGTCCTCCAAAGAGAAGTAGACAAAGCGGATGCAGGCATTGACCAGCCCGTCGATGAGGCGCACAATGTCCAGCCGGGCCTGGTACTGAGAGGACACCATGCCCATGAAGATCTGGCCACTCAGGGCCTGCATGCAGTCTTCCTTCTCCAGCACCTCCCCGATCCCTTCTTCAGGTAGGCATGAGGCACAAAGCCCGGCCGGGACACCCAGGAACCAGCAGATTCCAGGAGGCAGCCCAGGCCACACACACAGATGCCACACCCAAGTCAATGAGCATGTGGGCCCCGGGGGACCACACACAGCCACGCGCGCACAAACACACAGCCAAGACGCACAAAGGAACCAACAGACACAGGAGAAAAGACAATGAAAGGTACTCATCAGTCAGGTGATGATGCTAAGAAGTAACAATAGAGCCCAGCCCTGGTCCAGGGCTAGCGGGCTGCCCTCACTCTCAGCAACGGCCTCAATTCATGGTCTTTTGGGCCATAAGACCCTGTGAGTCTGTCTGTTGGGTGGAATGGGGAGGGGTGGAATGGGGAGGGGTGGGGTGGTTCTGAGTCCCTCTGTCCCAGCAGGTTTGTAACCAGGCCTTTTATCTGATCAAATAAGGCTAATGTTCTATAAATACAGCTGCTTTATAACTTTCAGAGATAGCTCTTTGCTATCCCACCGGAGGGTCACGAGAAACCTGTGAGAAGGGCAGAGCAGGCACCTAGTTACCCATGAGAAGGCTAAGGGACTTGTCCACATTGCCAGACAACAGGTGCCATCTTGACGCTCCAGGGCCAGTGCTATGCCCACCGTTCCTTCTACTATGACGGATTCTGTGGCCCTCCAGAAGCCCTCCCCTGTAGGGCCCCCAACGGGACAGGCGTGCACAATACCGTCAGAGCTCCAGCTGTTGCGGCGCGTGCTCAGCTTGAGGGGGATGGTGCTGGGCAGCTCACACATGGTGAAGATGCTGCTCTGGCCAGGCGCCTGCACCAGCTCGATGCACTTGCCATTGAGCTGAGAGGACAGGGCACAGCTCATGGGCTTATAGGCGAAGGCAGAGCAGTAACCAGACAGGCAGGCTCGCTGGTAAAAATCCAGTACTTTCTTTCTACCAGAGAAGCAGGGAAGAAGTGAGGCGAGTGGTCCTGAGATGCCCCCAGGCCTGTGAGCCAGGCAGGCAGACGGCCAGGGCTGTGTGCCACCAGCACGAGGGGTGTGCTTGCTTCCTCACCCACCTGTCAGAACCGGAAAGCGGATAGATATCCGCCCCATCCCAGAAGTCTGTACAGGCCTCTAAGACCACGTCGGCTGTGCCATGAGACAGCATCTGTTCTGTGCCTGGGGTGGGGAGGGGGAGGACGAGGCCGAATGTTAGTGCCTGCCACTGCTGCCTCTCACTCCTGCCTCAGCTACCACCCTGCTGTCCTCGAGAAGGGTGCCAGGGAGCCCCTGGGGAATAGAATACCCCAGGTCTATGTGGGCTTGCCACCCTTTAGACGGTCCCCAACCCCTGCGGCCACCACCATCCCAGCACCAGTCCCCAAATCCAATCCCTGCCACATCTGAGGAAGACTAGGAAGCAGTCTAGGGCTCATCTGCCCAGGCCCCCCTAAAAAGGGACACCTAAAAGCAGCCCCGCCCTGCCAAGCTCCAGGAAAATCTGGCCTAATGCCGGCCAAGTGCGGAAGGCTCACTCGTGGTGGTGTCCTTGATGAAGAGACTAATCATATGGCTGAGGGGGGGACGCCGCTTGGTGACACAGGAGAGCCTCCCCAGTGAGGTCTCCTTCACCATCTCAGCACTGGGGAGGCGGTAGAGTGCAAGGTGGTTCTCCTGCTTGAAGAGCTCCTTGGCCCCGGGGGTGAAGCCTGCAGGGGGAGGGATGCCAACTTGGAGTGTCTGGGGGGAAGCGCACAGCACCTGGACCTCCCTCTCTTGCAGGGACAGACAACCCCAGTCAGGCTGGGCTGGTTCCCTCCCCCTATTCATCCCACCATTGGCTATGTCCCCAGACTAGGAAGCACTGTGGAACAGCGCCCAGTTAAAGGGGGTGGTCAGAAGCTGAAAGGGCTGACAGTGCGCTTCACGGGCACCAGCCTGCTTGGGGTCAGTGGCGGGCACAGCATGGCCACCCACCCTGCCAGCGTACCTATGAGTCGGGCGAGCTCGCAGAGGCCCCAGGGCACATGCACGGGCAGGACGGCGCTGTGGCTCTCCTGTAGGGCGATGTTGCACAGATGGTCCGAGAACCGGCACAGACGCTCAGTGACGCTGGCGTTACACAGGTTCAGCAGCACGTTGAGACCCAGGGGCTTCAGGGAGGTGAGGTGGAGCTGCCAGTTGGAGTCATCGAACTGGATGCAGGAGGGGTTCTGCTGGTCCTGTGACAGGCTCAGCATCTCCAAGTGGTAGTCACACACAAAGTCTTCTGCTTCATAGGGCTCGCCCTCCAGCCCGGGCTGGGTGTCAGGGAAATGTGGCAGGTGGGGAGGGGAGCCTCAGACTGGGAGGGTTCCGGGGTGGCCCCGGAAGAAGGCACCCCCTTCCCAGTGAGCAGCATGCTCATGCCCACGCTCTCCTCATCCCTCCCCAAAATCCTCTCCCTGTCCTTGCTGGACTTTGGCTTCTCCTAGGATCGATGCCCAGCAATGGTGGTACCTAAGAAAAGGATGCCCAGAGCAAGGAGGCAACAACAAAAGATCTCTTTCAGACGGGGTTGGGAGTGTATTTTAGAGGGAGCCACCAGCTTTCTGTATTTAGGTTATGATGAGAAGGAAGGGCCTTGCCCCAACCAGTTACCACCTGTAAGACCCAGAAATGGAGAAAGGGCCTACTTCTGGAAAGGCCCCAGGCCCTGGATGAGGTCTCAGGAGGCCAAGCCTGGAGGCCTGAGCATGGAGGCCACGACATCTCAGGATGGGCTGCACCCCTTGACCCCTGTGGCAGGGAGGCCAGGACACCCTGTGGCTGCTCTCCCCTTTCCTCTCACCTTGCCAGGCTCTTCTTCACCGCCCTCCGTGTCCCTGCTGAAGCTCACGTTGGAGCCAGATGGGTGTTTGTTGCGGCCGTGTGCTTTGTGGTGAGAGTAGAATTCAGGGGGCTTGGGACCGTCACCAGGCCAGTCGCCACGTTCCTGCTCATTGGAAAGGTGCAGGGTAGTGTTCAGGGAACCGGCCAGGAGGGCATCTCGCTCGTGGGGCTGAGAAGAACAAGGAACACAGGCCTCGGACCAGGGTCCCGCTGGCTGCCATGGACCGGGGAGACGGGGCAGGTATGTCCTCTCCCTGCCTGCTGTGGTGGCTCTGCCTGAACTGCCCAGAAGCAGATCCTAACGGTGCCTGAGCCTTCCTTCTCCCTCCCAGCCTTGCCCTCCCTGAGGCCACTGGCCGGGCCCAGAGCTGGGTCCCCGGGAGCCGGCCGTACCTCCTCCTCTACCTCGGGATGGCAGAAGGAGCGGGTGGACAGGTCATCTGTTAGGTCCTCATGGCTGCTGTGTGGGGGCTCCACTTTCCCACTAAAGAACAGCACAGTCTCTGGGCTGGGGTTGGGCCATGACAGGATCCCCTGTTTGTCCACACAGCACAGGACCTGGAGGGAGAGATGGGGATCAGAAAGAGGGCTTGGCATCCTCCAACCCATCAGGGTCCACTCCAGCGGCAGACAGGCACCCGGACACAGCCAGGCAGCAGGCCAGCTGAGGCGGGGGTCCTCCCTCAGGGCCCCCCTCACCGTGACGGAGCCCAAGCTGTGCAGCAGGCTGGAGCTATGGCTCAGAGTCGGTGATGTCCCTTGGATCACCCGCAGGAAGTGGCCCCAAATGCATCGTAGCATTTCCTGGTGGGAGAGACAAAGTCCATGTTATTTCCCTAGAGATAGCCTCTGGGGCCGCCAGAGGAAACTGTCCGGGGATACCAGGAAGTTGGGGTGGAGAGGCATTTGTCTAGGCAGAGCACATTGCCCACATGAGACAGGAGGCTCCAAGGCCATGGGGTAGGGGAGGAGCCCCAGGGTTCCAGAAGGGGCAGCCAGCTTGAGGGAGCTCAGGCTGGTGGCTCTGGAGGCCTGGGGCAGACGGTGTCCCAGGTGAGTGTACCTGAGAGGAGACGGCTTCTGTATAGCTGCTGAGAGTATCCTCTGAGAACTTGGCCAGCTGTGCAGAGAAGAGGGCGCCAGCTCAGGGAGGCACCCTCACATAGGCCTCCAAGATGCAAGGGTGGGTGCCCCACCCCCGCAAGGCTCCTGACGCCTTTGGTTTAAGGACACCTGGGCAGTCCCCGAACCCCCGCATCTGAATGCCAGGATGGATGCTTGCCTGCCTCCCAGGGCCTAGCCTGGGGGCCCTTCCGCATGCAGAGTTGCCCAGGGCTTGCTCGTGTACTGGGCCCAGAGTGGGGCTGGACCTCTGTACCTGTTCACTGGGGCACAGCCAACACCTTTTTGCTCCTGATTTTTGTTTTTTTTTGTACTGTCCCCAAGATGCCTTGGAAGAACCTACCAGGGAGCTGGGAGAGGCCTTGCTCATCTGGGCCAGGACTCGAGCTTCTCCACAGGCGGTTGCCAGAACCCAGAGGACTGGAAAGAGCAGGGGAAGGATGGGCAGGACGCCATTCACCTGAGAAAGCACGAACCACACTGAAGGCACCCAAAGAGCTGCTGGCCTGGGAAGAGGGAGGGACAGAAGGGCTTCCCCAGCCCTAAAGCCATCCCCTTAATAGAATGGGACAACTTTCCAGAATGGGAAGAAAAGGGAAGCAGGCATTCCTAAGCTGGAGCTGGAGGGACCCCTGGGCTACAGACAGGGAGGGACAGCCAGGGCATCATGAGGGGACCCAGCCTCTAAGGAAAGAGCAAAGCACAGCAGAGGGGGAAGGGCAGAGGTTACCTGTAGCTGGAGGAGGGTGTACTGCCAGGATGTGACGCCAGGAGCGTTCAGCATGAAGCGCAGGGCATTGGTGATAAGGAAGCCAGCCTTTTGGGAACAGCAGAAGTGCAGCCCTATTAGCTCCCCACCCAGAGAAGGACCTAGGCTCTAAGGCTCCCTTTCCTCTGCCCACTCACACCCACCCCCACAACCCCAGCACTGGCCATCTCACTCTGGACCACCCCCATCTTCCCTCACACGCTCACCTGAATCTGGCCCTGAGGCTCCCCCATTTCCTGGCCCTCTCCCCTGCCCCGCGAGGCCCGCCTCACGCACCAGGACCACAGGCACGGCGTAGTGCAACATCACCGACTGCACCGTGAACCTCTCGTTGTCCAGGGCAGTGACTGGGCGGGACAGGGCCATGTCCAGGCACCATCTGCAGAAAGGGGTGACCCTTTAGTTGGGCAAGCTCTTAGCGGGGGAGGCCAGAAACACGCACGTGCACTGGGCATCCCTGAGTCAGGCAATCTCTCCTATTCCCGGGCCCCAGCAAGTGGCCCCTGAGAGAGGGGTCTGGAGCAGCCTCCTGAGCTGTCCCCTCAGAGTTCCCACAGGGAGAGGAACAATCACCCAGTCTAGTAATTTTCATGAGATGCTAAAATGAAGAACCCACAGAGGTGCCTACCCTAAAGGGGCCTCAGTAGAAACCAGGCTATCTCCTTGTCACCCTGCCCTCGGCTCATGGAGGCACTCGGGAAGAGCACCCAGGGGCCAGAAGGAAGGCAGGGCAGCGACCCTACCTGATATTGTCAATCACTGGGGTCTCGAGGACGCGGAACAACCGGTGCTGCTGGGGATTCTGTGGCCCTTTCTTTACTTCTCCCCGGGGGGAAGGGGGTGGAGAAAAAGGAGGAAACAGGTCTCCCGGCTCTAAGACAATGTGTTCATCATCCTACCAGAGAGTAAGGGGAGGAGGGTGAGGGCAATGAACAGGTTCAATCGGAAGCCACTCTCTCTTGACAATTCCAGCCAAGTGGGGACATCTCATTGGGTTTGAGACCATCAGTTAGCACAGAGTCAGCTGGTGGGGCGTGGGGTGGGAGGCGGTTGCTGTGGAACTAGATTCCTAGCAGCTTAAAGGTCAGAGAAAAGAAAGAACAGGACAAGGAGAAGGACATTCCAGATCTTCTCCATTCTTCCAGAGCTCTTGCCAAGGAGCCTGTGTGCTGGCCAGGAAGCTTCAGGATTTAGCCCTGGGACCCTCCCCCCATTGCCTGTAGATGCTCCCACAGCATTTTCAGGGAAGGAGAAAAGCCTCGAGCTACCTTGATCCCCCTCAGAGAGGCAAATGATTCCTGGCCAGGCCTCAGGGCTATGATGTCTCCTTCTACTAACAGGCTAACTGGCAGGTTGACCAGATGTCCATCTCTGTAGGCCCAGTGTAGAGACCAGGATGGCGCAAAGGGCATGTGGAGGTCTGGGTACATAGTGTCGGGCCACTTGATCTCCTTGCCATCCCTGAGTGCATCTGAGAAGGGAAAAAAGGAAACCATCTCACCCACAGCTCCACACATCAGCCATGCAGCACACACCATGAAGCTCTGTGTGCTTTCCTTCCTTCCCCAGAAGGCTTGCAGCAACCCGCACCATTCATCCCAACACCACCCCTCTCTCAAGGTCACCTCCCCGTGAAGCCTTCCCCACCGGGCCAGCCCAGGCACCGCTACCTCCTCTGAACACCTGAAGCTCATATTCTTTGTACCCTAATTCCATTCAAACACATTTCACAAGCGCTGCTGAGGGCTTTGAGAGGGTGCAAAGGTCAAAGGTAAAGATAATACAACCCCTGCCCTCGAGGAGCCGCAACCGAAAAGAGAGATGTATGTGGGCAGATAATACACATCAAGGCAAACACATGCTCAGAGCGTTAGGAAAGAGCCCGGAGCTGCAGGAGATAGCTGATGGGATCAGAGGCGGCTTCGAGGGGAAAGGGAGCACTTAGGATGGGTCGTGAAGGATGGGCAGGATCCGTCAGCTGGAGCTGAGGGAGGGAGAAGCACGCCAGATGGGGACAGCAGGGCAAAGGCCTGACAGAAGCAGGGAAGTCTGTGCAGTGACTTTAGCACCAGGGAGGAGTTTTGGGGTGAGGATGATGGCAAGAGAACAAGCTGGAGAGGGAGGCTGGAGGCTGACTCAGAGGTTCTGGGCTGCTTTGATGAGCAAGAGGGAGCCATTGATGGTTACTGAGCAAGAGACTAGGCTCTCGGAAAGCAGGGCCCATCTTTCTTGGTCACTGTTATACTTTCCCGTGCCTGGCACGTGGCTACAACTAACTGATCGTTTCAGAATGAAGCAACCCCTTCTCACCCTAGCTGCCTGGTCGGGTTAGAGAAAGGTCTCAGACACTGAGTGTTTCTCTTATGAGACCACAGGCCCTTGGAAAGCAGGAGCCACCATCTCTCAGAAGAGCCTATTTTTCCCAATCCATAGCTGGGGCTTAATAACCACCACCTGAACCAAAGGACAAGCAGAAATCTGACTGAGCAACTCCCTTCTTCAGGAACACAGCTGCTCCGTTGGGGCTCCCGGTTCCGGGCACCCAACCCTGACTCTTGTGGGTTTTAGACTTCTCTGGCCCATCTTCCTACCTGCTAGCCCCACACCACCAGACAGGACAGCCTTGGAAGAGAAAATCTCAACTGTCCTCCTGCCAAGAGAGGGTCTTCTCTGCTAGCCTCCCATCATTAGTGAGCCTGCAAGCTGACCAGGCCTCCGTCAGCCACCCTGCATGCCACACTCGGGCCACTGGCTGCATTGGCCTAGCTGTCCCTGCTCTCACTGTCCTTGCTCAAAAGAGGGCAGGGCAGCCTCCTAATGCTCTTGGTGCCAAGAGCCCCCAGAACACTGACCATTGGCAACGCCGTTGTGCTGGGCTCCAGGCTGGGACTCAGGAGGAGAGCTTGTAGGGCTGACACATCATAGGGTACCTTTTCCCACCCACCATGCTTGGCCCTTGGCCTCACCTTGGATTTGGTCAATGATCCCTCGGAGCCTCCGCTCTACCTCCTTACGCTTCAGCCGATCTTGCCGCCCAATGAGGAGGAGGTTGAGAAGCAGCAAGAGGAACAGCGCTGAGGCATTCACCAGCTCCACCCCACGGCTGGTGGAAAGAGGTAAGGGGCTAGTAGCAGGGAGAGGGGCTCCCTGACCCAGCTGACCCAAGGCACCCCACCCCAGTCCCTTTTGAAAAGAGTGTCTTGCTTGGGTGCTGATGGCAGCCAGCAGGGAACTGAGAACCCCTCACCACTCAGTAACCCACTGTGACTGTGGGGGGGCGGGGCCAGTCCCCGTGGGGCATTCCCAGGCAGGAGGCTGAGGCAGGAGGGGTGGACCAGCACCCCCAGGATGAGAGGCGGGAGGAAGGTTACCTGCCCGCTGGCTGGCTCCCATGACAGCCGAGCAGCAGCAGCACAGCCAGCAGCATGAGTGAGGCTCCAGGCCAGTGGAAGCAGGAGCAGCGGTTACTGTGGTGCAGGAAGCTGCTTCTCCACAGCTCCTGCGGAGGGGCAGTGGGGAGTGAGGGGCCCGTGGAAGGAGCTAGGAGGCAGCATCCTGCTGGAATCTGGCCGCCTTCCTCCCACACCCGCCTGGCCTGGCCCAGGGCTGCCTCTGTCTTCTCGCTTTGCTCTCGGCTGGGGTCCAGCCGCTTGGGCTCCTGCAGCAAGTGGGGCCAGGAAATCACTCCCCAGGCAGCCCCAGCTTCCTTCTGATTTTTATAGGGAAGCTTCAGTGGGGTCACACCACACAGCATGAGCACAGCTTCCGGGCCCGCGCTTGGGCCTCCCACGTCTGTCTGCCCATCCCACCCTGGCTCTGGCTTCCCAGGGAAGAAGCTTCACCTTCCATGTGAGACATTTCTTCCGCTCCTTCAGGTGTCCCTCCAGCACCGCCTCCAGCTGCTCCTTCAGGATGCTGAGGGCCTTCCGGGTAGACAGGCCCAGGGCCAAGGGTGGCTCGCCCTGGGGGGAAGCAGGGGGCACTCAGCATCGCCCTGGAGGCCCCAGGTCACTGCACAGAGAGGCCCTCTGTTGCAGGCCAGGTCATGGCCTTGTCATCCCACCCCATGAAACCTCCCCTCCTCTTCCTCCACCAGCTCCAACCTCGACCCTCGGGGCATTTGCTTAAATCTCCACCGTGTTAAAAGTCCCCTACTCCTCAAGGCCAAGCTTAAAACAGAAACAGACACACAACCTTCTCTACTCAGTGTTTCCGAACACCTTCCAAGGCCACAGCATCTCCTGGTCCCATGCACTACTCTTGCCCCCTCACCTCTCCATCTACCTCTGCTGCCATCAGTGCATTTCACGGGCCAAAAAATAGTGGGGCTTTTTTTTTTTTTTTTAAGTGAGGAAAGGAGAACTAACAAGGAGAAAATAGTTCTTCATTATTGCTATGTAAAAACATTAAGGAAAAAACCACCAGAGGCACCTGGATGGCTCAGTGGTTTAAGTGTCTGCCTTTGGCTCAGGGCATGATCCTGGAGTCCTGGGATTAAATCCTGCACTGGGCTCCCCGCAGGAAGCCTGCTTCTCCCTCTGCCTATATCTCTGCCTCTCTGTGTCTCTCATAAATAAATAAATAAAATCTTAAAAAAAAAAAAAAAAAAACCACCAAATACTGTTTCCACCATTTCACAGAAGGGAGCACATTGTGATACTCCAGCATCAGGAAGGACACAATATCTCAGACAAGGGATAGGTGCTCCCAGGAAAGCACCTGTGACACCGTACTCTCTGGTCACCAGGGGTGGTGGAACAGGGCATGGATTGGGTGGTCCTGGGCGGCGCTGGGGACCACCCACACTGTCCTGTGCGAGCCCACCCTGGCCTCTCCTTACTGGCAGCCCCACTCCTGGGCTTTACCTCTGTCTTCTTCTGACTGGCTCTTCTTTTCCCTCTACCCTACAGACTATCCCTCAGACATCTTCCAGGACAACCTCAGCCACCACCGTGGAGTCACCCACTGCCACCAAGCTTACAACTCCTGAAGTTTACCTCCAGGCCTGACCACTGCCCTGAATTCTGACCTGTTTACTCAATGGCTGCCTTGTGGTTTCATAGGCCCCCAGGAGTGGATTCATCCAAAACCCTGGAATGTGGCCCTCCAGGCTGGACATCGTGGCTCCTGCGGTGATCACCTCCCCCTCCCACTCCTCAGTCTCTACCTCTTCCAAACCAACTGCAACATCCAGCCAGAGCAGCGTGCATGTCACATCAACTGACCCCTGCTTATCTTTCCAATCGAGCCCAGACTCCAGAGCAGGACCTGTGATCCGCCAGCTTCTCCAGCCTCCTCGCCTGCATTTCCTCCATTCCTGCTGCAAGCCGTGCTCTTCTAGCTCATGTGCAAGGACCTCTATGTGTTTTCCTGCCCAGGAACATGCTCCCGGCCCCAGACACCTCTTACTTATTACCCTTCAAGCCTCAGCTCAAACGTCATCCGCTCTGGGAAATTTTCCCAAAACCAAGGGCTGCACTTACAGGGAGAGGTTTGTATTTCAAGAGCACCCTGGGCAACCTGGCTCCCGGTCTGCATTGTGGAGAACCGTCATTATAGATTTACTTGTCTGGCTCTCCCACCAGACTGCCAGTTCCTTGAAAACAGGTACTGAATTCTTCTATCTCCACATCCCTCCGACCAGCTGCTGAGACAGTGCCTGGCACACAGCAGTGGCTCCACAACCACCGGCTGAAGGAATGAAAGAATGAGCACGCACATATCTTCCGTGGTCCCAGTGACATGTTAATCAGGAGCTGTCAACCTGGGATCTATAACAGAAACACCTGGAGTTCCCAAAGGTCCAGGTCTCACCCCAAACTGACCGAATCCAGACTTCTGTAGGTGAGGCCGATGCACACACTGAATCTGATACATAGATCCCTAGGTTGGGGGTCCTGGCAAAAAGAACATCCCCCATGCCCACCCCCCACCACCGCCCCCTGGGAAAAGAGTGCTGGCAAGCTGGGCCATCCCAAGATCTCTGAGGCGAGCTCCCACCAGAAAAGGTTCCTGAGCAAGAGGAGCAAAGCCCTAGACTTGGGGCCCCAAGAAAGGGGCTAGGGTATCTACTGAGTCCTGACTAAGGGTGGCTGAGCTGGTGGCGCCCTGGCTACTCCAGCTCATTGCCCTCCCCTACTCTCCCAGTGCTTTCCCTGGGGCCTGCCCTGGCTTTGCCTACTGACATTCCAGATTTCCTCCTCCATGCCTGTCTGCATATCCACCGCCCTCCTTGGCAACCTTGCCCCTCACAGGACACACATCTCTACAACTAGAAGGGACAGGGACAGTATCCCCTGACTGCAGATCTCCCCCGCCCCTCCGCAGTAGGATGCACCTGAGTGGAGCCCCCACCCTGGCTCATTGCCAGCTATCTCGGCCTGAAGGATGAGGATGGGCTCCAGGGTGAGCCTGGCCCCAAGACTTCCCAGATCCCATGCCTAAATCTCCCCTAATCCCTGCTCTCCATGCTGGCTTTGGGGGATTATGAAGATAAGAGCTGCTTCTTCCCAGAGGGGATAACTGGTTATTTCAGCTCAAGAAGATATGGCCCTCTGGGCAAATGGCCTATACCCCAGCATGGTTAAATACTCTACTCCAGAGCATCTACCTCCCTCTGGCAGAGACCCTGGGGCCTTCCTGAGAAGCCATGGCCCAGGACAGATGAATGTCAGGGAAGGCTAAGATCTGCACATCTGCCTCCCTGATTCCTCACATGGAAGGAAAGAAAGTCTCCTGCATGAGGGGAGGAAGAAAGGAGAAGAGGCCTTCTCACGTCTCAGGGGCTGGCCTGGGGGGTGACACCTGTTCCACCCAACCTAGGGAAGAAAAGGATTTGCAAGACACAGCCACTGCACATGGGGCCTCCCACACTGTGCCTCCCCACCGCCCCCTTCTCTCTTAGGCTCCACTTTGGGAACCCTCTTTCCACCGGGGGAGATGTGAAGGTTCCAGAGTTGGATTTGCCTGGGCCAGGCCTCCAGAAATGCTCCAGTGAGAAAACGTCCTGGAGGGAGGGAAAGGCTGGCCCGCATTGGTGGAAAGGTTGCCGGCCAAACAGACAAGAGACAGAGATTGGGCAGGAGAGAGGGAGGGCCGGATAAACCTCAGGGGCTGCAGGTCACGAGGGAAGCTGCAGCATCTGGGATGCTGACCATGTTCGAAAGACAGGCAAAGGCTGAAAGGAGCAGCCAGGGAACCAGGGTGATGCCCCCCTTCTAGTGAGGCCTTTAGACTTTGGACATTAGTGACTCCCCTCTGTGCGTCTCGTGGCCGTCCTGACATCCGCTGCCTCATTCCAGGTGCCCCCCTCTCCACAACCCAGAAATGGATTTACTCTTCCTCTCTGAACCCAGGTTCCTAGAACCTGCACACGACTGCTCTCCAGGTGTGGGAGGTATGGGCCAGAGGGTAGCAGATGCTCCTGGGGCCGGGCCAGCAGAGGCCTGCAGAGCTGACTGTGTGCGTCTGCCCACGCATGTTGTGTCTGGCCAGGAACACCAACCCCAGACCGGCGATTAAAGACAGCGAAGCAGAGGGAAAATAGCCACTCTGTAATCACACGCCTCCTGGAGAAAAATGCCTGCCCATACAGGCAGGCCCTGGGGCAAGGACACAGCCTTCTGGGCCAGCCGGCTCTCCGTGGCCCCAGGCACACTTCTTCAGCTGCCTCCGCCCCTCACGCACACCTCACCCTGTCTCTGGCAGGTAGGCAGGCAGGAGGGTACCAGTTACCGGTAAAATCACGGTTTCTCCTGTTATGCTCCCCCCCCCACACACACACCCGGTCCCCTGCAACGTGAGAGCCAAAGATGAGGAACTTGGTGGAACTTCAGCATTTTCAAAGGAAATGAAGAAAGCACCATGGGCGAGAGGGCTCTGCTGGCCTTTCTCAAAACACAAGTTAGGCTGAGCACCAATGGAGAGACCGTGCAAGGATGCGTGTGGTTGGTTTGGGAGGGACCCAACTCTTACACATGCCATCTGAAGGTCTGCTTTTCCTGTCTACAGGGCCAAGAAGGGTGAGAAAAAACTGCCCCAGCCTTAAGTACCCAGAGGGAGTGAGAGATTCTTCATGCTTCCCAGATGGTCCAAATCTCCCACCCATCCCACTGCCAGACACCTCCCAAGATGTTCCTGGGGTGAGGAGTGAGAGCTAAGTGCAAGCTCTACAGCAGAGGGGAGGCAGGAGCCTGCATCTCCACTTACACCAATGCTTTGCAGGTATAACAATGCTCAGGCTCAACTGAACCCAGCAAAGTAACTTGAGGTGCTAGGAAGCCCAGGCCCAGGAGATGCTGGCCACAAATGCCCATCATGAGCTGGGCTTCTCCTCCATCAAAGAGGGACACTGAGTGGGGGGGGCAGCGGTGCCTGGGTGGCTCGGTCAATTAAGACTCCAACTCTTGATTTCGGCTCAGGTCATGATCAGAGGGTCATGGGACTGAGCCCTGAGACAGGCTCCATGCTCAGCACGGAGTCTGCTTGTCCCTCTTTCTCTGCTTTCCCACCCCCAGCTCTTTCTCTTTCTCTCTCTCTCTCTCAAATAAATTAATTAGGGGCACCTAAGTGGCTCAGTCAGTTAAACATCTACCTTCAGATCAGGTTGTGATCCTGGGGTCCTGGGATCGAGCCCAATGTCAGGCTCCCTGCTCAGTGGGGAGCCTGCTTCTCCCTCTCCCTCTGCCTGCTGCTCCCCATGCTTGTGCTCTCTCGCTCTCTCTCTCTGTCAAATAAATAAATAAAAATCTTTAAAACAAATCTTTTTTTTTTTTTTTAAAGGGGACACTGGGAGGGCATGGGGATTGAGAGCAGCAGAAGGGTAGGGAAAGAACTCGGTCAAATCAGAACTACAAAAAATCCACTACTGAACAGGACCAGCTCTGTGGGGGCTGATGCTGTGCATCTGGGTCAGTCTAATGTGCTTTCCAGAGCCAACACCCCTAAGCTGCACCACTTTGGTCAGGTTTCCCAGGTAGCCCAGATCCAAAAGCACCTGGCCCCCCAGCCCCGGTCCTTTCAGGACCCCTCATAGGTTCTATCCCCACAGCAGTTGTTTACCTTCCCACTCCACCTGCTTGGGGAGCAACAATCAGTTCCCATAGGCTCAGGTAGATAGGTTACGAACTTAGCCCATGACCCCTAGCCCTGATAATAGCCAATAGTTAATCGGAGCTGGCTGGCCCCGGAACCAGGTCCCCACCATCCCAGCTTTCTTGGTCAGTGCAGGTGGGGAGGGGACCCAAAGCTGGACTCCACGTCATGCCTAAGTCACTGAAGCTGGGTCTTTTTTAGTAGCCATGATAAATCTCTTCTTAGCTTGGCTAGACACAAATTGAGTCTTTTTTCAGCGAGGCAAATCAAAGCCTCAAGCTTCTTCCTCTTCCGGCCTCCTGCTGACCTTGGCACTTCCACCCATCTTCTTCTTCTTGCAGCCTCCCAGACTGAGGAACAAATCAGCCGGGCCCTGGTTCCTCCCAACTCAACAACGCATGTGGTCCAGCAAAAAACAAAAACCCTTCCTAGCCCCAAGGAGGGTTGACATCCAGGCCCAGGGCTTCCTGTTACCCCCAGGTCCCAGCATAACTCAACAGGATGCCCCACTGGGACGCTCAGCTCCAGTCTTGCTCTGGGTGACTTGGGAGCCTGGATGGCAGCTCCCTAGACACACGGGCATTGGGATTCCCATTCTTAGCCTTCTTCAATCCTAGCTACCTCATAATCTGAGCTGCCTCCGGTGCAGCACCCATTTTCAAGACTTGTGGCAATTACTATGCCACAAAAGCCTTGCACACAAAGCAGAGAACAAGGCGTTTGCAACAGAAATATAAAACCAAGTTAGCATACTCACTTTGGTGCATTTGCCCTGAAGGGGCATCCATAGCTCTGTCTGCTTAAAGAGCATGTGGTAGAGCCTGAGCCACAAGGAGTCAACTACAGAACTTCCAACACCACCCTCAAGGAGAGAGGAGTAGAGGCAGGAACAGAGAGAGAGAGAAAGGGTGAGAGGAGAGAAAAAGAGGGGAGTGGGCTGGGGAGCGTGGGAGCGAGGAGCCGGAGCCTGTGCCGCAGAGGATCCGTGCAGAGTGAAGCTTCAGTCTGCTGATTAATTCAGCCTATTTCCAGTCACGCTGCAGATTTAGGGAGGGAGGAGGAGGCAGTGCAGCAATGGAGCTGTGGGAGGGAGGGAGAGGCAGAGGGAGGGAGGAGCCCGGTTGAGAGGAGAAAGTTTGTAGATGCTTTGCCAGATGCCCAGGAGCTTGGCCCAGTGATCAGAGGCCACCGAGGGGTGAGCAGGGGGGCGGCTGCAGCCAACAAGGTGTGCTTACGTACTGGTGGAGAGGCTGTGCTGAGCCGGCTGCTGGAGCCCGAGGGCTCTCTCCCCAGACCACCCCTCCTTGGCCCCAAGTCACTGGGCAAGGTGGGGGCCTGCCATCCACAAGAGCTTCCCCCAAATCACTCAGAGACTCCCAGTATGGAGCCATGCCAACAATAGCTCTTCCCACAGTTGTAGCTGCAGGAAGGAGGGGAGGGGGGACTTGCCAGTTATTAATAGCAGCACATCCAGCGTGGAAGGGGGAAAGACTGGCAACTGAGAAGCCTGGAGCAGTGACTTCTAGGAGGCAGAGCAGGGGACTGGAAGCCAGCAGAAGAATCCAGTGGAAGAGTCCAGAGAAAGAGGGAAGAGCCAGCAAACAGGAAGGGCTTCTGAGGATTCCAATACCTTCGACCTAACACCTTCCCACTAGATAGCAGGGGTTTGGGGGTACTCCCAACAGCAGAGCTCAGCCAGCAGCTGATAAACACGCAGTCACATTTAGACATACCTGCCAAAGAGCTTCTGGGACAGGAGCCCCCTGCAGACACAGGGCCTTAACTCCCACCCAGGGACCTATGATTCCAGGAGCAGCAAGCAGAGCCTGAGCATTGATCGCTCCGGGACTCTGAATTTGACACACAGGCAGCTCCCTGCACAGACCCCCAAAAGGCCCTGGGAGTAAACCGGAAACATCTCAGCCTATGTCCAGGCCACTCTTAGGAAGGGGCTGCAAAACCCCAAGGGAGAGGAAGCAGCCAACAGGTCCAATAACTAGAGAGTGCAGGCTAGACCCTGAGCACTCCTCTCCAGGGCCCTGTTTCCCAGACAACACCGACAACACCATCTCTACCATCTCCACCATTGCCAGCTGCAAGGAGGGGGAGAGAGAGAGCCTCAGCTGAGTTCAAGCCAGCCTCTCCTCTCCCCCTTCTGAAGCACAGCTCCTTGTCCTCCCACCCCACCCCTGCCAAATCCAGATCTGAACGGGAGCAGAAAAGGAGGGGCCATGACGTCCAGAAGTTAAGGGTAGGAGGTCTCCCTGAGGAGGAGTCAGCTACACATTGGGCTGCAGCCTTAGCAGACCAAGGAGAGACCAAGTGTCCCCCTGTCCCCTGCTCCCAGGACACACTTCCCTCTCACTCCCAACCAAGGCCCTGCTCTGTGAGGGCCATAGCTAAGCAAACATTCTCCCTCCTGTGTGACAGGCCCTAGAAAGAGCAGCTCACGGGGCCTAACCCAGGGCTCCGCAGGACTTCCATCCTGTCCCCTTCTTACACATGAAAAGTGGAGCACTGCACCTAAGAAACAAGTCCAGACATTCACCACTACAGCCTGTCCACCACAGGGGACTGGCGACCGAGGAAAGGAGGTTCGGATGGGACACGGAGGACTGGTAGGTCATGAAGGGGTGGGGGAGCAGAAAAGCAGCCAGCAATAGCCAAGCTGATCCTGGGCTACCGCCAGGGAATGCCAGGCCCCTCTTGATCAACTTCCGCCACCCAGCTCTCTGCATTCCCACGCCCTCCACCCTCTCAGAAGCCCTGAACGTTGGAGGTCACTGGGGTAATCTTTAGAAACCACGTATACAACTCACAAGCCACTTCCAGTAGAACCTCTGTCCAGTTCTATTTCTTCAGTGCTTATACTATTATTTCCTCAGCTGGATCACAAGCCTCTCCAAACTGGAGGGGGGTGACCCCGCCAGAGCCTAGAGCTCCACCAACCCCAAGTAGGTATTCCATGAATACGGCTGACAATGTTTCTAGTTCAGAACTCATCTCTCCAGAAAGACAAAGAGGATAAAGAAAAATCCTGTAGGCAGAACGGCCCCTGAGAGTGATCCCTCCCAAGCCCTGGAGTGTTCTTGCTCAGGCTTGAGAGAGAAGCCAGCCCGCTGGCTCACAGAACTTTGTTTCCCCGGCTTGCTAGGAAGCAGTGTTTCAGCAACAGGTTGGAACCAGAGGACAATGCTGTCAGCCTCACCCCGGCTGGCCACCACATCACACAACCGCAAAGCTTCTGGGGGCTGCCCCCCGTCACTGAACAATGCACGGCTCTTGTAATTGGATGTGGTGGCCTTGCATTCAGGCTAGGGACAAAGTAAACGTAGCTTTCCCTCTGTGCAATCGTGCATAGGATGGGACACCTACAGAGCAGCCAGGGGCATCTGTAACCAGGAGGCTGCACACAGCTGCTCCAGGTTCAGGCCCATAAGCCTGATCCACAGCTGGCCCAGAGGCATGTGAAGCCTGGAGCTGAATGAGCCAGCGGGCAGGCAGGCACCACCAGGGACCCAGCGTGTGGACCCACTGCTCCTTCTCCAAACCTTCCAAGATCTCTTTGACAGGAAAATTGCCGTCCTTAAGTTCAAACTGATAAATATTCACCAAGCCCTTGCTGCGCGCCAGGCTCTCCACTAGGAAGGAGCCAGGGACACTGGGATAGAGTGGGATGGGCAGATTGTTTCAATTCAGCGTGGTGGGCACAGTGGTGGAGGTACTACTATGAATCCTGGAAGGAGGGACTTCTGGAGGGGGAAGGAGGACTTATCAGGAGAAGGTGATGGGGCTTGAAATAAAGAAGAGTAGGAGTTTGTCAGGAAAAAAAAAGAGCCTAAATGTGGACAGCGTACCCAAACCCTAAAGCATGCAGAATGACAAGTGGTAAAGGCAAAGTAGGGGAGGCTAGGGAACCAGGGACAACGGGCAGCAGTGGGATGACGGTGAACTTTGCCCGTCACATTCAGTGTTTCAGCAGGTGGCGTGGAGCTACTGCAGACTCTTAAGCAGAGGTGACAAAAGCCAGCTCTGCATTTTGGACACCTTTCTCTTACAGCAAGTGGGGAAAGGAGATGAGAGAAAGGGGACCTATAGGATGCTGTGCCAGAAGTCCAGGCAAGAGACAGAAGGACCTCCCCTGGGGCAGTCTTCGTCACAGGGGAAGGATACTCCGATTGCCAACAAATCCACTGCCTATCGAAGGCAGTATACAGAGGCTGGGAGGTGTACCTGCATCAGGCTGGGAGGAGGGGGCCGACCTTGCCGGTGCCTGGGCCTCCTGGCTCCTTGCCTCCAGCTGGTTATGCAGCTGTGTTTGGAGTCTGACTGAGGAGCTCTTCCCTAACCACAGAGAGGGTGCCCAACAGTACTCAACATGGCTCAGCAGGTTGGGGCAGAGCCCTAGCAAAGAGCAAACAAATGAAATTACACACCCCTGGGCAAGAGGTGGAAGACTGGCTCAGAGCCAACCCAAATCAGAAACCTGCTCCCAGGCCGGCATGCTAACTGGTCCCCACCCTCTGGTCTGTGCTCCCAGCTCCCTGAGTGCTTCCCAGCCCAGTAATAGCACTGTCTCAGGGGGGACCGCCATCCCACACCCAAATCCTGAGAGCCAAAGCCCCCTCTCTCACTTTTGGTTTAAAGCCCCCAAAAGAGGAACTCCCAGGCCAATGCAAGTAGGGAGAGTCCAACAGAGACACATAGATAATACCCATCAGGTCACAAACGTGGCCTACCGTGCGCTTCTCCTTCACATCCATGGGCCCAGAGTACTGCAGGCATGCCCAGATGAATGCGGTCACCCCCAAAAGGAAGGCTCCTCCCCGGCATGTACAAGGACCAGTGACTCTGTCACTGTCACAGCATCTGGCAAGAAGGAAGGGAGAGACCCCATCAGTCCAGGGTGCTGCATGGGCAGCTAGTGAGAAACAGGATGGTATATACACAACAGAGAGGCTCGTGGAAAAGACTGGAACCCTGGACGCCCGGGCCCAGCCAGCCCTGTCCTGGCAGCACAGTTTCCCCAGGTATCTAGCTGTGGGTGGATTGCACCCTGAGGCTGGGAAGGAGAAGGCAGCACAGGGCTCGCTGGAAGTCCGAAGCTTCCCCTCTATGAACCCTCATTTTCGGACGCACGCTATATGTTGCTCCATGTGCACTCTGGCTCACTGACTTGCAGCAAGCAGGAGAAACCTTGGCTTCTCAGCTTTTTTAAAAAATAAAGACTAGGGGCACCTGGGTAACTCTGGTTGGACGTCTGTCTTTGGCTCAGGGCATAATCCCAGATCAATCGATTATTTGATTCGATCATCGAATCCCGTGTCAGGCTCCCCGCAGGGAGCCTGCTTCTCCCT
Source organism: Vulpes vulpes (assembly GCF_048418805.1). NCBI lineage: Eukaryota > Metazoa > Chordata > Mammalia > Carnivora > Canidae > Vulpes > Vulpes vulpes. Next base: position 5,737,491 of record NC_132781.1, read on the forward strand.
CTGCCTATGTCTCTGCCTCTCTCTGTGTGTCTCTCATGAATAAATGAATAAAATATAAAGACTAGGGGTGCCCATCTGGCTCAGGTGTATATTCGAGCCCCACATTGGGTGTGGAGATGACTTAAATAAATAAAAACTTAAAAAAAAAAGTAGAGATTAGGAAAAACAATGAATTGATTAATTTTAAAAATAAAGAAAGGTTAGCATTAAGGTAAACTGGAACCCACCCACATGTACCCACAAACATGCCCACATGCACATGCCCACACACATGTGCCCGCACATGCACACCCAGACACATATGCCCACACACACACATGCCCACATGCCATACAGCTGAGCTTCTTATGTGCTTTGCTGACAGGGCAGTGCTCCACAGGCACCTGGGCAGATACCTACCGGGATGGGTGATCCAATCTGACAACCATCTGGAAAATGAAGACTAGTCCTATCTCCCCACACAACCCCTGATCCTCACCCACCCATCCTGGCAACCAACACACTTTAATAATTTCACACTGGGGAGTGTTTGGGTAGAGTGCCACTGAGTAATCTGGTTCGGTGCCCGGTGACTACTTGTGGAGAAAGCATTAACCTGCTGACTAGGGCAGTTCTTTCTGGGGCCTATAGCAAAGCCTCATGGAGTAGAGCTTGTCAGAAGCCCAGAAGAATTGATCCAGAAAAGAGCTGTCTAGAAACAATAAAAAAAGCTGCACCCAGAGAGCCCACCCAGGAGGCCTCAGCTCTGCAGCCACCAACTCCACTCCAAAACCCCGTGTGATTCCTTGCAAGGTGGCACTAGTGCTGACCTGACAGGCCTGTGCTTCCACGTCTCTCCCTACCCCTGCCCTTTGCAACCAAGGCTTTCAGAGCTGAGTGAGCTAGCCCCAGAGGGTCAGAGACAGATGGTGACACTGGAAGCAGCCTCTCAATGCAGTGACATTTGGTCTTTGGCAGCCAACTGAAATGGGATCCTGAGAGGTTGAATCCATGTCTCCCCAAGGCTGCTCTGACTCACACAGCCCAGTCCCTGTTTACAAGTACAGCTCAAGGTCCCCATGCACCCCATCCCAGCAGGGCCTGGATGAGGTAGTTGCCACACAGGGCAAGGCACCAGAAGCCAGATGGGGATTGTGCTTGGCTCCTTCTGCCAACACAACAGGAGTGAAATAACTCTGCGGCCAGCTGGAACCACAGCATTCAGAGAGGGCAGCCAGGAGCAGGACATTTTTCTAAGAGTCTCTGTTTTCCCATCACTCTATATGTGGGATTCTGGGAAAGAACAGTCCTCACTGTCTAATCTGAAACCAGCAGCTAGATCCTTAAAGGGCCAGTTCTACCTCTGGTCCGTTGTGAAAAAACGCACAGGCTTCGAAGCCACATACCCCTGGTTCAAATCCTGGCTCTAACATGTAACAAGCGCCAAGTGCCCTCGGCAAATTACTTGTCTCTCTGAGCTTCAGTATCCTCGTTCATAGAAAGATGCCTATTCTGGGATCCCTGGGTGGCGCAGCAGTTTAGCGCCTGCCTTTGGCCCGGGGCGCGATCCTGGAGACCCGGGATCGAATCCCACATCAGGCTCCCAGTGCATGGAGCCTGCTTCTCCCTCTGCCTGTGTCTCTGCCTCTCTCTGTGTGTGACTATCATAAATAAATAAAAATTAATAATAAAATAAAATTTTTAAAAAGATGCCTATTTCACAAAGAAGCAACAAGAATTACATAAAATATTATATGCAGAGGGTCTAGTACTGTATTTAGCATATAGTAAGTCTTAATAAACACTTGGACCAGGAAACAAGAAATATGAACAAAGTGCCACCTAAGTGAAGAATAAACTCAAGGGATCCCTGGGTGGCGCAGCGGTTTGGCGCCTGCCTTTGGCCCAGGGCGCGATCCTGGAGACCCGGGATCGAATCCCACATCAGGCTCCCGGTGCATGGAGCCTGCTTCTCCCTCTGCCTGTGTCTCTGCCTCTCTCTCTCTCTCTGTGACTATCATAAATAAAAAAAAAAAAAAAAAAAAGAAAAAAGAATAAACTCAAAAGTAAGAAGAGGGTAACTGGCTGGCTCAGTAGGTAGAATATGGAACTTTTTTTAAAAGATTTTATTTATTTATTCATGAGAGACACAGAAAGAGAGGCAGAGACACAAGCAGAGGGAGAAGCAGGCTCCATGCAGGTAGCCCGATGTGGAACTCGATCCTGGGTTTCCGGGATCATGCCCTGAGCTGAAGGCACACGCAAAACCACTGAGCCATCCAGGTGTCCCAGAACATGGTACTCTTGATCTCAGGGTCATGAGTTCGGCCCCGCACTGGGCCTAGAGCTTACTTTAAAAAGGGGGGGGGGGGGCAGCCCCGGTGGCCCAGTGATTTAGCGCCGCCGCCTTCAGCCCCAGGTGTGATCCTTCGAGACCAGGATGGAGTCCCACATTGGGCTCCCTGCATGGAGCCTGCTTCTCCCTCTGCCTCTCTCTCTCTCTCTCTCTCTGTGTCTCTCTTGAATAAATAAATAAAATATTTTTTTAAAAAGTAAGGGGAAGAAAAAAACGAAAGGTATAAATACTATAAAATATGTAAAACTCTTTATTTGCAAAAGACTCGATCATATAGGAAAAATTCTAAGGGATAGAACAAGTAAGTGTGTAAGTTTACAAGATACAAGGTCAAAATACAAAATGCAAATATAGATTAAATTCCTATATGTTATAAGGAAATATAGTGAATACTTAGGGATGACTTTTAAAAATATATACGTAAGGCTGCTATGCTATTGAGAGAAATTCAAGACCTAAATAAATGGAGAGATATGCCATGTTCATGAGTTAGAAGATTCAATATTAACATGTAATGTTTAAATAATTAAATTAAATGCTAACATTTATATTAATATATTCATCCCATAACCCTGAGATCATGACCTGAGCCAAAATCAAGAACCAGATGCTTAACTTACTGAGCCACCTAGGTGCCCCCAATATTAATACATACCCACTTGAATGGCTATAATGAAAAAGACTGACAATATTTAGTGTTGATGAGGATACAAGCTCATAAACTGCTGGTGGGAATGTCACGTGGTACAACCACTCTGGAAGACATTTTGGCAGTTTCTGATAAAGTTGAGTATCCAGGGCCACCTGGATACTTCTGATAAAGTTGAGTATCCAGGGCCACCAGCAGTTGAGCATCTGCCTTCACCACAAGGGCTTGATCCCAGATCCAGGGATCAAATGGGCATCAGGCTCCCTGTGGGGAGCCTGCTTCTCCCTCTGTGTCTCCATCTCTCCTCCTCTCTGTATCTCTCATGAATAAGTAAAATCTTAAAAGAAAAAAAAAAGGAAAAAAAGTTGAGTATCCACTCACCATACTTCCCAGTGATGAAAACATACTTCCTCAAAAAGAACTGTCTACAAATGTTCATAGCATCTTTATTTAAAATGGCCAAAAGCTGGAAACAATCCAAACGTCCATTCACACGTGAATGAACTGTGGTATATCCATACAATGGAATTCTGTGCAGCAACCAAAGGGAGTGAGCTACGGATACAATGCAACAATGTGGCTGAATCTCAAAAACATTTGCTGAGCGAAAGGAGCACAAGAGAGGGCATAGCATATGATCTCATTTCCATAAAATTTAGAACAGGCAAAATTAATCTATAGTGACAATTGGGCAGCCCAGGTGGCTCAGCGGTTTAGCACCACCTTCAGCCCAGGGCCTGATCCTGGAGACCCAGGATCAAGTCCCATGTCAGGCTCCCTGCATGGAGCCTGCTTCTCCCTCTGCCTGTGTCTCTGCCTCTTTGTCTGTCTGTCTCTCATGAATAAATAAATAAAATCCTTTTAAAAAATTTAAAATTTATAGTGACAATAAGCAGGTGAGGGGTTACCTGGGGTTACAGGGAGGGAAAAACTGTAAAGAGCACAGGAGCCTTTAGTTCAATATCTTGACTGTGGGTGGTGGTTACAAGGGTGTATATATTTGTCAAAACTCTTTGAACTCTATACTTAAACAGGTGCATTTTATCATATGGAAAAAATGCCTCAGTAGATACGGCTGATTTCTAAAAAGTAAGGTGGGGGGATCCCTGGGTGGCGCAGCGGTTTGGCGCCTGCCTTTGGCCCAGGGCGCGATCCTGGAGACCCGGGATCAAATCCCACGTCAGGCTCCCGGTGCATGGAGCCTGCTTCTCCCTCTGCCTGTGTCTCTGCCTCTCTCTCTCTCTCTCTCTCTCTCTCTCTCTGTGACTATCATAAATAAAAATTTAAAAAAATAAAAAATAAAAAGTAAGGTGGGATCTAAGTTCCAACTAAATTAGCTCTACCAACCTCTAAAATGTCTAGCACATGCAAGGTTTGGTGGATATGAAGGAGAAGGGTTGGGTGCCTGGGTGGCTCATTAGGTTAAGCATCTGCCTTTGGCTCAGGTCATGATCCCAGGGTCCTGAAATTGAGTCCCACATCCCCAACTGGACTATCTGCTCAGTGGGGAGCCTGCTTCTCCTTCTCCCTCTGGCATTCCCCCTGCTTGTGCTCTCTGGCTCTCTCTAGCTCTCTGTCAAATAAATAGAATCTTTAAAAATAAATAAATAAGTAAATAAATAAATAAATAAATAAATAAGTAAATAAATAAATAAGAAGGGTTGATGAAGGAAACATTTATCCAGTGCCTACTGTGTGTAATAACTGTATGTATTTACTCAATGTAAGGAATAGTCTTATTTTCACAAAAGTATAAGATATGATCCCTTCACAACAGGGATTTATAATACAGCCAGGCTTTGAATATTCTGAGAAAATATAACTGATATTTAAGTTGGCATTGAAATACCAAATGAGAATTGAAACAGGGGTGTGGGGGCCAGGAATCCCTTGCTGAAAGAAGCCAAGGCCCAGGGCACCTGCATGGCTCAGTTGGTTGAGCAGCTAGCTGACTCTTGATTTTGGTTCAGGTCATGATCTCAGGATTGTGGGATCGAGCCCAGCTTCAGGCTCCATGTTCAGCATGGAATCTGCTTTAGATTTTTTCTCCCTCTCCTTCTGCTTCCCCCCAGCTCACATTCTAAATAAATAAATAAACTCTTTAAAAAATAATAAAAAGAAGCCAAGGCTCAAGCAGTGCACTTAGGAAAGCTTAAGAATGAGAAGAGTGGGCAGCCCTGAGTGGCTCAGCAGTTTAGTGCTGCCGCCTTCAGCCCAGGGGGTGATCCTGGAGACCCGGGATCAAGTCCTGGAGACCTGGGATCAAGTCCCACATCAGGCTCCCTGCATGGAGCCTGCTTCTCCCTCTGCCTGTGTCTCTGCCTCTCTCTCTCTCTCTTTCTCTCTCTATCTCTGTGTCTCTCATGAATAAATAAATAAAATCTTAAAAAAAAAAAAAAAAAAAGAATGAGAAGAGTGAGAACAATCCAAGCAAGAACTAGAAGTCTCAACAAAGGCATCAAGGAAGAAAAGCATGGAGCCCTTTAGAAATATGGTGATCTGGGGTGCTGGGTGGCTCAGTAGTAGGTTAAGTGTCCCACTCTTGATCTCAGCTCAGATTTTGATCTCAGGGTCGTGAGTACAAGCCCTGTTGGGCTCCATGCTGGGTGTGGGACATACTAAAAAAACAGGGGAGGGGGAGAGAAAAATGGTGATCCGATCTGTTCAATTAGAGCAGAAGATCTAAGAAAGAGAGAAGAAATAAAGGACCATATTGAGCAGGGAATCAGGGGCCAAAATGCACAGGTGCATAAACGCCAAACCAAAATAACCCTGGGGAGTCACTGAAGGTTCTGAGCGGGTTCCAGTATTTTGAGAAGGTAGAGAATGGTTCAGAAAGGGAAGGAAGGCGATCCCTGGGTGGCTCAACGGTTGGGTGTCTGTCTTCGGCTCAGGACGTGATCCCAGGATCCGAGATTGAGTCCCACATCAGGCTCTCTGAGAGGAGCCTGCTTCTCCCTCTGCCTATGTCTCTGCCTCTCTCTGTGTGTATTCTCTCATGAATAAATAAATAAATCTTTAAAAAAAGGGAGGGAAGGGAAAGAAATTACAGGCAGAAGAAGTAGATGAAAATTATAATAATCTTGGTTTGCCAGGATGAGTATCTAGACAAAGGCAGCATAGTAGCCATGGAAACAAAGGGATGGATGCTTCCTGCTGCCAAGTTCAGAACCAGGTCACAAAGAGCTAAGTAGGTGCCCAAGATTCAGGTTGAGGGCAAGCTGAGGAATTGACTGTCCTTCTAATTCCTTCCAACACAACCTTCGTTAGCTGCACTTATATTCTAACCATAACCAAAACACCGAAAACACAATGGGGTGGACTGGTATTCAGTTGAGTAGCTGTGCCCAAAGGGTACTAACTGATGGACTGATGTTCAGTTGTGGGTAGTTTTTTAATAACAAGCCTCAGGGTTCTATCCTTGGTAGTGTCCTAATCAATATTTTTATCAATGACCTACTCTGAGGGGGTGTTGGGGGGGGGACTCAACATGAGTGGTATCTTTTATATAATTAGAACTGCATAAAAAATGGAACAAATAAAAAAAGAAGAAAACAAAACAAAAAATGGAACAGGAATGGCTCAGTGGTTGAGCGTCTGCCTTCAGCTCAGGTCGTGATTCCGGAGTCCTGGGAACGAGTCCCACATCGGGCTCCCTGCACAGAGCCCCTGCTTCTCCCTCTGTCTATGTCTCTGCCTCTCTCTGTGTGTCTCTCATGAATAAATAAATAAAATCTTTTTTTAAAAAAAAAAGGAACAGGCTTCCCTGAGAGACAATGAATTCCCCAGCATCAGAGGGATCCAAGCAGAGGCTGGAAAATTATGAAGATAATAATACATCAGGTAGCAAATAAAAGATAACCTTTTATGATGTCTTCTAACCCTGAGAGACAAAAGAGATCAAGAAATCCAGTAGCTTCTGCACATGAAAAGATGCTCAGTTCCACTTGTAACAAGAGACGTTCACGTTAGACCCCAAGAGAACAAAGTTTGGAAGGCTTTCACCACCAGACTTCAAGGTTTTTAAAGCCACAGTAATTAAGGCAATGTGGTATTGACCTGGTAATAGAATATCCAAAAATAGATCCAGATATATATGGTCAATTGATTTTTTGAGAAGTCTGCAAAAGTGAAGAAAGGTAGTCTTTTCAACACACTGCACTGGAAAAATTGGAACATTCAGATTAAGAGAAAAGAAGAACTTGGAAATATAGCTTGCACTATACACAAAAATGGATCTAATACCTAAATGTAAAATTATAAGATAGGAGAAAATCTTTGTGACTTTGGCTTAGATTTCGTAAGTACCAAAAGCACAGCTCACAAAAGAAAAAATTAAGTTGGAACGGAGTGGCTGTGGACAAGAGTCGGAGGGGAGGAATCTGACTGTACATATATTTATACCTTTTGATTTTCAAACCATGTGAAAATTTAGAAAATTAGCAATAATTCTGGATATATGCCCCCAAAGAAGTGAAAACAGAGACTCCAACAAGTATTTGTATACTCAAGTACCTAGCAGCATTATTCACGGTAGCCAAAAGGTAGGTGCAAGCCAAGTGTCCATCAACAGATGAATGGGTAAGTCAAATGTGATCTACACATACAATGGAATATTACTGAGCCTTAAAAAAGTAAGAATAGTCTATCATATGCTACAACATGGATAAACTCTAGTGACTTTACACTAAGGACAAATGCTATATGATGATTCCTCTTATTTGACATTCCTGGTGTAAGCAAACTCCTACAGACAGCAAGGAGAATGGTGATCGCCGGACACTGGGGGCAGGAGGGGACATGAAGAGTTAGTGCTAAGGAGGACAGAATTTTAATTTGGGCAGATGAAGAAGTTCTGGAGATGGATGGTGGGGATGTTTGCACAACAGTGTCAATGGACTTCATGCTACTGAATCGGTTCAAATGGTCAATTTTATGTTATGTATATTTTACCATGATAACCAAAAAATCACTAACTTCTGACTCTGATTTTGCAGTTAGCTCTGGCTTATGTTACAAAGCAATACTCTTCCCTTTAAGGATATATATGCTCTTTTAAACACACCTTTGATATTCTCTCTAGTGTATATCCTTTCCAAGTATTTCCCAGTATTTTTCTGTTCGCCTTTCTATGAAGGAATATTCCTATCACAAATCTCTTTCTCAAAAGGATCCTGAAATTAAGAAAACTAGGTTCATATAACTATACTGAGGTTTCTGGTTTCCCAAAGGCCACTGTAAGCCCTTGAAAGGGTCTCCATCCCTTGAGCACCCCTGGTTCCCCCACCACTTGGGTCTCTGGAACTAGGGAAGCCCAAAGCAATCAGTGTGAGATGTGCCCAGCTTGAGGCAGGCATCTTGGCGGGTCTAAATCTGGCCCTTACCCTACTTGCCATACCATGTGACCAATACTGTTTACTACCGTCTCAGCAGCCACAAGCAAAGCTTATTATTACACAAACCCCTGATCACAAAACCACACATTCTGGTTGGCGGGTCAGTTCCGGCAGAAGAACATTCCCGCTACAGCTTTGGCCTACCCTTGAGTTCACCTGTGCTACTGGACACAAATCCAGGCTTAGAAACCAGGGTTCAAACAACATTTTTTTTTCAAACAATATTTTTAAAGGAGGCTATCTTTTAGGTAAAGAAAGACACTCTCAAGGAAACAACACTGACACAATAACAAGATAAATATTGACACACATGTAGGAGTGGAGAAGTGCCAACCATGACCTAGAAACTTCTCACTTGAACATCAGGAATGGATTTAGAGTCTTTGTGTCTTTCCAACTGGGGAGGTTTATAAGAGTTCATCCTGGACTCACCAGGTAAGGTTCAATAAAGCCTCAAGTGTAGGTAGTATTTACATTAGCACTCCTCCCCCTCTCTACAGAAATTGTTTCCCAAGCTCAACATTAGGGAAAGAGCATTGAGGAAGAACCAAAGGATCGTGACCTTCACTTCTCATTAGTTGGGCAGGAGTTAAGCTTTCCAAAAGGCTGATTCTCAACACTTGGAGCTGGCACTCCCTAGCAACTTCTCAAAATAGAAATGTGAAGGGCTTTCTGTTTTCCTCCATTTCACCGCCCAACCCTGGCTCTCTCCATCTAATCTTCTGATGTCGGGTCACCACAAACAAGGGACAGGGTAAGGCTGTTGGGGGGGAGTTCAAGGGCAGTTAACTCTCAATTATTTGACGGCTGATTATCAAGGGGATGGTTTGTACTTCACCTCCCTGGCCAAGGAACTGTTCCACGGTACCCACCAGTTTCTCTATTTGAAGTTCTAACACAAAGAACCAGTGAACAAGGAAGTTAGAGCTAACACAGCAGCTAAAATAAGACTTCAGAGAATTTGTGGATTTTATTTGAACATGCTGCCCCTGTTCCAGGGTTAATAATAGGCTATGTTCTGATGTGTTCTGATCTTTAGAGTGATTTTCAAACTTTTTTACTCCATGGAACATTTTTATTTTATTCTAGATGATGAACCTTACTTGTGCCATTGCTTTTAAAAAAAAAAAAAATTAAAACTACCTGTTAGAATACTAAGATCGGCCGTTCTTTTGCCAAGATTACCATGAAGACATACCATAGTGATACTTCTTTTTTCCGTGGTTCTCAAGTGTTTTCTGCCTCTACACTGTTCTTACACAAAACACATCCCCATTAATAACACTACAATTGTTCTCCCAAAAAACAGACAGCCTACCTTGCTCTGACTCCATCCTTTCCTGCCCTCTCAGCTGAGAATCACTGAAATCATTTCACCTCAAAATATTTATAAAGAAAAAAAAATTTATAAAGACTACAATAAATATTAATACAAGAAATCAGCCAGGGAACTACCTGTTGGTTACTTACAAATAATGAATGCAAAAATGTATTATGAACTTAGTAAGTGGGTGGCCTAGTAAGTGGGTGGCTCAGCGGTTGAGCGTCTGCCTTTGGCTCAGGGCATGATCCCGGGGTCCAGGGATCGAGTCCTGCATCAGGCTCCCCACGGGAAATCTGCTTCTCTCTCTGCCTAAGTCTCTGCCTTTCTCTTTGTGTCTCTCCTGAATAAATAAATAAAATCCTTAAAAAAAAAAAAAAAAAAGAATCTAGTGCTGGTGCTCATGCCATATATACCTATAGATAGAGATCCTCCACATACTATCTCTAACGCAAGCAATTACTCTGCAAGAAGCAAGGAAAAGTTAAGGAACTTTATTTCTCAATCGCACCTAGCAGACAACTGGTCTGGTGGATAAAGAACTTCAGACTCTTACACTTCAGAGTGCCAGTCCTGGCTCCAGGTGACCCTGCCCCTGCCCCTTTGCCTCTCCCAAAAGTTACTCTCCACATTTGTAAAGTTAAAGCGTTAAAACTCTTCCCTCCCCACTTCCACCGTCCTAAAGTGTCTAAGAGTACCCAGGGAATAGCTGAAGTACGTCGCTAAAGCGGAGTGTGTTGGACAAAGCAGGAGAAAACCATCAGCTCCTCTGATGCAAAAATCACAGGCTTGCAGGAAAACAGGCTCGGTGCAAACCTCCCTCCTTTTTTTCCCCTGGAGCCACACAAAAACTCGGAAGAGAGGGTGGGATGTGGCAGCACGTGACCAAATCAAGGAACACGCCAAAGTGCAGCCCGTGGTTCCACACCAATGAAAGAAGGGCAGGGTTTCCCTGGCACTTGGCACCGGGCACCCGGCAGGGGCTCCCACCGCGCACGCGAGGGACTGCGAGCTGGACTTCAGGGCTGTGCGGCAGGGGAAGGAGGGCGCGGCGGCAAGCACAGCAGTCGGTTTGCAGGATGGCAAGTATTACGTTCCTATGGTTGCTTCTAAGGAGTCTTTAAACGCTTCTGTAAAGACGGAAAGAAAAAAGAAGAAGAAAAAAAAAAAAAAAAAGGCAGGGCACGCTCCAACTGCACGGTCACCGGGCCGCTCGGGGTCAAGGCCCTCGGGCTCCATCCACCTGGACGCGGACGTGGTCAGCACGAGGGCCCAGGTGGCAGCTGAGAGCGCGCGCAGCAGGGACAACGGTCTGAACCGGGGGCTGGGGGCGCGGGTCCCCCAGGGGCCCGTCAATACACCGCAGCCCCCTGAGCCGGGGCCCAGACACCCCCACCCTGGGGCCGGGATTCATTGTTGGCAGGAGGCTCCCATCGGACGCGGGACCCCCAAGGGGCCGAGCCAGGGCCGAGGGCAAGTGTGAGCACCCGGGGAAAGGAAGCGGCCGGGAGCTGGAGGCAAGAGCCGGTCCCCGGACTCCGCCTCCGAAGAGATCCCCCGAGGCCATTTCTTGGGTGCAGACCCCAGACTCCTCTCTCCCTGGCCAAGAATCCAGAGGGCGTGGAAGGCCGAGCCCCACGCCCCCTTGCTTCCCTGCTCCCCTTGCTCGGGCCACCGGCCTCCTGGTACTTACCGGGGCCCGGGGGGCTGTCCTCCTCGCCCGCGTCCTCTTCCCTCCCTGCCCCCTCCTCACTCCGCGTCCCCTCCTCCAGGGGCCGCGGCCATGTCCGGTGCTGGCAACTCTAAGGGGGCTTGCCTCCCTTCTCAGACAACCGGGGCGCCGCTAGCAGGCCAAAGTGCTGGACGCCGATTGGTGAAAACCCGAGACGGGCGGGGAGTCCTGGTTTCTTATTGGCTGCGGAGCGCGCTAGACTGTAGCTGAAACAGTCCCTCTGGGAGCCTGGCGGAATTAAAGGCCGAGCGCTGCCGGCGGGAGAGTAGGGACCCGCTGTCCACCTGTGGGTGTGTGGCTCTGGCGCTTTCAGGTCCAGAGGTCCTGACCAGAGGCGAGGGCACAGCTTCCACCTCAATTACTTTTCCTATGTATATATCCAAAAAAGATAGAGCCCCACCCAAGCCGCCTTTTTTTCTTTTTTAAAATCAGCCCTTTTGTAGAACGCCAGGATCTGCTATTTCTTCTAAGCTCCCCTCTTGTTGCTGTGAGCAAGTGCCTAGAGACACCTGGCTTAGAGACCTCGGAGAGAGTCCCTCGGAGACTAATACTGCAACCGAACCAAAGCTGGAGAACCTAAGGCAAGACTTCAGTTTTCCCTTCAGCTCAGCTGTACCCTAAAGGGAAAAAACAAGCTTAAAAAAAAAAATTTTTTTTTTTTTTCTGAGATAATTAGAGAAATCGCCTGGGAGAGCTCTCTTGGGAAAACAAAGCAAGCCTGTGTCAGTATTTACTTCAGTTTTCCCAGAGATGGAAGTCTGGAGACTTGTTTTTTTGTGTTTTGCTTCTCTGTCTGTTTATAAAATTAAAAGAGGGTCATGGCTGGCCTTGGGAAGTAAGAGCCCCCTTCCCCCATTAATGAATTTAATTATATAATTAAAATCTCTCTTCTCAGCTGAACAAGAAGATATTTTGGTATCTACTCTTATATGTTTCAACTGTTCTAGCCCTGGCTTAAAACATCATGTTACCTTTCTGCACACAACAATCTTCTGCAGTTTATCTTTTGCAAATAGACACCTCTCTATACAGGGAGATCTCTGTATCTCTCTTCCTGACATTCAAGGCCCCTTATAAATCAACTCAGACATATGTTTCCAGGCTAATTCCCCACAGGCCAAACTATTCCTGCAGCTGCATAGATTCGCCATCCTCTAAATGCATCTGGGACCCTCCCACCTCTGCTCTTTTTCCCAAGAGGTTCCCTACCCTTTGAAGATTCCTTCCGACCAATAAAGCCAACCTTCAAATACACGCCCATCCTGAAAATTCACCTCTAATGCTCCCTGCCCCAAAGCCGTCCCTGACTTTGAGTCATTGAAATTCTCACTCTCTAGTGCTGTTTCTGTTGCCGCCTTTACGGAAGTAATGCTTTGTAAAATATTATTTTTGTAAGAACTGGAGCTCCCAAAAGGCAGCTGGCTTATCCTGGCAGCCCCCACAGCACCTTACTCAGAACCTGCACCCAGTAAATGTTTGTTGAACCGATCTAGCCAATCGCCTGTGCCTTATGTCGTTCTATTTCATCTCAGAAGGTTTATGTGGCCAACAAATGTATCATAGTCATCCTGCCCTGCTCCACCTTGTACCTCAAGTCACCTCTGGCTGCACTTGTTTCTCTGCTCCACTGGGTTTTATGAATATCACTCAATAAACTTAAACTGTGTGTCTACCAGTTTAAGGAGCTGTGCTACAATCCTTCATCCCCCCCCCCCACCACGACCATCCCCAAAGTCATAAAACTTTGCTGAAGAAGTAAATTGAATAAAGCTAAAACGCGAGGGGGGTGGTCCTGGGTCGCTCAGTTGGCTAAGTGTCTGCCTTTGGCTTAGGTCATGATCCTGGGATGGTCCTGGGATGGAGTCCTGCATCAGGCTCCCTGCTCAACAGGGAGTCTGCTTCTCCCTCTCCCTCTGGCCCTCCCCCTGCTTGTGTGCTCTCTCTCTCTCTCTCTCTCTCTCTCTCTCTGTCACATAAAATTTTTTAAGTGATTAAAAAAAATCAAGCCAAAACATGCCAGCGTACCCAGTCTAAGTTCACCCTGGCAAGACTTTTTGCATCTCTGAGATCCCTGTGGCCATGTCTTGATGTCTATCTAGCAATACCAGGCACCTGTACCAATCCTTCATTTTTCTGAGCCTCATCTGTCTCCATATCAAAATAACCGTGATGTGAGGGGTGGCTCAGTTGGTTAAAGAGCCAACTCTTGATTTAGACTCAGGTCATGATCTCAGCATTGTGGAATCGAGCCCAAATCAGGCTCTGCTTTCAAGGGGGAGTCTGCTTGAGGTTCTCTCTCTCTCTCTCTCTCTCTCTCTCTCTCTCTCAAATCTTAAGGAAGAAAAAAAAAACCTTTATGTGGAAACCAAAGCCTTCCAGTGGATATTCCTCATCTACTATTTCTTTTTTTCAACATTCCTCCAAAAAAGAGAAATCTGGGATCCCTGGATGGCTCAGTGGTTTAGCGCCTGCCTTTGGCCCAGGGCGTGATCCTGGAGTCCCGGGATCGAGTCCCATGTCGGGCTCCCGGCATGGAGCCTGCTTCTCCCTCCTCATGTGTCTCTGCCTCTCTCTCTCTCTCTCTATCATAAATAAATAAATAAATCTTAAAAAAAAAAAAGAGAGAGAGAGAAATCCCTCTTCCTTTCCCCATCTGTATTCTTAGTCCCTTCCCAGCCTCACATGCTATATCCCATCCCTAGGACTCAGCTTATCCTGTTCCCTGGGACTGAAATGCCTCTCAACTCCTGTCTTCCTGGATAACTCTCTCTCATCCTCTCTGTTTGCCTAAGATAACTATCACTTCACTTAACACATTGTTTTCTGTCTTTGACAGGAAGATAATAATGCATTACCGTCAACTATATATTCTTCAATTTAAGGGACACCTAAGTGGTTCAGTTGATTGAGCATCCAGACTCCTGATTTCAGCTCAGGTCATGATCTCGGAGTCGTGGACTCAAGCTCCATGTCAGGCTCTGGGCTCCACACAGATTCTGCTTGAGATTTCCCTCTCTCTCTCTCTCCCTCTGCTCCTCCCTGCCTTCTCAAATAAATTAATTACTTTTTAATCTTTACAATTTTTTAGAAGATTTTATTTATTCCATGAGAGACACAGAGAAAGGCAGAGACATAGGCAGAGGGAGAAGCAGGCTTCCTGTGGGGATCTTGATGTGGGACTTGATCCCAGGACCCTGGGAAACCTGAGCCAAAAGCAGACGCTAAACCACTGAGCCATGCAGGTGTCCCAAATTATTTTTTAAAAATAAAAAGGGTGCCTGGGTGGCTCAGTCAGTTGAGCATCTGCCTTCTGCTCGGGTCATGATCTTGGGATCCTGGGATCAAGCCCTGAATCAGGCTCCCCCCTCAACAGAGAGTCTGCTTGTCTCTCTCCCTCTGCTGCTTATGCACACACTCTCTCTCAAAATCTTTTTATAAATAAATAAATAAATAAATAAATAAATAAATAAATAAATAAAATTACAATAAAATTGTAACACCTAGACACCTGGCTGGCTAAGTCGGTAGAGCATGTGACTTTTTTTTTTAAAGATTTTATTTATTCATGAAAGACATAGAGAGGCAGAGACATAGGCAGAGGGAGAAGCAGGCCTCATGCAAGGAGCCCGATGTGGAATTCAATCCCGGATTCTGGGATCATGCCCTGAGCCGAAGGCTGATGCCCAAACATTAAGCCACCCAGGCATCCTAAGCATGTGACTCTTGATCTCAGGGCTATGAGTTCGAGCCCCACACTGGGTGTAAGGATTACTTAAATACGATATATTTTTTAATTACAATAAAGAAGACCTATCATATCATAAATAATAGGAATAGTAATAATAAAAAAGGAATAGTAATAATCTGTGAATATCTAGTCTTCTCTCCTCTTACTTGTTAAGGAAGATTCTGTGCCTGTTAGGTTCCCAGATCATTGGAATAATAGGGGGAAAGTAGGCCTGACAAGGGCAGAGTCTTGAGTGATTTAGTTTACTTTGGGTAGGATGAGGAATTACCAGCTGGTGAGAACAGATGGGTTTTAAAAGAGCACAGGAGTGGGGCACCTGGGTGGGTTAGTTAAGTTCTGCCTTAAGCTAGGGTCATGATCTCAGGGTCCTGGGATGGAGCCCAGCATCGCTGCATCTGCTGCATCGGGATCCTTGCTCAGCTGGGAGTCTGCTTCTCCCTCTCCTTCTGTCCTTCCCCCCACTAATGCTTATTCATGATCTCGTTCTCAAATAAAAGAGCACAGAAGGAAGCAAGGAGAAGAGTCAAGATAGTATGGATTCAAGAAGAGGTGGAGGAAGTTTGGAGCAACAGGAGAGAGAAGCTTTAGGGCAGGGGGAGAAATTCCTTGGGTGAATAGGTGAAATACCTTTTCCCTATTATTCTGATATTGTATGATGATCAGTGATCAGGGAACCTAGCAGGTAGAGATAGAATCCTCAACAGATAGGAGAAGGGAAAGAGAAATGAACAATGGGATTTTAAGAAGGTTTCTTATAAATCATTCATGTAATTCACCCCCTTCGGCATTTTTCTTGAGACTACAAAAAGATTTGAAGTTGCTTTGGGATTATTTTTGGATGCCAACTTACATTTCCTTTTTTTTTTTTTTCTTAAGATTGTATTTATTCATGAGAGACACAAAGAGAAAGGCAGAGACATAAAGGGAGAAGCAGGCTCCCTGCGAGGATCCTGATGCGGGACTCGATCCCACGATCCCAGGATCATGACCTGAGCCAAAGGCAGGCACTCAACCACTGAGCCACCCAGGTGCCTCCCTTGTATAGGATTCTGTATAGACACTGGACATATCTATCTATAGGCGCTATATAGTTAATAGCATTACCTGTTTATGTGTCATTTCTCTTTCTGTGAGTCCCTCAGAGTCCAAGGACTGTGTCTTATTGATCTTTGTGTCACTATTGAGTAACAAAGTGCCTAGCACACCATAGATGTCTAATGTTTATTGAATAAATGAACTAGGGTCCAGTTATCCCCTTTCTGTAGCACCTTCAGTTACTTCTTTTCCATCAGTTCTTTTCCCCCAGCTTCTCATAGGTCTCTCATAGGTCTCTCATAAACACTCATAGGTCTCTCCTGAAAACAAAAGGAGAGGGATAGTAGAGGGAAAAGAGAAGAAGAAGGGGAGGCCCTCTCACACTAAATGTGATGTTCCTCTGCCAGATGACTCATGGATCTGCCATAAAGAAGCTCCCTCTCCTTCCTCAGTGTAATGTCTCTGTTATACTAGCCAGTGTATAACACCTACTGACTTCACCTTAGCTCCAGCCAACAGACAACCACTGCTTCATTTGTTTTGGGGCCCCGTGGAGTATTTGAGAGATAGAACTGAATCTGTCCATGTAGAATGACTTTAAGAAACATGTTTCAAATGTTGTAAAATCAGCCTGGAATAAATACCTCTGGAACTGACCAACAACGTCATACTATGTTGGCCTACCTGCCAATTGGTCAGCACATGTTTACTGAGCCCCTTGTATGCCCCAGGCCCAGGACTGGATGCTGGGCATACAGTGGTGAACAAAACTGACAGGATCCCCATCCTCACGCCACTAATATTCTAATGGAGGAGACAAGGCATTAAACAAATACATAATTACATCAGAAGTGTGCAAGGGGTACCTGGGTGGCCCAGTGGCTGAGCATCTGCCTTTGGCTCAGGTCGTGATCCCGAGGTTCTGGGATCAAGTCCCACACTGGGCTCCCCTCAGGGATGCTGCTACTGCCATTGCCTATATCTCTGCCTCTTTTTGTGTCTTTCATGAATAAATAAAATCTTTTTAAAAAGAAGAAGTGTGCAAACAAGCATCTTTAGTGGAATCCTGGAGTTCTTGGGTGGCTGGGGTAGGCTTTCCTGAAGAAGTAACATTTAAGCTGAAATCTGAAGAATGATTACAAGGTGGCCAGACAGGGGCATCTGGGTGGCTCAGACAGTTAAGCATATGCCTTCGGCTCAGGTCATGACCCCAGGGTCTTGGGCTCGAGTCCCACATCAGGCTCCCAGCTCACTGGGGAGTCTGCTTTTCCCTCTGCTATTCCCCCTGCTTGTGATTCCTTTGTCTCTCCCTCAAATGAATAAATAAAATCTTAAAAAAAAAAAAGTTAGCCAGACAAAGGGAATGAAAATAAGCCCTGCAAGGAGAGAGGGCATGTGTAAAGGCCCTGAGGAAGGAAGATATGAGACCAAGGAACTGAAGGAGATTCCCACATGAGTGGATCAGAGATGGGGAGAGCAGAGTGGTGGAGACAAAGCCAGAAGCAGGGTGTAGGGGGTTGGGGGTGGGACAGCTCATGAGGGGTCCTCTGCAACACCTTGCAAGTATTGAGGCTCTATTCTGAGGGCACTAAAAAGCTCTTAGAAGGTTTTTTTTTGTTTTTGTTTTTGTAAGTAACCTCTATACTCAACATGGGGCTCAAACTTATGACCCTGAGATCAAGAATCACCAGCTCTACCCACTGAGCCAGCCAGGCACCTCTCTTGGAGGGTTTTAAACAACAGAATACCAGGGTCTGTTTGGCACTTATAGAAATACTCATTTTGACTTCTGAGTTGGAAATGGATTGTAGAGAAGCAAGAGCAGCTTGCAGAAGCCCAGAGAAAAGGCTTGGCCATAATCTGCTCAACATAGCCCCTGTACTGAGATGACAGCAGCCCAAGTGGCAAGAAGTAGATGTATTCAAGGGATATTTAGCAGGTGGACTAGGCAAAAGGTAGTGATGGATGGGACGTAAGGTCCGGGGAGAAAGAGGGAGGGATGACTCCAGGTTTCTATATGCTGGACCTCATATAGGGTCAGTTCTAATGGCAAGGTACTTCTGCTCAGCAACAGTACCTCTATATGGTCAATTTAGAGCAAAACACGAACATAGCATTATCCAGAAAACTCGACTGTTATGAGATTTCATTTCTTCTGGATGCAGATCTGAGACATGAATCAGAGACCCTGAGTAACTCCACAGGACTGATGCATGTTTTGAACAAGCTCTGGCCCCTGCACTAGAGCATCCCCCTCCTAGCCCTAGCCTCTATACCTAATCATCTGTTTAAAGTCCGAAGGATGAGGAGCTCCTGGGTGGCTCAGTTGGTTGAGCATCTGATTCTTGATTTCAGCTCAGGTCTTGATCTCAGAGCCCTGAGATCGAGCCCTGCATCAGCCTACCTGCTCATTGTGGAGTCTGCTTGTCTCTCTCCCTCTGTTCCTCCCCCTTTTCCTCACCCTCTCTCAAAATCTTTTTTTTTTTTTTTAATTTTTTTTTATTTATTTATGATAGTCACAGAGAGAGAGAGAGAGGCAGAGACACAGGCGGAGGGAGAAGCAGGCTCCATGCACCGGGAGCCTGACGTGGGATTCGATCCCGGGTCTCCAGGATCGCGCCCTGGGCCAAAGGCAGGCGCCAAACCGCTGTGCCACCCAGGGATCCCAAAATCTTTTTTTTTAAAAAGATTTTATTTATTTATTTGAGAGAAAGAAAAAGAGCACAGGCAGGGGGAGGGGCAGAGAGAGAGGGAGAGGAAGAAGCAGGCTCCTTGCTGAGTAGGGAGCCCAACATAGGCCTCAATACTAGGACCTTGGGATCACCACTCAAGCCAAGCCCAAGGCAGACGCTTAACCAACTGAGCCACCCAGGTGTGCCTCAAATAAAATCTTGAAAAAGGAAAAATAGGGCAGCCCCAGTGGCCCAGCGGTTTAGCGCCACCTTCAGCCCAGGGCGTGATCCTGGAGACCTGGGATCAACTCCCATGACAGGCTCCCTGCATGGAGCCTGCTTCTCCCTCTGCCTGTGTCTCTGCCTCTCTCTGTGTGTCTGTCATGAATGAATAAATAAAATATTTAAAAAATAATAAAAAGGAAAAATAAAGGTGGCAGGATGAAATGGTGATCGTTGAAGATCCCTGAGCTGAAATTCTTTCAATTCAACTGAGCACTACAATCAGAATTAGAGTCCCTTGCCAAAAATCGGTGTTGGGATCCATATCCTGCCAATGGCTGAGTATCTCTATTGTGCCAAAGTTCCAGCACTTCCAGGCTCTTTTGAAGGATAACCAAAGAATCAAGGGACATAAGCAGACAGTTCACACACGAAGAAATTAAATATTAGGAATAAGTTTTTTGGGGGAGGGGTGCCTGGAAAGCTCAGTTGATTAAGCGTCTGCCTTTGGCTCAGGTCATGATCCCGGGGTCCTGGGATCGAGCCCCACGTGGGGCTCCCTATTCATCAGGGAGCCTGCTTCTCCCTCTGCCTGCTACTCCCCCTGCTTGTGCTCTCTTTCTGTCAAATAAATAAAACATTTTTTTAAAAAAGGTTTTTTTTTAATGGAAAGGGTTCAATCTCACTATTAAAGAATATTAAATTAAAACTTACACAGAGGGATGCCTGGGTGGCTCAGTGGTTGAGCATCTGCCTTTGGCCCAGGGTGTAATCCTGGAATTCCGGGATCAAGTCCCACATCAGGCTCCTGCAAGGAGTCTGCTTCTCCCTGTGTCTCCCATGAATAAAAAATAAAACATTTTAAAAAATAAAAAATAAAATAAAACTGACACAAAGGTGCATTTTTCACCTATTCATTAGATAAGAAAATTTAATAATGCTGAGGCTGTGGTGAAACTTGTATGTTTATACAGTATATTTTCTTATTGCAATGTGTATTGTTACAATATCTTTGCTAGTCAACCTGACCATGAAATGATCAACTCTCTGTTTTGATTCTCTCTTTCTCTGGTAATACAATTTCAGGAAATATTTCCAAAGTGGTGTGTGAGTGGGCACACCTTAAACTTACCCAATGTTATATGCCAATTATATCTCAATTTTTTTTAAGGGGAAAAAGAAAAAGAAAGGCTAGGGTGCCTGGGTGGCTCAGTGGTTGAGCATCTGCCTTCAACTTAGGTTGTGATCCCGGGCTCCTGGGTTCGAGTCCCGCATAGGGAGCCTGCTTCTCCCTCTGCCTGTGTCTCTGCCTCTCTGTGTCTCTCATGAATAAATAAAATCTTAAAAAAAAAAAAACAAAAAACAAAAGAAAGAATAGGCTAAACTATTGGGTGGGGTATCTATAGAGGGTCATGGTAGAACTTCAAACAAACTATAAGATGTGTGGTCACAGATTATGGCCAGATGGCATGCACCCCAAAAGGGAATTTTCAGGAGGAAGAAAGGGAAATGGTCTGGAAGCAGGCACAAAAGCAGGGAAAACCATGCTGCTGCTTCTCAATCCCAAGGTACTTGGGTTTGAGAGAAATACTCCCTCCGCTCAAAGGCTACAGGAGAAGTGGTCTCTTTATGGGAAAGTCACTCCTCAGGGCAAGGGAAGGGATAGTAAGAGAATCAATTTGAAGATCTTGAGGCTGTTGGAGATTTTCCTCACAAAGAAACCAGGGCTTCCAAACCAGGGTTGGAGGGAGACAGCAGGGGAAGAAGCCATGAGGAAATGGCCCAAAGGAGGGAGGGAGATAGATAAGCATTTAGGATACTAGGAACTGGAAATTGAAGATCCGTGAAATCACTTGAGCTGTTGATTCTTTCTATTTTATTTATTTTATTTATTTTTAAGATTTTTATTTATTTATTTGAGAGAGATAGAAATAGCCACAGAGATAGCAAGAGAGAGCATGAGCCAGGGAGGAAAGGGAGATGCAGGCTGTCTGCTAAGCAAGGAGCCCAACGAGGGGCTCGATCCCAGGACCCTGGGATCATGACCTGACTCAAAGGCAGACACTTAACTGACTGAGCCACCCAGGCACCCCGATTCTGTTTTTTTTTTCCGATTCTGGGTTTTTAAAATATTTTTTCTATGTTTTTTTTTTTAAAGTAGGTTCCATGCTACAACATGAGGCTTAAATTCACCACCCTGAGATCAAGGGTCTCATTCTCTACTGACAGAGCCAGCCAGGTGCCTCTAAAGTTTTATTTTTAACTTCTCTCTACACGCGATGTGAGTCTTGAAACCACAGTGTCGAGATCAAGAGTCTTGTGCTCCACTGACTGAGCCAGAGTCAGCCAGGCACCCCAGAGCTGTCCATTCTTTCCTGGGTAGTTCCTACTGCCCTCAGCCTCCTTGGTTCTCAAGAACCTTTTGCCTTTAAGTTGTGAGTGACATTTTTAGAAGAAGGTGCTCCTTTAATATCTGCAACAACTCAGAGTTATGTCTCACTGATGAGGAGGGCCTTTTCTTGAGCCCTTTGAGTCACTCAAATGGTCCAAGGGAGAACTATGTTAAAAATATGGAGAACAGGGGATCCCTGGGTGGCACAGCGGTTTGGCGCCTGCCTTTGGCCCAGGGCACGACCCTGGAGACCCGGGATCAAATCCCACGTCGGGCTCCCGGTGCATGGAGCCTGCTTCTCCCTCTGCCTGTGTCTCTGCCTCTCCCTCTCTCTCTCTCTCTCTATGTCTATCAAAAATAAATAAATCTTTTTTAAAAAATGGAGAAAAAGCAATTCTGAAACTTGTTTGTCCTGCTAAAAGATGGTCCTGAAACAAGGCGCACAACTTCACAACACAGCATGAGCATCTGGTTGCATTCCCTTTGAAATACACAAATCTTGGGGTGATAATAGCCCAACCATCAGCAGGAGAATGGGTGGACAAATGGTGGCATATCCATACAAGGGAACACCACACAACACCCCAAAAAATGAACCACTGAATACCCATCACAATATGAATGAATCCCAAAACAGTATGCTGAAGGGAAGAAGTCAGACATAAGAGATCACACACAGACTCCACTTACATGAACTTCTAGGACAGGGATGAGGGGGACGGGGGACGTGAGGACTGATTTCAAAGAGGCATGAGGAATATTTAAGGGGATGAAGGAAAGGTTCTATATCTTGATCAGAGTAAGTGATTTAATGGATTTAGAATTTATCAAAACCCATCAAACTACAGGGGCACCTGGCTGGCTCAATCAGTAGAGCATACAACTCTTGATCTTGCGGCCATTGAGTTCCAGCCCCACATTAGGTGTAGGGATTACTAAGTAAATAAATAAACTCTTTTAAAAAACCTCATCAAATTATACAGTTAAAATCTGTATGTTTTACAGTGACTTTACAGGTAACACAGTGGCACTAAATTCCTATCTTTCAATAGTTACTCTGTATGTAAAATGGGCTAAATGCCCCAATCAAAAGACACAGGGTATCAGATTGGATAAAAAACCAAGACTCATTGATATACTGTCTGCAAGAGACTCATTTTAGGCCCAAAGACAGCTCCAGATTGAAAGTGAGGAGGTGGAAAACCATTTACCATGCTAATTGACATCAAAAGAAAGCTAGGGAATAATCCTTATACCAGACATATTAGATTTTAAACTGTAATAAGGCAGCCCCGGTGGCTCAGCGGTTTAGTGCTGCTTTCAGCCCAGGGCGTGATCCTGGAGACCCAGGATAGAGTCCCACGTCAGGCTCCCTGCATGGAACCTGCTTCTCCCTCTGCCTGTGTCTCTGCCTTTCTCTCTCTCTCTCTCTCTCTCTCTCTCTGTCTCTCATGAATAAATAAATAAAGTCTTTAAAATATAAATAAATAAATAAATAAATAAATAAATAAATAAATAAATAAACAAACCGTAATAAGCCCTCTTATCTTAGTCACCTGGGTGACTCAGTGGTTGAGTGTCTGCCTTCGGCTCAGGGCATGATCCTGGGGTCCTGGGATCGCATTCACATCGGGCTCCCTTCAAGGAGCCTGCTTCTCCCTCTGCCCATGTCTCTGCCTCTCTCTGTGTGTCTCTCGTGAATAAATAAATAAAATCTTTAAAAAAATAAAGACTGGAATAAGAGATGAAAAAGGTCACTGTGTTATAATTAAAGAGTATCCAACAGGAAGACCTAACAATTGTAAATATTTAGCCCCTAACACGGGAGCAGCCAATTAATAAAAAAATTAAAGAAACACATCGATAATAATATAATAATAGTAGGGGACTTTAACACCCCACTCACTGCAATGGACAGATCATCTAAGCAGGAGATCAACAAGGAAACAAGGGCTTTGACTGACACACTGGACTAGATGGACTTCACAGATATATTCAGAGCGTTCCATCCTAAAGCAAAAGAATACACATTCTTCTTGAGTGCACATGGAACATTCTCCAGAAGAGATCACATACTGGGTCAGAAATCAGATCTCAGCCAGTACCAAAAGATTGGGATCATTCTCTGCATATTTTCAGACCACAATGCTTTGAAACTGGAACTCAATCACGAGAGGAAATTTGGAAAGAACTCAAATACATGGAGGTTAAAGAGCAACCTACTAAAGAATGAAACTAAAGAAGGAAACTAAAGAAGAATTTTTAAATGTCATGGAAACAAATGAAAATACAACTGTTTAAAACCTTTGGGAAAAATAAAAAATAAAAAAAATAAAACCTTTGGGATGCAGCAAAGGCAGTCCTAAGAGGGAAGTTTATAGCAATATAAACCTTTCTCAAGAAACAAGAAAGGTCTCAAATATACAACCTAACCTTACATTTAAAGGAACTAGAGAAAGAACAGCAAATACAGCCTAAACCCAGCAAGAGAAGAGAATTAATGAAGATTAGAGCAGAAACCAATGAAATAGAAACCAAAAGAATGGTAGAACAGATCAATGAAACTAGCAGTGTTCTTTGAAAGAATTAATAAGATCAATAAACCCCTGGGTAGACTTATCAAAAAGAAAAAAGAAAGGACCCAAATAAATAAAATCATGAATGAAAGAAGAGCGATCACAATCAACACCAAAGAAACACAAACAATTATAAAAACATATTATGAGCAGCTATATGCCAACAATCTGGAAGAAATGGATACATTCCTGGAAATGTATAAGCTACCAAAACTGAGACAGGAAGAAATAGAAAACCTGAACAGACCCATAACCAGCAAGGAAATTGAAACAGTAATTAGAAATCTCCCAACAAACAAGAATCCAGAGCCAGATGGCTTCTCAGCAGAATTCTACCAAACATTTAAAGAAGAATTAATACCTATTCTTCTGAAGCTATTTCAAAAATTAGAAATGGAAGGAAAACTTCCAAACTCTTTCTATGGGGCCAGCATTACCTTGATCCCAAAACCAGACAAAGACCCCACCAAAATGGAGAATTACAGACCAATATCTTTGATAAACATGAACGCAAAAATTCTCACCAAGATACTAGCCAATAAGATCCAACAGTACATTAAAAGGATTATTTACCACGACCAAGTGGGATTTATTCCTGGGCTGCCAGGGTTGTTCAACATCTGCAAATCAATGTGATACACTACATTAGTAAAAGAAAGGACAAGAACCATATGATCTTCTCGATAGATGCAGAAAAAACATCTGACAAAGTAGAACAAACTTTCCTGAATAAAACTCTTCCCAGTGTAGGAAAAGAGGGAACATACCTCAATATCATAAAAGCCATATACAAAAAGCCCACAACAAATATCATTCTCAATGGGGGAAAAACTGAGAGCTTTTCTTCTAAGGTCAGGAACATGGTAGGGATGTCCACTCTCACTACTGTTGTTCAACATAGTACTAGAAGTCCTAGCCTCAGCAATCAGACAACAGAGAGAAATAAAAGGCATCCGAACTGACAAAGAAGTCAAACTCTCACTCTTCACAGATGACATGATACTGTATGTGAAAAATCCAAAAGACTCCACCCCAAAATTGCTAGAACTCATACAGGAATTTGGCAAAGTGGCAGGATATAAAATCAATGCAAAGAAATCAATTGCATTTCTATACACTAACAATGAGACAGAAGAAAGAGAGTTGATCTCATTTACAATTGCACCAAAACCCATAAGATACCTAGGAATAAAATTAACCAAAGAGGCAAAGGATCTGTATTCTGAAAACTATAGAACACTCATGAAAGAAATTGAAGAAGGGGCACCTGGGGCGGTTCAATGGTTGAGTGTCTGCCTTCGGCTCAGGTGGTAATCCCGGGGTCCTGGGATCGAGTCCTGCATCAGGCTCCCTGCAAGGAGCCTGCTTCTCCCTCTGCCTATGTTTCTGCCTCTCTCTCTCTCTCTCTCTCTCTCTCTCTCTCATAAATAAATAAAATCTTTTAAAAAACAAAAAGAAAGAAAAATTGAAGAAGACACAAATAAATGGAAAAATATTCTATCCTCACGGATTGGAAGAACAAATATCATTAAAATGTCTACCCTACCTAGAGCAATCTATATATTCAATGCAATCTCTATCTAAATACCATCAACTGATTTCACGGAGCTGGAAAAAATAATCCTAAAATTTGTATGGAACCAGAAAAGACCCTGAATAGCCAAAGGAATGTTGAAAAAGAAAACCAAAGCTGATGGCATCCCAATTCTAGACTTCAAGCTATATTACAAAGCTATAATCATCAAGATAGTATGGTACTGGCACAAAAACAGACACGCATATCAACGAAACATAATAGAGAACCCAAAAATGAACCCTCAACTGTATGGTCAACTAATCTTTGACAAAATAGGAAAGAAAATGTAATGGGAAAAAAAGACAATCCCTTCAACAAATGGTGTTGGGAAAATCGGACAGCCACATGTAGATTTTATTTATTTATTTGACAGAGAGAGAGCACAAGCAGGGGGAGCAGCAAAAGGAGAAGGAGAAGCAGGTTCTCCCTACTGAGCAGGGAGCCTGATGCAGGGCTCGATCCCAGAACCCCAGGCTCATGACCTGAGCCAAAAGGCAGACACTTAACCAACTGAGCCAACCAAGCAACCCCTCTTTTTTTTTTTTTTATGATTTTATTTATTTATTTATTTGAGAGAGAGCACAAGTGAGGGTGGAGGGGGCCGGGCACGGGGAGATGGGGAGGGAGAGGGCTTCATCCCAGGACCTGGAGATCATGCCCTGAGCTGAAGGCAGCCACTAAAGCATCTGAGCCACCCAGGCGCTCAGAGCATGACTCTTGATCTGAGGGTCATGGGTTTGAGCCTCATGTCAGGTGTAGAGCTTACTTAAAATAATAAAATAAATAAAATAAATAAAACTTTTTTAAAAAGACAGTCAGGTTTGGGGAGAAGAAAGCTAAATTAATGGAAAATAAACTAGAAAGGGAGCCCATGGAGACAGGAAGCCAGCAGAGACGGGTCCAGGTGCCAGCTGGCGAGGCAGCCAGCCATCCTCACCTCCCACTCCAACCTCAGGAACCCTTCTCCAGCACTTTATTCCCCAAACACCAACTCCAGACTTCTCTGTCTGGCATCCCGTACTCATTTTCACACTTTGGGTGTAAATACCATTTCATTAACTACATTGACGCTCTCTGGGAGCAGAGACAACGCCCTCCTGCCTTTAGTTCCTCCCAGATCATCAGAGCGGTTGTTTACACACACATTTGTGTCCTAACAGTGGCACAGAAAATGACAGGAAGGACACTGTTTAGGAAAAGACTCGGTAAGTCTTTTGAAGAAAGACGAGGCCCCAAACCCCTAGGTCTGCAAGCACGAAAGCGGTAAAAGATCGCACCCAAATGCTCTACACTGGAAACTGAACCAAAAATTTGGAGCTGGGGGGCACCTGGGTGGCTCACTCAGTTGACCATCTGACTCTTGGTTTTGGATCAGGTCATCTCCGGGTCCAGGTCCCTGGGTCCTGGGATCCAGCCCCTGCATCAGGCTCCCTGCTCACGGGGGGGGGGGGGGGGGGGGGGGGAGGGGGGTTGGGGGGTTCTGCTTCTCCCTCTGCCCCTCACCTCACTTGTGCTCTCTCCCCCTCTCTCTCTCCTTCTCAAATAAATAAATAAAATCTTGAAAATAAATAAATAAATAAATTTCTTCCCAGGGAAATTTTTTTTTCCCTGAAAGTCCCCTGGTGTTTCCACGGTTCAGTCTCCATGTGCCTCACATCATTTAGCCTTCCTCTCTGCTTTTTCTTCTCTTTCTTGTCCAGCTCCAAATGATTGATTGATTGATTGATTGATTGATTGATTGATTTGCGATAAGGAGAGAGGCAGCGAGAGAGCACAAGCAGGGGGGAGGGAGAAGCAGGCTCCCCGCTGAACAGGGAGCCCAATGCCGGGCTCGAACCCTGGACTCTGAGATCCTGACCACACTGGAAGGCAGATCCTTAACTGACTGAGGCCCCCAGGCGTCCCACCCCGGTAGGAATCTGAAGTTCTTTCTACGGTGTAAATGCCTGCACCTCCCCAGCTCCTCAGTGGCGCCATCTGCAGGCATAGATGCTTGTGTGAGTGGTTGGTTTAATGAGGATTCAAGGGCAAGAGTCAGTGCGGTCCCATGAGGCACCACCCCAGTGGGACTGTGGGAGAATCCCTAACACAAACCAGTCCACCCAGAGACCAGAAGGGACCAAGAGGGGGCTACGTGGGTTGAACAGAATGGGAAGCATTGAAGAAAGCCACAAACCCCCTGCAGAGGAGTGCTCTTTGTCAGTGCGCAGTCGGGGGCCTGCGGGGTGACAGACACACTTGCTGGAACATAAACAGTACTCCTGGCCCACTCCTCACCCTCCTAGAAAGACTTGCCCTCTGTGGGCCTCTGGGTCGCCACTCTGTTCTGGTTCCTGTCCCACTCACTGCTTACCCCTTCCCTGTACCCTCCACCCCATGCTGGCTCCTCCTCTGATCAGCCCCTGGGTATCAGAGGGAGGAGGGTCTCCTCTCTTCTCCACTGCAGACTTTCTCTAGGCCCCTGGTCCTAAATACCTGATTCATTCTGACGACTCTCACATTTATATCTGTCTAAGTCTCTCCCCTAAACTCCGGAGGCCCTGAGCCAATTGCTTACTTGACACCTCCACCTGGATTGTCTAATGAGCATCTTGAACTTAAAACACCCAAAACAAACTCATGGCCTCTCCCCTGCAACAACATCCTTCTCTCACTCCTCCCCTCTGCAGTAAATGGCACTAGCAAACCCCCAGCTCCTCCAGCACAACCCATTGGGTGTGATTCCTTTCTGTTCCTCACTATCCAAATTCAACTATCCACAAGTCCTATGGGCTCTAACTCCAAATTACTGCCCTAATCTGTCCACTTCTCTCACTTCCTACTCTACCACCCCAGTGGAGACCACTACCAAACACCTGCGTCCGGCGGCCGTGGCTTACAGTCAAACCAGGCCCCTGCTTCTTCTCCAGCTCACCTCCACACAGTATCTGCATGGTAGCCACGGGGACCTTCTCATGACGTATGTGAGATCGAGTCACTCTCCTGCTAGAACTGAAATGGCCTTGTGAACAGGAAGTTGTATCTACTTTTTAAAAATATTTTATTTATTTATTCACGAGCGACACAGAGAGAGACAGAGACAGAGGGAGAAGCAGGCTCCCTGTGGGGAGCCCCATGCAGGACCCAATTCTGGGACTCCAAGACCACACCCTGGGCCGAAGGCAAGGGCCAAACCGCTGAGCCACCCAGGCTGCCCGGAAATTGTATCTATTTTGATCGTTGCTATCTTCTCAGCACCCAGCCCGCATTCATAGGACTTTGACAAATGAGTGAATGAGGGCTTTCCAAAGTCTGATGAATATCCCACAAGAATATCCACCTGCTTCTGAGTTCATGCTTTCTAAGCATCCTTCTGATTCAGCTCCTTAGTACCTCAAAACCAGCTAGGGGGTGTCCTGGGAGACATGATGTGATTAATAATAATGTCAGTAATCGTTAACTTTTATTTGGGGTTTACTATGTACTCTGCACTGTTCTAAATGCTTTGCATATAAATAAATAAATAAATAAATAAATAAATAAATAAATGCTTTGCATAACTCATAATAACCCTATGAGGATAGAAATTCTATCATTCCCACGTCAGAGATGAGAAAAATGAGGACCCTAGGGTCCAAGTAACTTGCCACGAGGTGCACAGCTAGTAAGTGGTAGAGCAAGATTCAAGCCAGGCAGTCTGGCTCCAGAGGCTGAGTTCGTTGTTTTATTTCTTTCCTTCTTTCTTTCTTTCCTTTTTTTTTTTTTTTAATTTATTCATGAGAGACTCAGAGAGAGAGAGAGAGAGGCACAGAGACACAGGCAGAGGGAGAAACAGGCTCCATGCAGGGAGCCCGATGTGGGACTCGATGTGGGACTCGATCCCGGGTCTCCAGGATCACGCCCTGGGCTGAAGGCGGCACTGAACCACTGAGCCACCCGGGCTGCCCCCTTCCTTTCTTTCTTTAAACAGCTTTATTGAGATGTAATTCACATGCCATACATTCACCCATTTATTTTTTTTAAACATTTAAAAAATTTATTCGTGAGAGACACACAGAGAGAGGCAGAGATGCAGGTAGAGGAAGAAACAGGCTCCCTGTGGGGAGTCTGATGCAGAACTTGATCCCAGACCCTGGGATCATGACCTGAGCCAAAGGCAGACAGACGCTCAACCACTGAGCCACCCAGGTGCCCACCCATTTAAAATATATCATTCAGGGGCGCCTGGGTGGCTCAGTCAGTAAACGTCTGCCTTCAGCTCAGGTCATGATCCCAGGATCCTGGGATAGAGCCCCACGTCGGGCTCCCCACTCAGTGGGGAGCCTGCTTCTCCCTCTCCCTCTGCCTGCCTGCCGCTCCCCCTGCTCCCCCTACTTGTGTTCTCTCTCTGTGTCAGAGGAATAAAAAATAAAAAATTAAAAAAAATAAAATATATCATTCAATGGCCTTTAGTATATTCACAGAGTTGTGCAACCATCACAACAACCAATTACAGAACATTTTTGGGATCCAGAAAAGAAACCCTATCCTCCCTAGCAGTCATGTGCATTTTCCCCCTACCTCTGCCCCAAGCCTCAGGCAACCACTAATCTACTTTCTATTTTATAGACTGTATATTCTGAACATTTCATATAAAAGGAATCATATAATATAGGATCTTTTGTGACTGGCTTAGTTCATTTAGCACAATGTTTTCAAGGTCATCCACATCATAACATGTATCAGTACATCATTCCTTTTCTTTTTTATTTTATTTTATTTTATTTTATTTTATTTATTTTACTTCATTTTAGGTAAACTACACACCCAGCATGGAGCCCAACACAGAGTCTCAACTCATAATCCTGAGATCAAGATCTGACCTGAGGGATCCCTGGGTGGCTCAGCGGTTTAGGGCCTGCCTTCAGCCCAGGGCATGGTCCTGGAGTCCCGGGATCAAGTCCCACATTGGGCTCCCTACATGGAGCCTGCTCCTCCCTCTGCCTGTGTCTTTGCCTCTCTCTCTCTCTCTCTCTCTCTGTCTCTCATGAATAAATAAATAAAATCTAAAAAAAAGAAAAAGATCCGAGCTGATATCAAAAGTCACAGGCTCAACCAACTGAGCCACCCACGTGCCCCTTCATTCCTTTTAATTACTATTAATATTCTATTATTTGGATAGACTGCATTTTTTAATCCATTCATCCACTGATGGGCATTTGAGTTGTTTCCACTTTCTGTGGCTGTCATAAATAATACTGCTATGATCATTTGTGCATAAGTTTCTGCATGGATGTGTGTTTTCATTTTTCTTGGGTATTACCTAGGAATGAAACTGCTGGGTCATGTGAGATACAGAGACAAGTTTCTTTTCTTTTTAAGATTTTATTTATTTATTTATTTATTTATTTATTTATTTATTTATTTATTTTCATTTATTTATTTGAGAGAGACAGAGAGCACACATGATGGGGGAAGGGCAGAGGGAGAGGGACAAGCAGACTCCCCACTGAGCAGGGAGCCTGATGCAGGGCTCTAGCCAGGACCCTGAGATCATGACTTGAGCAGAAATCAAGAGTTGGACACTTAACCAACTGAGCCACCAAGGCTCCCTAGACTTCTTAACATTTTTATTTAAATTCAATTTAGTTAACAGAGACAAGTTTATTAAATGCCTCCCTATGTAACCTCCTGTAATGAAGGCTGCTATGAACCAAATGACGGGTTTGGTGTTTATATCAGTATTGAGATTCCTAGTTAGTACAGTTGACACCTGCCTGGCCTCCTGGGAGACCTAAAACCCAAGAGGTGAGGAGTCGCCTCTGAGAATAGCAAAAAAACGTCCCCAGAGGAAAAACTTGCCAGCTGCAGATTCCTTATGTCAGGTCATTCCCTGACAAGATTGATGTTACTTCCTTTTCTGAAGGGAGTAATGGGTTTGTATCAGTTTACCCGCACTTTTCATCCATGGTCCTTTCTGATCAAGGGCATAATTTGTTTTTTTTTTTTTTTTTTTTTTTACGATTTTATTTGTTTATTCATGAGAGACACATAGAGATAGAGGCAGGTTCCCCCACTGAGCAGGGAGCCTGATGTAGGACTTGATCCCAAAACCCCGGACCACAACCTGAGCCAAAGGCAGATGCTCAACCACTGAGCCACCCAGATGCCCCCAAGGGCAGAAATTTGCAAAGGCCCTGGTTAGTGTCTGTGTGTGCTGTCAATAGAATAGGAAAATAATAGAATATTCCTATTTTTAAAAATTGGTCATTATAGGGACCAAGGGTAACAGAAACCTCCTCAGTACATTTCCAGCCCTTTAGCCCATGTTCACACCCTCTTCCCAGCCCCTCAGGAGCGAGGCTGCGTCCACTCAGAGTGATGGGTCTTTCTCCCTCAGGGAGCTTGTCTCAGCTTCCAGGATCAGGATGTGCAGATGAGTGGAAGGTACCTATGGCATCTGCATGACCAGCAAGCCTCCAACAAGGAGCAGAAACACTGGAGGGGGGATTGCTTTGGGTCTTGCCCGAGGACAGCACTTGAGACTTCTTCTTCACATGTCTCTGCTCAGCTCTGGACAGTCCCTTGCCTGGGTGGTGATATTGGATGCCTCAGTGTCACCTCTCCTTCATTGCCATCTTCCCCACCTCAGGGGGCCAGCCTCGGGGGCCTGTTGGTGCAGTAATAGCTGTGTGATCCATGTCAGCTAATAAACACAGGAGCCTCCCTGGGAAAACATTGTGCCGGGGCTCAGAAGACAGCCCTGCGGCTGAGCAGTTCCTCCTGGGTGTAAAGGCCAACCAACACAGGTTGTTGCCTTGGTTTTGTTTTGATTTTATCATGGGTGCGGTTAGTGTATTGTTCAGCGCCAAACGAACTTTTGTAGTCTCTCAATGTCTTTACTGGACTGAAGTTCAGAGCTGTTTGCACTTCTCATAATAAAGCCTTGGATGAACTCACTGCCTTTTCTTTGGGGTCCTCGCAGAGCTTTTTACTGATGACCTCCTTTCTGCCTAGGACATCTCAGTGAGATGGGTTGCAGTCAGTAAGATCATATCCATATTCTCGAAGGCAGAAAAGTAGGACAACCAGGCTAAGAGGTTTTGCTCAGGATCACACAATAAATGGGCTGTGGGTTGAAGCTGAAAATAAGCCCTAAGCTTGTCATTCATCGCACCCTTCTCTCAGTGGGGAACCTTAAGCTGCCTCTGCTGCAGGCTGAGTTTTTGAGGGAGGGATCACGTCATGTAGGGAGCAGATGCCTGATGCACATACCCCCAGGGATCCCAACCGATTGGAACGTGCCCTTCCAGCTTCTAGACTAGAAGGGAAAATCCGGGCTTAACTTGAAGGGTACAGTATGTAGCTTTGTTTTCTTTATCCTTGATAAACCACCAGGCTATTCCAGGCTATTTCAGGGTTGCAGAGTGGCAATTTGGCCAAAGCTGTTGATCTGTAAGCTGCAGATTTGAGAACTGAAAAAGTGATTAAGTTCAAATTTACCTAATGGGGAGAAAGAAAGAAAGAAAGAAAGAAAGAAAGAAAGAAAGAAAGAAGAAAGAAAATTCAGACAAAAAATATACAAACAGAATTTATTTTCTATTCAGCATTGTAATACTAGTTGCTTGGTATAGCTCATAATTTTCGGTTAAGAGTAATGCATAAGTGGCCATCTAGGGAAAAAAATATGTTCCTAAAAGATAAACTTTGAATTTCCTCTTTGCGAGAATTTCCTCATTCTCGATGTGGATAATATTGCCCCTAAAGGGGAAAAGAAGAAATTGGTTCTTGGAAGATGAAATAAATCTCATGTATTAAAACTGTTTGTGGACTTCTAAAGCTCAGCTCTGCCCAACGAAGTCTTGTTTCTTAGTTTTTAATTTCCAACACCAAGAAGAATTTGAATTCAATTTACTTTTTCCTCTTTTGGGGGGAAATAATGAAATTTTGGAAAGGTTTAAAATACCACTTAATGGAAAGGTTGGCTTTCTCCTGCAAAATCTCCATCAGCCATGGCCTACCGTTAGCTCTTATCTTCTCTAGAAGTCATAACTATTAATTGAGAGTCAAACTCCCAGGGTCATGTCAGTGGAATTACGACAGTCAGCCTTGCATAATCTGGAAGTCAGCATCCTGTTGGGATCTGCTGGGCAGAGATGCTGAGCACTGGGAAAGGACATGTCTTGGTGGCTCAGGCTGTGTCTATCTGTGCTTCTCAGTCACATGGCTTACTCAGGTGGTGGCTTATACTTGCCAGTGATTAATTTCAAGAATGTCATAAATGCAAACTTTGAAAAGGAAGGTGGGTGAAACCTCATAAGTTTTTTTTTTTTTTTTTTAAGATTTTATTCATTTATTCATGAGAGACACAGAGAGAGAGAGGCAGAGACACAGGCAGAGGGAGAAGCAGGCTCCATGCAGGGAGATCCCGGGTCTCCAGGATCATGCCCTGGGCTGAAGGTGGCGCTAAACCGCTGAGCCACCAGGGCTGCCCAGTTTTTTTTTTGTTTTGTTTTGTTTTTTGTTTTTTGTTTTTTTTAAGATTTTATTAATTCCTTTGAGAGAGAGCACATGAGCTGCGGGGGGGGGCGGGGTGAGAGAGAAGGAGGCTCCCCGCTGAGCAGAGAGCCCAACATGGAGCTGGATCCCAGGATCCTCAGATCATAACCTGAACCCAAGCAGATAGTTAACCCACTGAGCCACCCAGAGCCTCCTCTCTAAAGTTCCGGTTGTAAACACTCAATCACCACCGTGAGCCTCATTGTTGAAAAGCAAATTTGTAGGGCAGCCCTGGTGGCCCAGCGGTCTAGCGCCGCCTTCCACCTGGGGCCTGATCCTGGAGACCCGGGATCGAGTCTCACATTGGGCTCCCTGCGTGGAGCCTGCTTCTCCCTCTGCTTGTGTCTGCCTCTGTGTGTGTGTGTGTCTCTCATGAATAAATAAAATCTTAAAAAAAGGAAAAATAAGTTTGTGTCTTCAAATACTGGACCATATTCAGAACCTGCAGACTTTGAACCTTGCTTGCTGCTGCTTCCTGGGGTCTGCTATTCTAAGGCAGCATATCCCATGTGCCTCGGGTGGTTGCTTGGTGGGGGTAGGTATAGAGACAGAGGTTGGTGGACTCCAGGACAAGGAGGATGAGGACTTTTGCCTGATCACATGAGATAATGTATGTGAAGATGTTTTTTTTTTGTTGTTGTTGTTGTTTAAATTTTTATTTATTTATGATAGTCACACAGAGAGAGAGAGAGGCAGAGACATAGGCAGAGGGAGAAGCAGGCTCCATGCACCGGGAGCCTGACGTGGGATTCGATCCCGGGTCTCCAGGATTGCGCCCTGAGCCAAAGGCAGGCGCCAAACCACTGCACCACCCAGGGATTCCCATGTGAAGATGTTTTTTAAGATTTTATTCATCATGCGGGACTTTACCCCAGGACCCCAGGATCACGACCTGAGCCAAAGGCAGATGCTCAACCACTGGGCCACCCAGATGCCCCCATAAGCCCTCCTTCTAACTGTGTCAGTAAGCTACACGAGGGAAGGCAGGTTTATTTAAGGACGACGACCAGATCCCTGCCTTGATTTTTACCACAGAAAGTTGAAATAATTGATGGCTGTTTATAAAACCCTTTTTCTATCTTTGGGCGACTGTGCCTTCAAGAGAGCGTGTGATATATTATCAGCTGTCATTCCACCTAGCCTTCTGCAGCCTTGTCTCGAATTGCTGGCTGCTTACTTATTTTTCATTGCAATCCTGTCCTTTCTTCTTGTGTCCATAGAAACTGCCAGTAATGCAGGGGCTTGTCCTTTCATGGGGCCTCTAAGATTCTCTCAGCTTAGCTCT
This sequence comes from Vulpes vulpes, assembly GCF_048418805.1. NCBI lineage: Eukaryota > Metazoa > Chordata > Mammalia > Carnivora > Canidae > Vulpes > Vulpes vulpes. The sequence goes on from NC_132781.1 coordinate 5,772,947, forward strand.
GAGCCCCAAAGCCTTCCCCCTTAAGCCAGAAATAGAGCTGGTGTATGCATTGGTAGTGTCTTTAACTCAAACCAAAAGTGTCCCTTTTTCCATCTGAATACCACTTACCACAGGTCCTGCTGAGAGGGACCTCACTGAGGGTTTGGTTCTGGGGGATCAGAGGCCTGACGCTTTTTAATAAGCTGGCTAGTCAGTCATTGTGGCACAGAATGATCTATGCTCCAATGTGAAAAGGCACATGTACTGAAAAACCCAGCTTTGCTATCAGGCTAAGAATGCGCATGAAATGGTGTGTGTGTGTGTGTGTGTGTGTGTGTGTGTGTGTTTAAGATTTTATTTACTTATTTATTCATGAAAGACACACAGAGAGAGAGGCAGAGACATAGGCAGATAAAAAAGCAGGCTCCCTGTGAGGAGCCTGATACAGAACTTGATCTCAGGACCCCGGGATCATGACCTGAGCTGAAGGCAGAAGCTCAAGCACTGAGTCACCTAGGTGCCGCCCCCGCCAAATGTTTTTCAACACGTCCATGCCTTTTAAGGTTTCGGCTGACAAAGGAATTTGTGAGAAAGTTCTTAATATATTTGATGCACTTAACAGTTCCGTGTTCTAACTGTTCCTGAGGAAGAAGGTTTGGGGTTAGGTGGGGCCCAGCCAGATAAAACCAAGTTTGCGTCGCAGATCTGATTCTTGCTGGTTATGGGACCTGTCTAAGCCCTGGTTTCTTCATCCATAGAAGTTGGAAAACCATGGAAGCTTGTCACTGGCTTGAGACCATGAGGTAATGGACAGGAGATCCTGAGCACAGCCCCTATCACATAGTTAGTAGGTGGTAGGAGGTTGCGGTTGTGACTCTCAGTGAAATGGGAAGCTGAATAAGAAAGGGAAAAAGCCTACTTTGGAAGACAAGGAGCCAAGTTAATTCCACATGGAATTTTACAAACCTGGGGAGAGGGGTGGGGGGATGGGGTAACTGGATGACAGGCATCAAGGAGGGCATGTGATGGAATGAGCACTGGGTGATAATATGCAACTGATGAATCACTAAACTCTACCTCTGAAACTTACAATTCACTGTATGTTAATTAATTGAATATAAATTTAAAAAAAGAATTTTACAAACCTTACGTTGAAAAAAATGATTGCATTTATTTTTGAAAAGGTAATACATACACATAAATAATCCCAAGGAAACAAAAGGGTATACAAGGAGAAATAGGTCCCTTCCCAGTCCAGTCCCCTACCTACCAGGTTCCCTCGGGAGGAAACTAATATGTAAATTTCCTAAGTATCCTCCCAGAAATTTTTGTTATTGAAAAAGCTACTTGTTGGGGTGCCTGGGTAGCTCAGTTGGTTATGTATCTGCTCTTGGCTCTGGTCATGATCCCAGGGTCCTGGGATCAAGTCCTGAGATCCAGCCCCGCGTCAGGCTCCCTGCTCAGCGAGGAGTTGGCTTCTCCCTCTCCAGCTATGTGCTCTCTCTCTCTCTCACTCTCAAGTAAATTAAATAAATAAATCTTTTTAAAAAATAAATAAAAAGCTACTTGTGAAAGCTACTTATTTTATTTAAAAATAAATAAAAACCTACTTCAGGGTTTTTTTGTTTGCTTTCAATAACTTTTTTAAAAACTAGCTTCCATGTTGTAGAACCCAAGGTTGGGCTTGAACTCAGAACACTGAGATCAAGACCTGAGCTGAGACCAAGAGTCAGACGCTTAACCCATGAGCCAGCCACCCAGGCACCCCCTCAGATTTTGATTTTTTTCAAGTAACTTCTACACCTAACACGGGGCTCAATCTCACAACCCCGAGATCAAGAGTCGCACGCTCCACCAACTGAGCCAGCCAGGTGCCCCATGTGAGGGAAATTCATTTTGATGAGTACTGTGATGGGGTGACTTGCTAAACATCAGATAGAACTATTTGATAATCAAGACAGCTGTTGGATCTTGAGTTTAAGGAGTATTTTGACAGCAGAGCTAGTCCTCTGCAGCCTGAGCTAGACAGGATAAAGTCTTTCCTGCTAGAATAAGACACATGGGCTCAGAAAAGCAATATGATTCAGAAGCAGGATTCATAGCTCCCAAAGCAGAGAGCCCCTCATCTGTGATGGAGGATGTCAGGGCAGGGCAAAGCCACACTGTGAGATCTGAACTCTGGACTGTGGGCTCATTCTCAACATTCCCCATTTGCCAAGCCCACATTGCCGACATTCCCGCCGGGCTTAGGTTCTCAGCTTTCCTCCTAGGCACAGATCCTTGAGGTCGCATAGCTTCGGCCTCAGCTGCTAGAGGGTCCGAAGGACAGGTCAGAGAAGACAATGAGCAGAGGCCGTGTGAGATGAGCCAGGGAATCCCTTCCTACATTCTCTCCCTGGGCTGCTGGAGTTCAGTGTCTATTCCATAAAATCCACAGATTTTATATTTATCCATGATTGACTTGGGAAATTTAAAGCTGCCCAAGTCCTCAGATGCACCTGTTTATTGGATAAACAGGGCTATTTGTTGTCACACTGTTAGCAGGGTAACTATGTGTATATATAGAGCTAAGAGAGCTCACTCACTTGCCTTCAATCTTATGTCAAACAAATGGGTATTTAATCACCCCAATTGAAAGAGATTCTGTGACCTCAGTAACACATTCCAGTACTCAACTCTATGTCAGAAAGTGGGAAGTTGGATCCAACCTTAATTCACGGAGCTAGAATTTGTCTGGTATCCACTAATTAAGGAAAATGGTGGTGATCATCTTCCTGGTACCTGAAGATAGGAGCCTTTGTCCCTTTAACACTAAATGAAAGCCCATCCAAGTTCTTTCATCTTCCATTTACATTGAGTTTCTTTCTTTCTTTCTTTTTTTCTTTTAAGATTTTATTTATTTATTCATGAGAGACCAGAGAGAGGCAGAGACATAGGCAGAGACAGAAGCAGGCTCCATGCAGGGAGCCCGATGTGGGACTCAACCCAGGGATTCCAGGATCACGCACTGGGTCGAAGGCAGATGTCCAACTGCTGAGCCACCCAGGTGTCCTTACATTGAGTTTCTAATCCTTCAGTTACTCCTGTGGTTCGGGTCTGCTTGCTCTTCTTTTCATGACCTCTGAAACAGGCCAGAGGCTCATGAAGAGTTTTCCCTGCACAGAACATCGACATCTTTTACTCTATTTTTCATTTCTCACATGCATTCTACAAGCCTTGGAGCCGCCTGCCTGATTCATCTTCAGCCTGTGTGTATATGAGCACAGTTTCACAAAAGCAAAAGATTTTCCCCATCTGACATTTCTAAATATCAGAGTGAGTGAATAAAGATGCTGCCTTCTGGTCTCTAGGCAATTCTGATATTTATATTGATCTGAGCTCATGATGATGCTTGCAGAGATTTCATTTTCCGAAAGTCCAAATGCTCATGCTAACTTGGGAATGGATTCTTGAACAGAGCCAAAGACTCAGGAGCTCAGGAGCTGATTCCTAACCCCAGAAAGTCTGCCAGCAAGACTTTGAAGCGAGTCGCTTGATTTCTTTGGCGCTCAGAGCAGGAGAACAGAGATGGCATTAATAAACTTCCCCGCGTTTTATGACAGGTTGAAGTCTCATAAAACACTCAGCTAGACAAAGAAGAAAGAGGAGGAGGTGGCGGAGGGGAGAGGGGAGGGAAGAAGGGGTTGGAGGCGAAACTGGAAAAACAAAAAGCATTAGAATTAATTTACAAGCAAGCCTATCTAATTTTTCAGACAAAATGAGCCTAAAGAAAGCAAGAAAATGTACATGACCCACCAGTCCTCACAACACCCTATCGTTATTTCAATGGGCTCTGAAACTTCGTAGGATGAGATAAATTGTGCCAGGTGCCTAGCACAGGATCCTAAAACATAGGCGGCACTCACTTCAAATCGGTTATTTTCCTGATTACGCTGCTCATAACAAGAAGTGTTAGAGGAGCAATGGAGTTGACATTTTAGTTGCCAATGAAAACCCTTAGCTGTATCGTCATATAAAACACAGCCAGTAAAAGGCAACTGTGGTCAGACTGCCCAGGGAGAGTTGCTCTTGGTGACAGTCTGGTTCAGGTTGTCTGGCCACCTTGGGAGCAGCTTTGGGGGACAATGAATCCCTGCAACCAGTCTTGTTCCCCTCGGTCCTGACCCACAATTACCTTAATGCCATGGTCCAGATGCCATAATAACAGTAATAATAATAACATCAAACATTTCTTAAGAGCTTACTGAGGGCCAGGCTCTGACTTAAACACACTACATGCATTATTACATTTAGACTCCTAAAGACAAAATGTTCAGACGTTGAGGATCCTTGCCAGAAGGGAGGACGCCACAAACCTTGCAGCTGAAACATCTAAATCTGAAAAGGTTTGAGAAGAGAGAGTAAGTTCCATAACGTTCTACCCTCAGGCCATAAAACCAGAAGAATAATCTAGCAGAGACGGAAGAAGTGTTTCACACAAGAAGGCAGGGAAAGTGCAGCTTTGGGGTTTATTAAATAAATGGGAAAATATTACTTCTGGGCTTCGGTAACCACAAAGGGTTGAAACTTGTGGTTAAAGATTTGGGGGTTAGGAAGAGTGAGAGGGGAGGGGGGTCTTGCTCATTCCTGATTCCTCTTTTGGTTCCAGGGATATAGGGCTTCTATTGCATGGGGTGCAACTGGATATTTCCTCCACTCTCCATCGCTGGGACCTGGCAAGCGACATTTCCTGGCACTCAAGAGCAGCCAGTCCCGGCAGCAGCGAGGTCAAATCCATTTTTGGAGCCAAACACCAGCATTCCTTTACAGTTAGTTAGTGCTGCAACCTCAGGGGAAGCTCTTGCCTGTCTAGATGGACCTCTACTGGCAACCAGAGGGAGTTGCCCAATTTTCTAGCCTACGGAAGAAATCATTGGACCGGTTGGGACTCCTTGTTTCAACAGAAGCCTCTCGCTTCTTTTGCTAATTGCCCTGTGGTTGATGATGACAGGTCAGGTTGACAACATGAGCAAGCTGAAGTTATTCTACTTGCTAATTAAAGCTGTGAAGTACGCTTTCACATAAAACATGAAACCGCTGGATATTTGGATGTGCCCAACCTCCTGGCCTTGGCAGCGATGGTCTTGAATTGGAACGAGACACTTTTCTATCTAGGGGGATAACCTGCCCAGCTATGGGGGGCAGTGGGATGTTTCCTCTCTAGAGGAGCCTTAAGGCTTTGTGGGAGAAACTGTACACTGGTGCTCACTTATAAAAGGATGTCCTGGGGGCACTTGGGTGGCTCAGTCGGTTAAGCATCTGCCTTCAGCTCAGGTCGTGATCTCAGGGTCCTGGAATCGAGTCCCACATTGGGCTCTCTGCTCAGCAGGGAGTCTGCTTCTCCCTCTCCCTCTGTCCCTCCCCCTAATCATGCTCTCTCTCTCTTTCTAATAAATACAAAATCTTTAAAAAGAAAAATATTTTGCAGCACTTTTACGATGCATTACCTAATGTTGGTTCGTTTTCATATCAGCTCTGTTTTGAGTTGGATCATTTTCCTCATTTTTCCAGATAAGAAAAGTAAGTCACACGCAGATCATATCACTTGTCAGAGATCACACAGTCGGTTAGCAGAAAGGCTAGCGTTGGAAACACTTCTTCTGCCCCAAATCCTGTGTTTGCTTCACTGTGTCTCCTGGGTCGGTCCTCCTGTCCTCAAGCTGGAAGCCCGGGAGTCATCTTTTACTTCTCACTGTCACTCACTGCTCCCTTCCGACACAGCAACATGCAACCACACGTCTCCACGCTCCATCACAGCAACCTGCGGTTTCTGTCGGCGGTAAAGATCTCAAGCCTGCCCATCCCACAGCCCCTCTGGCCATCTCTGACTCACCAACCTAGTCCAGACTCACTTAAACGGTTGCAACAAGCTTCTGAAATTGTGGTTAAATATTTGTTTACCGATTTGTCCTCCACCATCCCCCCCAACCCAACCCCACCACAGGATTGTAGGCTGCACCAGAGCAGGAACCTTGTCCTTTGAAAGTCACCTTTTATTTATTTTTAAAAAAATATTTTAGTTAGGGATCCCTGGGTGGCACAGCGGTTTAGCGCCTGCCTTTGGCCCAGGGTGTGATCCTGGAGACCGGGGATCGAATCCCACATCGGGCTCCTGGTGCATGGAGCCTGCTTCTCCCTCTGCCTGTGTCTCTGCCTCTCTCTCTCTCTCTCAATGTGTGACTATCATAAATAAATAAAAATAAAATAAAAAAATATTTTATTTATCCATTTGAGAGAGAGAAAGCACAGAAAGAGAGGGGGAAGCCGACTCCCCCCCTGATTGAGCCACCCAGGCGCCCCTAAATTCACCTTTTAAATTCACTGGTGCCAGGACATCTGGGTGGCTCAGCAGTTGAGTGCCTGCCTTCGGCCCGGGGCGTGATCCTGGAGTCCCGGGATCCAGTCCTGCGTCGGGCTCCCTGTGTGGGGCCTGCTTCTCCCTCTGCCTGTGTCTCTGCCTCTCTCTCTGTGTCTCTCATGAATGAATAAATAAAATCTTTAAAAACAAACAAACAAACAAACAAACAAATAAATAAAAATTCACTGGTGCCTAGCTCATAATACACGTCGATATGTGTTTGTAGAACGAATGAGGGAAAGCATGCTAATTCAGGATTCCAGTCTAGTAAAATCCTCATGTCTAGGCCCCAACTCCAGGGATTCTACTTTATAGCCCCAGCTCCAGGGATTCTACTTTATCTGGGATAGTGCCAGGTATCAATAATTTTTTTTAAATATTTTATTTATTTATTCACAATGGATACAGAAAAAGAGAGGCAGAGACACAGACAGAGGGAAAAGCAAGCTTCCAGCAAGGAACCTTATGTGGGACTCCATCCCAGGATCCCGGGATCACGCCCTGAGCCAAAGGCAGAGGCTCAACCACTGAGCCACCCAGGCGTCCCTCAATACTTTAAAAAAATATTCAATATATTTTAAAAACTTATTGTGGTAGCATATATATAATCCTTACCATTTTAACCATTGAAGGTGTACAGGTCAGGGACACCTGGGTGGCTCAATGGGTTAAGCATCTGCCTTCAGGGCAGCCTGGGTAGCTCAGTGGTTTGGCGCCACCTTCAGCCCAGGGCCTGATCCTGGGGACCAGGGATCGAGTCCCACATCAGGCTCCCTGCAGGGAGCCTGCTTCTTCCTCTGCCTGTGTCTCTGCCTCTCTCTCTGTGTCTCTCATGAATAAATAAAATAAAATAAAATAAAATAAAATCTTAAAGAAAAAAAAAGCATCTGCCTTGGCTCAGGTCATGATCCCAGGGTCCTGGAATTGAGCCCTGCTTTGGGCTCCCTGCTCAGCAGGGACTCTGCTTCTCCCTGAGGCCCTCACCCTGCACATGCTCTCTCTTGCTCTCACTCTCTCAAATAAATAAATAAAATCTTTTTTTTTTTTTTTAAATAAAATCTTTTTAAAAAAAGTGTACAGTTCAGGGATGCCTAGGTGGCTCAGCAGTTGAGCCCTTTGGCCCCAGGGCATGATCCTGGAGACCTGGGATCGAGTCCCACGTTGGGCTTCCTGCATGGGGCCTGCTTCTCCCTCTGCCTGTGTCTCTGCCTCTCTCTCTATCTGTCATGAATAAATAAATAAAATCTTTTTTAAAAAGTGTACGGTTCAGTGACATTAAGCACATTCACACTGTTGTGCAATCATCACTAACCACCCATCTGCAAAACTTTTTCATCTTTCCAAACAGAAACTCTGCCCCTATCACACACTGCCCCTCCCACCCCCACCTTTCTCTTCTGCCTGCTTAGATTCCATGCCCCATAGGGCTCCTTGACTTACACACATACTCTACACTCCAGCCTTTCTCCTTTGGTGGTATCAGCCTGACAATATCCCAACCTGGCTAAACCAGACCCTTTACAGGGGTGCCTGGGTGGCTCAGTGGTTGAGCATCTGCCTTCAGCTCAGGGAGTGATCAATGATCCTGGAGTCCTGGGATCGTGTCCCACATCAGGCTCCTTGCATAGAACCTACTTCTCATCCCTCTGCCTATGTCTCTGCCTCTCTTTCTGCCCCTTTCTGTCTCTCATGAATAAATAAATAAAATCTTAAAAAACAAAACAAAAAACAAAATAGGATCCCTGGGTGGCGCAGCGGTTTAGCGCCTGCCTTTGGCCCAGGGCACGATCCTGGAGACCCGGGATCGAATCCCACGTCGGGCTCCCGGTGCATGGAGCCTGCTTCTCCCTCTGCCTGTGTCTCTGCCTCTCTCTCTCTCTCTCTGTGTGACTATCATTAAAAAAATAAATAAATAAATAAATAAATAAATAAATAAATAAACACACAGCCAGCCAGGCTGAGTGGCCTTTTCTGAATTTTCAGTCACAAAACCCAGTGGGACCACAGCAGCACCTGCAATGTTTCCTGAATCGATTTCATTCCCCATAGTCCAAAAGTTCAGTTTCATGCCTTCCGACCAAAACAAACTTCCTGCCCCCTTCTGCCCTCCCCCACCTCCCCTCCTTTAACTGAGAGACTGGAAGTCGCCAGGGTAGAGAGGTTGCATCTTCCCACAACCACTGCCACACACCGACCTATACCTGTTCTCACCTGTGCTTCTCATTGTCCGTGAAAATGCCTGACCCGCAGGGACTTTGCTCCCCAATTCCCTCTTCTCTCCTGCAACCAGTTTCCCTCTCTACTAGATAATTCCCTTGAGCATACAAAGCATGCCCTAACAGGTCCCATACTTAAAATCCCTTCCTTGGTCCCCTAAGTCCCAATCTTTGTTCAGCTTTATAAAAAAGCTTTTTTTAAAAAAAGATTTTATTTTTTAAGTAATCTCTACAACAAGCATGGGGCTCAAACCCACAACCCTGAGATCAAGAGCCTCATGTTCCACCAACTGAGCCAGCCAGATGCCCCTATAGCAAAACTCTTCTATAAGAACTGCCCTTACCTGCTGTCTCTACCTCCTTACTTACATTGTCTCTCTTTATCCCCTCCAATAAGACTCTTACCCCATGATGCTGCTGAGGCTCTTGTTCTTTTCATCAACAATCTCCAAATTCAATGACTGCCTCTGTCTTCATCTTACCCGTCCCCTTTGGTAACATTGGACACGGCTGACTACCTCCTCCTTATGGAAACACTTAATTTTCCCCATCGATAGAAGAGGCATAGTCATAATATCCAGTGCATGTGGTTCTTGTGGAGACTATATGAGATAAAGTGCAAAAAACCCTTATAGACTTTCCCAGGCCTCAAATTGGTGCTCAATACCTGCCTGCTCATCTTTGATGTTTTCATCTTTCATGAAATCATGGGTTCATGTAATATTTGTCTAACGAAAACTCAGTGTGTAAAAAATAAATAAAAATAAAAAGCAAAAGGGCATCAGAAGCTCAAATAAATTTTTAAAAATGAAAAATGTTAAGGGAGAAGAAAAGGGAGATTCTTCTATGTGGAATGTTTTATTATTTAAAAGAATATAATAAACCAATATTGGAGAAACTTCTTGGTCTTAAAATTGCTAATGCTTCTTTCTCGGAGGCGTAGGAACAGTGGGGAAATTTCCACCCTTTGGATGCATCGATTCCATTTTAGCTCACAGCCAAAATGGAACTGACTTCATCTCCTTAATGAACAGAATGTGTTCTAATGAAAAAGTGATGTGAAAACTGAAACAGAAGGAATAGAAGAGTGCCAGCCTTCTCTGAACTTGACTCTGGCATCGCTACAGAGAGCAGTCAAGACCAGAGTCCATTTGCTTATCTGTGCTTTAATTTTTTTATTTATTTATACTGTGGCGCTAAGTGCCACCCGCCCAGATAATGACCACACCAATAGCCTTTACTGGCATTTCTCAGCATCAGACAGCATAAGATCCCAAGGGAGTGCACAAAGGAGTGAGTCCTCAATTTCTCTGGCCCATAGCAATTCACATTTTGATTCCTATAATCTAGGACATATTGGGAAGGTCCCAGAATTCCCATGACTCAGTTTTTTAATAAGCATTGTTTCTCAAAGTCTGGTTCAAAGAAGAACAGCCTAAGAATTACCTGCAGCTGCTTACTGAAAATGCATATTTCTGGGGGCCCAGCTAGCTCAGTTGGTAGAGCTTGAGACTCCTTAAATGCATATTTCTGAGCCCTTCTTAGACCTAATGGATTGAATATTTCTGGGATATTGGAATTTGCATTTTAAACAGATCTCCAGGTGCTTCTCTTGTGTATTAAAATGTGAAAACATTAGAAAAGAACTTGGGGCCCTTTACTCCATCTTAAAAACTTGCTCTTCAGTCTAGTGGGGTCTCCATTGGTTCTACCTAATGGAATGCAAACTGTTCTTCAAGATAACTCAATTACCTCCTCCTCCATGTAAGGCTTCTTGGACTCTCTATTCCCAATTTATCTCTCTCTCCTGGACTTCCTTAACACTGAGTCCCCGTGCTGCGAGAGCACTTGTCATGCTGGATCATATTATTTAGAATCAGGGTTTATTTGGGGAGCCAAGAAAAACAAGATATGGCACCTGTTCTTGAGGAACTCAAAGTCTAAAGGGGAGAAGGAAAAGTAAGTTGATGGCTAACATATGGTCTTAAGAATATGGTGATGGGGCTGCCTGGGTGGCTCAGTTGGTTAAGAGTCTGCCTTCCACTTGGGTCATGAACCCAGGGTCCTAGGATTGAGCCTGCTCGGTGGGGAGTCTGTTTCTCTCTCTGCCCCTCACCCTGCTTATGCTCTCTCTCTCTCAAATAAATAAAAAAATTTTTAAATATTTTATTTATTTATTTATTTATTTATTTATTTATTTATTCCTGAGAGAGAGAGAGAGAGAGAGAGAGAGAGAGGCATAAGCACAGGCAGAGGGGGAAGCAGGCTCCATGCAGGGAGTCTGACATGGGACTCGATCCCGGGTCTCCAGGATCAGGCCCTGGGCTGAAGGCTGTGCTAAACCGCTGAGCCACCCAGGCTGCCCTCAAATAAATAAAATCCTAAAAAAAAAATACGGTGATGATGCGGTATGCTGAAGGTGCTATTCTTGGGACCAGAGCATCATGGGACGTGGCACCTTAGTTGAGTATTAAAGGACAGACAGGAGCCAGGTTATGATGAGGAAGGCAGGGAAAAGAGGCATTCTGGCCCAAAGGAGCAGTATGTACAAAAATGTGGAGGCAAGAGAACTGTAGAATTATTTAGGAAACTGCAGGTCATTCAGAAGGGTAGAGACAAAAGGCCAGCCACAGAGGGCCACATGGGGCATGCTAAGGACTTCCATCATTATCTATGATCATGATTCAATCTGTAATTTAGAAAGCCCACCCTAGGGGATCCCTGGGTGGCTCAGATGTTTGGCACTTGCCTTCAGCCCAGGGCATGATCCTGGAGTCCTGGAATCAGGTCCCACATTGGGGACCTGACGACCTAACGACTCCTCTTGGCTGGCAAAAAGCAGCATGGAGTCTGCTTTTCATTCTGCCTGTCTCTGCTTCTCCCTTGCCTGTGTCTCTGCCTCTCTCTCGTTCTGTGTCTCATGAATAAATAAATAAATAAATAAATAAATAAATAAATAAATAAAATATTTAAGAAGAAGAAGAAGAAGAAGAAGAAGAAGAAGAAGAAGAAGAAGAAAGCCCATCCTGGTTGCAATGTAGATAATGATTTGGAACGTGGGGCAGAATGATCAGTAAGCAGGTTGGGGGAGCATCCCAAAAACAATGATGTGGATCAGGTTAGGTAATAGAAATGGAGTCAGGGGGTAGAGGAAGGGAAGTCACAGGACTAGGTGTCCCACTGGTAGGCTTGGCATGAGAGGTCACCCTCTAAGCTTGAGAAGCAGACTTGGCTCACAACTTGACCAAATGAAATTCTAAGATGAGAACTTCAAAGATCAATTGAGCAGGTGAGAGTAGAATTTGAATGACCAAGTTTAGGTTGTCACTGGTTGTCTGATTCTTTCTCGCTACAGAAATGCTCAGAAATGTGGGCTCAGAGGACTAGCCTGAGATTGGCTGGAGGCAGCTTCCAGGGGAAGAGGTCGTCTGCAGGCCCAGTTTGGGGGGTGGGGGGGCGGGATCAGAAGGTTCAGTAAATGCCAGGGTAATTTCCAGTTCTTACCGGCAGGCGGCAGCACGACAATTCACAGAAAACAAAACGAGAAACCCTTTCCGACGACTAAAAATAACTGCAAACCCCCACCACCACCCGCAAGGAAATACTTTTGGGTGATTAATTTGTGCATTCTGGGATGCCTGGGTGGCTCAGCGGTTGGGCATCTGTCTTCAACTCAGGGCATGATCCTGGAGACCTTGGATCAAGTCCTGTGTCGGGCTCCCTGCATGGAGCCTGCTTCTCCCTCTATGTCTCTGCCTCTCTCTCTCTCTCTCTGTGTCTTTCATGAATAAAATGAGAGAAAAATATAAATTTTATTTATATCTAAATAAAATCTGGGGATCCCTGGGTGGCTCAGCGGTTCAGTGCCTGCCTTTGGCCCAGGGCGTGATCCTGAAGTCCTGGGATTGAATCCCACGTCAGGCTCTCCGCATGGAGCCTGCTTCCCCCTCTGCCTGTGTCTCTGCCTCTCTCTCTCTCTCCCTATGTCTATCATGAATAAATAAATAAAATCTTTAAAAATAAATACATAAATACACAAATAAATACATAAATAAAATCTTAAAAAAATAATTTGTCAATCTGAAGTGCCTGGTGTGGCCAGTTTGTTATCAGCAAGTTTTGCTACAGTTACACAGGTTTCCATGCCAGGGTGTGACTTTGACTTTGCAATTGCCTCTCACTCACTCCTGTACCTTTTTGCTATTTAACAGTAGCCACACATTCAAAATATTATTGTCTCTAGTGTGTCTTTTTTCTCTACATGGAATGATCTTGGGCAATGCTCTCTTAAGTTTCTGAGTCTTTGTAGGCAAGACAACGTAACAAATGTTGAAGATTTTGGTGTTTTGTTGCATTTTTTAAAGGATTTTATTTATTTACTCATGAGACAGAGAGAGAGAGAGAGAGGCAGAGACACAGGCAGAGGGAGAAGCAGGCTCCATGCAGGGAGCCCGATGTGGGACTCAATCCCAGGTTTCTAGGATCATGTCCTGGGCCAAAGGCAGACGCTAAACCGCTGAGCCACCCGGGCTGCCCTGGATTTTTTTTAAATACGTCACCCACCATCACTTCATTTCAAGACAATTGTTTTTACTTTTAAATGTTCCCTTCCAAATCTGGTCCATATGCATATATTTTTGCAAAGACATACTCACAGTCTGTTTTATCAATGCTGCATTTTAAAAGGAAGTGCATATTTTTTTTCCTGTTCTCTTAGGCATCTATACTCTTCTGAGATCTCACCCACTTCCTTAGCTTCAAATATCACATTGCACAGAAAAGCAACCACATCTTTATCTCGAGTCAGCTTCTGTTATTTATTCTCCACACATCCATTTAGTCACTCCATGCACTGTGCTGGGGGCTGGGAATACAAATGTGAAAAGGTACGGTCCTGTTTCTCTGAGAACTTGTAAAGCATTATAAGGAAGGTGGTGGGAGGCAGGTTTTGAATAAATAATGCTGCAATGAGATTGGAGGTATAGTGGGAATTTTGAAGAAAAAACCCTAAAACTGGCTTGGGTGCCTAAAACAGAGGTGGGGCAGGAGGCCAACAGAGCAGAGGAAACTGCATGTACCACGATATGGACGTTCAAAAGATTATAGTACCTTCTGGAAACCACAGTGGTTTAGTTTTGGTGAAGTGTGTGTGTGTTGGCTACAGAAAGAGAGTAGGGCTGGCAGGCTGGGGCCAGATCCATAAAGATCTTGCAAAGGATTTGAGATATTGTCTCGTGGATGATAAATATCTTAGTTCCAAAAAAATATATCTTAGTTCCCCTCGATTTCCATTCTGCAATCAGTGATAAAGTATTTTGAAGATGAAAATCTGACTGTGGCTCACTCCTGCTTCAGGACCCTATAGGGTCAAGTGCCTAGTTTTTAGCAGCAGTGAAAGGACCCTGCATGAGCCTCTCCAAATCCTTTATCATGTGCCACATTCTTCTTCATCCCAATTATAAATGGCTTCCTTGAGTTCTTTCTTACTCTCTGGCCTTTATACATGCTATGCCCTCTTCTAGAACACTCTTTTCCTCTTGGGCTAACTAGATTCTCAAACCTTGCCCCTCAGTCTTCACTGATCGTAGGCTAGGTCAGGACCCCTGCCATAGGCTTTCAAAGCTGCCAATACTGCAAATGTCATACTCTCAATGGTATGTTCCCTTTTAGGCTGCAAGCTCTGTGACAGATCATCCTATTCTCTACAAAGTAGATGCTCTGTTGATGTTGTGTGGAGAATGAATGAATGCATTGAGCTTTTCAACAGCATACTGGATATTTCCACCTGCATGTCTTCTAGAATGATGAACTCTACATGTCTGAAACTGGACATCATCGTCTCCTCCCCTCCCTCCTCCCTATACCACCCCATCCCTGCCCAGTTAACGACTCCTCTTGGCTGGCAAACTTCTCTGTTGTTCTCTTCACTCAAAACAAAGAAATCCAACTCTTCCCTCACTTCTTCCTCCTCTCTGCTCAAAAGCTAAGTCTTTCCCTTTCATTTCTTTATTTTTTTTTTCTGGCCACCATTCTAGAATTACAAAGAAATGATAAAGTATCATAGTGGGGAATATATGCATTTTAGAACAAGATAGGCCTAGGTTCAAGTCTTGAGTCTACTGTGTGTAGGTTTCCTTGGGTCATTTCAGTGAGCTCTCTAAGCCTCGGTTTCTGAGTCTGTAAATGAGGATATTTATTATCCGCCCTGTAGAAACACTATGCACTTCAGGTGGCAAATAGTCCTCTTATCATTTTTCAGTACATATCAGACATGTCCTGCCCTAAAATCCCCAGAGATTGCTAATTACTTGACAATGAACCCTAAGCCATACATTTTGGCCTTGTCTCTCATTACTCCCCCACCCCACCCCAAATCCTAAAATCTGGGCAATCTGAAATATTGGCTAATTTCCTCACTTTTTCCTCCCTGCTTCCAGGTTGCAGTTCAAACACCAAGTCCTCCCTGATTACTTGAGCACTAAGTAAGCCTCCCTCCTCTGCAGTCCTGTACGCAGTTCAATGGGATTTAAGTGCAGCTGTTTTGTCTTGCACGCTCCGAGACTCTCTGGATTAGAAACTGCTGAAAGCAGAGGTTTGGTGGGTTCATCTATAACCTTGCATAGTGCCTCGCATGCAGTTGATGCTCAATAAATGCTTGGTGAAAGAACAACTCATTTTCCTAATTTCAATGGCTTCTTTTCTCTATAGAATCAGATGTTCGGTTATTCTCATCTCAGCACTATTTTGTTGGCTTCCAGGGAGCACATTACCATTAGATACGTTCTGTTCTCTTTAATTGGAAAGAGCTTTTGGAACTGAAAAATAGGAGTTACTTCTTCAAGCCTCATCTGCTGCTCCCCCGTTCTCACCCGCCTCACACAGGAATCGAACAACTTAGCCTCGCACAGAACACGACTCTCTCTCACGCCTCCGTTCCTTTGTACAGGCATGCGGTTCCCTTCGCCCGGAGCGCCCTTCCCCGACAGCTCCGTCTAGTGAACTCCTACTCGTCCTCCAAGACTCAGCTCAGACATCATCATCACCTTCTCTGGGAGGCTATTCTGAGACGGGCAGAGTAGCAGTTCTCCCTCCCATCTTTTTAGCTTCCTCAGCATTCTCCCAAATAATTCTAACGTTGCATATGGCATTTTTTTTTGTTTTCTTCCGCTCCTCTAATTTTTTTTTAAGATTTTATTTATTCAAGATTTCACTTATTCAATTCATTTTTTAAAGATTTTATCTATTCAAGATTTTATTTATTCATTTTTTAAGATGTTATTTATTCACTTACTCATTTATTATTCATAAGATTTTATTTATTCATTTATTTATTCAATAAGATTTCATTTATTCATTATTATTCACACACAGAGGCAGAAACATAGGCAGAGAGAGAAGCAGGCTCCATGCAGGGAGCCCAATGTGGGATTCGATTCAGGGACTCCAGGAGGACGACCTGAGCCAAAGAAAGATGCTCAACCGCTGAGCCAGCCAGGCTCCCTCTCCCGCTCCTGTAGACCTCGATTTCCTTGAGGGCCAAGATACCTGTTCATCATTGTACCTCTTTACCCAACACCTGTATACCTATACCTATGCCTAGGATTAGCACATATCAGGCACTTGATTAGACCCATGAGCGAAGAATATGTTCATTCGTCTAACTGCAGTTTGGACGGAATTCTCAAGCATTTCAAAAGCTGGTCCTCTATTTGGAGCGCTTCAGGGTAGAGGGAGATTCCGACATCCCCCGGCAAAATCCTCGGTTTGATGGCAGGAAAAGGGAAGTGATTAGGCTGTGATGAAGAGTTACTCCTTCAGGGCTCAGCTGTCATTTACCCGCCTTGGCACAGAGAGGGTTACAGCGACCCAGAGGCGGGGCCACGTGGGTGCCACCTGCTCCGGGGCGGTCTGGCGCAGGCGCCCTGGCATCTAGACGGCGGCTACCTGCGGGGCCCCGGCCGAGGAGGAGCGCGTGCGCTCTGGGCCTTTTCCGCCGGGGGAAGTCTCGCGGGGGCGGGGCGGGGCGGGACGGGGCGGGGCCGCGCGGGGAAGTTCTCGCGGGACCCCGACGAGGAGCGGAAGCCAGGCGGCTGTGCTGCTGCTGCTAGCGAGCGGGCGGCGGCGGCGGCGGCTGCGACGAAGGCTGAAGCGGCGACGGCGGCGGGAGCAGGCGCTGCCCTCGGGGAGCAGCAGCGCGGTCCGCGGCCGCTCGCACCGCTGCAGACGGGTCGGCCGGGCGCGGAGCGGAGCTGCTGCGCCACGGTGAGTACGGGCGGCGGCGGCGGCGGCGCTGCTGCTGCTGCTCGGGTGCTGCTGCTCCCCTGCTCGGCAGCGGGAGATGGCCCGCGAGGACCGGGCCCGGTCTACCGAGGGCTGCCAGGGTTGGGGATCAGGGTCGGGGCGACGAGGCCTGCCGCGGGGAACGGAGTCCCCCGGGCTCCGCATTTCCCTTTTCGGGGCGCTTCCTTCCTGGGGACCGTCCTTCCCTTAGCTTAGCTCGGGGCAGGAGGCCGGGTGCGCCTCTTTAAGTTTCACGCTTTCTCGGGGGATCGGCTTGCGCAGAGGGGCCCGGGAGAACCCCGGGAGCCCTGGGTACTCATTCTGTGAGTCAGTCTGACTCGGCCCGGCCCGGGAGGCGGGGGATTCGCCGCGGCTGCAAATGTGGTGATTGATGCTCTTGCGACCTGCACGGCCACCACGTCACCATCTCCCGGTGTCATTGGGCCAGAATTTGGGGAGGGAGCCCACCGACCCTACGAATACCGTGGTTTAGAACTTTTGCTGCCGGAGCCAGCTGAGATGTCTAGGTTTTTTTTTTTTGTTTGTTTTTGTTTTTTTGAAACTACACTGAAAAATACTTGTAAAGAACAATAAGCAGCAGTTGGTTGGAAATGCTCCGAGGAAAGGTTTCTGTGCAAGAGGATAGGAAGGCACTGGTATTTTTCATTTGCATCGCTCTCCATATACGCCCCGTGAGTTAGCAGCTCGTTTAGGGAGTTCTTAAAAGGTACGATTTGCAGAGGAGCCGAAGTGCACTCGACCTGTGTCTTTTGGTACTGTTGACTCCGAAAAGAGCCCAAAAGACACATGAAAGAAGATAGCATATCTCTTTGGCTTTCCTGTCTCTCTCTCTCACTTTATACTTCTCCAGTAGTTGCCTTCCCTTTCTACCTACTTGTCTCCATTTTCACTGGGGACACTAAATGTTTGCTTGTGTAATGCAAGTCATTTGCCCATCCCTCCCCCCCCCCCCTTCTTCTAATCTACTTCCCCTTCCTCCTTTTTGTCCCCTCTTTGGCATAATTTTTCAAGGTTTCTGCCCTTTGCTGCAGTTTGTCTTCTCCCTCATTTAAAGATTCCGTTTTCTCTCCGGGGAAGATACCCTTTTTCCTGCTTTATCCTTCACTTTGAAGCGTCCACTGTGTTCCTTCAGTCAGCCAGAAGAGTTGCCAGAGAGCCTTGGGAGACTTTAAGTTCTCCCCCTGGGAACTGGGAGGCTCAAAGGATTGAATTCATCCGTAAGTAATCAATACTGCCACTAGGTCACAAGTGTAGCTTGCTTGTGTTATTTGTGTTTTAGTTGTTCTCTTCATTTTAACATTGTGCTTTTGTGCCTGCTTACACTTTTCTTCCTATGTCTCTTTTGTACTGGTAAGGAAGATTGGGTCAATTTGGGGTTTGTAGGACTTCTTTTTCGGCTTTTAGTGGGAGTGGTGCGTGTTAGAAAATGAAAACCAACCTTAGACTTATGTTACAATAGAATTAAGATAACATTAAATATTTAAGGGAATAGAATTTCTTTAGATCACTGATGAATTAAAACTTGCCCATTGGGCAGCCCCGGTGGCGCAGCAGTTTAGCGCTGCCTGCAGCCCAGGGCGTGATCTTGGAGACCTGGGATCGAGTCCCACGTCGGGCTCCCTGCATGGAGCCTGCTTCTCCTCTGCCTGTGTCTCTGCCTCTCTCTCTCGCTCTGTGTCTCTCATGAATAAATAAAATAAAATCTTAAAAAAAAAAAAATTGTCCATTGTGGCAATTGGATTCTTTACCAGGGTTCTTGTAATGGGGCATCGTTGTTACTGTTCTTGGGGTTTTTTTCGATAGAAATAACTGTTTCATTACTCCTTCCTTTGTCCAAAATTTTCTGAATTCCCAAAATAAAAACCGAAGTTAATTCTTGTAATTGGCTTTCTTTGATACTAAAAGCAAGCATTTAAGTGCTTGAGGCAGTTTACTCCCTTAGCAAGTGTATTCAGATTTGAGGGATTGCTGGGTTTTAAATACTACTAGTTGATGGTACTTAGCAGTTTTTTTGAGAAATTGCTGTTATGTTGCCTGTTGTGCAGCAGCAGTTCTGATTGTTGCCTAGAACAAAATAATAATAGATTTTGGAGAAATTAAGTAATACAGAATAGAGATGTACCATGCTCTCCTGAGAGAAATTAATAGTTCCTTGCTTAATTCAAAAGACTTTCCTAGCACTACTGAAAGGCTGTTGAGAGCCCTTGGTTTTATTTGTTAAAGTCGGCTTTTTCCTAGTTGAGCCAAGTGAATGTGCATTACTTTTATTTTATGCAAAGACATTGTAGTGCATTATCTGGAATGCAAAGTTTGAAATCTGGTTAAGGCACTCTACTAGTACAGCAGTGATTCTTAAAATTTAGCATGCTTAAGAATTACCTGTGAATCTGGGATGCCTGGGTGGCTCAGGAGGTTGAGCATCTGCCTTTGGCTCAGGGCGTGATCCCGGGGTTCTGGGATCGAGTCCCGCGTCAGGCTCCCTGCTAGGAGCCTGCTTCTCTCTGCCTGTGTCTCTGCTTCTTTCTCTCTCATGAATAAATAAATAAAATCTTAAAAAAAAAAAAGAATTACCTGTGAGTCTTATTTTAAATTAGGCTCTGGGGCTAAGGCCACTACATTGCAAAACTCCAGAAGGCATTCCACAATGAATCAGTGTCTGAATGAGACTATTTTGATGCAGCTGGTCCAAGGACCAAAACTGTTGTTACAGAATGCAGCTGTAAAATAGTCAGGCTGGAAAGTGGCTTTAAATTAGTCAACTTAAATTACACTTTCTATATGTACAGAGTAAATATTTAAAAGCTTAATAGAATATGTGACGATAGATGTGATTAGTCTTTATATGTGTAAATATTTGAGCATTGTTAGGACTCTGATGTGGAGCAATTTAATTTTAAAGTTTATATTTAATAGGGCTGTTAATTTGCCTACCAGAAAGCTCTTCTAAGTTTGTATGTAGATAGAGGAAGGTGGACGATGGAGGAACATATGGACTGGTACTTGAAAAGACACTGGTGATGCTAGCCAGTTAACACTTCTTCTTTTTTTTTTTTTTTTTTTTTCCAGTTAACACTTCTTAGCACTTTGTGCCAGAGACTCCACGAAGGCCTTTACATTTGTTTTCTCTTTTAATCACAAAAAGTGTCCTCTCAGATACTTTATTATCCCATTTTCCAGCTGAGTAAAACTAGGAATTAGAGAATATAGGTTATTTCTCTAGTGTCACCCATCTAGTGGTAAAGGGATAGTTAATTATCCCTAGACCCAATTCAGGTCTAACTCTATAGTACCATGAAGATTTTGGTGTTTGTCTAAACTACAAAAGTAGTGATGAAAATACAATTGAGATGTGTAGTGCAGAAAGTAAAAATATTTCATGATCATGCACCTAGAGATAACTCATTGTTAACCTTTCTTTTTTCTTTAGCACACTGATAAATACTATTTTGCTTTATTGGAAATGGGACAAATTAGTTTTTCTGCATTTTTGTTTTTAATTTGATAGTATTTCTTGGTATTTATATATAAGGATGTTTCTTAGATATTCTCATGGATATTGATCAGGTATATATGTATTTGGCACATAGCATTTGTCACTACTTCATTGAGATAAATCTAGGAGTCCAAATTGCTTGTTCAAGAATGTGTATTTTAAAATTGTCAGTGTAAAATTATTATCCTATAGTATACTACTATAAAATTACCTTCCAGAAAGATTGAACTGATTAATTCCCTGCTACAGTGTGGGCTCTGTGATGGTTTTATTATTATAATCCAGTACTAAGCACATTGTCAGGCATATGGTAGCTGCTCAAAATGTTAAATGGATAAACATTAGATAAAGAATCAGTGTGTGTTCACCTAGAATATTGCAAAGGCTAAATATTATAAACTTTTTTTTTTTAAAGATTTTATTTATATTCATGAGAGACACTGAGAGAGAGGCGGAGCCAGAGGGAGAAGCAGGCTCTGTGCAGGGAGGCCCTATGTGGGACTCGATCCCATGACTCCAGGATCACACCCTGAGCCGAAGGCAATCGCTTAAACCGCTGAGCCACCCAGGCATCCCTATTAGAAACTTTAAAAAAATTTGATTAGTAGATGGAGGAAATCTCATGTTTTTTTTTTTTTTTAATTTTATTTATTTATTCATGAGACACACACACACACACACACAGAGAGAGAGAGAGAGAGAGAGAGAGAGGCAGAGGCAGAGACACAGGCCGAGAGAGAAGCAGGCTCCATGCAGGGAGTCCGATGTGGGACTCGATCTTGAGACTCCAGGATTAAGTTCTGGGCTGAAGGCAGGCACTAAACCGCTGAGCCATCCAGGGATCCCCAAATCTCATGGTTTTAATTTGAAATTTTTAATAGTGAAATTGCATATCTTGTGTTTTACATAGAATCACATTTTAACTTTGAGTAACTTAATGTTGAGCCCTGTTCAAAGCACTTCATTTATATTATCTGTATTACTTAATAGTGAGTGAACCTTATAAAGTAGGTGGTACTATCCCATTTTACATATGAGAAATTGAGCTTGTTTTAAAAGGCTTGCTCAGAATTATGGCTGGTAAGCATCAAGGTCAGTACTTGAACTCAGGTCAGCCTATTTTTATTTTAAAGATTTTATTTATTTATTCATGAGAGACAGAGAGGGAGAGAGGCAGAGACATAGGCAGAGGGAGAAGCAGGCTCCAATTCAGGGAGCCCGATGTGGGACTCGATCCCTGGTCTCCAGGATTATGCCCTGGGCTGAAGGCAGTGCTAAA
Source organism: Vulpes vulpes (assembly GCF_048418805.1). Lineage (NCBI taxonomy): Eukaryota > Metazoa > Chordata > Mammalia > Carnivora > Canidae > Vulpes > Vulpes vulpes. The sequence continues at coordinate 5,794,612 of NC_132781.1, forward strand.
CCGCTGAGCCACCTGCCCTCAGCCTATTTTTAGAGACCATGCAGACACTAAGCAATATTACCCAGGAAGTGTTGTGTATTTTATTTTCTGTGAATTTTGGGAAGAAAAGAGTTAAATGCAAGAAAGAAAATAAAGTCCTACAAATACCTTTAGAAGACTGCATTTTAGGATTCAATGCACCTTGCTTGAAATGAACAATTCAAACTGCATTTGTGTTCTTAAAATTTGCTGCTTGTGACGGACTGTAGGGTGTATGCTGGACAGCTTAACCATTCTTATTAGGGTTCAGTATTAATGTGCTGTCAACCCATGTTCTCTGTTAAAATCATTATACTTGCATCTACTTTCAGTTTTCTTCTTTTAGTAGTTAGTGTCGTGTATAAGATAGTTTTTTTTTGGGGGGGGTGTCGTTTGTCTTTAATGAAATACACCCTTTTGAATTCCTTTAGCCTGTGTGCTCTTTTTTCTGTGGCTAGCTCGGGATGCTGACCCCTTCAGGTTTTCTCCATGAGCTGCTAATTATTATTTGGCACAGCCACAGAAGTATTGATTGTTCTTGGGTTTTCATTTCTCTCAAACTGTTATCTCACAAAACAGTAGTTACTTGAAACGTGATTTTCAAGAGTGTTAGTCTGTTTATGCTTTCTCTAGGAAACCTGTGGTAGATGAGTTGGGTAACAGGAAAACCCAGTGTTGAAAACTGTCTTGGTTTTTATGCTTTGGCTGTTCAGTTACATTGCAGTTGTATGAAATCCCAAATGACATAGAAGTTTATGCCCTGTTACAACATAGTACCTTGACAGTGACAATGCTTTGAGTTTCTGATTTTCTGATTTGTGTTTTTTAAAAATGAAACTCCTTATCTTTGTTAAATCTGCTCAGTTGTTCTTAAGTTTCCCATCACTTTTTAAAAAATTTTAAGGCTTTTTATTTATGAGAAAGAGCGGGCACAGCAGGAGAGGGAGAAGCAGACTTCTTGCTAAACAGAAAGCCCAACGTGGAGCTGGATCCCAGGACCCCAAAATCATGACCTGAACAGAAGGCAGACACTTAACCGACTAAGCCACCCAGACACCGCTACGGCTTCCCATCATTGATACATGGTCCCAACAATCTGCCCTGGAGACCAGTTAAAATAAATGAGCTAGTCAAGTAGAAAATATTGAAAATACTGACAGACAGGTAGCAGAGATCTTGGAGCATTTGTAAAAAAATAAAAATAAAAATAGGGACACACATTAGAAAGTAGGCAAAAAAGGAAAAGCGGTTATTAATGCCAAGAAAAAGTAAAGGATTGTACTAGAAATGAAGGTTGCTTATAATTAAGTCAGCAGTGAAGAGTATTTTGTAATGTGAAACTCTGCTTAAACTGGAATATGTGATATTACTGGGATGGGGCAAGGGGAAGCTGGCAGGGGTGAATATCTTGCAAACGTTAAGTCATGGCTGGAATAAACTAAGAAACAGCAGTAAAAACATGTTATTTAGAAATATTTTAAGTAGGGATCCCCGGGTGGCGCAGCGGTTTGGCGCCTGCCTTTGGCCCAGGGCGCGATCCTGGAGACCCGGAATCGAATCCCACATCGGGCTCCCGGTGCATGGAGCCTGCTTCTCCCTCCGCCTGTGTCTCTGCCTCTCTCTCTCTCTCTCTCTCTCTCTCTCTCTGTGACTACCATAAATAAATAAAAATTAAAAAAATATATTCAAAAAAAAAAAAAGAAATATTTTAAGTAAATACAAAGAGAAAGCTAAAAACAAAATTGAGGGTGATAGGTGTTAGTGTGGGGAACTGCCTTTTTTTTAATAAGCCTTTTAAAAGCTGTGACTTTCAAAATTATATACATGGATTAATTTTTTTTTAAAGATTTTATTTATTTATTAATGAGAGACACGGAGAGGGAGAGAGACAGAGGCAGTGACACAGGCAGAGGTAGAAGCAGGCTCCATGCAGGGAGCCGGATGCGGGACTCGATCCCGGGTCTCCAGGACCACGCCCCAGGCTGCAGGTGGCCCTAAACCACTGCGCCACCAGGGCTGCCCTATATGGATTAGTTTGATTAAAAAAAAGCATCTACAGAGAATAAGTAAAGGGTGTTTAAGGACACACAAAAAGAACTGCTTGGCGGGGCGCGTGGCTGGCTCAGTCAATAGAGCACGTGACTCTTGATCTCGGGGTTGTGAGTTCAAGCCCCATGTGGGATGTAGAGATCATTTAAAATAAATACTCTGAGACTAATCTTACATATTTTTTAAATATTTGCTAGAACTCTGTCTTCCCTCTCTTAGAGCCAGCCCCACATGAGATATCATAGGTATGACCTGATAGAATAAACATTGTTTTGGTTAATTAGTTTACCTGTGGTATAGAATGTTTGGCTTTCAGAATTTGACTGAAGGACTTTTTATTACCAGGTGATTTCTTTCCTCCTTGGTAACACTCATTTCCTTCTAATCTTAATATTCCCAGCTGGTTTACTGCTTAGTCCATTTGCAGCTATGCATGATTAATGCCCCAATTGTTAAGTTTAGAACAAAAGAATAATAATCACCAGTGCCCCTCGGATGAGCTTTCCCCTAGGTGGTAATTATCCAAGAAGGGTGTCACTATAAATAATCTGTCCCCATTCTGCCAGTGTCAGTGTTGTTTTCTGCTTTTATTTAGCCTGTATGAAAACAGTATCTGAAAGCAAGAGTGGGGCTTTATTTTCCTTTAGTTAGGCGAAGGTCTAGATTATGTCCGTATTTACTGCCCACAGTTCACCATCACACAGTACACTGCCTAAGGGTTATTACAGAATCTTTACCTGCAAAATGCAATTTGATTCATTTTAGAACCCCTCTGGCTCTGAGAAAAGCAGCTGTTGTCAGGGTAACTGTGAGAGGCTTCTGTTTGATTTACTGGCACCGTCTCCCGCACTTTCTTTCCCCAGATAAGGCATCTGGCAGCTCAGATTCTGAAAGAGGGATTCCTTTCAAGTGTAGTTGGGACTTTAGCTTTGCTCCCTAGGGTAGTTGGAAATAATGTGGAGGCTAGTTCTGGAAATGCTGAACCTTCACATCTATTTCGAGTGCTATTGGGACTCCAGATCCTCGGGGGTTTTCAGGGGAGAGGGAGCCTTAGGCAGGAGCCGGTCTTCACCAACAAAAGGCTCCGACGCCGGATCTTTTTCTGGGTACCTGAGCTTGCTGATCACCGTTTGGAAGCGATAGAGGGAGAGCTGCCTTGCTCGGAATGCAAACTGAATTTTAAAAAGTTCCTAGGTTCACTTTGTCCTGCTTTCCTAGGAGCAGACCCAGGGTTGGTTTTTGAGAACAGTTAAAACAGCTCAGGACCAAAAGCCGGAATTGCTTGCTTTTGACTGGACGGGGGACCCAGCGTTTTCAGAAGCCCAGAAAGCTGGGCAGGCGAAGGAAGGACAGGCCTGTGTCCCAGGAGCAGGGGGCCATCCCCAGGGGGAGGCCTTTCTTCCAGCGGCCCGCATCTCGGGCGGAGGGGCAGAGAACTGAGGGGCGAGGGAGGAAAGGCGGAGACTGAGCGGGTCCCCAGCCGGTTCCTGCACCCCGCGCACACCCAGCGGGAAGGAAGAGGAAGTGTGTTCGGGAATAGCTCGAGCGGCTGCCGCCATTGGCCGGCGGGGCTGTCAGTCGCCGGGGGGCTGAGACTGCGAAGAGGAAGGAGGCGACCGGGGCTCCTGCCTGCGAGCGAGGGAGGCGGGCCGAGCCGGGCCGAGCCAGGGGGCGTGGGGGCTGGGGCGGCGGGCCGATCGGCAGGGCGGGGCTGCCTTCGGTGCTGGCCACTTCTCTCACCCATCCCTCTTGTGATCCAGGGTGGCATTGTGTGTCCCGGAGTGCACGAGCAAGTCCCGGGAGAGCGGCGAGGCCGAGCCCAGAGCGCTGGGTGGCTTCGGCAGGGAAGACTCCTTCCCTCGGCTTCAGGCTGCTGAGCCCTGAGCAGCGCTCAGAATGGAAGCCATCGCCAAATATGACTTCAAAGCCACTGCTGACGATGAGCTGAGCTTCAAGAGGGGGGACATCCTCAAGGTAAGCGTAATGCCACGCAAATGCTGAGATGGCCTCCTCTTGTACTCACCTACCTTCGTTTGCCCTGATAACACAAAGAAGCCGAGCTTGTTCTTTCTCATTGCCTACTTTTCCCATTTACCGTCGGGCGGGCTCTGGATAGCTGAGATAGATAGATGCTGAGTGGAATATAAAATATGACTTAGGAGGGTTGGTGTGATGTATGGTCTTTAACTGCCTTTGTGTGAATGCCTGGAGTATCTCTTATTTGCTTGTTGGTGGGTAATTTGAGTAAAGTCAAAGCAGCATGGTTGTGGCAAGGAAGTATATCAGTAAACTGATTTATCCCATTGGGATTTTTTTTTTTTTTTTAAGACTTGAGGTATTTATGTAAAAGCACTCAATTAATCTTATTGTGCCTAGTCAAAAGATTTTTCCATTTTGGAACGTGATGCTAGTTGGTTAGAAATGAATTTCCTCTAGTTTAGAGGGGTGGTTAGAAGTATATGCCAAAATTCATTAAAGAACCTCAGCCTTTTTATTCTTTGTGAAAAAAACTAGAGTACTAAATCCTAAGGTTCATCTTGCTGTTGCACGAGTCAGATGGCGATTTTCTTTAAAAGAAACTTGAGCAATTACCCCATATTATACTCTAACTGCACAAAAGAAACCCGCTGACAGTTTAAAAATAAGCTGCTTTCCACTTTGCAGCTCATTCTGAGCCCAAACTATTTACAGGAGGATTCGCTGTCCACCTGGCACATGGTAATTATGTTGTTTACCCAATTGACGGCAGCAGCTTGCCCTTTTGGATATGTAATTTATTTTTACAAGGGTGGGTGTTATCGAATAATGTGTCAGCTCTACAGGAGGAGAACCTGAAGCTCAGCGTTTGCATATTCCATATTCACTGCCTCTCAGGTTTTGACATTTTTTCCTGAGAGCTGTAGTCTGATGATTGGGAGTTTGCCACTCATTTGTTTACTACCCCTGAATGAAATTATTAGAATTTTACAAAGAGGAAGAAAGTGGAAATGTAGAAATATGGTCCCCTATAAAAAGACTGCTGGTTTTTTTTTTTTTCTTTTCTTTTTTGAGTCCTGCAGACCCGTGGGTAGTTACTATTTTGCTCTCCTTGCCCGAGGCATAGAGTTCTACTCTGAAGTTTCTTGATGTTAGAAATGTAGGTTGTATACTTCATAGAAGGCCATATTGAAGAGCTCTTTAAGGAGAAGGAAAGTGTTTTTTCCAGAGCTGTTTTTGTGTTGCCAAACTTACTTCTGATATTCTCAAAGTCAGCACAGAATTGTCAGAAAGCAGACAGAACCAGCTGTAGGTTTTAGAGTAACATAAAATAGAACTAAAATAGAACTCAGTATATCTGCCTTTTCTGTTTCTATTTTCTTAGCTAGAAGTCAGAGCAAAGGAGCAAGCTTAACTTAGACTATTAAATTACTCTATCATTGATATACGGAGGGGTAATTTGATGTTTTCATATGTGATTACTGTTTTCAGCAGATAACCAGTCGTGCTGTCATCATATTGCTTTGTTCTGTTTTAAGATTTTACTTATTTATTCATGAGAGACACAGAAAGAGAGGCAGAGACGTAGGCAGAGGGAGAAGCAGGCCCCATGCAGGAAGCCCGAGCCCCATGCAGGACTCAATACCAGGACCGCAGGATCATGCCCTGAGCCAAAGGCAGATGCTCAACCACCGAGCCACCCAAGCGTCCCAACTATCATCATACTATATACCTGAAACTAAATAAAACAGTGTATGTTAACCATAATGGAGTTTTTAAAAAAGATTGGCTGCTCAGGTACCCACATCTGTAGCCTGTACAAAAACCCTGTGGGAACAGTTTTTTTCCCCCAACACAAACTTCGATTTCTCCCTTAAGCTTACCCAAGAAACTTGAGCCTAGAAGCCTGGTAGTTCATATTTTTCTCTAAGTTTATCCCATTGTGTATTTAACATTAAGCAACAAAACCAAACTAGGGATTTGAGGTCTATTTTTAATAATTTTTAGGCAAGAACTTTGTTACCTCTTAAGTTTATCCTAGACCTAGACCATGAGCATCTGTAAGTTCTCCGACTTAAATTGGTAAACTCTTGAACAAGTGTGAAATGCTTCTCTCCTATCCTATAATTAGAGAAGATGATACTGTTTAACATTCCCCCAGAAATTGTTCTAATGGGAAAGAAAGTGAGTCAGAGTGCTCACATTTACTTTCAGATTTTCTTTGGGGAGAGAAAAATGCATATATTTGGTTCTTTCCAATTTGGTAGATAACTGGCATATGAAGTCATAATGTCATTATTACTTTTGAATGGTGACCGTTAGCTGTTTATTAGTAATCTTGTGGCTTTACTCCAAAAAAAAAAAAAGTGACGATACAGTAGTTGCCCTTTGTCTTGAAATTCTGTGAAACAGCTGAGTGAAAAGAAGGGACATTGCTTTGTCTTAGAGCTGTTATTTTAAAAAGCAGGGGTTTCCTTCATTTGATTATTCAAGGAGTAACTGGTTTCATTTGAGTGGCTTTGATTTGATTTGATAGCTCTTTAGGATGTTAGCTGTGAGCCAAAACATGTTTAAAAGTGGCTGGAGTAGCATTGACCAGTTTGACTTGATTGAAATAGGGCTATATTTGCACTCTCGATAAGGGGGGACACATACACATCAGTACTGAATACATTTTACTTAATTTTTTTAAAGATTTTGAGATAGCAAGTATGAGAGAAAGCCAGTGAGCACAAGCAGGGGGGAGGGGTAGAGAGAGAGAGGGAGAAGCAGGCTCTCCACTGAACAGGGAACCTGATGTTGGGCTCGATCCCAGGACCCTGGGATCATGACCTGAGCCGAAGGCAGATGCTTTACCGCCACTGAGGCGCCCCTGAATACATTTTATTTGAGGATAATGCAGTAGCAAGGGGCTTAGCCCTTTGCTTCTGACTAGAGTTCAGAAGGGTTTCCTCTTCTCTCTGTCTTGGGGCTCCCGGTTAACTTTGGTGAGTTGAGGACCCCATCCTCCAGCAGATTACTTCCCTACTTTCCATCTCCATGCCGACTTGTGCTGCCCTGAGAAAAGAGAAAAACAAAAACATTTTACTGGAAGCCTAAAATAGAACTCAGTATATCTGCCTTTGTTCCTCTTATAAAAGCATGTGTTTTTTGGAGGGGAGGAGGAGAAGGGCATTGGAGCAGAGAAATGGAAGAATTTGCTCTTCTGTTGCAGGTTTGCAGGTTTCAGCCTTGCGTGGCTGAAATGAACCCAAATTTCCCTCCCGTTTTATTGCAGGCTTCAGATAGTCCCAGGGGTTCTCCACCAAACAAGGCCCCTGAATTCTCTACCCTAGAACACAATACATCTGAGTTGCATCTGCTGTTTTAAGGGCTTACATACCCATACTTCAAACAGTGCTGTGTATAGACCATTTTGAGCTCTCAAACCTGTGTTCATTGCATTCCAGAGCTGGCGGCTTTTCTACAAAGCAGACTTTTAATTCTAGAAAAGAACTAAATGATTCTGTTGGTTCTGATTGTTGAAAAGAACCAAGTGGATCATCTAAGTGTCTTCTGTCTGGCACTACCTACAGTAGTATCAGTTTTCAGTACCGCTTTAGAAATACGTTTTGAGGGATACCTGAATGGCTCATTGGAATGTGCACCTCGATCTCGGTTTTTGTGAGCTTAGGCCCCACGTTGGGTGTAGAGATTACTTAAAAATAAAGTCTTTAAAAAAAAAATAGGTCTCGGGATCACACTCAGCTTTTTGAAGCTATCTTGGTGCTAATGACCTCTTTTAATGTCACATTTACTGAGCATCTCCTTGAGCCACATCCTGGGATAAGTTGCTTTGAGAGTTGGGGAAGAAATACTTTCTCCCTTGAGGAGCTCTAAGTCAAATAAGAGAAGTGAAATTAATATGTGAAACAGGATGTGGCAGTGTACAAAATTAGAGGATTTTTAGAACAGAAGACCTTTTAAAATTTCTTAATTTCTATTTTTATTACTTTTTAGATGAGGAAATAGCCCATAGAGTTAAATGATCCATCCAGGATCACAACTATTAGTACTTAGTAAGGAATACCTTTAATGGGATGCTGAGTTGTGTGACACACTAATTGCCAGAGTAATATAGGAAGGGCAGTGACTGGTAAGAGCTGATGTCTGATAGTCCTGTGTGGAGGGAGTGCGACTTGAACTTGTGAGATGGCTGTGGAGGGGGGTTGGGGAGGTGAGCTGTGGTTTGAGATAGGAATGCTAGAATGGGGTCGTAGACTGTGCCATGGTGGAGAAGAAGGTAGAATTGGAGCAAGATAAGAAAAACCAGCAGGAATTTGATCTTGTTCTTAAGAAGCCTTTGCAGGCTTTTAGCTGATTGATGGAAGTGTTCTGGGATAGGAGGGAAGCCTGGAGGCCCAGCCTGGGAGGTTGTAGTGAGTGAGCAGGCTATGAGACTACTGGGTGCATAGGTGTTGGAGACTAGGAATGAAGGACTGAGTGGAGAGTGTTAAGAGTTGCTAAATGGAAAAATGAGGGGGATTTCTGCCTATCAGCTGGGGACATTGGAATGAATCTATGTAACTGAGAAATGAATGCCCACTGAGTTTATTCCTGAGAGCCAGGAATCAGAACTGGGGTTTGATTGATAATAGTTTTCATAGCAGCCACAAGTCCTGAATTTGGATACAGGAGTCCCCTTTCAAGTGTTTGAATGATTAAATCTAAAAATGGGGTTGAGGTGTTTATTTCTTCACTAATTCAAATTCCTCGTATCAGTGTACTAGGTAGGAGTATTTGCCTGTTGATGAGAATTCTTACTAATCTTATTGACTAAACCCAGAATTTTACATTTAATTTTTATGAATGAGGATGGTTTGAGTTCTCTTAGAACAAATAATTTGTTTGCCTTTCGCTATATTCATTTTTCCCTCTGTCTTCTGAATGAACTGTTTCCAAATAGGTGTTAAGAATGAACTTTCAGTTCCTATACAAGACTCCTTTTAGGGTCCTGGCTAAAGACCGGTCATCCCTGTTTGGAGAAAGAAATGAGTAAGGAAATGCAGTGTCCCTTTGGGGGATCTTTCAGTCTTCACCTCTGTAAGCCATTATGATTGAAGTCATCCTTGAATAGCTACCATTTATGTGGCATTTATTATGCAACAAAGTTCTACATTATTTCTAGTTTGGGTACTGAAAGGTTGGCGCCCCTTAGCATCAGTCTATGGCTGCAGAAACAGGCACACAAACTTGCTCAGGTTCACACATGTAGTAAGCAGCAAACCTGGGGCTTGATTTTAGGTCTTGGTACAATGGCTGCGCCCTCTAACTCCTTCTGCGGTACATTACTGCTCCTCTTAACTGTAAGGTATGAATAAACCAGAAATGTGAAGTATCAGCAGACCTGCTTTGCTCATCTGCAGTCATGGACAGCAGGTTATGGTACTGCTTCTACTGAGTGACTTACTAGACATCGTATCTAAAGTAAATTGAGTTCAATAGTGAAAGAAATGGGGAAAATGAGATCATTTTCCAAGATGATAAAGATTACCAAGGATGATAAAGTGACCCCACCCTGTGTTGGCCAGGATGTAGAGAACTGGACTCTTGTCACCTTCTGCCAGTGGAGGTTTATACCAATAACACATTCTTTGAGAATGGTGGCTGGATGACATATATCAGAACATAAAATGGCCCAGGATTTCTAGAAAAGAAATTTTCTGCTGTTAAATTTGAAATATTATTTGTTAAATGCATTTCAGAGATGTTAAAGTGTGTAAAAAGAGGCATCTTGAAAAGGTGCCTAAAAAACCCTACCAAAGACCTAAGTACGCATAAGTGGGGGGCTACTTAAGTAGTTATGGTACCTGTAGAATGGAATGCTGTGAGGGTATTAATGCTGGTGTAAATCTATATCAACGCAGAATAGTGTCTACACTTGGCACAGAGAAGTATTTAAATTGATCCTCTTTTAAAAAGTAGTAATGTGTGATGCCTGGGTGGCCCAGCGGTTGAGAGTCTGCCTTTGGCTCAAGGCGTGATTCCAGAGTCCCAGGATTGAGTCCCACATCGTGCTTCCTGCATGGAACCTACTTCTCCCTCTGCCTGTGCCTCTGCCTGCCTCTCTCTGTCTCTCATGAATAAAAAAGAAAAAAAAAAAGTAGTAATGTAACAATATATTGAACGCTCAGGATGTCTGTCTTTGCACTAAGCCAGATATTTTACTTCCATTCCATTCCCTTTGAATCCCTGCAAGAATCCTAACAAAGATGCCGTTATCCCCATTTTACTGATCAGGAACATGAGGCTTAGGTTAAGTAACTGGCCCAGGTTTACAAGTTAGCATTCCAGTTGAGGCCGGTGTGAGTCCAGATTCTGTGTTCTTAACTGCAACCCTGCAGGGCCTTTTCATACCCAAATGAGGTCAATAGAGAGGGAGCTCGCATTCTGGGCTATTTGTTTGCTTATTAAATACATAGACTTCTTTCTGAATGGTCCTCTAAAAGGTAACAGTTGCCTCCAAGGGGCTTGATTTCAGGTGATTTTTACTCCTTTTGTGTCCTCATTTCTCTTACTTTAATCAATTTATAGTTTTATTTACTTTTTTTTTTTTTTTTAAGATTTTATTTATTCATGAGAGACACAGAGAGAAAGAGAGGCAGAGACACAGGCAGAGGGAGAAGCAGGCTCCATGCAGGGAGCCCGACGTGGGACTCAATCCCGGGTCTCCAGGATCACACCCCTGGCTGAAGGCAGTGCTAAACCGCTGAGCCACCCGGGCTGCCCTAATTTATAGTTTTATTAAAACAATAAAGTTATAGGGATGCCCGGGTGGCTCAGCGGTTCAGCATCTGCCTTTGGCTCAGGACGTGATCCCGGAGTTCCCAGATTGAGTCCCACATCGGGTTCCTGCATGGAGCCTGCTTCTCCCTCTGCCTATGTCTCTGCCTCTCTCTCTCTGTGTCTCTCATGAATAAATAAATAAAAATTTTGTAAAAATCCAAAAAGCAAACAAACCCCAATAAAGTTATATTCAAATAGTAGTTAACATTTTACTTGACAGCCCAGGAAGTAAAGGGCTCTGGTCAGGGGTTGGTTGGTTGGTTGTTGTTGTTTTTTAAGATTTTATTTTATTTATTCATGAGAGACACAGGGGGAGAGAGAGAGAGATACAGATACAGGCAGAGGGAGAAGCAGGCTCCATGCGGGGAGCCCGACCCGGAACTCAATCCCGGGTCTCCAGGACCAGGCCCTGGGCTGAAGGCGGCACTAAACCGCTGAGCTACCCCGGCTGCCCGTTTGGTTGGTTTTTTAAAGGCTGAAGTTTAACCTGCGTTTAAATCATTAGGCTGAAATTCACTGTGGCTCAGTGTCCTAAAACTGAAAGATATTTTAAAAAGTGATACAAAATGACTTTAAGGGGGTGCCTGGGTGGCTCAGTTGAAGGTCTGCCTTCTGCTCTAGTTCTGATCTCAGGGTCCTGGGATCGAGCCCCATATCAGGTTCCATGCTTGGCGGAGATTCTGTTTCTCCCTCTGCCCTTCCCCCCTGCTCATGCTCCCTCTCTCTCTCTCTCACACAAATAAAATGTTTTTTAAAAATGACTCTTAAGAAGAACACCTGGGTGGCTCAGCGGTTGAGTATCTGCCTTGGCTCAGGACGTGATCCCGGAGTTCCGGGATCAAATCCCACATCGTTCCTGCACAGAGCCTGATTCTCTCTCTGCCTGTGTCTCTGCCCCCCCCCCCCCTCTCTCTCATGAATGAATGAATGAATGAATGAATGAATGAATGAATGAATGAATGAATAAATAAATAAATAAATAAATAAATAAATAAATAAATAAAATCTTTACAAAATAAAAAGAAAGAAAAACCTAATATTAATATATTCATGTGCTTAAAGCAGTGACTGGCCTAGAGTAGACAATGCTAGCTGCCATTAGTTTTTTTTTTTTAATTTCTTTTAAAGATTTATTTATTTATTTATTTGAAGATTTTATTTATTTATTCATGAAAGAGAGAGAGGCAGAGACACAGGCAGAGGGAGAAGCAGGCTCCATGCCGGAGGCCCGATGTGGGACTTGATCCCCGGTCTCCAGGATCACGGCCTGAGCCAAAGGCAGGTGCCAAACTGCTGAGCCACCCAGGGATCCCCTAAAGATTTATTTATTTATTAAAGTACTCTCTATACCCAGTCAGAAGCTTGAACACCATGACCCCAAGATCAAGAGCCATACACTCTACTGACTGAGCCCACCAGGTGCCCCTGCCAGTAGTTTTATTAATGTTATTCAGGTGCACAGCTTTGATAAAATGTCAGGCCAACCCCTGGCTCAGGTAACTGTTTTAAGTCACATGACTACCCATAAAACCAGCCAGGTGCTTGTCCTGATATTACCTCAAACTCAAGAACTGTTGAAACCTTGTCCTAGAGCTCAGCGGAAAGCACGGCCTTGGTGGACGGGTGTGTGAAAGGCAAGTTGTTCCTCTTTTCTTAAAGTCTTTGGTTTCTGTCAGGATTAAATCCAAAAGCAAGGAGATGGGCACCTGGACAGTGTCCGGCTGGAGGCGTCTCTTTTGTAGACTACTTTGGCTGGATGGAGCTTTGGGGGTCATGCTGTTGGCTAACATTGAGACATGTTAAAAGAAACACCCTTGGGAAAGCTCATTATTTACAGTAGGGGTATTAAGGCGTCTTTCACTGTCCCTCAGTTCCTCAGTGAGAAAACGTTCTCTCTGGTCTCTATGCCAAGAATATGCAGATTTTCCCCCACACAGCTTTCTAAAATCTTAAGGATGCTTATATACTGTTTTAGTATGTTTCCTTCTTTATCTTGTAGGAAAGCTTAAGCCTACTTGGGTGTCCCATTTCTAGCAGCAGTTCTTGTATTTTCGGTCCTGATATTTTTACCCAAACAGGTGCTAATGATTCGCAGTAAAATACTGGAAGTATTTCCTCACTTGAACAATGGCTTTATTTTTTTTTTTTTGAGTGTTAATACTACTTTAATGTCATTTGTTTATGTTAATTTTAACTAATTCATTCACTAGTTTAACAGTAGACTTTTAAAATCTTAAATTTAGCAAAATGTCAGAAGCCTTCTGTAGAATTTTGCTTTTGAAAAATACAAAAAGCATCAGTTTTAGTTATAAAGTGAGAGGAAATACATTATGACCCTTGGACTATAGGCTTCGAAGAGAACTGGAAGGGGGGATGTGTTTTCAGTGAGAAGATGGATCATGGCTTGTCTTCTTCATGTCATTCTTACATAGGCCTTTGTTTTCATAGAGAAGTATGGTTTGAAATGGATTGCTAGGGGAAATATATTTCACCATTTTATTGGTAATTCCATTTTACTTTAACATTTAAAATTTAATATACATTCATAGGAAAAAAATAGGAAACTCAAAATCTTGCATAAACTACCCACCCCCACCCCCTGGTAATTTTACTGTTTCAGAGCTCTTCTAGGCTTTGTTATATATGCATTTTCATAATACTGTAAAATTGTAGTGGACTTAAAATACAACGTTACCTTTTTTCTATATTGATTTTACTGATTATTTTTAATGGTTTAATAATATTAAGTGGTATTAGAGTTAATGATCTTAAAAAAAGGTAATAAAGTTAGGGGCACCTGGGTAGATCAGTCAGTTAAGTGTTTGCCTTGGGCTCAGCTCATGATCTCAGTGTCCTGGGTTTGAGCTCCCCGCCCCCTGCATTGTTGGGCTCCCTGCTCAGCAGGGAGTCTGCTTCTTCTCCCTTTGTCCCTCACCCTTCCACCCCCCACTCATGCTCATTCTCTCTCTCTCTCTCTCTCTCTCTCTCTCTCAAATCTTTTTTTTTTCTCTCTCTCAAATCTTAAAAAAAAAAGTTAGATCTATTTCCCTATTGCTGGATGTTTAGCTTGTTTCTTTTCTTTCTTTATTTTTTTTAAGCTTTTATTTATCTATTTGAGAGAGAAAGAGATCATGAGCAGGGGGAAGGGCAGAGGGAGAGGGAGAAGCAGGCTCCCTACTGAGCAGAGAGCTCAGTGTGGAGCTCTACCCCAGGACCCTGGGATCATGACTTGAGCCTCACCAGATGCCCAACTGACTGAACCACTCAGGGCACCCCTTAGCTTGTTTCTAATAATAATTTAGTTCATAATCTCAAAGGAGGTTGTTGGTGTATATGTTGCTCTACTCTCTGAAAGGGCTGAACAGATTACCTGCTTGAGATCCGGTTAAATGAGAATGGCCCATAATCCATAGCCAGAATATATAATAGCACAGCTAAAGTCTGCTTCATGCACCAGTCTCTTTTAACACAGAACATTATTTCACAGCTTGACAAGTGTATAATAGGAATGTAGAACCAGATGTGTGAAATGAGGAAACATCTACTCAGCATCTAAGATACTTGGTCCACAGCAGCACGTAGTTTTTCTGAGCTACATTTTATTTTGTGCTAGTCCTTCTGATTGATTTGCTTTTATAACTGTGTCAGATTAAGTTAATAAGTCATTTTGATAGCTGAGAAATTTGGTGTGTATTTATAGGTGTGGGTTTTGATTTGTTTCATTGTTAAGTCCTCTCTACACCCAGCATGGGGCTTGAACTCATGGCCCAGAGATCGAGTCACATGCTTTTCTGACTGAGCCAGCAAGGCGCCTCACATAGGTATAGTTTTTTCATTTCATTCCGTATTTTACTTTCTTGGGCTAAATGAAACCCTTCTAGAAGGAAATCATCCATGCCAATTTATGTTTAGAAAAACAAACCAGGCTTTGTTGATGCTGCAAACGCTGAGCTTTAGAGCCAGGACCCTCTGCTGAGAGCTTTGACAAAAAGGTAGAGTGGCTTACTGAAGCATCCTCACATGTACTGCGATATAAAGAAAAAAGAGAACCATTCTGTTGGTAGCAGTTGATCTTCTCTGGATGTTGAGATTTTGGTGAATTTTCACTCTCGCTAGCATGCATTTCTATCATGGATGTTTTCATAAGCATATATTAGTTTCATATCAGAAAAGCAGTAAGAAACAAAAGCACTACAGTAATTTTCCAGATATCAGTTTACAAATCAACAAACCTTCGGGCAGCCCCGATGGCCCAGTGGTTTGGCACCGCCTTCAGCCCCGGGTATGATCCTGGAGACCCGGGATTGAGTCCCGTGTCGGGCTCCCTGCATGGAGCCTGCTTCTCCCTCTGCCTGTGTCTCTGTCTCTGTCCCTCTGTCTGTCTGTCTGTCATGAATAAATAAATAAAATCTTTAAAAAAAACAAACCTTTTAACGACTTGTTTTGCTTTCTTACAAGGGAAAAAAAATCACCGAGTACAGCCTCCTAGAGCAAATTTATTAGATATTGAGACTCTTCTTGGTTCAGGAAGCACAAGCACAAGTCCTCCACATCATTTAGAGCTGTTAACACAGACCTTGTGTAGAATGCATGACGGGAAACCAGATGCATGCTCAGCCCTTTCCTTGGGAACAGATTGGCCCAAAAAATGGTCTTGCTGCCCAGATCTAGTTATTTCTTGCTTATCTTTTCCCTACACCTGATATGAAAGTAATGTTATGTGCTTTCTTACATATTTCATGTTGACTTAGGTCAGTCTTCAAACTGGATTAAAATTACTAATGCAGCCAAATTGCAGTTTTTCAGAGGTTTAATTATTCATTTCTCCTTTCTTTTGTCCGTATTGAGCTCTGGTCAAGCTGACTTTTAATTACCAACTTTACAAAAATGTTTAACTTAGAAAAGTAAAATCAAGAGACAAAAAGGTTTGAAGTTTGCAGTAATCAGTGGCTTCTGGTTATCTGTTGTGCATTAAAAAAATCAGGTGTTTTCATTTTATTCTTTTTAGATGTATGTTAGAATTATTTAATAGAAAAACGTAAAAGAAATGCCATACTCCCTCCTGTCACCCGGATAACTTTTTTGAAATTAAATAAATGTCTCTCTTAATGTTAGAAAATGTAAAAAAGGAAACTCTTCTCAGAGAAAATCATTGTTCAGTTTTTTTTGTAACCTTTCAGGAAAAAGAAATTAACGAGTATAGCCATAGTTACATTTTTAATGCTTTCCAGATACAGTAAGAAATACAGTGAAACCATATTCAAAATTTTAATAATGAAAGTAAGCAGGTACTTCATCTTACAAAGGGAGGATGGGGTTTCCGTTTAAGTGTACTGTACCTCTTTAGAAAACAGCAGTAGCTCAGAGGATTTCTATGCCAGGCTATTAGAGATCATAATGATTAAAACTTTCTCAAAGTCGCATGTTAAAGCTGAGTCAGAGTAGATCTTAAACCTGAAATTGGTGTCATCTTTCTAAAACTGTGCTAATATCCATATGAGATACCCAGGTGAATTTGTGACTAATGGCCACTTAGTGCTAGAAGTGGAAACTAGTAGCCCTACAGGTCTTTTCCTGAGATTGATTACATTATTGGTCTTCCAAATTTAGATTAGTGGTGTAGTAGAAAGAACAAATACTTTGTTTTCATTAACTTGGGAAGTCATATTCTTATGTGTTCAGAAACCCTTTATCTGCCTTCTTTGAGCACTTATAACTATACCCACCTGAACAGCTGTTGCCTTTAAAGGCTGTAGAATATTCAAATTTAGCTGGGTTTTTTTTTTTTGGTATTGTATATTAAAGTGTGACATTTCTGCATGTTCTTTCTCTCATTCTTCCCCTTTCCAAGTATGAAAGTAAAAGCCTGGCAAAAAGAGCATGCTTCTTCTTTACATATTCTCAAGTAACCTGATGAAAAATTACCTGCTTTTGGACTTGGGTTCTTTTTTTTTTTTGGACTTGGGTTTTATATATAGAATAATTGCAACCTCAATTTGGAATGAACTATAGCCCATCTTTCAATATAGGTATTTATAGCTATAAATTTCCCTTTAAATTCTGCTTTAGCTGCATCCCATAAATTTTGGTGTGCAGTTTTTGTTTTCATCTCAAAGTATTTTCTAATTTCTCTTGTTATTTTTTTTCTTTGACCCATTGATTTATTTAAGAGTATGTTATTTAATTTCCACGTATTTGTGAATTTCCCAGAACTACTTCTGGTGTTAAATTCTATTTTAATTTCATTGTGCATGTATAATATACTTTGAATTATTTCAGTCCTTTTAAGTTTATTGATGCTTGTTTTATTGCTTCACAAATGACCTGAAGAATGTTTCACTGTGCAGTTGAGGTGAATGTTTATTTTGCTGTTTTTGAATGGAGTTCTTTTTAAAATTTTATTTAACTTATTTGAGAGAAAGAGAGAGGGAGAGAGTACAAGCAGAGGAGCAAGAGAGGGAGAAGAAGACTCCCCACTGAGCAGGGAGCCCCACACGGGGCTCAATCCCAGGACCCTGGGATCATGACCTGAGCCAAAGGCAGACATCCAACCCATTGAGCCACCCACGCACACTGTTGGGTGGAGTTCTATATGCTATATATGTCTTGTAGGTGGGGCACCTGGCTGGCTGGCAGTAGAGCATGTGACTAGTTCTCAAGGTTGTGAGTTCAAGCCCCAAGCCCCATGTCAGGCATAGGAATTACTAGCTAAAGATGTCTTTTAGGTCTAGTTACTTATTTTTCCCTTGAGTGTGTCAAGATAGTTTTAGGATTTTGGTGAATTCATACTACTGCTTATCTAGTATCTTGGTAAATCACAGCATGCTATGCTTAGTGCATAGGGTTCAGGATATACCTAATATTTAATAATACACTGTTTTAAGAACTGTGCCAGAGGTATGCACTGGATGTTCTGAAACGGACTCAGTAAGACATGAGTATTGAAAAAATTTTTGAGCTAATTTAGAAACACTCAGGACCACTTTGTCTATCCAGATATGCCTCACTGATTGAGGACTGTTTCTAACATTAGCAACGGTTACTGTCAGTTCTGAGGAGTTGTTGGAGCTCTCCTAGAACACTTAACCTATGAAGTTAATGGCCTTTCATTGTATTTGGCAGTTATAAGAATAAATGTGAGCCTTGTTGATAACAGCATGGCACATGCAAAAGCTTCAAAGTAGTTATGACTCTTTTTCACATTTTGTTAAAGACTTTATTTTGTCTCTCTCACCACCACCTCCATGAAGGAAATGTTTATGGAAACAGGTTTCTACTACATGTTTGTATGTAGAAGATACTGAATAACATTACTTTAAGTAGGATTATTTTTTAAGATTTTATTTTATCTTATTTTTAAAGATTTTATTTATTCATGACTCAGAGGCAGAGACATAGGCAGAGGGAGAAGCAGGCTACCTGCAAAGAGCCTGATATGGAACTCCGTCCCGGACCCCAGGATCATGCCCCCTAAGCTTAAGGTAGATGCTCAACCACTGAGCCACCCCAGGGGTCCCTAAGATTTTATTCTTGTGTAATCTCTGTACCCAGTGTGGGGCTCCAACTCAAAACCCCAAGATCAAGAGTTGCATGCTCCTCTGACTGAACCAGCCAGGTGCCTAAATGGGGCTACTTTTAACTAGAACTTCTCACATTGAAAATAGCATGAGCTTAACACCAGTGTTTTAGTTACTTAAGAATTGGAAAGGATTAGCCTTTTATTTCCTTCATCACTAGAATATAAATTATATTTAACAAGTGTGTATATAATCCAGAGTTGGTGTACCTGAAACCTGATCCCTACATATTAGTTTCTAAAGTTTAAAAAGTCAGTGAACAGGGCAGCCCCGGTGGCTCAGCAGTTTAGTGTCGCCTTCCACCCGGGGCATGATCCTGGAGACCTGGGATCTAGTCCCGCGTCAGGCTCCCTGCATGGAGCCTGCATCTCCCTCTACCTGTGTCTCTGCCTCTCTCTCTCTCTTTCTCATAAATAAATAATAATTTTAAAAATCTTAAAAAAGTCAGTGAACAGGACGCCTGGATGGCTCAGCGGTTGAACGTCTGTCTTTGGCTCAGGGCATGATCCCAGGGTCCCTGCAGGAATCCTGCTTCTCCCTCTGCCTGCTGCCTCTCTCTGTGTGTCTCTCATGAATAAATAAACAAAATCTTAAAAAAAAAAAAAAAAAAAAAGTCGGTGGTCAAAGAAGGGGAAAATGGAATACCATTTCATGAACCCTTTGTAAAGAAAATTGCTCCAGTAAATAACCTCAAGATCCCCCTTCATAGACCTCAAAGCATTTACCCAATTAATATTGTTTTTTGTTTTTTAAACTCATTTTTATTTTTTATTTTTAAATTTTAAGAAACTTTAAGCTCTATTCCCAGCCTGGGGCTTGAAGCCACAACTTGAAGAGTCACATGCTCTACCAACTGAGCCAGCCAAGCACCCCCCAATTAATATTGTTTATCAAAAATAAATTTGGAAACCCCAAAATTCAGTTCTCTGTTTACAGGGAGGGTGGATCAAGATAGCACTACCACTTGTCCCCTCAGTCAGGGTCCCCTCAATAGGATCCTGTCCTTTATTTTATTTTATTTTATTTTAAATTTTTATTTATGATAGAGAGAGAGAGGCAGAGACACAGGCAGAGGGAGAAGCAGGCTCCATGCACCGGGAGCCTGATGTGGGATTCGATCCCTGGGCCAAAGGCAGGCGCCAAACCGCTGCGCCACCCAGGGATCCCGGATCCTGTCTTTTAAAAGTAAAGTTCTTACAGCATGTTTACTGAATATAGTTTTGTTTTGTTTTTTAACTTCAATTTTCAAAAAATTATTTTAGGACATTTTAAAATTAGAGGTGCCTGGGTGGCTCAGTGGGTTAAGTGTCTTACTCTTCATCTCAGCTCAGGATCATGAGTCCAAGCCCAGTGTGGAGCCTACTTAAAAAATAAATAGGAGTGCTTGGGTGGCACAGTCGATTGGGCTGATGACTCTTGATTTTGGCTCATGTCATGATCTGAGGGTCCTGGGATCAAGCCCTACATCAGGCTCCAAGCTCAGTGGGGATTCTGCTTCTCCCTCTGCCTCTTCCCCTTGCTCATTCTCTCTCTCTCTCTCTCTCTCTCTCTCTCTCAAATAAATAAATAAATAAATAAATAAATAAATGAAATAAAACCTTTTTTAAAACAAATTCATTTCTTCACTTGCACTTTCCATATTTCGAGATCTTAACAGCTACATGTGGCTAGTGGCTCCTGTATTGGATAGTGCAGATATAGGACATTACACCATTGCAGAAAGTTTTTTTTTTTTTTAAGATTTTTTTTTTTATTTATTCATGAGAGACAGAGAGAAAGAGAGAGAGAGAGAGAGAGAACTAGGGTTCATGCAGGGAGCCCGATGTGGGACTCAATGTGGGACTCGATCCCAGGACCCCAGGATCACGCCCTGGGTTGAAGGCAGGCACTAAACCACTGAGCCACCCAGGGATCCCCAGCAGAAAGTGTTTTTAGACAGTTGCACTGTAGATTGTCACTACCCAAACAACACTGTTAGTGTCAAGGTATTTTGGATTTTACCTTAAAATGCCAGGAATCCTATCTTTTCTTCTCCTAGCAAAGCATCTGTGGTTATTCTGTTCCTTGGAGGTGAGGCCCTGGGGAAGAACTGAGATGGGAGAGTGACCTCAGAATGGTGCTGTAGTCTGGGGGTAGAACTGGGGTGAGTTTTGTCTTTCTCAGGAGTTTGTCCCAGTCTGTACTCCTCTCTTTCCATGTGAATCTGAGTCCCCAACCCCCTTCCTCATAGTGCTGCACCCTCCTCACTTCCAGCCTGTGCAGAGGCAGATATGAGGAACCCCTTGCCCACCTGGTATTGTGTCTTTTCTAGTGAAAATTGAAGAGTCCTGGTATACTAGCTTTGGTGCTGTGAGCCATGAGGTTCCTGAGGCTAGTGCAGCCTCTTCTAATTTGGGTTCCTTGTGTCACTGGATGTGTAATGTGGTCTTGAGCTGAATGTGCAGACAGCAGCATCTGAGGCATATCCAGAGAGCAGAGGCAGCATTTCTTTGAATTTAGCAAAACCATAATTACTGTGTTTTCTTTTCAAAATGTTTTACATAAATAATCTTAGAGAAAGTCTTTTATTGTAGAGTCATTTTGATTCTTTGTTAACTTGCACTAAAATTTTGCACAATTTAATGTCCTCACCTGAAAAACTCTACAGTGTTTTGTTGATGAACGTTTTTGCCGGTAATGTCAAATAATGAGTCAGTTAATCTTCATGGTTATTTTTATTTATTTATTTTTATTTTGTTTATTACTTAGAATGAGCAGGGGGAGGGGCAGAGGCAGAGGGAGAAGTAGAAGTAGACTCCCCCCTCAGCATGGGGCTCAATGAGGGGCTCCATCTCAGTACCTTGAGATCTTGAACTGAGCTACCCAGACACCCCCATGACTATCTTATTTTTTTTAATATTTTATTTATTTATTCATGAGAATACACAGTGAGGAGAGAGAGAGAGAGGCAGAGACACAGGCAGAGGGAGAAGCAGGCTCCACGCAGGGAGCCCGATGTGGGACTCGATGCCCGGACTCCAGGATCACGCCCTGGGCTGAAGGCGGCGCTAAACTGCTGAGCCACCCGGGCTGCCCCCCCATGACTATCTTTAAACAAAATTTGGTCAATTTTCAGTTAGTAGCATAGTTTCCCTGAACACTACCTCTTCTGGTTTGGTCATGTTGTTCTTTTCATCTGGTGTAATCTTGGGTATCTCCCATTCCATACTCATTACCTAGAGCAAGCCCCGAGCTCCAGAATTTTTTCCTGAGCCATTTTTCTCCCCTAGATGCCTCTCCACTGCCCCTTTGCTCCACTGTCTACATCTGGCCACAGCGTATTTCTGATTCCCCATATCTCAATAGGATCCTGTGTCTCAGTGTCTTGCAGGGTGCCTAGCAACATGGTAGTTTAGTGGGTGGAATGGAGGAAGCGTTGAAACCCACACCAAGTTTGTTCTACTTGGTATAAATCGAGTCTGTAGTTGACACTGTCTTTGTTACCAGCATTGCACTGTCAGAGGTTAGGCATGGTTCTTGTGTTGCCACAGCTGTTTTTGCGTTAATTTAGGTGACATAGACCAGAAATAGGAGTTCTCGAATTTCGTGTGTGTGTGTGTGTGTGTGTGTGTGTGTGTGTGTGAGTTTTAAGGTTTTATTTATTTGAGAAGGGAAGAGAGAGTGAGCAAAAACAGGGAGAGGGAGAAGCAGACTCACCAATGAGCAGGCACTGACATGGGGCTTGATCCCAGGACTCTGGAATCATGACCTGAGCTGAAGGCAGACACTTAACCAACTGAACCACCCAGGCACACCTTTGTTGTATTTTCCCTTATTTTTTGCCACCACCTTAGTTAGGTTTCTTAGCTATTTTCCCATTGAGTGTAAAGTATAATTATACTTTTCTGTGCATGTAATCTAAAGGATACTCAATCTTTTTTTTTTTTTTTTAAGGATTTTATTTATTCGTAAGAGACACAGAGGGGGGCAGGGAACAGAGACACAGGCAGAGGGAGAAGCAGGCTCCATGCATGGGGAGCCTGATGTGGGACTGCATCCGGCTCTCCAGGATCACGCCCTAGGCCGAAGGCAGCACTAAACCATTGAGCTACTCCAGGCTGCCCACTCAATTGGTTTTATTTTTAAGCTACTGTTCAAAAAACATTCCAAAAAAAAAATTTCCAGTTTCCACCAGCTTTTGTTCTTGAACATTTATTCCAGCAGATAGTCCATACGTATTTTTTAAAATACCGCTATAGGAGATTCTAAACACTTACTAGGCTTTCTCTCCTGAGTTTTTTTTTTTTTTTTTTAAGTGTATAAGAAAAACAGGAAAAATTTTTTCCAAGAAACAGTTTGAAGTAATTCTGATGATTTGTTGTAATTTACATAGTTTACACAACTCATAGGCTTGGAGAAAGTGCCAGAGAACAGCTTTGCAGCGCACTGGATTGCGGGAAGAGGAGTCTTATCAGATGTTCTCTTGACTTTACTGCTAAAAAGGGAGGTGGGTTGAAAGGAAGAGGGAAGAATTTCTTGTTTTTCCAGCTTTGCCAGAACACTGCTTACAAACAATTGTTTGAACTCTTACTTGTGTCCCTGTACTTCCAGGTATGCTTTCTGGCCTCTTAATAGTAACACAGCTAGGAGTGGAGGCATGCTTTGTGATGCCAGACATAGCTGTAGCCAACCTGGAACAGGTCCAAACCGAGCAAGATACTGAAGTCAGAATGAACAAGTGGTACAAATACTCTCTTAGTCAGAGTCCTGAAAGTCTTCACGGGAGAGCAATGCAGGCAGATCTGACAAGCTTCGGAAGATTTGTCATAGCCTGACATTTCAGTTTTTCTAGGGACTGAGTAGTGGGTTTCAGCCAACAAGGCTAGAGTACTTCCTCTTAAATTTACCCATAGAAGCCAGCTGTTGTACATGTACTGGTGATAAACTTGGAGCTAGAGCAGTGACTGACCTGTTAACATCCTAGCCATGTGATACTCACAGAATAATGAATTTGCATCTGTTGTAGGGCTTGGCTTTAGCCATTGAATCCATGAGTTGGTCTAAGCTTCAGTTTTAAGCATTCATTAATTTTAATGGAGCACCTGGCTGGCTCAGTGGGTGGAGCATGCAACTCTTAACCCGGGGTTGTGAGTTCAAGCCCCACGTTGGGTGTGAAGCATAACTTAAAAAGTTAAAAAAAATTTTAAGTGTCTTTGTCTCTTCACTAGTAGTATGATGGTTTATGGTTTTTTTTTGTTTTGTTTTGGTTTATGTTTTGAATAATTAATGCTATCTTTAAAGCAAAGGGCTACATATATTTTGAGTTGTTTTTTATAATAGTGGTAGGTGCATTAAAGAGTCAAAGTTCTTAAACACCATCTCTGTCATGACTGGTGCCATTCTGCAACGGGCTGGTTGACTAGAGTCAAAGTCCATCTTTGACCAGCCTAGGCCCTATCAGGCCACAGTCCTTGTCTCAAGAACCTTGTAAAGTGACTAAGCAGCTGAGCTTAGTCAGAAAGCTCAGAGTTTTGGAGTTTTTCTCAGTAGAAAGTAGATCAAAGCTTTTTTTTTTTTTTTTTTTAAGATTTTTGAAAGCATGCACACAAGCAGGGTGTGTGGGGCTTAGGGGGAGGGATACGCATACTTCTGCTGAGCACAGAAGTCCCATATATGGCTCCATCCCAGGGTCCTGGGATGGCAACCTGAGCCAAAGGCAGCCGCTTAATCAACTGAGCCACCGAGGCACTCTGATCAGAGTCTCTTTTTTTTTTTAAATCAGAGTATTTATTTATTTATTTATTTATTTATTTATTTATTTATTTATTTAAAGATTTTATTCATGAGAGACACAGAGAGAGGGGCAGAGACACAGGCAGAGGGAGGAGCAGGCTCCATGCTGGTAGCCCGACGCGGGACTCGATCCCTGTACTCCAGGATCACGCCCTGGGCCGAAGACAGATGCCCAACCGCTGAGCCACCCAGGCATCCCGTGATCAGTTCTTTTAAACTTGAGTAAAGCAGCATGCAGTTTGTCTTTGCCTTCTTAAATTTTTTGTCTTTGGGTTATGGCATTTTAGTTTTATTACCACTTTAAGCTGCTACTTCCTGTCCTAGTGTAAAATCATTGAAATCAGTTAGTTTTGATGTATACCCTTTGAACTCAGGAATATCTAGCAGTAAGTTTATTTAAATGAAGAAAATCTTAACACATTTCTAGGATCCTCTTTTCACGTACTATGTTCAGCTCAGTCAGCAAGCATTTGAGTGTGTGCCAAAGAGACCATCTCCGTGTACTTGGGTCATTAAGTTGAGCTGGTGAGGCTTTATGTCCCTGTGAACCAGTGTGGAAAGGATGCTGCTGTATGAAATGCATCTTCTTCTTCTTTTTTTTTTTTATTTAAGATTTTATTTATTCATGAGAGAGAGAGGCAGAGACACAAGCAGAGGGAGAAGCAGGCTCCATGCAGGGAGCCTGATGTGGGACTCGATCCCGGGTCCCCAGGATCATACCCTGGGCTAAAGGCGGCGCTAAACTGTTGAGCCACCCGGACTGCCCTGAAATGCATTTTAATGCATTTATGTTAATGCAGAATGCAGAAATGTTTAATCTTCTGATTAAACACTGATTTAGAGGATTTATAGTAAGGTAGACTCAGATACAGTGATTGTGGACTATAACTAAATTTTGAACTCAAGATACTAAGAAGTACTGTATGAAATGGTAGCTACCATCTAAATAACCAGACCCTTCTGGGTGGGAGGAGACAGACTACGGAGATGGAGGTGAATACCCGAGATGCCTTAATGAGGTAAAGCTTTCATTGGACAAGAAAATTAGCTCTTACTGAGCCCATCGTCTTGGGAGTCAGGCAGGCTTTGTACCGTGTACTTTTCTGCTCCTTAATCCTCTCAGCAGGTCAAGAGAGAACATCTTCAAGAATGTCTTAACAGAGATTCAGAGAGGTTGAGTAACTTGTGTGTGAAATTGCATAGCTAAGGAGTGGGAAGGTAGACATTTGATCATAGTTTGATCAGGTTCTGATTTTGAACTGTGGGCTAATCAGAAGACAAGCGTTTATGTAGATGTGTAACAATGGCATTTCCAGTAATTCTTGAACAGTGAGTTCACCAAAGCTGTGTTTTGGAAAGATGACTTTGGACTAGTACAGATAGAAATAGGGAAAGGTTGGAGGCAAGGCATAGGGTTGAAGAGGCAGGGCTGGAGCCCGGGCAGTCTAGGTTCAGACTTCAGCTGTGCTGTTTGCTGTGAGTGTGACGCGGGGCAAATTTTTTAAACTACAATGTGCCAGATTTCCTCTTTGGAAAAATGGGGGTGGTATTAATACTTATCCAGTTTTTGTGAGGATTAGATGAATTGAATGATACAAGTATTTAGAACAACTATGTAATTCTTATCACCTAGGAAGTAGTTTGGTTGCAGGCTACTGATGGAGTAAGTTGTCAGGGATCAGCAAGAGTCCCACTCCGTGGGCGTTACAGGGGGAAAAGCCCCAGGGTTAGGCAAGAGATGCAGGCAGGCAGACTGGGAGGCTTTGAGGCTGGGATGCCCTGCTACTGCTGACCCAGGTGGGAAAGGTGGGAATTCTCTAATTGAGGAAAATAGGAGCTTGAATGCTGAACTGTAGGAAAAGGTTTGACTGAACATATTGTGGATTATTTAGAATCTCCTCAGGGGTGAATAAAGTAAACAGCAACAGAAGCCACCTCGTTGCTCCCAAGGTAACTTCTCCTTATGTCTTCCATGGCAAGAAGCAGCCTTAATCTGGAGGAGCATCAGTCATCCCTGGGACTTACTGCTCTAGGCAATTCCTATTTCACTATCTGTCTTAAAATAGAGTGATGAATGGGATTGTGACTCTTTGTGGCAAATGCTAGAATCCACTGGAGTAGGTTTTTTAAATTATAGTGGAAGGTACTTTTTAAAAAAGATTTTATTCATTTGAGAGAGTGAGCACGATTGAGGGGAGGGGCAGAAAAGGAGGGAGAAGCAAACTCTTCTGCTGAGCAGGGAGCCCAACCTTGGGCTCAATCCCAGGATCATGACCAGAGCCAAAGGCAGATGCTTAACTGACTGAGCCAACCAGGTGCTCTGAATGTAGTTTTTAAAAAATATCTAGGAGGGGATCCCTGGGTGGCTCGGCGGTTTAGCGCCTGCCTTTGGCCCAAGGCGTGATCCTGGAGCCCCGGGATCGAGTCCCGAGTGAGGCTCCCGGCATGGAGCCTGCTTCTCCCTCCTCCTATGTCTCTGCCTCTATCTATCCTGAATAAATAAATCTTTAAAAAAAATAAAATAAAATAAAAAATATTTAGGGCAGCCTGGTGGCTCAGCGGTTTAGCGCCACCTTCAGCCCAGGTCATGATCCCGGAGACCTGGGATCGGGTCCCACATCGGGCTCCCTGCATGGAGCCTGCTTCTTCCTCTGCCTGTGTCTCTGCCTCTCTCTCTCTCTCTCTCTGTTTCTCATGAATAAATAAATAATATCTTTTAAAAATTAATTAAAAATATTTATTTATTGGAGATAAACAGAGTGCATATGCACATGTGAACAGAGGAGGGGCAGAGGGAAATGAGAGAGAATCCCAAGCTTAGCACAGAGCCTGATGAAGGGCTTGATCCCAAGACCCATGAGATCATGACCCAAGCCAAACCGAGTTGGATGCTCAACTGACTGAGCCACCCAGGTGCCCCTGGAATATGATTTTTCTTTTTATTTATAGCTAATAGAATAGTATAGTCCTATAAATGAACAGTTCTAGGGGCACCTGGGTGGCTCAGCAATTGAGTCTGCCTTCACTCAGGGCGTGATCCTGGGGTCCCGGGATCAAGTCCCACATCGGGCTCCTGCATGAAGCCTGCTTCTCTGTCTGCCTGAGTCTCTGACTCTCTCTCTCTCTCTTTGTGCCTCTCATGAAGAAATGGATAAAACCTTTTTTAAAAAAAAGAACAGTTCTAGTAAGAATTCCCACATCTCAGTGATAAGATCCTCAAGTACTGAAGTTTTGTGTTAGTTTTATACCCTCATTAACCTCATTATGCTACTGTACTTGTTATGGTAGGCCCAGGAAAAGCTTCCTGGCTCAGCTAGAATGATTTCAGTTAAAGCTAATTTATATGGACAGAAGGTTGAAAACACAGGTACTTCCAGTAGAAAAGGGACTGTTTTAACAGTGCTGTCACCTATCAAGGGAAAGTTGTACTTGCCTCCATGTCATTAGAAATCTTTGTCAAGGGGTAGCCGGGGTGGCTCAGTGATTTAGCGCCGCCTCCAGTCTAGGGCATGATCCTGGAGACCCGGGATCGAGTCCCACGTCAGGTTGTCGGGTTCCCCGCATGGAGCCTGTTACTCCCTTTGTCTGTGTCTCTGCCTCCCTCTCTCTGTGTGTCTCTCATGAGTAAATAAATAAAATCTTTAAAAACAATTTTTTTTTTGTCAGGTCCTTAAAGCCTTATAGTATACTCACAAAGGGACTAGAGATCAATCCCTCTACTTGTGCTGATGGGTGTATATCACAGGCCATTTTCCATGGGAGTCTTTGGCTTCTTCGTGTTCTGGATAGTTGCTGATTGAAGAACTGTGGAATCTCTATTGCTGTACTTCTTAACTGCTTTGGAGGTCACACCTTTGAAACTCTATTGAAAACTTTCAGAAAAAAAGACAAAAAAAACCCAAAAAACTGTTTCCAGGAACCTGGGTGGCTCAGTGGTTGAGATTTGCCTTTGGCTCAGGTCGTGATCCTGGGATCAAGTCCTGCATTGGACTTCCCACGGAGAGCCTGTGTTTCCCTCTGCCTTTGTCTCTGCCTCTCTCTCTCTGTCTCTCTCATGAATAAATAAAATCTTTAAAAATACATACATACATACAAAATGTTACCTGGGGGGCCGCCTTGGTCAGTTAAGTCAGTTAAGTGTCTGCCTTTGGCCCAGGTCATGATCCCAGGGTCCTGGGATCGAGCCTCACATTGGGCTCTCTGCTCAATGGGGAATCTGCTTCTCCCTCTGCCACTACCCCTGCTTGTGCTCTCCCTCCCTCCCTCTCTCAAATAAATAAAATCTAAACAAACAAACACCTATTTCCTGGGGTGCCTGGGTGGCACAGTTAAGCATCTCACTCATGGTTTTGTTTTTGTTTTTGTTTTTGTTTTTAATTTTTATTTATTTATTTATGATAGTCACACACAGATAGAGAGAGAGAGGAAGAGACATAGGCAGAGGGAGAAGCAGGCTCCATGTACCGGGAGCCCGACGTGGGATTCGATCCTGGGTCTCCAGGATCGCGCCCTGGGCCAAAGGCAGGCGCTAAACCGCTGTGCCACCCAGGGATCCCTCACTCATGGTTTTGGCTCAGGACTCTGTGCTCACTGTGAAGTCTGCTTAAGACTCTCTCTCCCTCTGCCTCCTCCCCCCTGTACACACATGCATGCATTCTCAAGTAAATCTTTATAAAAATATATTTCTTACCTTGCAAATGTGTATAAAGAATCCATATTAAGAGCCTCTGCTTTATTTTAGAATATGCTAGGTGTTGAGGCAATTCAGTGTAAACGTAAAACAATTCCTGTCCTCTAGGAATTTTGTATTTAGTTGAAAAGAAGTGACTCGGGCGCCTGGGTGGCTTAGTCGGTTAAGGGTCTGACTTCAGCTCAGATCATGATCTCAGGGTCCTGGGATTGAGCCCTGTGTCAGCCTCTGTGCTTAGCAGGGAGTCAGCTGGCAATTCTCTCTTTCCTTCTCCCCACCCCTCCTGCTTGTGCCAATAAATAAATAAAATCATTTTTTAAAATCATTTTTTAAAAAGTAATACAGAAAGTTATGTTGTGTTTTTTTTTTTTTTTTTTTTTTTTATGATAGTCACAGAGAGAGAGAGAGAGGCAGAGACACAGGCAGAGGGAGAAGCAGGCTCCATGCACCGGGAGCCCGACGTGGGATTCGATCCCGGGTCTCCAGGATCGCGCCCTGGGCCAAAGGCAGGCGCCAAACCGCTGCGCCACCCAGGGATCCCCATGTTTGTTTGTTTTTTTAAGATTTTATTTATTCATGAGAGAGAGAGGCGCAGAGACACAGGCAGAGGGAGAAGCAGGCTCCATGCAGGGAGCCTGACGTGGGACTCGATTCTGGGTCTCTAGGATCATGCCCTGGGCTGAAGGCAGCACTAAACCGCTGAGCTACCTGGGCTGCCCAGAAAGTTATGTTTAAATGTAATAACGTAAAGTGCCCAGGATGTAGCTGGTGTTAATAGCAGATGTTCAGTAAATGAGGTGGATATTATAAATTCCTGCTGTTAACTGTTGAAGGCATCAAACATTCAGAAAAAGTAGTTGTTGGGGATTCAAGGTAGGAAGGAAGAGAAGCACTGATCTAAGTGGCTAAGATTTGGATAGGTACAGAAAAGTGGTAGTATTCATAGAGGGTTATTAGCATGTACATGGAATATGAGTTTCAAAGTGATCAGTATGGCAGTCTCTTTTTTTGTAATTAGAAAATATGTGATGGTTCCTGATCATTGCCCCAGTCTAGCCCGATCTTTTACCCCAAAAATGATCACTGTTTATATTTTATTTTGCCTAATAATTTTCCTAGATATTTTAATTTTTTTCTAGATACTTTTTAAGTGGAGATCACCATATGTGAAATTGAATTTTTTAAAAAAATTAATATTTTTCCATTGCATTAAGTGGCTTTTGTTTGCAAATAACAGAAAATGCTGTTACAACTGGTCTAAACATAGGCTTACGTTACCAGAAAGATCAAAGGTAATGTAGAGATGAGATATGGTTTGTTCAGGGCTCCAGCTCAGTGTTGCCATGACTTTTTGGTAGCTGTGCCCTATTACATGTGTTAGCTTTGTTCTGCAGCTGGTTTCCCTTGTGACCAGTCACCAGATATCCTTGATTAGAAGACGCCTTATTAACATTAGCAGAGGAGAGAAGTATGCCCTTCCCACCTTCAGCAAAAGTCCTGCAATTTGGGTTGGTTGGTTCAAGTAACCAAAAACTAAACCCATCCTACAGCCAGCTCTCCCTGGGGGTCAGGGGAGAGTTGATGAGTGCCACATAGCTGCTGGACTAGAGGTTGAGGAGACCACCAGGTGTCTACTCCACCCAAGCTATTATAAACTCTTAGAAGTAACATTTGTAACAGCTGCAGAGTATCTTGTTATATGAAGGAACCATAATTTTTAACCTTTCTGCTACTGCTGGACATTTTAGAATGTTTCTCCTCCCCACCCCACTATGCTCAATAATGCTTAGGTGAACATCCTTATTATATTTAGAGGTGTTTTAAAGGAAAGGTAAGACTTGATACCCGAATAGATGTGAATATGAAAGAAAGGAAAAAGAAGTCACTATGAAAGTGTATGACCATAGACAAGAGTTGTAAGTGGATAGTAGGGAGGCTTGGGGGATGATTGGTTTTGGTTTTCACAGGTTGAGATCTGTTCCTCTGATAGTTCTAGTTATCTTTTTGGTGTTCCTGAGCAACCTTTGGGGACCCATTGGTTATTAATTGTTTCCAGTTACTTTCACTTACTCAACTTGTAAAGACATTCATTGTACTGATGGTGCTTTTTAAAATTTTACTCATTATTTTCTTTGTGCCCCACAGTCCCATTGTACTTCGACTTGAACTTTTCACCTTGATAGAGATCATACCAGATGTTCCTTTTCAAGTCAGACCAGTCTTTACTACCACAGTTGTAAAGGCAACTTCTGGCCCTAATAGCCTGTCCCTGGTGTCCCCTTCTAGTTTTACTTATATTAAAAATGCAAAATTGATTTATTCTGAGTAAAAGGTCAGCTTAATTTCCTGTACCATTTACAACAAAATAAAATTCATTAAAGGAAAATTGAGAATTTCTTTGATACAAGGTTCTATCTGGAACCTTATAAATGGTTCTAATGTAGAAGGTTTTTGGTTTTGTTTCATTCTGAGACAGCTAAAAGTAGGAGATCTCGTATAAGATGAGCCATTAGCTTCTACTCCCTTCATGGATTTTTTCCCAGTTTAAATGTAAGCATCTGGGTGAGTAGCAGATGGAGCTGCTGTAGGCCTGGTATCAGACACCTGCCAGCTTACATATTCTCAGTATAGCAATCATTTGATACTAGAACTGCCAGAGAATGTCCTAAAAATAAAGATGTCCAGGAGCAGAGGAGAGACTTACAGGATTAGTTTGATCTTATTTTTGTCTTTGTGGTCTGCCATCAGAAGTTTGGTTATTGGACTCAAAACCACCAAATAAAAAGAATTTTTATATTTTCAGACTGTCCTGCCTTCCAGAAATTGAGAGGAGTTACTCCTTTTGAAGACTGACCTAAGTAAATAAGTAATTGGTAGATTTTTTTTTTTTTTTCTACGTGGACCTCAAAAAGCTACCTTTTCATGGCACCTGGTGGCTCAGTCAGACCTCTGCCTTTGGCTCAGGTCATGATCCCAGGGTGCTGGGATCTAGCCCTGCATCAGGCTCCATGCTCAGCGGGGAGCCTGCTTCTCCCTCTCCCTCTGCCTGCATTTCCCCCTATGTGTGCTCTCTCCTCTCGGTCAAATAAATAAAATCTTTAAAAAAAAAAAAAAACAACTATGTTTTCTGGTTGGCTGGGTTCTTGTTTGGTGTGTTTATTTTTAAGATTTTATTTATTTATTCATGAGAGACAGAGACACAGGCAGAGGGAGAAGCAGGCTCCATGCAGGAAGCCTGATGCAGGACTCAATCCCGGGACTTCAGGATCACGCCGAGTCAAAGGCAGATGCTCAACTGCTGAACCACCCAGGCGTCCCTCTTGTCTGGTTTAACTGGAAAGATTAGGTTGAGTAGCAGGTACTTGTAACTATTCTCTCAGCTGCAAAAAGTGTAAAGCCTCAGTAGAAACCTAGCTAGATAATTCTGTGAAGTATTGGTTAATTCTGTGAAGTGGTGGTTACAAACGGCATGGATAATAGTCTGGGAGGTCTGTCAAGGAAAGTGTAAAACAACACATGGCAGGAAGTGTACATAATGGTTAGAAGCATGAACCCTGGAATCGATCAGACCTGAGTTCCAATCCTCCCTTTTCCATTTATAAGCTATGTCTCCTTGGGCAAGTTATCTGGCCTCTTTGAATGACCTTAGATTCCTCATTTATAAAACAGGATGATAGATAGATAGATAGATAGATAGATAGATAGATAGATAAGGATAATAAATACCCACCTTACGGAGTTGTGAAGATGAAATGGCCCAGTAGATCATGAATCTACTTCTGGTACATGATAAATGGTTAATAAAGGTAAGCTGTGTTATTTCAGTTCCTCATTAAAGGAGGGATTAACTCGTTCCTCAAACAGGTGTTTCATGTCTCCCGTATCTCGGTGTGTGATGAAACCAAAGACTGGACTCAGCAGGATATAGGAGGAGCATATGCTCTGTGGCTGTGTAGTTACATTTCACTAGCGGAGATGTGTACAGGGTACAGACCTAGAGAGGAGAGTTAAGATGATAGATGGCCCAGATGATGGGCCATCCAGCTACATTTGTTTTTTTTTTTTTTTAAAGATTTTTTTAAATTTTTTTTAAATTTTTATTTATTTATGATAGAGAGAGAGAGAGAGAGAGAGGGAGGCAGAGACATAGGCAGAGGGAGAAGCAGGCTCCATGCACCGGGAGCCCGATGTGGGACTCGATCCCCGGTCTCCAGGATCGCGCCCTGGGCCAAAGGCAGGCGCTAAACCACTGCACCACCAGGGATCCCTCCAGCTACATTTGAAGAGTGAGATTCAACTGGGTGAATGAATATGGAGGTAAGGGCATTACAGCAGAGACATGAAAACACACGGAAGGTTGAGGAACTGCAGGGAATTCTGCCTTAGTCCCAGTCAATGCAGAGTCTTTGTGGGGAAATGGCAAAGATCGTTGGAGAAGTAGCCAGAAATCGTATAATTCAGGAGTTCATATTGAACTTGATTCTTTTTAAGAGTAGGAAGTAATCGGAGGATGTTAAGCATGGAAGTAACTCAGAGTTGCATTTTAAGGAAGAAATTGTTAGGGCACCTTGGTTAAGTGTCCAACTCTTGGTTTCAGCTCAGGTCATGATCTCAGGGTTGTGAATAAAATCTGGAGGAACGTCAGACCTCTGAAGAGGAGCTGGCATGGTGCTGTGGAAGCACACCTGCTGCCTGAAATCTAAAGAGGCCATTGTAACACTGTACCAGCAATATCCTAGGTTGATTTTTTTTTTTGATATGCGGTCATGATGTTGACTTTCTGGCACACACGCCAAGTCAGTTGTATCTTTGTGTTCTTTAGCGGATTTGCTCTTTGGACGAGCTTAACAAAAACTCAAGGCTGTGATTTCTTAAGAATGAGATTCCGTGTAAAGCATTCTGCAAATACAGCATTCTTTGCATTCTTTGTCCTTTTGGATTCCTGAGATAAATGATCAAACAGAGTATCTATCCCTGTTTTCTACCTAATCCACATAGTTTTCCCAAGTGGAAAAGATGTTCCACAGAGAAAGCCTAGAAGCAGAAGGTGCTAGCCACTCTGAGTGGAAACAATAGTAGTCTACCGCTCTGGGGCTGATTTTAGAGGTGAAGTGGAAGACCTGGCAGTTACTTATTAGCAGATGGGTATTGGGACATAGGTTGACCAAAGAAGACAATTTAGGTGTTCAAAATCTTTAAGAGAGTGTGTCTTGATTCTTGATGTTAGAAACCAGGAGATCTATGTGATGGAAAAGAATCTTTCCCCCTCAAAAAGATAGGACACACATACTTTGTGAACAGACATGGATTATGAAGTGTGGTGTCCAGAATAAACCCTCAGCTGGGCACCTTTATTTTCATTTGTTTCTTCCTTCAATTTCCTAACTGGAACAAACAGTTCTAAATGTGTTTCTCTGTCTTCTAAGGCTCACTATTCTTCCTTCCTGTACTCCTAAGATGAGAAAGCCTTTAGCGTTCAAGTGTAGTACTTTATTTAGCTGTCTGTATCTGTCACATTAGTAATTGGGTGATCTTGGCTGGAGGTGGGGGGCCGTTCTGCCCTTTTAAAGATTGGCCCACACACCATTGTGCTTAGGTACCCACACAGGAGCAGAGGCAGGCTGGCTGGATTTTGAATGCAAAAGCATGATACTGGGGGTGGGAGTATGTATCGTTTTAGAATTTTTAGAGGAGACAAAGCCCATGCACCTAATGGGGCCAAAGGATAAACTTTACAACAGATAGAACGTTTATTTCTTATTCTACATCCAACAATTTAAAATACTAAGAACAGAGACACAGTAAAAAGTATTCAGGGGGGATCCCTGGGTGGCTCAGTGGTTTAGCGCCTGCCTTTGGCCCAGGGCGCGGTCCTGGAGTCCCAGGATTGAGTCCCGTGTGGGGCTCCTGGCAGGGAGAACCTCCTCCTGTGTCTCTGCCTCTCTCTCTCTCTCTATGTCTATCATAAATAATAAATAAATAAATATTTTTTAAAAAGTATTCAGTACCTGTATGTATTGCTTATTGGTTTTAAAAAAAATCAGCACATTTAAAAATGTGTGTTGGCACCCAGATTGTTAATACTTGCTGACATATATGTTTCGAGTAATTTATGGAGGAAATGAACTGGATTTTGCGTTCTCAAAGGAATTCTTTCTCCCCTGTAGGGGTGAAATTTGGTGGTTGGAGGGTGAAAAAAAAACCCATACTCTTTTTATGCAGACAGTGCGTAAATATACAGTATATCTGTGGTATCAAAATTTCAGTGGGGGAGGTGTTTGTTTATAAAGGCTAAGGAACACTGGGCTACCTGACCTCATTTGAGTGCCTGTCGTGCTCTGAGTCTGTGTCTGTCTCAGGGTATTAGTGTACTTTTTTTTTTTTTTTTAAAGATTTTATTTATTAGAGCATGCAGGGGGAGGGGCAAAGAGAGAAGGAGAGAGCCCTCAAGCTGACTCTGTGCTGAGCTTGATGGAGGCTCAATTCCAGGACCTTGAGATCACGACCTGAGCTGAAATCAAATCAGGTTTAACCACCTGAGCCACCCAAGTGCCCCCAGTGCACCTTCTTTATTTTTCTCATTTCTAAAACTGGTCCAAGGGTGATAAAGTCTCAATGATCTGAAGTGTTTCCAGAATGCTTATGGGTACTTTTTAGGATTTATGTGATTCTAACACTGTATATGTAATGATTCAAAAATATATTTATATAGTTCCCCTACATCAGGGAACTTTGAGGTTGGCTTAAACATGAGAAAATAAGCTGAAAAAAATACCAGGGGTGGGAAGACATGAATCCTAAAATATTTACAACATTATAACTTACAATATTAATGATCTGTAGGAGTGGAATTGGCCCAGTTAGCAACAGACATTTAATGAGCATAATATATTTTGCTCTGAAGTCATGTTGTTTCAGGGTTGTTAGAAACTACTAGGGAGGGTAGCCCCGGTGGCTCAGCAGTTTAGCGCTGCCTGCAGCCCAGAGCCTGATCCTGGAGACCCGGGCTCCCTGCATGGAGCCTGCTTGTGTCTCTGCCTCTCTCTCTCTCTGTCTCTCATGAATAAATAAAATCTTAAAAGAAAAAAAAATCTTAAAAAAAAAAAAAAACTACTAGGGACAAGGGACGCCTGGGTGCTCAGTGGTTGTTTCTGCCTTCAGCTCAGGGTGTGATCCCAGGGTCCTGGGATCGAGTCCTGAATCAGGCTCCCCATAGGCAGCCTGCTTCTCCCTCTGCCTGTGTCTCTGCCTCTCTCTGTGTGTCTCTCATGAATAAATAAATAAAATCTTTAAAAAAAAAACTTACTAAATTGGGAATTTTTTTGGTCTTGTTTTGATGGGGAGTTTATTGTGTGGTGTGCCTGCCATGCCCTCCTGTCAACCATGATACTGAGAGTGCTCCTCACATTGTTGGGAGTGTTAACCTCACATACCTTTATTCAAGATGCCTGGTATTTTGCAAGTAGATCAATGAGGTTAGTGTGATGATATTTTCTGATTAATTAAGCAATTGGTAAGGAAACAATAGAATTTATAATGACATTTTAAAAGAGCCAAGTGTTTGGGCCCATTTTTCTTAGGATTTCCCTATCCGTTCCCATAGCATAATAGACCGTCTTGACCTATTTTTCTGTCCTTACACTGTCTGAAAGAAAAACACTTTTTTATATCTTTGCCACTCTAGTTTTGGGTTTTCCCCCCTTTTCCAGGAGGCAGATTAGCAAGATGTCTTTTAGAACAAGAGAGACTGTGGTTTCATTTTATGTTAGCTGTGTTTGTGATTGAGGTGTTTAATGAACTTCTTTGGAGCTCAAAATAAAAATACCCTCTCTGGAAAGGGTGGTTTTTAATATACACGTAAAGGTTATATAACAGACACACAATACACTGTAAAAAAAATTTTTTTTAAATAAATGGCTATAATTAGTATTTTAGAGCTCCAGCCCAGAACACTATGAGGGATTCGTGTGAGACCCGGACAAACCCAAGAGACTGGAGCAAGGTTAGAGGGAGGGACAGCATGGATGCCACTAACTGTTCTTTTCACTCTGGTATACCTTTTTTTAGTGTCACATCATTCCTTACGGTGCAGACACACATGGTAATGGTGGTGGTTGTGTGTGAGCCGATGCTGAGTGAGACCTACATTGCATTGGCAACGATTACACTTGTGTGGATTCCTAAGGATAGTTCTGAGGAAGCCTTCTAAAATAGGATAATTACTTTGTCCGTATTTGTGACTTCATTTACTAGGCTTTATAATAGGAAAATGGGTTGGAAAATCTCCTAAAAGCCCATCTGGTCCTTTGATTTTTATGTGTAAAGGGCTTACAATTACCAGGAATTATTCCAAACACATATAAAACCAGTCCCTGTTGTCCAGAATTATCTTTTAAGATGTGGGTGGGTAGGGGGGAAGTGGAAGAGGGAGGGTGGGAGGTGGGTGGAAGGAAGGGAGGGAGGGAGGGAGAGAGAGACTTACCCTAAATGGCTGCAATCTGTTGAAACCATATTTTTGAGACTTAAGCTATTGAAGCATTTGCTTATTATGAGTAAAAAGAAAACTAGCCATAAAAATTCATTATGTAATAATCACATTTCCTCATTTACACTTGAGAGATAGTTTATCATTTTTCTTAAGAAAGAACTAGAATATGTCCATAGCACACTGTCTTTGTAAGACAAATCAAACTGTCAAATCCTTACTGAATGCCCTTGGGGATACCAAGATTAATAGAGGTTCCTGCCTGCAAGTAGCTCAGTCTCCTAGAGAAGACACATTATTAAAATCTATTGATGGTACAACTGAGATAATCCAAAGGTCAGTGGTAGCAAAGAGGAAGTGATTCTTGAGTCTTGAGTTTGCCATTTTAAGTAAAGGAAGCAGCATATACCAAGTCTAAAAATCCTAAAACATCTTGGCAGTTGGGAAGCCACTTTCAGTAGTTTTAGTATTGTTGGAACTTGGAGCTCAAGGCAGGAAGTAACAGCCACGAAGGCTGGCAAATCAGGGGGTGTCTGATGCAGAGGAGCCTGTGCCACTGCACACCAATCTCAGAATCTGGGAGCCCAAATGATTAGTACTGTTTGCTGTGTTAGTTGCAGGTGAGATTTCTGGAACTAATCTTCTCCACCTGTCACTGGACTTAGTTATTAGATTCACTGCCCACACAAATAAGTATAAAACGGGAAAAAAAATAGCTTTTATGAGTAATCAATATTTAAAAATTTGGTCATAAAGGGATCCCACCTGGGTGGCTCAGTCAATTAAGCTTTTGCCTTCAGCTCAGGTCATAATCCTAGAGTCCTGGATAGAGCCTGGAGTCATGCTTCCTGCCCAGCAGGGAGCCTACTTCTTCCTCTGCCCCCTCCCACCACTCATGTTTGCTCGCTCACACTTTCTCAAATAAATAAAAACAATTTTTAAAGATTTTTTAAAATTTATTTATTCATAGACACACACACAGAGAGAGAGAGAGGCAGAGACACAGACAGAGGGAGAAGCAGGCTCCATGCAGGGAGCCCGATATGGGACCCTATCCCGGGTCTCCAGGATCACACCCCAGGCTGCAGGCGGCGCCAAACCGCTGTGCCACCGGGGCTGCCCAATAAATAAAATTTAAAAAATAAATAAATAAAAATTTGTGTATAAGACTTGTTAAGATGAATGATTCCAAATTGTATTTTACCTACATTGTTATTAAAGAAGTCCTCACATTTAACATTTTTATTAGAATGTCATTTATTTACATTTGAAAACTTTCATAATCTAACATTGAGGGCAGGAGAGGGAACAGGAGAAAACAATTAGGAATATAGACAACTAGGGATCCCTGGGTGGCTCAGCGGTTTGACCCCTGCCTTCGGCCCAGTGTGTGATCCTGAAGTCCCAGGATCGAGTCCCTGTATTGGGCTCTCAGCATGGAGCCTGCTTCTCCCTCTGCCTCTCTTTCTCTCTTTCTCTCTCTCTCTCTCTCTCTCTCTCTCTCTCCCCCTCTCTCCCCCTTCCCCTCCCCCCAACCCCACGCCCATGTTTCTCATGAATAAATAAATAAAATCTTAAAAAAAGATATAGACAACTATTCTAAGGAGTTATGATGTAAAGGGAAGGAAAGATAGGCAGTAGAATCAAAAGAACTGTTTCTACCCCAATCCCAAAGATGGGAGAAATAACGGCATTTTTAGTTACTGATAGCAAATATCCAGTAGAGACAGAAAAAAATCGGTGGTGTAGAAGAAAGGAAGGAATATTACTGGATGAATGTCCTGGAATGAGCAAGAAGAGATGTAGCACAGTAGTAGATTTTTACATGGGCAAGAGTAATAGGCAGAGAGTTAGGATATGGATGCAAGTAGTTTTTTTTTTTTTTTAAGGTTTTATTTATTTATTCATGGGGGGGTGGCGTAGAGCACTGGCAGAGGGAGAAGCAGGTTCTGTGCCGGGAGCCCGATGTGGGATCCCGGATCCCGGGATTCCAGGATCATGCCCTGGGCCAAAGGCAGGCGCCCAACCGCTGAGCCACCCAGGGATCCCCGGATACAAGTAGTTCTATAGATGTGGAGGAGCTTTTTAAGATGTCTTCTCTTGCTTCTGTTTTGTCAGTGAGGTAGGAAGTAAGCTCATCTGGTGGGAAGGATGGTGGAAGGGCTGTTGAGACTTAAGGAGATAGGAAGAGGTGTGAGAGTTGGCTGGGAGAGTGAATATAGTGAGAACCAGCCCACTTGTGGGCTTTTATTAGGACTGATAACTGACATTTAAAGTTTCAGAAAGAGAACTGTGTAAATTGAAGGAAAGATGATCACATTTTTAAAAAAGGAACTTCTTATAGCTGATGAATGTGAAATTCCAGGTTGGAAGGGCCTACCCACCAAATACGCAGCCTAATGAGTAAAAACAGATCCGAGCTCAGATACATTATTGTGAAATTTCAAAATGGCAATTAAAAAAAAAAAAAAGGTTCTAAAAGCATCTAGAGAAAGAAAGAAACAAGTCTGTGTAAAGAACTGATAATCAGACTGCCAATTTTGCATAAACAACTCCAAATACCAGAAAACAGTGTCATTCACATTCTGAGAAAACAATGTCAGAAAATTCTTCAGTCTAGAATTTTATGGAGTTCTGTACCTCATCGGACTAGCATTCAGGTATAGGCATAGAATCAAGGCATTTTCAGACCTGCCAGGACTCAGAACATTTGCTTTCCAAGCACTCTTTCTTGTGAGAGTACTTTAAGGGTGCATTCCAGTAAAAACCAAGAATGAGGAAGGCATGAAATCTAGGAATCAGGACATCCAGTTGAAAAAGGTATTAGAGGAAACCCCCAAAATGATAAACCTATTGAAGCGGGGAGTAGGTAATCCAGATATTTTATATCGTCCTTGAAAACTTGTAATAGCTTAAAAGTGAAATGAAGCCAGGAAAAAAAAATGTTTTAAGGCCATTTGAACTCTAGGAAAGCAGAAGGCCATCCAATAAAGGAACTGTAAATTTTTTTTAAACTAGCTTAACTTTTTCTCCCAGAGGTACACACTGTGACCTTGGCCATGAAAATTTAACTGTAGAAAACACATTGTCCTTTCAGATTTGTTACCTTAGTAATTACAGGTCTATTGTGCTTAGCCATTCCTGACATTAAAACCCTTTTGTTAGGGCAGCCCCGGTGGCTCAGCGGTTTAGCGCCACCTTCAGCCCAGGGCCTGATTCTGGAGACCCGGGATTGAGTCCCACATCGGGCTTCCTGCATGGAGCCTGTTTCTCCCTCTGCCTGTGTCTCTGCCTCTCTCTCTCTGTGTGTGTACCTCTCATGAATACATAAATAAATGAAATCTTTTTTTAAAAAAAAACCTTTTATTGAATGGAGGCCTCCTAAAGGCCTAACAAGAGCATCCTGTAGCTGCAAACAGTAAGCATATCTTAGTTGATCCCAATAATGTCAGATCATTTTGGGGAAACTACTTATCACTGCAGGCAAGGGAGGGAATCCCATATGCCAGCTTCCCTCTTGAATTTCCAGAGAGCACAGCTTAGTTCTGTACTCAGTTGATTCTGTGGCTACCCCAGAATTGGGGGGAGGGGTTGGCACCCAAGTTTCCCATTTTTAAATGCCACATGCAGCCAGGAGGTTGTTCTTGTAGTCTGGAATTGAGGGTCTGACAAACCTATCGTTGACATTAATATATCCTGTTATTTAGTCCTCTGAGTCCCTCTGTGCTCTCTGCAGGTTGTGACATTTCTGTGGGACGAAAGTGCTGATTTTCCCCCATGGAGCAGTGTGTAGGTGCTTAGAGAGAGAAAATGAACAGGCGAGCAAGGCTGGGCCTGTCATCCCCGACGGTCCCAAGCAGCCCCACCCCCACCCCTACCGTGAACCTGCTGTTTCTGGCTGTGCAGCTGCCTGAGGAGGCCCCAGAGCTGGGTGATCACAGAGAGGGGGCCTACTCTCCACTGGTACAAGGAGGGGTAGTCAGCCTAGCCTGCCTGTTAGCGGCGGCTGTGTCCCCTCTGGTTCCACTAGTGGTGCTGAGAAAAAGTTGTCCTATCCTGGGCTCTTGTGTCCATTTTCCTCATGTCACTTTTGGAAATAGGAAAAGGTTAGTAAGTGAATAAGCATGTGTCAGAGTATACTAGTTAAAATTTAATATTTTCATGGATTGTAAAGTTTGTCTGCATGTGATATCTGTTTGAATTGGTTGTCAGGAAAAGTAATGTCAGTTTTGTCTAGCAATTTTTAATAGTATAGCAATTAAGATATCACCTGTGTTCTCAAAGAACTGAGGGATTATCCCTTTTCCCTTTTATAGATTTCCTTTTTTAAAAAATGTATTTATGGTGGAAAATACTTCAGCTTTATCCAGCTTTTATAGTTTGTCACCATGAGAAGCCCATGGTATGGCACAAAGTTTTCTGTCTCACCCTATACTAGACTGTGTTCTCTGTTCCTGCAGACCGGGGATTTTGCAGGGTAGAGGAATAAGTTTAAATTCTTAAAATAATGTGTATGGGTTTTTAGTGTTTATTTTAGAGCTTTTCAAAACTGTCAAAATCCCCCTACCCTAGTCTAAATTTCCATCTCCTCCTACCTGACTTGCTACAGTTACTTCTTAACCAACTGGTCTTCCTGCTTCCACTTTTGTCCCCACAAAAGCCAGAGTCATCATCTCAAAGCACATTTAGTGCATATTCTCCCAGAATCCTCATTCTACTCTCCAAAGGCCTGCCCAGTTCTCTCTCCTTGGCTTCCAGCGCCTCCCCTTTGGACATCTTCCCTGGGATTCAGGGTCTGAATGCTAGGCTCTGCTAAAGCCCCTTGTCACCAGAAACCTCTGCTCATGCTCTCCCCTCTGCTTAGACTCTCTTTCGTTACTTTTATTCGTGTCTTCATACTTGGGTTTTCGGTTGAGGCGTTACCACCCAGGTGAGCTTTCCTTGACATTCATCTCTGCTCAGGGTTAGATTAGATCTCCCTAAGATTTGCTCTCCTACAAAGTGCCCTGAACTTTTCATCATATAATTTATCCTATCTGAAGTTATAATTCGCTTGCTTCCCCCACTGTCAGCTCCTTGCAAGTAAGGATCAGTTCTTTATTATATGCCTGGCCAGTGTCTGACTCAAAATGGATACTCACTGCATTCCTGTCTGCTCCCTGAACCTTGGTCTACAGTCTTTGATTATTTTATTAGGCTAGAGCTCTAAGAATGGTATTACTGGGTTATTAGGTATGAAAATTGAGATCTTGAATACATATGGCCAAATTCCTTTTCATAAAACCATGTACCTTTTTCTATTCCCACCAGTACCATCCCCCCACCATCACAGAGTATTAACTTGTTTTCATCTTTGCCAATATGATCATCCAAAAGGAAAGGAGACAACGGGCAGTCTGTCAAATATCTGAGTGATAGAAACAGAAGACTTGGAAAAGGCCACTTGATCTGGTTATTCCAGGCATGCCTACATGAAATCCTGTCCTTGAAAATTGCTGGCTTTAGGACTGTTCCGCCTCCTGGCGTCACTTCAGCCAAGTGGAAGAGGCCACAGAGAGAGTAGCTCCTCTTACTTGGTTAGGCAGTAGTTCCCCTGCAGTGGAGTAGCATTGCCAGAGTGATTCCCTGTAAGAGGTAACTCTGCTTGATGGAGCCATATCCAGCTGTCCAGTATCTATAATTACCATTTGTCATTTAAACACATGACAGCTTTGTCCCAAGCAGGACATCTTGAAGCCTGGCAGAGGGTCGTAGGCAAAGTGTGATGAAACAGCAATGGCTCCTTCTCTTATTGAACCCTAGTTAAAATATAAAGGGGAAGGGGGGTCCTGGAATGGAGCCCTGAGTCAGGTTCCCTGCTCAGTGGAGAGTCTGGGAGTCTGCTTCTCCCTCTATACCCCCCACCCCCGGCTCATGTTCTCTCTCATGCTCACGCTCTTTCTCAAATAAATAAAACCTTTAAAAAAAAAAATAAAAGAAGATTTGTTTGCTTACCATATCCTGTAACATACTGAGTTGCTCTACCTTTAGGTTCTTGCTCTATTCCTGGACTCTTTGAAGTTGCCCTTTTTATAGTTCCCAGACAGGAACTGAATTTTCTACATCAGCCATGCAGCTGATTTGGAAACCAGTAGCTGTGGGTTCCATATTCAGCTCAACAATCAGCAATTTCGCTTGTCCCACGTTTTACTTATTCCCTCATGATTTATGTAGACAGCTCCCTTAGCTCATAAATGCTTCTGAGGGCAGGACCATGTCTTTTTTTTTTTTTTTTTTTTTTTAATTCACAGTGTAGCTTCCTAACATCACATTTTCCGTGTAATGGATATGTAAACACTAAAGTGCAATGCAAAGAGGATAGCAACTATGAATTATTATGACTGTCTAGTAATGACCAGACAGGCTCTAGATTTTCATACCTTCACTCCCTTTTTCAGCTTCCTGGAACTACTTGAATAATAAGGCAGAATCATTTGTCTCCTTAAAAATAGTGGGCCTCATAAAGCAAGGCCCTTTTATGATTTTCTTCTCCCAAATAGTTGGTAAAATTCGGATATTTCTTGCATTCTCCTTGCCCCATAACAGATGTCACTTTTTTTAAAAAAAGATTTTATTT
This sequence comes from Vulpes vulpes, assembly GCF_048418805.1. Lineage (NCBI taxonomy): Eukaryota > Metazoa > Chordata > Mammalia > Carnivora > Canidae > Vulpes > Vulpes vulpes. The sequence goes on from NC_132781.1 coordinate 5,838,621, forward strand.
ATTTATTCATGAGAGACACAGTGAGAAAGGCAGACACATAGGCAGAAGGAGAAGCAGGCTCCCTGTGGGGAGCCTGATGTGGGACTTGATCCTAGGACCCCTGGGATCACACCCTGAGCCAAAGGCAGATGCTCAACTACTGAGCCACCCAGGTGTCCCCAGATGTCACTTTAAATCGTGAAATGTCTTCTTAATGAGTTCCAAAGGATAGATTACAGCTGATTTTGAGAATCATTTCAATCAGGGTCCTGGTAGGAAATACATGACACACACTTAAGTCAGCTAATTTGAAGAGGCTTCAGTAATGAGACTCTACGGGGTGTAGGCAGAGCTTCTCTGAAAAACCACAGGGGATGGTGCAGTGCCCAGTGCTAGGAACCAGGTTTCCATCTTGAGGGCTGAAGAAGAGTGGGGCAGGGGAAGTAGGGGGAGTTACCAGAAGCTGGGGGAGAAAAGGACTGTGTCAAAGGGCTGAGAGTAATAGTTGAGGGTCCAGAATTGTCCACAGAAACCCACAAACTGGAGGAGGATACCAAGAGCAAGAGATCCTGTGAAGGAGCCTGTTAATAGGGTCCACACAGGACAGAGTAAGGTGTCAGCCAGATCTGTAAAGGCAGAGGTGGATGATACCATCTACCTTTTAAAATTATTCTTTGTATTCGTGGTGGCCTTAAAAGAGAAAAATTTGCCCAGTAGCTCTAAATAGGTAGTTTTCTAAAATGCTTTTCAGAAAAATATCAGTGGGCAAGAGAGACACCACCCAGCCACATCTAATTACCAAGCCCTTTTGATTCTACCTCCAAAAATTGTCTTAAGGGGATCCCTCAGTGGCTCAGCTGTTAAGCACCTGCCTTCGGCCCACGGCATGATCTGGAGACCTGGGATCGAGTCCCATGTCAGGCTCCCTGCGTGGAGCCTGCTTCTCCCTCTGCCTGTCTCTCTGCCTCTGTGTGTGTGTGTGTGTGTGTGTGTGTGTGTCTCATGAATAAATAAAATCTTAAAAAAAAAAATATTGTCTCCTTGGGCAGCCCCGGTGGCGCAGCGGTTTGGTGCCGCCTGCAGCCTGGGGTGTGATCCTGGAGACCCGGGATCGAGTCCCACATCAGGCTCCCTGTGTGGAGCCTGCTTCTCCCTCTGCCTGTGTCTCTGCCTCTCTCTCTCTCTGTGTCTATGACTAAATAAATAAAATCTTTAAAAAAAAAAAAAATGTGACTCCTTCCCTTCATTGCACTGCCTCTCCTCTTGCAGACCATGTCATCAGTGCCCTTAGCTATAATGTTGCCACCTGTCTTCCCTGTCCCTGCAAAATGCAGCTGGCAGGCCATGTGAAAAAAATAAGACTGAGTGTCAGTCTTCAGTGCCTTCTGATTGTCATCCCTAGCCACCACTTTTCATTCCCTAACCTGCACATGATAAACTTAATGCCTTCAGCATCCACAGGAGACCCTCTGGATCTCCCCTCAAATGTCAGTCTCTGACTGCCTAGCCTAACATGGGACTAGACTAGGTCCCGTGTTTTCTGTTCCCTCTTGCTGTACGTAACAGTAATCCACATTTTCACCTTAGTATTGTCATTACCTGCCTGACTGCCTGCACTCACCTCCACCATGGGACTAGGGAGTGGGAACTTAACCACTCTTCCCAGTACCTCCATTCTATCTTGTGATTGCAAACTATTCTAATTTGGAGCTAGATTCATGGGAAGTGGAAGTCCATTTGCAACTAGCTTTTTTAGTTCAGAATGTTAACATTCTTGACATTCTGGCCTTGAGTTTTTCAGAGGCCTAGATCCTTATGCACTGTCAGTGATCAGCTCAGTGACTGACATTGGTTTTTGGTGTGGTGTGTTTTTGTTTTTTTCTTTCAGTTATATTTTCTGAGGTGGCTCTTGTGTCACAAGACCACCGTAAATCAGTCGACTCTGGTTCACATCTTGAATCAATAAGGCCTTAGGTGAAATTTAATAAATTATTGTCATTAATTTTTTGGACTGAGGTGAGGGTGGGGGTGTTGGGAGTTCCTGTCTCCTGTTGTATATATTATGGTGAAGCAGCAGGAAGTAGGTCTCTGAGGATGGAATGGGTGAATGGGAGCAGGTTTGCCATCCTTAGAAGACAGTAGCTCCTGTGCTCTGGCCTCTCCTTGTTTATTTTGTTTGGTTCTTAGAGGAGAGGGTTGTAGAAATTGACCCAAGATGGAAAGCTTTCTGTTGTCAGTAAAGAGTATGGCAAAGACAGTATCTTTTACAAATATATATTGTTAAAATTAGAGGTTATTTTGGTTACTTTCGTTGGGAAGTTCTGATATTGTTAGTAAAGGTTTTACTTTTCAACTTAAGGAAGTTTAACCAGTCATTTAGTTAATGGCAGCTAAGTGTGACCAAGAGAAAAACCCATCCTCCATTTGGTTGATAGCAAGTTGAGAAGTGTGCCATGTTGCTTCCATTCACAGCTCTGCCTGAGCTGGGCAGAGCTAAAGTTGCAAAGAATGTAACCTAGTTCACACTTGATCCAAGAAGTTTTCCTGTGTCCCCTAAATTGGACTCAGGTCTTTGTCTTCAGTGTTTGGAACCCAGATATCGTCTGTTAAGTTGGCATTTACCGTAGCACCCATTATCACCTCCTCCCCAGCATTTTTCTCCCTGTGTTGCACCTAGCAATTTACTAAACTCCAAGCTTCTTGGAAAGTGTATCCATTGCATCCTCAGCTCACCTAGCTCAGGGCTTGGTACTCTTGTGACATAGTACTTGCCTGATACAGGCCATCATATGATTGCTGAATTTGCAAATGCACAGAATTTTCTCTCTTGAAACTCCTGGTATCTATCTCTGTCCCTCCCCTTTCCCCCAGCTCCCCTAACCCCCTGACATTGAAATTCTAACATTCTAACTGCATTTTATGCTTCTGTTTGAGCAGTCAGCTACACCAATGTAATATGTCTTCTATGAGTCATAAAACACAAAAGACAGTTATTTTGAATGGAAACTCTTGGTACCCCCTTGGTAGAATGAGTTTATTTTGGGTATTGCCTGTGCATTTAGGTTTCACTGCCTCCAGATTTATCTGGGTGGAGTAATAGCACATAAGTGTGAACTACCTTCCTGTTTTGTTAAAATGTCATGAACAGCTTTTCTCAATGACAACTGAACCTTTACTGGTTGATGAAAGTATCTCATTTGGTTTTTAAGTACTTAACTGTTTCTCAGAGAAGGAGAAATACATAATTTGATTAGTCTTCTTAATTGTTCATCTTCTTACACGTATAAATATTAAAAAGAAAGTCTTCTTACATTTAAAAAAAAATGCACACATAGTCCTGAGCTGTTAATCATTTTGTGTATACACAGTGTGTGTCTAATCATTTTTCTGTCTACATCAACTTAACTACCATTCAGTGGAAGCATAGAAAAGTCCAAGGCCAAAAAAGAAAAAAAAAAAAAGAAAGAAAGAAAAGTCCAAGGCCTAGGGACACCTAGGTGGCTCAGTTGGTTGAATGAATGACTTCTGGTATCAGCTCAGGTCATGATCTTGGGATTGAGCCGCCTGCTCCTCCTGGTCTCCATGCTCAGTGCAGAGTCTTCTTGTCTCTCTCCTTTCCCCTCTGCTCCTCCCACCCCCTGCTCATGCTTGCTCTCAAAATCTTTTTAAAAAATCAATTAAGGCAACTGCCCTTCTGCTCACGGGTCCTGTCCCATACTTTAATAAAACTACCATTTAAAAAAAATAAAAGTTCGGGCAGCCCCGGCGGCTCAGCGGTTTAGCGCCACCTTCAGTCCAGGGTGTGATCGTGGAGACCCGGGATCGAGTCCTGGTCAGGCTTCCTGCATGGAGCTTGTTTCTCCCTCTGCCCCTCTCTCTCTCTCTCTCTCTCTCTCTCTCTCATGAATAAATAAATAAAATCTTTAAAAAAATAAAAGTTCAAGATCTTCTGGGCTTTTTTTTTTTTTTTTTTTTTGAGAGAGAACAAGAGAGAGCACGGGCATGAGCACGAGCAGGGTGAAAGGCAGGAGAAGCAGACTCCCCGCTGAGCCGGGGGCCCAGATGCAGGACTGATCCCAGGACCCCAGGACCACCACCTGAGCCAAAGGCAGACGCTTAACCCCTGAGCCGCCCAGGTGCTGCGCCTCCCACTTTTTAAAGATTTATTTATTTACCTGAGCGAAAGACAGAGAACTGGGGAAAGGGCAGAGGGAGAGGGAGAAACAAACTCCCCCTGAACATAGAGCTTGATGTGGGGCTCCATCACACGACCCCAAGAACATGACCTGAGCTGAAGTCAGACATTTATCAACTGAGCCACCCCAGACACCGCTTCCAGGCTGTCTTTTGTTAAAAATTTTGCTGGAGGGCAGCCCGGGTGGCTCAGCGGTTTAGTACTGCCTTCAGCCCAGGGCATGATCCTGGGGTCCTGGGATCGAGTCCCACGTCAGGCTTCCTGCATGGAGCCTCCTTCTGTCTCTGCCTGTGTCTCTCATAGATAGATAGATAGATAGATAGATAGATAGATAGATAGATAGATAGATTTTTTTAAAAAAAATTTTTTTTGCTGGAAGAGTTTTAGCTATGAAGTAATACTCTGCAAGTCAGAAGTCAAACATGCCGACTGAAACGGGCATCTCTGCATTCCAGGAAGTGCTCCCCTACTGGGAGGCATTAGTATGAACAGTGTAGGAGCTACCTCCCGTTGCTCTGATCTACCCAAGTCATCTGCTTTTATCCATTTCATACTGAAATTTCCCTCACCTACCTACACACCCCCACCTTATGTCTTTTTATCTAGGGGAAAGTAAAAGCAGGTAGTCTTGTGAAAAGGATTCCCCCTTTTGAGGTACTTTCTCCACATGGAAGTCTTTGGGCAGTGGTAGTCATGTTGCAGCAAGACTAACTGCCTAATTCTATTACTTGCTTTACTTTGCCTCTTCCTCCTTGGAGAAACAAACCCTCATGAGAGTCCTCTTTCTAGGTTCTATTTAAGAGGCTATTGTTTTTCATCAAGGAGTCTGATGGTGTGTAATCTATGCTGCTCCTACCATTGATCTTAGATCCAGCTAGTTCTGGGATATAGTATACACCACTTAGAACACAGCCCCCATGTTTAAGTCAATTCCTCAAAATATGCTAGATACCATTCTAAGTGTGGGGATCACAGATGACAATTGGGCATGGAACCCGCTTCAGGATGTTTGCAGTTTAATTTAGGAGAGGGCCAAAGCACACCAGTAGTACACAGTACAAAGTGTAGTGGTAGACAAGATGTCATAAGGGATTATGTTATGCTGACCATGATGCTCCATTAAATATTATAAAAGTGAAACAGAAGATTTGACTAAGGTGATTGTAAACTCTGAACTGAATCTTGAGAGCTTATCAAATAAGAGGACATTCCAACTAGAGGGAAAACTAGGAAGTCCATAATACGTTGGTGAGTTGACTTCTTAACTAACGGGTCCATTTAGAAACTAGCAGGTAAGAAAGTAGATAAGTGGGTGTTGTAAGAAGGCAGATAAGTAGATGTTGGCTGAATTATAAAAACTGGAACGCCAGACTAAGAACAGTTTGGGTCTGTAGGAAACTACTCAGTACTTTCTAAAGAGAAAACCAGTGATGTTTCAGCTGATTTGGGGCATTAAACAGATTGAGGTCAAACCAGTTCAGCCTTAATGCTCAGGCATTTGGTGCCCCTCAGCCCACTGATTCACTGCTGTACCCCTTTCACACTAATTCCTGTTGATAGCAGCTGCTAAGAGAGCACAGAAATGTAGCTTGAGCAACAAGGAAGAAAATACCCTTTCTGAGATACAACTGGTTCATATTCAGATGGTAGTAGTGATAAGTGATTTTTACCACTGAAGATTTTGAGAGCTTGTGGTTTTTTCCCTCCTCCTCTCGTTCTTTTTCTTTCTTTTCCTTTTAAAATAGTTTTAGGGGCGAGGGGGTGCCTAGCTGACTGGGTGGAACATGCGACTCGATCTTGGGGTCTTGAGTTAGAGCCCCACATTGGGTGTGGAGTCTATTTTAAATAGATATATTTTTTCAAAAATAGAATTGTTTAGGGACTCCTGGGTAGCTCAGCGGTTGAGCATCCGCCTTCAGCTCAGGGTGTGATCCCAGGTCTGGGGATCAAGTCCCTCATCAGACTCCCTGAGAGGAGTCTGCTTCTCCCTCTATGTCTCTGCCTCTCTGTGTCCCTCATGAATAAATAAAAATCTTTTAAAAATAAATAAAATAAAAGTATTTAAAGGCCAAAACCTAACCCCTTTCACTAAACGTCACTAGTGGTCAGAAGATAGACTTAACTAACAATGCCCATTGGATTTCTTTACTTTGATAGATGATATCCTCTCAAAATAACATGGGACGCCTGGTGGCTCAGCAGTTGAACATCTGCCTTCAGCTCTAGGTCTCATGAATAAATAAAATCATTTTTTTTAAAGATTTTATTTATTTATTCATAGAGATACAGAGAGAGAGTGGCAGAGACACAGGCAGAGGGAGAAGCAGGCTCCATGCAGAGAGCCCTACGTGGGACTCGATCCAGGGTCTCCAGGATCACGCCCTGGGCTGCAGCCAGCGCTAAACCGCTGTGCCACCGGGGCTGCCCCCGCCCTTAAAAAAAAAAAAAAAAGGACACCTGGGTGGCTCAGCAGTCCCAGGATCGAGTCCCACATCGGGCTCCCTGCATGAAGCCTGCTTCTCCCTTTGCCTGTGTCTGCCTGTGTGTGTGTGTGTGTGTGTGTGTGTGAGAGAGAGAGAGAAAGAGAGAGAGAGAGATGAATAAATAAATAAAAACTTTAAAAAAAAAACATTAAAAAGTCAAGGATTTCAGACTCCTGGATCCCCAAAGAAATGAATCTTCTGGAAAGACCCATTTTAAAGGGAACTAAAAAAGCATTTTCATGGCACAGATGTACTTTTGCTGAGAGATCATCACCATAAGGTAAAAAACCCTCTTGTTTTGATATTGTTACATGAATACTTTTTTTTTTAATGAATAGACTGTCTTTAAATCATTTAATGCTATTATTTTAAGTAAGCTGTCCTCCCTGCGTGGGGGCTTGAACTCACCACCCTGAGATCTGGAGTCACATGCTCTACTGACTGAGCCAGCCAAGTGTCCCTCTTTAAAACATTTAATGAAACAGTGTAATTTCGATGTTCACACACAAATTCATAAATCTGCTAAAATTGGGAGAGGGTTAAAACCTCATAAATGTATTTCACTTCTTAATGTTCTGGTGTCTAAGGGCCAGCTGCCTGTCAAGAGTCTTGACTGGGCCAGAGGTGCTTGGCAAATCTCGACTGAGCTGTATAGTCCTTCAGCCTGGAGACTTGGCCAGGAAGCGTGAACTTTGAGAATTGTTGCTCTCTGTGCGCTTGGGTAAACACTTGAAGGTTTCTGTGGGACCAGGAACCTTTATTATTTATTAAACTGCCTTTAAATTGGGCATCTCATCGTTAAAATGAGAATAGCTTATCTACAGTGTGGGTGTTTTTCATGATTTGGCATGCTGTAGAGAAAGCAGCACAACCAAGATGTTTTTCACGTTGAGCAAAACCTGTAACAGACGGAGGTGGTGATTGTAAAGCACTTATCTAAAGTGTTAGTGGTGAATCAGTGCAGTCTGAGCCCGAATCAGTAATCCACGCTAAGGGAGTCTTAAAGTCGAAGACTAATAGTTTCCAATAAAATATATAACAGTCAGCTGAAGATAACAGATTTTAAGTGGCTGTCAGTGCAGTTACCCTAGACAGGGCCCTGGTCACTTTTTTTTAGGGGTTCAAGTCTTTAAACAGTGTGTGTGTTCTCTCTTTTCTAAGAACTTGGAATTAATATGCTAGGATCACCAGATTCTTAATCTGTCTTCATGTCATGGCAGGATTTCAGTATTTTTCCTGTGGGATTGATTGACCTTGAAGAGCAGGAGAAACTCACTGGCTTATGTTGAATTTCTCTAATGTAGGGATCACATAAAAGTGGCATGTAAGGGGGGGGGGTATGTGTAAGAGCCTAAATGTGTCATTGTGCCAATCTTTCGTGTGTGAATGCCCTTACACAAGTTGCTTTACAAATTGATAAAATTTTGGATTGGCCTACTCCATAAACTGTACTGCATACTTAATATTATTACTATTATTATTTTTTTTGCCAACATCCCAGTTGACATTTCTTATTTTATTATTTTTTTTCTTTAGAGAGAGCACGAGTGAGGGGAGGGGCAAAAGGAGAGGGAGAAGCACACTCCCCTCTGAACGTGGAGTCTGATGCAAGACTGGATCCCAGGACCCCAAGATCATGACCTGAGCTAAAGTCAGATGTTTACCCAAACTGAGCCACCCAGCCACCCCATACACACACACTTATTTATTTATTTATTTTTAATGATTTCTCAGGGTCCTGGGATCAAGCCCCACAGTGGGCTTCCTGCTCAGCGGGGAGTCCGCTGCCCCCTCTCCCTCCCTGCCTCACTTGTGTTCTCACTCCCTCAAATAAATAAATAAAATCTTTATTATTTTTTTAAGATTTTATTCATTTATTCATGAGAGACACAGAAAAGCAGAGACATAGAGGGTGAAGTAGGTTCCCCATGGGGAGCCTGATGTGGGACTCGATCCTAAGACCCCGGGATCATGACCTGAGCCAAAGGCAGATGCTCAACCACTGAGCCACCCAGGTGCCCCAATAAATAAAATAATTTGAAAAATAAAAATCATGGTTTCTGGGGCACCTGAGTGCGTTCAGTGGGTTAAGCAACCAAGTCTTGATTTCGATTCAGGTCATAATCTTGGGGTTGTGAACTCAAGCCCTGCGTCAGGCTCTGCACTGGGTTTAGAACCTGCTTGGGATTCTTTCTCCTCCTCTCCCCCACACCCCTGCTCTTCAAAAACATCATTTATTTTGTTTATTTATTCTGAATAACTGAATATGTTCAGCAAGAGAATAGTCCCATAATTCAAATAACAATCTAATAAACTAGCAATTTATAAACAAAATATTTACCTACCATTTTCCTAAAAGATACCTTTTCCATAGTTTGTGCAGAAAATTAAGTACAGATCGCATCTCCCAGGATCTGTGTAGAAGAGACAAAGAAAGGAATTAGCTATTGTAATCCTGGAAATCTGCATTTAAAATCTTTTTTGAAATAAGCCTAGAGTCTGTTACTTGTATGTTTTCAGAATAAAACAAGAATCTCGGTCATCTTCATACGTATGCTGTTGGTGCCCATGAAAATGAATCTGTACTGATTGCTACGCTGCACATCACATTTTCTCATATAATCATCTCAGTAGTCCTGGGAGGTGTAGCTCTTACCACCACTTTTTAGGTGGAAAAACCAAAATTTAGACAATGGTCAATTCCTCAGGGTCACTTAGTTCACTGGTAAAATTGGAATTTGAACTCATGTGTTTGGCCCCCTCAATCCTAGGGATCCTCAGGGGCTAAATCTTTGACCTTTTTTGTGTGTTGTTAAACCATTTAGAAAGCTTTGACTTTATATTGGTATAAATGGAAATTTGCATTGCTTTAAGAATGGTCTCAGATTGGGGATGTCTGGTTGGCTCAGCGGTTGAACATCTGCCTCTGGCTCAGGGTGTGATCCCAGGATCCAGGATGGAGTCCCGCATCCAGCTCCTTGCATGGAGCCTGTTTCTCCCTCTGCCTGGGTCTCTGCCTCCCCACCGCCCCCCCGGCTCTCGTGAATAAATAAATAAAATCTTAAAAAAGAAAATTGTATGATATAGAAAAGTCGAATCACACGGTAAAGAAAGTTTTATTTCTTTTTGCAAGAAGAAAAAGTCACTGAAACTTGTCATTTCCTCCTTTCATAATCTCATCTCTTGATCAGTTTGCTTCCGTTAAACGGGAGTGTCTTGTATAGCTATGAAGTCCTAATTTGAGGAAATATGAGGGTTGGAATAGAACTTGCAGCCATGGGGTAAAACCTAAAAACATCGCTTTAGGTTTTCAAGATTGAAGATTTGGCTGTAAAACGCCACCATCTATTCGTTTTGGGGGGATGGATGAGTGAGTGTACCTTCTATTGTGGGGAGTGGTGAGAGGAGTACTTCCTCATTCTCAGAACTCTGATGAGGCTTTTTAAATTTTGTGTGAAGGGCGTGGGTATTCATGTCAGTCCATAGGAAAGTGAACACTGTCCCTGTAGGTGCACTCGTCCATACGTGGTTCTGGTCCCCTTCTCTGCTTCACCTTGGACTCACTTAGGTTTTGTGTCCTTTGCTGTTTAAGCATTTAGACATTTGGATAAAACTTTTTTTTTTTTAAGATTTTATTTATTTATTCATAGAGACACACACACAGAGAGAGAGAGAGAGAGAGAGAGAGAGAGAGGCAGAGACACAGGCAGAGGGAGAAGCAGGCTCCATGCAGGGAACCCGACGTGGGACTCGATCCTGGGTCTCCAGGATCACACCTCAGGCTGCAGGCAGCGCTAAACCGCTGCGCCACGGGGGCTGCCCTGGATAAAACTTAATTTGGAAATATCTGTTAAGTCATCTGAGCCACAGGGCTTGCATGTCATGCTGTTGTATGAGTGGAGCTGCTGGGTAGAAAGACGTGGTCCCTGACTCCCAGAGTGGCCCCAACTGGCAGGATCACTCTTTCTCTTGTGCTTTGCCTACAGCAGAACCGGTCATCTTCTTATGTTCTAGAGTAAAGAAGTTAAGAGGCATGCACCAACAATTCTGACTTTCTGGCAAAATGATATTCTAGATACTAGAATGTTTCAGAGAACCAACATTTTAATTATTCACATGCATTAAAAATAAATGCATTTATTCCATATTTCCCTGTCTTCCTGAGGAGAAAAGCATACTAAACACCAAGTAATACTTTTGTTCTGCAGAAAACCATAGTTCTAAATTGGTGCCAAATCTGCAAGTTGTCCCATAAATTATTTTGTTAGGGGGAATATTTTTAGGGGGCTTGCTTCTATCTTAGTAAAGGTGATAGGTATGTGCAGCTGTATGAACTAGTATGTAATAACACAGCCTATTCTGCAAAGTTATTGGTGACAAATTAAAACTGGTCTTTTCCAGGTGGTTACATTACTCTGTTTTGATGCCCAGATGGGCCTAAGTTACTTGTCAGCCTGACTCTACTCTGTCTTCCAAGAAATCTTTAGAGTAAGATATATAACGCACCATTTTGGGGAATTTTAAAGACATTTTGAAAAACTCTTCTTAATAAGCCTACAGGTTTGTTGTTTTAGGATAATGCTTTAGGAGGTGATTACTAGGCCACATTCTTCTTAACGCCCTTCTTTTTGGTAGATAACAGAATACTGTCCTAGAATCTAGAATTCAGAGGTGGCTTTTATACTATCCCTGTTCTGTTCCTTTTACCCTTCTGCAGTATCATGAGTCTAGCCTAGCCATGTAACTCACAAGGAGCAGTTGGGGATCTACAAATCTATGTGTAATTCACCAGCTCATAACCTTGGATGGTCATGTCACATTTGTAGAGAATCTTTTCATTCTGGAGAATACAGTGTTTAAGTTTTATGGTCTCTGCATCTTCCCCCTGAATTGGGCTGGTTGTTGTCCTTCCAGCATTCCCTGACTCAAACACGTTGTGGCCTTAAGGGTGAGTGGAGAAGGACTTGCCGTGCTTTTTCATTAAAATATGTTTTGTGCATGAGGACACGTGGATGATGCATGTAAACAGCAGCCTGACACACCTGTTTGGTGGCTGACCCAGGATTGGATTCCTGTGATTCTGAAGGTGGGCCAGAGGAGCTCTAGAGAAGTCTTAAAAGTCTCTCTGTTCTGCCTCTCTCCCAGAGAGCAGGCTTATTTCATCCTTGTGGGGCTCCCTTCATTCTCCAGCATCAGTGCTTGCTGTTTTCCACAAACTATTATTTTCCTGTCATTCTCCTGTCTACTTTCCTACTGAGGGGTTACTGCTAGGTACTCAGGGGGTCAGACTCTCATTTTCAGAGACCGTTTATTTTACTTTTTAATTTTAACTGTAAGAGTTGATTTATTGCTGTTTGAAGTTATTTGAAGTCTTGAATCCATGTAACTGACCATACTTCAAATAACGCTTTTTACGAACAAACCTAAATGGCAACATAATTGTCTTAGTGGCTACGTTTTTAAGAGTGTGAAAAGGAAATTATTTGATTCTCCCCTCCCCTTATTTCTTTTCAGGTTTTGAATGAAGAATGTGATCAGAACTGGTACAAGGCAGAACTCAACGGGAAAGATGGCTTCATTCCCAAGAATTACATAGAAATGAAACCACATCCGTAAGTTGAACTCTACTGGTCTTCCAAGAGTCAGACCCATCTGCTTATTCCAAATAATATTTTTATTTTATTTTATAATGTTTTTTAAATTGAGATCCTTCGGATAGTTGTCACACCTTTTACTCTGTCTCCCTAGAGAATTAATAAAGCATGTGGATTTTGCATGTCAGTAGTAGTATATGATGATAATACTCCACGCCCAGCGCAGAGGCCATTGCAGGGCTCGATCTCAGGACCCTGAGATCATGACTTGAGCTGAAATCAAGAGTTGGATGCTTAACTGACTCAGCTATCCAGGTGCCCAGTCGTATGTTTTAGATTGATAATGCTTGCTGATGGTCTTTAATGAAGCAATTGTTTCGTTTAAAACAATAGTTTACCTACGAGGGGATCCCTGGGTGGCTCAGTGGTTTAGTGCCTGCCTTTGGCCCAGGGCGCAATCCTGGAGTCCCGGGATCAAGTCCCACGTCAGGCTCCCGGCATGGAGCCTGCTTCTCCCTCCTCCTGTGTCTCTGCCTCTCTCTGTCTCTGTCTCTCTCTCTCTCTATGTCTATCATAAATAAATAAATAAAAATCTTAAAAAAAAAAAAAAGTTTACCTACGATTACATAATAATAATAATGATATATGTTTTGGATCGATAATAGCTGTCATTGATCCTCAGATAATAAAACAACAGAAATACCGTTCCTTGATTGTTTTTCCTAAAACCCTTGAGGCCAGATCTGTTTCATAATTCTCCATTTTTTGAGTTTTAGAAAGTGTACTTATCACATAGTTTTGTTAATATGTTTGATTGCCCTGTGGGACTATATCTTAATGATCTTTGTATCCCTAGAGCACAGTGCTTGGCAGTATAATAGGTTCCCAGTAAATGCTTATTATAATCCCTATCCTTGACTGCTGCTTAGTGTTCCCACTTCAGAGGAAACAAAATCATCTACCCCAGGCTGTTGAGAGTAATGAACTTTTTTTCCCCCTCCCTCAGAACATGCCCTCCTCCACCCAGTTTTTATTGATCGGTGACATGGCTGGACCTTGGGAGCCCTTACAGACCTCTGTCCTCCCACCCTTAGCAGGCCCTGCTTCTCCTTCAGAAGCAGTCCTTCCATCCCTTGCACATCAGGGGGAACTGAGGCTCAGTGCTCAGGCTAGAATGCCGTTGAGACACAGAGGAGCAGCAGATTCTGTCTACTTAATTTAACACAAATGATAAATAAGACCTTTAGATGACTTGACCCACCTTGAGTGACAGCCCATTTGTCCCTGTCTTCATTGTCATTGCTCTCATGTGTGTCTGTCATCCCCCATCACCCCTCCAAGCCACCAGAACAGAGATCTTAACCACATCTTATCCTACACAGAGCTCAAAGGGGCCTTCAATCATCTAGTTCATTCCTTTTTTTATCTTAAAAATTAGGAAAGCTGCTGGTGTTTTTATTTCAATGACAGTAATTTATGAATCTGATTCTCATTATAAAAGACAATATAGAAAACCACAGAGTAATATAGGACTCACTGGCAATTAAATGTCAGCGAAATGCTAGCCTTTTTCTTTTTCTTTTTTTTTATTATTTTTTTTTCTTTTTTTTCTTTTTTAAAGTAGGCGTAAGGGATACCTGGGTGGCTCAGCGGTTGATCCCAGTCCCGGGATCGAGTCCCACTTTGGGCTTCCTGCATGGAGCCTGCTTCTCCCTCTGCCTGTGTCTCTGCCTCTCTCTGTCTGTCATGAATAAATAAATAAAATCTTTAAAAAAAATAAAAATAAAGTAGGCATAAAAAAATCTTAAAAGGTGTATGTGGCAGAGGTTCCTAGACCCCTATCAGTGGATTGATAATGCCCCTCATTTGAAGTCCCTGTAACGTTAGTTTTGGAGTTTACACACAACCATGCCCAGGTTACTAAAATGTAGGCACACATGGTGATAACCAAGAAACTCCAAAAGATGAACCAAGACTAGTACAGATATCCTGGGAAGTATACTAAGAACAGCTTTGCATTCATGTGGTCATTTAGTGTCCATGTTTGCTTTGGGGGCTGTGTGGGCTTTTCACAAACAGCATCATTGAATGTACTTCATGGGAGAAGCAGTTGGATAGTGGATACTTAGAGTGGGAGTGATGCCAGATATTCTATATACATCTATTCCATCAATCTGTCCTCAGAGTACATCAAGGGTTGGCTAAACTGTGTAAAGGACCAGATAATAAATATTTTAAACTTTGAGGACCATATGCAATCTCTGTCATTTCACATATTCTTTTGAAGTTTTTAAAATAACCCTTTATTTTTTAAAAGATTTATTTTTATTTTATGATAGAGAGAGAGAGAGGCAGAGGGAGAAGCAGGCTCCATGCCAGGAGCCCGACGTGGGACTCGATCCCAGGACTCCAGGATCGTGCCCTGGGCCAAAGGCAGGCGCGAAACCGCTGAGCCACCCAGGGATCCCCCTTAAAATAACCCTTAAAAATTTGTACAAGTCTTGGATTGTGAGCCATACAAAAACTGGGCATATTTGGGCTGAGGGCCATAGTTGCCTGGCTTCTGTACTTGATCCAGTGACAGGAAAATCAGCTTCAGGGAATGCCTGGATGGCTCAGCAGTTTGGTCCTTGCTTTCAGCCCAGGGCGTGATCCTGGGGTCCCGGGATCGAGTCCCACTTTGGGCTCCCTACATGGAGCCTGCTTCTCCCTCTGCCTGTGTCTGTCTCTCTCATGAATAAGTAAATAAAATCTTTAAAAAAAGGAAAATCAGCTTCAGTTTCCTTTTCATTTTCATATTTCTAGGCTGGAAGAGAATTTAGAACATAATACTATAATTTCTATATTCAGTAAAATACCAGTGGCTCTAAACCTTTGTTTTCCTTCAGATTGTTTGAAGTGACATAAGCCTTTCGAATCCACCTTGAGAAAACACAGGAAAGGCCTCTGTCCCCGGAAAGCAGAGTTTCTGCCCCAGTTGCCCAATTGCTGAGTTAGCCCTTAAGGAAACTCCTTCTCCTGCCTAGTGCTTTTAAAAGATCTACTCTAAAGAACTCTGGAATAGTAATTGATCGGGAAACATCCAGGAGGACAGCCTCCATGGTGGTGGTTTTTGCAGAGTCTAGCTGAAAGGCAGGGAGTGTTCCTCTGCTGCAAGCTCTGAAACAGGAAACCGTATTGCTGAAAAGACCATGGCCATGGGCCTGTGCAGTGGTTGGCCTTGCAGCACACATCATGTTCCGGGACTGCTCTGTGACTGGACATCCATAAGTACAGCATCCGTGTCCCTCCCATAGTGGTGAGAGAGTACAGAGCACTAAGCCCCCCTTCCCTCTCTCCTCAATCCTTCCTCTCCCCCTATCTTTAGTTTTTGTTAGGAAGAGGGAAGTCTCCAGTGGAGTACAACCTAATACAGCTTTCGAGGTAACCAGTTAAACACAAACTAGGAAACGATTGTTGGCTAGTGTTGCAACACAGATTGTTGGGCGTACTGGGGATAGGTCCAGATATGTGCTTTTCACACTGAGTGCATATGGATGGGAGCCTGTGGAATGTAGTGAAGATTTAAAATGGAAAACGAGCCACCTCCTCCACTAGCTTTTTCCTTTGCTATTTGTGTTGTAGTACAAACCCATCTTTTAAAGATTTTAAAAATTTTGACCTTAACCATGTAGTTACACCTGAGTATCACTATTTAAAATGTCTTGGAAAAAAATAAAATAAAATAAAATAAAATAAAATGTCTTGGGATCCCTGGATGGCTCAAGCGGTTTGGTGCCTGCCTTTGGCCCAGGGTGTGGTCCTGGAGTCCCGGGATCGAGTCCCACATCGGGCTCCCTGCATGGAGCCTGTTTCTCTCTCTGCCTGTGTCTCTGCCTCTCTCTGTGTCTCTCATGAATAAATAAATAAAATCTTTTTTTAAAAATTAAAAAATTAAAAAAAAATGTCTTAAGTGAGAGCACTCACTATTCTTCAGATGGCGTGATACCCTTATGTTGTGGAATATCCTCAAGAGAAAGAGGAACATAATTAAAAAAAAAAACTTTATTTATTCATGGGAGATAGATACAGAGAGAGAGGCAGAGACACAGGCAGAGAGAAGCAGGCTCCAGGCAGGGAACCCGATGTGGGACTCAATCCCAGGTCTCCAGGATCACACCCTGGGCCAAAGGCAGGTGCCATACTGCTGAGCCACCCAGGCGTCCCAGGACAGAATTTAATAAAAATGGAAGCAGGTACAAAAGAAGTCTTTAATAAAATGGTCTCCAGCTAATTTTCTATTTTTCACCCTAGGTGTAAGGGGTGTGTTTACTTTGTAAAAATTCCAATTTAGAATACTTTATTTCACTTCAGTTTATCTTTATTCATTGAAAATAAAATTAAGTTCGTCTTAAGCTGGAGGCTAGAAGACCCTACAGCCGCATCTCTGTATGTGTACATCAGAAGCAGAGGCCTAAAATCAGAGCGCAGAACTGCCAACACTTGCTGCCTCTGGGGAGTTTAAGGGAAGTCTTGCTTTTCATTTTTACTTCACAAACATCTAGGCTATTTTTTAAAATTCATATTCATTACTTTAAACTAGGGGAAAAGAAAGGAAAATACCTGCTTGGTGGGAAAATCTTGGGGCTTAAGAGGAAGAGAGGGTGGCTGACTTTACCCCACCCCAGACTGATCCCTACTGCCTGCAAGTCCATCACAAGCTTGAAAGCACTAGAGTTTAAAATAGAAAATAGTTAAATGGTTTTAGAAGAGTCAGCTGTCCTTTCATAGTTGGAGATGACTCTGTTGTATTAATATGTAATTTCTCTCCTGTGGCCTGACTTCCAGGCACTGGAGGGCTTACCAGTGAGTTATTTGTAGAAGCTAGAAGCTAGATCCTGGCAGCTACTCAGCAGCCTGGCATTGTAGTACTCAACGTGAGAAAGACACAAGAAGGTAGATTTAGGGATGTTTAAAGATTAATCCAATTAATGGCAGCTTCCGATAGGATCTTCCTAGCAGCTCACATCTGTTTCAGAAAGGCATCGAGAGGAGTCCCAGCCTCTGTGATAGTAGGTAGAGGCTGCTCTCTTAGCCGAACCTCTTTGCCTTGGGCTGTTACAAGAAGTAGCCCTGTCTCCAGTTTCTGGGCCTTCCAGTTTCCTACCTCCATTTCCCTTAATCCCACTGTAGCCAAAGGTTTGACCTCGTCAAATGGCTGCGAGAAGAGGCCTGTCCCTCCTTCTGTGATTCTTCCGGTACTTCATATTGATAGACCTGGGCTTTCCCCAGTGCCCTGCTGATGAGTCAGTAGGGTGCGCGGTGGGCTTTGACCTAGGAGGCCCATCTTTGTCTTCCTCTTTAGGAAGAGTGGCCCATGATCATGCCTTGTGAGTCACTTTCTGGGGAGAGTAGGGTAGGGTAATGTCATTTGAAGGGAGATGGTCTGTGTCTCGAGGGAGAAGCTGACTGAATGGCTTTGTGGGGCATGTTGACACTGGAGGGTGAAGCAGGAGGCCCCTTCCTTTGGCAAGGAGTGTTCTGTTACTCACATTTAGGAGGCTGGATATCCCGTCTCTTTGTGGGGAAGCAGATGTTGACTGGCTTGTCTTCCTTCCTTAGGTGGTTTTTTGGCAAAATCCCCAGAGCCAAGGCAGAAGAAATGCTTAGCAAACAGCGGCATGACGGGGCCTTTCTCATCCGAGAGAGTGAGAGTGCCCCCGGGGACTTCTCCCTCTCTGTCAAGTAAGTGCTTCCTGCTCTGGTCCCTGGAGTCCTCTCCCTCCTCATCTGAAACGTGAAGCCACAGGCCAGGTGTCTGGCTACACACACAAAGATTGCCAACTGGTAGAGGGTTAGTCTAAACTGTTTTTTATAAAGCAGAATAGTTTACATTAAAATAGTAATTCCTGACTCCTCAAAAATTAGTTCTACCAGTACTGAGTTTAGATTCCTCTGTGGAAACAGCCTTCAGTTGGTGAGTAGCAGCATGTTTTCCCTAATCCCCACTCTGCTGTGCCCTTTGCCTTGCACGCAGCAGCAGCTCTTTGCTCGTTTGCCCTCTGTGGGATCTCACTCTGGTGGCGTGACTGCTCACCCTTGCAGCTGGCTCTGTTGTACCTTCAACAGATGTCTGGCATAAATCCACCAACACCATCCTAGGCCTCTTACTTCAACTTTTAAAGGTTATCACAAGGGTTCGAGGGTGTTTTGCTTTCCCCAGTGGTAAATTTAAATGTGAAAGGGAGCTGGTAAGCAAGGAATAGGGAAGACAGGGAGCTTTACCACCCTAGGAATCATTGAGAACATAAGTTGGAGCTTTGAGGATTTCATGCAAATTACTTCCCATCTCTGAAATAAGTATTTTTAATCAAATTGTCAAGGCCTTTCTAGTTAATATATTTTTTTTCTAGTTAATATATTATCAGAGGAACCCCTCCCCTGAAAATCTTACAAATCACTCCTATGACAGCATGATTAGGTTAAAAACTCAGATTACTGGGTGTTATATATAAGTGATGAATCACTAAATTCCTCCCCTATAAAACTAAGATTATATGTTAACTAACTAGAATTTAAATAAAAACTTGAAGGGGTTGGGTCTTAGATCACTGCTACTATAGATTACGTTATTTTTCAATGAAGACCATAAGAGAGTTTACCATTTACACACAATGTAAAGATTTTTCAGTGTCCAAAATTAACTGAATATCTTGTTTCATTTTAGGACCAGTATTGTGTTTTTGTTTTTTGTGGGTTTTTTTGTTTTTTTGTTTTTGTTTTTTTGGGGTTTTTTTTAATATAGTGTTTTTTAAATGTAGATTTAAACTTAATTTTTGTTTTTGTGGGGTTTTTTTCCCCTCTATGAAGGTGTGGGAGGTGGCTTCAGGCCATATTCACAACACCACAGAGATACATGTCCTGTATAAGTGAGTTTTTTAGTCCCAGCATGAAAAAGTCAAACTGGATCTAATTCTTTTCAGAGTTTTCCTCTTTTAACAATGACTTTTTTTTTTTTAATAGACTTCATTTTTTTACAGTAGTTGTAGGTTCACAGCAAAACTGTGTGGCAGGTACAGTGGTTATCCCCAGCAACCCCCCTTCCCAGCAGGCACAAGCAACAGCGGCCTTCTGATGCACTCAATTATAAACACATGTGAGTGAGGATCTAGGGAAGGAGTATCTTGAGGTGGAATTACTATCTTAATGCTTCTTGCTAATTTGTCTTTTGTCATCTGTTATCCTTACATTTTATACTGACCTGAGTAGAGGACAGTATAGAATGAGGAGTACAAGTAGTTAACTCACAGGTTAATTGAGTAATGGCCAAAGCCACCTTGGCAGGTAGTGTGCAGTGGAGCCCTTGATTATCACTAATCACTGCGCATGCTCATACAGTAGCTGCTGGCAAGCTCCCAAACCATTCCATTTTATCAAATAAAAACTTTAAAGAATCCGTGCAATTATTGTTCCAGAAATAAAATTTGAAACAGATGTCATTACTGCCTTTAACAACACAAACACTTTCTCAAAGGAGGTTCAAGAATCTACAGTCTTAAAAAAAAAAAAAAAAAATCTACAGTCTTCAGAAGGTTTCTCTCATTTCAAGATGGGACTCAGTATTGAAAAACAGCGTGGTGGTTGTTAACAGGTCACTGTCTGGGACCCAGTACGCCTTATAAGAACCAAACCATTTGCATTGCCCAGAGGGAATAAGCTTCTGGGGAATGTGCCCTCCTTCCTCACCACACTGCAGATTCTCAGGAAAAGCAGCAGGAAAAGCTATATACCGGTCCTGGATGCCTGGGATCTCCTACTTGAAGCCCAGCGCTGCCACCTGCTGGGTTGTTTTTAATTTATTTTCCCTTTAAGACGGAAGGAGAGGAAAGACTGTGTCCTTCATTCGTAGATCTTCTTAGAGTACTGTTTGAGGGCTGAGCCCTGGTGTCTGTCCTGTGGACCCAGCAGTGAGCAGGACAGGCAAAGCCTCACTGGGCTGGTATAGCAGCCACATAACACTGTTCCCCGAGGGGTGGTCAGCACCCAGTTGTACTCCTGCTTCTGCAGGGCAGTATAAGAGGAAGCATGTTACCAGGTGATCGAGAAACATCTTTGGGCACCCAGTGCCTCGGCCTCTTATATTTATTTTCCTACTACGTTCTGTTCTGAGACCTTTCACCTGTGAGTAGAACTAAGATTCCTAAATGGAAAACATAATCTACACTTCCCAATTACAGGAGAGTTGTTGAAAGTATGTCCAGTCCCTACTCTCTCACTTTCCTACCCCACCTGTTGTCATCTTTAAATGTCCTGTAAAGTTTTAATGCTTTTTTTGCTTGAAAAGTTAATGAAGTTACACTTTTCCTTGAATAGGGCTGTTTGATTTGGCACAGCACAGGGCACTTGGAGACATGCCATAGGTTAGGATATTCTTTTTTTATCTTACGAACATCTTCAGAATTAACCTGATGGACAAGGTTTTCCTATATGGCAAGGATTCTTCCCATCGTCACTGGTCGTCATCAGTCCCCTGGCGGGATCTCAAGGGCACTCAGCGTCCTGACTTTGCAGCCAGGGGATCGTGTTGTGCTGCAGTCTGGGCCCCTCAGGCCATGAGAAGTGTTGCCAGAACTCTAGTTCTCAGAAGATGCCTCCTTGATGGGAGAAGCACCCGGCCCCCAGATAGCCAGGACGGAGCCCTCTCACCTGTTCTCGTGGGTGTTCTCTGCCCCTCCAGGTTTGGAAATGATGTGCAGCACTTCAAGGTGCTCCGAGATGGAGCTGGGAAGTATTTCCTCTGGGTGGTGAAATTCAATTCTCTGAACGAGCTGGTCGATTATCACAGATCTACATCCGTCTCCAGAAACCAGCAGATATTCCTCCGGGACATAGAACAGGTGCCACAGGTAAGCCTCATAAGAGATTGGGATCAGTTTTAGCAATTAAGAATAGCTCCTCAGACAGGCAGGTACCCTCTCAAAGGATTCTTTCTGGGGCTTCTGTGCCCATCATTCAAAATAGTACCTTTATTATTGTTTTAATTTTTTAAAAATATTTTATTTATTTATTCCTGAGAGACACAGAGAGAGGCAGAGACACAGGCAGAGGGAGAAGCAGGCTCTATGCAGGGAGCCTGATGTGGGACTCGATCCTGGGACTCCAGGATCACGCCCTGGGCCGAAGGTGGTGCTAAACCACTGAGCCACCCAGGCTGCCCCAAAATAGTATCTTTAGTTTGTGTCAGAGATGTGTAGTTTGAAACAAAATAGTTTGGCCTTTTCCAGAGGCTGCCTTTCATGGTGGTGTGTTGCCAGTTACCACCTATGTCTCTGTAGAACATCTTTAACCCTCTGCAGTATTGTATCCCTGGAAGCAAGTGAGGAGGAAAACCCTGTGTGTGAGGGAGTGGAGTCCACACTCACTCCTGTATTCCTGTGGCCAAAGCCCCAGTCCTGTGTTATGGGGCACTCCACCTTATTTTAGTCAAGCTCTTGGCCTTTTGACTCTGTGAAACCTTAAGGACTTTATAAGCGATACACCGATGGGAACTAAAGCCTTTTCAAAGGCTTAGAGTTGTAAACCAGAGCCTGACTACTGGTTCCCAGGTTTTCTTTGGGGTGGCAGCTCACGGGCTGCCGTGGAGGGCTGTGCCCTAGCATGTTCTAGCGTGTTGTGAGCCATGGTAAAAGTACACTGCACCCACGTAGAGTAGACTTAGGACCTGTAAGGATAAACGGAGTTGGAGGAGAAGTGGGAGGTTATCTCGGGAAACATGAAGAAGACAGCACATGTCTGTGGAGCCGGGTCCCACCTGGTAGGGGCTGCCCATGAGCAGAGACCTAGCCGGTGTTCTTTCCCTGCCTGTCTTCTACAGCAACCGACATACGTCCAGGCCCTCTTTGACTTTGATCCCCAGGAGGATGGAGAGCTGGGATTCCGTCGGGGAGACTTTATCCACGTCATGGATAACTCAGACCCCAACTGGTGGAAAGGGGCCTGCCATGGGCAAACCGGCATGTTTCCCCGCAATTACGTCACCCCTGTGAACCGGAACGTCTAAGAATCAAAGAAGAGATTATTTAAAGAAAGTGAAAAATTTAAAACACATACAAAAGAATTAAACCCCCGAGCTGCCTTAACAGCAGCCCATGAGGGGAGCTCAGAACACCTGTCTGGGTCACCTGGTGACCCTCTCACTTTGGTTGGAACTTTGGGGGGGTGGGGGGGGCGTTGGATATAAAAATGCCAAAACTTACCTATAAATTAAGAAAAGAGTTTTTATTACAAATTTTCACCGCTGCTCCTGTTTCTCCTTTGTCCTCTTTTTCATCCTTCTCCTCTTCTGTCCATCAGTGCATGACGTCTAATGCCACATATAGTCCTAGCTGATGCCAATAATAAAAGAAAAGAAACCAAGTGGGCTGGTATTTTCTCTATGCAAAATGTCTGTTGTAGTTGGAGTGACTGAAGGAAGGACAGCCGTGGCTGTGTTCCTCGTGCACACAGAGGAGAGGGCGGCTGGGCCGCGGCCCTCACTGGTCAGTGTCTGCCAGGCGTGGGGGGGCAGCCCCCGGCCGCAGGCATCTTGTGACAAAGCTGGAAGTGGAGCGGGGGCAAGAGGAAGGACTGTTACCCCTCATGGCTTCCTGAGAAAAGTCGAACTAAAAACCTTTGTCTCTTTTCTACATTGTTTTCCTTTCCAAATGGTATTATTGAGCATGTTGATTTTTCATAGTGCCTTTTTCCTTATTTCAAGAGTTGCTTATGAGTGGTGTTTTTTTTTGTTTTTTTTTTTTAAATAAGTTAAAGACAGTCCAGAGCTTTCCAGCCAGTTTGTCTCCTGCTCTGTGTAAATAGTCCTCTCTGGGAGTGGGGGGAGCCGGGCTCCGGGCAGAGGAGCGGCTGCTACAGGCACAGGTGGAGGGTGCGGGCGGTCCGCCTCTTCTCAGCCACGAGTCTTTAAGGTTCAGCTTTAATATTTGTCAGCCCTCTGGAGTCTGCTGTGGCTGCCCCAGGGGTGCAGAGCCCCCAGCTGCTGGGGAGGAAGGAGAAGTTCCAGCTCTTCCCACCTTGGACTGGATCTGGCTGCAGGGGGGTGGTCAGAGTCCTTGACCTTGTGATCCCAGCTGTTGTCTGCCCCTCCTCAGCTCCAGAGCCCCCCAGAGAAAAAATCCCTGGAGCCAGCAAGTTTCAAACAGGAAAACCCAAGGAATTTAGACTGTCGCTCTGTGACTGTATCAGGTTATACTGTGTTCCAACACTGGGGTGGAAAATGAGAGTTTTCCTTTTTCTTGCTCTGAAAGTTAGAGGTATCTGTCCACGGCTTTCATCTTGTGTCGCCTGCCTGACCTGCCCAGGTGAGCACTAGGGCAGCATTCAAGAAGCAGCTGGGTTTCCATGTCTCTGTTCCCAGTGGGCTGTGTTTCTAGCTGCTCCACCCTTCCCCCCAAGGAAATGTGTCCATGAAGCAGGAACAGTTGGGGAAGAACAAGTGGGAAATGTAGGAAGGCCGAGGACATTGCAGAGCTCTCTCTGTCCGCCCTGTCAGCTGCTTGTCCCTCGTAGTGATGTGCCTGTGAACTTTCTCCACCCAGTCCCCTGCCCGCAACAGAAACGGGGCTGCCCAGGAGTTGGTGACAGCCTTTGGGTTCTGAAGTGGTTGGTTGGAGTCTCCCCTGGACTCTGGTTATGGAGCCAGACTCAGCCTGGAGTACTCAGAGGCCCCGGAGGCAGCTGCTCTTCTGGACAGAGCATCTGCCCCCCCCCCCTCCCTTTCTGGTAGCTTCTTTCCTCAGTGATGATAAAAGGAATCTCTGGCATTCTACACCTGGACCATTTGATTGTTTTATTTTGGAATTGGTGTATATCATGAAGCCTTGCTAAACTAAGTTTTGTGTGTATATATTTAAAAAAAAATCAGTGTTTAAATAAAAAGACCTATGTACTTAATCCTTTAACTCTGCGGATAGCATTTGGTAGGTAGTGATTAACTGTGAATAATAAACATACAATGAATTCTTCACTCTGTATCTCTTCTCTTTTTTATCCCCCCCCCGCCCCCCCTCCCACCACCACCACCACCTTACTTAAAATAAAAACCTAAAAGCTATGTTGGGTGTCGGGGGACTCCTGTGTCATCTTTTCCCACCCCCCTAGCTTGTTGGGGAAGCATGTGGACCTTGCTGGGCCCCTGGAGTCGTGATGCCCACACTCAGCTGCTCATCAGAATCCCTGGGAGCTTGGTCACCATGGATGCCCAGCCACCACCCACAGGTGCTGCCAGATGGTGGCTGAGAGCACCGACAGGCATGCCTGGTGTTTCTGACAAACTATGGACCACACTTTGGAAACTCTGGTCTAGACCCAGCGCTTGCCCAGTCCTCATCCCCTCCTCCTGTTAAATAAAGGACAGAAGTGCAGGATGGTCTTTGTTGAAGCAATCTCCATGTGCCCAGTAGCTAAAGCATGTTTGTCTGCTCAGCTGGCTGCTGCAGGTGAGGCCAGGCCTAACCACAGCATACTGGCTGGCGTAGACCAGAACAAGGAGTGTTTAGGAAAAGCGTGAACAGAAACTCAACCCAAGGAATTTCTACTTAGATTCTTGGTCCAGTTCTTAGAGTTCAGCCTACTACCACATTTGCGGCTGCCCCGTTTGGGCTATAGTTTTCCAATTCCTGCATTTCTGCAGAGACCTCTGTGAGTAGGAACTTGTCAGCACTGCCCTGCTGGACGCCGCCAGTCTCACAGACCCCCACCTGTGCTAGCTACTCTGAAGCTGAGCAGCTGTTTTCAAAATGGGGCCATTTGAGTGTAAACTTAAGGCAATGACAGTCAATGAGACTTTCTGCTGTTTGACTAATGACCTCAGAATAGCATCACTGTTAATGGGAATGTTGATACTTTTGCACAGTTGGTCACAGGCTTCTTGGTGATTATATCTCTTTCCACCATGGATCTGAAATTCCTGGGAAAGCATCTGAGTGGGAGCATCTTGGGGAAGACTCCACTGTCAGAGCCCATCTGCAGTTGATGACTAAGAGGTGGGCAAGCGGCCTTGAAGTGCCCTCGCACTGTGTTCACCTTGGTGGCCCTGCACTGGCTGGAGCTTGCATGTGCCTGGCTCACTGACCGGGGAGTTTGGAACAGACTCCTTCAAACATGAGTATAGAGGGGAAGGTGGTGACAGCTCCTACCAAGAGCTTCAAGGCAGTCTGCAGCACCAGACCCCACCTTCAGGTACTTCAAGGTGCTTGAGGGCACAAACGCATGGCATGTTGGAAAGAGATAAGGCAGGGGGTACAAGTGGTCTGCCTTTCCTTGACTTGTCCCCTTGACCTGCTTGCAGCAGGTGATCTTCAGGCTGAACTCTGCTTTACCAATGTGCCTGGATAACTAGGAAAAATGAAAGTGGCAATGTATCTGGGCACCTTGGAAATACTTTCATTCCTAAGAGTCTGTATTTCCATGAAATACAAATTCTCCAGGTCTGAGCCCTGTTTTACATTGAAGAACAAAGAGATCCTGTATGTGTTCTTGGCGTGTGTGTTCATTGGAGGATTCTTTTGTTTGTTTGTTTAGATTGTATTTATTCATTCATGAGAGAGGCAGACATAGGCAGAGGGAGAAGCAGGCTCCTCAAGGCAGCCCTCTATGGGACTCGATCCTGGGACCCTGGGCCCATACCATATCCTGAGCCGAAGGCAACGCTCAACCGCTGAGCCACCCAGGCATCCCTCATCAGAGGATTCTTACACTTAGTCCTGGGGGCTCCTCACTCCAGCCAGAGTCCTGAGGCAAGCGAATCATGTGCTTACCACCAAGATGGATCGCATCAAAGTCCTGAATGACCACTATATCTTAGGCTATTCATCGCTGTTAAGGAAAGAAGAACAATTCTGTGTGCCAACAGGACGGATATGTAAGTACTAGATGGTAGTGCTGTTGACTAACCCACTTGCTACTGAAAGCATTCCAACACTACTTTTAAAACATCTAAAACCGATGTCATTAGGTTTTGGGTTGTTTTGTTTTCTTATGAGACCTGGGAATTTTAAGGTTTTTTATTTCCTTTTTTTTTTTTTTTTTTTTTTTTTAAGATTTTGTTTATTTTTCATGAGAGACACACAGAGAGAGAGACAGAGGCAGAGGGAGAAGGAGGCTCCATGCAGGGAACCTGATGCATGGGAACCGGGACTCCCAAGATCACACCCTGGGCCGAAGGCAGGTGCTAAACCATTGAGCCACCCAGGGATCCCCCTTTTTTTTTCCTTTAAAGAGAAAGGAAGTGCATGCATGGGGGGTGGCTGCAGGTGGGGCAGAGAGAGGGAGAGAGACTTAAGCAGGCTCCATGCCCAGTGTGGAGCCCATTGCTGGCTTGATCACATGACCTGAGCCAAAATCAAGGGATGGTCACCTAACCAACTGAGCCACCCAGGCACCCCTAAAAATTTTATGTATTTTAGAGAGCGAGTAGAGTAGCAGAGGGAGAGGGAGAGAGAATCTGAAGCAAACTCCACACTTAGCACAGAGGCCAATTTGGGGTTCAATCCCACCACTGTGAGACTGTGACCCAAACCAAAACCAAGAGTCAGATGCTCAACTGACAGCCACCTAGGCTCCCCAAGATTTTTTAAGATTGACTTATTTATTTTAGAGCACGGGGAGGGACAGAGAGTGAGGGAGACAAGCAGACTCTGCTGCAGCGGGAGCCCGTTACAGGGCTTGATCCCAGGGCCCTGAGATCATGACCTGGGCTGAAATCAAGAATCAGGCACGTATGGGACACCTGGGTGGCTCAGCGGTTGAGGGTCTGCCTTCGGCTCAGGGCGTGATCTCGGAGTCCTGGGATCAAGTCCCGCATCGGCTCACTGCATGGAGCCTGCTTCTCCCTCTGCCTATGTCTCTGCCTCTCTCTCTCTGTCTCTCATGAATAAAAATAAATAAAATCTTTAAAAAAAAGAATCAGGCATTTAACCAACTGAGCCACCCAGGTGCTCCACCTGTAAAGATTTTTTTTTACTTTTTTTTTTTTTTAGATTTTTTATTTATTCATGAGAGAGGCAGAGACACAGGCAGAGAGAGAGCAGGCCCCATGCAGGGAGCCCAGTGTGGGACTAATCCCGGGTCTCCAGGATCACACCCGGAGCCACCTACGTGTCCCTAAAGATTTTATTTTTAAGAAATCTCTACATCCAATGTCAGGTGTGGGGGGTGGAGCAGATGGGACTTGAGCCTGTCCTGGGGGAGGTCGCCTGGGGTGGAACAAGTAGACTCCGCCCCCACCCAGCAGGAGGTGCAGGGTTAGGAGAGGTGTGGGCTGGAAGCGAGTCAAGCGTGGTGTCTGGACGCTGCTATAAAGGAACCTGAGCAGCCTCCCACGAGGAGGAAGGACTCCAGGTAGGCTTGCTGGGCTTCCAACACAGACCAAGTGACGCCCATCTCGCTGTGGACACGAAGGGTTCCTCTGGTCTTGTAGGTGAGTGGCACGAGGAAGCAGGAGTTGAGGAAGACCTGACAGCACGGGTGCCCAGAACAATCCAAGATCGCCTGGATGAGGCTGATGAGGCCGAGGTAGTTGAAGGGCATAAAGAGTTACAGCAGAGCCCAGCCTGGTTCTCGAGCCTTCTGGCAGCCGACTGGACTATGTGCCAACCTCCTTGTGGTTCCGAGTGGCCGTGTGACGTTGTCCTGGGATGTGATATGCACCACCTCAAGGCTTGGCCGCCCCACGGGGCCCCCACATTCTTTCTCCACCACTGGCTGGATGCACCTGCTGTACTGGACTGTTCTGCACCGCTGGCGTCAGGAGCTCATTGTTCCAGCTTTCACCCCTGCCTGACTTTCCAGGGGCCACTCTGGGGAGTAGTGAGCAAGGGAGGAAGCTGACAGGACTGAAGTGTTAAGTTTGGAGGAGGAAGCAGAATTGCTCATCAGGATCTAAATACAAGCAGCAACAACAGCCAGGTTGACGCTGCCCAGACCCCAGCGTGATACAGTCCTCCACGCTCCTCTCCCGGGGCTCCAGGCTCAGGAGGGCACAGCCTGCTCATTTCTCTCCTACCATTCTGACTGTCTTGTGCCCTTTTTTTTTTTTAAAGACTATTTATTAGAAGAAAAAAAAAAAAAAAGACTATTAGACAGCCGGAGTGGCTCAGTAGTTTAGCACCGCCTTCAGCCCAGGGTGTGATCCTGGGGTCCCGGGATCCGGTCCCACGTCAGGCTCCCTGCATGGACTCTGCTTCTCCCTCTGCCTGTGTCTCTGCCTCTCTCTCTCTCTCTCTCTCTCTCTCTGTGTGTGTGTGTGTGTGTCTCATGAATAAATAAATCTTTTAAAAAATCAATTTTATAAATTGATTTATTGGGCAGCCCCAGTGGCGCAGCAGTTTGGCGCCGCCTACAGCCCAGGGCGTGATCCTGGAGACCCTGGATCAAGTCCCATGTCGTGTTCTCTGCGTGGAGCCTGCTTCTCCCTCTGCCTGTGCCTCTGCCTCTCATTCTCTCTGTGTGTCTCTATGAATAAATACAATCTTTAAAAAAATAAAAATAAATTTAAAAAATTGATTTATTAAAAAAAAGGACTATTTATTCATAAGAGAGACACAGAGAGGCAGAGACACAGGCAGAGGGAGAAGCAGGCTCCCTGCAGGGAGCCCGATGCAGGGCTCGATCCCAGGACCCTGGGAATCACAACCTGAACCAAAGGCAGACACCCAACCACTGAGCCACCCAGGTGCCCCCCTCTCATGTCCCTGTTCGGTCACTGGGTGTGTGTTCCTTCAGGCCTCTGCTCAGACACGAGCCCTGCTCAGGCCCTCCCAAAATATATTTAGTAATCACCTCGCCTCCCGCACTTTCTGTTCCTCACAGGGCTGTTTTTCTAAAGAAGGAAGCACTTCTGGCTGCCTCCCGGCTTTCTTCTGGAGTGCAGACTTTCTGCCCATCTCTCCCACCAGACTGGACGCTCGTCAGGGCAGGAGCTCAGGCTCTGTTGCATCCCTAACCCTTAGAAGAGTGCCTAAAACATCCAGAGTGTCCATAGTATTCATTATCTGATGGTAAAACACCGGGTCCCAGATGCTGCTCACGAACAAGGCCAATGATCCCGGCACCCCAACCTTCAAGTCTGCAGGGGGGAAGGCAGCCAAAGAGTGACTCAGTGGTAGGAGTGGCATGAGTAAGGGGAGTGTAGGAGTTTGGGGGACACGAGACAGGCAGAAACAGCTAGAAGCTGGACAGGATGACTGTTCTGTGGAGAGGGGAAGGGATGTGTTCCAGGGAGGAACAGATTGATCTTGATCAATCAATCAACAGAACTTGATCTTGGACAGATCAAGTCCCAGAAAGAGCCGAGTGTGGGGAGGGAGGGAGAGCTGGGCCCAAGGGAGAGAGGCTGGCACAGGGCCAGAGGCCAGGTGAGGCAGCCCTGTGTAAGCCATAGGCGGGAGCTGGGAGTGGGGAGCCTGAGCAGCTTGGGGGCTCCGAGGGGGCTTCTAAGGATAGCTTTATTGAGATACAACTCATTTCTCACCCATTTAGAGTATTCCATTCCATGGTGTTTAGTGTTATTCACACACAGAATTATGCAATCAATTTTAGAACATTTTCATCATCCCAAGAAGAAACTGTGTATCCCTCATCAGGCACCTCCCACTTCTCCCAACCCCTCCGAGCCCCTGGCAACCCCAGTAAGTAGACTTACTTTCTGTCTCCATGGATTTTTCTTTTTTTAAAGATTTGGTTCATTTATTTGACAGACAGCCGAGCATGAGCAGGGGGAGAAGCAGAGAGAGAAGCAGGCTCTCTGCTCAGCAGGGAGCAGGACCTGGGGCTCAATGCCAGGCGCCTGGGATCATGACTTGAGCTAAAGGCAGACACTCAACCGACTGAGCCACCCAAGCGCCCTCCGTGGATTTGCCTTTTCTGGACTTTTGTACAAATGGGGGGGTCAGACAATGTGAGGCCTTGTGTGTCTGGATGCTCTTGCCCTGCATTGTATTCTCAAGGTTCATCCGTGTGGTGGCATGTGTCAGTTTTTCATTCCTGGTTACATCCGAATACTAGTCCATGGCCTGGATACACATTCCATTTATCCACACATACCCAAGGACGTTTTGGGGTGTCTCCACTCTGGCGAACAGTGCTTCTGTGAACGTTCGTGTGCAAGCTTCTATGAGGACATACCCTGAAGGATTTTTTTTTTTTTTTAAGATTTTAGAGCAGCCCCAGTGGCGCAGCGGTTTGGCGCTGCCTGCAGCCCGGGGTGTGATCCTGGAGACCCGGGATCGAGTCCTGCATCGGGCTCCTTGCATGGAACCTGCTCTGCCTGTGTCTCTGCCTCTCTCTCTCTCTGTGTGTGTGTCTCTCATGAATGGATAAATAAAATCTTTTAAAAAAAAAAAAAAGATTTTATTTAGGGTGGCCCAGGTGGCTCAGCGGTTTAGCGCTGCCTTCAGCCCAGGGCCTGATTCTGGAGACCCGGGATCGAGTCCCGCGTTGGGCTCCCTGCACGGAGCCTGCTTCTCCCTCTGCCTGTGTCTCTGTGCCTCTCTCTCTGTCTCTCATTACTAAATAAATAAAATCTTTAAAAAAAAAAAGATTTTATTTATTTATGAGATACATACACAAAGGCAGGCAGTCAACCACTGAACCACCCAGGTGTCCCTCTGAAGGATTTTAAGCAGAGGGGTGGCCATGGTCCTGCTTGGTTTGGACAGTGGAGAAAAGGGACCACGCAAGAAACGTTGCCGTTGTTCTGGTGACAGAGGGGGTTGGCAGGGAGAGCAAAGCGAAGCTGGTTGGTTTTAGCCATATCTTGGAGGATGGGATGTCAGGACTTGGGGGGCAAAGGGAAGGAGGGTGTTGTGTGCTGGTATCAGCCCACCAGTAACCAGTGGCAGACAGGACCTTGTGGTTCTTACCATGATGATGGCACCCGTCAGCAATAACCATCAGAAAGTTTGAAAAAATAAAGATTTGCCACTTACAGGACCTGGAAATTCCACAACACACCTGGAGTCATATAGTGAGGTCCCAGGTAGAGAACCAGAGAGGGCAGGGGCCTGGGGTTTTCCTTTCATTGGGGTCAAAGGTGGAGGCCAATTTCAAGGAGTGTGAATTCAAAGCTCAGGAAGAGAAAAAAACAAGTGACTGGAATCAGTTGTGGAAATCACCCAAGATCCTTAAAACAAAGGAGCCTCCATGCGGGGAAACAGCGGGCTCTTTATCTCCCTATCTGGTCGCGGGGCTGGCAAGGTGCTTAGTCCAGAGAGCATCGGGGGTGGACCTGCAATCAAAGCTTAAACCAGGCTCTTGTGTCATAAGAGAGGAAGCGAGGGTGCCCGGGTGGCTCAGTCATTTAAGTGTCCGACTCTTGATTTGGGCTCAGGCCCTGATCTCAGGGTCATGAGATGGAGCCCCCCATCATGGGCTCTGTGCACAGGGTGGAGTCAGCTTGAGAGTCTCCCTCTCTCCTTGTCCCTCTGCCCCTCCCCAGTTGCTCTCTAAAAAAATAATTAGGGACGCCTGGGTGGCTCAGTGGATGAGCCTCTTCCTTTGGTGCAGGGTGTGATCCCAGGGTCCCAGGATCGAGTCCCACATCGGGCTCCCTGCATGGAGCCTGTCCAAGCTCCCTCTGCCTATGTCTCTGCCTCTCTCTGTGTCTCTCATGAAAATCTTTAAAAATAATAATAATAATTAAATTAAAACAAAAAACGAGAGAGGAAGCCTGTTGGGGCTTATATTCCAAAAGAATAGCAATGACCTTTAGGATCCTTGCTTGAGCAGTGGGGGGCAGTAGGGACCAGCGGCTCCTGTGGCCTGAGATAGGGAGCCCTGGAGTAGGGGGAGCAGGGGCAGGTGGGGGAGAAGTTTGGATAAGTGGAATGTGCGGTGCCAGCAGACAAATGTCCAAGGGCAGCAGGACATCTTAACCTGTAGCTCAGGAATGCAAATCTGAGCAGGGGACCCGGGACGAGGGGTTGTGGGCAGGGAGGTGGCTCCGAGGTCACGGCCCTGGCTGCTGCCCCACACTCACACCACCACTCTGGGTGAAGAAACAGGGCAGAAAGCAGCAGAGCCTGATGAAGGCCAGGCCGAGGGCTGGACCAGGGGTGAGGAGGAAGCAGCAGGGGAGGGACGGAAGAAGCAGGAGGCAGTGCACAAGGACAGTGTCCCAAGGACCCTCCCGGAGGCCATCCTCTGCCGGCCCCTCAGCCTCCACCCCAACCCGATTGTGGCCGCCCTGCCTGGCTACATGGTTCCTCCTCTGCTGAGAAACCTTCCCAGCTTCCAGGATGAAGGGCAGACTCCTGACCCTCAGGAGCCGTGTGATAGAAGTCAGAGGCCCAGGCCTTTATTCCAGGCTCTGTGACCTTGGGCAGGGCCTTAAACTCCAATCCCTTAAAAAAAAAAAAAAAAAAAAAAAGCCAACGTCACCAGGTTGGCCTGAGGATCCAACGTGACTATGACTGCGTGCAGGTGTTCTCAAACTACGAGGTACAGAGGGACCAACTATGATCTTGGCATTCTAGACCTTTTACAATCTCAGCCTGGCTCTCTGAGCCAATTCTCCAACTCTTTGGCACCCTAAGTCCCCTCTGCGCCTCCCTGGGTTTAGCCAGCATCGACTTCTCTCTCTGATCCCAGGCCAAGGGCTCTCTCTCCTCTCTGCCTCTACTTCTCCTCAGCCTGACCCGGGCACTGACTCCACACACCCCACACCCTCTAAAAAGCCTTTCCTGACCAGCTTCCAGAGAGCTCTTGCTCCGCCACAAGCTCAAAAAATCCCAAATGCCTGCCCTTGGTCCAGGTGATGTAGAGGAGCTACATGCAGAAGGCAGGACCCCTCCTGGACCTGCCTGGAACCCTGCCTCCTGCCACCACCACGCCCAGGCCTTGGACAGGGTGCCTCCTATGGTTTGGGAACAACCAGGAGGTGGCCTTACACAGACTACCTTTCCAAGCTTCAGGAAGCTTAGTCTGCTAAGCTATGTGAGGATTGCCCAGGCCACTGGGGGTTCCTCGGGGCCAGCTCCCACACCAGGGAATCCCTGCACGCATGCCGGCCCAGTCCTGGTCAGCCCTGTGCCCAAGGCTCCTGTTCTTGTTGACGGCAAAGGAACTCATCCATATTTTCACTCTTTTATGTTTTAACCTTTGACCCATTTGAAGGCTACCCTGGTGATCGGTATGAGGTTAGACCCGGATGTCTTTTTCCAGAATGCTACCCAATTGTCCAGATAGTGTTTATTAAAAGGTCCATGGCCAGGGGCGCCCAGGTGGCTCAGTTGGTTAAGCCTCTGACTCTTGGTTTCGGCTCAGGTCATGATCTCAAGGTTGTGAGATGGAGCCTTGTTTTGGGCTCCGTGCCCATCAGGGAGATAGTCTCTCTCTCAGTCTCTGTCCCTCCCTTCCCTGCCCACTGTGCTTACTCTCTCTCTCTCTCTAAAACAAATAAATAAATCTTTTTTAAAAAGGAGTCAGGACACCTGGGTAGCTCAGTGGTTGAGCGTCTGTCTGCCTTTGGCTCAGGGCCTGATCCCAGATTCCCGAGATAGAGTCCCACACTGGGCTCCTTGCATGGAGCCTGCTTCTCCTCCCTCTACCTGTGTCTCTTCCTCTCTTTCTGTGTCTTTCATGAATAAATAAATAAAATCTTTTTTAAAACGGGGGGGGAGGGTAGGGGGCACCTGGGTGGCTCAGTGGTTGAGCATCTGCCTTTGGTTCAGGTCATGATCCTGGGATCCTGGGGTCCTGGGATCAAGTCCCACATCAGGCTTCTCCACAGGGAGCCTGCTTCTCCCTCTGCCTGTGTCTCTGCCTCTCTCTCTGTGTCTCTCACAAATAAATAAATAAATAAATAATAATCTTTAAAAAAAAAAAAGGTCTATTGTCAGCTCTCAGATTCGAGAAAATCCATTTTACACATTGAGTTTCCACTATGGTGAGGTCCTGTTTCTGGACTTTCTATTCTCTCACTCTGTCTGTTGGTGGCCTTACTTCCAAGCAGATTTGGGTGTCCAGTGGGCCACTCTTCCCCACACCTCTCTCCCTCTGAGAGTTCTCCTGGCTTTTCTGCTTCTTCATGTTTTCTATGTAAACTTCAGATTTTCTAGTTCTTGGGGGAAAAAAAGCCTTTGGATGTTTTTATTTGGATCCTGTTCAATTTATAAACTACCTTTGGAAGAAGTGACATCTTTATGATGTTGGGTTTTCCTATCCAAGAACACAGCACATTCTTTTCAGTTTCATGTCCTTTGGGAATGTTTCAGAGTTTTCCTTGGGGAGGATTTGCACGTTTCCTGTAATGTTTATTCCCAGATATTTTATCTGTTTTGTTGACATTGGAAATCAGACCTCTTCCGTCATGCCATCTCACTGCTGGATGTTTGTATATGGGAAGGTATTGATTTCTTGATAAAGGTTTTGATCTCTCTTTCCTACTGAATGCTGGACTGTTTGAAGTTGTTTGGGACAAAATTGTGTTCAAATCTCAAGTTTAAACCCCACAACTAGTCCAGCTCTGAGAAAGTTCTTCTAATGCTTCTAGATCTCCCCACACTGGGACAAGCCCCATCATTATTTTATTTTATTTTTCATTTTATTTTATTTTATTTTATTTTATTTTATTTTATTTTATTTTATTTTATTTTATTTTATTTTATTTATTTTTAGAGAGGGAGTATGAGCAGGGTGGAATTAGGAGCAGAGGGAGAGAGAGAATCTTAAGCAGGCTCCACACTCAGCACAGAACCCAACATGGGGTTAGATCTCATGACCCTGAGATCATGACCAGAGCCAAAATCAAAAGTGGGATGCTTAGCCACCTGAGAAGCCCAAGAGCCCCCACAGAATTGGTTTAGTAAGCAAATGACTGAGTCTAAGAGATGAAGGGCTAAATGAGATGCTTAATGACTCTGGTCGTAAAATCTGCCTACATCTGTGCAAAATCAGCACAAAATTCTAAACTTTTTTTTTTTTTTTTTTAGCTTAAAACATTTTGTTCTGAGTAAGGGATACAAGTTCTTTTACAAATTCTTTTTGGCCATAAAATTACAACACTTTTGTAGCCTGAGAAAAGTAAGATGTGAGGAGGAGTTACCTTTTCCAGAACAAAATGTCAGACCTATCAGGATGGCTGTTATCAAGAAAAAGGGGGAAAAAAGAAAGCAAAAGCAACAAGTGTCGTGAAGGTGTGGATAAATTAGAGCCCTCACATACTGTTGGTGGGAATACAGACTGAGGGACACTTAGGTGGCTCAGTTGGTTAAGAGACCAACTCTTGATCTTGATTCAGGTTTTGATCTCAGGGTCATGAGTTCAGGCCCCACATTCGGCTCTGTGCTGGGTGTGGAGCCTACTTAAAAAAAGAAGCGAGAAGAAGAAGAAGAAGAAAACAAAGAAGGAAGAGAAGAAGAAGAACAACAGCAACTACTACTACTTTCTGATCCAGCTATCCTACTTCCGGGTATTTATCCAAAATAATTGAAATCAGGATCTTTTTTTTTTTTTAATTTTTTAAATTATTTTTTATTTTTTATTAGAGAGAGAGAGAGAGACAGGCAGAGGGAGAAGTAGGCTCCATGTAGGGAGCCCAACATGGGACTCAATCCCAGGTCTCCAGGATCACACCCTGGGCTGAAGGCAGCGCTAAACCACTGAGCCACCGGGGCTGCCCCTGAAATCAGGATCTTACAGAGACATTAGCACTCCCATGTTCATTGTAGTACTAGTCACAATAACCAAGATGTAGAAACAGCCTAAACATCCATCAAGAGATGAATGGAGGGGCAGCCTGGGTGGCTCAGCAGTTTAGCACCGCCTTCCACCCGGGGCCTGATCCTGGAGACCCAGGATCGAGTCCTGCGTCAGGCTCCCTGCATGGAGCCTGCTTCTCCCTCTGCCTGTGTCTCTGCCTCTCTCTCTCTCTCTCTCTCTCTCTCTGTGTCTCATGAATAAATAAATAAAATAAATAAAATCTTAAAAAAAAAGAGAGAGAGATGAATGGATAAAAGACCTGACACAAACACATGCACACATGCACACACACATGCACACTGGAATACTATTCAAGCTTAAAAAAAGAAGGAAAAAAAATAGAAGGAAATTCTTCAATACAAGGACAACATGGATGAACATTGAGGACATTATGCTCAGTGAAACAGGCCAGTCACAGGAGGACAGATACTGCCTAATTCTACTCATGTGCGTCTCAAGTAGTCAAATTCACAGAATCAAAGACTAAAATGGTGGTTAATCAGCAGATATTAGGTTTCAGTTAAGCAAGATGAAGAAGTTCTAGAGATCTGCTGTGCAACATGGGACCTACTGTCGACAATAACTAGTGTTATACACATGAACATGGAAGAAGGTAGGTCTCATGCTAAGTGTTCTTACCACAATAAAATAAAAAAAGAAACAGGAGTTCCCAGCTGGCTCAGTTGGCAGAGCATGTGACTCTTGATCTGAGGGTCATGAGTTTAAGACCACGTCAGGAGCCTACTTAATTTTTAAAAAGAGGGAGAGGGCAGCCGGGTAGCCTGGATGGCTCAGCTGTTTAGTACCACCTTCAGCCCAGGGTGTGATCCTGGGGTCCTGGGATCAAGTCCCATGTCAGGCTTCCTGCATGGAGCCTGCTTCTCCCTCTGCCTGTGTCTCTGTCTCTCTGTCTCTCTCTCTCTCTGTCTTTCATGAATGAATAAAGTCTTAAAAAAAAAAAAGAGAGGGAGAGGAAAAAAAGAGGGAGAGGGCAGAAAAATAAACGTTGGCTATAATAGCTGGTTCTGGAACCTCACAGAAAAGGGAAATATACATGTAAGAAAAAAAATTCTTTGCGAAGCTCCCAGGAATCCTAGCACAGGATGAGCCCTTTGGTAGGATGGGTGAGGGATTACACACTTAGAGGCAGGGACTTGTCCAAGTGCTCAGAGCCTGAATTCTTCGTTGCACAATCCTGTTTGCAGTGCTGTGAAGACCAGACCAGCCACAACATTGTGTTCCTGCTGTCCAGCTGCACCCTTGACCCTAAGAAGTGAAACCAAGCGGGAAATGCATTTTAAAAACATGACTGTAGGATGCCTGGGTGGCTCAGCAGTTGAGCATCTGCCTTTGGCTCGGGGCGGGAGGGTACCACACATCAGGCTTCCTGCGTAGAGCCTGCTTCTCCCTCTGCCTGCGTCTCTGCCTCTGTGTGTGTGTGTGTGTGTGTGTGTGTCTCATGAATAAATAAATAAATTTTTAAAAATAATAAAATAAAAGGGATCCCTGGGTGGCTCAGTGGTTTAGCTCCTGCCTTCAGCCCAGGGTGTGATCCTGGGGTCCTGGGATCGAGTCCCATGTCAGGCTTCCTGCAGGGAGCCAGCTTCTCCCTCTGCCTGTGTCTCTGCCTCTCTCTCTATGTGTGTCTGATGCTTAAATAAATAAAATCTTAAAAAAAAAAAAAAGAAAAGAAAAGAGAAAGGAAAAAAATGATTTTTTTCCTGCAAGCTCTTGCTACCTTTCCTGGCCTGGCAAGCTGGTCTGAACTTCAGAAGAAGTTGGCTGAACTTCCCCCACCCAACCTTCCACCCTCTCTGACTCCCAAGGATGTGGCGGGAAAAGCTTTGAAGTCTGTCTCAGTCAGCTCGGGGCTGCTATAACGAAACACCAGAGTCCGGGGAGCCCAAGATCACGGTGCTGGCAAAATCGGCTCACAGTGAAGGCTCCCTCCCTGGCCTGAGACGCGGCCGCCTTGCCACCTCCTCACAAGATGGAAAGGGAGAGCTCTGAGTCATACAGATACTAGGCCATCACGAGGACCACCTACATCTAATTCTCCCCGGAAGGGCCCAGCTCTTCACACCACTGCACTGGGGGGAGGGCTTCAACATCTGGATTTGGCAGGGTCAGGAGGACACCCACGTTCATTCGATAATGTAGTCTGTAGTCCTTGCTCTGGCCCCTACCAGTTGTGTAAACTTGGGTGAGTTACCCAACGTGTCTGACCTTCTTTCCTCATCAATCTGACGGAATGCGGTGTCTGCCTCCTAGGCTTTGGGGAGAAGTGAGTAATATATAAAACCTCAAGCGCATGCTGGAAATCCAGTATTTGCTCAACACACACTCTTCTTCTCTGTCCATCTGTGGTGGAGGCTGCCCATCCGCCATCTTACCCTGTTCTCTTCCTCTGTGGTAGTAGGATGCTCGGTTTGTAGCTTGTACCTGACCAGCCACAATAAAGACCATTCTCCTTTAGGTGTGGCCCTGTGATTAGGTTCTTGGCGACAGGATTCAGGGGAAAGTCTCACGTGGCAATTCCAGGTAACCTCCCAGAATCTCTCTCTCCTGTCAGACATGAGGGCCACCCCGAGGATGTGGGCGTGGTGAACCAGGAGTCTGTGCCCCTGGGAAGTTTGGGCCAAACCAGCCCTGGACAGCCTCCCCATTAGCTGAATCTAATCCTGATATGTGGCCATTCATGCACGTCTGCCAACGGTTCGAATGTTCCCCACATTCCCTGGTGTCTCATTTTCTCCAGAATTTGGCGGGGTGGGGAGGAAGGATGCACCAAAGGTAAACAAAAAAGACAAAAAAAGAAAGAAAAAAAGACACCCCAAGATGCCCGACAATCTCTCCCCATTCAGCTCTCTTACATGTATAATTCTCCACGCCCACATCCCTGTCTATAAATATTTCTGAGAGCTGGAGGCAGATGTGGAAAAGGGAATCATTTCATTCTGAACCAGAGCAGGGTACTGTTTCTTCCCTCCCTGCACCCCACAGTATCAACTACTGAGCATTTTTTTTAAAGATTTTATTCATTTATTCATGAGAGAGAGAGAGAAAGAGAGAGAGAGAGGCAGAGACACAGGCAGAGAGAGAAGCAGTCTCCATGCAGGGAGCCTGACACGGGACTTGATCCCAGAATCCCGGGATCACACCCTGAGTGGAAGGCAGGCGCCAAACCGCTGAGCCACCCGGGGATCCCCCTGAGCATTTTGTTTTGCTCTTAAAGTATATTTATTTATTTATTTTAATAATCTCCCATGACCCTGAGATCAAGGGTCACATGCTCTACTGACCGATCTACTGACCGAGCCAGCCAGGCACCCCAACTACTGAGCATTTTTATTTTTAAGATTTTATTTATTCATGGGAGACACACACACACACACACACACACACACACACACACACACACACAATGGCAGAGACACAGGCAGAGGGAGAAGCAGGCTCCATGCAAGGAGCGCGATGTGGGACTCGATCCCCGGTCTCCAGGATCACACCCTGGGCTGCAGGCAGCACTAAACCGCTGCACCACAGGGGCTGCCCCAACTACTGAGCATTTTGAACCTGGGTCTGTGCCAGGTGCAAAAGACGGAGAGAACAGGAAGGTCACCAAACCTTCAGGGAGCTCAAAAGGTGTGGAGGAAGCTGACCAATGATCCATCTCAGGACAGGGGTGGGAGGGAACAGAGAGGAGGGGAAACAGACTCAGCTGGGAACTGGAAAGGCTTCAGAGAGATGCTGAGGGAAAGGAGAGAAAATTGTATATGCAAAAGCACATGACACCTGAGGCACCTGGATGGTCAGTCAGTTGAGCATTTGACTCAGGTCATGATCTCGGGGTCCCAGGATTGAGCCCCACATCGGGCTTCATGCTCATCCGGAGTCTGCATGCGGATTCTCTCTCCCTCTCACTGTGCTCCTCCCCCTGCTGTCTCTCTCTCTCTGATAAGTAAATAAATCTTAAAAAAAAAAAAAAAAAGCACAAGACCAAAATAATAGAAAATAAGTATCAACAACCATGTGGAAACACTGGGACCCTCATGCATGGCTGGCATGAATGTGGAATTGCTGTGGAAATCAGTTTGGTGATTCCTAAAAAAAAAAAATTAAACATGGAATTACAGCATAATCCAACAATTCTACTTCTAGGCATGCGCCTGAAAGAGTTGAAAGTAAGGATTCAGGCAGCCCTGGTGGCTCAGCGGTTTAGCGCCACCTTCAGCCCAGGGCGTGATCCTGGAGACCTGGGATCAAGTCCCGTGTCCGGATCTCTGCATGGAGTCTGCTTCTCCCTCTGCCTGTGTCTCTGCCCCTCTCTCTCTCTGTGTCTCTCATGAATAAATAAATTAAAATCTTGAAAAAAAAAAAGTAAGGATCCAAACAGATACTTGTAAGCCGTGTGTTGCAGCATTATCACACTAGCGGAAAATGTGGAAAGAATTCAAATGTCCATCCAAAGGTGAATGTGTGTTGCAGCATTATCACACTAGCGGAAAAGTGGGAAGAATTCAAATGTCCATCAAAAGGTGAATGCATAAACCAAATGTGATATATATATATATATATATATATATATATATATATATGCAAGTGGAATATTACTCAGCCGTGTAAAAGAATGAAATTCTTATTCATGCTATAGTTTATTTTTTATTTATTTATTTTTAAAAGATTTTATTTATTCATGAGAGACACACACACACACAGAGGCAGAGACACAGGCAGAGGGAGAAGCAGGCTCCATGCAGGGAGCCCGATGTGGGACTCGATCCCAGGACTCCAGGACCATGTCCTGGGCCAAAGACAGGCACTAAACCAAGGATCCCCTCATGCTATAGTTTAGATGAACTTTTCTTTTAAAAAAAAAAAAAAGATTTATTTATTTATTTATTTATTTATTTATTTATTTATTATAGACATAGAGAGAGAGAGAGAGGCAGAGACACAGGAGGAGGGAGAAGCAGGCTCCATGCCGGGAGCCCGATGCGGGACTTGATCCCGGGACTCCAGGATCGCGCCCTGGGCCGAAGGCAGGCACTAAACCACTGAACCACCCAGGGATCCCCTGAACTTTTCTTTTTTAAGATTTATTTACGGGCGCCTGGTTGGCTCAGTTGGTGGGTCATGTGACTGTTGATTTCGGCTTGGGTTGTAGTCTTGGGGTTGTGAGATTGAGCCCTGTATCAGCTCTGAGCTCAGTTTTTCTCCCTCTCATTCTGCCCCTCCCCCTGTTCAATCTCTCTCTCAAATTAAAAAATAAATCTTAAAAAAAAAACTTAACCAGGTCACCTGGGTGGCTTAGTCGGTTGGGCAGCTGCCTTTGGCCGGGGTCATGATCCTGGGGTCCTGGGATCGAGCTCCACGTCGGGCTCCCTGCTCAGTGGGGAGCCTGCTTTTCCCTCTCCCCTCTGCTCCTGCTCTCTCTCTCTCTCTGTCTTTCAGATAAATAAAATATATATTTTTAAGAAAGACACTTAACTGAGCCACCCAAGCACCTCCATTTTCAACCGTTTTTAAGTGTAGAATTCAGTGGCGTTCATTCCATTTGTAATGTTGTGAACTATCACCACTATTTTTAGAATGTTTTCATCACTCCAAGCAGAAACTCTGAAACCATTACACAATAATTCCCCATCCCCTCCTTCTGCTGGCCCCCAGGAACCTCTAATCTATTTTCCACATCTATGGATTTACCTAGTCTAGATACTTCATCTAAGTGGAACCATACAGTATGTGTCCTTTTGTGTCTGGTTTCTTTCACTTAGCAGAATGTTTTCAAGGTTCATGTGCCTTGTGGGGTTGCCTGGGTGGCTCAGTTGGTCACTCTTGAATTCCTGCTCAGGTCATGATCTCAGGGTCATGAGATCCAGCCCCCTGTCTGTCTCTGTGAGCGGCAGGGAGTCTGCTTCTTCCTCTCCTGCTGCCCCTCCCCCCTGCTCATTTTCTCTCTCTCAAATACATAAATAAAATCTTTTTTTAAAAAATGGTTGAGGGCAGCCCCAGTGGCTCAGTGGTTTAGCGCCGCCTTCAGCCCAGGGCATGATCCTGGGGACCCAGGATCGAGTCCCACGTTGAGCTCCCTCTGCCTGTGTCTCTGCCTCTTTCTCTCTGTGTGTCTCTCATGAATGGATGAATAAAATATTTTTTTAAGAGCTGATTTTTTTAAGATTTTATTTATTTATTCATGATAGACACAGAGAGAGAGAGAGGGAGGCAGAGACACAGGCAGAGGGAGAAGCAGGCTCCATGCAGGGAGCCCGACGTGGGACTCGATCCAGGGACTCTAGGATCATGCCCTGGGTGCTTAAACCG
The DNA here is from genome assembly GCF_048418805.1 of Vulpes vulpes. Lineage (NCBI taxonomy): Eukaryota > Metazoa > Chordata > Mammalia > Carnivora > Canidae > Vulpes > Vulpes vulpes. The sequence continues at coordinate 5,880,929 of NC_132781.1, forward strand.
CTGAGCCACCCAGGCTGCCCTGGATGAATAAAATCTTTAAAAAAAAATGGTTGAGGGACACCTGGGTGGTTCAGTGGTTGGGTGTCTGCCTTCAGCTCAGGGCGTGATCCTGAGATCCTGGGATCAAGTCCCACATCAGGCTCCCTACGGGGAGCCTGCTTCTCCCTCCTACTATGTTACTGCCTCTCTCTCTCTGTGTCTCATGAGTAAATAAATAAATCTTTTTTTAAAATGGTTGAAAATGGGTTGCCTGGCTGGCTTAGTCAGTAGAGCATGTGAGTCTTGATCTCAGGGCTTTGAGTTTGAGCCCATGTTGGCTGTAGAGATGACTTAAATTAAAAAATTTAAAAAGATTTTATTTGGGGATCCCTGGGTGGCTCGGCGGTTTTGTGCCTGCCTTTGGCCCAGAGCGCAATCCTGGAGTCCCAGGATCAAGTCCCACGTCGGGCTCCCGGCATGGAGCCTGCTTCTCCCTCTGCCTGTGTCTCTCTGTCTCTGTCTCTGTCTCTGTCTCTGTCTCTCTCTCTCTCTCTCTCTATATATATATATATATGTCTATCATAAATAAATAAAAATTAATTTAAAAAAGATTTTATTTATTTATTCATGAGAGGCACACAGAGAGAGCGAGGCAGAGACATAGGCAGAGGGAGAAGCAAGCTCCATGCAAGGAATCCGGAACTCAATCCTGGATCCCAGGATCAGGACCTGAGCCGAAGACAGACGCTCAACCCCTGAGCCATCCAGGCATCCTAAAAATAAAATCTTTTAAAAAATGGTTGAGGGATGGGAACCCTGGGTGGCGCAGCGGTTTAGCGCCTGCCTTTGGCCCAGGGCGCGATCCTGGAGACCCGGGATCGAATCCCACGTCAGGCTCCCGGTGCATGGAGCCTGCTTCTCCGTCTGCCTGTGTCTCTGCCTCTCTCTCTGTGTGACTATCATAAATAAATAAAAATTAAAAAAAAATAAAAATAAAAAATGGTTGAAATGGCAAACTATACACACACACACACAGACACACACACACACACACGATGTTGATTTCTAGAAGATGCAAACAGGCCCACCAGATCAAGGGCAGGGCATTGCAGGGGCACATGATTTTCACTTATAGGATCAGGACTAGTCAGGTTTCCATGGTGGTTTCTATCTTACCACTTTATCCTCTTCCACTCCAAGCTCTGGATGGCCTAATTCTGCTTTCAGAAGGGTTGGATGAATAGAACAGAATGTAACAAAAGATATGGGTGTTTTGAGACATCTGTCTTGTGGTGTGTTTTAGTAATTTTTCCCCGTTTATCACAGAATAGTAGTCCATGGTGTGGATGTACTACACCCTACACATTCTATATATGGACATCTCAGAGCTTTCCAGTCTGGGTTGCACCGAACATTTTTTTTTAATATATTGCTTATTTATTCATGAGAGACATAGGCAGAAACATAGGCAGAGGGAGAAGCAGACTTCCTGTGGGGAGCCTGATATAGGACTTGATCCCCGGACCCTGGGATCACACCCTGAGCTGAAGGCAGAGCTCAACCCTGAGCTATCCAGCGTCTCTTACACAAATCTTTTTGTAAACATGGTATCATTTCTCTTAGATAACCTAGAAGTGAGATTGCTAGGTCACAGGTGTATAAATGTTTAACTTAATAAGAAACTGCCTGACCTCTTCTCGTGTTTTTTGTTTTTGGGTTGTTTTTTTTTTTTTTTTAAGATTTATTTATTTGACAGAGAGCACAAGCAGGGGGAATGGCAGGCAGAGCAAGAGGGAGAAGCAGGCTCCCTCCGGGGCAGGGAGCCAAATGTGGGGCTCGATCCCACAACTCTGGGATCATGACCTAAGCCGAAGGCAGACACTTAACCCCCTGAGCCACCCAGGCGCCCCTCTTCTCATGTGTTTGTACCATTTCATAATCCTACTGGCACTGTGCGGGAGTTCCAGTGGCTCTACAGCTTTGCTAACGTTTGGTGTCATCAGTCTTTAAATTTTAGCCATTCTGGTGGATGTGTGGTGGTATTTGATCACAGTTTTATTTATTTAATTTTTAATTTTTATTTATTTTATGATAGTCACACAGAGAGAGAGAGAGAGAGAGAGAGAGAGAGAGAGAGGCAGAGACATAGGCAGAGGGAGAAGCAGGCTCCATCCATGCACTGGGAGCCTGACGTGGGATTCTATCCGGGGTCTCCAGGATCTCGCCCTGGGCCAAAGGCAGGTGCTAAACTGCTGCGCCACCCAGGGATCCCTGATCACAGTTTTAATTTGCACTTCCTTTTGGTTAATGATGTTGAGCACTTTTTTTTTTTTTTTTTTTTTTTTGCTTATTACTCATATCTTTCTCTGTGAAATGTCTGTTCAACTGTCTTGCCTAATTTGTTTACTGGGTTGTTCATCTTTTTATTGTTAACTTGACATCCAAGTTTGACCTTCCCAGAAAGAGTCATCCTTGAGTCTGGTGAGATCAGAAGTCATGGAGGAAGAAGATATGGTCTGCAGTCAACCTGGGGCACGCCAGCCCTTCCTTCGTGATGGAGCTGCACCTCCTCTCCCTCTGAGCATTAGGTGGTGAGTGAAGACTGGTTTCTCACAGTCTCACCAGGAAACACCTTCTCAAAGAAGCTCAGATTGGGTGATGGGGGAGGTGTTGTCACCCACGAAGGTGGATGACCTCATCAGAGAACCACATGCTGAAAACCAGAAAGCCTGGACCTCAGAGACCCCCTCCAACAAACTTGAAAAGCTTTCTCTTTGGGCTGACATTGACCCTCCTGATAGCCTCCTGATGTGTGGCTTTACTAAGAGGAGCAGCAGAAGAAAGTTGCAATGCATAAGAAAACACCTCTTGGAAGTTACTGGACAGTGAATCCTCTTTCTTTCTTTCTTTTTTGCCCCCGCCCTTTGGTTAGTTTACTGGTGTTTGAGTCATTTGCTGAGTAAATCTGAAAGGACAAAAAAGGGAACTGGATCAGACATGCCTCTATCTTCGGCCCCATGCACCCTGTCAGGGCTTCCTCCAGAATCATCCAGCAGTTGTTGCTTTTTCATGATTTTCTCAAACTTACCCCAAAGTTGAAAAAATAAGCAAGTAAAATTGATGGAAACTCACACGCACACAAAAACCCACATGCAGATATTTCCAGAAGCTTTGTTCATAATCACTGAAACATGGAAGCAACCAAACTGTGCTTTAGTAGGTGAATGTATGATATATCCACACAGATGATTTCTTGGTGCTAAAAAGAAGTGAGTTCTCACACCACAAAGAGATACATATTTCTTAGTGAACCTCTGAAACATATTTCTAAGTGAAAGAACATCAGCTCCAAAAGGGAAAAAATTCTGATTTGTTCATTGCTATAGCCCTGGCATCTAAAACAGTGTTAGATCCTCAATACATGTAGATCCTCAATACAATTTTGATGGGAAAAAAAATGATGGGGAATAGAGGCCCTTCATCTCATCCTGAATCATAAGCAAGGAGAAAGAAACAAGGGGAGCCTAGGATGACTAGCTAAGATGTGTACCCCTAATTCAATGTCCATCCAAATATGGGCCACTAAATGAAATGCTTATTCTTGGGCCATATGCTAGACCTGCTTGATCAGGATGAGTGTCCCTATGGAGGGGTATCTGCATTTTTTTTTTTTAAGATTTTATTTATTCATGAGAGACACAGAGAAGCAGAGACATAGGCAGAGGGAGAAAGAAGCAGGCTCCCTGCAAGGAGCCTGATGTGGGACCTGATCCCAGGACTCCAGGATTATGACCTGAGCCAAAGGTGGATGCTCAACCACTGAGCCACACAGGTACCCTGGTATCTGCATTTTAAAATAAGCATCCCAGATGATTAGCTGAAGCTGAGAACCCTTGTCTACCCACTAAAAATGCAGATATTTTTAGACCTTTGGACGTACAGAGGCAGTAAAGCTTGGACACCTTATAGTCCAACACTTCCATCTTCATAGAAAAACTGCAGTCCCTTGCCACAGAGCCACAGTAAGTCACCTCCTGGCTCTAGGCCTCAGCTGAGCAGCCCCCTCAGGCAGTAAGAAGTTCTTTCACCTGTGATTGAAAAGCTCATTTGTGAGGCAGCTGATAAATACCAATTCTATTCAGTCAAGGCCAACGAGGTATTTACTTCCTCTTAGAAGGCAGGGGAAATCCAAAGAAGCTTTTAAATAGGTCTCTTTAGGGTAAAATTTTGATGAGGTCACAGAAGGATTCACTTCCCCAAGCTGACAGGAAACGTTTTTCTCTGGTTTCTCTTTTCACGTGATGTGATTTACTTAGTATATTTAACTTAAAATGAAATGATCAAATTTTAAATATGCAAAAACGGAGCCAGGGTGTAAGCCCAGGAAAGCTGGCACCTGCCACTGATCTCATGTCAGCAGGGCCAGGAATTTGCCATCCGACCTTGAAGGACCTTGGGCCCTGGCAGGACTAAGTGATTTCCGTGAGTCTTTCCAGTTCTTGCGATCTGTAGTTCCCTGAGTCTAACTCACTCTACAATTAGTCAGTAGCCAAAGCCCTGCTGTGGAGTGCCCCTTGGGAGGTCTCTGCTAAAGTGTAGGCTTGTTCTAATCCAGAACAAAATAGAACCAAAGATCTCTAGAGCTGAGGAGATTAAGTGAGAGGGATAGGAGCCAGTCCATAAAACTGATGGAAACAGAGCTATAACACAGGCTGGGCTTTCATGGGGGAAATAAGGCAATCTCCAAGCAAAGAGACAGAGGAGGTGAGTGAGGACAAAGGAGCCCCTGAAGGCAAAGGGGAGGATATTTTCAAGGACAAAAAGTCAAATTTCTGTATCTGGTTCTGTCCCCTGTGTGCCACTTTAATATTTTCTTTTCTTTCTTTCTTTCTTTCTTTCTTTTCTTTTCTTTCTTTTTTTTTTTTTTTAGATGTTATATATTCATGAGACACACACAGAGAGAGGCATAGCCTGATACAGGACTCGATCCAAAGACTCCAGGCTCACACCATAAGCAAAAGGTAGACGCTCAGCCACTGAGCCACCCAGGAGTCCCTCTTTTTCTTTTCTTTTAAGATTTATTTATTTGATAGAGAGAGACAGCACAAGCAGGAAAGAGGGGTAGTGGGAGAGGGAGAAGCAGGCTTCCAGCTGACATGCAAGGCTTCCGAAAGGCTGCCCCAGTACTGGCTGACATGACAAGCAGGCTTCCGAAATTCCATGCAAGGAGCCTGACATGGGGCTCGATCCCAGAACCCTGAGATCATGACCTGAGCCGAAGGCAGATACTTACTGACTGAGCCACCCAAGCACCCTTATTTTATTTTTATTTATTTTTAAAATAAAAAAAAAGATTTTATTTATTTATTCATGAGAAACACACAGAGAGAGGTAAAGACACAGGCAGAGAGAAACAGGCTCCAAGCAGGGAGTCTAATGTGGGACTCGATCCTGGGACTCCGGGATAATGCCTGGAGCCAAAGGCAGATGCTCAACTACTGAGCTACCCAGGCATCCCCCTTATTTTATTTTTTTTAAGTGAATTCTACACCCAACATGGGGCTTGACTCACAACCCCAAGATCAAGAGTCCCATGTTCTATCAACTGAGCCAGCCAGGTGCCCCAAGAACAAATATGTTTAAATCCATGTGTTCATAATGATAGATATAAAATATGTTTTATGTTGACACATGGCTGGCTCAGTCCATACAGCATGGGACTCTTGATCTCAGGATCATGAGTTCAAGCCTCATGTTGGGTGTAGAGCTTACTTAAAAAAAAATAAAAAATAAAGTTAAAAGAGAATAAAATGTTAGTGGTCATAATGACAATAAAAAATCTCATTGATCAATTACCTTTGGAAGTTACTAGGGAACCAATTAATTATTTTGAAAACTGCTAAAAGAGTCACAAGTTTATCTCACCTTTCTTCTATGAAGTGTACCTCATGTAATCAATTAACCAATGAAGAGATGTTCCTCCTACAGGTATTCTAGCATAAATGCTGAAGTGATGTCACCATTTACAAGCCCTAATCAATGCAATGATATTAATAGAGGGAGCCTGATGTGGGACTCGATTCCGGGTCTCCAGGATCACACCCTGGGCTGAAGGCGGCACTAAACCGCTGAGCCACTGGGGTTGCCCACAATGCAATGGTATTAATGACTGTAAACATCACAAAATGAGAGACAAGCACACATTGTGATCCTCCTTGTGGAAGTACACAATACCACATGAGTAATCTTAAAAAAAAAATCAAACTTGATCTGATCAGACCCTTTAGATCTAACTACCAACATGCAGAGAAAACAGGAAGCAGAGTAGGATGTTAGAAGAATTCCACACAGGTACCACCAGCAAGATCCAGCCTGGGAGGGGATCCCTGGGTGGCTCAGCAGTTTAGCGCCTGCCTTTGGCCTAGTGTGCAATGCTGCAGTCCCGGGATGGAGTCCCACTTCAGGCTCCCAGCATGGAGCCTGCTTGTGTCTCTGCTTCTCTCTCTGTGTGTGTCTATCATGAATGAATGAATAAATCTTAAAAAAAAAAAAAAAAAAAAAAAGATCCAGCCTGGGAAAAACTCTACCAGAGAAACCACCTGCTTTCTTTAAAAAAACCCAAATAGGGGAATCCCTGGGTGGTGCAGCGGTTTGGCGCCTGCCTTTGGCCCAGGGAGCGATCCTGGAGACACGGCATCAAGTCCTGCATCGGGCTCCCGGTGCATGGAGCCTGCTTCTGTCTCTCTCTCTCTCTTTCTCTCTCTCTCTGTGACTATCATAAATAAATAAATAAAATAAAACTGTGCATCTAAATAAATAAATAAATAAATAAATAAATAAATAAATAAATAAATAAATAAATAAAACTGTGCATCAGGGATCCCTGGGTGGCTCAGCAGTTGAGCCTCTCTGCCTTTGGCTCAGGGCGAGATCCTGGAGTCCCGGAATCGAGTCCTGCATCCCTCAGGCTCCCTGCGTGGAGCCTGCCTCTCTCCATGAATAAATAAATTAAAAAAAACAAAACCTGTAGGTCAAAGTGATTGCGCTAATGGGGAAAATGCAATTAAGAAATCAGGAAGAGAGCAGCCCTGGTGGCTCAACGGTTTAGCGCCACCTTCAGCCCAGGGCGTGATCCTGGAGACCCGGGATCGAGCCCCACGTCAGGCTCCCTGCATGGAGCCTGCTTCTCTCCCTCTCTCTCTGCCTGTGTCTCTGCCTCTCTCTTTCTGTCATGGATAAATAAATAAAATCTTAAAAAAAAAAAAAAAAAAGAAAGAAAGAAATCAGGAAGAAACACTGTCCTGCAAAACGCTGATGCTATTTGGTGTGAGAGCCGTAGGATGAGTCATTTCCCCCTTCATTTCTACATTTTCTGTAGCGTCTGTAATGTATTGTTATAAGATTTTTATAATAAGAAATTATGCACAGTAAACCCTAAGGGGAAACAAAACCACATTTTTGCCGTGCTCTTCCTGGTTTCAAAAACCCATTTACTCCTTCCCCAAGTCCTCCAGGCTTTAGCTAAACTTCCCGCCATCTTTCGCAAGTTTAGATTATCTGAGTTCTTGGGACTCTGAGGGTTTTGAGGAAAGCGGGTCAAATTCAGGGTACTCAAGCTTCCACCCGGTCGCAGGACGACGGGAGCCGCAGGCCACTCAGCGCGGCACCGCCGAAGGGCACTGCCAGACTTCGGGACGCACCCTCTACCCACGCGTGATTAACACCGGCGCACGCGCGCGCAGCGAGACTACATCTCCCAGAAAGCTCTGCGCCTGGCACCGCGGGGGAGGCGGGGAGAACCAGCCTCAGTAGCGGCGGACTACATTACCCAGTGACACCTTGCAAAGAGGTGTTGCCCGTCTGTGGCTGTACAACTATTGGCCCAGAGTCTGTGGGAAGCTGCACTCTGATTGGCCTGAGAGCCCGTCAGTTGCTGCCGAGCGCAATTAGTTTTGCTGTGAGACTGCGTGAGGAGGTTGGAAGAGAAGCCCGCGCGGAGTCGGGCCGCGCCCTGCGTGCCGGGTGAGTGACCTCTACCTGCCCCTTCCTGGCCGTTGCGCTCGGGGACGGGTGGGTCGCACACGCGCGCCGGCACTCACGCGGGGGGGCAGGGCCTGTACGCGCTCATGTCACGCCCGACCTGAGGCGCATCCTCAGGGAGCAAAAACCTCGCTCACACGCGGGACACCCATACACGTGGGTGCCTGTTTCACGGGCGTCTGCTCGGACTCAGGGAGGGAACGGCCCGAGACAGAGCTGGACGCTGATGTCCACACGCGGGGACGTCTGCGGGACCCCCGGCCGCACGCGTGGGCGCACGGGCGCGGGAGCTCCCGGCTCGCAGCCCGACGCCAGGGCTTCTGCAGTGAAGAGAAGAGGGTGGCGGAGGCCGGCTCGCCCCCCCTGCCGCTCGCTCCAGCGGGCCCCGGCTCTGGGTGCTCTGTTCCGTGTATTGTGCATATAGTTACGGTTCATTTATATTTTGTCTCTTTAGGTAAATCTCAAGGTTTACTGGTACAAGAAGGAAATTCGAACAAGCGGAAAAAGTAAGGTCACTATGGGATTCGATTCAACCAGTCCTTTCACGGGTTTTAGACTTTTAGACTTTCATGGTTTTTAGACCTTTTTTTTTTAAAGATTTTATTTATTTATTCATGAAAGACACACACAGAGAGAGAAAGAGAGAGAGAGAGAGAGAGAGAGGCAGAGATACAGGCAGAGGGAGATGCAGGCTCCATGCGGGGAGCCCGACGCTGGACTCGATCCCGGGTCGCCAGGATCACGCCCTGGGCTGAAGGCGGCGCCAAACCGCCGGGCCACCCAGGGATCCTTGACTTAACCTTTTCTACAAAGCTTACCACATACGGGATCTTGCATGATCCTCTCAGCAGTCTGAGTTAGGCAGGACAGACCTCGTTTCTATTTTACAGAAGAGAGGAGAACCAAGGTTAAATAAGCCTCCCAGGGGATCCCTGGGTGGCGCAGCGGTTTGGCGCCTGCCTTTGGCCCAGGGCGCAATCCTGGAGACCCGGGATCGAATCCCACATCAGGCTCCCGGTGCATGGAGCCTGCTTCTCCCTCTGCCTGTGTCTCTGCCTCTCTCTCTCTCTCTGTATGACTATCATAAATAAATAAAAATTAAAAAAATAAATAAGCCTCCCAGGGGACTAGGAAGAGGCAGAGCCTCCCGGGCTCATCGGGACTAGAAGAAGTCTTGAACTCAGACTTATTGATCTGAGGTCTTCTGTTATGTCCAGCTATGCAGAGCTGCTTGTTTATGGAGACGACCCATTCCCTCCCTGATGGCAGAGCACTCACCCCGCTCAGAGTGATCTCAGTGGCCCCAGGCCTGGAGACACAGTGCCTCCCAGTGCCTCCCAGTCACATGCCGGTGTTTAAGCTGCTTCTCACAGGTGCCTGGAGAGAAGCAGCTTGAGTTAATGTCAGAAAGTTAATGGGAAAGAGGAAGAAGCTGCCAAGAAATGGGCACATTCCTGGCAGGGGTGGGGAGATTTCATACATGAGAGTTTTTTTTTTTTAATAAGATTTTATTTATTTATTAAGAGAGAGAGAGTGTGTGTGCCAGTGGAAAAGAGAGGGGCAGAGAGAGAGAATCTCAAGCAGACTCCTTCTCTAGCACAAAGCCGGATATGGGGCTTGAACTCACCACCCTGAGATCATGACCTGAGCTGAAATCAAGAGTCAGCTGTTCAGCCACCCAGGCGTCCCACCAATAGAATTTTATTTTATTTTATTTTTTTTTCCACCAATAGAATTTTAATAAAATGTTATTTTATTTTTTTTTTAAAGATTTATTTATTTATTTATTCATGAGAGATAGAGAGAGAGAGAGGCAGAGACAGGCAGAGGGAGAAGCGGGCTCTTCACAGGAGCCCCATGTGGGACTCGATCCCAAATCCCGGGATCACGACCTGAGCCGAAGGCAGACGCTCAACCGCTGAGCCACCCAGGTGTCCCTAAAATGTTATTTTAGAATACTTTGCTGATGAAGCTACCTTAGGGCCTTGTTAGTTTTAAAGATGGCTTTGAGCACTTTTTGATATTTTCAGGAGAGTGAATTTTGGGCTGAGGGAGTGGTGCAGACAGAGTTCCAGTGGAGAAAAAGAGTCAGTGACGTGTAGAGCTTGGCCCTGTGTGGGCACTGAGTTTCCTGTTACTATTGGTATTCAAGAACTAGGTTAATGCTGCTGCCCCTTCTAAAATCATTTTATATTCAGTTTTAGTTGTTTTGAGTCGGGTGGTGCATAACAAATTCACATGATACGGAATTGTAAAGAAAAAGGGGGCAGCCCCGGGTGGCTCAGCGGTTTAGCGCCGCCTTCAGCCCAGGGCCTGATCCTGGAGACCTGGGATAGAGTCCCACATCGGGCTCCCTGCATGGAGTCTGCTTCTCCCTCTGCCTGCCTGTCTGTCTGTCTGTCTCTCTCTCTCTCTCTCTGTCTATGAATAAATAAATAAAATCTTTAAAAAAAAAAAAGAAAAAGGGAGTGGCACCTGGAGTTAAGCATCTGCCTTCAGCTCAGGTCATGATCTCAGGGTCCTGGGATCGAGCCCCACATCGGACTCCTTGCTCAGTGGAGAGTCTGCTTTTCCCTTTCTCTCTCCCTCTTCCTCTCCCCCTGCTCATGCTCATTCTCTCTCTCTCTCCCTCTCTCTCTCTCAAATAAACAAAATCTTAAATAAAAAGGAAAAGTGTGTTTTCTCTCTTCCATTGCCAACCCTTCCCCCAAAGGTAATCTTACCAAACTGTTGTATGTGTTCATACAGGCTTCTCCTCTATGCTTTCTGCTGCCCTACAGAGTGTATTAGGTCTTAACTGTTTTTCACCCGGGCTGCCCCTGGCTCATCCTTTTTAATGGCTGCATAGGATTCCATTGCTTGGATGTGACTTAGTATATTTATCCATCTGTCTATTGATAAGCACTTGTGTGGGTTTTTTTTTTTAAGATTTTATTTATTTATTCATGAGAGACACAGAGAAAGAGAGAGGGGGGCAGAGACTCAGGCAGAGGGAGAAGCAGATTCCATGCAGGGAGCCCAACATGGGATTTGATTCTGAGTCTCCAAGATCACACCCTGGGCGGAAGGTGGCACTAAACCGCTGAGACACCGGGGCTGCCCAGCACTTGTGTTATATCCAGTTTTACAAACAGTGATGTCATGTGTGACATTTTACACACCCGTGCTAATATTTCTCTAGAACAGTAATTCTCAACGCAGGGCAAGTGCTGTGAATGCTAGAGAGGCCATAAGGAAAACGCCTGGGGAGGATGCTCTTTAGCTGAGCCTTGGTGCACAGGAGGAGCTAGCCTGGGGAAGAGGGAGTAGGGGGAGTGGGGTATACAGGGGGAAATGGGGAGAGCCACTGTGTTTCAGACACGGGGAATATTGGGTGCAGAGGCAAGGTTGGCAGATAGGAACTCAAGCAGTGTTTTCTAGGAACTGGGCCAGAGCCGGGCCCACCTAGTTGAAGCGGCTGAAGAGAGGTCCAGGGTGAGGTTGAAGAGGTCAACAGGGATCAGGTGGGCTGGGGAGCATCATTACAAAGCATAGCACAGCGTAGCTTCATTGCCAGAGCTGGGCCGGAGGTGTTCAGACGGTGGGGAAGGAAGGCAAGAGTGCCCAGGAGTCGCTGGGCTCTTCCTCTGGATCTTGTGGGCTTTTCGGAGAATCCCGTGGAGCGCTCCCAGAGCCTGAATGTCTAACATCTCCCTCCGTGCTCCGCTGTCGTGGGCTCTGCTCCCACACTGGCCGAGCCTGGGACTTCACCTCAGGCAGGAGTTTGCCATAAAGCCAGGTGTCTTGGAAAGCAAACATCTTTGGAACTGAACGATTTCCTGCCAAGCCTGTTGCTTTGTTCAGTCAGTGAATCTTAGCACTCACCATGCTGGGCTCTGTTCTCAGCACTGGAAATTCGGGGATGGGCAGATGAGAGCAAGGCCATGTTTTCACAGGTCCGCATCCTAGTGGGGAAAGTGGCAAGAGACAGATGTGCAGAATAAATGTCCAGTATGTCAATGCTATATATATTTTTTTATTTTTTTATTTTTTTTTTAATTTTTATTTACTTATGATAGTCACAGAGAGAGAGAGAGAGGCAGAGACACAGGCGGAGGGAGAAGCAGGCTCCATGCACCGGGAGCCCGATGTGGGATTTGATCCCGGGTCTCCAGGATCGCGCCCTGGGCCAAAGGCAGGCGCCAAACCGCTGCGCCACCCAGGGATCCCTGTCAATGCTATATAAAAGAATAAAGCAGGGAAAGGGGATTAGAGGGGATGTGGGTGCTGTTTTAGAGGACAGTCCAGGAGGGCTGCTCTGAGGAGGTGGCTTGTAAGCAGAGACCCTACGAACTTGCTCTGGTGTTTACTCCATGTCTCTTCTTTGCTTTTAGCTTGAAACTGATGGACATTGTATGGGCCGGAGGCAGGGATGGTCGGCTATGACCCCAAAGCTGATGGCAGGAATATTTCCAGTTTTGAGGTGGCTGTTGCTGGCTCTGTGTCTGGACTTGTCACTCGGGTGATGATCAGCCCCTTGGATGTCATCAAGATCCGTTTCCAGGTATCCTTTTCCTTTTTTTTCCATGTAATGGTCTGGATGACAAGTTCTCTCTTTCTTGTCAAAGCAGTTTCTAGAGCTTGGAATTTGGTCAAGGAGAAGCACTTCACTGCCTTTGTTCCATTTTCGAAATCGCTCCTTCTCACCCTACCCTTGCCCCTGTTGTCCTGACCTTTTCAATTTTGCTTCCAGCTTCAGATTGAACGCCTGTCTCGCAGTGACCCTGGTGCAAAATACCATGGGATCCTACAGGCCGGGAGACAGATCTTGCAGGAGGAAGGCCCCACAGCATTCTGGAAAGGACATGTCCCAGCCCAGCTTCTCTCTATAGGCTACGGAGCTGTCCAGGTAGGTGGCGGGGGAGAATGAGTCGGCGGTCAGGCCCCTGGGTTCATGTTGCTCAACAGAGGAACACACGGAAGGTGGGGCCCACAGGGACCCTGCCTGGGTAGGACAGCAGGAGGCAGTCACCACACCTTCTACTTGTCTTAATCAGGAAACTACCTGGAGTTTGAAGTCTGAAATTGAAGATAGAGTCAGATCAAGCTGTGCCATGGGCATTCCCTTCCATATGTTCCCCCCTGTCCTCCACCCACCAAGAGGACTTAGCATCAGCTGGATATCAGGTGTTGCCCCTAGGAGGCTGTTCTGATGCTGTGCCCCCAGTGAGTTTTGGCAAGCGGTGATACCAGTCCTTTCATTATTCAAAATAGCATTTTCACACCTCTACTTCCTTTGAACTTCCCAGCAGCATTGTGAGGAAGGTAGACGTGGTGTTTTGTGGATCACAGAGGAGCAGAGAGCTGTCAAAGCCACACAGCCTGGGTGTGGAGAGCCCGGGTTGAGTGAGAATGCAGGCCTCTTATCTTCTGTTCACACGTTCATGCTGCTCACTACCAGCTGGTTTTGTTCTGTTTTGTTTAACATTTTATTTATTTATTTACTTATTTATTTGAGAGAGAGCATGTGCACCCAAGCACGGGCAAGAGCAGAGAGAGAGGGACAAGCAGACTCCCCGCTGAGCATGGAGCCCAACTGGGGGTTCAGTGCCACATCCCCGAGATTGTGACCTGAGCCGAGACTAAGAGTCAGACGCCCAGCTGATTGAGCCACCCAGGCGGCCCAGCACCAGTTGATTTCATGGTGGGTGGTGTGTAGCCGTACACTCTTAGTGGCTAGTAGGACTCAGCCTGTGCTGTGCTCACTGCGAGCCCGTGCTTCACAGCAGGCCTTTGAGGTCGCACCTGTGTTACCAACAGAAGACGAGGCAGAGAGAGCTTAAGTAACGAAGCCAGCCAAAAGTCACCCGCGAGAAAGTTGGCCGAATCAGGATTCCCACCTGGACAGCCAGAGTAGCCCCTGTCTGCCTTTCTTGTGGCATCACAGCGATGGCTGAGGTCACGTACTCATGGGTTGACACTCCCCTGCCATTCTGCCTCCGTGGCTAGCACTCAGAGGCTGCAGCGTGATGGATACACACAGTAGCATGCTCTCAGGAGCCTGAGCCATCTTGAGACCTTGCCTGAGGAAGGTCTCAGCATAAGGGGGCTTATACCATAGAATATGGAATAAGTAGACTTCTGAGACAATTTCTGCTCCAGGGCAGAGTGTCAAGCAGTGCCACTGCTAGTTGCACTGAAAGGGTACCCACAGAGAATCCAGCAATGGTTTTCCTTTCCCAGTTCTGAGGAAACTCGTTGAGTAGAACTTTTTTTTTTTAAGACTTTATTTGAGAAAGAGAGAGTGAGAGGGGGAGAGGGGGAAGCAGACTTACAACTGAGTAGGGAGCCCAATGTGGGACACAGTCCCAGGACCCTGAAATCATGACCTGAGCTGAAGGCAGACACTTCACCGATTGAGCCACCCAGGCACCTCCGTGTAGAACTTTCTGAAATTTCTGGCATAGAGGTGCCTGGGTGGCTCAGTCGGTGAAGCATCCAACTCTTGGTTTCGACTCAGGTCATGATCTCCCAGCTATGGGATCGAGCCCCACATTGGGCTGTGTGTTCTGTGCAGAGTCTGCTTCAGATTCTCTCTCCCCACTCCCTCACCCATGCTCTTGTTCTCCCTCAAATAAAATCTTAAACCCAAAAACTTTTGGGATGCCTGGTTGGCTTGGTGGTTGACGTCTGCCTTTGGCTCAGATTGTGATCCCAGGGTTCTGGGATCAAGTCCGGAATCAGGCTCCTAGTAGGGAGCCTGCTTCTCCCTCTGCCTGTGTCTCTGCCTCACTGTCTCTGTGTCTGTCATGAATAAATGAGTAAAATCTTAAAAAAAAAACAAAACAAAACTTTGTGATATAAAATTTTTCCCATCATTTTCCTAACCCTTTTGATATTTGGCTCTACTCAAATAGAATATAAAATCGCATCTGTACTTTGCACAAAATTATGTTTATTGTGTTTTGTCATTGCACAAGAAGAGTATTTCCTTACCGTAGAACTGAGCTCCACCTGGGCTGTGGTGTTTTGGGGGGAGTATTTCTCAATTACTCTGTCATGTGCTCTTGCAGTTTCTGTCATTTGAACTCCTGACCGAGCTGGTGCACAGAGCCACCAAGTACGATGCCCGTGACTTCTCAGTGCACTTCGTGTGTGGCGGCCTGTCTGCCAGCGCAGCCACCCTCGCTGTGCATCCTGTGGATGTGCTGCGTACTCGCTTTGCAGCTCAGGGTGAGCCCAAGGTGAGTAGCTGGGCCAGAGAGGGGGTGCCCAAATAACAGAAGGTGTTCCAGGAGCAAGGACTCTTTTCTTTAGAGGGAACAAAGTGGGAGAGCCTGGGGGCTTTGCCTCCCCTCTGCTGGTCCATCTGTAAAACCTATAAATGTGCTGAGCACCATGCAAGGTGCTCACAGCCTCATGAGGGATCCAGAACCTACAGGTGGGAAACAGAACAAATAATGAACAGCAGGCTGGATGGTAGAGGCATCTGGGAGAATGAAACTTGAGATCATATTTGAGTTATAAGCAGAGTGTTTTTGTTTTCCACAAAGAATGGATAGAGGAAATGGGATAATTGAGTCAGATTCCAGGAAGAATTTACTGAATGAAAGGGAGGGATTAAATCCTGAAATAGACCTCCCCACCATAATCTCTGTTTCCTGGACATATATAAGAATAGCATTGTGTGTATGTGTGCACCGCATGTGTGTGCTCACCCAATAAAGAATAATTTTTCTGTTTCCTTTCTGCTTTAGGGTATTTTTTTTGGGAAGCATTTGATGTGCTTTAGAGTAACTATGGTTTCAGTTCAGTTCAGTTGCCTGGGGTGGAGATCCTGGGTTGGTGGAGCCCTTTTGTTGATGACTTTCTTGGTTTAGAAGGGCAAAGTGCCCTGGAACCAGTCTACAAGCAAAGGAATGGGACATGAGAGCTGCATCCTTCTGTATGGCACTCCAGTGGGAAATACAGCTTTCTTCTGGTGGAGAAATGAGATGAGGGCCCTAAGCACTGAGCAGAGAGATGGGGAGAGGGAAAGAGTGTTTGCAGTTGGAGAAGACATAGCCCTCAGCAACATGGTGGCTGCTGGGATGAAAAAAAAAGATGAGTGGTGGTGCTTCATTGGCTTTTCCATTCTGGGATGCTGGTGTCCTTTTCCATTACTTCCCAACCTTTAGTAAAAAAAAAAAATAAAAATCTATGAGAAAGTACACCTAAATAATAGAGCCTTGTATATCCTAAGTACACCTTGTGTATCCATAAGTACACCTAATAGAGCATTGTATATCAATTATATTTCAATAATAAACTTGAAAAAGAGGTCTGTGGGAAGAAAAATGTTTAAGAGAAAAGAGAATAAAGAAGGAAAAAAAAGGGATCCCTGGGTGGCGCAGCGGTTTGGCGCCTGCCTTTGGCCCAGGGCGCGATCCTGGAGACCCGGGATCGAGTCCCACATCGGGCTCCCGGTGCATGGAGCCTGCTTCTCCCTCCGCCTGTGTCTCTGCCTCTTTCTCTCTCTCTGTGACTATCATAAATAAATAAAAAATTAAAAAAAAAAAAAAAAGAAGGAAAAAAAAAGAGTAACATCTCTCTGGCTTAGATGATTGAGATAGAGATTCTAGATTCTGGAATGATCAGGAAATTGTATTGTGTGCCAAAGTGAGTAGTTTAAAAGCTGTAGACCCTCTTCTTTACATAGATCAGTAGTAGCCATGCTGTAAATCCTCACCTTTTTTTTTTTTTTTTTAAGATTTTATTTATTTCTTCATGAGAGACACACACAGAGAGGCAGAGACACAGGCAGAGAAAGAAGCAGGCTCCATTCAGGGAGCCCGATGTGGAACTCCATCCCGAGTCTCCAGGATCATGCCCTGGGCTGAAGGCAGCGTTAAACCGCTGAGCCACCTGGGCTGCCCTAAATCCTCACCTTTTAAATGTTTCTTAATCAGGGGTACCTCGGTGGCTCAGTTGGTTGAGCATCTGATTCTTGGTTTAGGCTCAAGTCATGATGTCAGGGTCATGACATCAAGTCTTGCCTTAGGGTTCCTTGCTCAGCATGGAGTCTGCTTGAGATTCTCTCTCTCCTTTTCCCTTTGCCCCTCCCCTGCTCATGTTTGCTCTCATTCTTTCTAAATAAATGAAGTCTTTAAAATGTTTCTTCATCAGTGATCTGTAAGATGTATAAAGGTTAAAAAGACTGGTGGTTCTGCATGAATTACAACAAAGAAACAGCCACCCCCTGATTCCAGTACCCAGAGGTAACCACTTGTGGCTCTTCCATTATGTACTAATTCTTAGTAGCATGTTTATACTACTAGTTCTCTCTCTTTTTCTTTCTAGTTTTTAAATTATAGACATTAGCTATAGATGGCTACTGTGGAAGATGAGCTTTTACCTCTTTTACCATCACCCTTGCATGCTTGTGCTTTCTCTGATTTCAGTATAACTAATTTATAGATTTTGGCTAAATCAGTACTGAGTGTGCTGTTATGATTATGTAAATGTTACTGCTAAGCATTGAAATACATTATAATTACATTTTCTTGTGTATCTTTGTCTTGCCTGAAGTTAGTGATTGCCTTGTATTTTGTTTAGCTTCCTGTATGCTTATTACAAAATACCCTCAAACAGTCTTCATAGAGTCAGCCTGTGGTCATTAGTCACCCATTATTATGGAGACTCTCCTGGAGCTCCCCACTCTGACAGCCTTCACCCTCTGGCTTCAGTATGTACTCTTTGCTCCAGGACTATTATCAGCTGTTCTGTTAGGAATTTTCTTGTTGGGTCCCATGTCTTCTCTTTCTTGACTAATCCCTCATTTTGGTAAAGATATACTTGAGATAGAGCTTTTTTAGGGAAGGCTTGATAGAAAATGCCTTTATTTGACCCTACTTACACTTGACTTACAATTTGGGTGTAGAATTCTAGGTAGCTCTCAGTGTTGCCGTAGAGAAATCCAGAATCACTCTGATTAATTATCCTTTATATGAAACTATCATCCTTCCTGCCTTGGGAACTTCCAGGATCCCTTCTTGATTTCTGGCATTCTAGAAATTTACCAGTAATATGCACTGATCCATGTCTCTTTCATTCATTGTGATGGGCACTTCCTGGACTCTTAGATCTAGACATTCCTGTTCTCATGCCTAGAAAATGGTCAAGAATGATTTATTCACAATTGCTACTTTCTGGGTTTTTTTTTTTTTTCCTCTTTGTGGAATTCATGTCAGTTGGACATCCTGGGTTGATCCTCTGATTGACTTCTCTTTGCTCTACTATTGTTCAGCTGCCTCTCTGTCCTAGTTTCTGGGAGGTTTCCTTGCCTTTATCATTTGGAGCCCTCTATTGAATTAAAAAAAATGCTTGTAACAGTAGTATATTAGTTTATTAGTTCCTAAGAGCACTTTCTTGGTTTGCTTTCGTTTGTCGAAGCATTACTTACATGGTAAAATTCACTCTTTTTAGTGTACAGCTTTCTCTCTCTCTTTCTTTCTTTCTTTTTTTTTTTTTTTTTTTTTGTAAGATTTTATGTATTTGAAGGAGAGAGTATGAGCAGACCTTGCTGAGCTTGGAGCCCGACATAG
Organism: Vulpes vulpes; assembly: GCF_048418805.1. Lineage (NCBI taxonomy): Eukaryota > Metazoa > Chordata > Mammalia > Carnivora > Canidae > Vulpes > Vulpes vulpes. Next base: position 5,899,510 of record NC_132781.1, read on the forward strand.
GGCTCAGTCTCAGGGCCCTGAGATCATGACCTAAGCCCAAATCAGACACTTCACCACCAAATCAGACACTTCAGCCACCCAGGTGCTCCTCTGACTTTTGATGAATGCATACAGTCCCATAACCACTACTATATAATCAAGACATAAAGCAAAAATTCTATCACCTCCAAAATGTCTTGCCTCTCTATAGTTAGTTCCTCTTTATTGACAGCCTCAGTTAACCCCTGGTCTGTCTTCTGTCTAAAGTTGTATGTTTTTCCGAATGTCACATACAGGGAATCACGTCTTGCATAGGTGTTTGAGTAGGTGCCCTTCACTTGGTGTCTCTAGTTGAGATTCATCCATGTTGCTATATGAGTGGCTGGTTCTTTTTCCTTGCTGCATAGTATTCTATCCCTGTGGCCCCCACCATGGTTTATTAGTTGGAAGAGATCAGGGTGGTTCAGTTTTTTTGGTGGTTATGAATAAAACCACTATGAACATTCACCTACAAATGCTTGTGTGAACATTTTGTTTCTCTTGGGTGAATACCTAGGGGTGGGGTTGTTGAGTTGTATGGTGAAAAAGTTTAGTTTTATGAGGAAAAGCCAGCCCAGTTGCTACTTGGCTATGCCATTTTGCAAACCCACTAAGAGTTCCAGTGGCACCTATCCTCACCGATACTTAGTATTATCTGTTTTTAATTTATATTTTGTTCTTATTTATTTACTTGAGAGAGAGAACAAATGAGTGTGCCTGAGCAGGGGGATGGGCAGGAGGAAAGAATCTCATGCAGACTCCCTGCTGAGTGTGGGGCTCAGTCTCAAGACCCTTAAGTCTTGACCTGAGCTGAAACCAAGGGTCAGCACCTAACCAACCCAGGCCCTCCTGTTTATTTTATTTGAAATTTTAGCCAGTCTACTAGGTGTGAATAGTGGTATCTCATTGTGGTTTTACCACAGAGTTGTTAAAAAAAAAAAAAAAAACCACCTTATTATCTTTTTTTGAAAATAGAGGTGTTTGGGACACCTGGGTGGCCAAAAAAAAAATTGTTTTTTAAGATTTATTTATTTATTCATGATAGATATAGAGAGAGAAAGAGAGAGGCATTGACACAGGAGGAGGGAGAAGCAGGCTCCATGCCAGGAGCCCGACGCGGGACTCAATCCTTGGACTCCAGGATCACGCCCTGGGCCAAAGGCAGGCGCCAAACCACTGAGCCACCCAGGATCCCTTTAATTTTTTTTTTAAGATTTTATTTATCTGTTTGACAGAGAGCACCAGCGGGGGGAACAGCAGAGGGAAGTGGGAGCCCGATGTGGGGCTCGATAGACGCCCCCACCTTTTATCACGGAGGTGTTGCCTTCTCTGTGGCCTCAGAGAATATTGTTTCTAATTTTGTGGTTGGTCTCAGTTTCCTTTAGTTTTCTTCTTCTGTCTATACTGTCTCTTCCCTCCAGATGATTCCTCTGCCCTTCTGCCCCTCATGGATCATTTTTGGTCTCCGGGGGTTTTGTGGTTTCTGTTTGTTTTTTAAGTAAATCTCTGCCCCCACAATGGGGCTCAGACTGGTGATCCTGAGATCAACAAGAGTCACACACACCACTGAGCCAGTGGGTGCCCCTGGGCTCTGTTCTTAGCAGGGCTGTCCTCAGCTGTCTAGTGGCCCTGGGCTGCCAGCCTGGTGTTGCAGGGGACCTGGAGAAGTGCAGTGGGACGTGGTCTGTGGCAGGCTCGTTGCTCGATGGTCTTCCTCTGAGTCTGGGTGCTCTCATGGAGGTCACCAGGGTGAAATCCTTCGGTGTGGCTGCCTGCGCCTGGGAGCTGAGAGGAGAGGAGAGAGCCAGGGCCCCCCCATTAACACCCCAAGTAGCTCCATCAGCTGCCCTGTTGGTGAGGTGCCTCCCTGCATCCACAGCTGCTCTGGTCCCCTGCAGAGAATAGAAGGGTCCTCAGAAAAATCAATGCCCTGTGGTCTTCCCGCCTGGAGATCACCTGTGGACAGCTTACAAAAGGTTAAATATATGCACATGGCAAAAAACCTAAATAGCCTAAAATAATGAGTAAATATCTTGCTTCCCCTGCCTGGCCTTCCCTTCGTGGAGGTAATGCTCACCCTTCCTCATTTCTCGAGTATCCTTGGGTGGGGGTGGGGGGTGATCCCTGCTTAGTTTCCTCCTCCACAAACACTAAACCCACTGCTCAACCTCTCACTGTGCTCATCACTATATACTTGGGGGATTATTCTCTTTCAGTCGTGTAAGTGGCGTGATCCTGTTTCAGCAGCTGCACCGTGTTCTTGTGAACGGGTGTGCCATCATGATGGGGTGTCACCAGTCACCCAAGGGCGGACATTGTGTCTTTGCTGTTCTGCGGGGCGCTGTGGCAGCTGTCCTTGGGCATAAACTGGTGTGCGCTTGTGTGGACATCTTAGTCTTGTCAATAGCTGGAAAGGGAGTTGCTGGAAAACCCCACCCTTGGGGGTTTTGTCCAGCATTTTCTTTGTCCCCTGGGCAGGAGAAGTAATGCTCTTGGTAGCTGGGATATTAGCCGAGGGGAGGTGCACATGATGGGTTGTGTCCTAGAGCCAAACCACCACCATGCACTCACTCGAGCTGCATGCCTGCCATCCAGGTGTATAAAACCCTTCGAGAAGCCGTGGTGACCATGTATAGGACCGAAGGCCCCTTGGTTTTCTACAAAGGCTTGAACCCCACCTTGATTGCCATCTTCCCTTACGCCGGATTCCAGTTCTCCTTCTACAGCGCCTTGAAGCACGTGCATGAATGGGTCATTCCCACCGAGGGAGCAAACAGTGGTGAGACAGCCCTCAAATGAGGAGAATCTGGGTCTCCCCTGCCCCCACCCCGATGCCATAGCATCTCTTTCTGAACCATGTAGGGGCTGAGGTCTTCCTGTCAGAGGCTAGGGCCCTGTTCTCCAAACCCTGCTCTGTAGTACAGCCAACCAAACAAATCAAGCCAGCCACCTGCAGACACTTTGGGCTCTTGCCACCCCAGCAGTGGCACCATCAACATTTATTCCTGACTGTGGTCAGGGTTTTCATTTTTGTCAGAGGGCCCACTTACAGACTGCCTGGTTTGGGTTGTGTGTTTTGGGGGACTGAGGGGGCGGCTGGGCCTCCTGGTCCCTCCAGGCCTTGCACCAAGTCACACCACGGAGCCTGAAAGCCCCTACTTCCACTCCCGTTTGTCATCCATGCCCAGAGTGGCTCTGTGTGGCTCCCCTCGGAGATTCAGGATACCAGTGGGTCTTAGTTTTATGGTGGAGGCTTAGAGCTCTTGACTTTGAACTTATCTTCCCCGATTGCCCTTCTCTCATTTTCCCTCTCAATCCCACTTTGGTTCAGAGAACCTCAAAAACCTGCTCTGTGGCAGTGGAGCTGGAGTCATCAGCAAGACCCTCACGTACCCCCTGGACCTCTTCAAGAAACGGCTACAGGTTGGAGGGTTTGAGCGGGCCCGAGCCACCTTCGGGCAGGTGAGCCATCCCCCTGCAGAGAGCTCTGAGCCCTGCCTCTCACCTACCTACTGGGCAGCATTATCCCCCACAGCCTGTCCCTGGGGGTCCCCAGACAAATGGGAACACCACACACAAAGCCCTGTGCAGTTTGGGCACTGTGGGATGATCCAGGTGAAGGAGGGTTCAGTGTTTGCTCTTAAAAAGTGTTCAGTTCAGGGCAGTTGGGTGGTCAGTCGGTTAAGCATTCAACTCGATCTCAGCTCAGGTCTTGATCTCAGGGTTGTGAGTTCAAGCCCTGTGTTGGGCTCTGTGTTGGGCTCCACCCTGGGCATGGAGCCTACTTCAATTAAAAAAAAAAAAAAAGTGTTCAGTTTGGGACAAAGAATATCTTCACATAAGAAAGGTCCCTGGGGCTCCTGGGTGGCTCAGTTGGTTGAGTGTCTGACGCCTGGTTTTGGGTTGAGTCATGATATCGGGGTCATGGGTCGAGCCCCATGTTAGGCTTCATGCTTGGTGTGGAGAGTCTGCTTGTCCCCTCCCTCTGTTTCTCCCCTGCTCTCGTGTTCTTTTTCAATTAGCAGTAATCGCGCCTCGGATAAACCTCATTGGCTACGATACTGCCACTGCGCAAAGCTCTCGTGCTCTTTTTCAAATAAATAAAACCTAAAGAAAAGAAAAAGAAAAAGAAAGGTCCAAAATACTACAGAACACAGAGGAGACTCCCACTGATGCATGGGGTTTTTTGCTTTATTTTGTAGGGGTTTCTGGAGAGGGGTGGATTAAATCTGACTAAATTACATTATAAAGGCACTAAAAGGGTTTGTCACTTACAGAAGCCCCAGTTTAGGTGGTTTTGTGATGTTACTAATAGTCATTCTTTAGTCAGTTTGGATTTTGCAAACCGGATTTTCACCTGCTCCTTTGGGGCGCCATCCAGTGGTGGGCTGGGGTGTAGCAAGGGTGAGTAACTGCAGGGCTTTCCTTCTAGAACCTGGGAACCTGGGAAGTCTGGAAGCTGCAGGCCTGACACATGACAGGAGAGGAGTGGCGTGGAATGGGAGACAGGGGAGGGAGGGAGCACCCCGTATTTGGGGGAAGAGAGGAATTGAGTTCCTTGTAATACATCTTTGTAGGAAGTTCAGAGAAGTCCTGTAGATAAAAACTAAGACTCACAGGTAGCCCCCCTGCACCACCCACCCAGAGATAATCACACAGAACCTTTGGCTGTAGTTTTGGTTCTTTGCATAAACATTCACGGGTACATTGTATTAAATACAGGATGTATACAAGGTTGTATGCCCTCCTTTTTCCATTTATGAACTTGTCCTTGCGGTCATTTATGAACCGCAGGAATGGTTCAAATTTGCATAGGGAGATTCAGTGAGAGGCCAGGACAGAGGAGAGAGGCCTTGCTCCTAACAGACTGCGTGGTGGGTTTGGTGGGAGGACTGGTGGGGAATGAGGGCAGATTAGGGAGGGAAGTTGAGGCCAAATGGAGCAATGCCCTGAACACCAGGCTACGGAGCTTGGATTTTATTTTATTTTAAAGTCCACATCCAGCATGGGATTTGAACTCATAACCCTGAGATCAAGAGTCCCACACTCTGGGACTGAGCCAGCCAGGTGCCACTTGATTTGTTATAATGTCATTGTCATCATGGGGGTTAGTGGAGATTTGAAGGTAGCGAGGCTTGAGGGGAGTTGAGATTTGGGGACGTGAGTCTGGCAGCAGCATGTGGCTAACTGAGAAGGACAGACTGGGGCCCAAAGCCAACAGGAGTCCGATCCAGATCTACTGCCCAAGGGGGGACCAGGTGGGATAGGGGAAAGAGTCCTTTTTTAAAAGATTTTTTATTTCAGGGCACCTGGGTGGCTCAGTGGTTGAGCATCTGCCTTCGTCACAGGTCATGATCTCGGGGTACTGGGATCGAGTCCCAAACTGGGCTGCCTGCAGGGAGCCTGTTTCTCTCTCTGCCTGTGTCTCTGCGTCTCTGTGTGTCTCTCATGAATAAATAAATAAAATCTTTTAAAAAAAATTATTTGAGAGAGGAGGAGCAGGGGGAAGGGCAGGGGGAGAAGCAGACACCCTGCTGAGCAGGGAGCCTGATGCGGGGCTCGAACCCAGGACTCTGGGGTCATGACCTGAGCCAAAGGCAGACGCTTCGCCGAGCCCCCCAGGTGCCAGAAAAAGGTCCTCAGGAGGCCCAGTTAGTTAGGAGCTCTGTCCAGTGCTGATTTCCAGGCACCGCACCTGTTAAGTCTGAATTACCAGGCCAGGGATCCCTGGGTGGTGCAGCGGTTTAGCGCCTGCCTTTGGCCCAGGGCGCGATCCTGGAGACCCGGGATCGAATCCCATGTCAGGCTCCCTGCATGGAGCCTGCTTCTCCCTCTGCCTATGTCTCTGCCTCTCTCTCTCTCTCTCTCTCTCTCTGTGACTATCATAAATAAATAAAATAAAATAAAAAAAAAGACATGAATTACCAGGCCACCTGGAAGAGAAAGGAGAGGTTAACTCCTCTAGCCTTTCGGCATTCATGGCTTTGTCGGGCAGGTGTTCATCGGGAGCTGTGACGTGCCAGGTGTGGGGCTGACCAAAGAGCCAGCGTGTGTGTTTGTGTGTGTGTTTATGTGTGTGTGTGTGTGTGTGTGTGTGTGTGTGCTAATTACCTCCTCTGTCCTCTTCCCCGGCAGGTCCGCAGCTATAAGGGCCTCCTGGACTGCGCCCGGCAGGTGCTGAGGGAGGAAGGCCCCAGGGGCTTCTTCAAGGGCCTGTCCCCCAGCCTGCTGAAGGCCGCTCTCTCTACCGGCTTCGTGTTCTTCTGGTATGAGCTCTTCTGTAACCTCTTCCACCACATGAAGAAGGCGGACAGCTAGCCCCGGGACAGGCAGGGCTGCCTCCAGAAGGAAGGCAGACTTAGAGCTGCTGCCCACACCCGCTCCCCTCTCCCGGCGCCTGCTCTGCCATCACTAGAAGGGCAAGGGCTTTCTCGGGGAGAATGTGGGACTTGATCTGTGGGGACGCAGCCACGCCAGTCAGAGGGCGCTGGAGCTGGTTTCTCTGAGGCTTGTGCTTAAAGGAGAGGCAGCAGCTGCCACCCTGCACTTCTTAGCCCCTCTGCCCAGACATCTGTCCGGGCTCTGGGGACTTCAGCTGGAGCCTGAGGGTTGGGGTTGGGCCCTTGGCGGGGCCCCGGTCCTCACGTGTGCTCATGGCCCCACCAGCTAATTTAACACACCCGAAGCTACAAGCACCTTCCTTATCTCACTCCATCTTCCCTTCTGCACCACATCCCTCCTCACAAAGTATGCGGGAAGGAACCCTTGCCTTCCTCAGATTCCATTTTTCTAAGCACTTGTATCCCTCACACAGCTTTGCTTCTGGCTTTGGGAGGAAGAACTGGTCATTTGATGCCCAGATCATCCTGTCTATGAAGTCCGGCTCAGGCTGTTCTCCTTCCCCTGGGTGGATGGAGCATAGCTGAGGGCTTCTGGGGAAAACATCCTGGCGGCCAGCAGGAAGTGGGCTGTGCTCATGGGCGGGACCTGTGGGTAAAGGGGGTGGTCTTTTTCACTCCTCTCCCCAGGGTAGGGGTGGGAGCCTTACAGCTGGGTCAGCTGGCATCAGCTGCCCACCCAGGGTCCCCCCTCCTGGGCTCAGCATGGTGCTATGTGTGTCCTCTGTTACCCCAGAGGGGCCCCAGCTCTGAAGCAGCCTCGTGAAGGCGGTGGTAGAAGGAAAGGCCTGGGCAACCAGCCTGCTGAGGGTGGTTGGTGCCGGGAGTGGGGGTTGTCAGCACGGGAACTCACGACAGCTACTCATCTGGGCACAGAGGAGAAACTCCAGTGAGGCGGTGGGGGAGACAGGTGTACAGAACACAACCACCACCTTTCCACCCACTTTGCACCCCCTGGGGAAGCCTTGCCTGCTGGCTTGCTCTACAAGGGGAGCCAGGATGGAGGAGCACCAGAGCCCCCTGCAGGACTTCACCCTCCCCTCCGTGTGGGAGCAGGCCTGTGTGATGTCATAGCCTCTGGCCTGGGGCTTTACAGGTCTGAGACCCTGAATCCTGAAGCTTCCCTGCTCCTGGCTGCTGATTATGAAGGTCCAGGCTGTGGGTAGGGGGTGCTCCAACACCCACAGGGTTTGGGGCTGCAGGAAAGCAGCTACCAGAATGTATTAAGAAATTTCACTTTGGTGAAATGAAGTAAACTTTATTCTCTGCATGTGCTCGTGTCCACCTCAAGCAGCCCTTTTAACCGCCGTGGACAGGTCTGGTGATGGGAAGAGGCACTGCTCCTCCAGCCCCTTCTGGTTGCCCTCCTCACCCAGGGCCGACCTCAGGGATGGCCCTCAGCTGCTGGGCCTGCGCCTCTTCCCCAGCCCCAGGCGCAACCGAGCCAGGGCCTGTCCAACTTCACGGTCACTCCCAGCACCTCGCGGCTGGCAGGCTGGCGGGGTGGGGTCCTACTTGGGGGCTGGTCCGTTATGGTTTGTTTTTTTTTTTTTTTTTTTTTTCATGAAAGAGGCAGAGAGAGAAGCAGGCGCCACGCAGGGAGCCCAATGCGGGACCCGATCCCAGGACCCTAAGATCGTACCCTGGGCGGAAGGCAGGCGCCCAACCGCTGAGCCACCGGGCGGCCCTGGTCCGCTGATTTTCAACCTGAGCAGTACCGCTTGTACTTGAGGAGAGGGTGGGGGGACGATCCAGCCCTTAGGGGTCCCCCTGCCTTCTGTCGTGCGGAAGGTGGAAGTGACGGGCCAGCCCTCCTTGTCCTCCCGCCGCCCCGCCCAGTCTCCTCTTTCCATCCTGTTCTAACCTGAGCCCCGGGCGTGGGACGTGGGAGGGGGCCCCGCCGCCGGCGACCCAGGGCTTCCTCTGGGCGGAGGAGCGGGTCCGGCGCGGCGCGGACGACTCGAGTGGGGACGGGCTGGGGGCGGTGTCGCGGCCTTCCCTGCGCCCCCGGGACCTCGGGAGCACGCGCGGGGGGGACAGCGTCGCCGGGACTCCGGCAGGGGGCGCTGGCGGGACGGCCCCGCCCTCCGCGCTGGCCCCGCCCCGCGCTGGCCCCGCCCCCGCGCCGCGCTCGGAAATGACCTAAGCGGCGGCGAGACCCGACCGGCCGCCCCAGCCCTGCAGCGCGGCGGACCGGGGGCGCGCACCATGCCCGCCGAGCGGCCTCTGGGCCCGCGGGCGCGGCGCCGGCCCGGCAGGTGGGTCCCGGCGCTCGCACGGCCTCGCCCGCCCGCGGGACCCCGGACGGCTGCGCCGCGCCACCCGGAAGGGGGTTCCGGGCTTGGGGGATGCCCGAGGTCGTCCTTGGACTCGGGGGGGGAGGCACCGCGTCCGGAGAGGGGACTCCAGCGGGGACTGCCTCCGGGAGACGCGGCACCCGGCTCCCCTCGTCTTTAGGAGGGAGGCTCCAGGATGGAGCTCCTGAGTGTGGAGTCCTGAGTGGGCAGGGTCGGGTTTCTGCCGCTCGGGAGGCCAGTTTAACCGGTCTGTCCCGGGGAGAAGTTGGCCCGGACCGGAGCGGGTCAGCCCCGCACCCGCCCGCACAGGCCCGGCCGAGGGCTGCACGGCCGGGTTTGGGACTCAGGGTTCTGACTACAGCCCAGGGATGAGTCGGGGCGGGGCGAGTGGAACCCTGGCCCTGTCACTCTCTGGAAGTCGCGCTGGGCGAGCAGCTTCCAGGCGGGCTTCCGGAAAGGCAGGGAGCAGCCTGATATGCCCCCTACCAACACCCCCAGCGCAGTGCACCTCCCCCCAGCCGGGGTATCAAGAATAGCTCTACCTCCTATGGAGACTGGAGGGTAGGCACGTCCACCTTCACCTCTTGTGTAATCCCAGAAGCTACAGGAGTTCTAAACTGAGCAGCAGGTGCCTGGCTGGTGCCCAGTCTCCACCAGAAGCCAAGCTTCCTGGGCCCTCAGCCAACCACCCAAGGCAATGAACTGGCCGGGAGCACCTGTCCCGAGCGCTGGCCAGCCCTGGCTAGCCCTGGCCGGGGCCTGCAAGGTAGAAACCAGGCCCGGCGCTGCACACCTGAGGCCTCTCCCTTCCCCTCTCCTCCTTCCCAGGTGCTGTCATTAGTCCCACCTCTGTAAAGAGCTGTGGAGGCTGGATGGTCATGGGGGAGCCTGGTAGAGAGGAGTATAAAATCCAGTCTTTTGATGCAGAGACTCAGCAGCTGCTGAAGACAGCACTCAAAGGTGAGCATGGGAGCCCTCCTGAGCTGTAGGGATGGGGCCAGCGGGATGGGCCTGGAGGCCTGAGCCTGGGAACATCCAACCCTTTGCTTTCTGAGAACAGGAGTCAGCAACGTCACTCTTGGACAGGAGGACAAGCTACACTGAGGCCAGTAATTGAAAGAATGAATCATAGAGTCGCCTCTAGGGCAGCAAAGCCATTTTTTAAGGTTTAAGGACCCATGAAAGGGGGATGGAGCACAGAGAACGGAGTTCTTGTCTCCTAAGCGCTTACATTGGACCTGGCTTCTGAGTTGCCACAGCAGGTGGCCTTGAATGTGCAGAGCTGGCTGACTCGGGACAGAGGATGGAGCACTCTGCTTGGCAGAGGAGAGGCAGTAATTGTCCTGGACCAGTGCCTTCTGCAGCACTCAGAACAGAAGTTTGACTCAGCTAACAATTAGTAATGCCCATCACATGCCAAGCTAAGCCTGCTGGGGAGGCCCTGCCTGGCCCGCTCTTGTCAGGGGTTCATGTGTGTGTTGTAAGAACACTTTCTTCTGTGAAATTGCTGTCAAACACATCGTTATTCTGTGCTCCTTCCGCAACCTTAGTGCCAGGGAATGTGTGCCCTAAGAAAACTAGCGTTCTGTGATTAGTCTCCAACAGCGGCATAACCCAGCCACCAGCTGCTCCTGTGTGGTATTTTCTGGTCTCTTTAAATGTAAGCATATCATGGGGGGTGGCTCCTTTGAAAACATCTCAAATTAGAAGCACGTGGAGACAAATGTAGTAATTCAGCAACTCTAGACTTCCCACCTATCTCTGCCCTAGAGCCAGGTGCTGTGGACTTGGAAAAGGTGGCCAACGTGATCGTGGACCATTCTCTGCAGGACTGTGTGTTCAGCAAAGAAGCAGGACGCATGTGCTATGCCATTATTCAGGTGGGCTGGGACTGCAGAAACGCAGACGCTTTGGGAAAGGCTGAAGCAGAGGGGCAGGTCTGGCTGCTGGCAGGGCAGAGGAGCAAACGGCTTCCCTGAGAGGTGGAGTCAGACAAGAGGGTCCTCAGCCACTGAAGCTGGGAGGGGGGCCCACCATGGCACCGCCTCCGGCTCACCCTCCTTTCCCTGGCTCACAGGCTGAGAGCAAGCAAGCAGGCCAGAGCGTCTTCCGACGGGGACTCCTCAACCGGCTGCAGCAGGAGTACCAGGCTCGGGAGCAGCTGCGAGCCCGGTCCCTGCAGGGCTGGGTCTGCTATGTCACCTTTATCTGCAACATCTTTGACTACCTGAGGGTGAGGCCCTGGTAGCCACCCTGTGCGGCAGAGACAGCCTATCTCCTTCAGCCACTAAGCCAGGGCTCTGCACACCCCCTGCTCTCCCCCTACAGGTGAACAACATGCCCATGATGGCCCTGGTGAACCCTGTGTATGACTGCCTCTTCCGGCTGGCCCAGCCCGACAGTCTGAGCAAGGAGGAGGAGGTGGGTGATCTGGGTTGACAGCTGTGGAGGGGCAACCCCTGGCTCGGCTCAGAATACCAGCCCACTGTCTGTGGAGGCATCCGAGAGCACCAACTTCCTAAGGCAGGAGCCTGGTGGGGATATTCAAGGCCTGTCTCAGTTCCAGGACAAGCTGCCAGGCCTGGAATTTATCCAGAACAGAGAGCAGGCCAAACCTTCAGGCTCAGACGCTTTCTTCCCAGTAGGAAAGCCATCCTGTGATCGGAATCCAGCTGTGGATACAGATGGCCCAGAAAGGCAGTCTGGCAGGGCCGGGGAGGGGCAGAAAGCCTGGGTTAAGTGGCAGCTTAGAGACAGGCCCCGCATCCAGTCCAGCCCAGGAGAGCTCACGGGAGTCCTGAACTTGTCTCCATTAATGGAAGATGTGGCTAACACCCACCAGGTGGTGTGAGCATGACGGGGGAAGGGGCCTGCCCGCAGCAGCTGTGATGGGCTAGCAAGGCCCTGGGGATCACATCTCCCGCCCCCTGCAGGTGGACTGCCTGGTGCTGCAGCTGCACCGGGTAGGGGAGCAGCTGGAGAAGATGAACCGACAGCGCATGGATGAGCTCTTTGTCCTGATCCGGGACGGCTTCCTGCTCCCCAGCGGCCTCAGCTCCCTGGCCCAGCTGCTGCTGCTTGAAATCATCGAATTTCGGGCAGCTGGCTGGAAGACGACCCCGGCTGCCCACAAGTATTACTACAGTGAGGTCTCCGACTAGGCCTCCAGCTCAGGCTGCCTCACCAGCAGCACAGGCCTCTCACCTACCCAACTCCCTGCCTCTCCCAAAGACTGTCCCTTGCAGACCTTCAGTGGCTCCTGAGAAGTTCCCCACTTACATGGTGGTCCTGCCCTGAGCACCTTCTCTCCTGGATTCAGGGACTGGGGAAGACACCACACAGACCTGCCCTCACCGTCCCATCAACCTCTACCCCATCACCTCCAGCCTGGGCCATGCAGAGAAAGGCAGCTTCTAACACCCACTGCACTGTGTAACCACCAGTGCAAGAGCCAGCTTGGTGCCTCAGCTTCCCCATTTGTAAAATGGGTACCCAGAGCTATTGGTGGGATATTTTGGGATATTGAGGGGCAGAGCACAAGTCACCCCAGAAGCTGCTTTTTATACATTTTGTACAAGGACCACTTTGGAAACGAATGTATTTCCAGTCAATTTTAGTAAACGGCAGTTTCCATATCACATGCTACACCAGTTCAGGGCGAGAATTTTCTAATAAATCGTTTCTAATATTAAAACTGCTTCCTTTCCTATCATTCCAAGTTCTGCCCTGAATTGAGAGAGATAGAGAAGCTGGATAGGCCCTAAGTTCCTGGGGGAAATCCAGATTGATGTCTCCTCTTTGTGAGGAGATAGAGCAGGAAAGGCATGTCCAGCCCCCCAAACAAAGGACTAACAGGCATAAATACATTATTCCACCCTTAGGCTGGCCTGCCCTTAAAAAGGAACTACTAGCCAGCAGGTGATTTTCACTGGAATAGTGGCTCCCATTATTTCTTTCAGTGGAGCGCCTCTACCACCAGCGGTAGTGAGCCAGGGCACGGTTGGCCTCAGCCATCTTGTGCATGTCATGCTTCTTCTTGATCACAGGGCCCTGGTTGTGAAAAGCCTCCAGCAGCTCGTGTGACAACTTCTCCGGCATCAGCATCCGCCGGTGCTTCTTCTCCCTGCACTCCTTAATCATCCACTTCATGGCCAAGAAGCGACGACGCCGATCAGCAAGTGGCACAGGGACCTGGACAAGACAAGACCTGGGCAAGTTAATCCAACAATTTGTCAGGGCTGCAGCCTCCCTCCTCCTTGAGCTCTAAGGAGTAGCCACAGGTTCCCTCTGGGCTAGCACTGACAATGCTCCTGAGGAGAGGGGCTTCGCTTCTCCTTTGTGAGTCCCCCTCACTCCCGACAGATCTCAGTGCAACAGACATAGAGGCATTCATTGAACAGATGCTCATTAAGCAAAGACCTTGCTCACCTCTAAATGGAAGCTCACCTAGGTTGATATGAACATCAATTGGGAAAAGCCCCATCAAGCTGGGGTGACTTAGCCAACTCAGATCAGGGGTGCCTAAAAACAAGACCCTCTTGTCAGTAAGTGTTTGCTAGACCACTACTATATGCCAGGTACCATGCCAGACCCTGGGGACACAGATGTTAATGAGGGTCTCCACGCTACATTAAAAAAGCAGATTAGAACACCCGCTTATAACACTGACACAGAAATAAAAGCTGTGATAGAGCCTCATTCAATTTAAGAAATGGTGACAAAACATGAGTCATGGGTCAAGCTCTAGATGTGGGTGTATAAAGACAAGTTCTACACATAGTCCTTCAGAAGAAGCTGACAATTTACAACACAGGACAGTGGACAGAACCGGGGTGGGGCGAGGGGCATCCAGAAAAGGTAATCTGGACACTTCTTTGCTCTCTTTTCCATCCTCTGCCTGTGAGTTCTACACTAGGACTCAGATGAGCAGACTGTGACAGAACCTGGTCCCTATAAAATTCAATCTTGACCCAACTCTGGGCCCTCCCACTCCCAAGCATTCCCTAGCCCACCCCTACCATCTTGTCTCATGGGTGGGCAGCCCTGCTTCCAGCCCTGACTGCTCACCTGATAAAAATGGCCCCCTCTGAGGATGGGTACCAGCCCTATCACGGGCTCACAGTTTTGCAGTGCTTGGTGGAAGATGACATAGGGGTTGCGTTCGATGGTGGCCTGTTCCTCTGCAGAAGCAGCATGGTACTTCTCAAACTGCTTCCTTTTCACAGCTTCAAGAGTCTGCAGAGAGAAACATTGGAAGATGCTGCCCCAGACTCCCTGAAAGGTTTATCCAGCTGAGCTAGTACCTTGCCTTCTACTCCTATCATCCTGTTCTTCTACAAGAGTGAGGCCCCTCTCTCAGCACTTCTAAGGCAGAGTTCTTTTTTTTTTTTTTTTAAAGATTTTTATTTATTTATTCATAGAGACAGAGAGAGAGAGAGAGAGAGAGAGGCAGAGACACAGGCAGAGGGAGAAGCAGGCTCCATGCAGGAAGCCTGACGTGGGACTCGATCCGGGGTCTCCAGGATCACGCCCCGGACTGCAGGCGGCACAAAACCGCTGTGCCACCGGGGCTGCCCCTAAGGCAGAGTTCTTATGTGCCTCCCTCTTTCCTGGAAGAGGACGAGAGAGCAGTAGGCTGAGATTTGTGTTTGGGGGAGTGAATGGTGGTTCCTGACTCCTGAAGGACTTCACTGAAGCCACCACCTCCACACACACACACATACATACATACATACATACATACATACATACATACTGGGGTCTTTTTTTTTTTTAAGTAGGCTCCACACCCAGCATGAAGCCTCATGCGGGGCTCAAACTCACGACTCTGAGATCAAAACCTGGGCTGAGATCCAAAGTCAGATGCTTAACCAACTGTGCCACCTGGGCACCCCGTACAGGGACGGTAATTCTAATGGCAGATACGTGAAGCTTTTTTTTTTTTTTCCCCAAAATTTTATTTATTCATGAGAGACACAGAAAGAGAGGCAGAGACACAGGCAGAGGGAGAAGCAGGCTCCTTGTGGAGATCCTGATACAGGACTCGATCCCAGGACCATGACCTGAGCCAAAGACAGACACTCAACCTCTGAGCCACCCAAGTGCCCCTGAACCTGTTCTTTTTTATGCTAAGCTGAAAGAGCCACGTACAAAGCTATAAGCATGGAGACCGGAGAGATGTGCTGTTTACCTGCATCATGAGGGATCTGGCCAGTACTTTGTTTCCTCCTTTCATCATCATGTTGGTGAATTTACTTCAAGAAGAAAAACAAAATGTTTAGGTTTCCCAGGCTGTATCACAGAATCCTTACTGCAGGCCCTCCCCGGTATAGTCCTAGTCCGAGGAACAAAAGTGTTTGCTTCCATCTAACCTGATCACGGGGTCTTCAAACACAGAGCTTGTTTTCGCTGCTGGAGCAGCTTTGATAAGCTGGGTCTTCCTGAGTTCCTGTTCATACTTCTCTTCCTCCGTCAACTCTGCCAACGGCTTACGGTAATACTCCTTGTCAATCCGTGGATCCTTGTATTCGGGACCATAGCGGCTCCACCTCACCTGGGTTAGCCTGAGAAGGGGGAAGAGGAAAAGGTCGCCAAAAGGTGACTCCACACGCGGAAAGACTTGACTTAACAATGGGCGTGTTTGCCAACCCGCCGACGAGGGAGAGAGGCAGAGACCGCCAGGCAAACCTGAACGTAACCATTCTGGCTCTTGTCCTAAGAGGTGGGTGGGCCTCTCCCCCAAAACACCGGGAGAGCCGCCTCGTCAAGTTCCCACGGTCAGGCGAGGTTCCTGAACCTCAGGACAGGCGCCCCGCCTAAGCATCTCCGCCTCCCCCGGCCCCGCCCGCAGCTCTGAGCTCTTTGGTAAGACCGCGCTTTCAGCTTCGATTCAGAACCCTGTCGGGCGGGGGACAATCTTTGGCCCAAAGTCACGCAGCCAATTCAGAGGTTTGGGCCGAAGTATCCTAGCCCCCGAGCTTTCTGCAGGCTCCCGCGGGCCTGCCCGTGGCCCTTTCCTTCCCTGCAGGTCTCTCCGTGAAGTCCCAGGCGGCACCCCAGCTTCCTACCGTCCTCTCACCCTGGAAGCCGCCGGACAGCACTCCGCAGGCTCAGCGCCAGGACCGGCCACCCTCCCGCAGCCGTCACCGCGGGGGCCGCCATCTTGGCTGGCCGCGAGGACCCCGCGAAGGCTGCCCTTGGCGTGCCTGAGCGAGTAGACGGGAGACGGGGGAAAAGGCTCCGCAGGGTCCTGAGCCTGTACGTCACTCCATTAATCCGGGCGTTGAGAGTCTCTCACTCCGAAGTCCACAGGCAAGAGCCAGAAGGAAACATTCGGCGTCTCCTTATCCGCCGCAGCCCGACGCGACCCTCGGCAGCGGGGCTCTCTCCTCTCAGGCCCCCATGCAGGCCCCGCCCCGGCTCGACGCTTGCAGGCTCTCGCGAGGTTTGAGGCCGCTGGGCCGGCC
Source organism: Vulpes vulpes (assembly GCF_048418805.1). NCBI lineage: Eukaryota > Metazoa > Chordata > Mammalia > Carnivora > Canidae > Vulpes > Vulpes vulpes. The sequence continues at coordinate 5,915,689 of NC_132781.1, forward strand.
CGGGCGGCTGCAATATGGCGGAGGCGGAAGGGGAGAGCCTGGAGTCCTGGCTGAGTGAGTAGCCGCGGCCGCTTCTGCCTGCCCTCGAGCCCCCTCTCCGCCCCACTCCGCCCCCCTCCGCTCCCAGGGGTCTGCGGCCGCGTCGCCTGGCAGCTCGCGCCTGGGCTCGCCCCTGCCGCGAGCATTCCGCGATCACGCCCCTTCCCCAGCAGGGCGCCCCGGCCCCCGCCCGGCGCCTCCTCCCGCTCCTGCGCGCGGCGGCGTCAGCTCGGGTCCGCTCCGGGCCCCGCGGGCTCCGGGGACGCGGCAGCCCAGTGCTTCCGGCTGACATGCAGCGGCGACCTGGGGAGGTCGTGGTGGGGCCGCGCGCCGCCGGGACTCCGGGCCCCCTGTGCCTCCGTGGAGGGGAAACTCCGGGAGCGGTGGGTGCCGCCGAGCGTACGCGCACAAGCTTCAGGGCTGTGACCGTGTGTTTGAGAAGTGGCTTCCTCGCCCGGGCAGAATGTTTGAAGTGAGAAGAATCTAAAAAGGCATGACAGAGGTCTGCCCTTTTCCTGCAGTGCCCAGGGCTTGGCGATGTCCGTGTTGGGGGGACACACACTTGAACGTCTTAACGAGCCATTCGTAGGTAGCCTGCTCTGAGCAAAGCTGCGGAGCGCAGCCTAGTGCGGTGGTTAGAGCGGCGGCCTCTTGCTCTGATTGCTAGTGCATACTGCTCCTGAGGAAATATGGGTTAACCTTGTTAGCAGGTAGTACTCTGCTGAAGAGTTAATAAGTTAATTTTCCTATGGGCTTAGAAGAGGCCCCTGGAGACCTCTTTAAGTGAAGACAGAAGATTGTACAGGGTGATGAGACAGGATGCCTAGAGATTGCTTTGTGCAGGATCTGTTTACTAGAGCCTCCAAGCTGTTGGAGGTGATGGCTGTTTATGCCAATAGCCTGACCTTTTTTTCTTTCTTTTTTTTTTTTTTTTAAAGACTTTATTTATTCATGAGAGGCAGAGGGAGAAGCAGGCTCCACACGGGGAGCCCCTTGTGGGACTCGATTCTGGGACCTCCAGGATCATGTCCTGGGCCAAAGGCAGGTGCTCAACCACTGAGCCACGCAGGGATCCCTAGCCTGACCTTTCTTAATAAGAAACCCCCTGCAGGTGATTGAACCTAGGTTACATTTGCAAAATCTGCAGTTGCCAGCAGGTCGCAAAGTCTTCTGTATTTGGAACTGATCTCTGAGGAGCTCAGACTGCTCCAAAGGCATTCATTTAATTCATTTATCAAGTACCCTGGCGAACCAGGTACTACTATCACAATTTCACAAAAAGAGGACCCTCTGGGGGATCCCTGGGTGGCTCGGTGGTTGGGCGCCTGCCTTTGGCCCAGGGCACGATCCTGGAGTCCCGGGATCAAGTTCCGCGTCGGGCTCCTGGCATGGAGCCTGCTTCTCCCTCTGCCTGTGTCTCTGACTCTCTCTATCATGAATAAATAAATAAATCTTAAAAAAAAGAGGACACTCTGGACTCTAATCAAACCACTTGCCCAGACCCATCCAACAAGTTATAACTACACTGGAATTGATTCACAGATATTAATGAGGACAATGGAATAATTTGACCTATGCTGAGTTTAATAGTCTATATTAGTCTATATTAGTCTCTATTAGTCTATATTTTAAAATAGAGGGACAGACCTGTTTTTGAGGGAGAGTGGAGATGGTGAGTGAGGGAATGGGATGATATCTGTAGACAGTAGAGCTGAGACTAGCCTTTGATCTTTCCCATTAGTGAGAATGACATTAGGAGCAGTGTTAAGATTCTTTCTTTCTTTTTTTTTTTTTTTTTTTTATTTATGATAGTCACAGAGAGAGAGAGGCAGAGACACAGGCGGAGGGAGAAGCAGGCTCCATGCACCGGGAGCCTGATGTGGGATTCGATCCCGGGTCTCCAGGATCACGCCCTGGGCCAAAGGCAGGCGCCAAACCACTGCGCCACCCAGGGATCCCTTTTTAAGATTCTTTCCATTCTAATCTGTTGTTCACCTTCACAGTTCTTTTTTTTTTTTTTTTTTTTTACCTTCACAGTTCTTAATGATTTACTTGTGAACTTTATCAATTGAATGGACCAATGTTTGTGGTTTAGCTCTCTTTTCGTCTAGAGCCTTGTCACTCCATCGTTTGCCAGAATCATAAAGGCCTCCGCTGGCCGGGTGCCTCAAGTGTCTCTCCCCTTCCCCTCCATCCGCTCTGCGTTCTCCCAGAAGAGCACTTCTGCACACCTACTGCCGCCTCTTTGTGGCTCCTTGGTAGTCTTGCTTTGCTCAGTCAGCTGTTCTTGTCCCACCAGCACACACTGCTCTCCCTCTCTGGAAGCCCTGTTCCCCTTTGCTCAACCAAATGCTTTAAAACCCATGTCACGTTCTCCTTGCCCATGGACTGTCTCTTGATTCAGCCTTCCCTGAAGTCTTATGATTTTCTCAATCAGTCTGTAACAAATACCTGCTATATGAGGTATTATGAAAATTAAGTTCAAGCTGTCTTTGCCTTCAGTTTGATAAAGGTGATGCTGGAGTGGATAAAGCATTCTTTTTTTTTTTTTTTTTTTAAAGATTTTATTCATTTATTCATGAGAGAGAGAGAGGCAGAGACACAGGCAAAGGGAGAGACTCCCCACAGGGAGCTTGATATGGGACTGGATCCTGGGACCAGGATCACTCCTTGAGCCAAAGGCATACGCTCAACCGCTGAGCCACCCAGGCATCCCTGGATAAAGCATTCTTAAAAAGATACAGGTACAGGGCAAGAGCTGTAAATGCTAAAATGCAGACAGTTTCTTTAGGAAATTGGGGATAAGTGGAATGGAAAGATGATTCTCTCAGTGAGGAAGTGGCATTTGAGCCAGGCCTTGAAGACTGAGGAAAATTGGCTAAGAAAACACTAGACAGTGATGTAAATAGAGTAAACCATGTTTGGGGCATATAGGACAGGTGTTTGGCTGGTTCAGGCTGGGAGTTCCTGTAGGAGTGTGATGGGAGAGAAAGCTGGGAAGTTAGATCCAAATTCTGGAAAAGCTTGAATTCCAGCCCAAGAAGTTTAAATTTCAGCAGTTATCAGATCCCCATTCTTTTTTTTCTTCTTCTTCTTCTTCTTTTTCTTTGAGATTTATTTATTCATGAGAGACAGAAACAGGCTCCTGGGTTCACGCCCTGAGCCAAAGATAGACGCTCAACCTCTGAGCCACCTAGGCTTCCCGTCAGGTCCCCATACTTACCTTATCTGGTGAAATCAGTGTTTTAGGAGGATCAGTTTAGGGGTTTTATATAGGATAGCAAGTAGCAGAAGTTTTGGAAGCAGGTGAAGAAATAAGGAGGTGGGGTGGGGGCAGGGGTAAGAAAGGGAGGGATTTATTTATTTTTTTGTACACCCAACATCACCTAATTTATTTGGAACCAGAATCAAAAGAACATTTGACAGTTCTCTGAACATTTGACAGTTGTGAAACATGTTTATTCTGATCCAGTTGTACAACTAATCTAGGACAAATTGCCAAATAAATTTTACATTATTTCTTCAGGACTGGGGTTTGTCCAAGACTTCAAATTTGGAGTCAGGGAACGTATTCATGTCTGCTTTACCATACATTTGCTTAAGCTTAAAAAGCTCCTTCTCCAGGTCTTGCTGGTACTCTGGGCCAGTATTAACAGGTCCTCCAGATGTCTGGCGCTTAGTTCTGTATTCTCTAATCTTGTCCACAAAGAGTTTCTGTACAGGATCAAGTTCCTTGTTAAATGCTACTGCTGTAACACCAATGTTTCTCCTCAAATGGACTGAGACTGTAGATCGAATGAGAGAGGAGAACCTGAGAGCCTCTGAAGAATCATGGTGATTTCTGTTACTTGCACTCAGTCCCAAGCTGCCAGAGAAAGGGAAGGATTTAAAAGGATGTTGAGAAGAAAGGGACCCTCGGTTGCTGAAAGTGGATGAAAGGGAAGGAGTCCACAATGGGGGTTTAAAGCTGGATGCCTGGGTGCAGAGGCAAAAAGAGCCTTGAATGATGGCATCATTTATAGAAATGAGGAAGTCAGGAAGGAGAAGTAATGAGTTTGTTTTTAAACTCATTTCTGTACCAAATTATATAATTATACTCTGCTTTGGTTATTTCGCATGTGTGGCACCCAAAGAGCATAACCTCCCCAAGGGTGGTCTCTAAGTGCGGACTTTTTCTGTGGTCTCTCCCTGGCCTCTCTGGTACTTCGTTTTCTTTGTTACATTATTGATTGATTGAATAGTATCATACAGTGTAGTTGATCCCTGTACTTAATTTTCTATGAGTGCTTAACAAAGACTTGGTGACTATGTTTCTCTTGATTCAAGACCCCAGCACTGAAGGCTGACTCTTGATTTCTCTTCCATCCTGTGTCTTGCCTCTGCTAATCTCTAAGTCATGTGTTACATAGAATCTGTCGGCTGTGAAATGTCTGAGCCATGCTGGGATTGGGTAGCTGGTGCTACCCCTACTGGAACCATCTTTCCTTGACCTTTTGAGGCCCTGCCACCATCAAGGCTAGGGCTAGAACTAAGCTGAAAATGAGAGCAGGAGATCTAGAGGCACAGACATGCAAGAGAATAAGGCTTGCAAGGGAGACCTGAAAATAGAAACCTTAAGTCAGAATAGAGCCCAGAGCCAATTCTAGAAGGTGGGGTTTACAGGGGAGACTGTGGTGTCACCTCTGTGCCAGGAGCATGTTGAGTGGGTGGAAAGTCCTGTACATCTGAGGGAGGGAGACTGGTCAAATGCAGAGATTGAGTTACCCAGAATTACCCCAACTTCCTTTAGTTCCTAAGGGTGCTTGTGGTCTGCTTTCCAAGGGAGAGTTGGAGGAGATCCTCAGATCCAGGCCTCGCCATTGCTGAAACCAAGGTTTTGCGAGCCCATAGTAGGCAGAGAGCTCCCTGCAGATTTGCAATAGGAAGGTCTATCAAGGTGAAAGGAAGTGGGACTCTAGAGAAGTTGAGCGCAAATGAGAAGGAAGTGGGCATATTCCTGGAACAGAGGTGCTATGGGAGTTACAAGAGGCCTGGGAAGAACATGCTTGATGAGGCCCCACTGCTCACATGTGTGTGGGCAGGAGCATCCATGCTGTACTCTAGAGCCATGCTTTTCCAGTGTGAACAGCGCAAAAGTTATACCATGTTATACTATGAGGGATGTGACTCTTCTCAAAATAATAATAGCAGCAATGGGAGGGGTATGGCCCCTCAGATGGTCTTATTTTTTGTCTCCTTCAGGCTCTTATTGTCAAGTGAGAACTTTAAGCATCTCAAATGATAGATTAGTAACAAAGCCATGCCAACACCTAAGAAGGTATCAGACAACTGATGGGAGAAACATGGGGCTTCTGGAAGGCGACAACTTGTAGATCACTGTGGCAACAAATAGCCACTCTTGAATTAGTCTTGCTTTTCTTCTAGCTTGACATTTTAGAGGGTCTGCTAATGGTCTTTTCAAGATTGAGGACAGACATTTTCCTTTTCCTCCAAATATGAACGTAAACCATCAGAGTCTTCCTACAGTTGGAGCAGAGGCCTTCTTCCCTCTGCCTCAGGGTGGTGTCTGCTGACTTCTTGGGCCTCAGAGCCCTGGGAGGGTGGGGGATATGGGAGCCCTTGTTAGGATTTGTTCATGGAGCTAGTGAATTTTAATGTTAGGAAAAAGGAAGTTAAAAAAACAGTCACGAGAAGTCAGAATTCAGGAACTTCTGACGACACCCCTTGGTTTGGAAGGGCTTTTTCAAGGTTCTGTTGCTCTGCTTTTGGCGCGGGGGTGTGGAGGGGGGATTTGCAAGAGCATGGGTATTTAAATAGGATATACGCCTTCAGCCTTCCATTTGTCTTCCGAACCTGAAGCCCTAAATTTAGCAAACAGCTTGAGAGTGCTTTCTGGAAGAGGCAGACTCCCAAGGTCTGAATCAGAGATGGGAATACATTTAACCACCCTCAGTGGGGGCCAGCCTCTTTAGCACAGGTCTGGGGATAACCGGGGAAATAACACAGTAACACCAAATAATAGGAGACTTGACATTTAGCACCTGGGTTTTAAGCCCTCGATAATCCTCTGAGAACGCTCCAACACTTGCCCTTGTCCTTAATCATAGGAGACTATTTAAACTTGAGGGTACTGGGACACCTGTATGTGTCTATGTGTCTCTCGTGAATAAATAAACTCTTAAATAAATAAACTTGAGGGTACTGAGTGCTCAAGGGCAGATTCTGTTTCTGCAATCCCTTAGACAGTACAATGATTGGTGCTTAGTAGGGACTCAGTAAATATGAGCTTAAAATATGCAATAGAAAAAACACTGAAAGCAGGGGGTGCCTGGGTGGCTCAGTTGGTTAAGCGACTACTCTTGATTATGGCTTGTGGTCTTGGGATTGTGGGATCGAGCCCTGTCTCGGGCTCTGCAGTGGGCATGGAACCTGCTTGGGATTCTCTTGCTCCCTCTCTTCCTCCCCACGCCCTCCTCTAAAAATTAAGTAACATTTAAAGCATTAAGAAAATTAGGTCTTGGGCAGCCCCGGTTTAGTGGCGCCTGCAGCCCGAGGTGTGATCCCGGAGACCCAGGATCGAGTCCCACGTCGGGCTTCCTGCATGGAGCCTGCTTCTCCCTTTGCCTGTGTCTCTGCCTCTCTCTCGCTATCTCTGAATAAACAAATAAATAAAATATTTAAAAAAAATTAGGTCTTGTAAAAGTTTTTGAAGCGTATGATTTTATTTATTCATAGAGACACAGAGAGAGAGAGGCAGAGACACAGGTAGAGGGAGAAGCAGCCTCCATGCAGGGAGCCTGATGTGGGACCCGATCCCAGGTCTCCAGGATCAGGCCCTGGGCTGAAGGCGGCGCTAAATTGCTGAGCCACCTGGGCTGCCTGGAAATAATTTTTCTAAGTATGTATATTCCTTTTTTTTTTTTTTTTAAGATTTTATTTATTTATTCATTCATTCATTCATAGACACAGAGACAGAGAGAGAGGCAGAGACACAGGCAGAGGGAGAAGCAGGCTCCATGCAGGGAGCCCGATGTGGGAATTGATCCTGGGTCTCCAGGATCACACCCCAGGCTGCAGGCGGCGCCAAACCGCTGCGCCACCAGGGCTGTCCCTAAGTATGTATATTCCTTATCAAATATTACCTGGCTTCAGTTTTTCCGGGAAATGCTTCTTGATCATCCCTACTTGCTTAATAGCTTATTTTTGGTATAACTAGAGTTATTTATATTTATTGATTATATTAAAAATTTTATGGTTATCTTGGAAGGTTTTTATCATTTGTGTTTATAATTGTCTTATTGATCATGGTCTACTCTAAGCTTCACAAGGCTGAGAATTTGTTTTCCCTTCATTTGTAACTTTCAAAATACTGAACTGACCTGTTGAAGGTTCTCTATCAGAAAAGAAATTTGGAAACAGACTTAGCTTCACAGTAGTGTCTAAAAATTGTTGGGAAACCTTCCATTATGTCTTCCTTGCTCTTTATAACAATGGTCTTCCACTTTGCTCTGTCCCAAGATAAGGCCACCAATCCTTCCAACCGCCAGGAGGACTGGGAATACATAATTGGCTTCTGTGATCAGATCAACAAAGAGCTTGAAGGGTGAGTCTCAAAGGCATTGGTGGGGGCAAGTGGGAGAGAGCTGACTGCAGAAGTCAAAACTGGCCAAGGAGGGCCAGCCAGGTAGCCCCAGGGTTAGTGCCTGAAAGCGTGGTCTCTTGTCTCCCAGGCCACAGATCGCTGTCCGACTGCTAGCCCATAAGATCCAGTCTCCGCAGGAATGGGAGGCGGTCCAGGCCCTGACGGTAGGTTGTTTCATTCTGACAGTGGATTTTAATGAGCACAGGCCTTTTGCCCACTGGGTTTTCTGAGGTTTTCAGGGCTCACATCCTAAGGTAACTGAAATCCTCGATACAAGATCCATCTGGAACACATTCCATAAACTGCCCCGTGATTACGTGTGCCCTTGTGCCAGGTGCCGAGGCTGCAGAGAGGCCTGAAGTGCAGTCTCTGCCAGTGAGGCCACAGGTCGAGTGGGAGAAGCCAAGTGACAAAGGGTGGGAGCCAGAGGCAGGGGCCCGAGCACAGGGTGGAGCTCAGAGGCAGGTTCTTGAAGAGATGCTGATCTTGCCAGTCACCGGAGTTGGCCAACTAAAGGAAAGTGCGGCGAGTATAATTTGCTCTGTAGCTAAAAGTAACACTACTTCCTACTAAAGGCAGCTTACTTGCAAGTTCTTTCTCTGGGTGCAGAGTCGCTGTGCTCTGTGGACAGGGTCCTGGCTGAGCGCCAGCTCCCACCCAGATACTACCCCCCACTCCCGGCACTGAGTGCCTCCTCCTCATGTGGCTGCAGGTGCTGGAGGCGTGCATGAAGAACTGTGGGAGGAGATTTCATAATGAAGTGGGAAAGTTCCGGTTTTTGAATGAGTTAATCAAAGTCGTCTCTCCAAAGGTCAGTCAGCAGCAGTCTCCTCATTTCTAGGAACTCCGTTTGTGGTTCCCCCCTCCCATCTTAACTGGCTTCACGGTACGAACATCTCTACAGAACTGTCTTTAGAGAGCTAGGCCCTGAGGGGAGCCTTCTGATGGACTCCTCTGAATGTGAGGTGATGTGCCAGCAGGTGGGGGTGGGGGTGGGGGAGGCGCTAGGGACAGCGGTCACTTTGGTCTGTCTTGCGTGGATCCAAGAGGTTAGTCTTCTCATCACTCAGCCTCTCAGCTCCTGGGGCATGCTGGTGTTGCTCTTAAGCTCTGGGCGCCACTTAAAGCATAGAGAGCTGTTTCTCATACTTAAGCCATTCTCATTCATTCCCTTGAGGTAAAATGTCACTTTCTGGGAGATGATGCATGGAAACCAGGTGGCGGGTTCCCCGCTTCCTGCCTGACCACAGACCGTACCCTGAGAGAGTGAGCGTTGCCACCGGCAGTTTCCTTGGCTCCCTGTGCCATGTCACAGACACCTTCTGGTTTTGGGGTGGGCCTGGAGGCTGGAATCAACTCGCAGCCTTTCATTGCTGAAGAGCTTTCCCACCGTCTCTGCCTCCAGGTGGCAGTTAGGAGCTTTTCCCATTTCCTTTTGCCTCTTAGTACCTGGGAGACAGGGTGTCTGAGAAAGTGAAGACCAAGGTTATCGAGCTGCTTTATAGCTGGACGTTGGCCCTGCCAGAAGAAACCAAGATCAAGGATGCTTACCACATGTTGAAGAGGCAGGGTATGTGCTTACCTTCCCTCAGCTTCCAAGCAGCCCCAGAGGCTGGCTAAGGCCAGGAAGGGGGGTGCTGTCTGCCGTCCCTTCCTTCCTCCTCAGGACAACGGGAAGGGCTCAGCTGCACTTTGAGGGACAGAGGTGTGTACTGTCCTCTCACCCTCTGCAGGCCCTCGTCACAGGGATGTACCCCTCTTTGCTGAGTGAGGAAGGGGTCAGGGGGACCCCGGCCTGAGCCAACGCTCTGCCCCCTTGTGTTCCTGTCAGGCATAGTGCAGTCTGACCCGCTGATCCCTATGGACAGGACACTGATTCCCTCTCCACCACCTCGTCCCAAAAATCCTGTTTTTGACGATGAGGAGAAATCCAAGGTAAAGTGCGCCCCCGCAGATGGCGTCCTCAGATGAGGCGTGGGCTCAGTGCTGCGGGAGCTCCAGCCCCTCTGCAGTCTCCCCAGGTGGGTTGCTGCCTTTCCCTTTACCTTTGGTACCTCCTCTTCCAGCTTTTAGCCAAGTTGCTGAAAAGCAAAAACCCGGATGACCTACAAGAGGCCAACAAGCTCATCAAGTCCATGGTGAAGGAAGTGAGTGGGCCTCGGGCTTGGGGCGAAGGAACCCATGACCACAGACCAAGAGTCCCTTCCTCCACTGTGAGGCCTGTTGCTCATCCCTGCCCCCGCCCCCCATCACGAGAGGCCACTAGGGCTTCTGGGGAAGAATGGATTAGAGGAGCAAGCATACACGGGGCCGGTTTAGGGGTGGGGACGGGCCGTTATATAAAAGAAAAACTAAATACGGACTGAGGCTTGTGGTTCCCAAGAACTGTGCATTAAAAGGAGTTTCCACCGGGACTAGCCTCTGCTTACATTCTCTGGTGCGACCCTTGGCTATGGGGGGGCCCTGGGGAGCCAGGGAGAGGAGTCTAGTTGAGCTTTTTCTCCTTGTCTTTGATGTAGGATGAGGCGCGGATCCAGAAGGTGACCAAGCGTCTGCACACTTTAGAGGAGGTTAACAACAACGTAAAGCTGCTGAATGAGATGCTGCTTCATTACAGTAAAGAGGATTCTTCAGAGGCAGATAAAGAGCTCATGAAGGTAGGCGGTCCCGAGAGCCAGGCTCCAGGGAAGGGAGCCAGCCTGCTCAGCCCTGCTGTTCCTTATTAATCAGCACGGTGGCCGCCCCCGTTTTACATAGACTATGGCTAAGGCACATGGCAGGGGAGCTGTGTGTACCCCCGAGTCCGTGTGATTCCGCAGACCCACCTCAGGGCTCACTGCTCTCTGCTTGGCCTCCTTGCCTCAGGAGCAATAGGGCAGAGCCACCCACCGTGTGCCCCTGGTGCTGCACCTTAGTCCTTTGTCACATAGATATTCTGAATTCTGAGGCACGTGCTGGCCTCGGGGACAGGACGGGAAACGCTTCCCCTGGTCCTAAGCAGACTTCTTAGATGACACAGCGTGGTGGAAGCCGGCAGCAGGCATAGGGGGCCCAGTTCTGCCAGGTACCAACTGGGGCAGTAGAGGAGCCTTCTGTCTTTCTGGATGTGGACACTGAATTAGATCACTTCCAAGGGACTTTGTAGCTCTCACCTTTAGGTTTGGGACTCTTTCAGGAGCTGTTTGATCGGTGTGAGAATAAGAGGCGAACATTATTCAAACTAGCCAGTGAGACAGAAGACAATGACAATAGTTTGGGTGAGTCAAAGAGTAGTTGACAAGGATGACCCAGGAATTTGGATTTGGCCCGGGAGGGTGAGGGTGGGAGTAGTGTCATGGCTGGGAGTGAGAAGTACCTTTTTCTGCTCTAGGGGACATCCTTCAGGCCAGTGACAACCTCTCCCGGGTCATCAACTCTTACAAAACAGTCGTTGAAGGGCAGGTTATCAATGGTGAGGTAGCCACCTCAGCCATGCCAGATTCGGAAGGTAAAATGTTCTTCTCCCTTTGGATCCATCCAGACCAGCCCCAGCCCTACCACGTAGCGGGGAGTGCTTGACCTGCATGTCACCCCACAGGGCCCAAGGGGATTCTAAGCCCTTCCAAATGCTCCTCCAGCTTCTGAGAGGCCAGAGGCTATGGATAGGGTTTTCTTTGTTTCCTTGCCTTTGTTCAGTGTTAGGCTAGAGGCTGTACTTAGGGTTCTGCTTCCTCTCTGCAGCCACTCCCATGGCCCCTACTCACCCCTGTTCCCTTCCATTCGCCCATCTAGGAAACCACTCCAGGAACCAAGGCACTCTCATCGACCTTGCTGAGTTGGACACACCAGGCAGCTCATCCTCAGTGTTGGCGCCAGCCCCACCATCCTCCGGCATCCCTATCCTCCCTCCACCCCCTCAGACCTCAGGACCTGGGCGCAGCCACTCTTCCAGCCAGGCTGAGGCCACCCCAACACCCAACAGCACAAGCAACGCCCTCTGCCTGCTGGACGAGGAGCTGCTCTGCTTGGGTGTGTCCCGGGGGGAGGCTGTGAAGGGCTTCTGGTGGGGCCAACAGGGCAGAAAGGCGTGTGAATTGGGAAAAGGACCCAGGGCTGCCCCTGTACTTAGCAGGAATGGGGAAGGGAGGCTTCAGGTATAGGGAAAGTCAAGTTCAAAGCCTTCAGGCTCCCAGGGTGGTCTGCATACAAGCTCCAGAATGGACATGGTGGGCTGAGTGTCTTGCTCAGTCCAGAAGCTAACGCCCCTTAATGTAAGGACTAGAGAGGATTTATTTCCCTCTGGAGGCTGCCTGGAAAAATACCTAGTCCCCACTTGTCAGCGACTTTTGTCATGTGACCCTTCTAGGGTAAATGGGGCTGCCCAAGGCCAGAGCCCTTTCTCATCACCATCATCTTCTCTAACAGGCCTTGCTGATCCAGCACCCACTGCTCCTTCCAAAGACTCAGCTGGAAACAGCCAGTGGCCCCTGTTCCAGGTAGAAGCATCACTAAGAAGCTCAACCAGTTTCACAGACTTCCTCTTTCATGACTCCTCAGCCACAGTTGGCTGCAGCCCTGGCTGTCCATACTCCCTGCCCTGGGTGGGCTTGGGAACACTGATCACAGCCACGGGGTTGCCCCGGGCCCTACAGAGGGGGCTGCCTGTCGGGCCCCCAGGGTGGGGCCCAGAGCTGGAGACCCAAAGCCACCAACTGCGACAGCTCCTCCATGCTTATGGCTCACTCACTTTCCACTCCTGACAGAATGAGCAGTCGGACCTGGAATTCTGCGGCCCCAAGCCTGGGAGTGCTGCCTGTAGCCCGTCAGATGGCCCTCTTGTCCCACCCTCAGCACCCTCTGCAGGCAGCTCCCAGGCTCCACTGCCTTCTCCCTTCTCTGCTCCTGTGGTCCCAGCCACTGGGCCTGCCCCCAAAGCAGGCTCCTTCTTGTTTCCGACTGGACTGGCCCCAGCCTCAGCCCCAAAGGCTGAGTCCACAGCCCTCGGGTACCATGGCTCAGCTTTGGGCGATAGCACCCTGCACCAGCTGGATGCCCTTGATCATCTTCTCGAAGATACCAGAGCGTAATGAGTGGGAGAGGTGGGGGTGGGGAGAGTTGGACTTGGGCTCGGTAGAACAGGAGGCAGTTCTGGAGGGCCTGGGGCTGGCCTCTGGAAACACGGGGGAGAGGAGGAAGGGGTGGTAAGAACCAGCTGTTCCCTGGAAGACATGTGAGGGGTTGGCCCAGCGGCTTCCCCTGGTCTCTGACTTGCCTTGTGCTCCTTCCTGCTTCTCAGGACCTCCGGCCTGGTGAAACCTGTCTCTTCCATCTTCTTCCCTGGGACCACCACCTCCCCTCTGATCCCCACCAGCACCACTGCTCGGCCTCTCCTCCCCTTTTCCCCAGGGCCTGGCAGCCCTCTTTTCCAGCCACCTGCCTTCCAGTCCCAAGGCAGCCCCATGAAGGGGCCAGAGCTTTCCCTGGCCAGTGTCCACGTTCCCCTGGAATCTATCAAGCCTAGTAGGTGTTGAAAGCATGGGGGGGGAGGGGAGCCCACAGCTTGCAGTGTTCTGGGGAGTGAGAGGGGTGGGCACTGGCTCTCTGCCCAAGTCCCTTAAAGCCAAACGTGACCTGCTGTCTTGGCCTTTTGTTGCCACTGCGTACTCTTGGGTAGTTCTGACAGCTTCTTTCCCAGATGCTTTTGGGGTGCCTGCTGGCCACAGGGTTCCCTCACCCTCCCTAAAGGGGTGTGGCAGACACCCTCAGGGCTCTGTGGGGTTTCTCCTTCCACACCCATGTGACCTCTTCTTACAGGCAGCGCTCTTCCTGTGACAGCCTATGATAAAAATGGCTTCCGCATCCTCTTCCACTTTGCCAAGGAGTGTCCGCCTGGACGGCCGGACGTGCTGGTCGTGGTGGTGTCCATGCTGAATACAGCTCCCCTGCCTATCAAAAGCATTGTGTTGCAGGCCGCAGTGCCAAAGGTACCCCTGGTTCCCTGGGGCCTCAAGAGGTACAGGTTACCTCCCCTTGAACCCAACTGTATTGAGGGACCCTGAGGCCAACAGGCAGCAGCATGTGTCCATCGTGACTAGTGGGCTCCTGCCATTTCTCCTTAAAGGAGCTTCTCTTTCTCTTCAGTCAATGAAGGTGAAGTTACAGCCACCCTCTGGGACAGAGTTATCTCCATTTAGCCCCATCCAGCCACCTGCAGCCATCACCCAGGTCATGCTGTTGGCCAACCCACTGAAGGTGAGCTAGAACTGGGGTCCAGCCTGTAGCTCTCACTGCCCCATATCAGAACCTCCACCTCCATGCCTGAAGTACCATGATACTGCAGTGTTCACTGTGTCCCTGGCCTGTTTTGGTGGCTGAGTGAGGATGGGGTGGTGGTAAGGGGCCCTAGGTCACATCTTACATGCTGTCCCTCTGTCACAGGAGAAGGCGAGGCTTCGGTATAGGCTGACCTTTGCCCTGGGAGAGCAACTGAGCACAGAGGTGGGCGAGGTGGATGAGTTCCCTCCTGTGGAACAGTGGGGTAACCTATGACCCCAGAGGACTCCGTGTCACCTCCACATTGAAGCCCAGGCAAGCTGCCTTGAGACAGGAGGGCTCTCTGGTCCAGTCATCCTCCACGTCCTGCCTGCAGTGCCTGGAGCTAGGATATGGAGCAGGGGCCCTGGGCATCGCTGCTAGGAGCCGAGCTGCTGCTGTGATGCTCTCTCCCTTGGCCCCCTAAAAGGACCTGATTTTTATCTACCTGTGTGACTTGAAGTGGCCGTGTACTGTCAGGGGTGGGGAGTGGCTTGACTCTTTAACTATTGCCCTGGGGACATGGACCCAAGGCAGGGAGGAGGCTTTTTCCCTCGTGTTGGTATCCTGACACCTGAGGAGTCGTCTCTAAAGAGACTTAAGAGAATCCCAAGGACCACATCCTCACACCCTAGAGGCCTCAGCCCCCATCACTACTCTGTGCTTCCCCCTGCTGGCAGGCTCCTGCTCCCACCTCTGGAGAGGTAGGCAAAGCCGAGTGGTTCTGAGCCACCCTGGGCAGAGTGAGTTGATGTACTGCTGAATCTCCAACTCTGCCTTCCATGGGCAGCATCATCCTGGAACAGCCACCGGGTCACCAGTTGTATGCTTGTCTCTGGCGGTGGCAGGCTGTGTCCTATGGACATCTCGGCAGGCTGTGGAACTCAGCCTGTTAGGAATAGAACTCGGCCTTGTGGCAGCCAAAACTAGGGGTATGAAAGAACGAAGAGAACCAGTATTCCCCTTCTCTGGAAGCAGGTACTCAAAGCTTTCTGGGGAAAGTGTGCCTCCTGCCTCGAGAACAGGCCATCCTATTCACTACCTCTTGCTTGGCATGAAATAAACTGCTCTTCTGCCCTTCAAGCCTCTGAAGGGAAGAACAACTCCCATCACCGTCTGCGTCCTCCTGCTTGGGCCTCCCCCTCTTCCCATCAGATGGCCTGTGGTGTGGCATGTGATTGGGAATAGGAGGCCTCAGGGTCAGGCACATTGCACTAGACTTCTATCCTTACCTGTTGCCCAGGGACCTTGACTATCCCCAGCTGCTGAGGGGCACAGTCACCGCGATATGGGGTCTGGAGGTGGTGAGATCAGGAACCATGCTTGAATCGAGTCACCAGACCCTGTTGCTTTGACCGTGCTCAGCTCCAGAAAGCTTGTTCCAGTTGCTCCATCTATCAGATGCAACTGGGCCAGGGAGTCTAGGCCTCATGGGGCAACAGGAAAATTGCCTCCACCAGCTGAGGAAAGAGCACACAGCTCACCTGAGCTCAGCTGGATGGCACAGAGCCATCTTTGGGGAAAGGTGGCACGAACCACACTCCCTGATCCCTCCCTGCACTTTGCCAGGTTTCCTTACTATATTCCTTCCCTTCCATCTTGAGCAAGCAGGTTTCACTGCTTCATTAGGACAAGTCAAAAGTGAATCAGTTTCACTATTTATAAATTTAAGAGCTTTCCAGAGACTGGCTGCTTGCAGCCCTGGGAAGATTTGTGGGATTACTATATGGAAAATACACCTTTATAATAAGCTTTAGACATTAAAACTATCTGAGTGTTACTACTGAGGTCACTGCTTTGTGACAAATGGCTGTGTACAATATACCGACTCTGCTGCCCTTGTTTTGCTGCATGTCAAATAAAATCATTTTTGCCCTACGTGGAATCCTAATACAGATAACCATTCACTCTACTGTGGACAAAGCACCACTTAGGAATTCCAGACGTATACAGGTAGATATGCTGGCATCATCTGAGATTTTTGTTGGTCAAAGTACAGGTTCCTGGACCTTTTCCTTTTCTAAAGTAAAAACCAGGTAAAGGTTCCAGTTGATTGTAAAGGCTAAATTTCAGAAGCATAAGTAAACCACTGACCACTCTTGTTTAAGCTAATAGGGAAGGAGGGCACTGCACTCACCGTCATGACTTGTAGGAGTGGCTTTTTTTTCTCTTGGGAGACAGGACCAGTTCCATCCAAGGAAAACATAACAAGCACTTTCTTAATTACCACCAACCTCAGGTTCACAGTAGAGGGGAAACTCCCTAGGCTGAACTCCAAGAATTTGCCTTCTATTTGGGGGGAAGAAAAATTTATTCTTTCAGAAATCTATATACATTGCCATATGAAAATGCCACAGTGAAGCAGCTCTTGGCTGACCTCAGGATCCTTCCAGTGAGCCTTCTTTTATAATGGCCCGGCCAAGATTTCGTGCAAGAGCAAGTCTCAGCATTTCCAACTTCGTGTTCTCCACGTCCTCCTAAAAGCAAAGAGCCAGCGTGAGGTACAGCAGAAGTGTTCCTTCTTTAAAGCTCTGCAAGGCTCTATCTGACCCAAAGGCAGACCAAGGGCATTTAGCATTTAGTACTAGCTTCCAGCAAGTTGACAGAACCACATGCAAAGGCCCACTGTGACCGCCAGAAGAAAAGAACAGAACACTAGAACCACCCTACTTAAGAGTGTGTGTCAGTAACAGGTTAAAAGGTAACTCAAGAAGCACAAGTTTATAAGGAGCCAGTGTTTCTGGAGGAAAGTAGGGAAGTCTAAGATGGAAGGAGCCTTTTCTCATCACCATTATGGAATCAACAATCCAAACGCTAAAATAACCTGGAGTCGCTGAACACCAGGCTCTCTCCACACTGGCCTTCTTGAGGCGAAGTCCTCTAAACATCTCATCAGCTCATATGTTTGCTCTGCTGAAAAAACCACCTAGGAGAGAGAGGAGTGGCTGCTTTGCTTAGTTGCTCCCCAGGCAAGGGCTGCACTGGTCTGGGCATGCCTGGGTTCAGAGATGGCCTTCTGTGCAAACCCTTGGGAGGAGTGAGCTCTGTATATGTAGCTCTGGGAGGACAGAGCCCTTATACTCCCCGCCCTTCCTGTCAGGGCCCTGGGCGGAGTACTGTCAGTAGACCACTGCTTCATTTCAAATTAAGTAGCTTTTCTTGGGTAGATACCAGATTTTCAGAGTGGGCGTTACAGGGGAATGCACACATAACGTGCAGGGCCCTACTTGGGAGATGATGTGTGGATGTGCACCCACAACAGCTACAGAATGAAGCACAATCAAGGACTACAAAACACAGAGAAGCAAATCATTCTGAATTCAAACTGTACCTCTTTCTCTTCCAAAAGGGGCAAGGCATCTATTAATAGTATTACCCAGAAAGACCGTGGGGCTATCTGGGAAGTCATCAATGACAGGAGAAGAGAAGCTGCATCAGCAAGACGCTTCTCCCCATAAAATCGGTGGAACTCGCGGTACTTTCCTATTGAGAAAACAGAGCACTGAGTCACCTCTGGCCCTAAACAAGATGAGAGACCCCAGACCAGCCGCTCCAAAGCAGGGAGACTCAGAACTGTCTCCAAACTCATGTACCAACAGAATTGAAAACACACACACACACACATATTTTGAAGGAGCTCCAAAGAGCCAACCTCCCAGAATGTAACCACCAAACCAAACCAGAGACGTGGATTGCAACAGATTGAAGAACCCGTAGGTCTCAATCTGATCATGAGGAAACCTGACATAAATCCAAAATAAGGGCATAAGAAAGCAGAACAGACTCTTCAAAAATGTCAAGGTGGGATCCCTGGATGGCTCAGCGGTTTAGCGCCTGCCTTTGGCCCAGGGCGTGACCCTGGAGTCCGGGATCGAGTCCCACACATCGGGCTCCCTGCATGGAGCCTGCTTCTCCCTCTGCCTGTCTCTCTCTCTCTTTCATGAATAAATAAAAATCTTTAAAAAAAAATGTCAAGGTGAAGAAGTGCAGAAGCACTAAGAAATGCAGAAGCACTACAGAGACAGGAAAACTGAATTTGTGAATGTGGACGTGACAAAAGCCATCGCTGGGAGAGCTGATATAACCAGAACATGGACTAGAGATTTTATGAGAGCAGTACGTTCGGATAGCTAGTTCTAGAAGAGGATGTGCTTCTCTTAGGAAACACGTGCTCAAGTATTTATAAAGAAAGGGGAACAAACTCTCCAACTTTCAGATTACTCCCCCAAAACCTAAGAGAATAATAAATGAGGCAAAATAAAAATGGTGAATTTCGAGAAAGCGTACATGGGAGCTCCTTACTTCTTATACTACTCTTGTACCTTTTTCTCAAGTTTGACACTACTAGGAAATGTTTCCAGAAAATATGCTTTGTACAGTCTGGCATATGTAGTTCAAGGAATTTGGGCTCAACAGGAAGGAAACACTGGAGAAGCCTAAATCAGTCCCTCCCATCTGCACAACCCATCACTGTGCTGAAGGTCCGAGGGACAGAGCCCAAAGACTCACCCAAGAAGGTCAGTCGGTCACTGAGCATCATGGCTGGCCCCAGGTTGTCAATGAGATCCAGATCAGAAAAGCAGCCTCGCTCACAGTAATCCTTGAGGAACCTGCCAGGCCCGGCCCAGAGGTCTGAGTGGCGGTCCCAGGCCACCTTCCTCAGCCTCCCGACTTCCTAGACAGTCCCCAGAAAGCCAAGAGAGGTTGAGCCCACCTGTCTGACACCAGCGTGGCAAAGGCAGCATCTTTGGCTCGGATGCTCCAAGATAGGGCAGAGCCCAGGCGATTGTTGCGGACAGCTTTCATGGCTAAGATCTTACAAATGCTGCGGACTTTGTAAGGAAAAAGAAAGAAGGTGAACTTTTCACCCTGCAGATCAGGCCATTCTTGAACCTTGCCAGATAGGAGTAGGCTTCTCTCTCCTCTGAGCTTTCCGCAGCCTCTTCACAGGTTCCAAATACAACTTGTTGCCAACACTGGGGACTCTGGGGCTTATAAATTGCCTCCTGGCTCTATTAACACTATGACCCATCCTGGCAGGAATGGCCTTGTGAGTGGGTTTGATTTTAGGGGTACAAAAAGATTTTTATTGCTCCCCACAGGTCAGCTAGTAGGGCATCTGTCCAGGTGCCAAAAACATCCTTTGGGTTTTGAATGCCACCCATACGTTTTCAGAGATGGTCATACGCAAGCAGATGCCTCTAGAAAGAACTTGGGTTTTTATCCCTCAACAGTGAAAGGAGAGGGCGAAATAGAACAGCTTTCTTTTTGTGCTCTTCCTGAGCTGCGACTGATCCTGCTTCCCCACTGAGACAGTCTTAGCTAGCAACAGCAACCCACCTGGGAGAAGTAAATTCCAAGCTGACCTCAGTCCTGACCTTCTTAGAGTAAGCAGGAGAGAGGAAGTGGGTCAGGATCTTTTTAAAAGGCCATGTGCTCCTCTGCTTCTAAGTCCTGACACCTCCCTAGCCATTTGTCCTTCCTCAATAATTTCCCTGTTTTGGCTTATCTCTTGGCACCCACTGCCCAGCCTTTCTCCAGTCCGGCCAGAGCAGCATGAGCAGCAAGCATGCAGGAGGAGGGTGGGCTCACCTTGCTCAGTCATCTGCCGCTGCTCACAAATCCGCAGCACTTTGAGAGCTTTCTGCTCAGTGCTCAGGGGGATCCGCTCAATGTGCAGCTCCAAGGAAACTCGGCCAAACTCAGGGCAGTAGTCAAAGTAGTCCACTCCCAGCTGCCACAGGCTGCAAACATCCAAGGACAGACAGGAGTGACTGATGAGCCCATGTGCTGCCCTGGAGCTTGGGGACTGGCACCAAAATGGCTCCTCCCCTGGACCCGTTGCCTTCAGGGAACCAGACAGGGGAGAACACAATCCAAGACCCAGTGGTACATCCATGCTAAAAAGCACCTCATATCCCTGGGGCTTTCCTACCTATGATGAGCAAACAGTCCTGAGGCGTATTCCAGCAGGAGGAACTCTCTCATGTTAGATCCAAAGCTGAAAGAAAACATAACAGGAGACCCAAACCCCTGGCCTGCTCCATTCAGGGCCCTCCCACAGCCCAACCCAAGGGCAGGCATGGCTGCCACACACTTACTACAGGTTGTGCGACTGGAGGAGCTTGCAGTGATCCAGCAGGTCTGTCAGATGGGCCACAAACCACCAGTTGCTCAGAGCAATGCTACAGATTCAAACACCAGGGCAAGAAGGAGAGTCAGGGTGACTATATGGCCCATGTGAGCCTGCATATGCTTTGCATAAAAGGATGGGAGGGACAATGACAAGTGAAAATATGTCTGGAAGCACACAGCGAGAAGTTTCTCTGTGCTATGTGGGGACGGACAGTGGATACTCAGAAGGATGGTAAGCCCTCAAAGTGGTAACCAACAATCTAGATCTCTGGAAAATGTCACAGTGAAAATAAAATTCAGGGATCCAATCACATGCAGAGAATGTGGATACAAAATAATGTGTAAAAAAAAAAAAAAAAAAAAGAAACAGAGATAGACTTAATAAACACAGAGAACAAACTGGTGGTTATCAGACAGAGGGAGGTAGGGAACCAGAGAACTACGTGAAAAGGTACAAACTTCCAGTTATGAGTGATTTATGCAAATGAAAAGTACAGCTATGCTAACTTTATGTGGTAATGCATGGTAACTGCACTTCTGGTGGTGAACATTTTGTGATGTACAGAATTGTCAAATGTTGTAAACCTGAAACTAATACATCAAAAATACAGAAATCAACAAAAGACTAAGACTGGTAGTTTTTGATGCTTGAGGAAACATGGACTTCAAAGGAATATATTTGCAGCTGGCTTCACTATTAATGCTTCTCATGGGATCCCTGGGTGGCGCAGTGGTATTAGCGCCTGCCTTTGGCCCAGGGCACGATCCTGGAGACCCCGGATCGAATCCCACATCGGGCTCCTGGTGCATGGAGCCTGCTTCTCCCTCTGCCTAGGTCTCTGCCTGCCTCTCTCTCTCTATCATAAATAAATAAAAATTAAAAAAAATAATGCTTCTCATTGTACAGCTTTTGATTAATATACTTTATGAATATAACTATATATATATACATATATGTATATATATATAGAGAGAGAGAGATCCCTGGGTGGCGCAGCGATTTGGCGCCTGCCTTTGGTCCAGGGCACGATCCTGGAGACCCAGGATCGAATCCCACATCCGGCTCCTGATGCATGGAGCCTGCTTCTCCTTCTGCCTGTGTCTCTGCCTCTCTCTCTGTGACTATCATGAATAAAAATAAATAAATTAAAAAATATATATATATATATACACGATACTTTTAAAAACCATCTTTTGTTTAGGTTTCTATTAGTACTTTGTATAAAGAAATTTTGTTCAATTACAAGATTTATAATTTTATCGTATATGTACTCTGGCCACAAGGAAGGTGAAGTCCTCCCCCAAACCACACTTTTAATCAAAACCTAGAAGTTCCTGGGGCCCTTGTTAAAAGTGAAGGTTTCTAGGGCCCTCTAAAGGTCTGATTAAGTAAATGCCTTGGAAATCACTGTTTTACATCATCAGTTGTTTGAAAACACCCTGCATCATGCTGTATAGAGTATTCCACTGCACTTACTGTATGTACATACATCATTTCTGGTTATATTACTCATTTGTTACTTGGCATAGGCCTTTCTCTTTGTATATAATGCTTGACTGTTTTTTTGTTTTTTTTTTTTTTTACTTTTTTATTTATTTGAGAGAGAGAGAGTAGTAGAGAGCATGAGTGAGGAGAGGGAGAAGCAGCAGGCTCCTCACCAAACAGAAGATCTTATTTATTGGGACTCCTGTCTAAAAAGAACAAGGTCAGAAAGGAACACAGAATTACAAAATTAGGAGAGCCATA
Source organism: Vulpes vulpes (assembly GCF_048418805.1). Taxonomy (NCBI): domain Eukaryota; kingdom Metazoa; phylum Chordata; class Mammalia; order Carnivora; family Canidae; genus Vulpes; species Vulpes vulpes. The sequence continues at coordinate 5,937,543 of NC_132781.1, forward strand.
ACTAAAGGAGAACTTGGATCAAGGAAGTACTCTTTGAAAACTTGAGCATGATAGGACTTTGTGTAGCAAGTAATTTATAGAACTCTTAGTATTGAAGGATGATTGTGGAAATATAAAAAAATACAAGAAAAGGTGTTTTTGAAAATTGCCAAAAACGGGATCCCTGAGTGGCTCTGCGGTTTAGCGTCTGCCTTCGACCCAGGGTATGATCCTGAAGACCCAGGATCGAGTCCCATTCGGGCTCCCTGCATGGAGCCTGCTTCTCCCTCTGCCTGTGTCTGCCTCTCTCGTTCTCTGTCTCTCATGAATAAATAAAGTCTTTAAAAAAAAAAAAAAAGAATATTGGAAAATATACTTTTTTTTTTAAAGATTTTATTTTAGGGTGCAAGTACACGTGAAGGTGGAGAGGGACAGAATCTCAAGCAGACTCCTCACTCAGCACAGAGCCCAATGCAGGGCTTGATCCCATGACCCTGAAATCATGACCTGAGTTGAAACCAAGAAACAAGAGCATTCCCTAATGGTGGAATCCTGGAACAGATGGAATATTTGAGGATCCAAAGCCCTAAGAACAAGGCGTAAGTTTTGAACATTTGTTCAGTAATTCAGTGTAAACCAATCTCTATTCTAGATCATGAAAGCAGAAATTTTTACCTTAATGCATGATTATACCTTGAAACTATCTACCTTGATAGTCTGCTTCCACTTTACTTACATTTGATTTTGTTATAGAAAGCAATCATTAAAACTCCACTTTCCTAAGAGTAAAAGACAAACACTGGGGCACTTGGGTGCCCCAGTTAAGCATCCCAGTCATGATTTTGGCTCATCATGATCTCAGGGTCATGGACTGAACCCTGCATCAGGCTCCATGCTCTGTGGGGAGTCTGCTTGAGATTCTTTCCCTCTCCCCCCTTGTGCACCCCCTCAAAATGCACACACAGTCCTCTCTTGTTCTCTAAAATAAATCTTTAAAAAAGTAACCAAGGGGCACCTGGGTGGCTCAGTCAGTTAAGCATCTTCCTTTGGCTCAGGTCATGACTCCGGGGTCCTGGGATCCAGCCCCATATGTAGTTCCCTACTCAGTGGGGTGCCTGCTTCCCCCTTCTCCTCTTTACTCATGCTCTCTGCTGCTGGCTCTCTCTCAAATAAATAAAATTCCCCCAACTTGTGCTCCCCCTCACGTGTTCTCTCAGATACATCCTTTAAAAAAAAAAAAAAAAAAGATTCCATGGGGATCCTTGGGTGGCTCAGCAGTTTAGCGCCTGCCTTCAGCCCAGGACGTGATCCTGGAGTCCTGGGATCAAGTCCCGATCGGGCTCCCTGCATGGAGCCTGCTTCTCCCTTTGCCTGTGTCTCTGCCTCTCTCTCTCTCAATCTCTGTGTCTCTCATGAATAAATAAATAAAATCTTAAAAAAGATTCCTTTGACTAGTGCTCTATAAATATAAAAATCAGCAAATCTGAAATTGAGGTTAACACATTGCTAATCCCTACTAAACTGCTTCCTGACCACCATGGATATGCTTTATCCACACTGCAAATTGGTTCAAATCCAGACCTGCTACTAAGTGACTGGCTAGTTATTCTTTTAATTTTAGCTTGAATGCCAAAGTGGAGGAATTATGATGGTCAGTACAGTGCTTTGAGACACTGAAGCTATCTTTAGAAACTTAAGTTATGAAAAATTCAAAAGTAACAGCTGAAATCAAGAGTAGCCAGTCCCATGGAATACCTGGGTGGCTCGGTTAAGCATCCCACTCCTGATTTGGGCTCAAGTCATATCTCAGGGTTGTGGGATCAAGCCCCTATCAGGCTCCAAGCTCAGCAAGGAGTCTGCTTGAGATTCTCCTTCTTCCTCCCTTACTTCTGCTCTAAAGCACTAGCATTCTTTCTCTAAATTAATAAAAACTAAAAAAAAAAAAAAAAAAAAAAAAAGCTGGTCCTAAGGTAGAATATTAAATAAGGTGAATAAACCTACAAAATATATATACAAGATATCTCCCCACATACACAACTACATGCACAGTCCACCCCTCTAGAATAAGCTACATATAGAAAATGAATCGAGAATAGTTATTTAAACAGAGGGTTGGAGGAGACAGGGAGCCTGCCACAGGAAAACAAGGAAAAGGAGCCCTCCTGAAATAGGGGCAATAGTCAGTGTAAAGGCTCTGGAGTAGAAAGTCTTGTTTTTACTTCAAAATGAAGCCCATGTGACTCAAACTTCGAGGTAAGCAGAGGCCAGCTCACTTAGGGCCTTGTGATGGGAAGCCACTGGGTCAGAAAGCAGGAAAACCTGGTTTAACACTGAGAAGACTGGCAAATCAAAACCACAATGACATATCAGCTCACACCTGTCACAATGGCTAAAATCAACACAAGAAACAACAGATCAGTTGGCAAGGATGTGGAGAAAGGGGAGCCCTATGCGCAGTTGGTGGAAATACAAACTGGTGGAAAACAGTATGGATGTTTCTCAAAAACTTAAAAGTATGGATGCCTGAGTGGCTCAGCAGTTAAGCGTCTGCCTTCAGCTCAGGGCGTAATCCTGGGATCAAGTCCCACATCTGGCTCCTTGCATGGAGCCTGCTTCTGCCTCTGTCTCTCTCTCTCTGTCTCTCATGAATAAATAAAATCTTAAAAAAAAAAAAAAACCCTTAAAGGTAGAGGGGGTGTCTGGCTCAGTCAGTAGACTGTGTGACTCTTGATCTTGGGGTCACAAGTTCAAGCCACACATGGGTATAGAGCTTACTTTGTAAAAAAGTTAAAAATACAACTATTCCATGACCCAGCAATTGCACTACTAGGTATTTACCCAAAAGATACAAAAATACTAATTCAAAGGGGTACGTGTACTCCAATGTTTATTGCAGAATTATCTACAATAGCCAAAAGATGGCAAGTGCCCAAATGTCCATCGACTGATGAATGGATAAAGATGTGGTACATATACGCAATGCAGTAAGAGCCACAAAAAAGAATGAAATCTTTCCATTTGTAACAACAAGGATGGAGCTAAACAGTACTGTACTAAGTGAAATAAATCAACCAGAGAAAGTGAAATACCATTTGATTTCACTCATGTGTAATTTATTTATTTATTTATTTTTAAAGATTTTATTTATTTATTCATAGACACAGAGAGAGAGAGGCAGAGACACAGGCAGAGGGAGAAGCAGGCTCCACCCAGGGAGCCCGAAGCAGGACTCGATCCCAGGTCTCCAGGATCACACCCTAGGCGGCAGGCAGCGCCAAACTGCTGCGCCGCCAAGGCTGCACTCCCCCCGTAAAGATTTTATTTATTACTCGTGTGTAATTTAAAAAACAAAACAGGGGTGCCTGGGTGGCTCAGCGGTTGAGCATTTGCCTTTGGCTCAGGTTGTAATACCAGGGGTCCTGGGATCAGGTCCTGCATTGGGGTCCTTGCGGGAAGCCTGCTTCTTCCTCTGCCTGTGTCTCTGCCTCCCTCTTTCTCTGTGTCTCTAATGAATAAATTAAAAATCTTTAAAAAAAATAATAAATAAAAGATAAAAAATAAAAAACAAACCAAGGCACCTGGCTGGCTCAATTGGTAGAGCTTGAGACTCTTGAGCTCAGTTTTGAGTGAGGGGCCCCACAATGGGTATAGAGATTACTTCAAAATAAAATCTTAAATAAAACAAATGAGCAAAGGGGGAGAAAAAAGGAGTGAAAGAGACAAACCAAGAAAGAGACTCTTAATGATAGTGAATAAGCTGCTAGTTACCAGAGAGGAGGTGGATGGGGAGGTGGGAGAAATAAGTGATGAAGATTTCTTTTTTAAGACTTTATTAGACAGCGCTAAACTGCTGCACCACTGGGGCTGCCCAACTAACTGGAATTTAAATAAAAACTTAAAACGAAAAACGTGGGATGCCTGGTGGCTCAGTATAAGCGTCTGCCTTTGGCTCAGGTCATGATTCCAGGATCCCGGGATTGAGTCCCACATCGGTTCCCCACAGGGAGCCTGCTTCTCCCTCTGCCTATGTTTCTGCCTCTCTCTGGGATTCTCTTATGAATAAAGAAAATCTAAAGAAAATAAGGAGTGCCTGGGTGTCTCATTCAGTGGAGCATCTGACTCTAGATTTTAGCTGAGATCCCGATTTCAGGGTCATGGGATTAAACACATGATTGGGCTCCATGCTCAGCGCAGTCTGCTTGTCCCTCTCCCCCTGCTCCCCAACTTATCTCTCTTAAACAAAACCTTGAGGGCAGCCCTGTGGTGCAGCAGGTTAGCACCGCCTGCAGCCCAGAGCATGATCCTGGAGACCCGGGATCGAGTCCCACATCAGGATCCCTTCATGGAGTCTGCTTCTCCCTCTGCCTCTCTCTCACTCTCTCCCCTCCTCTGTGTCTTCATGAATAAATAAATGAAATCTTAAAAAAAAAAAAAAAAAGAAAACCTTGAAAAAAAAAAGACTAAAAGGGGGATCCCTGGGTGGCGCAGCGGTTTGGCGCCTGCCTTTGGCCCGGGGCACGATCCTGGAGACCCGGGATCGAATCCCACGTCGGGCTCCCGGTGCATGGAGCCTGCTTCTCCCTCTGCCTGTGTCTCTGCCTCTCTCTCTCTGTGTGTGACTATCATAAATGAATAAATAGAAATTAAAAAAAAATAAAACTCTTAAAAAAAAAAAAGACTAAAAGGAATGCTCAAACTGTTCTGTGCAAACAATGTAGAGATATGGTTAGTGACAAAGCCAATCATGGGTTACTTGCAATAGTCTGGGCTATTAATAATGGTGGCTGGGCTAGGGTGGCAGCTAAGGAGGGAATGAGAAGAAGCTGGCTGGGAGATAATTTTGAAGTTGAGCTAATATAGGACTTCTTGGTGGCCTGTTAATGCTTAAGAGCTCAGCAAACAGTATGGACTTTAGCAAATGACTTTGGATCCAAATAACCACAGTGCCTTTGAGAACTAACAATGTGACTTTACCAGCCATCACTGCTCTCATTTGTAAAATAGGCATGAAAAAACAGCACCTACCTCAAAAGTCTGTTCCAAGATACACTGAAATAATCCGTAAAAGTTCTTAGTCTAATAAATGTTAACTAGTATCACCATTACTGTAATTATTATTTTTTAAATTTTATTTATTTATTCATTCATTCATTCATTCATTCATTCATTCATTCATGAGAGAGAGACACAGAGACACAGAGACACAGGGAGAGGCAGGCTCCATGCAGGGAGCCTGACGTGGGACTTGATCCGGGGTCTCCAGAATCATGCCCTGGTCTGAAGGCAGGCGCTAAACCGCTGAGCCACCCGGGCTGCCCACCATTACTGTAATTATTAACCATTTTCTACATGGGTGATTTTTATTAGTCTTAGGACTGGTCTCCCAGCTACCAGCCCTGCTGTTCTCCATACTCTTCAGATTGCTCCTTCTCAAATACAAATTTCACAGCATTAACCTACTCAAAATCCTCAGGGGCTCCCCATTAGGATTTAATCAAAACTACTGAGTACAGTGTATCTATTTGGTTCTTGATAATCTGACTCCTTTCTGATCTTTGTCACTTCAACCCCTTACTTAGTCTTTGGTTCTAAGAGATGTGTGCAGATGTGTGCAGTTCCTTCAGCAGGTTACAGGCTTTCTTTCCTGCCTGGGTCTTTCCCCATGCTTTTCTCTCTGCCTAAAATGACCTTTTCTGTTCTTTGCTGAGCTTTCTAGGACTCAACTTAAGTGAAGCCTCCTTCAAGAATTCTTTCCTCACCTTCCAATCTGATATAAAGTCCTCTCTTAAGGGGTACCACACATCTAGCCTAGGTTATAAATTCAAGAATACAAGGAAAACTGCTATAATCTCAAAGGTTGGCATGGTGTGGGGTATAAAGAATGAGTATGGGGAAATGACAGCTCAGCCCTTGTGAACAGCTGCTGTTACCCAGACTGATGCTCATGGTTCTGGTGAGACAGCCAGCCAGTGGGCCACAGCATGCCTCAGTCTGGCAGCCCTCCAGCATCTTTCCAAGGGGATACAGTAGCTTCCAAGGCTGCAAGACAGTGACCACTGAAGGCAGAGCGCTAATGACACAGTTTGAGTGACCAAGACTGGACAGAGTGCTGAACAAGGCTGTCACATCCTCCCTGTAGAGCTAAATAAGTCTCAACAACAGATCTGGGAGCTTTATACACGTTTAACAGAGAATCCCAAAAGCAATCTCCTGGCCTTATCTCCTCCGTACAGGCCAGGAAAACAGCCTCCTCATTCAAAGATGTTTGAGGAAGGCTTAATTAACAGCTCTGGGGTGGCCTCTGCTAAAAAAGAACTCTGGAGCTGGGGAGACAGCCAGGGTAAGGTCCTACCCAAAGGATACTAGTTTTCCCGTGGACTGTCTGCCCTGTACTGGAGCCACTGCTGTCCCCTCGCCCCAACTCCTCTCGTTTTGGTGGCTCTGCAGCAACCACTGCCTACCTGAGCTCAGGCAGTTGTGGACCTTCTGCAAATGGTGCGTGAGGGTCTGTCTACACACCACTGCAGCCAATATTATGGGCCAGGCCAAAGGTCCAGCAAGAAGATTCTAGATTAGACAAACATTAAACTGGACTTCTTAGTTTTTGAAGAAGACTGGTTTCCTTCCAGTTCAATATTTGGGAGGACTTTAAGGGCACCAGAAAGCTGACATCTTGCCCAGCTCCTGGTGAATTCTATGCCAGCTCCCTATTTCCTCTTGCCAGATAGCAAAGAACTGGCTTTTAGAGGACACTATAAAGCAGGGGGAGGAAATGAACACTCAGATTCCAGACTTCTCCTTTTAGCTGTGGGGATAATAGGCAAACATGTGGCCCTACAGAAGAGGCTGATGAAGTAGGCCTATGGTCTACTTCAGAACCCTTCATTGCCCTTCCCGCCCCAGAGGTCTGGCAGAGTTAACATGGGGATCATCAGGTACCCATTTAGAAATCTCCCTTCTGGCCTCTTTAAAAGGATTCCCCTGGGGACACCTGGGTGGCTCAGTGGCTAAGCATCTGCCTTCAACTCAGGACCCAGAATCCTGGGATCAAATCCCAAATCCAGCTCCCCATGGGGAGCCTGCTTCTCCCTCTGCCTATGTCTCTGCCTCTCTTTGTGTGTCTTTCATGAATAAATAAGTCAAATCTTAAAAAAAAAAAAAAGATTCCCCTCATTCCCCTTTACAGGCTAGTCATGAACTCAGTTGACATCACACCCAAATAAATCAGTAAGACTTACCTACATCACCAGCCCACTGGCCCAACCCCAGACTTTCCCTGTTTTCCCAGGAACTTTGGGTCTGACTAGTATAACTCAAGAAAAATCAAGTGCTCACAGGACCCCAAATCCAATCCTTCCCCATCCAGGATGGCACATTTCTAAAACTCTGCTAATCTGAAGATACTTCAGCCTATCCTCCAATTCTTGAGATAAGGTCCTAGGACTTACAGTATGATACCTCTTTCAGAATAGAGTAGGAAGTAGCTTCCTGATCAGAAAAACCCAAGCTCCAAAATTTACTGGAAACAGAAATACTTTAGACCCTTTCCTGCTCACCAGGCTAGACACAGGCCCAGACTAAGGGGCCAAGAGACTGATCCTTCCTTTTTTTTTTTTTTTTTTAAATTTATTTATTCATGAGAGACACACAGAGAGAAAGAGGCAGAGACACAGGCAGAGGTTGAAGCGGGATCCATGCAGGGAGCCCGATGTGGGACTTGATCCTGGGACTCCAGGATCACGCCCTGAGCTGAAGGCAGGCACTTTAACTGCTGAGCCACCCAGGTGTCCCGAGACTGATCCTTCCTTATGTGTGACTGGCAGGAGGGTGATGCCATTTTCTGTGGCATTCATCAAAGCCCCACCTCTTCACTGACACCCTCTCTTTCTTCTACTGTCACTGCAGAGAACAGGGTGCTTTCTCTTTTCATTGTCCTTCCTTCCGGTTCTGCTCAAATCTGATTTGTTCCCAAAAATTCAAACGTGGCTTAGGAAGGAAGTCCTGGTAGAAATAACCCACTGCTGTAACAGACTAAGTATATTTAGGAATGCCCATTACTTTGAATAATAGGCAGAGACAATGACAAAGCCAAATAATGACATGTGTGTGCACCTTTGTAAGTTATTCTCGCTAACTGCTCTGTGCAGATGCACCTCCCCTCCCCACCCTGCAAACAGCCGGATTCTGGAAGTCATCTTTCAGCTCCAGCTACATGTCTGTGAAAAGAATATGAACACAGAACCCAGTTTTCTTTCTCCAAATCTAGCTCTATTTTCTGGAAATCTTGGCTTTCTTCTGGCTCAAACAAGAGGAGCATCACAGGAAGGGACCCCTTCCCCACTGCCCAGATCTGCTGAGTAAGATCCAGTTGAGGTCAATGAATTCAATACTGAGCAAGGTCATCTGCTGTAGTTCCCAATGGTCTTCCTTCCGGGAGTCTTCAATGCAGTAGCCACTTGACCAGGCTGCATAAGAAGGGATGCCAAACTGTCTCACTTACTATATATGGAAATTTCTGACACCTTGTACCTTTGATTCATTCTGTCTGACACTCCCATTCCCACCTTGCTAAAGGTCCAATGCACTGATAAGATACCTACCTGCTTGAGGAGAGGGGTGGTGTGGAACCCCTGCGCTAAACAGACTCAGCCAGAGTGTGACAGCCCACAGGTCACCAGAAAGGGAGACCTGAAAGGGAGACTATTGAGAAGCGCTTTCTCTTAAGGTGGTTTGAATACCCACCAGGTTCCAAGAAATAGGCTTGCTGGGTTTTTCTTGGTTTTAAATATCAAAGTAACCTACTGCAATGTTGTTCAAGTAAACAATCCTGAAATGAAAACTATTATAAACACAGTAGGACTTGAGCCCCAGGAAGGTCCCCAAGCTTGTCCAGAGAGCAGCCATTATCTACCTGCATGTGGCTCAGGAGTGGAGCAGGTCAGTGGAAAGAAAGTTAAGACACCAGTAAGAAGGAATGAGACATTCTAAGAAAGGATGACGGTGATGTTGCAGAACCCCGAGTATACTTAGTGTCCCAAACTGTACTCCTAAAAACAGCCAAGGGTGGTGGCACAGCAGGTCCTACCTGCACTCCTTGATCACTTGGTGGATGTCAAACTCAAAGGCGGCCAACAAGATGTTGTCCAGGGGTTCTGGGCTGCTCTCACCTCCCAGAAACAGGTCAAGGCTGGACTGTGGAAAGGTGGTGACGGAACTGGAACTCAATTCCCAGATGGAAAGAGAGACTCAAGGGGGCAGGCAGGGCTGCTGTGTAGGGAACCCTGGAGAAGGGCAATGGGGTCCTTCAAAAATGGGGCACCTGGCTGGCTCAGTTGGAAGAATGTGTAACTCTTGATCTCTAGGGTCATGAGTTTGAGCCCCATGTTGGGGGTAGAGGTTACTATAAAAATAAAAGATGGGGGGAGCAAAGGAAAGACCTTTCCTGTTCTTCAGGGAGGTTCAACTCAAAGAGGTCGCACGCTGAAAATGACCTAGCCCCCAGGATTCCTATTACCCACCACCATCCCTTGGAGTTCAGGCTCACCTGGGCATAAAGGTGCAGGTCAATGGGTTTTACTGTGGGATGAGAATACAGGAGCCGGGTCACTAGGAAATGATACCAGTTATTCAGAAGCTCCTTTTGCTCCAACAAGGCGGCTTCATCTCCTAGCAAGATCTAAGGAAAGAGACATCTTCTCTCAGTTCCAGAGCCAACTTCTCTGTTAACTCTCTTGACTTTGGGCACTAGGTGGCTCAGTTGGTTAAGTGCCTGCCTTTGGCTCAGGTCATGATCCTGGTCCTGGGATTGACCCCTACATTGGGCTCTCTGCTCAGCAAGGAGCCTGCTTCTCCCCCTCTCTGGCTTATTATCTCTCTCTCTCTCAACTAAATAAAATTAAAAGAAACCAGAAACCACCCCCCCACCCCCAACCCCCCCCCCCCGATCTCAATAAGAACACCTGGTCTGAAAGCTCTCTCCTTCCTGGCAGAGCTAATGGACAGCCTGTCCAAAGAGGACTGTGTTCCTGCTGTTGTTGTGCTGGATGTCACAGCTCCAACCTGGACCCCAACGTGGACTTCCTTCCCACTGACCTTGCAGAGAGACTCCAGGTGAGGGCTGGCAGCAAATGTGCTGTCCTGGAGGTGACGCTCACATTCCTCATGCCAATGCTGCCACTTCAGCTCCAGCTCTGTCAGTGTCTGGGTGTTACCAGGCTAAGGGGAGAGACACAGTGAGATGCTGTCACTACAGTAACCCCCTGTGCTTAATGAACAAATCCCTCTCATGTGACCCAGCAAAGCAGGGCTGCTCCTACATACACTGAGAACGGGCATTGTCCTCATCAGGTCCCCCAGGATTCGGCACATGCCTGCAGAGGAGGGGTTGGCATCAGCTTCCTTGGAGAGCATCTGCCGAGCCTCATCCAGCCGGCCCTGTAGCACCAAGATGGTCACCTGGGAGGACACACAAGAACATGAATATTGCATGGAGGCCAGAAGCCAGTCTCCTCAATCCACACTTTGGTTTCCCAGGCTTGTGGACATATGATAGTTTCTTCTCTCCAGCAGTAGTCTAGCTCATCCAGTCTAATGGTTTTAAACTAGACCATGCTTTTCAAACTGCATGTTATAACCCAATCTGATTGGGTTCCAGCAGACTGCAACCAAATTTTTAAAAATAAATGAAATGCGGACACCTGGCTAGATCAGTCGAGTAGAGCATGTAACTCTTAATCTTGGGATCATGAGTTCAAGCCCCACACTGGATGCAGAATTTACTTAATAAATAAATGAATGAAACAGAAAACGGCATAGTACATCAAATAAAGATTGGTTCATAAAAGTTTTAGTTCAAATAAAAAATATGTACACACACATACAATATAGTCAATCAATATAGTCAATCCTCTTTATTCAGAGATTTCGTATTTGTGAATTTGCCTATTTGTTAACATTCATTTGTAACCCCAAAAATCATCAACTCTCAAACTAAACAAGTGTCTTTTTCAGGATCTATCTAGGGGATCCCTGGGTGGCTCAGCGATTTAGTGCCTGCCTTCGACCCAGAGTGTGATCCTGGGGTCCCAAGATCGAGACCCACAGCAGGCTCCCTGCATGGGGCCTGCTTCTCCCTCTGCCTGTGTCTCTGCCTCTCTCTCTTTCATGAATAAATAAAATCTTTTTTTTAAAAAAAAAAAAGGATCTATCTAGTATCTTTTTTTTTTTTTTTGTATTTTTGTGCTTTTTGTTGAGCCTCCAAGCATAGTGCTAAGTGCTACACAGTGTTTCTAAGTGCTAAGAATGGATGATGGTCCATAAGTAGAAAATGTATGTTAGATAAGCTTCATTCAGGCATGCAATACAGTGTTGTTGGCCATAAGTTCAATGTTAATGAGTCAATAATGTATATCAAATAAGGTGTCTTTAAATAAAAACATACATAAAACAAGGTTATACACTGATCAGGTGACAAAAATGAGATTAGAGGCTCAAAGAACCTTGCACTGGTTATCATTAATACATGTTCCAGGCAATTTTATAGACCCTGTCATGACTAATGACAACCAACAATATATACACACAATATGTAAAACATACAAAGTAACATTTTCCTGTACTAAGTCATGCTCAAAAAGCCAAATATATACATGCGGACAAATACCCAATTTCTCTCTAGTCTGTACTTCCTTTTCTGGATTCCAGACTTGTATACCATACTGTCTGGACAGTGTCTCCACTTGGATCTCACAGGCATCTTAAATGTAGCATGTCTGAAAGTAAACACCTGGCTGCCTCCAATTTACCAACCTGATTTTCCCACATTCTCCTATTTCTTACACATGCACGTCCAATCTATTAGCAAATCCCATCAATAATACTTGTAAACTGCATCCAGAATTTAATGACTTCTCACCACCTCCTCTGCTCAGCTCCCATCCTTGTCCGGGTCACCACCATCTTTGCCTGGTTTAGTACCATCTAGACTGGTCCCTGCTTCTCCCTTGCTCTATCCTCAGTAGGGCAGCCAGAGAGCCTTGAGAACCTATGTCAGATCATGACATGACTGCTCAACCCTCCAATGTCCCTAACCCCATCTGACTCAGAGGTTGGGTCTATCAACTAGCTTACACACATTTATGTCCTTTAACCATAACAATCTTTTTCACGATTTTTTATTATTGGAGGGGCACCTCAGTGGCTCTGTTGGTTAAGCATCTGCCTTCAGCTCAGGTCATGATTCCAGGGTCCTGGGATCGAGTCCCGAATCGGGCTCCCTGCTCAGTGGGGGCCTGCTTCTCTCTCTCTCTCTCTCTCTCTCTCTCTCTCTCTCTGCCTGCCACTCCCTCTGCCTATGCTCTGTCAAATAAATTTCAAAAATCTTAAAAAAAAAAAAAGATTTTACTTATTTGAGAGCACATATGCACAAGTGGGGGAAGGGGCAGAAGGAGAGGAACAAGCAGACTCCCCGTTAAGTGGGGAGCCCCACACAACTTGATCCCTAGACCCTAAGATCATGATCTGAGCTGAAGTCAGATGCTTAAATAAATGACTGAGCCACCCAGGCACCCTAATCATAAATAAAATAATCTTAAATATAATCTTATTATCATCTGCATTATACAGAAGAAACTAACAACTGTTAAGTAACTCATTTAAGACCCCACAGCTAGTAAGAGGCAGAGCCAGGATGCTAACACAGGCAGTCTCGCACCACAGACCATGTTCTCACCACCCTGCTCTCCTACCTCTCTCAAAGTTAAAGTCCTTATGACAGTCTAGGGACTCTACGATCTGACCCTGTGACTCTCTGCCCTTATGTCCCCAACTCATGCTCTCGTTAACACTGCACCTCATCTCATTGTGCCTTCAGGTTGGAGTGCCTACAGGTCTGTCTGCAACATTCTCTCCCCTTCTTTGGCCTAGCATCGCTCCTCCCACATCATCTCATGAGGAAGGCCTTTCTGGATTCCCTGGCTCTACCATTGCCAATTCCCCACCTTGGCTTTACGGCTCTCCACACCACAATGCTTCACTGTGAGGCATGCTGCATATTTTGTTTCTGTATTGATTTCCTGTCTCCCCACCAGGATAGGATGTAAACTTCATAAGGGCAGTAATCTTTGCCCAGTTTGGTCATGGTTGTTTCCTCAGTGCCTTGCAAATAGGAGCACTCAATAAATACTCAGTGAATAAATCAGAGACTCAAAATCTGGGCCCAATATATCCTGAGCAAGCTCTCCCTCCACTTATACAGATCTCCCAGCAACAAAAGGCCCAGAAATAGCATCACAGGTAACAATTCTTTACCGGAATTTCAGATTTTAAGTTTAATCAACTTTCCATTATTCAGGTCAACTAGCAACCTTTTCCCCAGTCCCTTCCAACTAGGTCACAGGTCAATAGGCACAGCATACATACATACATACATACACACATAGCCCCAAAATACGTACTGATTTCCAAACTGAAAATTCAAAATGACTCCAGGATCATCGAGCTTTTTGTTTTTAATAGCTATATGGAGCTATAATTTTCACACTATGAACATTCACCTACATATATACCAAGTTTACAGAGTTGCGTACCATCACTATAATCTAGTTTTAGAACATTTATATCACCTCAAAACCCGTCCTGCTCATTTACATTAACCTCCCACTCCTCCACCAGCCTCTATCAATCAGTTTTATCACTTCTTCTGTTTCTTAGATTCACAAAGAAATTAAGTTTCCCTGCTTACTGGAAAGTTTATAAAGCATTACTTCTCTTACACGACAACTTAGTGCTAAACTCTCCTATGGAGCAGAGAAGAAAAGATCTAAGAGCATCTCCATAAATCACAGACCCAAAGAGCCAGTCTGAGTGTAAACAAGGCTCAGAAGGCAATCCTCAGGACCACCAACAAGCACTGGGAAAAACAGAATACAAGGTGGAAGTCAGGAGGGTCAGACTGCAAGAGATGCTTACCAATTTCCAAAAGCTCTCATGTTTGCTTGGATTCTCACTGCCCAGGACATCTGCCAATAAACTGTCCACTTCACACACATGCAGTCGGACCCAGTCAAGGAGGTGAAGGAGGAGAGGGCCAGCTGGGAGGAAAGACTCTCATTACACATAAAAACCTCAGCTTCATCTGCAGCAAATTCCACCTCCCAAGCACAGACAGAATATGTACGGCAGACAAATGACTATGTAGGAAGTGGCTGATCTCGCTTAGGTAGGCACCCCTTTGGTCCTGAATAAAGGACTGGGCTACGAAATGGACCTTTACAAATACTTCCTCTGAGCCAGGAAGTTCCACCTTTCATGACTCTTTGAAAAGGCTGAATCTGGGACACCCGGGTGGCTCAGCGGCTGAGCAGACATCTGCCTTCGGCTTAGGGAGTGATCCCGGGGTTTGGGGATCAACTCCTGCATTGGGCTACCTGTGGGGAGCCTGCTTCTCCCTCTGCCTAGGTCTCTGCCCCTATCCCTGTATCTCTCATGAGCAAATAAATAAAATCTTAAAAAAAAAAAAAAAAGTTAAAAAAAAAAATGAAAGGGCTGAATCTCACCACCCCCTCCATTCCGAATTCATCACTACTATGCAATACTCAATGGCTATGTAAGAAATGACCAGTTAGGGATTGATTGATTAGGTGCTAAGTATGCAACAACGATAAAAATATAGCTACAGCCCTCAAAATATACTGGACGAGGTAAATACTAAACAACTAATTTTTAGTTTCACATTGCTCAGGGCTTTAGTGGGAGTAAGAGTAAAAAGCTATGACTTCACAGAGATTATTTATAAACACTCATTTGTGGACAACAGCAAACATAAACCATCAAGAGAATGCAAAAAAGCCTGCCGCACCTCCACAGACAGCCCACTCAAGCCATGATACCATACCAACCACAATTTAGCTCAAGAACATGGAATAATTCGGAGTGAACAGTTCACATGTAGGGCTGCCCCTGCCCCAATCACTGGGGACAGAATTCTCCTCTCACCATTTAATCCCTCCTCACATCCCTAAAACTTTTTTCCTTTTTAAAATTTTTTTTATTTTAAACAACCAATCTTTATTGCTTCACATTTCTGGAGGCCAGAAGTCTGAGATCAAGGAGTGGACAGAGTTCGTTCTTTCCAAGGCTGGAAGGGAGAACCCATTCCACACCTCTCCCCTGATTCTCCTAGAACTTTTTTAAGCTTGACCAGTCCATCATATAAATCCTGACCACCCTTGTCACCACCATTGTTCAGTATGTTTTTGTTTTTGTTTTGTTTTGTTTTTTGAGGGGTCATCTGCCCAATATTTTAGGTTTTTAGAAGGCATTCTGACTTTTTGTACTAACTGACAAAACGGCAGGCAGGCTCCTTTGGGTGTTACATACAGCTTTCTGCTGGTTATGCTGATGAAAAACGATGAAAAGAGCATTCGTGGCAATAAAACTCATCAGCTATGCAGGAAAGACAAATAGGAAAGGGCAAGGGAACACTTCTGATGATGTGAAGGGGTGATTCCATGCTCACCTGGGGCTACTTCAATAAAAAGAATCTCACAAAGGTTCCAAATGAGCTCCATTGCTGACAAAATGGAGACCTAAGGAAGAAATGGAGATAAAGTTTTAACTGAAAACATTCCTGAGATTTCTTAGAGCAAAGGAATGAAGCAGGGCTTGAATCATATGACGGTCATTTATTATTAACTCAATAATTACTGAATATTCCCTATGGGAAACCCGTGAGAGAACTTCAGAACATTTTATTTTAATGGTTCTTGTTTTAATTTTATTCTTTTTTTTTTAAAGAATTTTTTTTCAATTTTTATTTATTTATGATAGTCACACACACAGAGAGAGAGAGAGAGAGAGGCAGAGACACAGGCAGAGGGAGAAGCAGGCTCCATGCACTGGGAGCCTGACGTGGGATTCGATCCCGGGTCTCCAGGATCGCGCCCTGGGCCAAAGGCAGGCGCCAAACCGCTGCGCCACCCAGGGATCCCTAATTTTATTCTCTTATACTGTACATTAAACTATCTCATCACACCCATGGTCTTCACGAATACTATGATTTAGAAAGAGGCTCTGAATAAAATGGAAGATGATTTTTAAAAAAATATTCAGTAAATAATATTAAGAATTCTACAGATACAGCAAAAATTGTGAAGTTGGTACTCAAGGGACTAAAGTTTTAAAAAATCTGTTAAAAGGCAAATCCAATAAAAGACTCAAAAATAAATCAGGTCTTGACCCTGCCTTCAGGAATATGCAGTCTCCTCTCCCCCACCATCCTTTCATACACAAAGACTACCTTATTCATAAGGGGAAATGCTTTGCTGACTGTGCACTAAAGCACACTAGAAGATAGTGCACTAGTCCGTATTTATTGAGTTTGAACATTATTAAGATTCTACCAAAGAAAGAGAATTCTTTCAGTCATCTTCCAGTGCCAACTAAAGTAAACAACTCAGTAAAAATATGGGTTCATGAACTGAGTACAGTTTATAATAATAAATGGTGGTTCCAAATGCTCAGCTATCTCAGGTGACAAAATGTTAGGACTGACATTTCCCAGAAGAACTGGAAACTCAGGACACCTGGGTGGCTCAGTTGGTTGGGTGTCTGCCTGCAGTTCAGGTCATGATCTCAGGGTCGTGGGATCGAGCCCTGCATTGGGATTCCTGCTCAGCAGAGTCTGCTTCTCTCTCTCCCTCTGCCTCCCCCAACTTGTCTTCTCTCTCTTGCACTCTCTCTCAAATAAAATCTTTAAAAAAAAATTTTTTTTAAAACCTGGAAACTCATTTCCCATAAGAATTGGATCAAGCCCTGCATCCAGCTTGTATGGCTCACCACTCAGTGGAGAGTCTGTTGGAGATTCACTCTCCCCCTTTGCCCTTCCCCCTGCTCACAGGCACACACGCTCTCAAATAAATAAATCTTTAAAACACAGACAACAACAAAAAATGATTGCAAAGTCACCCCAGGTGGGTGCTGAAGACACAGGACACAGAAGGACATAATGGTGCCAGCAGAACAACAAAGGTGGTCCTCCCCTTACCTGGCTGCTGAACTGGCGACCACTGGCTGGATCTTTAGCAGCAACTAATAAACACAAAACATTATAAGTGAACAATGAAATTTTATTCTCATAGTTATAGCTTCACATACCAGGTTCTTTGGCTTGTACCTTTGTTTCCTCTAGTGATCACCCATTTTCACTACAGATCTTTTTTTTTTTTTTTGAAAGCGCATAGGGGTGGGGGAGGGAGCAGAGGAAGAGAGAATCTTAAGCAGACTCCACATTCAGTGCAAGCTGATATAAAGCTCCATCTCAGGACCCTAAGATCATGACCTGAGAAGAATCCAAGAGTCAGGCACTTAACTGACTGAGCCATTGAGGAGCACCTTCACTACAGATTTTTAAAAAATGCTTCCTATCTCTTTGTTGCAGATCAGTGATTCACAAACTCAATGCCCTCAAGTTACAAGCAACACTTTCAACTGCAAACAGCAAACAAGAGACCATCAGGTTATAAAAGACTCTACTCCGGGGGGACGCTTGGGTGGCACAGCGGTTGAGTGTCTGCCTTAGACTCACAGGATCCAGGATCGAGTCCCACATCAGGCTACCTGTAGGAGGACTGCTTCTCCCTCTGCCTGTGTCTCTGCCTCTCTCTGTCTCTCATGAATAAATAAATAAATCTTTAAAAAAAAAAAAAAAAAAAAGGGCAGCCCGATGGCTCAGCGGTTTAGCGCCGCCTTCAGCCCAGGGCGTGATCCTGGGGACCCAAGATCGAGTCCCACGGCGGGCTCCCTGCATGGAGTGGAGTCTGCTTCTCCCTCTGCCTGTGTCTCGCCTCTTTCTCTGTGTGTCTCTCATGAATAAATAAAATCTTAAAAAAAAAAAAAAAAAAAGACTACTCAGCATCCAGGCTTCCAGGCGTGGCTCTCATGGTTATGGTGACTTTAAATCACAAAGGGTGGGGCACCAGGGTGGTTCAGTTAGTTAAACGAACAACTCTTGGTTTCTGCTCAGTTCCTGATCTCAGCATCGTGAGATCAGGCCCTCAATTAGACTGTATGATCAGCAGAATCTGTTTAAGGGACTCCTGGGTGGCTCAATGGTTGAGCACCTGCCTCTGGCTCAGGGCATGATCCTGGAGTACTGAAATTGAGTCCCACATCAGGCTTCCTGCATGGAGCCTGCTTCTCCCTCTGCCTGTGTCTCTGCCTCTGCCTCTGTCTCTCATGAATAAATAAAATCTTTAAAAACAAAAACAAAAAGCTCTCTCCTTCTGCCCTTCCCCCAACACTCACACTTTCTCTATCAAAATAAATCTTTTAAAAATAAATAAATAAATCAAAGTTAAAGAACCAGGAATGTGATTTTCAAAGACTGTTAATTTGGCTGCTAGTCTCACACCTGTCGACTCAGTATATTTTGTTTTTAAAGATTTTATTTATTTATTCATGAAAGACACAAAGAGAGAGGCAGAGGCACAACAGGCAGAGGGAGAAGCAGGCTCCATGCAGGGAGCCCGACATGGGACTTGATCCCTGGTCTCCAGGGTCAGGCCCTGGGCTGAAGGTGGCGCTAAACTACTGACAAACACCCGGGCTGCCTGACTCAGTATGTTCTAACTTGAAAAATGTGCTTATTAGGAGGGCTGCCTGAGTGGCTCAGTGGGTTGAGCATCTGCCCTTGGCTCTGGTCATCTCACGGTCCTGGGATCGAGTCCCACATCGAGCTCCCTGCTTAGCAGGGAGCCTGCTTCTCTCTCTGCCTCTACCCCTCATGTTCTCATGCTCTCTCTCTCTCTCAAATAAATAAATATTTTTAAAAATGTACTTAAGATAACTGCCAAAAAATTATGGATTGTATAGGAAAGTTAAGAGTTTTAAACTGTGAAGTCAAATACATTTTCTCTTGCGGTATTTATAACCAAACATTTCAATTACTCTCACATGTACACACATAAAATCCTTACTTGCAACCTGGTGCATTTCCTCCATACATGCTCTTATGACTGAGCGGTAGTTCTTACTCACTCGAACCAATCTACAAAAAAGGAAATGACACACAAGATGAGCCTGGAGCATCTTGTGGTGACAAAAAGGAAGGAAGTGCTCAATAGAAGATAGGAGCTTGCTCAAAGACAGGAACCAACCTGAAGGAGTTTCTAACAGCCAAAGCTTTAACAACTTGAGCATCAAAATGAGTAACACATGAGATAACCGATACAATAAAATAAATATCCATGAATTCATACTAATGTTGGGGGAATCCCTGGGTGGCTCAGAGGTTTGGCACCTGCCTTCAGCCCAAAGTGTGGTCTGGAGACCCAGGATCAAGTCCCACATCGGGCTCCCCACAGGGAGCCTGCTTCTCCCTCTGCCTGTGTCTCTGCCTCTCTCTTGGTGTCTCTCATGAATAAATAAAATCTTTAAAAAAAAAAAAAAAAAAGATGATATTCACTGATGGACACTAGTGGTCCCCCAAAAAGATTTTTTTTCTCTGTCTCTCACAGAGAGAGAGAGAGAGAGAGAGAGAGAGAGAGGCAGAGACTCCCTCTGGCTGTCTCTGCCTCTCTCTGTCTTTGTCTCTCATGAATAAATAAATAAACCTTTAAAAAAAAAAAAGGAAAAGGAAAATGACAAAACTAAAACATTCACAAGAAAGCAACTGGTTTAGTTATCAAGATGTAATCTTTAGGGATGCCTGGGTGGCTCAGCAGTTGGGTATCTGCCTTCAGCTCAGGGTGTGATCCCAGGGTCTGGGATCAAGTCCCACTCCTTGCAGGGAGCCTGCTTCTCCCTCTGCCTGTGTCTCTCATGAATGAATGAATGAATGAATGAATGAATGAATGAATGAATTAATTAATTAATTAAAAAATAAAAAAGCTCCAGGGGCACCTGGGTGGCTCAGTTGGCTAAGTGGCTACCTTCAACACAGGTCAGAGTCCCAGGGTCTTGAAATCAAGCCCTGCCACATTGCCTTGGGCTCCCTGCTCAAGGGAGAGCGCTTTTCCCTTTCCTTCTGCACCGCACCCTCTCCCCACCGTGTACTTGCTCTTTCTCAAATAAAGGAAAGGAAAGGAAAGGAAAGGGAAGGAAAGGAAAGGAAGAAAGAAAGAAGACAACACATTTCATTTGGCTTTCACAATTTAGTTTTGGACTTCAACACCCATTAGCAGCCTACTTACTGTGCTTTTCTGGATTTTCCAGTCAATTCTTCTTCAATTCTCTGGAGGCCCACAAAGATTCCATGGGATTCATTGAAAAGTTTTCTCAAGATCTGAGAGTAAACATCTATATCCTTTCGAATGATATAGATAAAGGGGCAGCCTGGTTCGGTCTCTGATTTTTCTGAAACAGGAAAATTTTAGTATCAATCATTATAACCCTCATACAAGAACTCACTTTAAATTTTTAAATGAGTTATCTAATTACAAAAGCTTCAGCTTCTTTGCTGTTGATTTCATTTTTAAGTATAAATTGGGGTGTCTGGGTAGATCAGTCAGTTAAGCAATTAACTCTTGACTTTGGCTCAGGTCATGATCTGAGGGTTGTGAGACTGAGCCCTACATTGGCCTCTATGCTGAGTATGGAGCCTAAGATTCTCTTCCTTCTCCCTCTGCTCCCCACGCTCCACTCACACTCCCGCCTCTATCCCCGAAAAAAGTATGAATTATCATTTATCAATTATTTACATGTAAATTGCTTAAATATAAATGTTTACTCTCAGACTTTTACTCCTCAACTCACTGGCTTATGTATTTTACTTTTTTTTTTTTTAATTAATTTACTTTTTCTTTCATTTTTTTTAAAGCAAGTTCTGGCTGGCTCAGTGGGTAGGAGAGTGTCCAACTCTTTATCTTGGGGTTGTGAGTCTGAGCTGCACATTGGGTATAGAGATTACTTAAAAATAAAATCTTTTAAAAAAATAAAATAAGGGGATCCCCGGGTGGCACAGCGGTTTAGCGCCTGCCTTTGGCCCAGGGCGCGATCCTGGAGACCCGGGATCAAGTCCCACATCGGGCTCCTAGTGCATGGAGCCTGCTTCTCCCTCTGCCTGTGTCTCTGCCTCTCTCTCTCTCTCTCTCTCTCTCTCTCTCTGTGACTATAATACATAAATAAAAAATAAAAAATAAAAAGAAAAAATAAGGGGTGCCTGGTAGCTCAGCCAGTTAAACATCTGCTTTCAGCTCAGGTCAAGATTTCCAGAACCCTGGGATTGAACCCTACATCAAGCTCCCTGCTCAGCAGGGAGCCTGGTGTTCCCTCTCTCTCTGACGTTCCACCTGCTTGTGCTCACTCTGTATGTATGTATGTATGTATGAATGAATGAATGAATGAATGAATGAATGAATAAATAAATAAATAAATAAATAAATGCAAGCTGTAGTCCCAACATGGGAGTTGAACTTATTTTGGAACTACTTTTTCCCTCCATCAATTGACATATATTGAAAAAAATTAAAGTCACTTAATATTAGCTATGTATAACTCAATAAATAAGATAAATCTACAGCCAAGGGGTGCCTGGGAGGCTCAGTCAGTTAAGCATCTGCCTTCAGCTCAGGTCATGTTTCTAGAGTCCTGGTATGGAACACTGGGTTGGGCTCCCTGCTCTGCAGGGAGTCTGCTTCTTCAGCTCCCTAGGCCCCTCCTCCTTGCATGAGCATGCGTCAGTGCTCTCTCTCTCTCAAATAAACAAATAGCCTAAAAAAAGATAAACTTAGAGCTGAAATTTTATATAATCTCAAATTCAAATAAATATTATTTCTATATTATTTTGTACTGCCATTACTCCTAAAACAAAGAATCAAGAGTTGACTAAAATATTTTGCAACAGTGATAAAAAGGCTCTATAATGATAAATTATAAACCACCAACTTGTGGAAATTCCTTATATAACAGCTTTTTGAACAAGCTGTGATATTCAATGGCTTGTCTCTAATGAGATTTCAACAGACATAAACAGAAAACCTCATGTTTCCAACAATCGAGGACAAACTAAAAATGCTGATAAGCTTTCCCATTAAGTATGAAAAGAGGCCAGACATATTCAAAGAAGGTTCTATTCTAAGCAATTGTCCCTTTGGCAGCTTCTACAGTTCTGCCAAGCTTCAGATCTTTAATACCAAAATATCCCATAAACATTTGGCAACATCAGGGACAACGGTCAACAATAATATCAAGGAAAACCACGTCGAAAAAAAATTTTTTTTTAACTATAGCACTTCAAAATTGCATGAACTGCACAACCCATGATTTGCCAAAATTATAAGACTTTCATTAGATCAATCTCCTCTTTATAAAAGAGGAAAATCTCCACATTTGGATAAAGAACATGTCAAAGATTTGCAAAAAAAATCTCTTCAACATTTCCAGAGACTTCTCTTGAAAAGGAGAAAGTAAAATCAAATGTCAAAATGTAGCCTTATCTTGCTACTAGAGGAGTCTATCACACAAAGAAAAGATCCATGTCCAAAAGCTGAAGGAGCTTAGAGAACAAGGAAGAGCCATTTCACTCTCCAGATCTTTTGTGCTTTGTATCAATAGCCATAAGAATTCATCAAATTCACAATAATACAAAGGTAAGGGCTAGGAGAACTAAGGTTTCACCGTACGGGAGCTACTGTGAAGGGAATTTAGTCATTCTGGTCAAGAAGGGGAAAAAACTTGAAATTTTTAAATATAAAGGCACACCACAAAAATTATTAATTTTTTTTCCTTAGAGTCAACATCTGCCACATCTCATAAATGAATCAAAATCTTAAAACAACTTGGGCAGCCGGGTAGCTCAGCGGTTTAGCGCCACCTTCAGCCCAAGGGCCTGATCCTGGAGTCCTGGGATCAAGTCCCGCATCGGGCTCCCTGCATGGAGCCTGCTTCTCCCTTTGCCTGTGTCTCTGCCTCTCTGTGTGTTTCTCATGAATAAATAAATAAAATCTTTAGAAAAAAAAAATCTTAACTAAGGTTCCAAAAATGAAAATGGTACAAAGTCTGTTCAACTGCCTCAGTTAGTTAAATCTGAGAGAATAAGGGAAAAAAACCTACCGTTTTTGTTGAAGGAGGTTTCACACACCAGCATCTCCCCTGGACCCCAGTCAAAACACATTTGCTTCTTCTTGGAATTCACTCCTGGAATCAACTAGTAAAATAAAGGTACAGACACTGTTATTTTAACTAGAGCCTTTGCTTTCAATTGATTTGCAAGTGTATAACCCTAGAAATAAATGGTTATGAAAGTTAAGAGCTGATCTATGTATGTACAGCTGAGAGTGGTTGAGATCAGCTAGTGTGTTAAACCCTGAATAAGCAAGTGAGCTTTGCCAGGCACCTCAACCCAGCCTGCCACTTTGTAAGTGTTGATATAAAGGAAAGCTGCCCTTAATCAATTACTATATATAATTTAGTAATCTATAGTTTAGAAAAAGAGGATTTTTAAAAAATAAAAAGGATGGGACACCTGAGTAGCTCAGTGGTTGGGCGTCTGCCTTTGGCTCAGGGCATGATCCTGGAGTCCCAGGATCGAGTTCCACATTGGGCTCCCTGCATGGAGCCTGCTTCTCCCTCTGCCTATGTCTCTGCCCCTCTCTCTCTCTCTCTGTGTGTGACTATCATAAATAAATAAATTTAAAAAAAAAGATTTAAAAAATAAAAAATAAACTCAACTGTTTACTTACTAAAAGGAGCCCTCCAATACCATGTCTTCTGTGCCATCTCTTTAATGAAGACTTTTTCTCCCCAACTCAGATCAACCCCTTTGGGCCTCAGCCTTATATACTCAACTACCTAATTCACACCTTTATAGATTACCTAACCTCTAGAGCTATATCCGTAACAACAGAAACAAAAAGGATTCTTGGTGCTCATGTCCAAGTCTCTCCCACCAGGACAAAGCCTTTCCCAAACTGTTAGGAGCAATCTTCGATTCTTCTCTTTTCCTTACAACCTTTGTCTAATCAGTAAATCCCGTTCTATTCTTAAATAAGCCTGAATCCAACCACTTACCATGTCTAGCAGTCTAACCCAAGTCACCATCAACTCTCATATGACTACAACAGCATTTCTTCAGTGCCTGAAATGACTCTCCTACATGGTTATCTGTCCTATAAATAGATAAAAGCTCTCAAGGGGAGGGGATTCCAGGATTCTCGTTCACTGCCTAGAAGAGACCCTGGCACAAAACTGGCACTCCATAAACATTTTTGGCAGAGAATAAATTTGGCTGGCAATATTCTGGTCTCAAGACAAGTGCAGTCAGTTCTCAGAAAGGGCTAATGCAGTCATCCAACTAAGCAATGTCTAGTAAGCCTTTTTCTGTACTGTGCTCTAGAAATACAACAACATTAGAATACAGTTTCTGCCCTCCAAAAGCTAGTAGTCTACTGAGAAGTCCAATAAACAGGCAGTAAGAAAAGTGGAGAAATGCTAAGACAGAGATAAACACAAAAGAGGATTTTTTAGCAGACTCTTAATGGATGAATAGGCCAGGCAAGGGGGAAGTATTACACACAGTGGTGCTGAAGGAAATGAGTATCTATATGCAAAAAATAAACCTCACACCATAGACAAAACACAAATTAGACACATAGAGTAAAATCTGTAAAATTGGAAAAGCACAGCAGAAAACCTTTTTGATCTTAAAGAAAAGATAAGACACAAAAAAGCACAAACTACAGAACAACTTATAAATCGGGACATCAAAATTAAACTTTTGCTGTTAAAAAGATAGAATTAAGAAAATGAAAAGGGAAGCCACAGACTGGGAGAAAACACGTATTTGATATCTAGAATATAAAAAGAACTCTTACAATTCATTATTTTTAAAAATATGGTACGTGGGATGCCTACATGGCTCAACGGTTGGGCGTCTGCCTTCAGCCCAGGTCGTGATCCTGGAGTCCCGCGATGGAGTCCCGCATCCGGCTCCCCACAGGGAGCCTGCTTCTCCCTCTGCCTGGGTCTCTGCCTCTCTCTCTGTGTCTCTCATGAATAAATAAAATCTTTAAAAAATAATAAATAGGGCAGCCTGGGTGGCTCAGCAGTTTAGTGCCACCTTCCGCCCAGGCCTGTTTCCTATCTGGTCTCCTTAACACCAGTGTGGATCTGAGCTATCACAAGTTCATCACTACTGGTGTTAAAAAATAAATTTAGATTGGGGCACCTGAGTAGCTCAGTCCATTAACTGTCTGCTTTTGGCTCAGGTCATGATTTCAGGATCCTAAGATCAAGCCCTGTGTCAGGCTCCCTGCTCTGTGGGGAGCTTGCTTCTTTCTCCCTCCCTCCCTCCCCACCCCTTTCTCTCTCTCTCTGCTCCTTTACCTGCTTGTGCTCTCTGAAATAAAATCTTTTGCTTTTAAATGAATAAAATCTTAAATTAAAAAAAAAAGCTTAGATCATCTTCATTTAATTTGTAAAGCACAGCTAATTATCATGGCTCAATATTAACATAGTGGCTCCCCAGGGTTGTACAGGTTACTGGGAAAGTGCCCCCATCCAAAGATTCTGACATAAGTGGAGGAGGGAAAGGCAAGATGACAAATAGTCTGAAAATGTTCCAGTGATTCTGATATTCTGATTTTTCTTCCAACTGACACTGACATAGCCCTTGATATGTAATAAAGTACTTTATATAGGTCTTAAAAATTTAACACTTACAGCAGTAAGTTTTATAGAGTAACAACAACCCAAGTTAACTGCTATTTATGATCTCCTGTCTCCTTTTGTCCAGTTAGCTTTGAAACGACCCCCACCTTTAATCTTTGGTTTTTTCAGACACCCCTTTGCCACCTGATGGCTTTAGCTGAAAACTGCAGGCAACTCAACCTTCTAAAAAGCAAAAATACGAGATCAGGCAACCTGCAATTTAGTGAGGCTTATAACTGACCAAGAGCTAAGAGGTGCAGAACAAGTCAATAACGGACAAAAATATTTGACCTAGTCAGGGAGGTAGGGGGAAGGCTTTCTTGAGAAAGACGGTGCTGGTTCTTGCATCTGAACAATGAGGAGATAAACCTGAGAGAAAAAGAAAGTGTGTTCCAGGCAGGAAGAATGGTAGGTATCTCCTATCGAAAAAGCCACGAATCTCTTTTCAAACATTATAAATTAGGGATCCCTGGGTGGCTCAGTGGTTTAGCTCCTGCCTTCAGCCCAGGGCGTAGTCCTGGGGTCCTGGGATCGAATCCTTCATGGGGCTCCCTGCACGGAGCCTGCTTCTCCCTCTGCCTGGGTCTCTGCCTCTCTTTGCCTCTCATGAATAAATAAAATGTTTTAAAAAAAATCACCGATCATTCACATTTGACACTCTTCTTAAAGTCCAGACAGAACCAAAAGCGAACAGAGCAATAAGAACAAGAAGTCTTCCGAAGTGAATAAAAACTTTTAGTAAACCTTGGCCGGCACGACACAAGAAGCCAAGCTCACGGTATTGAGATGCGAAGCTTAGTTCTGCGGGAGAAAAAAAGCCCCAGTTCCTCGGCTCGGTCGGTGCCCGCTCACTAGAGCGCTAGTCCAATAGGAAAAGCGAGGGAAGTGGGATGGGAAAGTCAGGAAGACACGAAAGGGTGAGGGAGCGAGGCCTCCGAGCCAGGCATTTCTGAGAAAACGAAAAAGTGGGGAAACAGCGACCACTGCGACCCAAACGCGAGCCCCTAGCTAATGGGACCTCCGAACCGTGGCAACGAAGCTGAGGGAGGAGGCCGGGAGCCTCGCGGGAGGTGGAAGCAGACACAACCCTCACACCGCGAAGACAAGGCCGGTGCGGGGCGCCCTCACCGTGACGGTAGGCTCGCCGTCGAGCTCCTCCATTGCGCCTCGCCTCAGCCGCCTGGAACGAGCTCCGCCGCCGAAGCTCCCGGCTCAGGCCTCCCGCTCACAGCCGGCTGCGAGAGAGGACCCCCTCCCGGGCGCCTCCCGCACTGCCTGCAGGCCCAAACCCCCGGCGCGGCAGAGGCCCCTCCTCTCGGCCACGATCCTCCCTCCGCGACACTCTACACGTGCCCCTCCTTCATGGCCGGCGACAACACGACAGGGAAAACAGCGCCGGGGTAGCCTGTCCTCACAGTAACCTTCGGCCAGGTCAGGCGCCGCCGCGGGCAGCCCGGCACCGGCCGGGGTAAAGGCCCCCGGAGACGGCGGGAGCCGCGGAGCGACTGCGCCTGCGCGGGCTGAGTCGGCTGCTCTGGGGCTGGAGGCGAGTGCAGGGCCTGGCTCCCGAGTGAGCGAGCCCGTGGCGTCGCCTGACTCTAGCTCTTCTCGTTCCTGTTTGGTCTGCAAGTTCGGCGCAGCTGCTTCTCTGAACGGTATCCGGTCCTTGCCCAATCCCCGTCGGCCCACTGGGCTTGTGCATCCAGGCGGTCGCCGCCACTCCCGCCCTAAAACGCTCGAAAGCATGCGTACAAAATTGATGCGGCCGAAACAACTGTGAAATCGAGACAGCTGGGCTTAATGAAATACAAATACTGGTTTGTTATCTCACCAAAGCAAAGGAGAAAAGGACACTCAAACCACGGAATCCCAGACCTTGTTATGGGAAACTCAGAAGTGTCCCGGTTGTTTAAAGGAGTGATTGATTTTGTGAATACCGTATTAGCAAATACATACACAGGGAAGAAAATAGGACTGGTTCTAAATTCCAAAATAAGCGACTTTTTGATCGAATTGAAGACAAATCCAAATTTAAAGGTAAGTCTTAGGAAAAACTGCCTGAAGATGTGGCAGCTGCTTTTACTTAGAAATTTGATCTGAAAACAAGACATAATTCTAAAACGCTCCCTTCCCGGAGGTTCTTCTAAGCGGCCTATTTGAATTGGAAGAAAAAGATGACTTGGAGTGGTTGGGAAAACACTGTCACCCCGATAGTTTATTATATTGAGGTACAGATTAAGCAAAGGAAAAAAAAATCCTCCTCTCTGAAGACAGCTATCCATAGGATGAAATTTAATGTAGTTTTGCACAAAATTCCACAGTTCTACCGACTATGTTTTGATGCATTTTCCAAATGTTTCACAGAGTTACACTGATTTGAGTGTTTCTAACATCAGTGCTGTGGGTATGATGTCTGAGAAAAGCATTCGTGTCCATTTTCCGGGAGTAAAAAGAGGCCTAATATTTTCTGAAAAGTAAAATGAACATTCAAGGGGGTGCCTGGCTGACTCTGTCAGTAAAGCCTGCAGCTCTTTTTTTTTTTTTTTTTTTTTTTTAACATGTGACTCTTGATCACACTGGGTGTCGAGATTACTTAAAAATCAAATATTGAGGCCCCTGGGTGGCAGAGTGGGTTAAGTTCAGACCCTTGATTTTGGTCAGGTCATGATTTCAGGAACGTAAGATCAAGCCCTACGATGGGCTGTGCACTTAGCATGGAGCCTGCTTAAGATTCTCTCTCCCTCTTCCTCTGCCTCCCCTACCATGCTCAGTCTCTCCCTCTCTCTCTCCCCCCCAAAAAATAAAAATTAAAAATGATAATAATTAAATATTTTTAAAAATGAAAAGTAAACATTCAATAGCAAATCAGTTTTAAAAACTGAGGACAGCCCCAGTGGCTGAGCGGTTTGGCACCGCCTTCAGCCCAGGGTGGGATCCTGGAGACCAGGGATCAAGTCCCACATTGGGCTCCCTGCATGGAGCCTGCTTCTCCCTCTGCCTGTGTCTCTGCCTCTATGTCTCTCATGAATGAATAAATAAAATCTTTAAAAAAAAAAAAAAAAAAAAACTGGTTACCGTATCTGCTCTGGCTATTCAAAATTCTCCCAGCAGCAGAAGTTAAAAGTCAGACTTAATAAGACATTGATAGAAATCATGCCTAATTTTCTTCAGAAAAAATTATTCTAGGGAGTAGGATGAGGAGAAAGAAAAAATAATAGGATAAAAGACCAAAAAGAAAGACCCCTTTCTCAAAGAGAGACCTGAGGGGGAAAAAAACCTATTTGAATGACAAAAGACCTTGGAGAATTTTAGTACTACAGTTTCTTCATATTTTAAGATTGCCATTTGAAAGGGTGCTTGGCTGGCTCCGTCGGTAGAGCATATGACTCTTGATCTTGAGGTTGTGAGTTCACCCTCATGTTGAGTATAGAGATTACTTAAAGATTTAAAAAAACAAGTAAAAAGTCAACCCTCATTTGAAAATAACAAGCACTGAAAATGTCTGACGTAGAGCTAGATAATACTGGGGGAAAGTATTGGAAACATATTTTAGCCTAAGAGCAAAAAGTTATTCTATCTATGGATCTTTTTCTTCCTCCTAGCCCCTCTCAATGTACTTCCAAGAATGAGGTTTAATTACATAGTTTACATATTCTCTTTTTCTTACATAATCATAAATGAATACTTTTGGAAAAACAATCAATACGCAAATCTTTATGTCTTCATCCTTCTCAGGCTCCTCCTTTCCTTATATTCCTTGGTTTAACTCCTAAATTCCTGTATCTAGACTGAAGAGTCTCATTTATGCAAGAGAAACTTCAACCTGAGATATATCAGAACCCAAGGAAGACAATAAAATATTTCTGGAATCAAATAAAATCTCCTAAAACAAAACATACTTATTGTACAAAAGACAAACTAAAAATCATCTTCAGTCACTCCAAGGTCAAACTAAGAATCATTCTCAGGAACGCCTGGGTGGCGCAGCGGTTTGGTGCCTGCCTTTGGCCCAGGGCGCGATCCTGGAGACCCGGGATCAAATCCCACGTCGGGCTCCCGGTGCATGGAGCCTGCTTCTCCCTCTGCCTGTGTCTCTGCCTCTCTCTCTCTCTCTCTCTCTCTCTCCTCTCTCTGTGTGTGTGACTATCAAAAAAAAAAAAAAAAAAAAAGCCTGGGGATCCCTGGGTGGCTCAGCAGTTTAGCGCCTGAGGCATGATCCTGGAGTCCCAGGATCCAGTCCTGCATCGGGCTGGGCTCCCTGCATGGAGCCTGCTTCTCCCTCTGCCTATGTCTCTGCCTCTCTCTGTGTGTCTCTCATGAATAAATAAATAAAATCTTTATTAAAAATAAATAAATAGGGGATCCCTGGGTGGCGCAGCGGTTTGGCGCCTGCCTTTGGCCCAGGGCGCGATCCTGGAGACCCGGGATCGAGTCCCACGTCGGGCTCCCAGTGCATGGAGCCTGCTTCTCCCTCTGCCTGTGTCTCTGCCTCTCTCTCTCTCTCTCTGTGACTATCATAAATAAATAAAAAGTTAACAAAAAAAAAATTTAAAAAAAAATAAATAAATAAAAGTTTTTATTTAAGAAATCTCTACACCCAACGTGGGGCTCGAACTCACAACTCCTGAGATCAAGAGTTGCATGCTCTGCTGACTGAGCCAGCCAGGCACCCAATAAAATCTTAAAAAAAAAAAAAAATCAACCTCCACACTATTGGCATTTTGGACCATAA
Source organism: Vulpes vulpes (assembly GCF_048418805.1). Classification (NCBI taxonomy): domain Eukaryota; kingdom Metazoa; phylum Chordata; class Mammalia; order Carnivora; family Canidae; genus Vulpes; species Vulpes vulpes. The sequence goes on from NC_132781.1 coordinate 5,967,898, forward strand.
AATTCTATGTTGTGAGGGCTGTCCTATGCGCTGCAAGAAGTTGAGCAAAATTCCTGGCTTCTACCCATTAGATGCTAATGATACCTCTCAACAATTGTGACAACTGCAAATGTCTCTAGATATCCCCAATGTTCCCTAGTGGACAAAATCACTGCTGCTAAGAATTGCTGGTATAGATCTTCAACCCTAGAGGAACAACTAAGTAAATATAATAGCTATGAGATTGTTCAGCTATTTGGAAGAACTATGAACAACATGGAAAAGTCTAAAGTTGGCAGCCCGGGGCATGATCCTGGAGTCCCGGGATCGAGTCCCACGTCGGGCTCCCTGCATGGGGCCTGCTTCTCCCTCTGCCTGTGTCTCTGCCTCTCTCTCTCTCTCTCTCTCTGTCTCATGAATAAATAAATAAAATCTTAAAAAAAAAAAAAAGTCTAAAGATATTTTAAGATGTTCACCTTTTTTGTCCCCATAATTGTACTTCTAGGAAATATTCAAGGACATTTTGAATAATGACCAAAAAAAAAAGGAAGTAGTCTAAATGTCTCATAGTTACAAAAGGTTTATGAATTCATTAAAAGGTAATTGTAGGGATCCCTGGGTGGTGCAGCGGTTTGGCGCCTGCCTTTGGCCCAGGGCGCGATCCTGGAGACCCGGGATCGAATCCCACATCGGGCTCCCGGTGCATGGAGCCTGCTTCTCCCTCCTCCTGTGTCTCTGCCTCTCTCTCTGTGTGTGACTATCATAAACAAATAATAATTTAAAAAAATAAAAATAAAAGGTAATTGTAGCAAAATTTTATAAAGATAAAAGTAAAATTGTGTAAAAAATAAAAGGTATCTATCAATATTTATGTAGAACAAAAGACTAGCAGAGAAGGGCGCCTGGTAGGCTCAGTGGGTAGAGCATATGACTCTTGGTCTCAGGGTCATGAGTATGAGCCCCACATTGTTTGTAGGAATTACTTAAAGATAAAATATATTTTTTAAAGTTTTAATTTATTTATTTGAGAGAATAAGAGAGAATGAGCATGGGGGAGGAGGCAGAGGAAAATGGGAGAATCAGGCTCCATCAGGCTGAGCAGGGACCCTGACATGTGTCTCAATCCTGAGGCCCTGGGATCATGACCTGAGCCAAAGGTAGACACTTAACTGACTGACTCACCCAGGCACCCAAAAAACAAAATCTTAAAAAAAGAAACTAGTGGAGTATTATTAACTAATCATCAAAAAAAGTCATCTCTTATAGGGAACTGTTGAATTACTATATTGTACACCTGAATCTAATATAACACCATATGTTAACTACCTGGAATTAAAATTAAAATTTAAAAAAAAGAAAAAGTCATCATTTAGCATGTTTACCAGATGATTTTAAATTCCAAAGTAGACCAAAAATTTTTCTACAATTAATATTTCTACAATCATGAAGATATTTACATGTGGATAAAGACCAAATTAAAATTGAGATAAGGAGCACCTGGGAGGCAAGTCAGTAAGCACTAGACTTTTTTTTTTAAAGATATTTTTTTTTTAATTTTTATTTATTTATGATAGTCACAGAGAGAGAGAGAGGCAGAGACACAGGCAGAGGGAGAAGCAGGCTCCATGCACTGGGAGCCCGACGTGGGACTCGATCCCGGGTCTCCAGGATCGCGCCCTGGGCCAAAGGCAGGCGCTAAACTGCTGCGCCACCCAAGGATCCCAATTTTTGCTCTTTAAAGATAATTCCCAGGGGCAGCTCGGTAGCTCAGCAGTTTAGCACTGCCTTCAGTCCAGGGCGTGATCCTGACCAGGTATCTAGTCCCACATTGGGCACCCTGCATGGAGCCTGCTTCTCACTCTGCCTGTGTCTCTGCCTTTTTCTATGTTTTTCACGAATAAATAAAATCCTTAAAAATAAATAAAAATAGGGATCCCTGGGTGGCCCAGCGGTTTGGCGCCTGCCTTTGGCCCAGAGTGCGATCCTGGAGTCCCGGGATCGAGTCCCGAGTTGGGCTCCTGGCATGGAGCCTGCTTCTCCCTCTGCCTTTGTCTCTGCCTCTCTCTCTCTATGTCTATCATGAATAAATAAATAAAATCTTTACTTAAAAAAATTAATAAGTAAATAAAAATAAAAGTAATTCTCTGGGGCATCTGGGTGACTGTCAGTTGAGCATCTGACTCTTGACTTCAGCCCTGGTCTTGAGCTCAAGTTTCTAAAGTCAAGCCCCTCATTCAGCTCCACCCTGGGTGTGGACCCTACTTAAAAAAACAATTAAATAAAAAAAATATAAAAAATTAGGGATCCCTGGGTGGCTCAGCGGTTTAGCACCTGCCTTCAACCCAGGGCGTGATCCTGGAATCCCGGGATTGAGTCCCACATCAGGCTCCCTGCATGGAGCCTGCCTCTCTCTCTGCCTGTGTCTCTGCTTCTCTCTCTGTGTGTCTCTCATCAATAAATAAATAACATCTTTAAAAAATTAAAAATTAAATTAAAAAAATAAAAATCCTTTCCTGATACATGTTTTAAATACATACATATATACATATATTGATACATACATATGTACACATATACGAATAAGGTCTTGTTTGTGAAAATTTGCTTTATAGCCCCAATAATACCTGACCACAGAGGACTTCAAGTTGAGAAACAAAATCATAAATGTGACTAACTATTGGAGGAATAAAAGCTGCTCTAGCCTTGTGGCTCTTAAATTTCAGTGAGCGTCAGAATTACCTAGAATGCTTGTTCAATCACTGACTCGTAGTCTCCATTACCAGAGCTGCTTTCTCAATAGGTCTAGGGTGGCACCCAGGTATTTGCACTTCTACTAAATTCACAAATGTAGGTGATGTTGTTGCCCAAGCAACCACCCTTTGAGAACCATTCTTCCAGCTCTCTTCTCTACCTCAGGGTGAGAGTGATCAATCACAAAAAGGAGCTGGAAGGGACGCCTGGTGGCTCAGTGGTTGACCTTTTGCCTTCGGCTTAGAGCATGATCCCAGACCCAGGATCGAGTCCCCCATCGGGCTCCCTGCATGGAGCCTGGTTCTCACTCTGCCTCTCTCTGTGTGTCTCTCATGAATAAATAAATAAAGTCTTTTTTTTTTTTTTAAAGGGAGCTTGAAGAGTATAGGTATCTCCTATATCTGGCATGATTGCAAAATACAAGCCTTGCTCGATTTGTTTCTGTTCATTTTATGAAACAGTCTCCAGTCACTGGGCGTAATGGACAGAGGAGGACTGGAATGTTAATGGAATTAGAAGAAATTGTCATTCCAGTGTAAAAATTGCATTCAGGAAACCCAATGTAGGCATTTTTGGTATTCTCATGACAAATACTGTTACCATGACTATGTCAATAACCATGTATCGATCACTGGTTCTCAGGACTTTGTTACTTGCTGAGACTACAAAAGTGAATAGCAATGACAACTACCCTCAAAAAACTTACAGGGCCATCCTCTGAGTTATGTGTGTGCAATATGTATATTACTAGACAGTGATATATGATATTGTGAAGTGGGACAATATTTCCCTACAGTTATACCCCAGCTGACACATTTAAAGTGCAATATAGCAGGTTCTTGGCTTTGACTGTTGGCACTATCTTGAGTCCCATCTTTGCCGTGACGCAAAGATAGAAAGTTGGAAGTTTTCTATAATATCACCATTCTGCCTCCAGATTTCCTGTAGTATTTAGGCATTCAGTATTCAGTGTTCCTGCAGTGTTCACAGAGATAGCTCAAGTACTCAACTAACCTTTGTTAGAATGTGAAGGAAATTTGATGTTATAAACTACACGTTTTAGTTGTCAGTGCTATAAATTCAGTTATGTGTTTCTTAGGGTTTTTGGCTAAGACTTAAAGCTCTAAACAAGACTCTGTGATTCTTGTTTTCTTACCCCTTGTAGGAATATCGTTTTATCTTTGGCAGCTGGCCCTGAGGAGTACCTTCTGGCAGGTCCACCCTACCCTTACTTACCCTCTTATACCAATTATTGATATTTAATTAGATTTCTTTTTTTTCTTAACGATTTTATTTATTTATTCATAGAGACACAGAGAGAGAGAGGCAGAGACACAGGCAGAGGGAGAAGCAGGCTCCATGCTGAGAGAGCGGACATGGGACTCGATCCAGGGTCTCCAGGATCACGCCCCGGGCTGCAGGCGGCGCTAAACCGCTGCGCCACGGGGGCTGCCCTTAATTAGATTTCTAGAGGAATGAGGCCTTTCTTGTCCAAGTTCCTACTTAACTCCTTTTTTTTTTTTTTTAAGATTTTATTTATTTTTGTGAGAGAGAGAGAATGAGCATGGGGAGAAGGAGGGGCGGGAAAGAAGCAGACTCCCCACTGAGCAGGGAGTCAGACACGGGGCTTCATCCCAGGGCGGGGGGGGGGGGGGGGAGGCGGAGGGGGGGGCTCGATCCCAGAACCTGAGCCAAAAGCAGATGCTTAACCAGCTGAGCCACCCAGGCACCCCCTACTCAACTCATAATGGTAAAAACGCTCACCACAGGATTCCCTTCTCACCACTTCTCTCATCCTTCAGGATCCAGGAAGGGCCCAAGGTGTTGTGGATAAAACTGCAAATGAGACAGACAGGTCTCTGCTTTCATGGAACTTTCATTCTGGTGAGAGACAGTCAAGCAAAAATTTAAGTCAAAACAACTGGTGCTCCTGGCACTATTCTGATTTTTTTTCTGCTTGTTTTCTCTCTTCCTTCCATAGGGATCTATATGCAGTCCTACAGTAACTAAGCATTGGGTTCTGAGTTGGAAAGCCCAAGTTTGGGCTGCCTGGGTGGCTCAGTGGTTGAGCGTCTGCCTTTGACCCAGGGTGTGATTCCAGAGTTCTGGGGTCGAGTCCCACATCAGGATCTCTGCAAGGAGCCTGCCTATGTCTCTACCTTCTCTCTGTGTCTCTCATGAATGAATAAAATCTTAAAAAAAAAAAAAAAAAAGGAAAGCCTGAGTTCAACAGGATTCTGGCTCTTCCTTTTTTTTTTTTTTTTTTAAGATTTTATTTATTTATGAGAGACAGAGAGGTAGAGACACAGGCAGAGGGAGAAGCAGGCTCCATGCAGGGAGCCCGATGTGGGACTCGATCCCAGAACTCGAATCACGCCCTGAGCGAAAAGCAGATGCTCAACCACTGAACCACCCAGGCATCCCTGGCTCTTCGATTTCAAGCGGGGTGACCAAGTTGCCCAACCTTTCTTCTTTTTTCTTTAAAGATTTTACTTTTTTTTTAAAGGTTTATTTATTTATTTAAGATTTATTTATTTGGGAGAGAGAGAGAGAGACAGGCTCCATGCAGGAAGCCTGACATGGGATTCGATCCTGGGTCTCCAGGATCATGCCCTGGGCTGCAGGCGGCGCTAAACCGCTAAGCCACCCAGGGATCCCCAAAGATTTTACTTATTTATTCATAAGAGACACACACAGAAAGAGGCAGAGACAGGCAGAGAGAGAAGCAGGCTCCATGCAGGGAGCCTGATGTGGGACTCATCCAGGGTCTCCAGGATCACGCCCTGGGCCAAAGGTGGCGCTAAACTGCTGAGCCACCCAGGCTGCCCTTGCCCAACCTTTCTATGTCTCAGTTTCTTCATCTGTAAAATAGGGGCAATAATAGAGGTTTTGTGAGGGTCAAGGACTTAGCACTGAATCCCCAGGTAATAATCACTCAATGAACATCGACCATTGTTCTTTTCTGTATCTACTACCCCTTTTATTTTCTCACTCTAAAGCACTCTTTTCCAGAGCACAGCCTCTTTCCCACCTCTATAAAAATGATGGAGGGAGAAACTTTATGTTGGAAAGTTTCTATCTTCTCACATTTCCCCCTGCTGGAAATTGGAAAGAGATTCTCACTATACAACCTAGATTCCCTAGGTTCAGTTCACAGAATTCCACTCTGCCATTGGAATATATATTGCTCACACATTTGAATATGCTTAACTACTTTTTAATAGGATCTCCTCCTTTGCCTGGAGGTGATTTTGTAATTTAGCATAACTTTGGAGAGGAAGGATATTGTAAGACACACCTGTCACCCAAATACTAATGACTAAACAACCATTTGATTTTTGGAGGCCCTCCTATATTAATAAGGGTAAGTTCAACATGATATATTCCATTTTGATGGTTTTCCCATCTTATTAGGCTAGGAGGATATGTAATGGCAACAAAAGACATAGGTTCAGGAGAGCAAGGATACCATTTTTCTTTCTCTATGGTACCTGGCACAGCATGTTCATTCCCTGGCATACAGTAGAAGTTCAATCAACACTACTTCCCAGCTGTGTGGTATTGGGCAAGTTACTTAACTCCTTTGGCCTTCGGTAGCAAATAAATACTACACTTACTTGGAAGGGTTTGTGTAAGGAGAAAATGAGCTAATATTAATAAATCCCCACTCAGCGACTGCCGCCTGGCAGTTGGTTCTCTTCCCCTTTCACTTCTTGTGTATTTCCTACCCACCCCAACCTGATTATGTTATTTGAGTCAGGGACTTTGCCCAATGCTTAGCATAGGACCTTACACATAGTGATAGCTTCAGTTTACCCATTCATTGAATCTTTGAGTCCTACAGTGGACAAAAGCTTAGAGTTGATGGAGAGCAGGCACATTCAGGAACCCCAAGTAATTGAATATGACTGAAGCAGAGACTTCCAGGAGGAAATGATGAGAAAGTGCTAGAATGGTTAGCCTGGATTAGCTCTCAAAGAGCTCTGTAGGTCTATTTAGAATTTTGGACTTTACCCTTTAAGGTAGAGGATTGCCACTGAACCTAGGAGTGGTAGAAACTTTTTCTTTTGTTTTTACTTTAGAAGGGTTTGTGGTTCTCAGACCAGGGTGCAGCAGAATCACCAGGGAAGCTTGTTAAAAACGGGGGATTCCAGAGCCACACTGCCCAAGAATATGCATTTATTTTATTTTAATTTTGAGGAATATGCATTTAAACTGGTATCCTAGGGGTGTCCATCTGGCTCAGTTGGTAGAGTATGCAACTCTTCATCTCAAGGAGTTGAATTCAAGCCCCATGTTGGGAGTAGAGGTTGCTTAAAACAAAACAAACAAAAAAATGGTACCCCAGATGATTCTGATCCACTCAAATATACAGGCACAAGAGAGACATACCTTACAAAAACACCAACAAAACAGAAGGCTATTGCAGTAGACTTGGGGTAAGCTGACTTGAATTCAGGCTTCCCCCAATCAATCTCCCTTTGTTGGCTTGTCTTACATCTAGGTTCTTAAGCCTCCTCTTCCCCATGAAGGATCATCTGGAAGCCCAGCAAATGCAGACTAGCCCAGAAACCAGAGGCTGAAGAGAAGTAGCTAGATTTAGTAGGCATTTAGAAGGTGGAAGAGACAAGACTTGGGCAGCCCGGGTGGCTCAGCAGTTTAGCGCCGCCTTCAGCCCAGGGCGTGATCCTGGAGACCTGGGATCGAGTCCCGCGATGGGCTCTGTGCATGGAGCCTGCTTTTCCCTCTGCCTGTGTCTCTGCCTCTCTCTCTCTCTCTCTGTCTCTCATGAATAAATAACATATTTTAAAAAAGAAGAGACAAGACTCAGAGATCCATTCCATGTGGAGGGGCAAGGATGAAGAATAGGGAGTCAGGATGTCCCCTGGCTCTCTGGCTTGGAGGAGCAACAGTTGTAATGGTGTGCCATTGGGTGAACCAAGAACTCAAAGGAGAAGGGCATGTCCCGGAGGGTGAAGTGAGGAATTCTGGTTGGGATATGCTGAGTTTGAGGTGCCTCTGGGACATCCAAGTGGAGGTGTTCACAGGTCAGTTGGATTTGTGGGTTGGAAGCTCCCGCAAGATCTAGTTTATAAATACATATTTGAGAATCATTATCTAATAGGTGTAGAACATGGGTAAAATCCTCCCAAGAGAGGATAAGAGAAAAGGATCTAAAGCAAAATGCAAGGAATATTTAAGGGAAAGACAGAGGAGGAAAAGAATTGCAGAGGGATCAAGGACACGCCCAAGTCAACAGCCCAAAGTCACAGGGAGGAAGAGGAGAAGACGGGGAAGTACAATGGATTCAGCCCAGAAATCTGTGGTGACCTTGCAGAGAGCAGTTTTAGTGGAGCTCCGGGGACAGCACCAGATTGCAGTGGATTGAGGAGTGAGTGGGAGGTGAGGGAGTGGAGGCAGCTGGCATGGACAGTCTTTCAAGATGTTTGGCCAAGAATGGAGCGAGATATGGTGGTAACTTAAGAAGGAAATAGAATCGAGAGAGAGTCTTTTTCTCTGCTAAGGAGGAATCAAAGAAAGTGTAGGGACGGAGGAAATAATAAAACCTACCTAGAGGAGCGGGAGGAATCCACTGCACCGAAGTCAGGATTGTTCCTAAGACAGGAGGGACCTACTTCTATTTTTTCAACCCGACCGATTGGTTTGGAGCTCGACATTGGGTGGTTCTCTCTGACGGATCCTGTTTCCTCTTGGAGGTTGGGAGCCAGGCCATGAGTAAGGAGTTTGTAGGATGAACATTTTTTCCTCAGCTAGCAAAGTACGGGTTTACCAGCAAGACGCAAGTAGGGACCGCACTGAGGCAAGAGCCGGGTGGGAAGCGGGTTGAGGCTGAAGCTTTAAAATTCCAAGGATGAGAGGCTGAGTGAGTGTGATGTTCCTCCAACCGTGTGGAAAGCTGCATTTGGGCCACCAAACAAGAGGGGTTTTTCCCAGAACCTCATGCAGGGGCCTTGACTGAGGCCCCCCCCTTCCTCCCCTAATCAATCTGCCTTCCCCGGCCGGAGTCTCACGTCTAGGCCTCAAGCCTCCTCGTCCCCACCTAGGACCAGCTGGAAGCCATTTTGATTAAGCTCCACCACAGAAGGAGGACAATACAGCCCCGCCCAGAGCCAGGCGCGCCCCCGCGGCGGGCCGGGTGCGCGTGTCCGCGCCTCTTCCCGCCGGCCTGGCGGGCGCCTGGCCCAGGCCGGGGCGGTGCGAGGCGGGGGGTGGGGGTGGTTATGTAAGCGTTGCGCGCTCCCGCGAGGCGGCAACCAATGGGAAGCCCCGGCGGCTCGTGCTCGCGCACGCAGGGTGGGGGGAGGGAGCGCACGACGTGCGCGCGCCCTCTCCCTCCTCCACCGCTGCCGCCTCCTTCTTCTGCCGCTCCTGGTGCTGCTTGTGTGCTCGTTCGGTGCGGACCTGGTACCTCTTTTGTGAAGCGGCAGCTGAGGAGACTCCGGCACTCGCCATGGCCGACGAAAAGCCCAAGGTGAGCTCGGCGCCGGCCTCCTCGGCTCGCCGCGCGGTCGGGGTCACGGCGCGGGCCGGGGTCCGGCCCGAGCCCGCCGCGGGCTCCCCGCGCCTTCCTGGGCCCCCCACGGGGCCGGCCGCGGCTCAGGCCCGGGCGCTCCGCGCCATTTTCCTCCCTCCCCTCTTCCTCCCTCCCGCGCCGGAGGAGGCCCCGCCGCCCTCCCCCGCCCCCGGCCGCCTCGGAGTGCGCGCCGGGCGCGAGTTGGGCGGGCGGATCGCGGACGCCCGCGGGCCCACCGGCCGCGAGCGGAGCTCCTCGGGCTCGGCCGGCCGGGCGCGCGTGCGGAGGGGCGTTAGGGCGCGCGGTGTCCCCACCCTCCGCGGACCCCGCGCGGGGCCGCGGCGGGTGTTGCCGCCTCCGCGGTGGCGGGGAGTTCCCTCCGCCCCGGGCTTCCCTCTCAGGGGTGGGGGCTGCGGGCATCTGGGGACCCCTGCCCCGGGCCGCGCTGGCCTGGCGAGGGCTCGGAGCGAATCAATGGGCTGCCGATGGGCTTCCCAGTGGGCCATCGTGAGGGGCCGGGGGCTCGGGGCTTCCTGGGGGGTATTTCCCACTTTCACAGCCTGGGGGTCCCCAGGGGGCTGGGCAGGGGCTTTCCCCTGGGTGTCAGATCACCCCTAACCTGAGGAGACCATGCGGTTTCGAGAAGTTGGAGGCAGAGGTGCGAGCCGAAAGACTTCGTAGGGCTGAACTTTTTAACGCGGGTTTTGAGGCACCGGGAGGCTCTTCCCGTGAGGACTAGGGCTCACACTTCTTCCTGGCACACGGGACTTAAGTGGGGTTTGTTCTGTGACACCCCCTCCCCCTTCCTTTCTGAAGTGACTTGCGGGGGCTACAGCATTCCATCCACCCTTGATTTTGGTGAACTGCAGGTTGGGTGGAAATCTACAGAGAAGACTTGGAAGAAAACTGCATTTGACCCATGACAACAAAGGGGAGGGGAGAATAAGAGCTCTTAACTGAAAATAAACAAAAGTGAGGCTGCTAATACAGGCGAACATGAATAGTGGTTCTAAGTTACTACGGCTGCTTCAGAGAGAATCGAAGGTTATTCCTCAATGTGTTCTGTGTGTGTGTGTGTGTGGTTTTTTTTTTTTTTTTTAACGTAGTTGAGATTTAAGTTCTTGAGCTGAGTTTGGTAACTTTTTAACAAAATAGTTGTAATGAGTTTTCAATGGCAGGTTCTACGTTTTTTATCTTTGCATTCTGTACTTAAAGCGCTTTATAAAGAGAAAGGATGCTTATTTTTAATCTTTTTAGGGGAAATGACATTTTGAGGGATAAAATATGCCATTTTAGAAAATTGGGATGCATGAGTGCCTTTAAGTGAATTGAGTGGGACCCATCTTTAAAAAATCGATGGTTATCGCTGATGGAATAGCATGTAGGCTCCTTTTCGGTTTCTGTGACAGCTATTTAATATTGTTGCTCCAGGATTTTCATCTTTCAGATTGATTTCAGCGGCTGAAAACAGTTGTATACTCTTTTATCATACAGAATGAGAAACCTGTTGATTTCTGAAGCAAGTTGGGCTGCTGCTACTTAAAAAGGTGTTTGTTTTTCACATTTTCCAAATTATACTTTTATTTTTCTTTCAACAGGAAGGAGTGAAGACTGAGAACAACGATCATATTAATTTGAAGGTGGCGGGGCAGGATGGTTCTGTGGTGCAGTTTAAGATTAAGAGGCATACACCACTTAGTAAACTAATGAAAGCCTATTGTGAACGACAGGTGAGGAACTGACATATGCACTTCCAATAAAATTCATGAAAAATAAAACTTTATTTTTTTGAGGATAGAAACTAAGCAGGCATATTGATTATCTTTGGTTGAATGAACACACCTACTTGACATTTCAATTCTAGCATGCACTTGGTATGTTAATGCTTCATGAAAACCTTTAGGGTGGTTTGGTTAATACTCTGTAAGATTCTAGTCCTATGCCAGAATACATCAAATTATAGTCACAACATGCAATTTGTTCCTGAGGGGATGTGATTTTACTTTTATAAGAAAATAAGAATGAACCTGATGAAAATTTCTTGTCAGGCTTTTTTTTTTTTTCTCTCCTCCTTCATCCCTTCTTTAATCCATTTAAAATTTTTGTCATGTCAATGTCAAAAGAACTTATTTTCTGCATTTAAACCAATTTGGAAATAAAATTGTGAGTTTAACAACATTGCAATATTCCTGAAACTTGTAAAATTGCAAAATTTTCTCAACTAATGGTATAGGTCAAGAAATTTAACTTCCTGAGTCTAGCAAAAACACTCCTATGTTATAACAACATTTACATTTTACTCAGAAATTAGTAAATGGACAGCAAGAAGAGGAAGTAGAGGTGAATAGATAGATGCTGGGAGGTGAATGCAGAGTTTAAGACAAAGAGGCTTCCTTTTGTGAGATTGAGTCTGTAACAATACGGACGCAACTTTGAAGATGACTCTTGCAAGTATAACAAAAACTGATACCTAGATCAGTTAATTCAACAATAACCTAGCAGAAGCTTTTTTTTTTTTTTTTTAATTCAACCCTGAATATAAACATGAAAGTTGGGAAAGTCATTCTTTTGGACTAACAAGTTGTCTGCATTGCAAATTGTCCTAAAAGTAGGCTCAAAATAGAGACTATAGAAGTTGGGAGATTGAGCTGATAGTTGGAATTTCTCCATGAGCTCTAAGGGTGTTTGGAAGAAACAGAGATAAATTTATTTTTGAGATTAAGGGTTTATTTTATGCCTAATTTACTTAGAATAATGAGTTTAGGATTCTTATTTCCATATGTAAACTAATCTTACAATTCCTTAAAAGATACAATTTTCAGTGTACTCTTACTTGAAGAATTTTGGTGAAATCCCTTTAAACAACTGATAAATATATGTACTTCCTAGTTGTGCTAATAGCATCTTCCATATTTGAACACTAGTGCCCCTTCAGGTTACAGGGGAATTTTAAAAGGGAATCCTCTTGTAGAACTTTTACATAGCACACCTTTTATAAAGTAAAAACTCATGTTTAGATTTAATGGTTTTCAACAAAGTTCTCTGCATATCTTTCTCATTACTAAATTTTAGATTTTATTTTTTTTATTTTATTTTATTTTTTTTTTAATTTTTTATTTATTTATGATAGTCACAGAGAGAGAGAGAGAGGCAGAGACACAGGCGGAGGGAGAAGCAGGCTCCATGCACCGGGAGCCTGATGTGGGATTCGATCCCGGGTCTCCAGGATCGCGCCCTGGGCCAAAGGCAGGCGCCAAACCGCTGCGCCACCCAGGGATCCCTAAATTTTAGATTTTAAATGATCATATATTTTTTAAGATTTTTAAAAATTTATTTATGAGAGGCAGAGACAGAGGGAAAAGCAGGCTCCCTGTAGGGGATCTGGACCCCGGATCACGCCGTGGTCTGAAGGATCACGCCGTGGTCTGAAGGCAGCCTCTCAACTGCTGAGCCACCCAGGCACCCTGGTCATGTATTTTTTAAAAGGTCCTATTTTTCAAAACTTAATATGGAAATCAAATGTAGAACAAAATTTTTTAAAATATTACATTGAATACCCATGTGCTTACCACCTAGTTTAACCATTAACATTTTATTATACATATCTATTGATAACCTCTACTAATTCTAAGATGTTCATATATAAAACTTCTGTATTTCCTGTAGGGACCCCAAGGGAACTTTTTACTTACCTGATGTTTACCAGATGCCTACCATATGCATTACACTATGCCAGAAAAACCAAAGACATACATCTCATACTGCAGATTGTCCTTATAAGAGATTGTTCTATAAGATTGAGTTTAGTGGGTCAATCAAGAATTTGGGGGTTTTCCTAGTATGTTAAAATTTAGTGTATTACGTAAATAAAGTTTCTCTTTAATTTTTTCAGTTAAGTTGACTAAATTTGAGGCCACTCTTGATTTGGAATAGGGGAAAAAGAAGCATTGGTAATCCATAAAAAAAATAATTCTGCTGCATGTCACTTGGAATGCAAATATGATTTGAAGACCAGATTCAGGAAAAATTTGGAAAGATTAATTCCCATTTTCTTTTTAAATTGGGAATAACCTCAGAGTTCTGATTGAAGCAAGGTCCCTGTTTACTTTTCAATTGTTTGCTTCTCTCTAAGGAAAAGGGAGTTAAAGTGTTACCTAATTGGGCTGATCCTGCTTTTTAGGTGAGGGTATAGCTTTTCAGAAGTCAAAAACATTTATCCAGTCTAACTTGCATAGATAAAGGGTTTTGTTTTGTTTTGTTTTGTTTTTTGACATTAAGGATTCTTGACTAAGGATTTCCTATCAAGATTAATTGAATGATCATATTTACTTTCTAATGAACTCACTTGGTATTGGATCTTTGGAGGAGTTCCAGTAGATATATAATAGGCATCTCAAACAACATGCAAAAAAGATTCGATTCTACTAGAAATCTTTTTCTCTGGTGTCCTCACTCCATAAATAGTAGTATGTTACAGCTAGTTGGGAGGTCAGAACATTAGGATCATCCTTGATGATGCTTCAGAACTGTATAATCTATCAACAAAATCTGTTCTTAAACCAATGCTGTTTAAAACAGTAGCCATGGGATGCCTGGTTGGCTCAGCAGTTGAGCATCTGAGTTGAGGGTCTGACTTTGGCTCAGGGCATGATCCCCAGATCCAGGATTGGGTCCACATTGGGCTCCCTGTGAGAAGCCTGCTTCTCCCACTACCTGTGTCTCTGCCTCTCTCTCTTCGGTCTCTTGTGAATGAATAAATAAAATCTTTAAAAAAATGAAACAGTAGCCATATATGACTGTTTACCTCCTGAAACATGGCTAGTCCAAAGTAATACGTGCTATAAAGAGTACAATATATGCTAGATTTTGAAAATTCATAGTGGGAAAAGGGGCAGCCCAGGTGGCTTAGCGGTTTAGCGCTGTCCTTGGCCGAGGGTGTGATCCTGGATACCTGGGATCGAGTCCCACGTCCAGCTCCTTGCATGGAGCCTGCTTCTCCCTCTCCCTGTATCTCTGCGTCTCTCTCCCTGTGTCTTTTATGAATAAGTAAAATCTTTAAAAAAAAATTTAGTGGGAAAAGTAAAATGTCTCAATTTTTCAAACGTCATTTTTTAAGACAATAGGATTTTGAATATATTGATTTAAAACATTAAAATTTTACCTGCTTTTAAAAACACTTTTTTAAGGATTTTACTTACACATGAGAAACAGAAAAGCAGAGACACAGGCAGAGGGAAAAGCAAGCTCCCCATGGGGAGCCCAATGCCGGTCTTAATCCCAGGACCCCGGGATCAGGACCTGACCAGAAGGCAGATGCTCAGCCACTGAGCCATCCAGGTGTCCCTTTAACCTGTTTTTAATGTGGCAGTGAGAAAATACATGTGTGGCTCACATATTTCTTTTGGATAGTGCTAAGCCATCAATGATTTGATTCCATTCTTGCTGGGTTACTAACTTTAGAGACTTTTCTGATTAATTCAGAGTCCCTCTGCTCCCATCACTCAGTCCTCTCACTTTTTTTTTTGTATTGCTCACTATCTCCACGAGCATAGGGCCTATTTCTGTAGAGCATAGACCAGTATGTGACATACATAGGATGTTTCAGTAAATGCTTATAAAGTGATAGAGAACATTCAAACTGCCTTCAGAGGTTGGTTTGTAAGGTTTCTATTCGTGTGTAGAATTGAGTTTACCCACTTTGTCAGCCATATAGCTTTTGACTGAAGGCATATGATTCCATTATAGTGTACATTTACTATAACATTATTTCATGGAATGTTAGGTGGCTTCAGAGAGCACAGATTGATTCATTGGTTTAGTCCACTTCATTTTTGTGAAATGAAGAAATGGGGATCCAAAGAGCAAACCTCGCACAGCTCTTTTGTGGCACAGCTAAAGCTAAAGTTTAGAGATTTACTCAGAAGTGGAACCTAATACTGGTTTAATGTAGATTCATTGTTTGAATTTACATGATTTATGGAATCTGAGAGGCAAGTTTGCTGAATTTTAGACTTTTGATCTGTAGCAAAAGAAATGCTTTTATTGACAAGGAAAAGCCTGTAAACAGGTAGTAATCAAAGAATAAGATACTTGTTTTTGGTCCTGTGTTTTTTTCCCCTTTTGAATGACCATGCCATTGACCTTAGGACCTTACTAGGGGGCATAGTAGAGAAAGAGCCCAGCCTATGGCTTAGTATTTTGTTAAAGCAAAGAGTCTTAATGGAGTGTTAGTAAATATATAATTAGTAGCTAATGGCTTGGCATTTAATTCTCAGTTGCTTTGCATAATCACAAATTTGGATGTCATGAGGAATGGATTGAGATTGTGGATGTCCCCTATCTGGTCTGAGAATTGCTTGTATTCCTCAAGACAAGGCTAGTCTGAAAGTGGTGTGTGTCACAGACGAGAGTTTTATTTATTTTATTTTATTTTTTTTCAGACGAGAGTTTTAAAGGGACGTAATATGATCTTCATGTTAGAGATAGTTTTTTTTTTTTTTTTTAATTTTTATTTATTTATTATAGTCCCAGAGAGAGAGAGAGAGGCAGAGACATAGGCAGAGGGAGAGAAGCAGGCTCCATGCACCAGGAGCCTGATATGGGATTCGATCCCGGGTCTCCAGGATCGCGCCCTGGGCCAAAGGCAGGCGCCAAACCGCTGTGCCACCCAGGGATCCCTAGAGATAGTTTTAAAGACAGACTTAATGAATCCTTGTTAAATAATGGAATACAGGTGTCATAGAACTGTTTATTGAGCACATTTTCAATATTCTAGTCCTAGAAACTGAGTTTAATTTTAAGTTTAAGCAGGGATTTGTGTAACAATAATTATAGTTTGTGATTGGTACAGGAGTGATTTTTTTTGGTAGGATGCTTCCTAAAATGCTGTTTTTCCAGTTAATATATTCACAGCATGTCTCCAAAGATATTTTATTTTCCTATCTTGTCTTCATTTGGCTGCAGTTAACAGCTTTGCTGCATTGCTCCTTTCCCTTTCTCCCCACCCCTGCGTCAGGTAGGTAATGATTAGTAAAACTTTGGAATCTGGCTTTTTAAAAACATATTAAAAGATTTTATTTGGGGTGATAGAGCACAGAGGGAGAGGGAGAAGCAGACTTCACTGAGCAGAGAGCTCAATGTGGGGCTGGACCCCAAGACCCTGAGATCATGATGGATGAGGCAGACACTTGACTGACGGAGCCACCTAGGTGCCCCTGGAATCTGTTTTGCAGAAGGGGCATGATTAGGCTCATTTATCTCCTTAAATGCATATAAAAATTTCTAGAGGCTAAACTCCATAATGTAATTTTAAAATTACCTTTTTTGTAATAAAGCTCCTCAACTTAGTAGCTTTAGATTTATTTTTTTTAAATGAAACATAAGTTAGATACTGCTTTTCATGTATTTTATTCCATTAGTGACATCCATGAGTGCCAACTGTGTGCAAGGATTGCAGTATAACCAAGACAGTCTTAGTTTCCTGTCCCTCCTGGAACCTACCTTTTTAGTGAGAGGTTGACATATAATCATTGCTCATCAGGGTACATACTAAGAAGAAATATAAATAAAAAAGCAGGTGGTTCTTTTGAGGTATTCCACAGTTTCAAGCTTATGCACTTATGAGGGGGTTTTAGGACGGTTATGGTGGAAATGTTGACTGCCTGGGGGAAAAAAAGGGAAATGTTGACTGCCCAAGAGTAAGAACTTGTTGAATTCCTGTGGTGTGCCTAGCATTTTGCTGGGTTGAGACATAGGTTATTCTTGCTTGGTGATAGGAATTGTTTGAGTATAAATGAAGGTTAAGTAGCTTTAAGGTAAAATTTATTATTTTTTTAAGGATTTTATTTACTCATGAGAGACGCAGAGGCAGAGAGAGAAGCAGGCTCCATGCAGGGAGCCCGATGTGGGACTCTGGACTCCAGGATCACGCCCTGGGCTGAATGCAGATGCTTAACTGCTGAGCCACCCAGGTGTCCCAAGGCAAAATTTTTAATCATTATGTTTATTTAGGTGACTTCAGTTTGCATTATTAAGGGCGGGGTTTTTTTTTTCCCCCCTTTTGGAGAGTTCTTAATATGCATGGAAGAATACTGTGCATATCTGTTACTTTAAATTTCAGTGTCTTTCTAACTCCTTTAAAGGCAGTTTGACTCTAGGTATGGTCTGTTTATGCTTGGAGTAGCTGTGGTTTCAAAGCAATACAGCTGTTTTAAAAACTTTTTTTTAAAAGATTTGAGAGAGAGTGTGAGTTAGGGAGGGGGCAAAGGGAGAGGGAGAGAATCCTAAGCAGGCTCCATGCCCAGCACAGAACCTGACATAGGGCTTGATTTCAGGACCCTGAAATCATGACTTGAGCCAAAATCAAGAGTTGGCCGCTTAACCAGCTGAGCCACCTGGACAGCTGTAAAAAATACTTTTTTTTTTAATAAAAGATTTTTCCAAAGAAGATCAAACCTAGATTGAAGAAAGTGAAAATCATCCTAAATCTTTTTATCCACATAGCAATGTTAACAAGTTGATGATCGTTTATTTAGATTTCTCTTAACATATTTGTGGCTAAACATGCATATAATTTTTGTTCTTACTGTTTCACTGCATTCTTACTGCTTTTAAACTCTCTTGTAGGGTTTGTCAATGAGGCAGATCAGATTCCGATTTGATGGGCAGCCAATCAATGAAACAGACACACCTGCACAGGTAAAAATCTCTATATGCTAACTAGAAGAGTCAGTGTTTTTTTTAATTTGTTCAACAGCCTTGTTTATTGATTTGTGGACTTTCAGACATTGGAATATAGTTTTTTGTTTTTATCAGAGTTCAGAACTCAAAATGAGTTAGTATTTCTTCAGGAAATGTCAAACAATTTTAAATATCCAGTTATCATTTTGTGAATCTGACAGGTCACTTGGTTAATTTAATCAATTCTTATTGCCAGCATTATTTGGGGAAAATAATTGAGAATGCTGTTTTTGTCGCCGCAGCTCCTGATCATAACTCCAGGTTCCCCCACAGGTGATCGGCTGACTGTTGATCCTCACCAATTTGATTTCCCATGCTGAATTCTCTTACCTGTCTTTGTGAACCAAAGGAATCTTGGGGCTCTGATGGGAAGTCTCTTGATTATTTAGCTTGATTAGTAGGGTTCTTGATAATAAGTGGCTTTTCGTTGTTTTTTTTTTTTTTAAGATTTTATTTATTTATTCATGAGAGACACAGGCAGGGGGAAGAGAAGCAGGCTCCATGCAGGAGCCCAACGTGGGACTCGATTCCGGAACTCTGGGATCACGTCCTGAGCCGAAGGCAGACACTCAACCACTGAGGCACCCAGGCATCCCATAAGTGGCTTCTTAAAGTCTTCTGCCAAAGATGATGCTGATCCCTTAACCTCTTTACACATCACTTTAGTTCTGTCACTTTGTGAGGGATCAGCTGGACAGTCTTCTATGGCAGAAGCTCTTTGTTTCTTTTTACCCTCTCAGGTTGCACTTAAGACTTCTAGTTGGGGGAAAAATATTTTGATAGAAATGTCAATTGTAGCCCTTCTACTTTTGAATTTGTTTTTTTTTTTCAGTCCGTAAAAACTAGAAAGTGATAAATATGATGAGTAAAGCAGCCCATTCTGTTTGGGGTTTTGTTGATAATCTCAAAAATTTGAAATATCTGAGTTGTACTTCAGGAAAGAATATTTTGAAGTAATTTGTGGTGAGTCTCTAAGAAGCAGTTATCGTAGGTAGCCACAAGGAGGAGCTGAATTCTCTTGGTGAAAAACTCCTGTCCTTTGAAGGCACTTCAAGTTTCACTATAAAATGTAACATCCCGGGGGTTTTATTTTAGTAGATAGGCTGAAGACATGTTTTGATGGTTTAAAAAAGAATAAAAACGTATTATGCTAAACTTGGATGTTTAGAATGTATTTTCTGTCTTTTGATACTCTCACCCACCACCAAAACCAGGTTCTTCTTGTCTCTACAAAGCTGGCTGCAAATACTAAACTATAGGTTTTTCAGAACTGCATTATAAAATCTTCATATTGAATGTGGAATTGAACTCCTTTTAGCATTTGAAATTGAATTCACTGTAGAATGAAATTGATTCGTTTTAGAATTCTTCTCACAGTATTTATTAAATAGCAGAATTACGATAAATTAGAACATCTTAATGACCACTTTTAATAGTAATATAATTATGTGCCCACCATTCCGTTAAATACTCTCTTCAACTCATTTAATTCTCATAACTGAATGCTATTTCATTTTACAAAAGAGGGAATTGAGACTTAGTCATTAACATTTTAATGCCACAGTCCTACTTTTAGTGTATTTGAACTTTGTTAGAAATGATTCCCTTTCTTGTCTTTAGGTATCCAGGGTTCTTGTTTCTTTTTTCCCCCCCACAAATTACCAGTTTTGGAACATTTTTTCGAGACTAATTACCAGCATAACAAACTGT
Organism: Vulpes vulpes; assembly: GCF_048418805.1. Lineage (NCBI taxonomy): Eukaryota > Metazoa > Chordata > Mammalia > Carnivora > Canidae > Vulpes > Vulpes vulpes. Next base: position 5,987,612 of record NC_132781.1, read on the forward strand.
TACAAAGGTTATTTATTTGACAGTGCTGCTGTATATACCAAGATCTTTCTACTCTGGTAGAAAGAATGGTTGTTTTTTGTATACTGTGTAGGGAGTGAGCCTTACAAACTTAGTTTGTGAATAGCAGTTTAAAATTGAAAGTAGGGGGCGCCTGGGTGGCTCAGCAGTTGAGCATCTGCCTTCAGCCCAGGGCGTGATCCTGGGGTTGCAGGATCAAGTCCCACATCGGGCTCCCTGCATGGAGCCTGCTTCTCCCTCTGCCTGTGTCTCTGCCTCTCTCTCTCCTTGTCTCTCATGAATAATTAAATAAAATCTTTAAAAATAATAATAATAAATAAAAATAAAATCGAAAGTAGTTTTTAGGAGGTCTTTCCTTGCACATACCCCTTCCCTTCCCTTACTGCACAGAGCTAACTGCTGTGCTTTGTGCCCATGCCAGGATGCATTCATGCTATGTGTGTGCACGCACACACTTTTAAAAACACAAACATAGTCATACTATAACCACTTTTGCTGTCTAAGTGGGGTGTTTTGTTTTTAGGGGTGTTTTAGATTTTATTTATTTAGAGAGTATGAGGGAAGGGAAGAGGAGGAGAGCAAGGAGAGAGCATCCTAAGCAGATTCTGTGCTGAGCTGGGACCCTGACTCTGGGCTGGAGATTGTGACCTGAGCCAAGATCAAGTCAAATGCCCAATTAACTGAGCCACCCAGGTGCCCCACTACCTAGTTTTGTTTTTAGCCTAATATATCTTAGGGATGGTTCCGTTTCCACACATATAAATGTGTGTGGTATTTCCTATAAGAGTGTACCACATTTCTTTGAGTTTTTATTATTTAGGTTATTTCCAGTCTTTTGCTCATCTAAACAACACTGCAGTCAATCCTTTACACATATCATTCTTATTCCCATTTACTTACTTATTCCGTTTTTATTTTATATCATTTATTTTTGTCATGGTATATTTTATCATTTAATATTTTTGTTTTCAATAATTAAAAGTGAGGTGATGTAACTCACTTACATATTCAGGTTTTTCACTTAAAAACTAAGTTTTTTATGGATGCCTGGGTGGCTCTGTGGTTAAACGTCTGCCTTCCGGCTCAGGGTGTGATCCTGGAGTCCCGGGATCAAGTCCCACTTTGGGCTTCCTGCATGGAACCTGCTTATCCTTCTGTGTCTCTGCCTCTGTGTCTCTCATGAATAAATAAACAAAAATCTTGAAAAGAAAAAAAGAAAAAGAAAAACTAAGTTTGTTTATAGTCCTTATATAAGTAAGACCAAGTGAAAAGTTAATTTAAACCTAAGACTGGGAAAAAATAAATAAATAAATAGATAAATAAATAAATAAATAAATAAATAAATAAATAAATAAACCTAAGACTGGGGCAGCTCGGGTGGCTGGGCAGTTTAGTGCTGCCTTTGGCCTAGTGCCTGATCCTGGTGACCTGGGATCAGGTCCTGCATCGGGCTCCCTGCATGGAGCCTGCTTCTCTCTCTCTCTGTCTTTCACGAATGAATAAATAAATAAAACCTTTTAAAAATAAAAATTAAATTAAATAAACCTAAGACTGATGCTACATTAAGCTATAGGATGTCTGCAACAACGAACACTGGAATTGGGTGGAACTTGTGCAGTTTCAGGGTACTTAAAGTCCAAGAGTTACAAATCTTCAGAGCTGATAATCAGTGTCCTTCCATTTGTTTTTCTTCTCTTGTATGCTAGTTGGAAATGGAGGATGAAGATACAATTGATGTGTTCCAGCAGCAGACAGGAGGTGTCTACTAAAAAGGGAACCTGCTACTTTACTCCAGAACTCTGTTCCTCCAGACCAAGAAGACATTCTCAAATAGAAAGCCGTAATTTGGTTCCACCACATCCTGACTACTACAGTATAGTTTTCTCTATTCTTTCATTTTCCCCTTCCCCATTCCTTTATTGTACATAAAGTAACTGTGTATGTGCACAAGCATATTGCATTTTTTTTTTTTAACTAAATGGCCAATGGTATGTTTTGATCGACATCAAATGGAGATGGGATGGGGGAAAATACTGCTTCTGTGAAAATACCCCCTCTCTCCATTAGTGGCATGCTCAGTCAGCTCTTATCTTTATATTCCAGTAAGTTATTTTGCTCTCACTGTTTAACAAAAAAAAAAAGAACAACATAAAAATCCTTGCATACCTTGTTCGATTGGAGAATTTTAATGTTTTTCATTTATCATTGTAAAACCAAGGACAATTTTATAACTTTTTTGTACGTAGCTGTTACATGTAGGGCAATCTGTCTTTAAGTAGGGATAAATTACTCTAAAAGAAATGAATCCTAGATAGTTTTCCCTTCAAGTCAAGCGTCTTGTTGTTTAAATAAACTTCTTGTTTAAAATGAGCTGTTTTCTTTATTCTGAAGAATATTGAGAAAGTTGAAGCTTAGGAAAAAACCATGAATTGAGTAGGCCTGTTAGAAGTAACATTTCAAGGAAGAAGTAAAGCTACACTGCATTCCTGACTGATGCAAAACAAAGAATAACAAAGTTTATAAATGACTAGCAACTAATGTTTCAGCCTCTTTGTTTAAAAAGCTTAGGCAGTTCAAGATAATGCAACCTTACTAGCAAAAAAAAAAAAAAAAAAAAAATTGGGTCATAATGTTGTGGATTTATTCCCAAATAATTTCTGTAACCAGTACCTGGCAGGTTGGATTACTACATGCAGCTAGGAGAAAGTTCTGAGTTTGCTAACTGCTGATAAGTCACTTAACCATTCTAGCCCCCACTTTGATGAATAAATTATTCCCTAACCCAGAATAGAGTCTTTGTTCCACGTAAAGGACAAAATATTTATCTACATCTATCCATGCTTATCAGCCTTAAATATGCAGGGCATCACAGTTTTTAAATACAGTTGTATGGGGAAGAGTAACAGCCATAGAACGAGTAAACAGAGTAATAGAGCTGGAGAGATTTAGATTTCCTAATTCTAACCCCTGTTTTAAAGATGAGGAAGCTGAATTCCAGAGTGTTGTTACTTGTCACACAGCTAGACAATTATAAAACTGGGACTGGAGAATAGGTCTGATGCCTGTTAATTCAGTTTTTCCATATTGGTACTCAAGAAACTGAATTTCCACCCTTCGTATTCACCAATGTGGCCTTTTGGCATCAGGTCCCCAAGTCCTGTCATGACTTGTCAATTAGTTCACTCTACCACTGTTGCAACATAGGTTTTCTTTACATCCCCCATTTTTATGGTGAGAGTTTCCCAGGCAGCAGGTGATACATAGGGTGGGCTTTTTTTTTTTTTTTTTTTTTAAATGTGAGGCTTGGATTCATGAGCTCAAGATAGAATTGCATGCTTTTCTGACAGTCAACCAGGCGCCCCTGTTCCATACTTTTTTCATTCTGTATATATGAGTTAATCTTGAGCCAACAACTTTTATTTTCCTATGTGTAAAATGTTACCAACCTACTTTTACAATTTATATTGTGCATCTGTGTGGGAACCCTGCCCCCAAGAATTCTTAGGTAAGTGCCTGTCTCTTGATTTGTTGTACTAGGTACTGTTAAGTGGTAGAATTTGGTGGTGCCCTAAAAATTAAAAATTAGGATTATAATTCAAGCCAGAGAACTTTATTATGTAAAGGGTCTTGAAGTGGGCCTTATTTAAGTGGGAATTTACTAACATGTCATGTCTGAGTTTTTGCCATGTTGGGAGGAATATCTAAACAGTAGAAACCTGAAACAATTTCTTTTAAAATTTTAGTTACTCATTTGAGAGACAGTGAGCAAAAGAGTACAGGAGCAGGGGAAGAGGGAAAGGGAGAAGCAGTTTCCCCACTGAGCAGGGAGCCCGATGAGGTGGCTGGATCCCAGGACCTGAGCTGAAGGCAGATGTTTAAGCGACTGAGCCACCAGGTGCCCTGAAAGACAAATTTTCTATGCAAAATTTATAGAACTTTTTTAAAAATTTCTAATCTGTATATACAATATGGGGCTTGAACTCATGACCCCAATATTGAGTTGCCCCCTCTCCTTAGGGAGCCAGCCAGGCATTCCTAAGGAGCGCTTTTTTTTTTTTTAATTTTTATTTATTTACGATAGTCACACAGAGAGAGAGAGGCAGAGACATAGGCAGAGGGAGAAGCAGGCTCCATGCACTGGGAGCCCGACGTGGGATTCGATCCCGGGTCTCCAGGATCGCGCCCTGAGCCAAAGGCAGGCGCCAAACCGCTGCGCCACCCAGGGATCCCCTCCTAAGGAGCACTTTTTAAGTAACACTTTGAAAATAATTATTGAAAATAATGTAATCTTTGCATTTTAATTTTTTTGCCTTCAGAGGAGAGGTTCAAATGATGGGACTTAATACTGCCATTTTGATTAATTGGGACAATTTAGCTCCACTCTTTCTGGCTGCGCTCACATTAATACCCCACATGTTAGCTCAGCAGTTAAGCGTCTGCCTTTGGCCCAGGGCATGATCCTGGAGTCCCGGGATCAAGTCCCACATGGAGCCTGCTTCTCCCTCTGCCTGTGTCTCTGCCTCTCTTTCTGTGTGTCTCATGAATAAATTTAAAACAAATAACACCCCATGTTCATATCCTTAAAGTGGCAAACAATATCTAAGTGAACACAGTTCTGTACAGGGAGATGAGAAAGTTTATACTCCCAAGCACCCCTCCTGTTCATACACACTTGCTTGAGGCCAAGGCAAAAGGTATTAGCAACTTTTCAAAAATAGTATCAAGTTGTTTGGTTCATTTTTTTTGCTTGTTCATGATTTTGTGGAAATTAATTTGATGATCAAATTATATTCTCCCTAAAGGGGAAGATGTGGAATGGAAGACGGGGAGTGGTAACCTAGTTTGAGGAGAAATGGGAGACTCTGGTCAGAGTGTGTAGTTCTGTGTAGGAGATTGGGACTGCAGGAGGTCAGTAGAAAGTGGAATCCCTGGATTTAAGGGAAGTTTGTTGGAGAATTTTGCCAAGGTCCTTGTGGGAGTTACAGTGTATTGGAGAGATCCAACTGTCCTGCTGAGGTTTATTTTTGAGTTAAGATACTGCCGCTTTTAAATATGATTAACACTGATGCTGGATTGTGGTTTTGCATTAGAATCTCCTGGTAAGCTTTTAAAAACATACCTGTGCCTGGGTCCTACCTTAGAAATGTATTTTCAAAGCAGTATAGAATTGAGAAGCAATTCTGGGAAGCATCATCACAATTCTTAAGAGTTAATTAAGCACCTTGTGGATGGTGAAAATTACATGAGATAATAAACGTTTTAGCTGCCTAGCACAATGCCTCCCACGTACTGAACTCTTTAAATAAAAGTTATTATTTTCAGCGTGCAGTAAGGGCTCTGCCATAGGATGCCGAGGTTTCAACAGATTTCCATAATCTGTGCTGATGCCTTGCACTTAATGTAAATGAAAAACAGCAAGAATTTTCTATTCTCTTTTAAAACCATACAATCTTTGTCTCATCAGTTATTTTTTTCATAAATACTTAATGCTAAATTGTGTCCTAATGAGTCTTTAAGGGGATCCCTGGGTGGCTCAGCGGTTTTGTGCCTGCCTTTGGCCCAGGGCGCGATCCTGGAGTCCCGGGATTGAGTCCACGTCGGGCTCCCGGCATGGAGCCTGCTTCTCCCTCTGCCTGTGTCTCTGCCTCTCTCTCTCTCTCTCTCTCTCTCTCTCTCATAAATAAATAAAAATAAATCTTTAAAAAAATTAATGAGTCTTTAAGGAGAAACTGTCCTCAGAATATTAATGATTCTCCAATATCCTAAGAACCAAAGACCTGTCCACTACATGCTTCAACATTCTGATTGTGTAGGTGGTGATTTGAAGGGTGGTCCTCCATGTAGTAGGACACACTTTATAGTGAGATTTTAGTCTGTATAGTGGTTAGCTAATGAAAAGAGTTCCTCAGAGTGGAACATAATTAGAATAGAGCATATAAACAGGTTAGGAATTTAATCTATTTGGAATGTGGAGTGTTATTTCCCTGTAAGCAGTGACATGTGACTATGAGATCATTTTAGGATTTCCTATACCCCTGGGGCCCTTATGAAACTGTTTGAAGTCTCAGAATTGTCATGTAATGTTTGTTTTTTTGCAATTCATGTTTTTAAGGCATATTATATGGCTAACTTTGCCACAAGTTTACAGAATTTAGAATATTAAAGGGAAGAATTTTCTCACATTTTTCAGGGCATGCTGTTTTTTAAAAATTATTGGTTGTTTGTAATTTTAGCAATTGTTTTTGCAAAGGAGGCCAGATTCATCTCTAGGAGAGCAGGACAGATGGCTTAGAGGAGTTTTTTGCTTGTTTATTAAATATAGAAATAGTAGCATGGGATTGGGGAAAGTGAACAAAATCCACATCATTTTATTCAGCTCAGTCTAGAGAAGGGGAAAAGAGTGGGGAAATAGGAATCACGCTCTCCCTCCACAATTCAGTGATTAAAAAGGACTTGAGAGTGGCATGTCAGACCAGTAGAGGATATGTGCCATTTTGTTTACCTTTATCAAAGTAGGCGAAATGTGACCGCCATTTTCCATATCTCAGGTGGTTTGTTTATATTATGGCAAATGAGTTTCAAGAGAAAACAAACGCCTTCAGTTGTCCCTGTGCCATTGATATGCCTTTGTGTGTGAGGATATAGCTAAGAAAAGAATGGACAGATGCATACTAAATTTGGCTGTAAGAGTGATGGATACAGAATGTATGTGTAAATATGTGTGGTTAAGTCACACACAAGTGACATGGGGCACCCTGCAATCCTGGGGTTTCTAACCCTTGTTAGAAATACTTGTCAATGAGTGATTCATTAGTTCAGTTACTTAGTGAAATTCAAAAGCACATGAGTAGCATTTTAATAATGGAAAATATAAGAAAATGTATTGGGGTGCCTGGCTGGCTCAGTCTGTGGAACATGCAACTCTTGATCTCAGGGTTATTGGGCATAGAGTATTTAAGAAAACATTAATGTTTGATCATAGTTTACTGTTCTTGTAGGTTAGAAATAGTCAACTGTCTGCAATTTCATTTGGGTTCAGCTTATAACATGTTCTGGATCAGAGTGAGAGAAAATAATCTAAGACGTTGATTCAAACCCAATTGCATAAACTAGGTGGAGTAAATCCCAATAATAAGGCCCTCTAGATTGCCCATTTCCCCTGGCATTCTGGGATAAATTGGGGCAGGTTGGTATTATGAGGGGTCAGAACAAAGTGGGTAGTATTTGAGGCAAAAAACATGCTTGAGAGCCAAGAGATGCTATTTTAGTGCATATTTTTGTGTTTCATTTAAATTTAGTTATTACCTTAGTAGGCATCAAGTGGTGAAGAACAACTTCTAGATTGTTCTATTTTGAGTAAATTGTACATTGCATTCTTGAATAAAACTCTCCACATACCCAGCAACAAATTTAAAAGCCAACAAGATTTATGTCCATGTTAAAGGAAAATTATTAGAGCTTTAAATATTTCTTGATATCTTTTAAATAGTAATTTCTTGCCACCTGCTTCGGAACAATAGATTTGAGTTCTGAGGAAAGTCTGAGAACACTGGGTTTATAAAAACTTCCTGGGAACACTGATTACTAGGCTTTCTAAATTGAAGTAGAAATGAACATTAGTACTGGAATATAGTAGGGAAGTGGCAACATGAAACTAAGTGAAGTCAGAGGGTACTTGCTGCTTAGTAGATAACTGCTCATTCTCCCCTTCACTGTATTTAAAAAGCAGGTGAAAATGGAACATACATATAGGGCAGTGGTTTTGAAATTGCATGGAACCATGGGGTTCTGCCAAAAAAGGATAGTGGATAGAAAGGCCAGCTAGGGATGGAGAAGCAGAAGGGGCCAGGATTTCGTAACCTCTGCTCAGTTTAAATCACAGCTGCTTTATTCATCTATATATTTGGATTCTGCTTCATAAATGTTTGAAAAACATTGTTATAGTAATGAAATAGCTGTTAGGGAGAAAAAAAAAAAAAGTAGGGCAGCCCGGGTTGCTCAGCAGTTTAGTACTGCCTTCAGTCCAGGGGATGATCCTAGAGACCCCGGATTGAGTCCCATGTCGGGCTCCCTGCATGGAGCCTGCTTCTCCCTCTGCCTGTGTCTCTGCCTCTCTCTCTCATGAATAAATAAAATCTTAAAAAAAAAAAAAAAAAGAAAAAGAAAGAAATAGCTGTTAGACCATTCCTTGTCATAAGGTTTCATCTGTCTTAAATATTTCATTAGTTTTTTTAGGTGAACCGAAGGGTTTAGAGCAAATTTTGTTTGTATTGATATAGTCTTCCATATGTATTTTAAAATTTAATGATGGACCTTCATGATTTTATTTTATGTTTTAAAATATTTATTCATGAGAGACAGAGAGAGAGAGGCAGAGACACAGGCAGAGGGAGAAACAGGCCCCATGCAAGGAGCCCAACACGGGATCGATCCCAGGTCTCCAGGATCATGACCTGGGCTGAAGGCAGCGCTAAACCGCTGAGCCATCCGGCCTACCCGACCTTCATGATTTTATTTTTTTTTTTTTTTAATTTTTATTTTATTTTATTTATGATAGGCACACAGTGAGAGAGAGAGAGAGAGGCAGAGATATAGGCAGAGGGAGAAGCAGGCTCCATGCACCGGGAGCCTGACGTGGGACTCGATCCCGGGTCTCCAGGATCGTGCCCTGGGCCAAAGGCAGGCACTAAACCGCTGCGCCACCCAGGGATCCCTGTGTTGATCTTTTGAATCGACTATAATTTTATTAATGTCCCATTTTCAATTGGGTTGGTCATCTGGAGCAAAGGTCATTATAGCTAGAGCTATGTATCATGTTTTACCACAAGTCTCCATCTTGTAGCAGAAAGTGGAGTATAGAGATTTTAGTCAAAACTATTATATGACATGAGCAAGTAAATAGGAAGGCTTGTCATTCTGGAAATTCTGACAATTTTACATTATTTAAGGCAGATTCTTTTTTATTTTTTAAAATTTTATTTGAGAGAGCATGAGTGGGAGGGGTGTGGGGGGCAAAGGAAGAGGGACAAGCAGACTAGACTCCCCACTGAGCATGGGGCTAGATGCAGGGCTTGATCCCAGGATACTGGTATGATGACCTGAACCTAAGGCAGATGCCCAACCAACTAAGCCACCCAGGTGCCCCTATTTTATTTTAATTTATTATTTTTTAAAAGATTTATTAATAAATTTTTTTTCAAGCTCTGTGTGGAGCTTGAACTCATGACCCTGAGATCCAGAGTCACATGCTTTACAGATTGAGCCAGCCAGACATCCCTGAAATTCTTTTTTAAAATACAGTGCACCAAAAAAATAAATAAATAAAATAAAGAATAAAATGCACCAAAAAAAAAAAAATTAAATAAATAAATAAATAAATAAAATAAAATAAAATACAATGCACCAAGCAGGCCTGCCTGAAATAGCCTTAATCAGATATGTATTTTACATAATTTATTCTTCTTTACAAATCATTAGATTAAGAGATGGATCCCTTGCGTTTGAAGCCAAGGTTCTCAGCCCAAGCCAGTGTGAGAGTTATCTGTTTAACTTCTTAAAGATATACATGGTCAGACTCTACCTGCCCCTCACCAACCAAAATTCGAATTCAGTAGATCTCAGATGGGACTGGCATTCATTTGTATTCGTTAAAAGCTCATAGGTTATTCTGATGTGCAGCCAGGATGGGGCAGCTGCAATAGAAAGCTTTAGTTTACCAACTACATTTTTTTTTAAAGATTTTATTTTTTTAAAGTAATCTCCATACCCATTGTGTGGCTCAAACTCACAGCCCTGAGATCAAGAGTGGCATGCTATACCGACTCAGCCAGCCAGATGCCCCTTCCAAGTACAACGTTCTTAAAATTACCTCATTTCAACCTTCACAACAACTTAAAATAGGTGCCCTTAACCCCATTTTTACAGATGAGGAACCTGGGTTCAAGAGCATAAATGACTCAGAAGTGTCTTTTTAAGGGAGCAGGACCAGAACCTAGGCTTTCCCATTTCCAGTCCAGTGGCATATTGCCACATGAACCTGTCTTTTCTACTACAGGGGAGGGAGGTAATAGGGCAAGTCTAGAGTGAACTCAAAAGTTTAGGCCAAAAGGGACCCACCCAGCCTGGCATGCCTGGCTGGCTCAATCTGTAGGGCATGTGGCTCTTGATCTCTGGGTCTTGAGTTCAAGCCCCATGTTGGGATGGAGCCTAGTTAAAAAAAAAAAAAAAAAAAAAAAGGGACCCACCTGAAGATTTATCCAAACGTTTCATTTAACACATAAATACAACTCAGACTATTAAAAAGTTTGTGATTACCTTCCAAGTGTGTCTGGAAATAAGCATAGCTATCACTTTAATGATGGCTTACACGTTGAGCCAAGCACTTTCATCCATTACTTCATTCAGTCCTTACAACTCTGTGGAATTGGAATACTATTTTGTCCTTTACAAGTAGGACAACTAGTGCTCAGAAGAGGTAAGAGTCTGGATTCAAGCTCTGATTTCTCCTGTGGGAGTCTACCATAGCAACCACCCATACTCTGCTTACCTCCTAGTTGATAATTATATGACTTAAACAAGGAGAGCATGTGTGCTCACTGGCTAGCTTGGTCTGAAGGTGTGTGTGTGTGTTTTAAAAGTTTTAGGAAACAAATGATTAAAAGTAATAAAAGTTTTGGAAATTTAGGCCCACCGTTTAAGAATGGGAAGATTTTATTTAAAGATTTTATTAGCGACACAGTGAGGGAGGCAAAGACAGGCAGAGGGAGAAGCAGGCTCCCCTCAGGGAGCCCAATGTGGGACTCGATCCCGGGACCCCAGGATCACACCCTGAGACAAAAGCAAGGCTTAACCGCTGAGCCATCTAGGCATCCCAAGAATGGGAAGATTTTAGTTCAAACAAACGGTCAGCATATAAATATATGATCCATGCCTCCTAGAAAAGAAATTCTCTCTGGCTGTTCATGAAAACCCAGGAGATTGGTTAAGAATACAAACTTCCAACTTCCAGGAAAGAGGAGGCCACATAAATAGGAATGTTCGATTTTTTATGGAAATATTGAAAAAGGTCTGCCTTGAGGAAACATGCATGACATGGGAAGGCCTCCACTCTGATTTGCTCAAAACTTTCCTACTAGAATATTGTAAACAGCCATTCTTGAGCGCTCCAAGTGTTGTCTGCATTTGTTGCAGGGATAGATTTACCCAGACAGGTGGAAGAGTCATGACTTAAGGATTATAAACAGCTGCAGAGGCCAGGGCTGCTCCATCGTCTTGGTAGCGAGGGATGTGACTGTTCTCCACCGCCGCGCATTAACTAGCCTTAGAACAGGCCCTCAAATCGGAACGACTGTAATTTTGGTCTAGTACATGCACCACCCATTTACAGCTAAATAGTAACATTAAAATGTGAAGAATTTCCAGTCGTTTTAAAAGGGATCATCTTGGCTTGGTTTCTGCTGCTGACTCATAGTGCTGCTGTTTTGAGACTGTCGTATTTCCAAAGGGGACACACAGTAGGTATTCAATGAATGTCAGTTTGTAGCAGACATTTCCGTCCCTTAAGGAGCATGCCCTTGCTTTCTCCCCATGAGTAAGGCGAGTAAGTGGGTGGAAAAGGCAAATCCGTCCTCGGCTTGTGGGTTCCAGCTCGCCCAGGGCGAGCTTTCCCCTGCCAGGTAACTTTCTTCGGTGACAGCCAGCACCACTTGTGCCCAGCGCGGGGCAGGTTTGTCCTTTGTCCAATCATCACCGAGAATTGGGGGGGTGGGGGAGGGGGAACTTCCAAAGACCTACCCCGACCAGGAAGGGGGCGGGTTTAGGCTGAGCAGGGGCCGCCGCAGCCCGTCGAGGAGAAGCACGATGCTTGGCACTCCAGGGAACCAATAGGAACGAAAAAGGCTGTTTGAATTGGCCAATAGCAGCAGGGTGGGGGCGGGCTTCCCCGAGCCGTATAAAGGCTGCGGCCGGGGAGGCAGGCGGCGGCGGAGGCTCCTGCAGCGGTCGCAGGCGGTGGGGAGGGGAGCTGCTCGGCGGCCCGCGGACCCGACCCTTTCAGCGCTCTGCTCCCGCGCCTGCCTACCTCGCTCCTCGGCACCATGACCACCACCACCACCTTCAAGGGAGTCGATCCCAACAGCAGGAATAGCTCTCGGTGAGGCTGCGGGGCCGCGCCCGCCCCGCGCGGAGCTCGAGGGGGTGGGATGGCCGGTCCCCGGCGGAGCCTCGCGGGCCGGGCGGCCGGTCGTTGGCAGTAACGTGCCCGGGGCGCCGCGCTCGTGCGGGGCCGGGCGGCGGGGCTCGGCCGTCGGCTCCGTCTTTGTGCGGCCGCGCAAGCCGGGCGCGCCGGCCCCGCCCGATTGCCGCTCATCTCCCATTCATTCCTCCCCCGGAGCGAGGGGTCGGCCGGGCCGGGCCGGGCAGGGCCGGGGCCGCCCGCCCTCGCGGCGCTGCCGGCTTTCGGGAGTCGGGCCACGCGGAGAGCGTTTGCTGCCCTCCCTTGGCGGCGCGGCCGGCCCGGCCTCAGGGCGGTGGTCTCGGCCCCCAGGTGCCCGGGCAGGCCCCCCCCCCATTGTCCCACCCCTGGGCACGCGCTCGCCGCGTCCCTGGCCCGGGGCAGGTGGCGGCCCCCGCCCGGCGCGACAGCCCCTCCTGCGGCCGCAGCGATCGAATCTTGCGGGCTCCGACCCGCGGGGGCCCGCCCGGCAGGTGGCATTTGTGGTCGGGCGGGGCCGGTGATCGCGACCCCCACGCCCGCCCAGGACCCCGCCGCCAGCCCCCTGCGAAGTGCCTCCCCTCCGCTAACAAAGGAAAGAAAAGACCCACCTCGGGACGCGAGAGGGGGTGGAGCAGTCGGAGCGGGTTTTCCGCGCTCACACCTTCGGACCTCGCTCTTTGCATCCCACCTTTGCCCCGCGCCCCTTCCCCCTTTGACGTTTGCCGAGGGAGTTCTCCGCTGGCCCGGGTTCCCGAGCTGGAGGCGGCTTCCAGCTCTTGGGCGGGGCCGGAGACATCCATTGTCTCTTCCGTAGCGTCGTCTCCACCTGGGGAGCCGGGGCCTTTCCGGCCCGTGTTGCTACTGCATTTGGGGGAAGAAGCCCCTGGGCGTTTGGACTGGAGCCCTCCCTTCCCGAGCCCTTGCCTGACCTGATGGAAGGGTTTGTAACCGGTGCAAGGTGTCCACATTGTCTGGGCTAATTGGCACCCTGTTCCTTTTGAGGTAGGATGGGGGCATTTCTGGGATCCTGCTCAAGGCTTGTGGGGAGCTTAGGCTCCACTTTTTCTGGGCACCTATTCTTCACTGATCACGACCTGCAGTGTGGCCAGCCTTGGGGTCCTGGGCAAGTGGCACAAAGGGAGCCATTTTGTGGGGCTAAGAAGACGGCTGTGAAATAGTGCCTCATAGTGCCTCGCAGGGGTTGGAGAACTTGGGAACAAAAAGCTGGCCTCAAGCACCGAGCCCTAGGTTGGACATGACCCTCCTTTTCAACTCATCCCTTTATCTTACACAATGTAGAAAAGAGTAGGAAAGATTTAAAAAAAAAAAAAAATTGGTGGGTCCTTGCAGGTTGGGGACCTTGATTGAGTAGGAAGAGACGTTTGAAAATACTGGTCACTCCCTCTTCTGTTGTCATCCTTGCAATGAGATCATTTTTTTTTTTTTTTTTTTTCTCCAGAGGACACTGGAACACACTGCACCTTGGTTTTTCTTTTTGTGCCATGCGGTCAACTTTCTGCTGGTCAGACTGTAGTGGCTGGAATGTGAAATCTGACACATTGTTATAAATCAGGTTTTATCTTTTGGGGTTAAGTGCTGTTTAGTGCTTCATAAAGAATTTCAGTAACCGAGTCAAATGGATCCCCGTGCTATTTTTTTTTTTTTTTTTTTTTTTGATAGGTGTATTGGAGATGTGAGATGGGAATGGTTTTTGGTTCTGCAGAATAAATGTTTTCATTCACCTTTTGTCATCAACTTCCCTCCAATATTGTGATCTCTGGACTGGAGCTTTGTCCTTACATTTACTTCTTATCTTTCCTTCCTCTGTAATCTCATCGGATTCTTCACTTGTTTCTGAAGTAACATTCTTCAGGCTCCATAAGCAACATTATCAGTTTAGTCTGGTAGGGGATGATCTGCAAAGATCACATGTGAACTCTGGGATTTAAAGAAAGAAGAAAGAAAATGAGTAATTTTCTTTAAAAAATTGCTATCCATAGCACACGTGCACATTTTTGTTGAGTCTCAAATATGTAATCTTGGTTTAGATCAGAATGAGAGGATCTTAAAAAAATAAAACTGAAATAATTTCTGTCTTATGATCCAAATCCTTTGTTTGGGGATGTCTCACTGTTAACAAATGGGCTCTACAACACTGACGTCATTGGAGTAGATATTACCTGCTATTGCGGGAGGAACACAGACCTTTAAAAAGTTGAGTGCTCAGAGCTTTGACTTTCTTTTTAAGCTGATGTTTGGGTGCTAGTGTCTTTTTTTTTTTTTTTTTTTTTTTTAAGCCAAAAAATACTTCCCAAGCCACCAGGGTTTTGGAGATTTTCATCTTGCTAAAATAACTCATGAAGGTTTAATTATGATGAGAAGAAAAAAAAAATCATTCTAATCCCTAGGGAATGGAGGGGATGACAATGAAGCAAGTTAATTCTGATTTTATTTCAGGTGTCTTTGTTGATTTGGGGAACAAGGGATAAAAACCTGGTCGATAAAAACCAGAACTTTAGCATGAGAGAGAAAGCCTATTAAGAATTTATAACCCACCTTTAATTATGATTTAACAGATTTAATTAAGCAAACCTACAATTACCATCTTTATAAAACATATTTGTGGACACACTTTTTTTTTTTTTAAACATTTATTTGAGAGAGAGAGCAAGTGAGTGGAGAGGAGGGGCAGACAGGGAGAGAGAGAGAATCTCAAACCCACTTCCTGCTGAGCACAGAGCCAGATGTGGGTCTCAATCCCACCACCCATGAGATTGTGACCTGAGCCAAAATCAAGAGTCAGACGCTACCCAGGTGCCCCTGAACACACTTATCTTAATCCATATAATTAATTTAAACTAAGTGGATATTTAATGTCTGAAACTTTTTAAAAATAGAGTTTTAATTTTAACATGTTACAAAAACCATAATGGGTCTCCTCTCACCCCCTGCCCTAGGGGTTAAATAATGACATTTTTATTTAGTGTAAATTGCATATTGAATATTACTGTGGTCAAACACAAATATGGGATTCATGGGAGGATGCTAGAAGACTAGAAGAAGTATAAGACAGTCTAAGGTTGGAAAACACGGAAGCTAATCAGGACCAGCTACATAGGTTTGTATGAAAATGAAAGAGAAAATAGCCTCGTATGCTCCCTGTGTTTCAGCACTTTGAGCCCTTCTTACATGCCTGCCAGGGACTTGAGGACTTGGATTTTGGTCCTCATCTTTGTCAGTTTAGTAATATTGGACAGTTTCTTCAGAGGTTCTCAAAGGCTTCACTTTGCTCTCAAAAAGTGAGGCTGTTGAACTAGATGGAACAGAGCCCAGCAAACTATTGCCCTTGAAATGCTGTGGACACCTGATTTTTATATTCACAAATGATTGTTAAAAAAATATTGATTTCTTGTGGAAATTACATGATCAAATGCAGTGTCTGTAAATAAAGTTTTATTTGAACAGAGCTGCACTTACTCGTTTTCATGTTGACTATAGTTGCCTTTGTGCTAATAGAGCCAAATAGTTGATAAAGACTGCATGACGCACAGGCCAAAAACATTTACTTTCAGGCACTTTTAACACCAAAAGGAGAGGATCTGCCATCTTTTCCTCCATGTGCTACCTTATACTCTTTGAGCCTTTGGAAGGTTCTACTCATCAGCTTTATGGAGGAGGTGGAGGTTTAAGAGGTTAAGGCTGGATTTTGAAGAGCCCTTGAGGCAAGGGTGGAGAGCGCTCTAGGCAGGAGTAAAGATGGGAGCAAATACCCAAAGTGGGGATAAGCCCACTGTTCAGGGAAGTGGCTCAGCTGGATTGGTGAAGAAGGTAAGGACTGGATAAAGTGGAGAGGCCCTGTTGATAGTTGGTCACATTTCCTTCATTGCTGTCAGGGCTTCACCAAGGCTTGCGTCTGCTGGCTTGTGGGTAGCAGGGACAAGGTAGGAAGGGGACCCCCGGCCTCGGTGTCAGCTGCACCCGAGGGAGCAGAGGAACTGGGATTTCTGTTGAAAGATGCAAGTAACATGCCGTCCTGCGTGGATGTAGGTGTCCACAAATGATCACATGCAGTGGCCAGTGGGAAAACTAGTATTGTCAAAAGAAAGGTTTTCAGGGAATTGTGGAACCCAGAAGCAACCTTCAAAAGAATTTTAGATTGGGGCACCTGGCTGGCTCAGTTGGTGGAGCAGGGGAGTCTTGATCTCAGGGTTGTGAGTTCAAGCCCCACATTGGGTGTGGAGATTGCTTAAAACACACACACACACACACACACACACACACACACACACACTTAAAAAAAAGAATTTTAGATTATGGCAAGACAGAAAAATATGATGTATAAAAAAAGGACATTGAGATTCACCTGAAATCCCATCTGAGAGCGCAAACCCTGGAAAACATTGTGGTGTATGTACTTTCAGGCATTTATGTCTATTTATGATGATAGTAGCTAGGAACACATGATGGCTATGTTCCAGGTTCTGTTCTAAGCACAGTCTATAGGATATCCTTAGAATAGTCTTACGAGGCAGCTACTACAAACCTTTTTTATAGAAGAGAAAACCAAAGCATTAAGGGGTTAAGCAGTTTTTCCAAGGTCACACAGCTAGATAAGTGTATCCATACATATACACATTGTTTTATGTAACATGTAATTGGCCTTATGTTTCTTTTCCAACGCTTTTCATTCACTGTGTTTTAGATAACTTCACATCTGCTGATGAAGGTAACTCTGATCCTACTATATACAGCTTTCTGTTGTATGGACATGTCTTGATAACTAAGACCCTACTAATGGCCAGTTAGGGTATTCCCAATTTTATTTACAGATTAACATTTTTACAGGAGTCTCCTTGTACATATATCTGATTATCTAATTAGAACAACTTCTGGGGGCAGCCTGGGTGGCTCAGCACTTAGTGCCGCCTTCAGCCCCAGGTGTGATCCTGGAGTTCCGTGATCGACTCCCACGTCAGGCTCCCTGTAGGGAGCCTGCTTCTCCCTCTGCCTGTGTCTCTGCCTCTTTCTCTCTCTCTCTCTCTTTCTCTCTGGATCTCTCATAAATAAATAAATATCTTTTAAAAAAAAACAATTTCTGGAAGTAGAAATGCCCGTTCATATAAAAAGCAAACAGTTGACACATATTATCAAAATATCCTTTAGAAAGTTAGTATAGGGGGATCCCTGGGTGGCGCAGCAGTTTAGCGCCTGCCTTTGGCCCAGGGCGCGATCCTGGAGACCCGGGATCGAATCCCACGTGGGGCTCCCGGTGCATGGAGACTGCTTCTCCCTCTGCCTATGTCTCTGCCTCTCTCTCTCTCTCTCTCTCTCTCTCTCTCTCTATCATAAATAAATAAAAAAAATTAAAAAAAAAAAAAAAGAAAGTTAGTATAGGGACGCCTGGGTGGCTCAGTGTTTGAGAGTCTGCCTTTGGCTCAGGGTGTGATCCTGGAGTCCCAGGATCGAGTCCCAGTCAGGGTCCCTGCATGGAGCCTGCTTCTCCCTCTGCCTGTGTCTCTGCCTCCCTCCCTCTCTATCTCTCATGAATAGATAAAATATTTAAAAACAAACAACAACAACAAAAAAGGGACACCTGGGTGGCTCAGTGGTTGGGTACCTGCTTTCGGCTCAGGTCATGATCTGGGGATCCGATATCAGGTACTGCATTGGGCAAGTAATCTCTACACCCAGTATGGGGCTCCAACTCACGACCCCAAGATTGACAGTTGCAGGATCTGACTGAACCAGCCAGGCGTGCCTCTTCTACTTTTTTTTTTTAAGATTTATTTATTATTATTATTATTTAATATTTTGTTTATCCATGAGAGACAGAGAGAGAAAGGCAGAGACACAGGCAGAGGGAGAAGCAGGCTCCATGCAGGGAGCCTGACATGGGATAAGCGGACTCCCTGCTGAGCAAGGAGCCTGACACCACGGGGCTCTGGGCTTGTGGGGCTCCAGCCCACCATCCTGAGATCATGGCCTGAGCTGAAATCAGGAGTCCCACACTTAACCATCTGAGCTGCCCAAGTGCCACCAGTGGCAATCTTTTTGAGAGAGAACTGTTATCTTGACAGAATTCTGAGAAGAAACTGACAAACTCTTCATTGTAATAGTAATTGTTAATAGATTCTCTCATTAAGTGTTGAACATACCTAAAAATCAGTAGATTTGGGCAGCCCCGGTGGCGCAGCGGTTTAGCGCCACCTGCAGCCCGGGGCGTGATCCTGGAGACCCTGGATGGAGTCCCATGTCGGGCTCACTGCATGGAGCCTGCTTCTCCCTCTGCCTGTGTCTCTGCCCCTCTCTGTGTGTGTCTCTATGAATAAATAAATAAAATCTTTTAAAAAAATCAGTAGATTTGAACAACTCACAGTTAGCAGCTTGACCCTAATAGAGCTATAGAACACTGGCAAAACACATTCTTTTCAAGCATATATAGATTTATTAAATTGACCACATATTAGGCCTTAAAGCACATCTCAAATTTCAAAGGATTCATGTCACACAGGCTGTTGTCTGTGTTATAATTAAAAGTTAGAAATTAAGGGCAGCCCGGGTGGCTCCTTCGGTTTAGTGCCACCTTCAGCCTACGGCGTGATGCTGGGGACCCGGGATCTCCGGGCATGGAGCCTGCTTCTCCCTCTGCCTGTCTCTCTGCCTCTCTCTCTCTCTCTCTCTCTCTCTGTGTGTGTGTGTGTCTCTCATGAATAAATAAATAATCTTTAAAAAAAGTTAAAAATTAATAAACCAGAAAGACCCCTATGTTTGGAAACTTATAGATATATTTTTCAATAAATAATGTTTGGGCCAAAGAAGAAAATAATGGACGTGACAAAACATTTAGAATGCAACAGTAGTTTTTAAAAATAATCAAGACTTGGGATACCTGGGGGGCTCAGTGCTTCAGTGTCTGTCTGCTTTTGGCTCAGGGCATGATTCCGGGATCCTGGGATTGAGTTCCACATTGGGCTCCTTCCTAATGTCTCTGTCTCTGTCTCTCTCTCTCTCTCTCTCTGTCTCTCGTGAATAAATAAACTCTTTAAATAAAAAATGAAGGCTTGGAACACCCTTAGAGGGACAGTTAGAAGGGTTTGCACTGCAAGTGTTTAATTTCTCCATTCTTTTCTAATGTAAGGACCTGCATTTGCAAATGACAACTTATGTATTTGGAAACTTGGATGAAATGTACATCCTTCTAGAAAAATATTTCTCAAACTGATTTAGGAAGAAGTAGGAGACCAGACTACTCCTGTCTCCAATAATGGAACAGAATCAGTAGTTAGAAAACCTTCCCGTAAGAGCATGTCCATTTTCTCTTTTGCGCAGTGACAGGACAAGTTAAATTGAGTTTTTCCAGGGAGGGAACACGTTGATCAAGCCGAGGCACGAAGCTCTGCCAACATGCAAGTGCTAGGTTCCCTTGCTGAACCAAAAGCTATAGATGGTGTCCAACAGTGCCTGGTTATCGAACATGCCTGGAGCCTCCCACCAGTGTCTCCTACGGACCTCCTCCTGTGGCTAGTCCCTCGTGTTTGCTAGGAAGCACGCAGTGTTGGTACGAGTGTATAAACAGGGCTCACCTGGTGATGCCGAGAGAGGAGGAGACTGTCCTAAGCTTTCCTTGGGCTTCTAAATTGGTCAGCTTAACTTTTACATGTATATTTATGTATATACAAGTATATATATGTATATATATATACACTCAGAAATGCATTCTGAATACGTAAATAACAAGATGCGCTTCTACACTTCTCTGCAAATATATCCAGCTTAGCTCATTAGGTGAGGTCTGTTAGGTCTTCTGCTGTCTCCTAAAAGGGAACATGAGACAGGCTGTTTTAGCTGTCTTGTGTGTCAGACAACCTTACACAAATATTATAAAACAGCATTTTGTATCTTAACATCCGGTGTTGAATTTTTTTTTTTTAATTTTATTTATTCATGAGAGACCCAGGGAGGCAGAGACATAGGCAGAGGGAGGAGCAGGCTCCCTGCAGGGAGCTTGATGGTGGGACTCATCCCAGGACCCTGGGATCATGACCTGAGCTGGAGGTAGACGCTTAACCACCGAGCCACCCAAGTGTCCCCCGAGTGTTGAATTTTTTAAAACTTTTACGGTTTTGTTTTTTTTTTTTTTTTTTTTTTTTTTTTATTCACACACACACACACACAGAGGCAGACACAGGCAGAGGGAGAAGCAGGCCCCATGCAGGGAGCCTGATGTGGGATCACACCCTGGGCCAAAGGCATGTGCTAAACCAATGAGCCACCCAGGGATCCCCAACTTTTACGTTTTTTTATTGAGAATAGTTGACATACAATATTATATGAGTCTCAGGTGCACAACATATAGTATGTGACAATTCTATACATTATGAAATGCCCACCACGATAAGTGTAGTCACCATATGGATTTATTACAGTATTATTCAGTATGTTCCCTATGCTGTACTTCTCAGCCCTGTGACTTATTTTATAATGGGAAATTGGTACCTCTTAATCCCCTTCACCTGGTTCCCCCCCATCATCCGCCTCCCCAGTAGCCAGCCACCACCAGTTCTGTTTGTGAATCTATTTCTGATTTTTTGTTTGTTCATTTGGTTTGTTTTTTTAGATTCCACATACAAGTGAAATCATGTAGTGTTTGTTTCTGTCAGACTTACTTCATTTAGCATCATACCCCTACATCCATCCATTTTGTCTCAAATGACAAGGTTTCATTCTCTTTTATGACTAATATGTCATTGTGTGTGTACACATACACACACACCACATCCCCTCTATTCATCTATCAGTGGACACTTGGGCTGCTTCCATATCTTGCCTATTGTAAATAATGCTGCAATAAACTTAGGAGTGTATGTATCTTTTCAGATTAGTGTTGTTGTTGTTTTGGTATCCAGCTATCCAGAGAGGAATTCCTGGATCAGGACCCTCCATACTGTTCTACACAGTGGCTGCACCAATTTACATTCTAACCAACAAGTGCATGAGGGTTCCTTTCTCTCCACATCCTTGTCAACACTTGTTATTTCTTGTCTGTCTGCTACTTAGCCATTTTGACGGGGTATGATCTTGTGCTGAATTAATACCATGATGAATCAAGTCCTTTTTCCCATTAGTAGCTCTCACTTTGAGAAGGGTAGGGGGAGGAGGGATGGATGAAAGGAGTTTGAAAGTACTTGTGCTGAGAAATGTTTTGGTATGATCTGAAATGGATGTTTTGCAATTATTCCAAGGGTTTTGCGGCCTCCAGGCGGTGGATCCAATTTTTCATTAGGCTTTGATGAACCAACAGAACAACCTGTGAGGAGGAACAAAATGGCATCCAGCATCTTTGGGACACCTGAGGAAAATCCTCCTTCATGGGCCAAGTCGGCAGGTACTGCTTATATCTGTGATCACCAAAGGGACAGACCCAGCATGAATAACTACCGTTGGTTCTGCCCTAGTGAGCCAAATCTAGTTCAACCATAATAAGATCAACTACAGTTAAAGCTTGTCAGTGGAGAAAAGACGGGGACCAGGAAGTGGGAACCACTGAGTCTCGAGGGGTCAGAATAAGGACTGAGATCAGATTGGGTTATTTGGTCCCTCTGTAGAATTCTCAAGCCCTCAGTTAACGTTCCTAACACTTAGCTCATTTTGTAATAGGAGACTAACATGAACATCACTCACAAAATAAATGTTTTGCTTTAGTTCTTTCTGTCTGTCGTGTTCTTCAAGGAAGTATGTTTTAATTCAGGTGCCAAGTCTAGTGGTGGCATAGAGGATTCTGAGTCATCTGGACCCCAGAGAAGGAACTCTTCTGAAGGGAACTCTGGGGACTTCTTAGATCTGAAGGTCAGTGTGACAAACTGGGGGGTAAGGGTACTTTGTGGTTAATACAGTTTAGAAATTCAGTTCTCTCCTTTTGTACTAAGAGCTTCAGTTCTGCCACTGGAACCTTACATATGTAGAGATAATTAGGAAAGGGACTGAGGCCACATTGGTAATGGAAGATGGATAAAGAATAAAGTCAGAAGAGTGAGGTGATATGATCTGGGTGTACAGAGATCTCTTCTACCAGTAGGATTAGTCTCTCCTTCACTCTGGATTTTGGGAACTTCTGGATCACACTTACTTCCCACGTAACTCAGAGTAACATTTGTGAGTTCAAAGACTGTTATCGTTGTTGGCAAACATTGTTCAGTTGTTCTAAGCTGAAATCCAGGAGACTGCAGACTGGGCATTACCCTCAGGTGTCTGCAAGGGAGTATGGTCCCAGTGCCCCCAGGCGCGGGTCTGGAACCCTGGCAGGGTGGCCTCCTAAGCAGGGACCTCCGAGCACAGAGGCATCATGTATGCAAGTGTAGAGAGACCTGTGTGGGGTTTTGGAATTGATAGATGGTCTTCAACAGCTAGATAAGGAGAAAGGAGAGGGAGAAAGGAAAGATAAATTTACCATTTCCCATTGATAAAAGATCCTCTGAAATGCTAATTGGTATTAGACCATTGGCATAAATGTTAATTTTTTTTTTTTTTTTTTTTTGGTGTGTTCGGTATTGCTGGCCCTGGGGAAACTTGTCATGCAGCATTTTCCCAAAGTAAAGGTTGTAATGTAATTGTGTTGCTCCCTGCCCCTGAACTTGACTGCATCAAGATGAAATTTCACATCTGTCAGTGGAGGACAGATAGATAGTAGCCTCTTAGAACTGTGACTGCTTTGTTTGTTATAAAATTAAAATCCGAAGTAAATTTTTAGGGGCACCTGGCTAGAAGAACATGTGACTCAATCTCAGGGTCATGAGTTTGAGCCCCACGTTGAGTGTAGAAATTACTAAAAAAAATTAACTTTAAAAAATAAATAAAACTGAAGTAAATTTTTAATTTCTTTTTTTTTTTTTTTTCAGGGAGAAGGCAACATTCATGGTGAGTCCTTCAGAAGCCTAAATTTCTGGTTCTGTAAATTTTTTTTTATTGTTTTTAAGATTTTATTTATTCATGAGAGACAGAAAGAGAGGGAGAGAGAGAGAGAGAGGCAGAGACACAGGCAGAGGGAGAAGCAGGCTCCATGCAGGGAGCCTGACGTGGGACTCGATCCCAGGTCTCCAGGATCAGGCCCTGGGCTGAAGGCGGCGCTAAACCGCTGAGCCACCCGGGCTGCCCCTGTAAATGGCTTTAGAATAAGTCAGAATTTTTACTGAAATTGTGTCTTGGGGAAAGAGACTGGGGAGTGAAACCTGGCTTTGCCCCAAGTGCCAGCACACACTGGGTGGGGAAGAGAGAAAAATTAAACTGGGAAGTTGCAAACATGGTCACATTTGTATCTGCCGGAGGGAGAGCAGTGTCAGAAATGCAGAAGGAAGGAAAAATGGAGAGTCTTTCACAAATACGTACAGTAGTCAGGCTGGTGTCTGTTATTCTTAATGAGAGCTTTTTAGTAATAAGACTCCTGGCATTTGAAGCTTGGCGCACAACATGTAATTTGCCAAGTTTGTTTGATTTTACACTGAGGCGCTTATTCAGCAAGACATGTTCCCCTGTGATCTTGTGGATGATGATTTAGGGGGCAGATGTAAATTTTTAGCATCCATGTTACCAATTATATGTGGAAATGAGCTATAATCATTTATTTAATGATTTTCAATCTTTGAAGTATTTATTGGCACTTCCTTAACAAGTGCCAGAGAATTAATTCTGCATGTAATGAAAGGCTTATGTGTGTCAGGCAGTAGGAATCAGGTGAAAGTTGACTCAGTGAAATGCAGCCGGCAGAAGGCCATCTGGTCCAGAAGAAGGAAGAGGCTGCTTCCTCAGGGCCTCTTCCTACCATTACATGTGGCAGTCGTCCCGTGAAACAGGTGTTTTAAGAACCAGAGCCCTTTTCTGCCCTCTCCGTATTTCTTTTCTTTCTTTCTTTCTCTTTCCTTCCTTCATTTTTTAAATTTCTTCCTTTCTTCTTTTTAAAGATTTATTTATTAGAGAGAGTATGCATGAGCAAGAGAGAGCACAAGCAGGGGGGAGGGGCAGAGGGAGAAGCAGACTCTATGCTGAGCAGGGAGCTGGATATGGGGCTCGATCCCAGGACCCCAGGATCATGACCTGAGCCAAAGGAGATGCTTCACCAAGTGAGGCACCCAGGGGCCCCTCAGATAGTGTTTATTGAAAAGGGAGAAAAATCCCTTGAACCTGTGAGCATTACCTGGGTTCTTCCTCAGTGCACAAATCACTTTCTCACTGGACTGAAGGTGTATTGGTTATTGTTTGTGTCCAATGTGTTCTGTTTGCAGAGTCTTTTCTGGAGGTAAAGAAGTCTTCAGGGCTTTTCAGTTTCGCTGCTTTTCATATTCTGAAATACTTCCACACTCAGCCTTACTTATTAGCTAACCCTTAGTCACTACTTTTGGCTAATGGATATAGTTTGAAATTCGGGGAACAAAAATTTGTCATTATTCCTCCTAATCATAAATTCTCCCCCTGAGACGCCTGGGTGGCTCAGTGGTTGAGCACCTGCCTCCAGCCCAGGGTGTGATCCCAGGGGTCCTGGGATCGAGTCCCACATCAGGCTCCCTGCATGGAGCCTGCTTCTCCCTCTGCCTGTGTCTCTGCCTCTCTCTCTCTCTGTGTGTCTCTCATGAATAAATAAAATCTTAAAAATAAATAAATAAATTCTCCCCCAGTTCAGTTGGTTACAGTTGCTTTAGGTAAACAGCATATTGGTTTGCATAGCATGACAAGCCTTTACTTTTAGTTCATTTGTCATGAAATGACAAGGGGCATAATAATTCAAGATTCATCTGGTGGCATAGAGGTCAACCCTAAAGCCCAGCTACTCTGTTTGTTTTTGTTTTTCTTCTTTTTTTTTTTCCTTCTTCCTACTCAATTTATACAAGACAGATTTTGTTTGGATAGAAGGAAAGTTGCCTTCTTCTTTAGGGGAATTAAACATAGGAGTGGCCAAAGGGAATGTGTCGGAAATCTGTAGCGGAGGGAGACAGTCCACAGGGTTTAGGTCGAAGTCTTTCCTGCCTTCAGGCAAGTTAATCTGACGCATTTCTTGGTGTTCCCAGTTCTTCCTTTTTTCTTTTTTTTTTAAATTTATTTATTCATGAGAGACGCAGAGAAGCAGAGACACAGGCAGAGGGAGAAGCAGGCTCCCTTCAGAGAGCATGATGTGGGGCTCAATCCCAGGACCCTGGGACTACAACCTGAGCCATCCAGGTACCCCCAGCTCTTTCATCCTTATAATAAACCACTTTATTGTTTATTATGATGGAAGTGTCTGTTCAGTTACCTTGTTGAAATACCAAGAAAGACAAGTCAGGAGTATAAAGATTGGTATTATAGTAGAGTGTGTCTAAAATCCCATTTTTCAGTTATTTGATTGAACAAACAATAGCTTTCTCTTCAGGCCCTGTGTAAGTCTCTAAAGCCTTACTTTCAGTTCCTATACTTGCCTCATTATAGACTAAAGGGATGGCGTAACAGACTAGCCTCCATTCTTTCTGGCTGGAGTATTTCTGACTAGACAAAGAAACATTTAAATTAAGGCCTGCTGTTGTTTATTCTCCATATGTGCTTTTTTTTTTTCTTTCTTTCTTTTTTGGCATGTTACCTAGTTGTGAAAGACAATACCACCCCCTTAATAATGAAAGACAAATGTAAGATTGATGGGTATGAGCTTGATTTGTGGAAGCGTGCCTGACTGGCTCAGTCAGTAGAGCATGCAACTCCTGATCTTGAGGTCCTGAGTTAGAGCCCCATATTGGGCATAGAAACTACTCAAATTAAAAAAAAAAAAAAAAAAAAGAATCATTTTATGGAGGGGTGCCTGGCTGGCTCAGTCTGTAGAGCATGGAATTCTTGATCTCAGGGCTGTGAGTTCAAGCCCCACATTGGGTATAGAGATTACTTTAAAAAAAAAAAAATCTGGGGGCAGCCCCGGTGGTGCAGCAGTTTAGCACTGCCTGCAGCCTGGGGTGTGATCCTGGAGATCCAGGATCGAGTCCCACGTTGGGTTCCCTACAGGGAGCCTGCTTTTCTCTCTGCCTGTGTCTCTGCCTCTCTCTCTCTCTCTCTCTCTCTCTCTGTGTGTGTGTGTGTGTGTGTGTCTCTCATTAATAAATAAATAAAATCTTTTTTAAAAAATGTAGTACAAGTGGTTTTAGGGACATGAACTTTTAATAGTCTTTGAGGGACTTAAAGTACATTTTTTTTTAAATCAAAACTTTTCATTGGTATCCAATACAAGTCCATGTGAAGTTCTTACACCTAAAGGTGTCTTTGTGTGTGTGCGTGTGTGAGAGATTTTATTTTAGAGCAGGTATCAGACTATGCAACTGAATTTTGAATTTGATGGTGTAACGTGGAAATGAGATGAGACATTTTGCAGTCACTTTTGACGTGGAACAAAGACTTTTCCAAGTTTGGAAACTGCCTCATTAAAAATATATGTTTGTTGGGGATTTCACAGATTAGTGGATAGATCATCAAGCAATGTCTAGAATGTTGGGTAATAATAGGCTAATTTTCAAGACTTTGACATGGAAAGTACCCAGTTAATATAAATGGGAATGACCTGATTAATGGAGATATTACAAGTCAGTAGGGGAAAGGTAATCTCTTTAATAAATGATGTCAATTTAATGAGTTATCTTTGTGGTTAGAAAAAGAAATCTATGAGATCCCTGGGTGGCTCAGCAGTTTAGCGCCTGCCTTTGGCGCTATCCTGGAGTCCCAGGATTGAGTCCCACGTCCAGCTCCTGGCATGGAGCCTGCTTCTCCCTCTGCCTGTGTCTCTGCCCCACCCCCCCATGTCTATCATGAATAAATAAATAAAATCTTAAAAAAGAAAAGAAATCTAAAGGGGCACCTCAGTGTTAAGTGTCCAAAGCTTTTTTTTTTTTTTTTTTTTTTTTAAGGTTTAATTTATTTATTCATGAGAAACAGGGAGAGAGAGAGCCAGAGACACAGGCAAGGGAGAAGCAGGCTCTATGCAGGGAGCCCGAAGTGGAATTCAATTCTAGGTCTCCAGGATCACGCCCTGGGCCAAAGGCTGTGCTAAACCGCTGAGCCACCCAGGCTGCCTTGCAAAGCTTTTTTTTTTGAGCGAGCGAGCGAGCACACACGTGCTCACCATAAGCAAATGACTCTTGATCTCAGCCCATACACATTGGGCTCTGCCCTGGGTATGGAGCCTACTTGAAAAGAAAAGGAAATCAAGTTCACCAGTAATCGTGGAAATGTAACATAAACCAGGAATAAAATAACATTTCACCTATCAGTTTGGCAAATTTTAAAGTGAGGTGGTTGGTTATCAAATGGTGGGTACGTAAAGGTATATGGACGGTGGACTCATGCAGGATGTGGGTAGAGCACGGCACAGCCTCTTCAGGATGATGCATAGTATCTGTTCATTTTGAAGACGGGAGCCCTGGTATCCCTGTGGGTACCTATTCCAGTCTGTCTAATTATAGCTTTGGAATGATTGGGTTGGTTCTAACTGAGAGTGTAAAAGAAGGATGTTTGTATCATGTCAAATACAACAACAAAAAACAGTGTGTATTATCTGTTAGGAATAAAACATAAATATGCATTAAACAAGGGATTAGACACAACTCCTAGTTGGCCCTTTGGAAATAGGGAGAAGAGACCCACATGGAAGTGGATTGGGGGTCAGGGGCCTATAGCTTGTCTGTAAAGTTCTTTTATTTTAAAGAGAGTGCAGTGGGGAGGGGGAGAGGGAGAGGGAGAGAGAATCTCCAGCAGACTCCCTGTGGAGCCTGGAGCCTCATGACCCTGAGATCATGAGATGAGCTGAAACTGAGTCAGACACTTAACCTACTGAGCCACCCAGGTGTCCCGCTTATCTGTAAATCTTTAAAAATACTTACATCTTCTGGGCTTCTGGATGGCTCAGTTGGTTAAATGGCCAACTGGATTTTGACTCAGGTCATGATCTTGGGGTCTTGAGACTGAGCCCTGAGTCAGGCTCTGTGCCTCAGGAGGGAGCCTGTTTGAGGATTCTCTCTCTCCCTCTGCCTCTCCCCCTGCTCTCTCTGCCTCAAATAAATAAATAAATAAGTATTTAAAAATAAATGAGCAAACAAATAGATAAAATACTTAACATCTTCATATATGTGTAAAATTTAGAAAAGAACATACTGGGCAGCCCGGGTGGCTCAGTGGTTTAGCACCACCTTAGGTCCAGGGCATGATCCCGGGGACATGGGATTGAGTCCCATGTCAGGCTCCCTGCGTGGGGCCTGCTTCTCCCTCTGCCTGTGTCTCTGCCTCTCTCTCCCTCTCTCTCCGTCTCTCTCTCTGTCTCTCTCTGTCTCTCTCTGTCTCTATGAATAAATAAATAGAATCTTTAGAAAGAAAGAAAGAAAGAAAAGAACACACACAGACAAAAGCCTGAGGACAAATATGGCAAAAGACTAACAGTCATTAGTTTGGGGGACATGGTTGAATGATTGTTGCCTTCTTCTCTAGGTATGATTTGAACCATCCCCCCCTCCAAATCTTAGACTCTTCATCTTACCTGGAAATAGTTTTTAGCTTTAACTTCCTTCTGTTTTCCTAGAAAACGTGGACACAGACTTGCAGGCCAGCCTGGGGCAGAGTGAGGAGAAGCCCGTGCCCGCTGCCCCTGTGCCCAGCCCGGTGGCACCGGCCCCAGTGCCATCCCGAAGAAACCCCCCTGGCGGCAAGTCCAGCCTTGTCCTGGGTTAGCTCTGATTCTCTTGAACTCTGTCGTTTTGTTTGTTTGTTTTCTCCATGCTTGTGAACTGCACAACTTGAGCCTGACTGTACATCTTTTGGATTTGTTTCATTAAAAAAGAAGCACTTTATGTACTGCTGTCTTTTTTTTTTTTTTTTTTTAATTTTTAAAAAATTTTTTTAAGAACAGGTTTCTCTATCTGTCCTGATTCCTCTGGGTCTGTAGGCCATGGCATGAGTGTTTTCTAGTAGTAGATTGGAGGGAAAGTTTTGTGACACTTAGTACAGTGTTTTTAAGAACAATTTGGTTCCAAATGTGTTAGAGGATCTTTTGTACTGAGGTTTTTAAAACCCTTTCTTTGTCAGCTTTACTTGGGTTTACCAAGCCTTGTTTGGACAGACCAGTAAACAGTCCGCAGGCATCTTCAGGCCCCCAAACACAGGGTTGTCTTTATGCCAAAACCTATTAGTGAGTACCCTTTGCTAAAAGCATCTTCCTGTGCCATACAGAACAATAGAGGCCTGTGCCTCATGCCTTGCTGCCTGCAAAGCAAAAAAAAAACTGCCTTTTTAATTTTTGAACCTTAAAAAATAAGCCAGATACTAACTCAACTAGCCGCTGAGCTAAGCCTGCCGCTGTCACTCAGAGGAAGGCTTCGATGTACGCTCAAACTGACAAATTCCAAGTGGTAAGCAAGCAAGGGCGGTGACCACACAGAAGTGGGTCTTCGTCGTGAACAGACCCCCAGGGGGCAGTGCTCTTCTTAGATAACTTGAAGCTGTGTGCATGATGCTGGTGCTTGACCATGAACTGAAGTCTCATCTTTAAAATGTGTGTTGTACTTCACAATCCTGGACTGTTGCTTAAAGTAAACAATGTACAAATTTTGAAACATGGTGTCTTGTGTCATCTTTTTGAGACTGTTTCAATGTTCTACCTGTTGAGTTACTGTTTTTCTTTGTTACTATCAATCCTGTTGTGCAAGGATTGATGAGTCATTAGAGTTGAAACAGACTAATGAAGTCCCAGAGAAGTTGGGCTTCTCTCAATGAAGAACATTCTCTAAAGAAAACAGGTTTAAAGGCACAGCAGGAATTCAAAATGATATCCGTGGTAGTAAAAATACACGAGTTATATGGGATAAATGATAAAATTATTATTAGCCAATATCGTTTAGGTTCTCCACCTACCCTTTGTGCTGGGTAGTAAGACATAGGATTTTAAGTCCTCTCACCTTGCAAGGGGCCTCTCTGGTGAGAGGTTACAACAGGACTCCAATGGAAGGAAGATGAGGATCTGAGGAGACAGAAGCTCTTTGGGTTCTAGGCAGAAAGTTCTAGATTAACATGATGTATTAAATGTCCAAATTGGGCATTAAGACTTGGCTTTTAGGGTCTAGCTATGCTACTAAACTGTTCTTTTGGCTTAGTCATTTAGGGACCAATTTCCCCATCTTAAAAAGTGAGACCTTTGAGATGATCATAACCAGCGGCTCATTTGAAATACTGGATATTTCTTTGGGAAGAATAGAGTGTTTATAGGTTCTGGGGATGTAATGTCTTTCTTCCTCATGATGCAAAGCATTTGCAAAATGGAGAGCAACAGCTCTGTTACAGGATCTGTCCAATTTCACCAAAACAGGTTAGCCCTACAAATACTGGCCTGAGTTACGGTTTCTATTAGGACCCTTAGGAAGTACTCTTCTATTGGGGGATCCTGGAAAAGAGATAGATGTCCTGATTTCTGTCACAACTTGTAAGTAAGGTCAGTTTTTTTTTTCTTTTTAATTTTTTGAAGATAAGAGCCTAATCAAAATTCAAGTGAGGGAAGGGACAGTTCTGGCAGCCAGAACTGATTTTAGGAAATTCTATGTAAACACGTTTGCTAAGAGTGTTATATTTTCCACTTAGCTTAGGGTCTGGTAAGTGGAGCTGTATGATCTTAGGATGATGATGGGCAGAACAATCAGTGTATTTCTTTGACAGTTTGGACTCCACACTGGTTCTGGGTGGGAAGTTGGGGAAATAGTGGAGGACTCAGTAGTGCCAATGCCGACTATACCTATTAAAGGCTTTCTAATTTGGTCACTTTATTTTTCAGATTAAAGATTTTATTTATTAATGAGAGAGAGGGAGAGAGAGGGAGAAGCAGGCCGCGTGCAGGGGGCCCGACGGGGGACTCGATCCCGGGTCTCCAGGATCAGGCTCTGGGCTGAGGCAGGGCTAACCCGCCGCCACCCGGATGCCCTAACTTGATCCCCTTAGAACCAGACACTGTTCTCTCTGTGACGCTTCAGCTAACGTGGGTCCGGAGGCGCTGGGTGCTCGCGTGGGGAACTACAGGAAGCCGTCGCTTAGGTCCGAGGGCACAGTTGGTGGGGAGGGGCGTGGGTGTCAGGACCCCCTACAGTCTACAAAGGAGCACCCACAGGCCTGGACGCGGCTGCAACCGCCCACCCCAGAGCCGAGGGCCGTCCCCAGGGTCATCCTGGACCACCCGCGCTCCGGGAACGGGAACTGGACCGCGTGGCCGGTTCGCCCCGCCAGCCAGGGGGCTTCAGCCTTTCCCTCGAAGTTAGCGGGCGCCCCGGAATTAGGGCCGGGTCCCGCGTGTTCCCGCGCCCCGCCCACAGGCGGGGGGGCGGGGACCCCGGGCCTCGAGGTCGGGAGCCCGGGGCCGCTCAGCCTGGGGCCGGCGCGGGAGGTCCCGTCCCCTCCCGGCCCGTGCGGGGCGAGCGGGCGCGCCCCCGAGGACGGCGCCTGGAGGCCGCGCGCTCCCGCCGGCCCGGGCCCGGGCGCCGCATGCAAATGAGCCCCGGGGCGCCCCGCCCCCCCGCGCCGGCGGAAGCCGCGGGCCCCGCCCCCTCCCCAGCCTCCCCGGCGCGGGCCGGCGATGGCGGCGGCGGCGGCGAGGGCGAGGGCGCGGCGCGCGCGGCCGGTGCGGGTGCTGGTGGACATGGACGGCGTGCTGGCCGACTTCGAGGCGGGCCTGCTGCGGGGCTTCCGCCGCCGCTTCCCCGGGGAGCCGCACGTGGCCCTGGAGGAGCGCCGCGGCTTCCTCGCCCGCGAGCAGTACCGAGCCCTGCGGCCCGACCTGGCGGTAGGAGGGAGGGAGGCGGCGGGGGCGGGCGGGGATGGCGGGAGCGGGCGGGAGCCCCGACCCCACAGTGTCCCGGGAGCGAGAGCCCGACCCCACACCGACCCCACAGGGCGCCTGGGAAGGGGGAAGGGGAGCCCTCCCCCTGGGCAACACTGCCTCTGCTCCATTTCCAGAGACACACCCCCCCCCCCCCTATTTAACAAAACCCTCACTTCAGAATCCATTTTTCACCCTGGACAAGAAAGTCTGGAAAAATGCTGTCCCATAAACAAAATCCTCTCCCTATAGCTCTGATCTGGGGACCAGAGTCCCTCAGGAATCTTATTTTGCGGGTCCTCCCCGAGGCTAGATCTGCTGGAGGCAGAAGCTGAGACAAGAACCTGGTATCTTTCAGGACAAAGTGGCCAGTGTGTATGAAGCCCCGGGCTTTTTCCTAGACTTGGAGCCCATCCCTGGAGCCTTGGAAGCCCTGCAGGAGATGAACAACATGCAGGAGTGAGGAAGGGCAGAGAGGGAGGGGTGGTGGAATGAGGGACGTACCACCCTCACCCTAACCTGTGCCCCTTCCACGCAGCACCGAGGTCTTCATCTGCACCAGCCCCCTGATGAAGTATGAACACTGTGTGGGTGAGAAGGTGCCGTTACCCCAGCACTTCAGAGCCAACAGCTTCCTATGTTCTGATGTTTAAAATAAACCAGAATTGAAACACAGGAAGTTGGGGGGGGGCGGGCAGGGTGAGGAGAGGAGCATCTCTCAAGGGCTGGAGACCCCACTCCCACCTGTTTACCCACTGGCCCCACTGATAGACCTGTATCCTCCCCACAGTACCGCTGGGTGGAGAATCACCTGGGCCCCCAGTTTGTGGAGCGCATTATCCTGACAAGGGACAAGACGATGGTCTTGGGGGACCTGCTCATTGATGACAAGGACACCATTCGAGGTTAGACCTGTTTTCCTGGCAACCTTCCAGGCATCTGGCCTGCTGGGATTAGGGAGAGGGAGTAAAAATAACCAGATTACAGACTGCATCTCACCGCCTCTCTCCCATGTCCTATCCCAGGCCAAGAGGAGACCCCAAGGTGGGAGCACATCTTGTTCACCTGCTGCCACAACCAGCACCTAGCCCTACCCCCAACGAGGAGACGGCTGCTCTCCTGGAGTGACAACTGGAGGGAGATCATAGACAGCAAGCGGGGGGCCGAAATAGTGGAGAGTTGCTGAAGGAAGGGAAGGCGGGCCGGAGGGAACCCCAGTAGAGCTGGATGACAGGGAAGTGTCCTGGCGATGGCCCCCAGCACCGCAGAGCAGGGAGACATGGTAACCTCCGTGCTCACAAGCCAGCCACCTGGAACAGAACAGGATGGCTGGCAAGGAAACAGGGTGGAAAAATCACCCAAGAACCTTTTTAATAATAATAAAAAAAAAGGAACCTTTTTAATAAAACACTTTGGCTCACCGCTCTTCAAAGGCCCTTTATTTGGGGGGAGAGTAAAGGGACAAGAGCCCTGGGGGAGTAGCTGAATACAGGCTGATAGGAGGCTTTCTCCTCCCGTCCTTAGTGGCTCCAGAACCTGCCCATGTCCACACCACCTGGACACCATTCCGTGGCCATGGTAGAGGTCAACCTTGAGGCAGTGCAGAAGGGAGGCCAGGAAGCTCCCCACTGCTCCTGAACCCCAACTTTCAATGGGGGCCCCATACCATTCCCCTGTGCTGACCAATGTACACTGTGGACTCCAAACCACATGCTTCTGTTGGTATCTGGTCCTCTGTCTCCTCTGAGCACCACTGGCATTCTTGAAGCCCTTCTGAGTCTGAGACTCCTTTCCAGGGGCAGGGACTCCCCCTCACTAACCCAATCCTGATGGCAGAGGAAGGGGACCAGGACTTTCAGGCTGGGGCCATGGGGTGGTGAGGGAAGCATACATACATGACCTCACCCTCATGGTGGTGGTCTTAATGCCTGAGGCCTACCTTCACAATCAATGGGCTGCATCACTAAAAAGTAGGGGCGCCAGGGTAGCTCAGTTCGTTGGGCATCTGACTCTTGGTTTTGGCTCAGGTTGTTTTCTCAGGGTCATAGGATACGGCCCCATGTCAGGCTCTGCCCTGGGTGTGGAGTCTGTCCCTCTCCCTCTGCTCCTCCTCCCACTCTCACTTAAAAACAAAACAAAAAAAGAGTAAGAACCACATCTTCATCTTTGAAACCCATGGTGCTTGACAGGCCTCTGTGGACAAACACTTTGATCCCGGGCCAGAGTTCTCTAGGCTGGTGTCAACCATACCCAGTGCCCAGCCTGCACAGCCATGGAGTGGCCATGGCACCTTCCCAGAGCCCTGAGCTGGCATCTCATTTCTATTCTTCAAGATTACTTCAGATATTCCTATTATAGGAGAATTCCTGTTTCCTCAAGCACAAGCAATTCTGATCCCAGGCCCAGCTCCTCATGAGAAGGCCTTTCTGCAAGCCTCTGAATCTAGGGTCCCAGGTGCTTCTCACATGAAGTTGAGAGCCTGGCAGTGGGGCACCAGGATGGAGCTGAGGGGCGGGAGGCAGGACCTTGACCTCCAGCTGGATGAGTGTGCCAGCCTATGGAAACGGCATTGCCTTTGCTCTCCTGCACATCTCCAAGTCTGGCTTCCTCTTTCATCAGTGCCTCTCACCACAGTGTAAATATCTGCCGTGCTGAGAAAACTCACCTTTAAAATAGCCAAAAGAGGAGCAGCCCCGGTGGCACAGTGGTTTAGCGCCGCCTTTAGCCCAGGGCCTGATCCTGGAGACCTGGGATCGAGTCCCACGTCGGCTCCCTGAATGGAGCCTGCTTCTCCCTCTGCCTCTGTCTCTGCCCCTCTCTCTGTCTTTCATGAATAAATAAATAAAATCTTAAAAAAATAAAAATAAAATATCCCAAAGGGCACCATTTGGAGAGAACGTGCTCAGTGGGTGCCAGGCTGCTCCTGCTCCCTGAGCCTCCACTAGGATTGTGGTCTCTTCTCTAAGCAGTCATGGGGTCATGACTATGAGGTCCCCCTGGATCAGGGCTGCTGTGGGGCCTCAGTCCTTGGCAGTGGGATACCCAAGGCAGAGTGAGCCCGCCAGGTGCGGGCTTCTGCCACTTGGCTTGGGGAACAGAAGTCTTCCAGGAAGATCTGGGCCAGGTTCCGGAGCCTTGTGTTGGCCGAGAGAGAGAATCGCAGCATGCACTGGACGACGGGCATGGCAGTCAGCTCAGGGTGGGAACCAGAGCCTGGCGAGCTCAGGTACATGATCGTGGTGACAGCGGATAACACAGTCTCCTCATTGGGGCTGGACAGGCAGTTGATGATGAGTGGGATGCCCCCTGTCTGCAGAATGTGCTCCTTGTTGGCCCTGTCTGGGCACAGGTTGCAGAGGCCTCCTGGGGACAAACAAGGGGAGACTAGATGCCTCAGGCCTGCATAACCCCGCACCTCCCCTCCCAGCTTATCTCTACCCACTTTGTCCCAGGGGCAAGGGATCCAAAGTCCATTCTGGGGGTGTCTGGGTAGCTCAGTTGGTTAAGCATCTGCCTTTGGCTCAGGTCATGACCCCAGGGTTCTGCGATCAAGCCCCACATTGGACTCCATGCTTCTCCCTCTGCCTCTGCCTGCTGATCCCCCTGCTTGTGTGTGCACTCTCTGTCAAGTAAATAAATAAAATCTTTAAAACAAAAATAAAGTCCATTCTGGTATCCATCCCTTCCTTTCAAGGCTCCTGAAGTCCAGCCTGCCTGCCACAGCCTCACCTTCAGGAAGTGGATACCAATTCCTTTGCCCCTTGGTTCAGCCAGTTCAACGGTGGATAGACTTTCTTTCTTTTTTTTTTTTAAGCAAA
The DNA here is from genome assembly GCF_048418805.1 of Vulpes vulpes. Taxonomy (NCBI): domain Eukaryota; kingdom Metazoa; phylum Chordata; class Mammalia; order Carnivora; family Canidae; genus Vulpes; species Vulpes vulpes. The sequence goes on from NC_132781.1 coordinate 6,023,505, forward strand.
AAAACCCAAAATAAAATCCATAATATATCACTTTACAGAATTAAAAAACAGGTTAGGTGATGATTTCACAGGTGTGTGTGTGTGTGTGTCAAAACTTATCAAATTGTGTCCTTTAGAGATGTACAGCTTATATATCAATTATCACAATAAAGTTGTTAAAAATAGAAGCTGAATTATAACCCATCTTAATCCTACCATCCAACATTTGCTTTTAATTTCTCAACTTCAAAATATGTGAATACATATAAACATTTAATAAAAATGTGATAGTTTCCTGTTTTGTAAGCCAGCTTTTCTCATTCAACAATGTACTGTGAATATCTTTCCATGCCAATATATCTACAACCATGGCATCATTTAGTGGCTGTGCAGTATGCCAGGTTATGGATGCAGTATAATTTATTTATTAAGAGGCTAGAACAGGGGAGGACAGGGGAGGGCTAGGAGCTGGCGGGGACACACCTCTTCCAGACACAGGAGTCTGCCCAGGTTTGACATTGCTATCCCCTCCCTCATAGTACCTGGGACAGTTTTGAGTCCTGCTATAGGGAAAGGTCTTTAAGTTTTATCCATTCAGCCTCTAGGGACCCCTCCCTGCATTCAGAATAAAATCAAAATCCCACTTTGAGGTCTTCACGGCCCTGTGCCATCTGGTCTGGTCCTTCTCTCCCTGTCACACAGAGCCTCAGGTCATCCTTGGGACCTTCTGGCCCCAGATTTTCACATGCTGCCTCCCTTTTGCTGGTACCCAACACTTCTCAGCTCCCTCACCAGGAAGGCTCCCTGGAATACCCCACTCACCACTCTCTACATCCTGGGCACTCCCCTCAGCCCCACATGCCATTTTCTTCATATACTTGTAACCCTGAGAAGCTACCTTGGCAGGTTTGTTTTCTTGCTAACTGCCAAGCCCCACTAGAAGGTATGTCCCTTAAGATCAGGACCATGGCCGTCTTGTTCCCACCAGCTCCTTGGTGCCTGATGCAGAAGACATTCCGTGAATACTTCCTGGAAGGGTTGTAGAGCAGCTGGGGAAAGGGGAAGACCTGCAGAGGGCTGGGGTCTGGACAGTTGGCTCACTGAGACACCTACCATGAACTTCTGCAGTTCTGGGATCTGAGGTGTGGCTCAAGAGCACCGCTGAGGCAAGGGAGACAAGTAACTCTGATGGAGGTCCCTCCCTGTGGGACACCCAGAGGCCTGCCCGACCTGCTGATGATACCTCAGCACACATCACCCCAGTGTCACTCCCTGCTTGTCCTGCCCAGCATGTCCTGGGGTCATCGTGTGGACTACATTCCTTACTTGCTGTCTGTCTCTATCACTAGACAACATAAAAGGCTCTGCTCTCTGGTTTACCTCTGTATTCCAGGGACCTGCAACTGTGAGTGTCCACACTTGCAGGTGCCTGGAATACGACACTCACTGGACACATGTAGGGAATGCAACTTAACCCCGTGAAGTGTTAACATCACCCCTATTTTGGTGGAAGCTGAGGTTGTTGAGTATATTGCCTAAAGTCCCAGAAGATGGGACGTCCTATGCCACTTTGATGGGACAAGTAGCAATGCTCTGGCAGGCCTCTGGCTTCCCAGACATACCTACACTATCTCTTCTGAACCACCAGTGGTGAAACAGTCTCCTACCCAAATTGTAGACTGACTGGGGGTAGGGGGTGGGATTTATCTCTGCTGTAAAATATGATAAGATGAAATCTGAGTCACCCTTGGCTAGTGAGTCAACATCACACAGAGATATGCCTGGGTGGGGCCACTGCCACCCAGGCTAGGGGATAATCAGATGGCATGTGCTGGAGGGTGAAGGTGGAAGGAGGCCTCAGGATGGCTGGCCCCACCTGCTGCCCATGTAAGGGAGGAGTCTCCAAGGATGGATCCTGTGCCTCCCAAAGCTTGCCATTGCCTGGGACCCAACCACAGGGCATTCTTGAAGCCCCTCTGCCTTGCTAGCAGCAATCATCAGAGCAGAAAAGAAGTGTAAGTGCCTGGAAAGTGAGGGGTTCAGAGGACAAGGAGTCTGAATGGAGCCAGGGGCCCCATGAGAAGCCAAGGCCACAGGTGCTTTGAGCTCTCCCTCCTGAGTCCACCTCTGTAAACCCGCCCTGAAGAATGAAGGAGGCCTGTAGGAAAAGAGGAACACGAAACCTGGAAGCTTCCTAAGTAATGGCCAGCAAGAGCAAGCTGGGTGGATCCAGTTCAGTATGTCAATATGATGGGAAATTCTACAATTCTTAAAAAAAACCATGTTTTCTTTTTTCTTTTTAAAGATTTTATTTATCTATTCATGAGAAACACAGAAAGAGAGAGAGGCAGAGTCACAGGCAGAGGGAGAAGCAGGCGCCATGCAGGGAGCCTGACGTGGGACTCGATCCCAAGCCTCCAGGATCACGCCCTGAGCTGAAGGTGGCGCTAAACCACTGAGCCACCCAGGCTGCCCAAAAATCATGTTTTCAAAGAGTATTTAACATAGGAAAATGCTTGTGACATGAGGTTAAGGAGGGAAAAACATTATTACACTGTATATATGATAAAACTGCAATGAACAAGTACAGCGAGACGTCACCTCTTCTGGGAGCCTCCCTAGACCACCCTCACAGCCCCTGTCCCCAGAGCCCTCCCGTCACTTCCTTTGTGACTCCCCGTCATGCCTAAGTTGCTTGTCATGTTTACTGAAGGTTACCTCCACTTCCACTAAGCTACAACTCCCACGAAAGGGGGAATTTGTCTTGTCTCATTTGGCCACCTCAGCCTGGCATACAGCAGATACTCAATAAATGGAGAGTCACATTAACAAAAGACAGGCTGGAGGGGCACTAGGGGGGCTCAAGCAGGAAAGCGTCTGCCTTGGGTTCAAGTCATGATCGCAGGGTCCTGGGATGGAGCCCCACATTGGGATCTCTGCTCAGTGGGGAGTCTACTTCTCCCTCTGCCCCTCCCCCTGCTCCTTCTCTGTCTCTCAAATAAATAAATAAAATCTAAAAACAAAACAAAAGACAAACTGGAATCCCAGCAAAAAGCCAACAATGCTTATCTCTGTGCAGCAGGATTAGGAGTCATTTTTATTTCCTTTATTTTCTAAGATTTCCTCCATGAAAATGTTCTGTTTGTTTTTTGTTTTCTGTGGGGAGGAAACAAGGTAGAAAATATTATTTTTATAAGCAGGAAAAAGCTTTTTTTATTTTTTTATTTTAAAAAATTTTATTTATTTATTCATGAGAGACATAGAGAGAGAGAGGCAGAGACACAGGCAAAAGGAAAAGCAGGCTCCATGCAGGGAGCCCGATGTGGGACTCGATCCCGGGACTCCAGGATCACGCCCTGGGCTGATGGCGCTAAACCGCTGAGCCACCCAGGCTGCCCCCAAATAAGTGGAGAGAAGGAAAGGAAAGGAAAGGAAAGGAAAGGAAAGGAAAGGAAAAAGGAAAGGAAAAAGGAAAGGAAAAAGGAAAGGAAAAAGGAAAGGAAAAAGGAAAGGAAAAAGGAAAGGAAAAAGGAAAGGAAAAAGGAAAGGAAAGGAAAGGAAAGGAAAGGAAAGGAAAGGAAAGGAAAGGAAAGGAAAGGAAAGGAAAAGGAAAGGAAGGGAAAGGGAAAGGGAAAGGGAAAGGGAAAGGGAAAGGGAAAGGGAGAAGAGAAGAGAAGAGAAGAGAAGAGAAGAGAAGAGAAGAGAAGAGAAGAGAAATAAGGAAAGTAAAATTCAACAAATGACACCATTTAAAAAAGTAAAAAAGGGGGCAGCCTGGGTGGCTCAGTGGTTTAGCGCCACCTACGGTCAGGGCCTGATCCTGGAGACCCGAGATAGAGTCCCACATCGGGCTCCCTGCGTGGAGCGTGCTTCTCTCTATGCCTCTCTCCCTCTCATGAATAAATGAATAAAATCTTTTAAAAAATAAAAATAAAAAAAAATTAAAAAATTAAAAAATTAAAAAAATTAAAAAAATTAAAAAAATTAAAAAAAATAAATAAATAAAAATAAATAAAAATAAAAATAAATAAAATAAATAAAAATAAATAAAAATAAAGAAGTAAAAAGGCAAAAGGAGAAAATATTAATAGACTATATCTGAAAGAAGATTCTTCCCAGAATATATAGAGAATACTTATTACTGCCTATCAAGAAAAGATGAACATGGGGCACAGGAGGGGGCTGGTGGTGGCTGGGGGCTTAAGTGTTTGCCTATGGATCAGGTCATGATCTTAAGGTGTTGGGTCCGAGCCCCATGTCTGGCTCCCTGCTCAGTGTGGAGCCTGCTTCTCCCTCTCCTTTTGTCACTCCCTGCTTGTGCTTTCTCTCTGTCATATAAATAAAATCTTTAAAAAAAAGATGGGGATGCCTTGGTGGCTCAGTGGCTGAGCATCTGCCTTCTGCTCAGGACATGATCCTGGGGTCCCAGGATCGAGTCCCACGTCGGGCTCCCTGCATGGAGCCTGCTTCTCCATCTGCCTGTGTCTCTGTCTTTCATGAATAAATAAATAAAATCTTTAATAAAAAATAAATTAAATTTAAAAAAATTTTTAAAAGATGAACACGATGTAAAAAATGAGCCGAGACTTGAATAAACTCTGTACAATAGGACCAGTCTAGGAGTGTGCTCGTCACAGTTTCTCAGAGAAATGAAAATTCAAACCAGGATCAGATGCCTCCACATGCTGAGTGTAATGGCTAAGACAAAACAGATTGTTAATACTAAGGGCTGGCGGGAGGTGGGGCTGCTGGAATGCTCCTGCTGGTGGCCAGGAATCTCACACGCCATCAGGATTGTAAAAGTATGTGGCAGCTTCTACTCAAGTTAAACATACGCCCACCCTATGACTCAGCAATTCCACTTCTACCTGAATCTGAGAGAAAGGAGTACCTAAGTACACAGATTTTCTTGTGTACAAAGGGCAGCCCTGGTGGCGCACCCGTTTAGCGCCACCTGCAGCCTGAGGTGTGATCCTGGAGACCAGGGATTGAGATCCAGGATTGGGTCCTGCATCAGGCTCCCTGCATGGAGCCTGCTTCTCCCTCTGCCTGTGTCTGCCTCTCTCTGTGTCTCTATGAATGAATAAATAAAATCTTTTTAAAAAAAAAATCTGTGTACAAAAGGCTCTAAACTAGAAACAAATCTCCATCCACGGGTGAGCCAGATGAACAAATTGTGGCATATTCCTACAAAGGTGAACTGATGACACTAACAATCTGGACGAATCTCAAATACACTGAGTGAAGGAAACCAGACACAGGAGTACATCCCGTGTGACTCTACTTAGATGAAGCGCAAGACCAGGCAAAACAGGAGCACCTGGTTGGCCGAGTTGGTAGAGCAAGCAAATCTTGATCTCAGTGTCATGAGTTCAAGCCCCATATTGGGGTGGAGATTACTTTAAAAAAAATTTTTTTTTTGAGAGCAAGCAAGCAAGAGCATGCAGGGGGACGAGGGCAGAGAGGCAGAGAGAATCTTAAGCAGGTTCCATGCTCCATTCACCAAAATAAAATCTTAAAACAACAACAACAACAACAACACAGGTAAATCCCATGGATTAGAACAGTGGTAACCTGGGGGTGGAAAACACTACCTGGGAGATGGTATGAGGGACTTTTCTGGGGGAGATGGAAACATTGTGTAACTTGATTTTAGATGTACAGATACCTTAATGAATTTAAAAGTCCATCAAACTGCACTAGGTGTTATATGGAAGTGTTGAATCACTATATCCTACACTTGACACTAATATTACCCTGTATGTTAACTGGAATTTGTTTATTTTTTTTATTAATTTATTTATTCATGAGAGACACAAAGAGAGAGAGGCAGAGACACAGGCAGAGGAAGATGCAGGCTCCATGCAAGGAGCCCAACGTGGGACTTGATCACGGGACCCCAGGATCACGCCCTGGGCTAAAGGCAGGCACTAAACTGCTGAGCCACCCAGGGATCCCCTACTAACTGGAATTTAAATGAAAACTTACAAAGAGGGAAAAAAAGAAAAAGGTCAAGGAAAAAAAACAAATGTCAAACTGACACAAGATACGTGCACTTCATTGTGTGCTGATCATGCGGCATCTTAAACCAGTTACCAAACAGAAAGGAGAGCAAGTTCTGACTGGCTGATGAACATGTTTTGGGTGGACCAGACAAGACAGAAGGAGAACAAGAGGCAAAAGCAGGGCGCTTCCAGGAACAGGGAACCACAGAAATCCCCAAGGGAGGCAAAAGAGAAAACCCCAAGTACAACCAAAGAAAAGAAAGCTGGAGACTCAGAGAGGTCAGGTAGGTGACCTCAGGGCACACAGTGAGTAGGGCACTGCTGCTGAGATAGGAGGGTCTAAAGATTGTTCTGGGGATTAAAAGAGGTCACGGCCATAAGTACTTAGGCAGCGGCTAGGGGCCAGGCAAGCCCGAGGAGAGCGCAGGAGAGAGCAGCCCAAGACTTTATACTCCATTTGATGACTCAGCCACTCCAGGGTGATGGGCTGGCTGCGGCCCATCCCAGGTAAAAATCTTCATTTGGGACTATCTGTTCTTGGGTTTTACTTTAGCATCTTGAAAATGGTTCTTTCTGAAATTTAAACAGATAGAGGCACCTGGGGGGCTCAGTGGGTTAAGTGTCTGCCTCCAACTCAGGTCATGATCTCATGGTCAGAGGATCCAGCCCTAACCCCATGTGGTCAGGCTCCCTGCTCAGCGGAGAGTCTGCTCCTCTCTCTCCCTCTGCCTGCAGCTCCCCCTGCTTGTGCTCTCTCTGTCAAACAAACTAACTGAATGAATGAATGAATGAATGAGTAAATAAATAAATATAATATATATAAAATATATATATATATGTTGAGGGATTGAACAGTATATGAAGTTACCACTATGTGTAAAAAGGAGGGGAACAGGGTGAACGGAAATAGGAATGGAAGTGAGACTTCTCTCAAAACACCTTATATACAGTTCTGATTTAAACTCATGAATGTAAAAAAAAATAAAATAAAATAAAATAAAAAATAAACTCATGAATGTTGGGCAGCCCGGGTGGCTCAGCGGTTTAGCGCTGCCTTCGGTCCCGGGTGTGATCCTGGAGACCTGGGATCGAGTCCCATGTGGGTCTCCCTGCATGGAGCCTGCTTCTCCCTCTGCCTGGGTCTCTGCCTCTCTCTTTCTTTGTGTCTCTCCTGAATAAATAAATAAAAAATAAACTCATGAATGTTTCCCATCATAACAAACATCAAATTAAATCAAAAGAAGAGAAAACATGGCTTTTCATTCTTCTGAACTAGATTTCACTACTAGAAATTTATCCTACCGGTATACCCCTACAGGGGAGAAATGGTCTACAAATAAGGTTATCCACTGCAGTACTGCTTGTGAGAACAGACTGGAAGCAATGTAAATGTCCACACCTAAGGCAGGGAGCTAAACACTGGTCCCTCGGTGCCAGGGAATGGCACACAGCATTTACAAAGAATGAAGCAACTCTGTGCACCAAGGCATGATGCTATGTTAAAAAATAAAAATAAAAAGCAGAATATCTATCTACTACCGCACATGTAGAACCTGCAAAAAGGTATATAGGTGAATATAAACATATTTATTTGTAAATACTGAAAATAACTCTGGGAGGATATAAAAGAAACTAGTAACAATGGTTACTTCCAGAAAAGGCTACAGAGGGAGTTACTGTTTGCTACATATCCTTCTGAATTCTGCAGCTTATGAACCAATAATGTATTCACATAAATTACACACACAACCTTCCTCCTTCCCAGAACTCAGAGGAAGGAGAATTGGTCTCTGCAAGTCTGAGAGGAGTGGCAGAGGCTGCCCTGCTCCAGCTAGCGTGGAAGGGAGCAGTGGGGTAAGAACACTGACATCACCTCCTTTCTATAAGGGGAATCCTGCCACAGAGGGATGGCTGAGGAATTCCTTTTTCTTTTCTTTTAAAGTAAACTCTTAGGACGCCTGGGTGGCTCAGCAGTTGAGCATCTGCCTTTGGCTCAGGGCATGATCCTGGAGTCCTGGGATTGAGTCCTACATTGGGCTCCCTGCATGGAGCCTGCTTCTCCCTCTGCCTATGTCTCTCCCTCTCTGTGTCTCTCATAAATAAATATACAAAATATTAAAAAAAAAAAAAAAAAAAAAAGAAACTCTCTATCCAATTGGGGCTTGAGCTCATTACCTGGAGATCAAGAGTTACATGTTCTACCGACTGAGCCAGTCAGGTGCCCCAAGGAATTCTTTTTTTTTTTTTTTAAGTTTTATTTATTTAAGTGATGTCTACACCCAACATGGAGCTTGAACTCATGACCCCAAGATAAAAAGTCAGATGCTTTATCAACTGAGCCAGCCTTGTGCTTCCTGAGGAATTGCTTTTTAAGCAGAAAGATGTCTAAGCCCAGGAGCCTAACTCATCAGTGAGAGAAGGAGGCATAGGGAAACCCAGAGCATAGAGGATGAAGCAAGGGCTCTACGGTGGGAAGATCTAGTTAGAATCCTAGTACTGCCACTAAAGACCTAGGGGACTAGAGCAAGCAACTCAGATTCTCCATCAGTAAAATGAGGAGAGATAATTAACGTGATTAAGCACACAGTAAATATGGACTAACCATGCACTTGTTTATAGCCCCAGAGGTTGGCACAAGGCCCATACCTGAAACCCACAGGTAGAGAAGAGGACTGACACATACAAGTAGAATGCAAATACCCAGGTGAGCAGTACCAAGGTCAAGAAGTAAAATACCATCAGCAATCCAAAAGCCTCTGTGTGTCCTTTCCTGATCCAATTCTCTTTCCCTTTCAGGGGTGAACACCTTCCTGATTTGTTTAACCTTCTCCCTCTGCTTCTCCCCCCATTCACCTGCTCTCTCTCAAATAAATAAATAAAATCTTAAAAAAAATTTTTTTTACTACATATACATCCCTACTACACTAATACTATAATTCACTTCTACCTATTTTTTAACTTTATGGAAATGGAGCTACACATATGGTACACATAATGGTACATATTATGTATCTAGCATGATTTGCTTAAGGTTACTGTTAGGAAGATTACTGCATGTAGCTACAGACTGTTCCTTTACCTTGCTAAATAAGTAGTATGAACATCCCACAATGTCAGTATCCATTCTTACTGACTGTTTCAAGTTTGGGACTATCACAGATAATGCTGATACTAACATTTTTGCACTTATGTCTGGATGGCATGTGCCCGAACCCTATGAATGTAACTGTTAGGTCATGGGCTGTGCTTATTTTCAACTGTATTAAGTACTGTTTGCCAGAGACCACTGAAGATTGATCTCCCAGCCTTTTTCTGAGCAACACCACCATCTGGTGGCAACTACATGTATTGCAGGAAATAGAACACAAAAACAACTTCAGGTGAATTCTGGGAGGCCACCTACTTGGACCCTGTTGAGTAACAAAACTCCCAAGTATTCTGTGACATACTAGGACTCAACCAATTGTCATAGAGGCAGAAAATTTTCTCCTGGTTCCGTTATACTTCCATACTGCCTCTAGGATGGTGCAGGTGTATACAGGCTGCATACAGAATGCCTGAGACTCAACCCATAGTACTTTGGGCAAATACTCCCAAATTAATGCCAAAGGTTGTCAGAGTTCTTATTTGGAGCAAGAACCCCAAATTCTTTCACTCATTTGGGTATTTACTGAGATCCTGGCTCTAGGGCATCCCCGGTGGTGCAGTGGTTTAGCGCTGCCTGCAGCCCAGGGCGTGATCCTGGAGACCCTGGATCGAGTCCCACATCAGGCTCTCTGTATGATGCCTGCTTCTCCCTCTGTCTGGGTCTCTGCCTCTCTCTCTCTCTGTCTCTATGAATAAATAAAAAATCTTCAAAAAAAAAAATAGATCCTGGCTCTATATCTGGTTCTCCATAATTCTCGCACTCCTGTCCCCCACCCCAAACAAGGGCAGCCCTGACGTAACCAGTGCTGTCTCCCAGTGGTCGTTTCTAAGTGTCACCCAGACTGTAAGCACAACCAGTAGTGGCAAGGATGACTTCCCACCAGAACCACCTCAAGGGCAGTGTGGAAGTGGCAAGGTGTGGTGGAAACAAAGAACAAGGAAAGGCAACATTCTGGAATCTGAGCCTTGGCTCTGCCAGCTGGACCCCCTGGGCACAGAATTTGGATCCAGGGAGAATCCGTAAGTTCCTCACAGAGGAGTTGTGAATTGTTTCCCCATATGTGAAGACAGCTTAGTACTGCTGGCCTTGTAGCTGGTGACACATTCAGAGACCCTGGAGGCGGTGCTGATACAAGGTGGGCATGTGCCAGCGAGCAGTGGGCACACAGTGGGCATATATGGTAGGCATCCGGAAAGGCAGCTTTTATCATAACAGCTCTCAAGCCAGAGCTCTTGACCCTGACGGGAGAAAAAGCAGTCAGGGCTATAACCAAAGGGTAAGTAAAACGGTTCTACAATAGTTCTAAATGGGCAATCCACAGAAGAAAAGACCGAGAAAGGGGAAGGTACAGACTCAAAAAGCCCTGTGCTACTCCCAAGCACTGTAATCAGATTTTTCTCAAAGGGTGCAGTTATCCCAGAATGTCAACGGTCAAGAACACCAGCCCGCCATGGTGAGGGACTGCTGTGGCTTTCAGCCCCCAGAGCAAGAGAGCCACTCGACAGGGCAGGCCTTACCTCAGAGCTGATACATCAGCCAGCACCACTCAGGATGCCTGCCACCGTGCTTGGCTGCAAGGATGGATGGAAGGAAGCCTGCATCCTAACCTGGCCGGCCACTAACCATCTGGGCCCGGGGGTGGGGGTGGGGGAGCCTCTGCTTCCATTTCCTCCTGATTGGTGAAATGAAGGTTCAGAGTGTCTTTTGAGCTTTCACAGTCCCCAATCCTAGGAACTGGAAACTCCTCTGCTCTCTTCTAGAATCTGACAGCCTTGGGTTTCCGTCCCAGGCAGGCATTCTTTAAACCTCCAGCCAACCCACTGATTCTTCCTAAGCCTCCGACTCCTTATGGAAAATAGAGGTTCTGAGCATACCTACTTTTAGTGTATCTCAGGGTCAAAGGTGACAAAGCACAGAAGCCAGTGCCTGGCACACAGAGGGTGCTCCATATGTGCTATTAGTACAAGTCCTTCTAAGTCTGAGAGCACCAGCTCTGTAACTAGGGGTGCAGCGCCAGTGCATGCATTAGAGCCAGGCTCCCTTCACCTAATGCTGCCCAGAGACTTGCTGGGAGGTTAACAATGGCCTTTCATACCTTTTCCTATCAATGATGTTTTTCCAGAAGGAAAGAATCCCTGAAGCATACACGTGGTTCTCTTGAAGGACAGTATGCCATCCCTCCTCACCTCTTTGGGAGATGAGGGAACTGTTTATTCTCAAGATGGCCCGGACATCAGGCTCTTGAGTGGAGGACTAGGGTATCCTGCAGCTGCAGACACTTTCTCTTTTAATTCTCTCAACAATGCTATGAGGCAGGTACTCATGTTGTCCCATCTGATAGATGATGGGAGAGGGAAATCACATGCCCAGAGTTAAGTGGGAGAGTGAGGACATGAACCCAGACCTGCTTGACCCTAAAGCCCCGCTCTTACCAAACTCACTGTTGCCAACCAACAGTCACTGGTTTGGGTTCTGTAAGCCATAGGTGATCTAAGCCAGCTCTCCTATCTGCCAGTTATTCCAGAACCAACCCCACTCAGGGTTACAGCACCAAGTCATGGCCAGTACTCTGTACTTCCCGGGCCCTTCCCTCACCTACCTCAGAGGTAAGCAGAGCTGGGCGCTGCCCTCATGGAAATCACAATCTCAGGCCTGTCACTAGAGGTGAGAGAGTCAAAACTACAAAGCACAGCACAGAGTCTGTTAGCAAAGTAAGCACCTGGCAGTGCTTCTCATTCAGGGCCGGCGATGTGAAAAGGAAATAACAGTAGTAACAAAATATGCACCTAAGTATGATGGGGACTCTCCTGGTAAGTCATACACAACAAATACGAGAGAAATCTACTCTGCAAACAATGCAATGGAGGGATTCGATGCTGAGAAAGCTAGTATTCTGGGGACTAGGGACCCTGTGCTGGTGTAAGGATACTAAGAAAATAAACAGCCAGACGAAGTACCTTCACGGAGACACACCCCCACTTCTGTTTCCCACAACAGTCCTGCAACATAGGGCCAGGCCAGTGCAGGTGAGAAACAAGTCTCAGAGAAGGGACAGATGGATCTCATCCACAAGAATCAGCTAGGAAGTAGAGAAGCTGGGACCGTGGACTCCAGGTCCCGGGCTGGTCACCTGCCCTGGGAAGCTGCCCAGGAAAACAAGAACCCAGGCCAGGCCCAAGTCTCCCAGCTCGGCAGACCAGGGTCTTAAGAGCACTCCAAAAAAAAAAAAAAAAAAAAAAAAGCAGCAAGTTACTTCCTGAACCCACAAAAACTTTCTGTGGTGGACTAGTCCTTTTATACAAGTTTTCTCCAGTCAGAAGCTTGAGTTGGAGGAGCCCTGTCACTCCTGGGTGGAAGCTATGCTTCACAGACGCCACTGTCACCAATCAGATGGCAGAAGCTGTGGGGCAGAGGGAGGGGATGGAGGACTTATACAGAAGAAAATCTCAAAGCCACTGATTGTTTAGAGTATTTATTTAGCATAATAATCTTCCAGAGGGCCTCACTATGGCCCCCTCCACAGGTTGAAAATTCCGGGGAGCCCACATAGAACCCATCCTCCTTTCTCCTATACCTGGAGCTCCAGGACCTGAACCTGCTCCCACAGCTGCATGGGCCTCTTTCCTGGATCCTGACTCCCAGGGGTGGACTCTGTTGTTGGTGTGTGCAACCCCACTGCTGTGTGTATACTCCTAAGTCCAAGGAGGGGCCACAGGACAGGAACGAACACAGCCAGGATATCCACACACATGGGTATGAGACCTATTGTGGTGAGAAGACAAGGGATCACCCCCATTTGTACTCCAGTTCCAGGCACCCCAAACAGTAGGGGCCGGCCTGGATGGTCTTTCAAAATTTTATATCACACCCATCTGCATTCAGTGTGTGTGGGGGAGTATTAGTTGATTCTATCAAGGCCTTCAATCTAACTTCTGGGTTCCAGAAAATAAAGGGGAAAGAGGAAAAACTAAATGACACCAGAAAGAGGCAACTAGACAGGAAGGTGCAAAATTCTGTGGAACTGGCCTGGATCCTTCAATAATCCTACTGATGATTAAAAGAGATCATTTATGGAGCACCTTCCTTCCAAAGAATATGGAAAAGGGAGGATGAAAGAATAACTGTACAGTAGAGAAACCAGACCAATACCACCTCAGCTGGCTAATCAAGGCCATCATCAGCCATGCTGACAGCATGGCTCCATGACATGATGTGATGAAAACTTAACTTCTGTGGCTGTCCTCCCCCTAAAACCCACAACCCCGTCTAATCAAGAGAAAAACATCAAACAAATCCCAGTTAAGAGACTGTCTACAGGGGTGCCTGGGTGACTCAGTTGGTTAAGCATCTGCCTTCGGTTCAGATCATGATCTTGAGGTCCTGGGATCGAGCTCCGCATTGGGCTCCCTGCTCAGCAGGGAGCCTGCTTCTCCCTCTCCCTCTGAGTCTCCCCGCTACTCATGCTCTTTCAAACAAATAAATAAAATCGAGAGAGAGAGAGAGAGAGAGAGAGAGAGAGACAGTCTACAAAATACCTAACCAGTGTTACTTGAATCCATCACTGTCATCCAAAAAAAAAGTAAGTCTAAAAAAAAAAAAAAAAAGTCCAAGAAACTGGCACAGTCCAGAGGAGCCTAAGATATGATAACTAAAAGTAACACAGTATCCTGTATGGAATCCTGTAACAGTAAGAGAGTACTAAGAAAAACTAAGGAAATGGGGATCCCTGGGTGGCTCAGCGGTTTAGCGCCTGCCTTTGGCCCAGGGCACGATCCTGGAGTCCCAGGATCGAGTCCCATGTCGGGCTCCCTGCGTGGAGCCTGCTTCTCCCTCTGCCTGTGTCGCTCTGCCTCTCTATGTCTATCATGAATGAATGAATAAATAAATCATATCTTTAAAAAAAAAAAAAAAAAAACTAAGTAAATGAATCAAGTATGGGCAGTAGTTAATAATAATGTAATCAATATAGGGCTTATTAAGTGTAGCAAATGTACCATATTAATGGAAGTGGTTAATAACAGAGAAACTGGGGACACCTGGGTGGCTCAGCCATTAAGAGTCTGCCTTTGGCTCAGGGCATGATCCTGGGGGGGGGGGGGGTTTCGGGATCGAATCCCACATTGGGTTCCCTGCATGGGAGAGCTGCTCCTTCTGCCTGTGTCTCTGTCTCTCTTTCTGTCTCTCATAAATAAATAAAATCTTTTTTTTTTTAGATTTTATTTATTTATATTTATTTATGAGAGACAGAGAGAGAGGCAGAGACACAGGCAGAAGGAGAAGCAGTCTCCATGCAGTGAGTCCGACGTGGGACTCAATCCCGGATCTCCAGGACCATGCTCCAGGGCTGAAGGCAGTGCTAAACCACTGAGCCACCCGGGCTGCCCAATAAATAAAATCCTAAAAAAAAAAAAAAAAAAGAGAAACTGGGTGTGACATATGTAGGAACCTCTGTATTATCTTTACAATTTTTCTAAAACTGTTCTAAAATACAGAAAATATTTTATATAAACTTTGTATAAAATACAAAGTTCACGGGTTGCCTGGCTGGCTCAGTTGGTAGAGCATGCAACTTTTTTTTAAGAGAGAGCATGTGTGCACATGCAAGCAAGCGTGAAAGGGGTGTCAAGAATCTCAAGCAGGCTCCACGCTCAGTGCAGAGCCTGACATGCAGAGCCTGATACACAGAGCCTGAAATGGGCCTCCATCTTACAACCCTGAGATTATAACCTAAGACGAAATCAAGAGTCAGACACTTGAATGACTGAGTCATGCAGGTGCCCAGAGTATGCAACTCTTGATCTCATGGTTGTGAGTTCCAGCCCCACAGTGAGCAGAGAGCTTACTTTAAAAAAAAAAAAGAAAGAAAGAAAGAAAGAAAAAAAAAAAAAAAGAAAAGGGAAAGGAAAAGGAAAGGAATACAAAGTTCACTTAAAGAGAGAAAGAGGGGGCAGCCCGGGTGGCTCAGCGGTTTAGCGCCGCCTGCAGCCCAGGGTGTGATCCTGGAGACCTGGGATAGAGTCCAAGTCCCACATCGGGCCCCTTGCATGGAGCCTGCTTCTCCCTCTGCCTGTATCTCTGCCTCTCTCTCTCTGTGTATCTCTCATGAATAAATAAATAAAATCTTAAAAAAAAAAGAGAGAGAGAGAGAAAGAGGGATGACTGGGTGGCTCCATGGTTGAGCATCTGCCTTTGGCTCAGGTTGTGATCCCGGGGTTCTGAGATCGAGTCCCGCATCCGGCTTCCTGTTCAGTGGTGAGCCTGCTTCTCCCTCTCCTCCCCGCTCGTGCTATCTCTGTCTCTCTCTCAAATAAATAAATAAAATCTTAAAAAAAAAAAAAAAGAATTTGTCCTCAGGATAAATTCCAAACTCTTTCCCACAGTCTAGAGCTAAGGTCATGTGAACTCTGGTGCTGCCCACCTCTCTAACCTCATTTTGCAGCACTCTATTCCACTCCCCATAGCCTGCCACATCAGCCTTCTTTCTGGCTCCTCCTGCTTTAGGGTCTCTGGCCATGCTGTGCCTCTTCCTAGAATGCCTTCCCATGATGGCGGAAATGAAGTAGCCCCCACCTCTACACTCTGCTCTATCTCATCACCCTTTTTATGTCCTTGAGAGCCTCAGCTTTTTTGTTTGCTCATTATGTGTCTCTCCCTTTCCTCCACTTGTTCACCATCTCTCCAGCATTTAGAACAGTACCTTACTCACAGTACATACCCAGTAAGTATCTGTCCACTGAATAATTCAACAGATCTTAAACCATAACAGCTATAGGAGCTATAAGCCACCCCTATTTCTCTTGATATTAACACATTAAAATAAAGATGCTTAAAAACAGCATTCTGGGGGTGCCTGGGTGGCTCAGTTGGTTCCTCGTCTGACTTGGGCTCAGGTCATGATCTCAGGGTCCTGGGATCCAGCCCTGAGATGGGGTCTGCACTCAGCAGGGAGTGTGTTTCTCCCTTTCCCTCTGGTACTCCCCCTGCTCGTGCACGCACGCTTTCTCAAATAAAATCTTTTTCTAAAAATTAAAAAAAGAAAAAGATAAAATAAAAACAGCATTTTTAAAACTTTTTTCTTTTCAAGTGGTTTCAATCCATTCCCTCATTTACGATCTCATCTCTAAGTAGGAGGGGAGGGAAGGCAGACATGCAGAGGGAGTCCAGGCATTAATTCCGGACCTGACTCAAGATAGCTGCGACCTGGGACAATGTGTGAACAGACATCGAGAAGATCTGCCTTCTCAGCAGAGGTATCACCTAAAAGAGTCCTTCCCCAGGGACTGACTTTTAACTCGCTTACCTCACCAAGCCAAGTCAGGCATCTGGGAGACCCGCCCCATCCTTACCAATAGCAAACTCCACCAGGGTTTCATTCTCCTCCGACAACGAATCGAGGAATAAATCGAGGACCTGCAGCTGCCGCAGATACTCGTAGTTACCGGGATCGTAGGCGAAGTTGGCGAGGTTGGCCAGCACTTGCTCCTTGGCGTCTGCGGCGGAAGAGAGGCGCTGGGGCCAGGTCCGCGGCGGCCGTGACGGCCCCGCCCCGCCCCGCCCCGCCCCGCCCGGCCCCCACCCTGCCACTCTCACCTTGGCTCTCCGTCTCCTGGAATTCCGTGACCAGCGCCTGCAGGTAACCCAGGCGACCGACGTGGGGATCCACCTTCGGCTTCTGGGCCATGGTCAGGGCGGTGGAGGGGGCCCGTGGAAGGGCGGGGAGAGTGTGGGAGGGAGGAAACAGGTTCTGCAGTAATTTGCTGCCGGATCTGGAATGCGGAGGGTCGGCGTGGGGCTCTCAGGGCCTCGTGAGAGTCGCGCGTGAAAACCTAAACTTGGGCCCCGGAGACGAGAAGGAGCGCGCGACACAGCCCACAGCAAAACTTCAAAGCTTGACTTTTCCAGGGTTCCGGCGGAAGCCGAGCTTAGCCCCGCCCCAGAGGGCGGAAGGGGCGGGCCGAGGCAAAGCAGGGGGCGGGGCTGTCGCTGAGCTCCGTGCGCGTGCGCGGCGCGCGTGGTGCCCTGAGGTTCTGGCTGGAGGGGATCCGCCCTCGGAAGGGTGGTGCGGGGCTGAGGTTGAGTGACTCTATGGCGCTTGGGTACCCACAGGAGTCAGAGGGCGCCCACGTGGGGAGGTGTCAAGGCAGAAGAACCTCCACACCCCCTTGCACTTGACGAGGGGGGCGCAGCCCAGCCTGTTCGACTCAGGGACTCTCCTTCTGGAACGCGAGCATCAGTTCGTTGCACCCCAACGTGGGTCCTTTGATAACTGTCTTCTGGTTGGCTTTTCCAAAAAGCCGGGTGAGCCTGGCACCGTCTGCTCCCCAGCCCTGAGCTGGCCACCTCTGGCTAAAAATTTCAGGGTAATGTCCTAAGGCTTTTTGCCAGCTAGGTGGATGGGGGGCACTAGGGGCATTGACCAGCCCCAGGTCCTCCGTTCACCCAAATGTACCACTTTGGCGGCTCTGGGTTGTGGAGCCCTGGATGCTGAAGCCCTTTGGCCTGTTTCTTTCTCAGGAAGGTGATTTGTGACCTAGACCTTGTGGGCACAGGGGATAGAGCACCATGCAGGAAGTGGCCCTGCTGCACTCTCATTGTGCTTGAAAATGTGAGGCTAGGGGACCCCTGGGTGGCGCAGCGGTTTAGCGCCTGCCTTTGGCCCAGGGCGCGATCCTGGAGAACGGGGATCGAATCCCATGTCCGGCTCCTGGTGTATGGAGCCTGCTTCTCCCTCTGCCTATGTCTCTGCCTCTCTCTCTCTGTGTGTGTGTGTGACTATCATTAAAAAAAAAAAAAAAAAAAAAAAAGTGAGGCTAAGGGGGCGGGGAGAGGTGTTTCTGTGAGCTTCTTGAGGCTAAGGACCACATATCTTTGGCCCTGGGCCTGGCATGAGAGCAATGGCTGCCACAGCCTCATTGACAGCAAGCCCCATGTCTCTAGGCGCAGGCTCTGTGGTCAGCCCCTGCCCTATGCACACCCCTTGGAACAGGAGTTATGACTATAATCGGGGTGCTTCAGTACCCTGACAGCTCCACATAGGACAGTGGCCCCAGACCCCTTCATCAGGCCCTTCAGCTTCTGTAAATAGCTGATACAACTGGAGGAAGTATATCTCATCCCAAGGTGGACCAGGGCTTATCTGCTTCAGATCCTCACTCCCTCCCAGGCTATCCCATCCACCCTCATGTATCCCTTCTGAAAGTCTCAGGGGCCTTTCCCCTTGGGGAATATTTCTCAGCCCTTGGTTTTGTGATGAGGGTACCACCAGGTGTCCAGTAGATAGATGCTCAGTAATACTTGTTGAAGGAAATCTGCCCAGAGGTTAACTGCCACTCTTGGCTGGGGGCAGATGAGGTCAGGGATCCCTATGTGGAATGTTTCACAGATACTTCTTTTCCTTAAAAGAAATCCGTTTTCAGGAAGTGGGCCTAATAGGAGTTGCACATTTCAAAGCCTGGTAGCTATTAGTGCCCAAAGTGTCCACCTTCCCACCAGTCCCCTCTTTCCTTTACCACTCAGTCAAGATGGAGGATACAGGACCTGGTTAAAAATGCATCCAAGCAGGGGATCCCTGGGTGGCTCGGCGGTTTAGCGCCTGCCTTCCGCCCAGGGCCTGATCCTGGAGACCCGGATCGAGTCGAGTCCTGGGTCTGGCTCCCTGCATGGGGCCTGCTTTTCCCTCTGCCTGTGTCTCTGCCTCTCTCTCTCTGTATCTCTCATGAATAAATCAATAAAATCTTTACAAAAAAAAAAAAATGCATCCAAGCATTCCCCTTTCAATGTACAGACCGTGGATGGTGGCCAAGCACAGGCCTGGGTGAGGAGCAGGAAGCAAACGGGGGTCTTCAGGATCAGAATTTTCAAGCAAGAACTCTATTGTCTCCAGATCCTCCCAGAGGTGGTGAACAATTGCCCAAAGCCACTTGGCAAATTGTGGCAGAGCCAATCATGAACTCAGGTCTATGCTACCTCAGTCCTCTGCTTATGCACTACTCTCTTTGGCCATAAGGGGGCACTCGTGGCAGGGTCCTGGGGAAGACAGTACTTCCCCAAGGATGCTTACTCATGCCAGCTAGGCTCAGGAGAAGGAAGGCTGGAGTTAGGTCATGAAAATAAAATTTATTTTCCTGATAAGGCTTTCTTGTTGGAGCCTGGTTGAGCCTGAATCAACAAACAAGGCCTTGGGTCGGAACAGCCCCCGCTGAGCAGGGAGAATGGAAGGGGGAGGGTAGGCACTTACTCAAGGCCTGTTTTCCAGCTTCATTAGTTCACGGGGTTTATAACCTATTCCAGGAACGTTTTTGTATGTAATTCAAACAAACTCTGTTTTTCCAAAGCCTTCGTCAGTATCCCACTGGAACGAGCTTGGCCTGACAGCCAGCCCCCAAGTGATAACCTCAGAAAATAGTCCCAGCAAAAAGTGTATGTGTGTGGGGAGCACTGACCTCCACGCCACAGGCACAGGCCAACAGGGAGCAGAGGTGGGCTGGCAGCTGGCCCAGCCAGCTACTTACCCCAGCGAGGACACCTCTGACACAGTAGGGAGCGGAGGGCAGGCCAGGGAGTGAGAGGCTTCTGTTACAAAAGCAGCTCCATTTTCCCAGAGGCCTTGGGCCCTGCCTAGCAATCCTTCCCCTCCCCTGCTCACAGGTCTCCCGGCCTCCCAGCAATCATGCTGAGTGCAGAGGACCCCTCAGACTTCACTGATTCTAGGACCCAAGCCAAGGGCTTCTCCCCACTAGTTCTTTGCTCAGACGCCAGGATGGGTTCTCTCTGCCCAACCTTTCATCTGTCTGTATCCTGTGTCCAAGCCAACCCCTCAGCCTGGCCCACTGGGGATCACAACTCAACCTTTCATGAGGTTCTTCTTCCCAAGGTTCCAGTCAGCAGGAGGCCCAGCAACCTATGCTGGGGGCAGCCCTAAGGGCGAGGGCTGGGCCCTTGAGCAGAGAGGGAGTGGAGGGCCCTGGAGGAGGGGTGAGTTCTTTGGAACTGTCTGGAGGCCAGAGAAGGACAAAGAGATTCCATCAGAGACATCCAGGCTAGACTGGAGGGTCCAGTGTATTGAGTTGCAGCAGCAGTACTGGGCAGCCAGCTGAGGTGAGCCGGCTGTGTGTAGGGTATAGACTCACTTTTCTGGGCTCCAGGTACTCTGGTACCCAAAAGAAAAAGTCAGGAGGACCCGCTCCTGGATTCTGCTGGTTGGGAGGAACCCTGAGTCTTTGGAGGCCAGCCTCTAAGGTCCCAGCTCCTGGCTGAGTTCCAGTGTGCAGAGCCTGGACGGCTTTGTGGTTCAGGCTTCCTGGGCCAGTCCCTCACCCTGGCCCTTGGCAGCTGGACATCACACTCCTGGACTGAGGCAGTGGTCCCTCACTGACCTCAGGGCTCAGACACTGGTCACATACATGATCTCGGTATACAGCTGCTTCCTGGACCCACGTGAGTCCTCTACTGTGAGGCCCTGCTCTGAGGCAGCCTCCGTGATGGCTCCTTCCGCCTCAGCCTGCTTGCTTTGCCTCTCTTTCTTCTGCAGGGCACAGAAGCTGCCACCCATGAAGAGGGCAGCTGATATGAGGAAGAAGCTTGACATGTAGAAAACATAGCTAAAGTTGTTGTTGGTGGTGTCCAGCAGGAGCCCTGGGGGACAGAGAGCAAGTTAGGCCATTGTCCTGGGGCTCCCAGACCTCCCTCCCACTAACTTGCATTCTCTGCCGGAGCAGGGATTTTCCTTTGGGCTCTGCTGTTTCCCTAGCACTAGTCACTGTGGCTGGCACCTAAGAGGCACTCAATATGAGATTTGTTGCATGAAAGGAGAAAGGAAACACTAAGCCTGCTCTCCAGGGGGCAGGAAGAGCTCTTGATCCAGAAGAGCACCTCAGGGCATGTCTCCTTACCCTTGGTGGCAGGAAGCCTAGCACACTAGGGCCAGTAGTCTGGGATATTTGCTCAGCCACACATGGGCCCTCCCATACCTCCTCCTGGGGAGCTCTCTCCACTTGTTGGCTTGACGAACTCCCCTGGAAACGGGGACTTCCAATGACACACTTGGGAAGCGTCCCCATTGTCATGGTCGTACTGTACTAACTGCTGGCTGCCGTGCACTGGATACGGTCTAGCATCAAGGGCTTCACACACCCTACCTGTTACTTTGTTTTTTTGTTGTTGTTGTTTTTTTTGTTTTGTTTTGTTTTTAGAAGGCTATGTGCCTTTAAGATTTTTTTTTTTTATTTATTTATTCATAGAGACAGAGAGAGAGAGGCAGAGACACAGGCAGAGGGAGAAGCAGGCATCATACAGAGAGCCTGATGTGGGACTCGATCCAGGGTCTCCAGGATCACGCCCTGGGCTGCAGGCGGCGCTAAACCGCTGCGCCACAGGGGCTGCCCCTACCTGTTACTTTGAATGTTGTGCTCTTGCCTGCCTGGCAAGTCTGCTCATGGGGTCTCTGGTCCCACATGTGTTTGTTTCCCTCCTGGCACAAATCATTACACTGAGCACAAATGTGTCTCTGCTTTAATTCCTGACTCTCCCATCAGATCGGCACTGAGAGGTGGGGACCGGGCCTCTGTATTCAGCCAGGGACTGGCACAGGCAGGTGTTCTTGTCTGCATTTTGCAGACGACACTGTGGCTCAGAGAAGAAAAATGACCTACCCAGGTTCCACAGGCAGGAAGTGGGACAGCCAGGATGTTAATAACAGCAGACCTGTATGTAGCTTTCTGCTACGTGCCAGGCTTTTTCCTGCTAAGCTCTTGCTATGTAACTATGATCCTCACAACAAGCCTACAAGGTAGATTCTACTATCGTCCCCACTTTACTGATAAAGCAGAGGTACTGAGAGGAAGGAAGATGAAGAACTCAGGCAAGTCTGATACAAAAATCCTTATTTTGGGGATCCCTGGGTGGCTCAGCGGTTGAGCCTCTGCCTTCGGCTCAGGGTGTGATCCCAGGTCCTGGGATTGAGTCCCTGCTTCTCCCTCTGTCTGTGTCTCTGCTTCTCTCTGTCTCTCATGAAAGAATAAATAAATAAAATCTTTTAAAAGAATCCTTATTTTCAACTGTACCCTAGGTGCCTGCTGGGGAGCAGGCTGCAGCCAATCCCCTAGGGTGCTTGGGAAAATCAGATTCCAAGTCTCTACCTCTGGAGAGGCTGGATGGCACCCAAATCTGCTGACTGTTCCCCTTTGCCCTATCTCCATATCCTGCCCACCCAGGCCACAGCTGCATACACCTGGCCGCCCTCCCTCCTGGGGCCTCACCAGCCAGTGGCGGGGAGATGAGGATGGAGATGCTCTCCAGGATGGTGAAGAGGCCCAGGGCGCTAGAGAACCGATCCATGGGAACAATGTCCATGAGGACCTGGAAGAGGAGGGCACCGATGCCACTCATAGACACGCTGTACACCAGGCAGTAGCCCACCAACACCCTGAAGTCGGCCGACACTGCGCACACCAGGTTGGTGAGGCCATTGAGCAGGGCTGCCAGGCTGAACAGGTACTTCCGGTGGCCAGCAAAGTCCCGCCGGCCTGCCACCAGCCCAGCCATCGGCCGCAGGAAGATATTGCTGAAGCCTATGATGGAGATGAGCAGGGCTGCCTTGTGTTCATCCACCCCATTCCGCATGGCGTATGGCACCAGGAAGACATGTGGCAGCGGGAAGCCGAGGATCATCCACATAACACCCAGCGTGAACACTCGGTAGCCTGCGTTGTGCCGCAAGATGTCAAAGGCCAGATGGCGCTGGATGGCCCGACCACACGCTGCCAGGCAGCCTGGTGCAGGTGTCTTGGAAGGAGGAGGGGGGCCTTCTATGGTCTCAGGGGCCATACTGGTGGCCACAGGTCTCAGGATGGCCCCACAGACGCAGCAGTGGAGAAAAACTCCACCAAAGACAAGGAAGGTGCCCCTCCAGCCCAGGTCCTCCAGGAGGTAGCGGGAGAGCAGTGGCCAGAGCGTGATGCCCAGGGAGACGCCCACCGAAGCCAGTGCATTGGCCAGTGCCCGATGGCGGGAGAAGTAGAAGCCTAGCACGGTGATGCTCGACTGGAAGCTGAAGCACATGCCCAGGCCTGTGGTGGGAGAGAGGAGCCCAGCTCAAGGGTGTTCTGAGCCTCCCACCCATACCCAGAGAGGGGTCCCAGGATCATGTTCCATGTCTGCCCCCTTCTGTTCTAGCTCAGACCACCCCCTTCCACATCCCCAAGGATTTAAGATGGAAACAGCCTGCCTTGTTACCTCCTTAGAAGCATCAAATCTGTCTTCCTGAGGCTGCCAGGGACACACCTGTTCCCTCTGGCACAGCACCGGGTGATCTTTAAAAACCTGAATTGGGGGCAGCCCTGGGGGGCTCAGCGGTTTAGCGCCGCCTTCAGCCCAGGGTGTGAATCCTGGAGACCCGGGATCGAGTCCCACGTCGGGCTCCCTGCATGGAGCCTGCTTCTCCCTCTGCCTGTGTCTCTGCCTCTCTCTCTCTCTCTCTCTCTCTGCGTCTCTCATGAATAAATAAATAAACTCTTAAAAAAATAAATAAATAAATTTAAAAAAAAATAAAAAAATAAAAACCTGAATTGGGGGGTGCCTGGGTGGTTCAGTCAGTTAAGCATCTGCCTTTGGCTCAGGTCATGATCTCAGGGTCCTGGGATGGAGCCCTGTGTGTGTCGGGCTCCCTGCTCCTGCAGGGAGTCTGTTTCTCCCTCTCCTTGTCCCTCTGCCCCTCCCCACACACCCCCCACCTCGTGCTTGCTCTTTCAAATAAATAAATAAAATCTTTAAAAAATAAATAAAGCAAAATAAAAACCTAAATTGGGGTGAGTCTCTTTCCTGCTTAACACCTTCCAAAGACTTCCCATTACACCTAGAAAAAATGCCACAGTGTTTACTATGCCCTAGAAGGCTCTACACTGTTTGGCCCCTGGTCATCTCTTGGGTGTCATCTCAGGCCATTTTCCCTGTCACTTACTATGACTGAGCTACATCAGCTTCTTTCTCTTCCTCTGGACACCAAACTGCCCCCCACCCCCACCCCGCCACCACTGCGGGACATCTACAATTGCTGTTCCCACTACTCAGAATATGCTTCCCCTAGACTTTTCTCTTCTGGCTAAGCTCAGATGCCACATCCCCACCCACTCCAAGCCTGCCCTGCTCAGCCACACCATGACCACAAGCTTCAGGCGGGCCCTCGGGTCACCCGTGTGACACCACCATCAGTTTACTCCCCCGTCCTCCTGGATGACCATCAGCCCTTCTCTATGCTTCTCCACCCCTCCCCCCTCCTCACTCCCAGCTGACCACCTGCCTTCCGTCTGTGACATTGGTCTGTGCTGCCAGCCAAGGCCAACCTACTTATGCCCTACATCTTGTCTACTCAAAGGCATATCCTCCAGCAATTTCTCTCTCCTCCACCATCCACTTTCTCCTCTTTCCCAGAACATTCTCCTTCATATTATTTCTCCCATTAAAAACAAAACAAGGGGGGCAGCCGCAGTGGCTCAGAGGTTAAGTGCTGCCTTCAGCCCAGAGCATGATCCTGGAGACCCAGGATCAAGTCCCACATCAGGCTCTCTCCATGGAGCCTGCTTCTCCCTCTGCCTCTTTCTCTTTGTGTCTCTCATGAATAAATAAATAAAATCTTAAAAAAAAAACAAAAACAAAAAAACAAGGGGAGTGCCTAGGTGGCACAGTCAGTTAAGTGTCTGCCTTCGGCTCAGTTCTTGATCCCAGGGTCCTGGGATCGAGTCCCACATCAGGCTCCCCACAGGAAACCTGCTTCTCCCTCTGCCTATGTCTCTGTCTCTCTTCGGTGCCTCTCATTAATAAATAAATCTTTATGGGGAAAATAAAAAACAAGGGGGGAGTGCCTGGGTGGCTCAGTTGGTTAAGTGTCTGCCTTTGGCTCAGGTCATGACGCTGGGGTCCTGGGAGAGAGCTTCAGGTGGGGCTCCCTGCTCAGTGGGGAGTCTGCTTCTCCCTCTCCCTCTGCATCTCCCCCACTGTTCTTGCTCTGTCTCTGGCTTTCTCTCCCAAATAAATAAATAAAATCTTAAAAAAATAAAAAAACAGAGACCCTGTCATGGCTCCCGCCACCTTCTCAGTATCTGTTCCTGGTGGCCCTGAGAGCCTGCAGGCCAGGGGCAGGCAGAAGAGTACGAGGGGGAGGAGGAGCAGGTGTGTAGGTGGAAGTGTTGCTGTAGCTCATTCTCCCTCGGGAGGAGGAGGAGACTACAGGGGTAGGCCCAGGAGCAATGGCATCCAAAGAACAAGGAGTACAAAATCTCAGCATGGAAGATGCCAACTGGGAAAATGCAGGAAAGCATGAAAGGGAGCAAGTTGCTAATGATGGAGAGCCCTTGGCCCTCCCCTTTGGAAGCTGGTGACTGTCATCTGCCTCAATAGGGGGTTCCATCCTGCAGAATAGGTGGGAGACGCATCAGAGGCTTGGAGAGCCATAGGCAAGGGTGAGAGGACGTAAGGCAGTGGAAGAAAGGGCAATGCCATCATGGTCCACAGGCAGTTAGCCCTGGCCCTCCTCACCCTGACCATCATAAGGAGTTTGGCCTTATGCCTTGAGTCTTGATGTTTCCCCCAAGTTCATAGGAAGACGTACCTGCTTTCTAAGCTCACGTGTTTACAATGTTCCCTTCACTGTTCCATGTTTCTTGTGGGTCTCTTGTTACCAGCTCCTAACTGAATGTGGGGAGGGGTTGTGTGTTTGTTTTAAGGAGGCTCTTTGCCCCACGTGGGGCTTGAACTCATGACCGTGAGATCAAGAGTCACACACTCTACCAACTGAGCCAGCCAGGCACCCCTTGAACGTTGTGTTTGACTCAGTCTGTCAGATTGTCAGCAGGGGAGGTTTACCCTACTGCCTAGAATGGTTCTCATTACATTTTTTGAAGTTAATAAAACAGTTTAAAAAAGAAAAAAAATACCCCCCAAAACCCCCTCTCTTGACCCCATGGCCTCTTCTGGGTACCAGCCCGTTTCTCTGCTCTCCTTCTTCATAACAATTTTCTGGAAACACTGTCTCCAGTGTCTCCAATTCCTTTCACCCTCTTCGTTCTTGAACCAGTTTCAATCAGACTTTCGCCCTCACCTTGGATCCAGAATCTCTCCTATCAGGGTCAGCAACCTCTATGCTGCCAAATCCAAAGGTCGAGGCTGGTCCCCCTCCATCTGATCCACCAGCAGTCTGACGGGGCTCTCACTCCCTCCTCCCACTGTACTTTCTAAGCTCACTTTCTCAAGAAACCCCACTCTCCTGGGTCTCCTCCTGCCTGTGTCTCTTCCCACCTGGACTGCTGGACACCTACCTCGGGGCCCGGTCCTCAGACCTCCTCAGCCGCCCACCCCTGTCCCCTCAGGGACAGCAGGGATGATACCTCCTCTCAATAGCAGAATGCCGGGCAGCCCAGGTGGCTCAGCGGTTTAGCACCACCTTCAGCCCAGGGCATGATCCTAGAGACCTGGGATCGAGTCCCACGTCATGCTCTCTGCATGGAGCCTGCTTCTGCCTCTGCCTGTGTCTCTGCCTCTCTCTCTCTGTGTTTTTCAAGAATAAGTAAATAAAAACTTTAAAAAAATATATATCAGAATGCCAGCCGTGTCATAATCCACAGCTACCCGCTGTAGCCCACAGCCTGTGCCTGAATGTCAGACTGGATGTTTCCACACCTCAGCTTCCCAACCACCCACAAATGTGTTTCTCCTCTAGACTCCCCGTTGTAATTAAAGGCTTCTCCATCCTTCCAGTGGTTTGGGGCAAAAACCTTGGTGTCACCCTTCTTGGCTCCTGGAACCTTGGGCCATCTTTGCCTCTTCCTCTCTGTACCCCACACAGTCCTGAAACCTGACTGCTCCTCAGCACCTCCATCATACCACCGTAGCTGAAGCGACATCCACCTCCTGCCTGGCTTATGACCATGCCCTTCCCTGGTCTCCTGCTCTAACTTAACCACTGCCCCCAGGGCATATATGTTCAATCCAGTGGCTAAGAGTAATGTTTTATAAATAGCAGTTGAATGACATCACTCACCCCTCTGCCCATATTCCTCAGATCCTATCTCACTACGAAGACTTTCAGGCACTATTCCCCATCCATTCCCCAGCCTCTACCCCTCTGCCCCCTGGGCCCTTCTGGGCCTTTGCACTTGCTGTTCCTGCTGCCTGCAATGCTCTTTCCCTGAGACCCTAGCAGCAGACTCCCTCACCTCCATTAGCTTTCTGCCCAAATGTCACCTTCTCTGCAAGGCCTTCCCTGGCTGCCCTGTTGGAAGTAGCAGCCTCCTCCACCTTTGCTTTATCTTCTGCATGGGGTGTCCTAGATATTTTACCTCTTGGGCTTATTTTCTGCCCACCCCTACCCCCAGCCAGTACCCCATCACATCAGAGGTCCTGTCTTCTCATGTGCTTGTCACAATCAGAAACAATCTTTCTCATTTATGCATTCACTATCCCTCTCCCTCGCCTGACAATAAGCAGCCCCAGATTAGGCATCCTGCCTACACTTATGTCTAGCACTTTTTAGTAGGCACCCAGAAATTCTTGAAATGGGAAGACGGTCACCTGTGATGAATCCTGCTGTGAGGTAGAGCTGGCTAAGGGTGCGGCAGAAGGAGCTGGCCACCATGCCCAGGCTGGCCAGCGCACCTCCCAGCATCACCGTCACTCTGCAGCCAAAGCGTCCCACCAGGATGCTGCATAGGGGTCCTGTGGGGGGAGACAGCCAGCAGGTGGCAACTGAATGAGAAGGGCTGGAGGAAGGGAGAGAGTGAGTCTGGGAGGGGGTTCCAGCAAGAACTATCTAGGTGGCTTGAAAGGTACAGCCCTGGGGCCTATAGGCCTAGATTTTGATTGCCACCTGGCCACAGGCTGGCTATGGGTTGGGGCAAACCCAGTCCCTCTCTGTGCCTCCCCTACAAGAGGTCACCCTGGATGACATCTGACCAGCTATGAGGAGAAGAGGAGAATTCCTGCAAGTGTTCAATTTCACCCCAACAGGGATCCCCAGAGCAAAAGACTGAGGCCCTTCCCTACACTGACCTGAAGCTGATTCCATCCAGGTAAAATAGGATTGGCTTATGACTTGCATAGATGCCTCTTGCTGGGGGTGATGGTGGGGGTGGGGGTGGTCTGTCTTAGCAGGTGAGGGTCCCAGGGCATCAAAACCATAATGAGCAGCTACAGCCCCTGCCTGCTTCCCATTCTCAAGAGGTCTGGCCACAGCCCTCCTGCTACCCTCCAACCCGTCCAGGGTGGGCAGCCTGGGGCCCTGAGCCACTCTGCACCCCCCTGCATTGGCCTCTGGAGTGCTCAGGAGAAAATTGGGTGGGGTGCTTTCTCCCTTTCTCCATCACTTCCAGCCAACATTGCACCCAGATGTTTGGCTTCTGGTGGAGAAAGGCCTGTTCTCCTCCACCCCTCCCCCACCTTGAGCTGCTTTCTCACCAGCCCAGACCCAGGGCAGAAATGAGCCAGTCCTGGCTGGCTGCTTCTCAACACCTTGCAAGGCCCCATGCACCAGATGCCCTGCCCCCAAGTACATGTAATGGAATTTCTACAGAGTTACTTTCCCAGAGTGCAGCGAAAGGGACAGGGAAAGAGAGAGAGAGAAAGAGTGTGTGTGTGTGTGTGTGCGCCAGAGAGAGAGGATGTGTGGGTGTGAGCCAATACGAGTAGGGGAGTGACAGGAAATAAGCAGCTCATACTCAGAGATAACCAAGCAGAGGTAGAGGGAGAGGCAAGACTTTGCAGTGAATGTGACCACTGCCCCACGTGTCTTCCATCGTCCCCACCCTAAACTTTAACCTGACTTTGGAGAGGGGACACTGGGGAAAGCCCCAAGTCGTGGCGTCAGGGGTGGGGGCTGGGATCTGCGCTAGCCTACCTTAGATAGCTGAGGGCACTGGGAGGCAGGGCGTTTCCTCTGCCAGGCGCTGCTTCTGCCCTGAACTCTCTCTGCAACCATGAACCGGCTTTGTACTTTTTGCTTGCTTGGTTCCTTCATTTCTAAGATGTAGGGGGGTAAGGGGTGCTTGGGATCATGCATAATTTCGAGTTTAAAATTTCTCTGATACTCTGAATGAGCATGGCCTAAAGAGGTGTATTCCAGACAGGAACCCCAGGCCGACTGAGGTGTTGGCATGCCTGCTAGGGGCTGGTGAATCTACGGGGTTAGGATCTCCACTGCATGCCTGACTCCTGGGCTCTGGCGCAGACCCCTCTCTGCCTGCACGCAAGGAACCGCCAGAGATTATTACTTCTGCCCCAACCCTGGAGGTGATCTGGGTCTGGGCCAGTCCCGGCCTCTCCCAAGGCCCCAAAACCATGCCCCGGGGTGGCAGGTGCAGGGGTCATCTCAACGAGGCCATCTAGCCCAGTCTGACCTCTCTCCCAATTGGAGGAAAGAACCTGGAATAACAACCAGGCTGCTTGTGCCAGGTGGAGGGAGTGGCAGGAGGGAGGTAGGGAGCTGGGCTCAGCCGAAGTAAGGAAACACAGGTAAGGAAACACGTGCACGGGGAGAGCCCTGTGGGGCGTGAGATCTACCTCCAGGTGACCAGCACCACCCCCTACCACCCCCAGCAGGTTGCTGTCTATGGAGTCTCCCTAAAGAGCTCTCAGGAACCAGGGGCAGGCCCCTGAGCCCAAGGCCATTTCAGGGAGCCTCCTGGACAGACCTGGCCTTCCCCCTTCACTGGAGTCAGGGTGAGGGGGGACACATTTCTGGAAGAGCCAATCAAGAAATCAGGTGGGGAGCTGCCTTCTTTCCACCTCCCCAGCCCTTGTAACAACCCTTCTGCTTCCTGGTGAGAGATAGGACTCTTGTCCTGCCCCCATCTTGCCCCTCGTGTCTTCCTCAAGCCCCCTGTCCCATCTGGAAGCTCCTAACGGGGTTCTCCAAATACTGCTTGCTTGCGATTCATGGTATCCTCCCTATGATCCCATGTAGGAGATGGGTAGGGTGTTGGATGTTACCTCCATATTGCAGAAGAAGAAACTGAGGTTCAGAGAGGTCACCCAAGCAGCTCTTCCTCAAGTCTGTGCTCACTGCCTGGCACTCCTACAGTCCTCATGTATCCTCCTGTGGCCACCAGCCACGGAGAGGACTGGCTTTGTATCTAAGGTGCCTCCATACCCTTTCCCCAACTGTCCCCAGCCCAGCCCAGCCCAGCCCAGCTCAGTACAGCCCAGCCCTGCAGGATTCCAGCCAGGGGGGCTGGCCCTGCTGAAATCAGGTGACATCCTAGGAATTCACCCCATGAGACAAAGCCAGTGGCCTCAGAGAGAGAGATCCAGGAGGCCAGGGAGGTTGTGGCTTCTTCCCTCAGCCAGGCTCTTTCTCTACCCTCCCTCAGCCCTTCCCCAGGCTGCTCACCCCCAGCATGGAGCATGGCTGTCAGGATGGAGGGGAACCACGAGGTCTCACTGTTGCTGGCCTGGAACTCATGCTGCAGTTCAGTGAAGAAGATGCCAGTGCATGTGGGGAAGCCCAGAGTGAGACCCTGGGTCACCAGGGAGGCCAGGAGCACCACCCAGGCCCAGCAGCCCTCCGCACGCTCCGGGACCCGGGGCATCCTCTGCCACGAATGCTGCTACCACTGCCTGGGCCACCTGTGGAGGGGACAGAATGGAGCTGCCAACCCCAGTTCACCTGCCACTTTCCCTGGGTGGCTGAAACCATCCCTTCCTCTTGCCCCAGCACCTCCTGGGAGGTGGCCAGACGCAAACACGTTGGCCTTGGCATTTCCTTTCACCCACTTCCCAGAGCCAGCCTGGCAGGAGGGGCAAGCAGGTGAGCCATCAGTGGGACAAGGCAGGTGGGTGGAACTCTTTCTAGACTTACATGACTTGGTGGTCAGCAGGTGGCACTTCCCGGCCCAGCCTTGGGGGCCCCCTCCCACACACAGCAAGCACTCAATAACTGCTGATAGGGTGGAACAGACCTCTAGAGCCAGCGTAGTCCCAATGTCCCCACAGACACGCACAGATGCATTTTCAAACATTCACAAGCAGGCTCCCTGCACACAAACACAGACTTTCGCAACGCCGCCTTGACAGCAGGGTCCCCTGTTGGTGTCGTTGAGACGGCTAGGTGAGTAAGCTGGTGCTGGGCGTCGCCAAGGAGTGTACACAGAATAGCTTTCCAAGGGCACCAAACAAGCAGCTTTCAGGAAAAGACATGGGTCTCATCCAAAGGTCCTCTGAAATCACCCCTTCCACAGGGAGCTTGTGGCAGAGTCAAGCTCTACAGCGATGCTCAGTAATGACCCACCACCTGTCAGGGCTTCTCTGAGCACCACCCTCCTGCCCCCCAAACATGCACATATACATGCAGATACACACACAGTCACACATGGGCATATACCAAGATATACACTGACAAAGACACACGCACAAACACACACTGCATAGACAGAGACACACAGAGCCTTATAGGCAGATGCACACACACACACACACACACAGAAAAGTCTAGAGACACGCAAAGTCACTCACGCAGACATGCACAGACATATACAGAGAGACACACACACACATGCACAGACACACCTACATGGACCCAAGCCCAGAGACAACTGTACGCAGACACATGATACACAGACATACAGACACACACACAGTCACACACTATGCAGACACACGCACGCAGGGTCACACACCACACAGATGCTCTTGCATACCCCCCACCTTCGGCTCAGGCCTCTCTCAGCTTCTCGCCACCATCCAGGCTGCTCCTGCATCACACAAGTTGCCATAACCAGGCCTCAAAGCCCCAAGGCCCACTCCCCAACCGCAGGGCCCTTTTGCAGTCCCCCGATCCCCCAGGGCCCTCGGCCCTCACCCACACTCAGGGCTGGGGTGCTGGCAACCTTCACCTCAGTGAAGGCAACGGATCCCTTGAGCTACGGTTCCCACAGCCTTCTTCCTTTTAGCCCCAGGTCCTGGGAGAAACCAAGGAAACTCAGGAAACTATCAGAAATATGCAACCCCATCTTTCTGCCCCGCCCTGTGCTCCACACCTTCCTCCCCACCAGGCCCAAGGGCTTTAAAACAGCACCTCAATGGGATCCACCCTAAAGGCCTCCTTCCAAAGACGCTCTAATCTCTCCTCTGGGCACCAAGCCTCCTCCCACTCCAGAGGACCCCCAGGAGCCCTGTCCAAGGTGAGTGGCCCATTCAGGCCAGCCTTGCAGAGTACGCGTGAGCGTGTGTGTGAGTGCATGCTGCAGGTGCGTCATGCAGGTGCGTCGTCCTGCCATCCTGGCTCCTGTAAGTGATACTGGCCCCAGAGTTCCCTCAGCCCCAATCCTGGCCCAGTCTCAGGCTCAGGCAAACTTCAGATACAGTCCTCTTCCAGGATTTCTGTTCCCGTAACAAATGAAAAGGCCACCAGTGCAACCCGATCCCCTCTCTGATGGCCTGAATGTCCCCTGCATAGCCTCTCCATAGCTCACCCCTCGGTCTTCCAACTTTCCCTTCCCCCTCCCAGAAGGGCCACCAGCCTTCCTCCACCACCTTCACATCCTCCTGCCCTACCCCTGTCACTTTCAAGCCCTAGAACCCTACCGGTTTCCCTTCAGAGCAACACAGTCGCCGACCTAGAGGTGGCAGGGAGGAGGTGGATGACAGAGGGGACACAGGATGGGGCCTAGACCCCAGTCCAGCCCCCACCCCCCACTCCCCAGGTCTGGTCCCTTCTCATTCATGCTGTTGTGCCCTTATAGAGAGAGGCCCGCCCCACCCCCTACCCCAGAGAAGCCTCTTTAGTGCCCTTCTCAGCAGCCACTTCTCTGGGCAGCCCTTTGGGGACTTTGTCCAGGATTCCAACCTTTACTCTGCACCCACTTTCAGTCTGAATCTTTCAATGGGGCTGACTTTTCCCAGCTTCTCCTTCCCCCAGGCCTCCTGGGACAGTCAGAGCCCAGGGAACCCTAAGCACCTCTGCTCTCTCTTTGCACACTGGGCGCCCTGACTCCCAGGTCTGTGGTCCCCTGGCCTCCCTCTCGGCATTCCCCTGCAGAATCTGCCTTCCATGAGGGAGTGTCCCCTCCCAGACCTCCAGCGACTCCTAGTCACAACAGTTTTTTTGGTTGATCCTCCAGCCCCCTCCTCCAACAAGGGGTCCCTCCTTGTGAACGAGGCTGCTGAGGTTCCAAAATCCTAGCCAGAGAGAATCCTGTCGGTCCTTCAAGATTCAGCCCTGACAGGAGTCCTGGGAAGCTCCCCGGACCTCCACCCCTGGCTGGACTAGGCCCCTTTCCTCTACATCTCCCTTTAATTGTACTTTTCACACCACATTGGAGTGGATCATTCTCTTGTCTATCATTGTTGCCCCTCTTCCCCCCCCCACACACACTATGAGAGGGGACCTCTTCACACCCACGCACCAGCCCTTGGGTGAGCACAGAAGATAATATTAATGTGACCCACCTGTGTTCCCCAGGGGGCAGGCAAGACCAGGACCAAGGGTGACCTGGCTTCCTGGCAGGCAGGTCCATTCCAGAAGACTCAAGCAGAGCAGAGAAGAGATGCGGCTGGGGGCTCTGGTTCCAATTCCACCCCAGAAGGGACGTGGTCTCTCCTTTGTACTGGACACCATGAATCATGATCGCAGCCTGGTATGTGGCTGGAACAAGAAAGGAAATGCAGCTGGAGACACTTCACTCTCACTTCCAGGGACTGGAAGTTCTTGGGAGGAGCTGCCCACCTCAGCCCTCAGGGACCCCCTGCCCAGAGTTGAGACTATCTTCATGTCCAAGTGTCAAGAAGCTAGATTTGTGGGCAGGGCACAAGTTCAAATGTCATTTCTTGTCCTCCAAACATTGCACACATCCCTTGGCTTGCTTTTAGAGCTTCCCATCTGATGACAGAGCCCTCACCAGACCCTCAGAATCCCTTCTCTGCCCCTCTAAGCTTGCAGGCATGGTCAGGGGAGGGAGCCAATGCTCTCATGCAAGGTTTGGGTGTCTTGAGTGGAAGTGATGCTCCCTCTCCTCCTGTGAGAGGCAAAGGCGGCACCACAGGCTCCAGAGCAGGGCCCGGAGACCCCTGCCCTTCCCGGACCCCGTGCCAGGCAGGGCCCAGGACACCAAGTGGCAGTGGTAAGAGAACTGCCAGAACCTGCTTGGGCTTGGGACTGACAAGCCCTCAAACCCCGACACTTGGCAGGGGCTGAGGTAGGAACAGGGCGTTCCGGACCTCCGCGAGCTGGGACAAGTCACCCTCCTCCTTTCTGTCCCTAAACGTGCCCCCACATTCCGGCAGCAGCTGGCTGACCTCAGCCTGGAAGGGGGATGGGATAGGCAACAGAGCCTTGGTGACCTCTTCCCGGCCTGGCCCCGTCCCTCTCCCTGCCCTCCTGGGCCATTCTGCTTTCCCACCCTCCCCAGGACGAATTTCCCCTGGGTGGGGCTTATGGGGCGCCCAGGCGGCGCCCGCGGGATTTCAGGCCAGGCCTTGCGAGGTGCCCACGCTGCTCCCACGCCCCACCCCCCCCGGGCCAGGAGTGTGGGGGTGGCTCGGAGAACCCCCCTCCGGCGTGCGGGGCCTCAGCCATCGCAGGCGGGGGCAGCTCCGAGATGGGACGAGGCTCTCCCGGACCCTCAAGCCGGAGCGGGTCACAGGCGGGAAACCGCCCGGGAGGCCCACGGAGAGGCGGGGCTGCGACGGCGCTACCGGGGACCCCGGCGGGAGGTCACCTGACGGACAATGGGAGGCCCGGGGCGCCCGCTCACCGGCTCGCGCGGCCCGGCGGTGGGGCGGCTCCGCTCCCGCCGAGCGCGGCTTCCTGCGGCCCGGCCCGCGAGGGATGGAGGAGGCAGGACGCCGGCGTCCCGCGGCCAGGAGCCGCGCCCTCGGGGGGCGGGCCGCAGGGCGCCGGGGCGGGCCCACCTCCGGGTCGCCGGCCGGCGGGGAGGGAGGCCCGGCTTCGGGGCGGGAGGGGGCGGGGGCGGAGCGTGGCCAGGGCGTGCGCCCCTCGTCCCAGCCTGCCCCCGGGCTCCGAGTGGTCCCGCCGGCGGGGCTCGGGACGCCGGCTCCGCGGGAACGTGTGCATGCGATTAGCATGTGATTACCATGTCATTAGCATGTGATTTGCCTGTGATTTGCATAGCTCGCAGGCTATTTCCGGCTCCCCGGGAGCGTTAGGGCTCCCAGGAGTGGGATGGAGAAGGCGTGTGATTTAAGGGGCTCCACCTCCCAGCGGGGGTGTCGGATAGGAGCCCGGGGTGGAGGAGCCGTCCTTCGTCAACTTTATTTTTATTTTTTTTTTAAGATTTTATTTATTTATTCATAGACACAGAGAGAGAGAGAGAGAGGCAGAGACACACAGGCAGAGGGAGAAGCAGGCTCCATGCAGGGAGCCCGACGTGGGACTCGATCCCAGGAATCCAGGATCACGCCCTGGGCCAAAGGCAGGCGCTCAACCGCTGAGCCACGTCCCATTTTTATTTTGTGTTTTAAAAGATTCTATTTATTTATTCATGAGAGACCCAGAGAGAGAGGCAGACACAGGCAGAGGGAGAAGCAGGCTCCCTTCGGGGAGCCCCAAGGGGACTCGATCCTAGGACCCCTGGGATCATGACCTGAGCTGAAGGCAGATGCTCAACCGCTGAGCGTCTTTGTCAGCTTTAGCCCCCCCTCAGTGATCCTTCTATTGAAAGCCTGGAGCTTGAGGGCTACACCCAGAGGAACTCAGGCATCTATAAGCAAGCCAAGAGGTCTACCCTTCAGACCTTGGGGGCAGGGTAGAGGATGCCCACCACCTCTGCCTGCGCCCCTCAGAACTGTAGGCCCTTTTCCATCTTTTTCCTCACCTAGCCAGCCCTTAATACGTATTATTTAAAGGTTATTTGATTACTACAAAGTTATGGTAATCAAGACAGTGTGGTCCTGAGGCTCCTGGCTAGGCCAGCTAGAAGAGTTTGAGACTCTTGGTCTGGGGGATCCCCAGTTCAAGTCCCACCTTGGATGTCAAGATTACTAAAAATAAATAAACTTAAAAAAAAAAAAAAAAAAAAAAAAAAAAAAAAAAAAAAACGGAGATCCCTGGGTGGCGCAGCGGTTTGGCGCCTGCCTTTGGCCCAAGGCAGGATCCTGGAGACCCGGAATCGAATCCCACGTTGGGCTCCCGGTGCATGGAGCCTGCTTCTCCCTCTGCCTGTGTCTCTGCCTCTCTCTCTCTCTCTCTCTGTGTGACTATCATAAATAAATTAAAATTAAAAAAAAAAAAACAACGGGGGGCAGCCCGGGTGGCTCAAGCGGTTTAGCGCCGCCTTCGGCCCAGGGCCTGATCCTGGAGACCGGGCATCGAGTCCCACGTCGGGCTCCTTGCATGGCGCCTGCTTCTCCCTCTGACTGTGTCTCTGCTTCTCTCTCTCCTCTCTGTGTATTCTCAGAAATAAATAAATAAAATCTTTAAAAAAATAAAAATAAAAATAAAAATAAAAAAACGGTGTGGTACTGGCATAAGGATAGACTTATATATCAAATGGAATAAAAAAAAAAACAAATGGAATAGAATTGAGAATAAACCCTTATATTTCTGATCAGTTGATTTTCCACAAGAGTGTTGAGACAACCCAGGGTGGAAAAAATGGTCTTTTCAGCAAATGGTGTTAGAACTACTGAAAATTCACATGCAAAAGGATGGGCCTGGACTCTTAATGCACACTATTTTTAAAAAGGGGGTGGTGTCATAACTAAAATTATAAATCTCTTAGAAGAAAACATAGGAGTAAACCTTTATGACCTTGAACTAGGCAATGGATTCTTAAATATATCAAAAGCTCCAGTGACAAAAGGAAACGCCACATAAATCAGATGGCATCAAAATTAAAAACTTGTAAAAAAAAAAAAATTAAAAACTTGTGTGCCAAAACACTATCAGGAAAGTGAAAAGATAACCCTCCGAAAGGGAGAAAATATTTGCAAGTCATATATCTGATAAAGAACTTGTATCAAGAATATACAAAAAACTCTTTACAGTTCAACAATCAAAAGACATATAACCTTATTTAAAAATGGGCAAAGGATGGGACACCTGGGTGGCTCAGCTGTTGAATGTCTGCCTTTGGCTCAGGGCGGAATCCCGGAGTCCTGAGATCGAGTCCTACATCGGGCTTCCTGCATGGGTCCTGCTTCTCCCTCTGCCTGGGTCTCTGCTTCTCTCTCTCTGTGTCTCTCATGAATAATTAAATCTTTTTATTTTTATTTATTTATTATAGTCACACAGAGAGAGAGAGAGAGAGGCAGAGACATAGGCAGAGGGAGAAGCAGGCTCCATGCACTGGGAGCCCGACGTGGGATTCGATCCTGGGTCTCCAGGATCGCGCCCTGGGCCAAAGGCAGGCGCTAAACCGCTGCACCACCCAGGGATCCCTTTTTTTTTTTTTTTTTAATTTTTATTTGAATAATTAAATCTTTAAAAAAAAATAGCACCTGCCAAATGGCTCAGGTTGTGATCCTGGAGTCCCAGGATGGAGTCCCACACAGGGCTCCCTGCAGGGAGCCTGCTTCTCCCTCTGCCTATGTCTTTACCTCGCTCTCTGTGTCTCTCATGAGAGACATACAGAGAGAGGCAGAAACACAGGCAGAGGGAGATGCAGACTCCCTACAGGGAGCCTGATGTGGGACTCAATCCCAGGTCTCCAGGATCACATCCTGGGCTGAAGAAGGCACTAAACTGCTAAGCCACCCGGGCTTCCCTAAAATA
The DNA here is from genome assembly GCF_048418805.1 of Vulpes vulpes. NCBI lineage: Eukaryota > Metazoa > Chordata > Mammalia > Carnivora > Canidae > Vulpes > Vulpes vulpes. The sequence goes on from NC_132781.1 coordinate 6,061,348, forward strand.
TTTTTTTAAAACGGGTGAAGGATCTGAGTAGACATTTCTCCAAAAAAGACATACAAATGTCCAACAAACACACGAAAAGATGCTCGGGACCACCAGGTAGCTCAGCAGGTTAAGCGTCTGACTCTTGATTTCAGCTGGGGTCTTGGTGTCAGGATGGTGAATTCAAGCCTTGAGTTGGGCTCTATGCTGGGCTTGGAGTCTACTTAAAAACAGAGAGGGATTAAAAAGAAAAACAGAGAGGGATGCCTGGGTGGCTCAGTGGTTGAGCGTCTGCCTTCGGCTGGGGTCATGATCCTGTGAACCCAGGATCAAGTCCCACGTCGGGCTCCCTGCATGGAGCCTGCTTCTCCCTCTGCTTCTGTGTCTCTGCCTCTCTCTCTCTGTGACTCTCATGAATAAATAAATAAAATCTTAAAAAAAAAAAAAAAAGGCAAAGAGAGAAGAGGAAAAAAAAAAAAGAATGCTCAACATCATTAGTTATCAAGGAAATGCAAATCAAGACCAAAATGAGAGAACACTTCACATCTACTAGGATGGCTTAACTTCTGGGTGAATTATGTAGGAGATACTTGGATTAGTTATAAGATCCATGTTAGGAATAGGTCATCACTGTGCCTATATTTCTTTTTTTTTTTTTTTAATACTTTATTTATTTATTCATGAGAGACACAGAGAGAGGCAGAGACACAGGCAAAGGGAGAAGCAGGTTCCATGCAGGGAGCCTGATGTGGGACTCGATCCCGGGACTCCAGGATCATATCCTGGGCCAAAGGGAGGCACTCAATCACTGAGCCACCCAGGCGTCCCAACCGTGCCTATATTTCATTTCTTGCCAGTGCTGGGGTCTCAGTGCTATGGTTGGCTCTTACATGAAAGGACATTCACCTTAGCATGAGTTTCCCTGGATACAAACATTGGGAGAAAGGGATGGGATCCATTAAAGTGCATACATAGTGGGGGTGGGGTGGGGTGGGGTGCCTGGGTGGCTCAGTCGGTTAAGCGGCTGCTTTCAGCTCAGGTCATGATCCCAGGGTCCCGGGATGAACCCCATGTCTCATGTGACTAGGGACATAGAATTGGAAGGGTCATCATCCTACAGATAAGGGAACCAAGGCATCTGCTCAAACAGAGAAGGAGATACTTGCTCAAAGTCATAAATCTTCAGGAATTAATAGTAAGTAATTAGTACTTAATAGCATAATCGCCATCCATTAGTAATGATATCAACCACCACCACATTCTGTTGTTGGTTGGCCGAACCCCCTGAGAACTTTGCACGTGTGTGGTTGTTCCGTTTCCCTGGAACACTGTCTTGAGGAGCCTTGCCTTTACCTAATTGGCCCCAGGTTGGTGTGTTCAAGTGTCAATTTAGAAGCCCTTTCCTCCAAGAAGGCCTCTCAGACCTTATAAGTTGAGGCATTAATCCTGCTGAGTGGCATGTGGCTCCCACTAAGCTCCTGGAGGCCTAGGAGCTTTCTTGTTAGATGATCAATCCTTCCCCAGCCCTTAGCAGAGCGTGTAATGCAGAATTATAACAGATATGGGAAGGGTCAACACGTATGGAGTGCTGTCTGGGTACTAGCTCATTGGCCATATGAAGGCCTGGAGTATTGGCCATCTAAGTAACTCCCCGCTTCCTGGGTCTTACCTCCCTGGGTCCACATCCTAGGAGTCTTTAAAAATATTTTAAGTGCGGGACACCTGGGTGGCTCACCGGTTGGGTGTCTGCCTTGGGCTCAGGGCGTGATCCCGGGTTGGCAGATGGAGTCTCACATTGGGCTCCCTGTGGGGAGCCTGCTTCTCCATCTTTCTGTGTCTCTGCCTCTCTCTCTCTCATGAATAAATAAATAAATAAATAAACCTTAAAAAATATATTTTAAGTGCTTAAAAGTTCCAGAATGGGATCCTGGTTTCTCTGTCCCTCTCCTCCTGCTCTTGGCCTCTGGCTGTGACCCTCTGGTGTCCCTGGTTTTGTCCCTGTTGGAACAATGGGGACAACCTATCTGGTCTGTTCTAGACACTGCTGGTGGCTGTGACTTCTTATTTACAGACTTTTTCCTTCTCCACCAGCATGAGGGAAGCTTCTCTGTTCTTTCTTTTCTTCATCCCTCTGCCTGTTTGCCCTACTCTGCCCAGGGCATGGGCAACTTGTTGGCTGGCCCCGGAGGTCTCGGTCATGCCACCCAGCTGGCTGTTTGCCTAAAGACCTCCTGAAGTCAGATCTTATGGGCACAGTCTGTCCTGGAGCTGGCATAAATGCTGGAAGTGATGTTGGGCACCCACAGCTTTCAATGCCCACACCACTCTAGCCCTCAGTCCTTGGGGGCAGAGATGTCCTGCTGTCTCCCACTGAGGTGCAGCATGTGCCTAATGCTAGGACCAAGATAAGAGAAACCACAGGGTGACTTCACACCGCCTAGTTTGGGATTGTCTCTGAGTCCTGCCCTGATTTCAGGTGTGTGGAAAGGGCAATGGTCATAAATCAGGCAGGCAGGCACTTCTAGAACTATAGCCTGGACACAGTGTTCTCTCCTAGCCTAGGAGGGGGCTGTTGGAGGGGGGCTCCCTGGGCTTTGGGGCCACTCCTTCATCTTGAGTCCCCTCTTCCTTCACCTGCTTCCTCCTTCTTGCCTCTTACCCAGACTCTCTCCTCCAGGCTGGTCCCCTTTCCCCAGAGCTACAGATCCAACTCCTTGTGATTTTCTGTCATCCTAACTCAGCCTGTCCCCACACCATCCTTGCCATCTTCCTTTTCCAATAGAGAAAGAGTCTTCATTCTCTGACTTGGTCCCAAGCCTCCCTCCCTCCCCTTCACCTCCAACCTCATATCCAGCTAATCCTTGATTCCACCGACTGTTCTTTCCCATCTTGCTCATATGTCTTATCTCTTCCTGATGCTGGGGCCTCAACAGGCCCACACAGCACTGACACCGAGCCTTAATAGGATCTCTCTACTCAGCCTCTCTGCCTGGACTGCCAGATTCATCTTGGAAAAGCACCCACCTTTTCAGGGGCTGTACCTGTAAGCCTTCCCTGGCATTGAGTTCCAGGTCAACTCTGCCCACACCTTGGCAGGGCTCTGAATGCACACGCATTTCCCAATACTCCCATCCCACACGCCCATAGCTCACCCATTAGATTCATCTCTTCATCTACCCCACCTCACGTGTGTTCCCATCCTTCCTCACTTCCCTTGCTCATGTCCTCATTTCACCTCTATGACCTTCTCTCTCACTCCCACTCAGTCTCCATCAGTCAAACCGGATCAGGCCACTTTGGGGAGTGGTGACTGAGCACACTGAAGAATCAAGTTCAGAATCAAGTTCAGCTTGTCCCCTGCTAGTCCTTCCCCTCACTTTGCTCCAGTCTTGACTGGTGTTTGGTCATCTTCCTGGACATCCTGGACTACCCTGGACACCCCCTACACGCTGTTTATAATGACAGACTGAGTGCTACCTCTTCTAGACGGTCATGCCTGGTGGCCCCTGATGATACAGCTTCCAGAGAGCCAGGAACACCACAGGGATTATCAGCTTTAATATCTCTAGCATCTGGCACAGCACCCAACACTTAGCCTTCAACTGGTGCTCTGTTGGTTTCCTGGGGCTGCCATCACAAAGGACCATGAACCGAGGGGGTTTAAGACAACAGAAATGTGGGGCACCCAGATGGCTCAGTTGGCATCTGCCTTCAGCTCAGATCATGATCTCAGGGTCCTGGGATCAGATCCTGCATCAGGCTCCCTGCTCAGCAGGGAGTCTGCTTCTCCCTCTCCCTCTGTCCCTCCCCACTGCTTGTGTTCTCTCTCTCTCTCTCTCTCTCTCTCTCATGCTCTTTCTCTCTCAAATAAATAAATAAACAAATCTTACAAAAAAGAAAGAAAGAAGAAAGAAAGAAAATTCTTTCACAGTTCTAAAGGCCAGAAGTCTGACATCAAGATGTTGTCGAAGTTGGTTCTTTCTGGAGGCTGCTGGCTATCCTGGGCTTGTGAGCATTACCCCAATCTCTGCCTTCATCTTTTCTCTGTGTCTGGATGTCTCTGTGTCTCTGTTTTCTTTTCTTCTTCTTCTTCTTCTTCTTCTTCTTTGTATGTGTGTGTCTGTTTTCTGATAAAGACACTAGTCATTGGGTCTATTCCTATATGATCTCATTTTTTTTTTAAAGATTTTATTTATTTATTCGTAGAGACAGAAAGAGAGGGGCGGGGGGTGGGGCAGAGGCACAGGCAGAAGGAGAAGCAGGCTCTATGCAGGGAGCCTGATGTGGGACTCGATCCAGGGTCCCCAGGATCACACCCCAGGCTGCAGGCAGTGCTAAACCGCTGCACCACCAGGGCTGCCCTATATGATCTCATCTTAATTATGTCTACAAAGACTCTATTTCCAAATCAGGTCACATTCTGAGGTTCCAGGTGGACATGAATTTTTTTTGGGGGGGGGCGGAGCATTATTCAACCCTGTATCCAGGGTTGCCCAGGATGCATTTGTGGCCAGATGGAGCCACCCATCCTCAGGGAACAGCCCCAGGCCCACCTCCAAGATATCTTCCCTGGTGCCCCTGGCCTGCACCCTCTGCACTTAGTCTCCTTCCCTTGGGAACCCTGGAGGTTTCAGCATTTCCTGCTAAGGCTAAAATTTCTACTGGGCGCACATCTACCCAGAGGAATTCTGAATCATCATGCAGATTAGCTGTTGTGCAAGATTGACATTTAAGGGAGATCAGGGGGTGCCTGGGTGGCTCAGTTGGTTAAGCATCTGCCTCTGGCTCAGGTCAGGGTCCTTGGATCAAGTCCCGTTCAGAGGGGAAAATCTGTTTTTCTCTCTGCCCTTCCCCCCTGCTTGTGTGCTCTCTCTCTCTCTCTCTCTCAAATAATTAAATAAATATCTTTTAAAAAAATAATGAGCTCAGGTGTCTCCTAAAATGAAACAAAATCAAAAACCTATCTTCCTTCTACTCATAGAGCTGGGAATCCTCCAGCTCCGGCCCCAGCCACCTCCACAGCCCAACTTGATATGAGAGGTGTCTCCTCTTCCTGGCTCTGTTTCTGCAACTCCCCTCCTCCCTCTGTCCTCCTCCCTCCTCCCTCATCCTCAAAACCGGAACTTCTAGGGACGCCTGGGTGGCTCAGCGGTTGAGTGTCTGCCTTCTCAGGGTGTGATCCCGGTTCCAGATCAAGTTCCCATCCCGCATCGGGCTTCCTGCGAGGAACCTGCTTCTCCCTCTGCCTCTCTATTTATGTCTCTCATGAATGGATGGATAAAATCTTAAAAAAAAAAAAAAAAAAAAAGCTGAACTTCTGTCCCTTCTGGTCATTCTCATGTCACCACATGCAATGGACATGCATCTGACCCCACTGATGCCTCCCTCCTTGAAATTCATTCTTTCCTTGGCTTGCAGGACATCATTCTCTCCTGGTTTCCTGCCACTTCTCTTGCCACTCTTGCTGTTACCCTTAACCTTTGAATTAAATCAGAGAGTCCTGGAGAGTCCTACAGACTGACCTTTGTCCTGTCCTCTTTCACTTCACACCTGTGACTCCAACCACCCCCTGTATACTGATGAACCCACATTCCAGATATCCAACCTGGCACCTCTACTTGTGTCCCACAGAGGAACCCAGACACAACATCAACCAGTACTTGCCATGGATGCCTGTCTACACTGCCCCTCCCCAACACCCCAAGCCAAACCCGGTCTTTCTTCAGTGCTCCATTTCAGTAAATGGCAGTGCCAGCATCCCATGAGTTTCTGTGACCTTCTGTCTCTCTCATGCCTTGTATCTAATCTATAACCAAGTCCTGCTCACTTTACCTCCCATTTCTCCACTCTGACCACTTAACCTCATCTCCACCACCAGCCCCAGACCAGTCTCAGCACTGAAGCTGAGCTGATCTTTCTGCAAAGTAAGTCTGATCTTGACCCATTACTCACTCTTCTTAAGACTCTACGGTGGCTTTCTAGGACTTGCAGGATGAAGACGAGCCCCTGGTGTGGCCACAAGACTCTCAAGGCCTGGCCCTTGCCCACCATTTCAGCCCCAAATCACTCTTCCTCACTCACTGTCTTCCAGCCACCCTGGCTTTCTCTGCTTGCCATGCTCCTCCAGCTGTGAGGTCTTTGCCTCTGCTGTTCCCCTTGCTAGGAAGACTGTCCTGAGCCCTTTTGCCTGGATAACTCTTATCTCATCATGACTTAAACATCACTTCCTCCAGGAAGACTTCCTTTATTTCCCTGGCTAGGCTGGTTCCCCTAGTTATTCCTCCTAGCACATCTACCTCTGCTTTGTGACCTTTCCACTATTGTGCATTTATATTGATTTAAATCAGGAATTGAGGGGCAGCCTGGGTGACTCAGCGGTTTAGTGTCACCTTCAGCCCAGGGCGTGATCCCAGAAACCCGGAATAGAGTCCCACATCAGGCTCCCTGCATGGAGCCTGCTTCTCCCTCTGGCTGTGTCTCTGTCTCTGTCTCTGTCTGTCTCTCTCTCTCCCTGTGTCTCTCATGAATAAATAAATAAAATCTTAAATAATCAATCAGGGATCCCTGGGTGGCGCAGCGGTTTGGCGCCTGCCTTTGGCCCAGGGCGCGATCCTGGAGACTCCAGATCGAATCCCACGTCAGGCTCCCAGGGCATGGAGCCTGCTTCTCCCTCTGCCTGTGTCTCTGCCTCTCTCTCTCTCTCTCTCTCTGTGACTATCATAAATTAAAAAAAAAAAAAAATTAAATAATCAATCAATCAATCAGGAGTTGGCATACTTTTTCTGTAGAGGGCCATATAGTAGATATTTTAGGCTTTGCAAGCCAGTCTTGGTTGCAATACTGCCATTATTGGCAAAAGCAGCTACATATGTAAACAAGTGAGCAACACTGTGTTCCAATAAATCGATATTGGCAGATAAATCGGATCATCATGTAATTTCCATGTGTTACAAAATATTCTTTTAGGGACGCCTGGGTGGCTTCGCAGTTGAACTTCTGTCTTCGGGCCGGGAGTGATCTGGAGTCCCTGCAAGGAGCCTGCTTCTCCCTCTGCCTATGTCTTTGCCTCTCTCTGTGTGTCTCTCATGAATAAATAACATCTTTAAAAAAATTTCTTTTAATTTTTCTTCCATTAAAAAATATAAGAACCATGGTGCGCCTGGGTGACTCAGTTGGTTAAGCGTCTGCCTTCAGCTGGAATCATGATCCCAGAGTCCTGGGATGGGGTCCTGAGTCTGGCTCCCTGCTTGGCAGGGAGTCGGCTTCTCCCTCTCCCTCTCCCTCTGCTTGCTGCTCCCACTGCTTGTGTGCTCTCTCTGTCTCTGTGAAATAAATAAAAATCTCTCTCTCCTCTCTATCTCGCTCTTGCTTGCTCTCTCAAATAAATAAATGAAGGAGCACCTGGATGGCTCAGCGGTTGAGCATCTACCTTTGGCTCAGGGCGTGATCCTGGACTCCCTGGATCAAGTCCCACATTGGGCTCCCTGCATGGAGCCTGCTTCTCCCTTTGCCTGTGTCTCTGCCTCTCTCTCTCTCTCTGTGTCTCTCATGAATAAGTAAATAACATCTTAAAACTAAATGAATGAATGAAATATTTTTTTAAAATGTAAGAACCATTCTTAGCTTGGCAATGGGCCACACAGTTTGCTGATGCCTGGCGTGCGAGGCTTTTTGGTCAACCCTTCCCCTGAAGAGCTTTTACCTCGGTGTGTGGCTAGATACACTCACCACTGTGACTGATCTTAGGGTCTCTCCTCCTCCACTCCCTGCACTGGGGTGGAGACTCCGTCTACCTTGATTCCCACAGCAGCCCATGGGGAGCCCCCCAGTGCCTGGCCCACAAGAGCCCCTAAGAAGCCATTTGTGGAACACTGGAGCAAACTGGGCTGAAATTTAACCACTGTTGTCACCTCCCAACTACGCATGAAACACAAAAGCACTAAGGCACATGTCCTCCAAGCAGAAAGAATCCAGTCATAAATGAGGAAGAGTCAGCTTCCAGAAACATTTGGCAGGGAACCAAAAGCCTTTTACTGGGTGCCCTTGGGCTTCTGACACTTTGATTATTATTTATTTTGGCAAGGGTGGGCCGCTAAATGAATGTTGTTTAACTTTTCATTTCCTGTGCACATATATATCCTAGTAACAACAGGGAAACTGGAGATGGCTATTCTGAGAATTGCAGGACATTTGCCATCCCCGCCGTCTCCTCCTTCCTGGTCCGGCTACTCAATTCCAGATATGTGACATGCCCATCTAGGATGAGGCAGGTGAAGCACTTGCCTGGAGCTCAAAATTTACAGGATACCAACAAATTTCAGTAATCAGGGTAAATAATTTTTTTTTCGGGGGAAAATAATTTAATGCAACAATTATCGAAAATCATATCAACAAACTATATCCAAAGGAGTCATCTGGTTTCATGAATAAAATTTTATTGGAATCAGGGTCAGGCTTAGTCTGAGGGGTAACAAAGCATCTAGTGCAGATACTGGGTAAGGTCTGGTCTTTCTTTACTATTTTGAAATTCTGACCATCATGGATTTTTTTTTTTAAGATTTTATTTATTCATGAGAGACACACAGAGAGAGGCAGAGACACAGCAGAGGGAGAAGCAGGCTCCCTGCAGGGAGCCCGATGTCGGACTCGATCCCAGGACCCCGGGATTATGACCTGTCAGAGCCAAAGGCAGAGGCTCAACCGCTGAGCCACCCAGGCATCCCCCATCATGGATTTTTAAAATTTTTTTTTAATTTTTATTTATTATTTATGATAGTCACACAGAGAGAGAGAGAGAGGCAGAGACACAGGCAGAGGGAGAAGCAGGATCCATGCACCAGAAGTGGGATTCGATCCCGGGTCTCCAGGATCGCGCCCTGGGCCAAAGGCAGGCACCAAACCGCTGCGCCACCCAGGGATCCCCCCGATCATGGATTTTTGCATTAATTTTGATTTTGTAAAATACTGCATTAAAATATTTATCTTGGTGACTGAGGTTTTTTTTTGGAGCCTTTCTTAAATTTTGAGCCTGAGGTGAATGCCTCACTTGGTTCACCCTAGTCCTGGCCCTGCCCCAAATGCATGTTTCCCAGTGGCCTGGTTTGGGAAGCACTGGGACTCATATAAACTTTAACAAATATGAATGGTATTCCTCTCCATGCCATTTTGCAGGTCAGGAAACAGAGGCTGAGAGGGGTTTGTGTCCCCCGCCCCCCCCCCCCACCTGCTGGAGGATCGATCCTCAGCCTCAAAGAATCTCCAGGGTAGAGGGGAAGTCAAAAATGGGAGCCAAAGGAGGAGTAGGAAGACCTTTTATTTACACCTGGACACAGAGTGTGTGCAGACTTAGCAAAAGGCTGGCAAAGGGAGGGGAAGAAAGTCAACGAGCAGCGTGCCAGGCCACTCACATCCAGCCTGACCTGACCCAGGAAAGGACCTGGGTGGCCCCTTCCCCTCCAACCTCTAGAAGTTTTCCTTCAGTCCTTGGGTCAACGTTTATTAGGCACCCACTCTCTGGCAGGCATGTGTTCAGCACTGGAGACATGAAATATCCAGGCTGCTCCTACATCCGATGGAGAATTCTCACATGAAACAGGTGGATGATGGGATCCCTGGGTGGCGCAGCGGTTTGGCGCCTGCCTTTGGCCCAGGGCGTGATCCTGGAGACCGGGGATCGAATCCCACGTCGGGCTCCTGGTGCGTGGAGCCTGCTTCTCTCTCTGCCTATGTCTCTGCCTCTCTCTCTCCCTCTCTGATGACTATCATAATAAAAATTAAAAAGAAAAAAAAGAAAAGTAGAAACAGGTGGATGCCAGGAGGGATGCATCCAGAGGGTGTTAAGGAGCAGAGAGGAGGGAACACCACTTGGCTTAGGGAGACGGGGTTCAAGACTGGCTTCTTGAGGGGCGCCTGGGTGGCTCAGTGGTTGAGCATCTGCCTTTGGCTCAGGTTGTGATCCCAGGGTCTTGGGATTGAGTCCCACATCAGGCTCCCCACAGGGAGCCTGCTTCTCCCTCTGCTTACGTCTCTGCCTGTCCCTCTCATGAATAAATAAAATCTTAAAACAAAACAGTGGCTTCTTGGAAAGCAGAGCATCTTAGCTGTCTTAAAGGACTGCACAGTAGAATATGACAAGTGATGTGTAGGGCTTACAGGGGTGACGATGGAAGAGTGCTCTAGACAGCGGAGAGAGGGTGAGCAAAGGCCAGGAGGGAAGACCCTTCAGAGGGTAGGGGTGGCATAAGGGCTGGTAATGAAGCCCATGAAAGCTACTGGAGACTGATGTTTGTGGCAAGGATCTGGGGGGTGGAGTTGGGGTGGGACTGAGCCAGCAGGGCAGGCTGGAGACAGCCCACTTCTCCTTAGCAGGTGGGGCCTAGTCCATGTTGCCACCAGGGGCCTTCCTCACAGGAAAAGTGCAGAGTTGAGCTTATGTTCTCTTCGGTGGGGTGCTCCTGGCAGCCATCAGGTATCCACCATATGCCAGGCATACTGTGCCTGAGGTTCCCACAAACATCCCCGCCCTTCTACCTCCAGCCTGAGCACGCCATACCTCCCCTAGGGTTCAGGGTTCTTCCCTAGGTTCCTGCCACCTGGTCCTGCTTCTGATCCCTCCCCTCTGTGGGATAACATGATGAGATGGACTTTGGCCCCTACCTTGACCCTTCTGGGTTTAAACTTGGGGTAACATGGAGGAAGCGACATCTGTGGTTTTGGTTGGGTTGCCACATGTCACTCACCTCTAGTGGGAATCAAGGAATTAAAGCCAAACAAAGCATAAAAAAAAAAAAAAGCATAAAAAAAAATAAAGCCAAACAAAGCCACAGGAGCGGTTCCTGGTGGGCTCAGTTGGAAGAGTGCAATTCTTGATCTCAAGGTCATGAGTTTGAGCCCCACATTGGGTGTAGAGATTAAACAAAAAAACCACACGCCACAGCTATAGGACAGATTTGTAGAATGTAATGTTATACAGCCAGTGAATAAGTAATTTTTGCACTTTGAGTAACTTTTGCATTTTGAAAGTACACAACAGGGACACCTGGGTGGCTCAGTGATTGAGCCTCTGCCTTTGGCTCAGGGCGTGATCCCGGGGTTCTGGGATCAAGTTCTACATTGGACTCCCCGCAGGGAGCTTGCTTCTCTCTCAGCCTATGTCTCTGCCTCTGTCTCTCATGAATAAAATCTTAAAAAAAAAAAAAAAAAAGTACACATGGGGCAGCCTGGGTGACTCAGCAGTTTAGCGCCACCTTCAGCCCAGGGCCTGATCCTGGAGACTCTGGATTGAGTCCCACGTCAGGCTCCCTGCGTGTGGCCTGCTTCTCTCTCTGCCTGTGTCTCTGCCTCTCTCTCTGTGTCTCTCATGAATAAATAAATCTTAAAAAACAAAACAAAACAAAACAATAGGGATGCCTGGGTGGCTCAGCTGGTTAAGCATCTGCCTTCTGCTCAGATCATGATCTCAGGGTCCTGGGATCAAGCCTCATACCCAGCTCTCTGCCCAGTGGGGAGCCTGCTTCTCCCTCTTCCACCCCTTGTGTACTCTCTCTCAAATACAATCTTGAAAATTAAAAAAGTTAAGAGTAGACTTGAATCCTGACTGCTCAATTAAACACCTTCATGATCTTGGACAAGTCACTTAATCTCTTCTCAGTTTCCTTATCCATACAATAAGGATAATTCATACCTATTTATAACACTATTATGAGGATTATGTGAGTTCATTTTGCCATGAACATTTCATTTGCCATGAACAGAGGCTGGCATATAGTAAACACTATGTGTTGTTAAATAAAAGCATTGCTTTGATTTAAAAAATGCAAAAAAAGATTAATTTAAAAATTACCCAAGTCATACAGGAACACAATCTATTTGTAAGGAACAACTTGGACATTTTTAAAGTGAAATAATCCTTGGAGACAGATTAGTTTACAGCCTGTCTGGATTCACAATAAAAATATTTGAGTCTAAGGCAGCAGCAGGAAGGCATCAGAAGTGTGTGGGTGGCATTCTAGGGACAGTCCCCTCCCTGGTCTCTCCACAGTGGGGGAAAGGGAAGGGATGGGGTTCACAGACATGGATTATCCAAAAGCACTGGCTGATCTGGCACCCAGGAGGATGCCTCTAGCATATTTCTGCCGTGAGGCACATGTTAAGCCCTGAGCAGAAAATGCTGACATTTTGGCTTGCTGGCTAGCCTCCCTGATGTGCAGGCTTGCTTGCCATTTGGGTTTTTGAAATACTAAAAAGCTTTTGAGGACCCTCAGGACTATCACTGTGATTTTCTAGTGGCCTAGGAACTGCAAATGAAGAGCTGTTTAGGAAAGCAAATACCCCTATTAAATTCAGATGTGGGGATAGCTGGGTGGCTCAGCAGTTGATCCTCTGACTTTGGCTGGGGGTATGATCCCAGGATCCCGGGATCTGGTCCCACATCGAGCTCCCTGCATGGAGCCTGCTTCTCCCTCTGCCTGTGTCTCTGCTTCTCTGTGTGTCTCTCATGAATAAATAAAATCTTAAAAATAAATTCAGAAGTGGGGATGTCTGGGGGGCTCAGTGGTTGAGCCTTTGGTTCAGGGCGTGATCCCGGGGTCCTGGGGTTGAGTCCCACATCAGCTCCCTGCTGGGAGTCTGCTTCTCCCTCTTCCTATGTCTCTGCCTCTCTCTCATGAATAAATAAAATCTTTTAAAAATACAGATGTGGATTTCAACCAACATGTTCTTGAGGGTATGAGAATGGTTCTAGCATCACAATAGCACCCCAGGAGGAGCTGGTACGGGTAGCTGCCTCCTTGTTGGCTCCCGGATGGGGAAGGGCTCAGAGATCTATCCATGTGGCTAACCAGAACAGCTCTACTGTCTCCTTGTACCCCACATTCACCTTTTCAGCATTTCTTGACCTTAGCCCAGGAAGAATGAAGATTGCGGTGGTGGGGGTGGGGTGGGGTGGGGTGGGGTGGGGAAGTAGGGGTGGGTGGTGGGTGGGTGTTGGAACCTAGATTGAGACATTTGGATATGAAAAGACCTCTCCTGAATACTGGAAAGGTGTTCCTTGGAAAGGTGATTCCTGCCTATCAGCATGCTCAAGGAAAACAAAAATGACTGGAATTGGTGCTGAGTGAAGACTCCAAAAAGGAAGGAAGGTCGGTAAGAAACCACAGTCACAGCTTGCTTAGAGCAGCCAAAGCCCCAGCCTGAGAGACCTTGAGCATATACCCTCTACACCTATTGCAGTCTGGCCCTGCCCTGACCCCCAAATGACCTCTCCTGACCGGAAGCCAGGATCACTAATTTCTCTTCCAAGGGGCTGGGTGGGGATGGAATTCAGGCACACCCTGTGGGGTGCTGTTTGGCCCGGTTCTGGACTGCATTGCCAGAGGGGTTCTCTCCCAGGACTTGTAGCATTTCCTCTTCGGAGTCAATCATTAACCTGAGAGCCCCCCCTCAAGAGAAGCGGGAGGAACAAGAGGCTGGCTGAAGCTGGAAATGCTGAGGAGGCTTCCCTAGAGGGGCCGAACCCCCAGGCCCACTCCTGCAGTTGCAAGGCAGTAACGTGGCGGGGATCCAGCCTCTCCGAGGAAGGGCAGACACCGGCACACCCAGCCAGGCAGGTGGGATGGCGGAGGCCTGGATGTGGAAGCAGCCCCTTTGCTTTTGGGCAGTGCTACATGCTGAATACAGAGTGGGGTGTGCCCATGGCTGGGAAGACAGCCTTCAGCCACACAGAGGAGGGCGGGGGTGGAGAGCCTCAGATCCACATCCGCTCCAGACTGAAACACGCGCGGTCTGAGACTGTGCTTGGACAGTAGGCCCTCAGCCTTTCTTCTTGAGATCAGCCTGGGTTCCACGGCTTAACCTCCCAGGCCCCCATTAAGCAACTGGGTTAGAACACCCCTAAGCCATGTGTCTGTCAGGTGCCACTCTCAGCCCGGCCACCTGCAGGGGAGGAGCAGAGAGAAGCCACCTACTCCAAGCCCCCCCACTCAGGTCTCATGGCCTTTGGGAACACGTCCCTGGGCCCCTGAGGCTGAGCAGCCAGGACCAGCGGAGAAAACCAAGGCCCGGGGCCTCTGATGGGCTGGTCGCCCGCGGTGGGGGAAGCTGTGCATCCAGGTCGGGAATCCCCCCAGCTCCGGAGGCTGCTGGGATGTGGGGGTGCGGGCACCCCAGCCTGGCTCGGAGCCCTTCTCCTGTGGCTGCGGGAACCGAGGGGGTCCGCCTGTTCCCTGGGATTCCCGGGGCCACCCCCGCACAGCACAGACCTGCGGGGGGCGCCCCCCACCCCACCCCACCCCACCCCCGGCGCCCCTCCTCCAGGCCCCTCCTCCAGGCCCAGCCAGCGCTCCGAGTCCAGGTTTATTGGCCGCACCTAGGCCTCCGCCTCGGGGCGCTGCTTGAGCGTGACCGAGGCGCCGCTGCTGACCATGACCGCGGGGTAGAGCGGCTCCAGGAAGGAGCCGAGGAAGCGGTAGAGCAGGCTCAGGCCGCCCGCCACGCCGTAGAAGGACAGGCAGCCCGCGCCGCAGTCGAGCGCCACCCCGAGCGTGCGGTGGTAGCCGCCGTGCAGCACCGTCTGCGCGTTGTCGTGCCACACGGAGAACCTGAGCGAGTCCCACTCCAGGCACCACGAGTAGGGGTTGCGGCCCAGCAGGTAGACGGTGCTGCGGCGCGGGCGGCCGCCGAGCGCGGGGCTGCGGCGGTAGGTGAGGCCCAGGCACACCCACGAGTTGGACACGTCCGCCTCCCAGTAGTGGCAGCCCTCGGACAGGCCGCGCGAGCACAGCACCTGCGGCCACTGCCTGAAGCCCGGGACGGGGCCGCCCGCGCCCAGGGGCTCCAGGAGGATGCCCAGGTTCAGCACCGAGTGGGTCTCCTTGAACAGGAACAGCTCCTCGCTGGCCGTGGTGGGGTCAAAGTTGAGGTTGCAGTAACCTGGGGGTCGGGAGGTGGCCGGGAAAGGGACCCCGGGTGAGCACCTTCCCGGGCCCTCTCTTCCCCCGGGCGCGGGATTGAGCAGGGTTGACGGAGGAGGGCCCAGGGCTCCCGGAGGGGGTGACTCTGGCATTCACCAGAGAGACCCCCCAGGAGATCTAGATGTGGGCTAGTGCTTAGGGGCTCTAGGCACTCGTAGAGAGCCCTGCCTGCCCGCGTGCACCTTCCCCAGGTGTCGCAGCCTCCTGGAAGCCCACACCTCTCTCTGCAAGGATATGCTGGGCTGTAAGAGTATCCTCAGCAAAGCCCTTCCATCTAGCCCCCCAGCCCACATCACTGAGATGTGCCTCCCAGTCCCCAACCCCCAGGAGAGGGGCTGCAGAAGCATCAAAAGAAAGGGGACTTTTGGGGGCGCCCGGGCGGCTAAGTCAGTTAAGCCTCTGCCTTCAGATCAGGTCATGATCTCAGAGTCTGGAGGTCTGGAGGTCTAGGCCCGCATCAGAGGGAGAATCTGCTTCTCCCTCTCCCTCTGCCCTTGCCCCTGCTTGTGCTTGCTCTCCGTCTGTCTCATGCTCTCTGGGTATCTCTCTCAAATAAATAAATAAATAAATAAATAAATAAATAAATAAATAAAATCTTAAAAAATAATAATAGTAAAAAAGAAAGAGACATTTTTGTATGAGGAAGAAATGGGCAGAGTCATCCAAGCTGGCTTGGCGAAACCCTGGGGGACACGGGCAGGCGCTCAGACAAGGGCAGAGGTTCTGTCACACATCAGAGCCCAGGGAGGGGGGCAAGCCAGCAGCTGGGCAACAGGCAGGTCCTTGCCCCACCCATGGGGGATAGTCCTCCTCTCCTCTCAGGGCCTTGGAATCACAGGCTGAGTCTTTCTGAGATCTCCAGTCCCAAGGGGAAGGTCAGGGCAAGAGAGAGCTGGCATCTCTCTGGAGCCCTGGTCTGACTGGAGGTGGGGCTGGGGCCTCCTTTCCTTCTCACCCCTGGGTCTGGACCCCCGTACTGAGGACTCACATTTGAGAAGTATTTTCCTGTCCACAGCTGGGGGCAGCACCTCATAGGAGTTCATCTTAATGCCTGGGGAAGATGGAGGGGCTTTGCTGAGGATACTCTTACAGCCCAGCATCCTTGCAGAGAGAGGTGTGGGCTTCCAGGAGGCTGCGACACCTGGGGAAGGTGCACGCGGGCAGGCAGGGCTCTCTACGAGTGCCTAGAGCCCCTAAGCACTGCCCTGTAGGGTGGTCCCACCCCAGAATGCAGGGGAGTCTCCAGTGGCCCCAGACTGCCAGGTACTGACCCTTCAGGAGAAGCTGATTGATGAAGCTGAGACCCACGTCCATCAGCCGGGTCCGGAGCTCCGCCAGAGTCTCTGGCAACTGGAGGAAGGTCTGTTTCTCCTCACAGTTGGTTCCCATCAGGGGTTCCATGCAGGCAGGGAAGTGCTTCAGCCTGGGGAACTCCTGAATTCGGGGAGTGGCCAGCAGTGCCACCTGTTAGCCAGGGCTTACGCAGAGGCCAGGAGCTCCTGCTTAGGCTAGGGTCCCCGGGGTCCCCAAGATCATGGGGCAGGTGGAGAAATTGCTGCTTTTCAAACCTAGACATCTCTCTCCCTTCCTCCTGGTTGTGATGTGAGATTAGGGCTTTGCCAAAAGCATGGCTGTTGTAGCCTAATGGTTTAACCAAAGTGTATCAGATAACAATGGGAGGAAAAAAAAAAAAAAGAAAACAATGGGAGGAGGATTTCTTTTGAGCTTTTAGTTGCTTAGTGAAAAACTTTGCCAAAAGTTTCTTGGTATGTGTGTGCATATGTGTGTGTGTGTGTGTGTGTGCCTGTCTGCGTGTGTGTGTTGGGGCAACTGTGAGCAACAGCTCTAGAACACCCCCCCCCCCCCCCCCCCCCCCGCACATGACATCAGCTGAAGAAAGGAGGTCTATGCTCTGAATTCCCCAGCAACAGTTTGGGTAGCCCTGGGCCCCACACGGAGAGAAGGCTGCTGCCACCCAAACCTCTGCTGGCTACCCTGCCTGCTACCCTCTTGTAGCAGCAATGGGCTGGGGACTAGGCCAGGGCTGGGGAAGGAAAGGGGATTTCATTCCAGGCTATATGGATTGTTCTGGTCTCACTTCCATCCCTGGTCTGGGAGAGTCTAGAGAAATACAGACTGCGGCAGATGCCTGGAATCTCAGCGTCCACTCGCTTCTGTTCCAGGGAAATGAAGGCAGAAGTTAGGGTCAGGCTGAGTGCTGAGGTGGAGGAAGAAGCCAAGGGTGCTGGTGTAAGCTCAGGACCAATGGCCTGGAATGGGGAGGCCCCCAGAGGCCAAAGAATGGACAGAGATGCAGCCCCAAATGCTGATCGCTTATCCTGGATCTGGGCAGATCTGGTGTGTCTGCAGATGGAGGGGGAGTGGAGGCTCTATCAGAGCCCTAGGGCCTTGAAAGGGGTGGGTGGGCCTTGCCTGCAGAAATTGCTGGTCACTCCTGTTGGCAAGCAGGGTGCGGAGCCAGATGCTGTCCCCTTCCAGCTTCAGGAGCCGGTTGTGGCTCTGCTGGATGGAGCTGCCCAGCTTCCCCAGAGCGGCTGCCTCCTCTTTCTCCACAAAATCCAAGACCTTCATCTGCAGCTGTTTGACCTCCTGGATGATCTCTGAGAAGCAGGTGTTCACCTCATCACGTGTTGTCTGGATCAATTTCTGTGGGGGGTGTGCGTGGGGTGCATGGTCTGTCGAGAGGCATCTCCCAGCCCCAGCCTGGTTCCCCCACTGTTAGGGCGTGGAGCCTGCCTAGGCATCCGGTTGCTGACCACTGGGTTCCAAGCCCTGAGAGTGCCCCTCAGCCTGGTGCAGGGTGTGTGTGTGTGTGTGTGTGTGTGTGTGTGTGTGTGAAGCTGGGGCCTGGGAGAGGGCGGGCCAGCCTTACCGAGAGAAAGGCCACCTGCCCTCGGTGCTTCTGGCTGTCAGAGTTGATGATCAGCATCTGGTTTTCCACATTGGCCTGGACCTTCCGAACCTCCACCTGGGAGTGAGAGGGAGGAGGAGACGGCCCTTGATTCAGAGAGGTGGCCTGGGAGAAACCCTCCTACAAGCCCAGAGGAGACACACTGCTGACGTTGCTAAGATGCCCAGAGAGAGAAAGACCAGAGCTGGAGGCCAGATGGCCCAGGACTACCTTTACTCCCTGAGACTCTCCCCCCATCCTTAGGAATCAGGTTCTCTGCTCCTGACAGTGGTGACCACAGGGTTTCAGGTCACAAAAAGGGGCTGTGGAGGTTTGGTGGCTTGAGAGGAGGCAGTGGGTCGAGGAGGGGCACGTCAGATACGGAGCCCGGAGATACCTGGCCCAGGCAGCATGTGTCCCAAGTCCCTCTAGAGAGCAGCCTTCATCTCCACCTGTCCCAGCAACGGGCATGTTCTTGTTTAAAACAGATGATAGAACTGTGCCATTCCAGGTGCCTGTCCATGAACTGTTGGTGGCCCACAACAAAATAAGAAGCTCAAGCCAGACTATCAGTCAACACACTGCTTGCTTTGTTGACAAAGTCTTGCTATGGAAAAAGCGTCAGCTGAGCTCAACAGTGTGGCGAATGGTTTATATATTCCGGCCTGAGCTCCTGGCCGCAGGCCGTCACCGGGTGGCCACGTGGGAAGAGCACTCTTACTGAATACACATGATAGAATGTCTGCAGTAGAAGTCCTCCACTCTAAGAAAAGCAGCACAAATATGTTGAACAAAATGTGAAAGGAGAGAAAAGGTGGGGATCTGCCCCACCTACCATGACAATGTTTTCTTTTAGACTTTCCTCCTTCTGTGCCAGAAAAAAATGAACATAGAACTCACGCATACAACGTCGGACCCTTGTTCCTCAAACTTGCCAGCCCTTTCCCATGTCAGGGCATGTCCACCTTTATGACTGTCCCTCGGAGGGTTATGTAACTTCCCTCCAAGGACAGGTGTGCCCAGACTTGGGAAAGACTTTCACACTCAGTGAGAGACTCAGAACCACGAGGTTGGGGCTCCTGCCCCCCACCCTGCCCCTCCCCCGACCCCTGCCTCACCTCCTTGCGGGCACGCTCCTCCTCCAGGGGGATGGTGTCGTGGTTCTTGTGCTCCTCCAGCAGACAGGCCCCGCACACGCAGCAGCCTTCCGTGCGACAGTACAGCCGCCGCAGCTTGCGGTGCTTCCGGCACAGGCGGCTCTTGAGGTCCCACACGGGCTCCAGCAGCTGGTGGTCCTGGAACACCTGGTCCTCGAAGTGGCTGCGCAGGTGCTTCTCGCACAGAGAGGCCATGCACTGCAGACACGACTTTACTGACTTGAGCTTCTGGGGTGAACAGAAGTCGCAGGGCACGTCCCGAGGCCCGGCCAGGATCTGTGAGGACCCCAAGGTCTGGTCCTTGGCCTGGGTGAAGCAGGTCACCATCTCCTCCAGGATGACATTCTTGCAGAGGCGCGGTCTGGATGGGAAGCTCTCTCGGCACTGGGGGCAGTAGAGGGTCTCGCCCGCAGTAGCCTGGTAGTCCCAGAAACCTTGGAGGCAGGTCATGCAGAAGTTGTGCCCGCAGGCGGTGGTGACTGGGTTACGGAACACCTCCAGGCAAATGGGACAGAGGACCTGGTCCTCGAATGTGCGGACACTGCTGTTACTCATCAGGAGCTGGGCTTGGGGAGGGGGCTGCAAGGTGGGGCTGTGGTCCTGGAGTGGCCCTGAGAAGACAGAGCAAGCCCTAAAGAAGTCAGGACAGGAGCTGAGGGGCCCTTGGGACACCTGGGTGACTTAGTGGTTGAGCATCTGCCTTTGGCTCAGGTTGTAATCCTGGGGTCTTGGGATTGAGTCCTGTATTGGGATCCCCTCAAGGGGCCTGCTTCTCCCTCTGCCTCTGTCTCTGCCTGTGTGTCTCATGAGTAAATCTTACAAAAAAAAAAAAGGAGCTGAGGGACCTTTTAGGGGAACACCAGTCCTTCCCATAGAAGCACTTGTCTGCCCAGGGGGTACAGAGGGTATGTCATCAGTCAGCCCACACAGCGGGGCGTAACATGGGGATTGTTTTCTCTGTGTCGCAGCCCTAACTCCTGCAGCAAATCTTGGACAAGCAACTGGATGAGCCGAAAGAAGTCACATCAGTGTAAGGGAAAGGAGCCACTTCTTTGGCCCTTCAGAAGAAAAGTAGGAAGCACAAGTACTTACATGAAACTTTCTCCATGTCAGGGAAGGCTAGAGGCTTGGCTGCCCTGCGGTGGGACGGAAAAGAACCCCTGGGCACTCAGGTGCAGGGACCCTGCCCTGGTCCCACTTCACTAGCTGTTGGGAGGGTCCCCGTCAGTCCCGTGTGCCCCCACCCTGGTCCTCTCCATCTCTCGGGATCTGATGCCTGCCTTCTCACCTTTCCCTTTGGCTGCTGTTTTGTGATCTCCCCATCAAGTTAGCCCCCCTCCTCGGAGACTGCCCTCAGCTTTGTTTCCTGACATCACAGTTCAAGTGTGAGCAGCCCTAGCATTCTGCTTGTGATGTCAGCAGGGCAAATGGTGTGCCGCTGGACATGCTGTGGTGCTGATGTGTTCTGTCTCTCCATGGGTGATCCTTTACTCCAGAGCCTTCACCCCAGGAGGCAGAGTTGCTGCTGCACCTCAGGCTGCTTGCAGTGGACCTAAGGGATTCACATCACCACCCAGAGAGGAAAGTGGCATCTAAGCGGCAGTAGGATCTTGGGCAACTCCTTTCATCTCTCTGGACCATGGTTCTTGTGAATCGACAGCGTTGTTACAGGAGATGATATTTCAAAGCCCCTTCTTCGTCTAAAGTTGAACGATCAACATTATCTGATTGGTGATCCTAAAGATTGTTGCTTCCACTCTGGTTCTGGTTCTCAGAAGAAAAAAAGGGATGAGTGAAGTAGAAGGGAGATTGTCATGGCTCTATAATTGCTTCTTTGTCAGTTTCCGTTTCCCATTGTCCCCCATCCAACAGGACAAATGTCCTGAAAACTGGCAGTAGATCACTGTCTTGCTCCAATACGCTAGTGTAGCCCTGTTTGTTGTATAGAAATGGAGGGAGGGGATCCCTGGATGGCTCAGCGGTTTAGTGCCTGCCTTTGGCCCAGGGCGTGGTCCTGGAGTCCTGGGACCGAGTCCCACGTCGGGCTCCCTACATGGAGCCTGCTTCTCCCTCTGCCTGTGTCTCTGCCTCTCTCTCTCTCTGTGTCTCTCATGAATAAATAAATAAAATCTTAAAAAAAAAAAAAAGAAATGGAGGGAGAAGGCATTCCTTTCTCATTTTCCCATCTCAGAGGAAAAATTTTCAACATTTTTCCATTAAGTGTGATGTCTGCTCTAGGTTTACTGTAGAGAACTGTATCTGATTATGCAGACTCCCTTTTTCTTCCTGGTTTGCTAAGTGTATACCTGGAATGGATATTGACTTTTTTTTTAAAGACTTTATTTATTTATTCATGAGAGAGAGACAGACAGACAGACAGAGGCAGAGACACAGGCAGAGGGAGAAGCAGGCTCCATGCAGGGAGCCGGATATGCAACTTGATCCTGGGTCTCCAGGATCATGCCCTGGTCCAAAGGCAGGCGCCAAACTGCTGAGCCACCCAGAGATCCCTGGATATTGACTTTTATCTAATTCTTCCTCTGCATCTTTTGAAATGATCATAAGCATTGCCTCTTTTATTCTGCTAATGTGGCAATTTTATACTTACTGATTTTCATTCTTCTAACCAACCTTGCATTCTGGAATGAACTCTACTTGTTTGTGACATGTTATACTTTTTTTTTTTTTTAATATTTTATTTATTCATGAGAGACACAGAGGGAGAGAGAGAGAGGCAGAGACACAGGCAGAGGGAGAATCAGGACCCACGCAGGAAGCCGGACGCGGGACTCGATCCTGGGTTCCCAGGATCATGCTCTGGGCCAAAGGCGGCGCTAAACCACTGAGCCATCCGGGCTGCCCACGTGTTATGCTTTTTATATATGCTGGATTCGGGATCCCTGGGTGGCGCAGCGGTTTGGCGCCTGCCTTTGGCCCAGGGCGCGATCCTGGAGACCCGGGATCGAATCCCACGTCGGGCTCCTGGTGCATGGAGCCTGCTTCTCCCTCTGCCTATGTCTCTGCCTCTCTCTCTCTCTCTGTGACTATCATAAATAAAAAAAAAAAAAAAAAAATATATGCTGGATTCAAATTTTTTTTTAAATTTTATTTATTTATTCACGAGAGACACAGAAAGAAAGAAAGGCAGAGACACAGGCAGAGGGAGAAGCAGGCTCCATGCAGGGAGCCCGACGTGGGACTCCATCCCGGGACCCCAGGATCACGCCCTGGGCTGAAGGCGGCGCTAAACCCCTGAGCCACCCAGGGATCCCCTGGATTCAATTTGTTAATATTGTCTTAGGATTTTTTTTTTTTTTTTTTTTTAATTCAGACAGAGAGAGAGGCAGAGACACAGGCAGAGGGAGAAGCAGGCTCCATGCAGGGAGCCTGACGCGGGACTCGATCCCGGGTCTCCAGGAAAGATTTTTAATTCTGCGTTCATGAGAGAAATTGGCCTGGAATCTTCCTTTGATGTAATGCCTTGTCAAGTTTTGGTGTTAAGGTATGCTAGCTTCATAAACTGAGTTCAGGAGTATTCTTTATCACTTATTTGAAAGATTAAGATTGATATTATTTCTTCCTTGAATGTATGGCAGAATTTGGTGGCAAAGCCACCTAGGCCCTGAGTGTTTTTTGTGGAAGGGTTATTTAATTAAATACTCAGTACTCAGTATCTCTTAGAGATTTAGAATTACTCATATTGTCTGTTTGTTCTTGTATCCATTTTGCTAAGTGGTGCTTTCCTAGCAATTTGTCCATTTTATCTAAATTCTCAAATTCTTTTGGTGTAAAGTTGTTCATAACATCCACTTATAATTATTACCCTATGGGGATCCCTGGGTGGCGCAGCGGTTTGGCGCCTGCCTTTGGCCCAGGGCGTGATCCTGGAGACCCGGGATCGAATCCCACATCGGGCTCTCGGTGCATGGAGCCTGCTTCTCCCTCTACCTGTGTCTCTGCCTCTCTCTCTCTCTCTGTGACTATCATAAGTAAATAAAAATTAAAAAAAAAAAATTATTACCCTAATACAAAAGTTGCACCTTAACCACTTTTGTGTACAATTCAGTGGGTATTAAGTACATTCACAATGTATAGTGATCTATAAATAGTGATATAGTCATATAGTGATCTACATCTAAAAATTTTTCATCACCCTTAATAGAAATTTTGTAACCCTTAAGCAATAATTCTGCTGCCCCCTCCCTCCCGCCCAAATAACTTATCTTTCTATCTTTATGAATATGCTTATTTTGTATGACTGAAATCATATGATAGTTGTCCTTTTGAGTCTTATTTCACTTAATGTTTTCAAGGTTCATCCATGTTATTATTTTTTTTTTAATTTTTTATTTATTTATGATAGTCACAGAGAGAGAGAGAGGCAGAGACACAGGCGGAGGGAGAAGCAGGCTCCATGCACCGGGAGCCTGATGTGGGATTCGATCCCGGGTCTCCAGGATCGCGCCCTGGGCCAAAGGCAGGCGCCAAACCGCTGCGCCACCCAGGGATCCCATCATCCATGTTATACCATGTATCAGAATTCCTGTTTATGGCTGGATAATATTCCACTATACCACATTTTGTTTGTTCATCTGTTGTTGGACACTTGGGTTGCTTCTGCCTTTTGGTTATCATGAATAATGCTGTGAACACGGGTGCATAGATATCTGAGTCCCTGATTTCAATTCCTTTGGGTATCTACCTTATATAAGGCACTTATAATCATTATAAAGTGTGTGGGGTGTGTATTTGTGTCTCCTTTTTACATTCCAGATACAATTTGTATTTTTTTTCTTGATGAGTCTCATCATTCAGAGTTTGTCCATTTTACTAATCTTTCTAAAGAATCAGCTCTTGGTTTTGAGTTTGTATTGTGGGTTTGTTTTCCATTTCTTTGATTTCTGCTCTTTATTATTTCTTTCCTGTTACTTTCTTGGGTTGAACTTGCTGTTCTAAGTTCTTCAAATGTTTATATAATGATTTTTAGCCTTTCTTCCTTTCTTAAATACTGTCTCCCTTTATTATTATTATTTTTAGATTTATTTATTTGTTTTAGAGAGCACAGGGGAGGTACAGAAGGGGAGGAAGAGAGATAAGCAGACTCTGTGCTGAGTACAGGGCTCGATCCCAGGATCCTGGGATCTGAGCTGAAATCAAGAATCAGATGCTCAGCTGACTAAGCCACCCAGGTACCCTGCCTATTTCTCCTTTTACTTCTATTAGTTTTGGGGCTAGATCATTAGATGTACACAAATTTATAATCATTGTTTTTCTGCTGAATTGTGGTTTTACCATTACTGTTTTTTTTTTTTTAAGATTTTATTTATTTATTCACGATAGAGAGAGAGAGAGACGCAGAGACACGGGAGGCAGAGGGAGAAGCAGGCTCCATGCAGGGAGCCCGACGCGGGACTCGATCCCGGGACTTCAGGATCGCACCCTGGGCCAAAGGCAGGCGCTAAACCGCTGAGCCACCCAGGGATCCCCCCCATTACTGTTTTTTATTATTCAGTTTTCTCCTTCCTATTATCTTGGTGGTTATACTTTTTTATCCCTCCCCCTTTTTTGGTAAGCTCTATGCAAGTTTGAGAGCCACATCTTCTACTGACTAAGCTAGCCAGGCACCCTGGTTATACGTATTTTTAAATTTATTTATAGAAGATTTTATTATTTATTTAACGGAGAGGTGGGAGGGGCAGAAGAGAGAATGAAGCTGACTGGCCACTGAGCAGGGGGTTTTGTGTTTTTTTCTTTTAAGATTTTATTTATTTATTCATGAGAGAGAGAGAGAGAGAGAGAGGCAGAGACACAAGGCAGAGGGAGAAGCAGCCTCCATGCAGGGAGCCCGACGTGGGACTCCATCCCGCGTCTCCAGGATCACGCTCTGGGCTGCAGGCGGCGCTAAACCTGGGATCATGACCCAAGCCAAAGGCAGATGCTTAACCAACTGAGCCACCCAGGCACACCTATTTATTTATTTTAAATATTTTATTTATTTATCTGAAAAAGAGAAAGAGAGCTTGAGCAGGGGGAGGGGCAGAGGAATAGGGAAAGGGAGAAGCAGATTCCCTGCTGAGGGTGGAGCCTGACTGGGGTTGATTCCAGAACCCTGAGATCATGACCTGAGCCAAAGTCAAATGCCTAATCAACTGAGCCACCCAGCTGCCCCTATTTATTTATTTATTTAAAAAAAATTTTAAAGCTTTTATTTATTTATTCATGAGACACACACACACACAGAGAGAGAGAGAGAGAGAGGGGGAGAGAGAGGCAGAGACACAGGCAGAGGGAGAAGCAGGCTCCATGCAGAAGTCCGACGTAGGACTCGATCCCAGGATTCCAGAATCATGCCCTGGGCCAAAGGCAGGCGCTAAACCACTGAGCCACCCAGGGATCCCCTATTTTGAATTTTTAAAAAAGGAATTTCTACACTCAATGTGGGGCTTGAACTCACAATTCTGAGATCAAGAGTCACATGCTCTTCTAACTGAGCCAACCAGACACCCCCTGAAGAACACTTTTTAGTATTTCCTTCAGTACAAGGTCTGCACGTGACATGCTTTTTTTTTTTTTTTTTTTTTTTAAGATTTTCGTTATTTATTCATGAGAGACACAGACAGAGACAGAGACATAGGCAGAGGGAGAAGCAGACTCCCTGCAAGGAGCCTGATGTGGGGACTCGATCCCTGCACCCTAGGATCATGCCCTGAGCCAAAGGCAGATGCTCAACTGCTGAACGACCCAGGTGACCCAACAAATACTTTTGATATAAAGATGCCTTTATATTGTCTTTAATACTGAAGTATATTTCTACTGAGTATAGAACTCTAGGTTGGCAGCTATTTTCTTTTGGTGCTTGGGAGATTTAATTCCACTGTGTACTGGTTTATATTTTTCTTTCTTTTTTGTTTTTTTTTTTTGTTTTTTTTTTAATTTTTTTAATTTATTTATGATAGTCACAGAGAGAGAGAGAGAGAGGCAGAGACACAGGCTGAGGAAGAAGCAGGCTCCATGCACCGGGAGCCTGATGTGGGATTCGATCCCGGGTCTCCAGGATCGCGCCCTGGGCCAAAGGCAGGCGCCAAACCGTTGCGCCACCCAGGGATCCCTCTTTTTTATTTTTTAAAGATTTATTTATTTATTTGAGAGAGAGAGAGAGAGAGAAGAGAGAGAGAGAGAGAGAGAGAGAGAGGAGAGAGAGAGGCAGAGTGAGAAGCAGGCTCCAAGCAGGGAATCTGGCATGGGACTCAATCACAGGTCTCCAGGATCACTCCCTGGGCTGAAGGTGGCACTAACTGCTGAGCCACCGGGGCTGTCCTCCATGTTTGTTTTCATCAGTTTTATTATAATATGTGTGTTTTATTTCTCCTGCTTAGGATTTGTGATTCTTTTTTTTTTTTTTTTTTTTTTCTAGGTAGGCTCCATGCCCAGTGTGGAGCCCAATTCAGGGCTTGAACTCATGACCCTGAGATCAAGACCTGAACTGAGATCAAGAGTCAGATGCTTAACCAACTGAGCCACTCAGATGCCCTGGGATTTTTTTTTTAAGATTTTATTTATTTATTCATGAGAGACACACAGAGAGAGGCAGAGACACAGAGGGAGAAGCAGGGTCCATGCAGGGAGCCCAGTGCAGGACTCTATCCTGGGATTCTGGGATCATGCCCTGAGCTGAAGGCAGATGCTCAACCACTGAGCCACACAGGTATCCTGTGCCCCAGGATTTGTAGTGATTCTTGAATATGAGGATGCTTTCTAAGTATCTCAATGGGGCTTGATTCCAGCTGGAGATTTTCATCCCTCTGCCTCTGTCCAGGTTCTAAAGATTCCCTGGCCATTAGAGCAACTGCTTGGCTATATCCCTCCTGCCTCCAGCAGTTTCCTCTCCCACTCAGTGTTCTGCAGGCCTCCATGACTCAGCTTTGGTCATCAGTGCCTACTGCAGTTCTGGGCATGCAGTGGTTGTGCAGCAAATCACAGAAAATAAGTGGATGTCTACTCTATCCCTGTGATAGAGGTGATAGACCTGAGCAGTACTAGCTGTAGGTGATAGGCTAACCATCATTCTGCCAACCAACTTCCTGCACCTTCTCCAACCTCAGGGTCTAAGAACTCTCTGAAGACTTCTAATCCTCCTTTTTCAAATATGTACTTATCAGCTATCCATCACAATTGAACAAAGCAGGACATATTTTGAGGATGTTGTGCTCTTTGATTTGCCAATTGTGTAGATGGTGCATGTGCAAAGTTATCAGAATGAAATGTGAGTAGAAGCAAAAGCCTGGCCTTGCACATAAGGAATGATCCAGAAAAATGTAAGGGTACTTGGTCACAATTTCTTTCTAGGGAAGCTAAGACATACACACAATCTGGGATGCCTGGCTGATTCAGTCAGTAGAGCATGCAACTCTTGATCTCAGGGTCATGAGTTCAAGTCCCACCTTGCACATAGAGTTGCTTTAAAAAAAAAAAAGCCTTTTGATAAATTCCGCTTTAAAAGGGTGGGGGGCACCTGGGTGGCTCAGTTGGTTAAGCATCTGACTTTGGCTCAGGTCATGATCTCAGGGTCCTGGGGTTGAGCCCCATGAGGGAATTCCCACTCTTTGGGGAGTCTGCTTGTCTCTCCTTCTCTCTTCTGCTTGTTCTCTCTCAAATAAATATAATCTTAACTCACACACACACACAATCTTCTCTCCATGTTGTATATTGTTAGAAATCATTAACAGAAAAATGACATCAGCTGAAGATATACACATTTAGATATGAGACTTAGATTCTGAACTGTCAAGTTTGACTTGGGGAAGATAAACACAGATGAGGTAATAGCCACAAAAGAAAGCCCACAAGGACAAAAGCTACAGCTTGCAAGGGCAAGAACTAGAATTTGTTGGACTGAGTTAAATTTCCACCATAAAATTTCATGGAAAACAATGATCTTAATAAAAATATTTTAAAGTAAAAATGAAAATGAAAATAGAAAACAGAGAAGCAATTTAATTGCACTGTATAGAAAACTCATCAAGGAATTAAACTGGCTTAATGGAGTTATAGTTCATTCTAAGGGAAAGCTTTAGTGATGAAAATATGTGTGGTGTGATTCTTTTTTTTTTTTTTTTTTTGGAATAAAGATTTTATTTATTTATTCATGAGAGACATAGAAAGAGAGGTAAAGACACACAGGCAGAGGGAGGAGAACCAGGCTTCACGCAAGGAGCCCGACGTGGGACTCCATCCGGGAATCCAGGAGTGTCCCTGTGTGGTACTATTCTTTTTTTTTTTTTTAAGATTTTATTTATTCATTCATCACACACACACACACACACACACACACACACACACACACACAGGCAGAGACACAGGCAGAGGGAGAAGTAGGCTCCATGGAAGGAGCCCGACATGGGATTCAATCCCGAGACTCCAGGATCACACCCTGGGCCAAAGGCAGGCGCCAAACCGCTGAGCGACCCAGGTGTCCCTGTGTGGTGTTATTCTTATTAAACATTTCGTTCAGGGCAGCCCCGGTGGCCCAGTGGTTTAGTGCTGCCTTCAGCCCGGGGTGTGATCCTGGAGACCCAGGACCGAGTCCCACGTCAGGCTCCCTGCATGGAGCCTGCTTCTCCCTCTGCCTGTGTCTCTGCCTCTCTCTGTGTCTCTCATGAATAAATAAAATCTTAAAAAAAAATAAATATTTCGTTCTGGGCTATCATCTGGGCTTTATGACTGAGCAGATTCAGGCAATACTCAAATGATCTATTGCAAATGCTGACGCTGTATGGAGCCTCCGGCTAGCCCTGACTAGAGAATTGCCATGCCGAACTCCAGGGTTTGGGAAAATATCCATGCCTTCTTTTGCAGCTAACTTGTCTCCTTTTGAGAACCAGGTACCTAACTAACCATGGGCTGTCAAGTGATCATGTGGCCTGAACTGCCAGTCACAAGCTAGGTGTTGTCTCACCATCAAGCCAACTTGAGGAGTAGTTAACCCAGCCCAGAAATAGATGTGACCTGGGAACAGTCTGTTGGCACGTATTTCACTCTGGGGAGAGGGCAAGATCACCTCTGTGTAGAGTAGCTTTTATCGTGTTATGTAGAAGCATAAAGCTTTTTTACTGTTGTACGTTCAAATATGCGTAGAAGCTCATGTATGGGTGCTGAGCAGTCAAGGTGGGAGAGCTGGCTGTTATTACCTCCAGCCCCAACCCATCCTCTGGACTCTGCCCTGTGCTGCTGGAGCTGCGAAGGTGCCAAGTGCAGTTCACTTTCACCAGCCCATCCCTGGGCAGGTTCACTTGTGGGGAAACATGAGAGGGAGACTGTAAGGCCAGAGGCAAAAAAGAAGGGACATGCTCCTTCCTGTTACTAGAGAACCACAGCAACACAGCTTCTCGCTGACAGCGATAGCCTGGTCCCAGAAGTGTGGTCCTAGAGGCAGCCTCACTGAGCCCCCAGAGATGGCACATCTTCTGCACAAGGCCCCTCCTCCAAGCCTCTACACTTTAAGATCTTATTTATTCATGAGAGACACACAGAGAGAAGCAGAGACAGAGATGGAGGGAGAAGCAGGCTCCCCACAAGGAGCCCCACGTGGGACTCGATCCTAGGACCCCAGGATCACGACCTGAGTCAAAGGCAGATGCTCAACCACTGAGCCACCCAGGCGCTCCCAACCTCTACATTTTAATAGTCCTGACCTCTTCTCTTAGCTCTCCTGCCCCAGGAGCAAGAACTACGTCCATCCGGCACAAGAACACTATGTCTGTGACATCTGTGTCCCTCAGAGCCCTTCCCTCCTCTTACCACCCGTTAACAACTGCTGTGGTCTGTCTGCCACCGGACCCTGCCGATGATACACATACCTGGGCAGCCCGGGTGGCTCAGTGGTTTAGCACCACCTTCAGCCCAGGGCGTGATCCTGGGAATCCGGGATCTAGTCCCACGTTGGGCTCCCTGCGTGGAACCTGCTTCTGCTTCTCCCTCGTGTCTCCGCCTCTCTCTCTCTCTGTCTCTCATGAATAAATGAATAAAATCTTTAAAAAACACATACCTTGTTTGCTACCTTTTTTTTTTTATGTGTAGTTTTCTAAATTTTTTTTTTAATTTTTAATTTTTATTTATGATAGTCACAGAGAGAGAGAGAGAGAGAGGCAGAGACACAGGCAGAGGGAGAAGCAGGCTCCATGCACCGGGAGCCTGATGTGGGACTTGATCCCGGGTCTCCAGGATCGCGCCCTGGACCAAAGGCAGGCACCAAACCGCTGCGCCACCCAGGGATCCCTATTTGCTACCTTTGTGTGTAGTGTCTCCTCACTGTAAGCAGCCCACGGGAGGGGACGATCTAACACCTTCCGAGGGTCCCACACCCTGCCTGGTCCAAGTGACCGATGCTTAGCTTGCTGGTTACTTGTCTCACGTTTATTCCTTTCTCTACCATGCAGAGAAAACGGGCTCCTGGCCACATTCTTCCAGGAAGACCTCTTTTCCCTTAAAAATGGCCTCATCCTCTTTTTCCCTTTCCCATCCCAGCTCCCTGGTGGGTAGCCCATCTGTCCCCACCTCCTGTTTCTCACCATTTTCCTGGTCCTGAGGAGGAAGGCCCAGCACCCTCTCAGGCAGCTTCAGCAGGAGAAATGAGAACTTTATAAGAAGCCCTGGTAGAAAAATTCATCTCCTGAGAAGAGTTGGAGAATCATCAGTAGTGATGGGAAACCAAGGAGATTCAGAAGTTTGTTTCATGTCTTTATTGACAAAAAAAAAGTCACAGCATTTCAGACTTTAGTTAAATACACAAACAATAACAAACGGCACCCACAAGTGACAGGCATGGTCCCTCACCTCTGGGTCAAAGGCCATGCTGGAGGGTGTGGGTGTCCTCTTGGCCTTACCCCCCCCAGCATCTCTGTTCCTACCTCCCCTACACCTCGCTGACACCCCTGAGATCAGTTAAGACTGCAGAAACGAAGTCACTCTAGAGGAGGTTGGGCCATGCCTTGCTGCCAAGGAGAAAGCAGGTTCTGAGGGAAAGACAGAAGCGCACTATTGTGGCCTCTCCTAGGAGAGGCCAGGCTGCTTCGTGAGCTGGGCCTGTATCGCCTGCGGCCTCAGGCCTGGGCACAGAACAAAGAAGGAAGACACTCTTCTGGCAGCAGTGGGCAGTTGGAGAGAATGTGGGTCACCGGCCATGTGACACCCCCAAATCGATGGCCAGACCTCTCTCCGAAGTCATCAGCCAGACTCTCCCAAGGGGAGAGGGCTTTCAGGAAAAAATACTGACTCGGTTCATAAAGGGCTGGGGTGAATACTTTTCCAGAAACCTTAAGAAATGAATCATCCTCAGATTCAGGAGCACTGGAACAATCGTCATTGGGTTGCCATGAGGAGGGAATCCTCAGTAAAGCCAGCCCTCTAGAACAGAAATGTCACTTCTGTTTGTTTCTCAGAGCGCTCAGTCAGGGGCTCACAGTCTTTCTATAGGATCCACTGTGGGGCTCTGAAAAGAGAAATGAGTAACCATGTGTTTCTGAGGGGCTCGCCCTCCTCCACCCTCTGGCCCACCTTGCTTCACTCCTTCGTGCAGATTTGGGAGCACAGGCCGATCGTCAGGCATGCCCTGGACAAGCAAATCTGATTGGGCTCCAGGCCCCAAATGAAGCTGCTTTCCCTCCTCTGAGTCAAACGTCACTTTTTTGAACTGGCCAAGGAGCCCCTCTTCTAGAGTCCTCTGTCCTATTCTGGTCAGAGTAGCTTTTCCTTGACATGCTCAATCTTGTTTTTTTCTGAAAGAGGACAGGATGATGCCTAGGACCTTTTTGAAAGGTGACCGCTTTTATTGCAGGTTGAAGTTCCTCTATCATTTTATAGTTGTAGAAATCATGGGCATGGGCCGTAGTTGAGGTGCCAGCGTCAACACATGTGCTTTTGTTGGTGTGTACATACACACGTTATCAGCAGACATCCCTACACACATTTCTATCCTGCTGTATGCATAGAGAGAGAAGGTCAAAGTGAGAATCCTGGAGAAGAGTCACACCATCTGCACACGGGCAGGTCACAAGCTCGGAGGACATTTGGCACAGTCTGTAAGTCATTTCCAAAAATTACAACCCCAGACCCACCTAGTAAGCAGCTGAGCTGTAAAGCAGAAAGAACCTCAGCTGTGAAGGAAACCAGGAGTGACTGGCATGAGTGGCTGTTACAGATGGAGTGTACCATGGCACCTTCCCCTTCTCTGGGCCATTTGCCCATACTAGGAAAGTCATCTAGGGAAAAATAAGGATTCTCTGGCCCTTTGCATTCAATGACTGCTCACCAACACTCAAAAGTTCAGACGATCCAGACACAAGCTCTGTGGGCCCAGCCCAGAGGAGGGCTTGACTTCCCCCTCAGTCAAATAAGCGTTTGATTCTCGATGACATGGCACTCTGAAGAAGGAAGTGATGCTAAGGGGTGAGGGTTGTCCTCAGACTGCCCAGCAAACACACTCTACTGGGGATGGTGTGGGGTCACTGACACACCTGCCGGGCAAATCTGCCAAGGTTAGGAACCAAGAAGAGACACAAACAAATACTGAATGTCCAGTCAAGGCATTTCCAAGAGACAATCACAGAGATAACAACACTTTTGGATACTACAACATAACACATTTGGCAACTTTCAAAGAAATGCTGTCCCCACCCCAAGCCATCAGAGGATCCCAAGTCCCTTTAGTCTTAGGTCCAGTTTAAAAAGTCAGAGAAGGAAGATGGGCCGACGGAGGTGGAGTGAAGGCTGCGGACCAACTACCTGAAGCTCCCATCTGTCTGTGTGGCCAAGGGCAGGAGGCTGCCTGCCTCAAACCTCCTCTTGGGGAGAAAGCAAGCTACTGGAGGGTCTGGGCTGCTGGAGGCAAATGAGGCAAGGATGAACATGGGAGCAGCTGAGTGCCCCAAACCCAGAGCAGGATCCCCAACCTCCACCCACAACCAAGGACATGCCATCGTCCCCTTCCTCAGAGGTTTTGTTTGCAGGAGTGGGGGTATCCTGGCAACTCCATCCTTTATCAAAACCCCAATTCGGTCTGACAGACTGAAGCTACCATCCTTGGCATCTGCTGCACATTAATTTGGGGTGCACAGAAGGAGGGGAAACATAGTGTTACAGAGCAGCTGCCAACGTCCAACGTGGCGCTCAGGCAAAAACATGGCACAGCTTAGGGATGATCCTCTTACACGTGCTCCAGCTCCTCTGAAGTGAGGGCATGTATGAGGAGCTAGGCCTTCCTCTTCCCTTCCCCCAGATGCCCATAAGGGCTCCCACCGGGAACCCAGCCCAGCTGCAGCTGTAAAGATTCATAACACTGGCTAAAAAACAAAAGCAGGTTTCTGAAAAGGTATTCGCAGCCAGAAGTTGCCTCTGTCTTCAGGTTCCTGTGGGTGGGGGCAGGGGTTCCTTTGGTTTTGACCAGAACACTTCTCCACTGGGGGGCCAGGCTCAGCTTTGCTTTGCAGTAGCTCGGTTACTGTACAGGAGCAAGATTTAACTTCACGAGGTGCTCTGCGGGTTGCTCTCCTGATGGTTAAGGATCTGCCCTTTACATCCGAGATCCTCTCTCCTGAAGAATCTGCAAGTGGAAGATTGGGGAGAGGGCTGAGGCTCGGACTTTGGAGCAGACTTGCTTTTAGGCTGAGGCTGCTTCCCGAGGGACCCCGGCAAGCAGCACAATCCTCGTTATCCCAGGAGGCAAGGCAGGGCTGCAGCCCTGACCTCCCCCGAAGCCCTTCAGTTGTAAAAGACTCTTGCTAAACACCGTGGGGCCCCAAGTTTACATGCTGTTGGACCACTTCTCCCACAGTAAAGGAAACGGTTCAGACACACAATGTGCTGCTGACTTGGGAGTGTGTGTGAGAGGTAACAGTGTACGATTTCCTGGTAACTTAGGGTGGGGAGGTCACAAAGGTAACCCAATACCTTTTCTCTGGAGGCAGAAAAAAAAAAAAAGAACGGTTTCAAAGGATAAACATAAAATATTTTCCAATTTTGAGTTTCAGGATTCTCATGTTGGAGGAATTAGTGGCAATATGATTGTTTCGTGGATTTGACAGGGTAGGTAAAGTCTATGCTATTTCAGCGCCTGCCTCCTGTCTCTGCTCCATAAATCCTGAAGTAAATGACAACAAAGACCAAAACGAAGGCAAAATGGAAAGCTAGCTTTAGAAGGAAAGGGAGGAAACCATGAGCAACAAATCAAACAGTTCAGGCAAAGCTCCCTGAGGGGCGGGGAACAAACGGGATGGAGACCTAATTCTGGTGAGGCGCTTTTTTTTGTTTGTTTGTTTGATCTTTTTTTTTTAATTGGAGTTTGATTTGCCAACATACAATATTTTACAACAGACAATATTTTGTATCACCCAGTGCTCATCCCATCTAGTGCCCCCCTCAGTGCCTGTCACCTGGCTGCCCCAACCCCCCAACCACCTCCCCTTGTCCGTTTCCCAGAGTTAGGAGGCCCTCATGCTGTCGCCCTTACTCTGCAACAGGCCGCCCTTACTCTGCAACAGGCCGACGGTGAGGTGCTTCCTTACCTTTGCCTTCTCACTGGGCTCTATGACGATGCCATTGGTAGAGTTATTTAGTTCTCTAGAGACGACACAAAGGAATTCGGCCTGATCCTCATTTCCATAGTTATAGGAAGAGCCAATGCTGATTAGCTGACAGAACAAAAACATGATCAACAGTCGCTTTCCGGTACTGACTGAAGCGCCACCAAACCCACCCCTCCTCCTGACCCAATCTGTAGTTTTGCTTCTCATGGATGATGACACTCTGGGACCATTGTGGCCCCAGGGGACCACGGGATCTCAGTCACTTGCCAGGGCGTCCTCAACAAGCCTTCCCCAGAGAAGCAAAGTCTGGGCTCTGTCATGGTCTCCGCACCCAAGCACTTGAAACAATCCCAAAGGCAGCAGCTAGGATTAACATGATCATATTCCTGCTAGCAAAACGCTGAGGTGAAAGGGAGTGTTTCTGTGAATGAGAACGGACACTGGCTGCAGCCAAACACCTACATGGAGCTGGCTCATCTTTAGGCAGAAGTCCTAGATGGGAGACTGGTACTCAGAAGGCTCTGGAAAGCACCGAGTGAATCACTGGAGAGTTACCATAAGCCATATGCTGCTGAGTCTTTCAATTTGCTGAAATTGAATCCAGGATTTAATTCTAAATAGGAGGGGCACCTGGGTGGCTCAGTTAGTTAAGCATCTGCCTGTGGCTCGGTCATGATCTCGGGGTCCTGGAATTGAATCCTGTATCGAGCTCCCTGCTCAACAGGGAGATGGCTTCTCCCTCTGCCCCTCCCCTGGCTCATGTGCACTCTCTCGCAAAAATAAACAAAAAATTAAAAAAAAAAAAAATCCTAGGGGATCCCTGGGTGGCTCAGAGGTTTAGTGCCGCCTTCATCCCAGGGTGTGATCCTGGGGTTCTGGGATAGAGTCCTGCATCGGGCTCCCTGCATGGAGCCTGCTTCACCCTCTGCCTGTGTCTCTGCCCTTCTCTCTGTGTGTGTCTCATGAATGAATAAATAAAATACTAAAAAAAATTAATTAATTAAAAAAATTAAAAAAACATTTTAAAGTTCTAAATTGGAAATATACATGCACAGGGAAAAACGGAGCCCAAGGGTAAAGTCATCTGGGTAAGCACAACAGGGCGTCAAGTCAGAAGAACATGACTGACGTGCTCTGTGAATGGGCTTTGGGCCCCTCTGCCTCCCTGTGCCTTTTCCTTCCTCATCTATATAACAGAGCTAGTATGGAGACGCCTGGGTGGCTCAGTGGCTGAGCATCTGCCTTTGGCTCAGGGCGTGAACCCAGGATCCGGGATTGAGTTCCACATTGGAGCCTGCTTCTCCCTCTGCCTGTGTCTCTGCCCCTCTCTCTCTGTGTCTCTCATGAATAAATAAATCTTTAAAAAAAAAAAAAAGAGCTAGTATGGATGTGCCTTGCCCACCCCCAGAACATTAACAAAATGAGAAAAAAATCCAAAATTATTCACTGGTTTCATAAAAAATACTTTAAAATTTTAATTTTTTAATATTTAAGTAATATTCTTTGCGGGGGATTTTTAAATATTTAAATAATATTCTTTGCGGGGGATTTCTGGGTGGCTCAGCGGTTTAGCGCCTGCCTTAGGCCCAGGGCATGATCCTGGAGTTCTGGGATGGAGTCCCACATCAGGCTCCCTGCATGGAGCCTGCTTCTCCCTCTGCCTGTGTCTCTGCCTCTCTCTCTCTCTCTCTCTCTCTCTCTCTGTGTCTCTCATAAATAAATAAATAAAATCTTTAAAAAAAAAAATTCTTTGCTTAAGATTTATATCAGGGAGGGATGCCTGGCTGGCTCAGTCAGCAGGAGGAGCGCGCAACTCTTGATTTTGGAGTCATGAATTTAAGCCCCATATTGGGCCTAGAGATTACTTAAAATCTCTGGGGGGCAAAAAAAGACATGTTGGGGAAAATACTTATGGAGTGGAAGCATGGCAACTTTTTGCAGTCCCCACCTAAGAACTAGGGTGGCATACACAGGCTGAATGGAGTTGGCAGTGCAGGTAAGTGTGATGATCCTGTACTGGCTCTGAAGACAGACACTGGTATGTTCAATCTTTAGCACAATGCTCTTAACGGGAAGCACAGTGGCTATTTGAGAAGATGAGTTTATGGGGACTATTCAACAGACTCTTCAACTCTGCATAACTTCAACTCTGCATAAAAAGAGGCATGATCCACACAAAACTGTAACATACTCATTCTGTTCAAGTCCAGCCTCCCCGTGGCAAACACAATTCTGCCACCTAATGGAAGAAAACATTACGATTCTGACTGTGTGGCTTTGTTTGGATACTTCTGCCACAGCACAAAGCTCAAGAAACAGAAATGCACAGACTGATGGGAAACGGCCAAGCCACACTTCTCATCACGTCTGACTCCTTTCGCATTACATCTGTTCATGTTTTTTGGGATGGGTTATGTATATGTTAGCATCCTCACCCTGGGGGAAGGAAAGGAAGGACTGTTGCTGAATCCTAGCCCTCTTTAGGTGCTTATTCTGGAATCTGTCAACTGGGTGCTTTTGAAAGGAATCCCTCTGAAGGAGAAAAAAAAAACCAGAGAGGCACTTTCAAGCCTAGGCATGCTGGCTGGCTCCCTCTGGGTACAATAATCAAATTGAAACTTGGATGGGAAGTCGGGAGACATGATACTATTCCGAATTCTCCCCAACTCAATCTGTACAACTGAGCAAATAATCCACGCCAAGTGGCTCTTTCCCATGTTTCTGAACAGGTTCACACCTGGCCCTATGAACCCCTGGGGTTATTAGCTGTCTACAGGTGGTGATGATTTGAGGCATGTGGCCTCCTGCGCTGAGGCGCCATGGTGGCTGCCACTTCGGAAACATACCTGTTCGAATTTCCAACCATCAGACATAGTGGAGACCATCTGTGTCAGCTCCTCCTCTTGGCACTGCAGGACTCTGTACACATGCTTCACAGGGCCCTGTGACAACCAACAGACTTTGAAGAATGATTTCAAGGACACAACAGTTTACAGTTGCCCTGGTGTGGCTCTTTCCAAGAATGAACACTGAAAAGGAGTTTGCTTGGACTTTTTTCCTAGACAGCCACACACAAGCCCCTCTTATAAGCAGCAATGTCATTTTTCAACATAAACTTATACAAACACAGAAAGGCAGGCTCAAGGCTATGAATTAGTAGGTAAAATAATTCTGAAGTTCACAAAAATGAATTATGCGTTTAGATTTCATCTATTTCCTGGAGTAGAAAACAAAGTAATTTTACTTTGGACAAGAAAGCATCTTCTTAAGTTATTCATATCTGACATATATGCTGAAGATGTAGACTGTATTTGGTTTACCAGAGTGATACCTTATTATGGGAATAATATATTAAATAGGAATCCCACAATATACCAATGTTCAAACTACTTTTCCCTCTGCTGACAGTACCTGAAAGTGTTTCCGTGTTACATGGTAGCATTCCTATTACAAAAGTGCTCACTAAGAGTATTTGGTCTTTGTTCCTGGTTTCTAGCACAGAATTCCTAAAACATTGGAATTTCTTGATCAATATAAGTGCCTTTTTTGTGTTAACAACCTGTCCCTAGAAAAACCAAGCACCATTACAGGGTTAGAACATCCAGTTCTACCTGCTGACCTTGGTGTGAGGGAGAGGGGGTGAAGGCTGAATTCGATCACCAAAAGCCAAGGATTTAACCTACTTAGTTGTGCTTACATAATGAAGCATCCTTAAAAACCCCCAACATTGGGGTTCAGGGAGCTTCCAAGTTGGCAAACACAAGCAGGTGCTGGGCAAGTGTGGCATCCCAACTGCACAGACATGGAGGTTCCTGCACTCAGATCCAGCCCCATGTCTCTCTCCACCTGGCTGTTCCTTTGTCTCCTAGAGATAAACTATAATAGTAAGAGCATTCTCCTGAGTTCTAGGAGCTGTTCTAGTAAATTACTGAACCCAAAGGGGGATGTCATAGGAACCCTTCAATTTATGCCCAAGGTGGACAGAAGCGCAAGTAGCCTGGGTACCTGGGACTTGGCACTGCTGTCTGAGCTAAGCGCAGTCTTGGATTGAGCCCTGAAATCTGTAGAAATAGTTACTACATGTCAGTTAGTGTCAGGACAGGACAGACTGGACACCCAGTCCGTGTCAGAGATTCAGACAGAAGTCATTTACTAGCCCATTCAACTCTGGAGCAGAAGTTAGAACCAGAAGTGAGAAGGCCAGATGCCCCAAAGTTGTAGCACCAAGGCCCCTACACTTTATCCACAGCAGAACCCCTCACATTTAGAACTTAGCCCACAAGGGATTAAAAGGCAGAGTCCAGTGAGGGCAAGGGTTGCTGCAGGAGGCATGCTCACCAGATGAAAGCTCCTGTTCATAGGAGGAGCATCGGTGGCACACAGGGAGGTTCAGGACTTGTCAGTCGTGGACCCTTCGGTGTTGGGTCCAACAGCTGCATGTCCCAAAGGACATGAGGCATTTGTTAGAGCACAAACAGCAATGAAAGCTCGGAACAATAATGTTCCATCACAGACAGATTGGTTATATTCACACGATTTTAAGAAAATAGGGACTGTTTCCTCAAGAATGATGGAAACTTGGCTTTCGTACTTTTCCAAAAGGATGAATGGGCTTCAGTTATCTGGAAAATCATTTTTTTTTAAAGATTTTATTTATTTATTCATAGAGACAGAGAGAGAGGCAGAGACATAGGCAGAGAGAGAAGCAGGCTCCATGCAGAGAGCCCTACGTGGGACTCGATCCAGGGTCTCCAGGATCACGCCCCGGGCTGCAGGCGGCGCCAAACCGCTGCGCCACCAGGGCTACCCTGGAAAATCATTTTGGAAGAATTCATTGCTGGGGAAAGCCTGGCTCAGCAAAAGCAGCTCTGGATTATGGAGTGCTACGAGCCTTGAGTGTTAGTCCCATCTCCTGTCTTCTGTGGGACACTGCTGTCACTGGACTTGCCCACGTAAGGCAGTGCTCGTTGGGTTGGAGGCAGCGCCAGGGCTTGGGTTGGTCTGCCCTCAACACTGCACTCTTTCTCCCATGCTCTCCCCTTCCAGACTGAGTGCGACTATCATTACACGAGATGCCAAGAACATTCACTTCACATAAAACATAGAACTAATCTCCGAAAGATTTCAATTGGCTTTAATCACACATTTTGGAAAAACCAAGTGTTTTATGTTACAAAACTCAGAGTATCATGAAAGATCTATGATACTGGCCACAAACTGTCCAAGTGCCAGGTATTTAAGATGTATGTATTACCTCTTTTAAGTTTTTCTCTTCCAAAGTAACCCATAAGTGTTCTCAAATGCACTAAGATTAATGACCTAACAAAAAATATTATCAGAGACAGTAAAGTAGTAGAGTGGTGACACCCCTAGGAGACAAGAGAAGATACTAAAAGAAGGTGAGGTAGGACACCCACATCTTGGGCTTTTACCTGTCAAGATGTGTCTCCTTAAAACATAGGCAAGTTAGGGGTGCCTGGCTGGATCAAAGGAGTATGTGGCTCCTAATTTCAGGATTATGAGTTCCAGCCCTACGTTGAGTGTAGAGGTTACTTAAAAATAAAATCTTTATAGAAAATAGACAAGTTAAAGGAGATAATGTGTTTGAAGGGACAACCACAAGAATACACACATGGCCAACTCTGTCTTAGGGCCATGGGTGACACATGCAAAAGAGGCTGTTTTTGAACAACCTCAAATCCACTGCTCAGAGTTTCACTAAATAAAAAGGACAGATGGAAAGATCAATTAACATCAAAAAGGCCCTGACATCCCTAGAACAGAAAGAGCTTCCAACTGGGACTATAACCACAAGCCTTCAGAACCTAGAGGACTAATTAACTTAATCGCTGTCATCAAACAAATCTTACAATGCTCTCAAGGACTTAGCTAATGGCGAAGAACCGAGAACATTCAGGGTTGAATGGCTTCAAATTACATAATTCATGGTACTATCAAAATTTACACTAAGCAATCAGAAATTTTTTTGGAATGTGGAAAATTGAGGATAAAGTTAGATTTCCAGAATGTCCTGCTATTAAGTATCTACAATAGAGAAAGATGCCACATACGTAAAATATGAGACAAAATTCATATGGTAAACTGAAAACCAACTATAAATTCATCTTTGAACATTAAAGAGAAGGCTTTCAGCCATTAGTCAAGAGGAAAACTAAATAAGCTTCTTTTCATTTTTGCAAACTACTAGAGATAAAGTGAGCAAGAGAGGTCACTTTTTATTATAGGTGTCAGTTACCAACCAGATAATTCCATTTAGAGCCAGAAAACATAAACTGTAACACAGAAAGAGCAAGGAACTATTTTTTTTTTCACTTTTTGTGTTGTTTCGTTTTGACTTTTGAAAAGAAACATATTGCCTTTTTAATCACAGGAAAATTCTACATTGCAATAGATGAATCTTAGGGAAGCATCCATCACCAGGATCTGATGGGATAAGAAGTCATGCTACAAGACAGATGGTCACAGTGGAGTCCAATGCTGCCCTCTGTCATCACAGTTGTACTTTCTTAAAATAGAGCCTACACAGGAAAGGGAGCGTCTGTTTTCCCTGCTAGACTTCAAGCTTCTAGAGGGCACAGATCCTCTCCTAGGAGGCAGAGAATCTCAAGAGCCTAAAAGATGCCACTTGAGACATGTGATGGGAAATCAGCTCTGTGTGCCCTATTGTCTTCCCTTCTCAAACTAGGTGGCAGACCGTATGTTTCTTTTTGTTACTCTATCTATTGAGTTAATATAAAAACCCAGACTTCATAATAAACAGAGAAGCTTGAGATTATTTCTTCAGAAGCATGATTCACAAGCAGCTCTAAAGTCTAGACTGGTTTCACAAGACTGGCTATCAGGAGCTGAATGTGACAACGGTTACACTTTAAAGGCTGGTCCTAATAAAGAGTGGCCAACAGGTGGAAGCAAGAGCTTGCTGGGCCTTTATGTGGAGGGAGAAAGACACTCTATCTGCAGAAACAGGTTCTGGATCTAAGGTGCCATGGGCTCCTCCTGCTGCCACATGGTCAACAGCCACAATCTCTCATTCTTCTAAAGGGATAGAGTGGCTGTTTAGTTTTGTTACTTTTTCTTCTCTATTTCCTTGTTCTGACCAAGTCTGGTGATGAAAGTGCTACCTGCCTGGTAGATGGACCGTGTTCCACACAGACCTCCAGTTTTAAGGGAGACGTAGCTCTTGCCTGATTAGACATCATCCTTTTCAAATCCCACTCAGACACAGTGACTAAGAGAGCCACTGAGACCTTTTCCCTTTAAGAATTCAAAACCCGCCCCCCAAAAAAAAGAGAATTCAAAACCCATGGGACACCTGGCTCGATCAGTCTGTGGAACATGTGAATCTTGATCTCGGGGTCATGAGTTTGAGCCCCATGGCTGGGTGTGGGAGATTAAAAATCTTATTAAAAAAAAAAAAAAGTTCAAAACCCATTACCTGAGAAGTTCTATTCTCATTGTCCCGTATCCGTTCCTTAACCAGCCGCACAAGAGATGCAATGTTGTAAAACTCCGCTTCTTCCAGCACACCTAGGACAGAGACCAAACTGCAGTTAGAGATGTGTGCATTCCCCAGAATACAGCAAGAAGAGGCTGAAGTTTACATGCTTGCTAAGAACTGCATTTTTCAAATGGAAGCCTAGTCTCTCTCCTCCAGCCTAGGAAACATTCTTTGCTGTTCAGAATATACCCATTTCCTTCTCCCCAGAGTGAGTGAGTCAAGCTCTGGGTCTGCTCTGTTCACTCTGTTTCATCCCTGTGGTTTCCCACTTGGCACCTTCCCAGACTCTCCCTGTACCTGCCCATTAGCTGCAGGATACCTTTCCCATATGTCACTTAGTTCCTGGAACTGGTCAGATTGGAGAACTCCTGAACTTGCAATGCTTACCCAGTTTCTCCTAAAAATGACCAGGGGTGGCTGTATGTGTATAAATTTATGTGGACCAAATTTAATAAGGTGCTTATTATTTGAACGACATAAAAGGCAGGCACCGAAAGAATGCTGTACTAAATAAAATCAAAGGCCTTGGACAGGACAACCAAGTGGGATGTGATCTGATATCAGAAAAAAACACTTGCTATGAAGAACATTACTGGAACTAATAAAATTGGAATATAAGCTGTAGATAAAAATATTTATCAATATTAAATTTCCTATACTCGAAAAGTATACTATATCCTTGTTCTTGGAAAATACACTCAAGTATTTTTTTTTTTAAACCTGAACTAATCTTTTTTTTTTTTTTAATTTTTATTTATTTTATTTACGATAGTCACAGAGAGAGAGAGAGAGAGAGAGAGAGAGAGGCAGAGACATAAGCAGGGTCCATGCACCGGGAGCCCGATCCCGGGTCTCCAAGATCGCGCCCTGGGCCAAAGGCAGGCGCCAAGCCGCTGTGCCACCCAGGGATCCCAATACACTCAAGTATTAAGAGGTGAATCTGTAATTTAGACTCAAATAGTTCAGAAATAAAAACTATGATGGGGAGGGATGAGGGGCAGGAGGAGGGAAAGAGAATGGATGATAACACAAATATGACAAAAAATGTTAAAAGCTGGTGAATCTGGGAGTTCTTTGTGCTATTCTTGCCCTTTTCTCTG
Organism: Vulpes vulpes; assembly: GCF_048418805.1. Lineage (NCBI taxonomy): Eukaryota > Metazoa > Chordata > Mammalia > Carnivora > Canidae > Vulpes > Vulpes vulpes. The sequence goes on from NC_132781.1 coordinate 6,104,561, forward strand.
AGTTTGAAAATATTTCAAAATAGAAAACAATTTTTTTTAAGTTTTTAGAAAGATGCTGAAGATTCTTCTTTTCAAGAAACAAGATTATCTGTGAGGTGGTAATTATTAAAGCTGGATGGTAAGTGTATGGAATTTACTGTAATATTTTCACTATTTTTTGTATGCATTTGGAATGTTAAAAAAAGAGTGCACACAGAGTCCTCTTTTTATTGGCTGAAACAGATGTGTTTCACGGCCACTTCATTAACTAGCACAGCCATTACAGCTTTCTTACTCAGAGCTAAAGCTTCCAGGTCAGGATGCCCTGGATTTAGGGACAGGCCCCAATCTTCAACTGAATGCTTTTGGTGAGACCACATCAAGCCTTTTGGAAAGATGTCTAGACCCACTTATGGTCTGGATGCCCTAAAAACCAAAAAGATGAGGCAACCGATGATACACCTGACAATGGACTGGAGAATGAATTAGGTCAGCTGCAAGACTTTACAAGGAAGCATGAGACCAGTCTTAAAAGAAATGAGGCCAAGTCCTTATTATTTTTTATAGCAGCAAGTTCAAACTGAAATTGAAAATATAAATAATTAATGTCAGAGATGTGATGCTTCAGGCTACGGACATTCACACTAACAAGCATATAAGTAAAAGTAAAAAGGGATTCTGACATTCTGTAGGTTTGGAGAATGCTCCCAAAGCTATCTGCAAAACTGAGTTAACTATTTCCCTTCTCATTAAGGAGGCTTAACGGAGTCCAGTGGGGATCCCTTAAGCAGGACTTCCTAAGATAAGACTAGGTAACTAGAGACTCCTGGCTCACTTTTATAAACCTTTACTACATCTGCACATGAACTCGGTGAAAATCTCAAAAAAAAAAAAAAAAAAAAAAAAGAAAAGAAATAAAAAATAAAAAATTCAAAGGTTTAAAGATATGCCCTGAATTTTGAAAATGCCCAGTTCAGACATTGTTCTTACCTTCTTCTGCCAACTCCTTTGTAATGATGAGTTTCCCATGGCGGAGGTAGTTTAGGATAGGACCAAAGTAGGTGGGGTCCCTGTCAATCAGATAGGCCCCTGTCTCGTCCTGCCAACCAAACACAAAGGTATCACTTTGGAGCGTTCAGACGAAGTTGGGGCAGGGTTTCAGCCTCTCTGTCACAATTCCTTGGTGAGAGGGCAGTTTCGTTAGACGCTGCTTATCACAAACTACTGGCAAGAAGGCTAGGTTTATGTATCTTGTATCTTGCGCTCTGAGATCATTTCAGGTGGGGTGTTACAGATGTCTAGTCAAATCATCTATGTGTTTCCTTGAACTTCCAAATCTCTGCTTGGACACAATTACCACCATTATTCTCGGGGATATCTGTTATAAAGAAAGTGGAAGAAAATGCCATAGTTTGATCATTTAAATCTTTGCTTGAGATGGACATTCACGCTTGTCTACTGCCCCCGAATCACATTCTTAATTCTAAGAAAACCTCTGTATGGTTGGCAATACTGAACTCAAGCCAGCATCAGTGGGAGTCTGCATTGCCAGCTGTAACTCACACACCCCAGTTCTGTGCCCAGAGGAAGCTTGGCACTGCCAGGACTTGGCACTGAGCAGCTTTAATCCTACTCATCTTTACAGTAAAAGGAACAAGAAGAAACTGGCTTCTATTGCAACGAGAGAGATTTAGGGTAGATAAAAATAATTCCTTTATAAGCAAAGGTTTTGGAATTTCTTTAAAGTTAGGGCAGGACAGGTCTCCATCGATCTGAGATCAATCAGAGAGGCAGAGGGTGAAAAAAATAACATCAGCCAATCTCTACCCAAACCCTACTCTGTTTCAATATAACCGGCTGAGTACTATACAGGACAGAAGGTGGTGTAAGCTATGGTCAATGTCTTTAAGTTGGCAACTAAATGATGAATGTGTTAATAAACAACACCTCAAACTGGAAACGGGTTGGAAGTGTCTCCGTCACCTCTCAACTTTTGGTTAGCAGCCATGCATCTTGCTCAACAGCATTCTTCAGTTTTCATTTCCCGATGGCCTTAACCAGTCAGCTTAGGTTTGCACTGGCAACTGTGCAAATCTCTTTCCGAGGCATGTATCTGAGCTCTAATTTGGTCCTAAAACACTGTTACCAGATACGTATGAGCTCAGGGCCCAGGACCACAGGAGAGAAGTGTGCTATCACGAGAAGCACTTCCTGCAGCTGTCAGACCCAGGCTTTCACCCAACTTGGCAGAGGGGTCCGAGAGGAAGTCTGAGAAAGCTACGAAGATGCCTTCGCTCAACCCTGACCCAGTTCTGGACGCATCTGGCACAGGCAGTGAGGGGCTGACGAGGAGCCAGGGGAACACTCGTGGAGATCCGAGGGGCGGGCATGAGAGGTGTAGAGAGGGATACGGAGAAGGGGTGTGGAGCGGGTTCCCGTAGGAGCGGGTGGGCACTGCGTGGGGAAAGAGTCGCTGAGAGCGAAGGGCGGGGTCAGAGGGAAAGCCGGGGTGCGACTAGGATGGGGAGAACAGCCCCCAGGGCCAGCCTGGCGGGGGGTGGGGGGAGGGGGGTCCCGGCCCGGAAAGCCCGCCGGTGATGAGGAGCGTGTCGCAGGAATTCGGGGACGAGCTCGGAGGCACGAGGGGGCTCCGAAGGCCGGGGGCGCGCCCGAGGGCGGGGCGCACCTTGTCCGAGTCCAGCTCCGGGTCCTCCTGGCAGCAGAGGCGACACAGGAAAGACTTGGGCTCCCGGCCTAGGGTCTGTCTGGTGGTCACGAAGTAGGTGCCGCCCACGTTCAGCCGGACCCAGCGGGCCGCACCGCCGCCCCCTGCCCGCTCTGGCGGTCCCGGACCCGGCTCCAGCGGCGGCGCGGCGGCGGCGGGCTGGCGGCCGTGCCCGCGGGGCGTGGGGCCGGCGGGGCGAGGGCTGGGGGGCCCGCGACCCGGGCCGCCCCCATCGCCCAGCCCGCTCCCGCCACCCCCTCCCAGCCCCGCCATCGCCGGGTCCAGCTGCAGCTCCGCCATCTTGGGCCGCCGCCGCCGCCGCTGCCCGCGCGCCGCCGGGCCGGCCCATCTCTCGGCAGGGAGAGCCGGGCCGGCCCATCGGCGGGGGTGGGGCTGGGGGAGAGGGACGGGAGCGCCCCCAACCAGCGCCCGGGGACCCGTGAGGGGGAGGCGCTGCGCCCGCCCTCGGGGGCGGGACTTCCGGAGCCAGTCTCCATTTCTACGGGCTGACTTGAGCAGCAAGGCCCGCCCCTTCAGCTTTGGGATTGGCTCAGGGACGCTTTCCGGTGACCCACTTCCGTCCCTTGCTGCTGTGGACTGTGGGCTGCCGGGGTCGGTGAAGGTGAGTGGAGTTCGGGGCGCAGGTCCCGGACACCGGCGGGCAGCTCTGTTTTGCCCCCTGCAGTCCTCGCGTCGACCATTGTCGCACTCCCGGCGAGGAGGCCGGGCCCTGCGGTCGTCCGGCTGGCAGAGCGCCCGGGTGTAGCTGCCTCCGCCACCGCCGCTCTGCTGCGCTCTCCCGTCCTCTCCCCTCCCCCGCGCGCGGTCGCGGCGCCGGGCTGTGACCCTGCCTCCTCTGACCTCCTCCAACCCGGGTCTCGTTCCGCACAGCTTGTGTCGTTCAGTCCGTCCCCAGCGCGGCCGACATCGGCATTCCGGTGCGGGGTCTGGGGGAAACGTGACCCCGAGATGATGTTAACTTGTTGAGGGGACACTCGGTCTTCTCCTGAGGCTTCCAACTTTGGAGCGTGCGAAGCGCTCGGGGCTCCTCGAATGCAGGGTCCGCGTATCCTTTCGACAGATACTCAGCACCTCCTGTGCGCCTGCCTGGCTGTCGTTCTGGGCGCTGGGGATTCAGCAATAAATAAAGGAGAAAAATCCCATCATCTACGAAGCCTACCTGCACTGGTGCTTGGAAAAGTCTTGTAAGGGCGCTTATTCTTCTGGCGTCTTTACAAGGCACCTGCTGGGGTGTCTGGCTGGCTCAGTGGGTGGAGCATACGACTCTTGACCTCTGGGTTGTTAAGTTCGAAACCCACCTTGGTTGTAGAGGTTACTTAAAAGTCATCTGCCCATCACCTCCATTCCTGGAAACCGGCTATTGCTGAGAGGGAAGGGGAGCAAGGGGCAGGTGCTGGACCAGTTCCTTTTTTAAGATCCTGAGAATTTCTTCCACCTCCTTTGGGATCCACCCCATGGTTTGTAAAGGCCTTTGACATTTCAGTCTTTCTCCCACTGTCTGACGCTGATCTTAACTTTAGTCTATTTTCTGATTTTCTTAGTTTTAAAAAAATGGCTGTAACTACTTTCCGTTTTCTTTCACATTCACATATGTACTGAATACCTCTGTTAAGGGTATTGGTAGGAAAAAAAAAACAAACAGGGTTATGTGCTAGTGCTGCAGAGGATAATCAGAAATAAATAAGAAAGCGAAGGTGTTACCATTCAGGTAGGGAGTGGGTGGAGAGCCCCTGAAACTTGGTAAGACTGTAGGGCAGATTGATGTGCACAATTTCACTTGGTACTTTTAACAACCTTCTGAGGTAAGAAGGGCTGATTTTATCTCAGTTTTTCAGGTGAGGAAATTCTGGCTTAGGTTCTGTTCTATTTAAGCTTTGCTGAAACTTACATATATGTTTAGGTTCTGTGCACTGGGTAATGTGAGTAAAACACATGCAATCAGACTGGAAATGTATTTAAATGATCACTTTTATGCAGTGCGTACAACTAGAAGTATTTCCAAAGGTACATGAAGAGCAAGACACTAGAGACCTGGGCTTTTACAGTTGAGTAGGAGTTGGAGAATAGAGGGGGACAGCCTCGGGGGAAATGATGTGGTTATATGCCAGGTTGCATCCCTTGAATTTGAAAAGCTAAACTTTCCTCCTTATTTAGTAATCCTGATCCCGATCCTTTTAGTTTATAAATATACTCCTCAAGCTCTTAGAATGCTGATCAACTTTCTAAAGATTTGCATGTTTTTAAGGTGCCATTTAGAGGATTCTCAGTAAGAGCCCTGTTGTGATCTGACCTGTTTTATTTTCCAGGATCTCAAGATGGCTGGGCGAAAACTTGCTCTAAAAACCATTGACTGGGTAGCTTTTGGGGAGATCATACCCCGAAACCAGAAGGCCATTGCCAACTCCCTGAAATCCTGGAATGAGATGCTTACCTCCAGGTCAGTACCATTCTGAGAGGGACCTCCTTGCTACTGAATGTGGAAGCAAAACAGTGATTTGGAATTACATATGAATTCCTTATGGAAATCCACGCATAGAGGCACTTGGATGGCTCAGTTAAGCTTCCGACTTTGGTTTTGGCTCAGGTCATAATCTCATGGGTTATGAGATCAAGACCCATGTCAGGCTCCCTGCTTAGCAGGGCATCTGTTTGAGATTCTCTCCCTCTGCCCCTTCCCCCCACTCAAGCACACGAGCTCTCTCTAAATAAATGAATCTTTTTAAAAAATGCATGCATTTTTCCAAGTGAAAGTAGTTTTTTGACATTCTATGATCTTCCTCCTAGAGAAAAGTGTGATGATAGCTCTAGGCCATAGGGATAACAGGGAAAGTACTGTGTGAATTTTCTCTTGCTCATAGAACAATATTAACATCTGCTTTTCCATGTGAGCAGGTTGGCTACTCTTCCTGAGAAACCACCTGCTATCGACTGGGCTTACTACAAGGCCAATGTGGCAAAGGCTGGCTTGGTAGATGACTTTGAGAAGAAGGTGAGAGACTTCAGGTGGCCAATGCACTGGTCTTGTAGTGTGGCTTGTGGGTGCGGAGCAAAACAGTAGGTAATTACACATGCAGGATGACAGCATGGAAACAAGGGTGCTGTTAACAGTCAGATCCCAAAGGAAGCTCAGGAAAGATGGGTGTGATCAAAAGTCTGGAGGTAGTAGATTTATATGGTAAATATGTGCAGAGAATTCAACGTCTTCATGCAACAAGTTTCTTACCCAAAGAAACAGTCCAGTATAGCCTTAATCAGGGAGCCAGAGGGCTGTGGAGTTAAAAGTTTCCATCCCAGGTCTTCTCAATTATTTTTTAGCCCCTCACCTGTCTCCCTAACATCTTTTCTACCCTTTCACTATTTTCCTCCTTTTTCTGCTCTTTTTTGACTTAATGTCTCATCCACTGAACGTCTTCTGACATTTACATGTTAAACCTCAGTATCCAGATTTTATTTGTTTATTCATTTGGCAGAGCTTTTCAAACAACTGCTTTCTGCCAGGTACAGTGTTCATTGTGGGCTATAGGACTAAGCAGTTTTCTAAGAAGACTGTCGTCATCACCATGGGGTAAATAAACATTACTTCTGCCAGTCAGTCCATTAGGGTTTCATTTGAAAGAGAAGTCAGAGTTTCTTCAGGAGTACAAGGTTCTAGGAGGCCATTTTTGAGGTCATCAAAATCCAACTGTCCTTTTCAGATGAAGAAACTGAAGCTCATCATAATAATTATCCAGTTAGTGACAGGACTCAGAACGTTGAGTTCCTGTTTTCAGGGTAATACTCCTACTACAGCATGCTAGCTAGATGCATACTGGTTTCCTCTTGGAATGGAGAATGTGTTTTTATTTATAAGGATTGGTGGCTTTGAGCCCTTTCTTTGGATTCCCCGGTGTATTAATAACGACTGCCCCTGGGGCACCTGGGTGGTTCACTGGTTGAGCTACTGCCTTTGGCTCAGGTCATGATCCCTGGGTCCTGGGATCGATCCTGAATCGGGGAGCCTGCTTCTCCCTCTGCCTGTATCTCTGCCTCTCTCTGTGTGTCTCTCATGAATAAATAAGTAAAATCTTTAAAAAAATAACAACTGTCCCTGTGTTTGTAGTTTAATGCCCTGAAGGTTCCTGTGCCAGAGGATAAATACACTGTCCAGGTGGATGCTGAGGAAAAAGAAGATGTAAGTAGTCTGGACTCTATTTATTCTAAAGTTTTCTTACATTGGAAGTTAGGTTAAGGTAGAGTGAATTAAAAGCAGTAAAATAAAAAAAATAAAAAATAAATAAAAATAAATAAATAAAAAAATTAAAAAAATAAAATAAAATAAATAAAAAAATAAAAATAAATAAAAATAAAATAAAAAAAAAATAAAAGCAGTAAAATAAACTGTAGAAAATGCAAGTACTCTATGGTGACAGTGCTTCAGTAGTTGCCTGGGACTGGGAGGGAGGGGGCTGATAAATTCGTTCACTGTCTTGATTGTGGTCATGGTTTCACAGGTGGATACATATATCAGGACTTCTCAAGTAGCCTTCTTGCAGTATGTGCGTTTTATTGTTTGCCAGTTATACTTCCACAAAGCTGTTAGAAACAAGAAGTTAGAATTGGGTAGGGAAATTATCCAAGGTAGTATTCAAATACCTAACTATTTGCTTGAAAGTATGAAAACCAAATGTGGGGGCCGCCTGGGTGGCTCAGTTGTTGAGCATCTGCCTTTGGCTCAGGTCATGATCCTGGGGTCCTGGGATCAAGTCCCACATCGGGCTCCTTATAGGGAGCCTGCTTCTCCCTCGGCCTATGTCTTTGCCTCTATGTGTCTCTCATGAATAAATAAGTCTTAAAAAAAAAAAAAAAAGAGAGCAGCCCAGGTGGCTCAACTGTTTAGCACCGCCTTCAGCCCAGGGTGTGATCCTGGAGACCCAGGATCGAGTCCCATGTGAGGCTCCCTGCATGGAGCCTGCTTCTCCCTCTGCCTGTGTCTCTGCCTCTCTCCCTCTCTCCCTCTCTCTCTCTCTCTCTCTCTCTCTGTGTCTCTCGTGAATAAATAAATAAAATCTTAAAAAAAAAGAGAGAGAGAAAGCCAAGTCAAATGTGGGAACCCAGGTGGCTCCACCAAAAGAGAAATCCGGCTAGGTGATTAGGCGGCTTGTCCTGACATTTAGTCTGTGAAACAGGGGCACTCTGTAGGTTGCCTGGGTAAGTAACTTGCTGATGATCCTTAGTCCTGCTAGAGTAAGCTGGTTCTCCTGTATGGGCTTCTTCGTGCATTTAGGAAAAGCTGTAGTTTGCTTCTCAAAGCCAGCATTCCCCCTGGAGTCAGAGCAGCCACATATTCTGCATACAGAGTGGGAAAGCAAGAGTGTGGGGCTCTGGGACTTTTGTCTTGGGAGCCTCAGAGTCAGGACAGTACAATTTGGTTTCAAAACAGTATCTCCCTTCTCTTCAAGGTGAAAAGCTGTGCTGAGTTTTTGTCCCTCTCAAAGGCCAGGATTGAAGAATATGAAAAAGAGGTAAGGATCAGCCTTGGCCTTTGCATGTAATATGATTTCTCTCTTTCATGGCCACCCATCTTTCACCTAGCAGCAGTAACCTACCTCGGATTCTTTTTTTTGCATTTCTGTGGCCCTATTTTACCTTGACACAATTCCCTTCTTTCCAGCTGGAGAAGATGAAGAACATAATTCCATTTGATCAGATGACTATTGAGGACCTGAATGAAGTCTTCCCAGAAACCAAATTAGACAAGAAGAAGTATCCCTATTGGCCTCACAAGCCAATTGAAAATTTATAAACTTGAGTTGAGGAGAAAGCAGCCCCGGCCCTCATATTGTAAACATTGGACATTAAAAATAATGATACGGTGTTGTGTGTCTCGAGGCTCCTTTGCAGTTGAGATAATTACAACTCTGAGATGCCCTCACTAGAAGTGGACTTTTTGTTAAAATGGAAAGATGAGCCTACAGGTATGTGCTGGTGTAGTTACCTAATGGTTAGGGTATGTAGGAGCCAGTTAGCCCTCAGGGCTGCTTATATCTTAACAACAATAGGGCTGATGACAGTGCATTTCACTGAACTATGTTAAAAAGGAATCCTCTACTCTCTTGAGCTTCCTCTTTGCTTTCAAACCACTGGTTTCTAAGCACTGCTTCCTTGTACTTGTCTCTAAGTAAGTCACAACACAAGGACAGACAGATGGTCCAACTTGCAGATGTAACAGCAGGGTGAGTAGCAAGCAGGGATCTCCTTTTCTGTGCTTCAGTTCCTCGCATAAATGTGGTATGAAAGGACATTTTGTTGCAGAGTTAAAACATTACAGTTTTGTATTCGAACATTGAAAATTATTTCAATATCATCATTTTGTTTAAAAATGTTCATACTATTGATCTGGCTGGCTCAGTTGGTAGAGCACCGTGACTCCTGATCTTGGGGTCATGAGTTTGAGGCCCACGTTTGGTGTAAAGATGACTTTAAAAAAAAAAAAAAAAAAGACAAAGTAAGGTGAGATGGTAGAAAGCATTCTATTGCCCTTGAAGTCAGAGGATCTGGTCTGCCTCCCACTTTACTCTTAGCATTTAAAAATTTTTTAAATTTAAGCTAATTAGCCATACTATGTCATTAGTTTCTCTTTTTGAGCATTTAATTGCTTGTTTTAGACTACTTGTTTACTGTTTTAGGACTTGCTTTTTCTCATTCACAAACCTCAGGATCATAATGAAAATTAAATGTGGTAACCCGGGAAGGTTCTAAGTGAGCAGGAGTTCTGAGCAGAGGCATCTGACCTGATAAGGCTTACATCCTGTAGGAAAAACCTGCAAGAGGAAGGGCAGCATGCACAGACCCAACAGTCTTTTGACATTGCTAACAAAGATGGCAGATGGACTAATGGAGAAGAGCAATGATGGCTGATAGCGCCTAGAAAGCTGTGTGGTCTTACAGGACATAAGCAGAGGAGAGCCTGGGCCCCATCACCCCTGATCATACAGGCAGGCACTATGCTAAAGGTAAAATGTGGTTGAGGGCCAAGATGTGTTCCATGGAGAGGTGCTTTAGTTACAACAGTCTGATGCAGGTGTGCCTTTAATGCACAAAACAGAATTAAATACCACACATTCCCTCTCCACTGTGAATTAATTGGCACTGAGCCATCTCTCTGAAGATTGAAGGATTCAGACAAGTGAAACATGAGGAATCTAATAAAACATTCAGTTTGCTTTTGGAGTGTGGTTAGAACTCCCATTCAAGGAAGGACCCAACAGCCGTCCCTGGGAAGTTTGATAACAAGAGTCCCTAGCATTGGAGGGAGACCCTTTGGAAGACTTAATGGAAGAGATACCAGTGAACAACTGAAAATGCTGTCTATCCAGGACATTTGGGTAGAATTGGGACACTTTTAAATTGCATAGTCTCCTGAGTGCTTTGAAATTTTTGCATTGAGCATGCATTGATTTTATGTTGAAAATAATTACTAGTGGGATGCCTGCCTGGCTCCATTAGTGGAGTGTGTGACTCTTGATCTCAGGGTTGTGAGTTCAAGCCCCATGTTGGGTGTAGAGCTAACTTAAAATATTAAAAATCACTAGTAAAATGGGACTATGCTTTTAAAATTACTAGAGAAAAATGCATCCTATATACCAAGAGTTAAAGATAGAAATCAGCAAAGTAGCGTAAATACAGAACCAAACATACTTAAGATAATTATGAATTAGTAAAGACCCCCTATTAGAAAGCATTGAGTGAACCCAAAATCCAATCACAAGCTGTCTATCCTTAAAAAAAAAAGGTATCAAGGGTTCCAATTCATTCAAAAAATGCACTGAAGGAAAAAAAATATGCATTTATCCTGCCTTTTTGAACTACCGTATTGGGATGCCTGGGTGGCTCAGCAGTTGAGTGCCTACCTTCAGCCCAGGGCGTGATCCCGGGGTCCTGTGATTGAGTCCCACATCAGGCTCCCTGCATGGAGCCTGCTTCTCTCTGCCTCTCTCTCTCTTCTCTCTCTCTCTCTCTCTCTCTCTCTCTCTGTCTTTCATGAATAAATAAATAAAAATCTTAAGAAAAAAAAAAAACTATTTCAGGCACCTGGGTGGCTCAGTTGGTTAAGCACCTGCCTTCGGCTGAGGTCATGATCCCAGAGTTCTGCCCCGCATTGGGCTCCTTCCTCAGTGGGGATCCTGCTTCTCCCTCTCCCTCTGCCGGCCACTCCTGCTTGTGTGCTTACTTGCTCTCTCAAAATCTATTTATTATTTATTTGCTCTTGCAAAATATTTAAAAAATAAACTATTTCAACTAATAGACATAATTAAAGTTCTTCACAAAGTATTCAAGCCAATAAATGTGGAAAAAAGTAACATCAGAAAAGTCACTATTTTGTAATTCCTAATGAAATAGTTTTTTTTAGGCCAAGCTCCTCACTGGGTGAAACCATTACATGAAAGGTTGAGGAACTTGACCGTGAGCAGGCTATCCGTTCCTGATGCCAAGCCTATCTCCTGTACTTTCTGATACACTAAATTAAACACAGCACTGTTTGGAAGGTGTTTTTGTTTTTGTTTTTGTGTTTTGTGTTTTTTGTTTTTTGTTTTTTGTTTTTTGTTTTTGTTTTTGTCAGAAAGTTGAACCTGACTTTGATGCATTGAAACTAACTTCCAGTTTAGAGGAAATACCTGGGATAGAAGAACAAGTTAAATGACACTATGAAGTAAAGATAAATTCAAAATATGGGACATTTGACCTTTGTTTTTTAACAAGTCAGTGGTGCAGGGTAAGGTAAGAGGGGAAAGCAGGGCAGCTTTATAACCTAAAGAGGCTGAAAAGACCCAACATCCAAATCTTGTGTGTGACTTTAATTGGATTATGATTTGCAGCAATCAACTGTAAAAAGATAATTAAGAGATGAATACTGAAGTATGTGATTGTATTCTGGGGTGAAATGATACGATGTCTGGGATTACTTTAAAAACTTCAAAAAAAAAAAAAAAAAAAGAACTTCAGAAGGGGCACCTGGGTGGCTGGCTCAGTCGGTTGTGTCTGCCTTCACCTCAAGGTCATGATCCGAGAGTCCTGGGATGAGCCCCATCCTCCCCTGCTCTGGCTCTCCACTCAGCGAGGAGTCTGCCTCTCCCTCTCCTACTGCTTCACCTGCTTGTGCTCTCTCGCTGTCAAATAAAATCTTAAAAAAAATAAAATGTCAGAAAAAAAGGATAAAGGGATTAATGGAGCAAATGTGAAAAAATCCTGCTGGTAAATCTAGGTTGGTTCATTCACTATTTTCTGTTTTTGTGTATGTTTGAAAATTTTTGTAACACATTTTTAAAGGATGGGCAACAATGTAGAGTCACTATCTAGCAAAGTAGAATTCAAGACAAAAACATGAAATGGGTCAAATATAATTCTTAATAAAGGGAATAACCAACATGAAAAAATTATTGGAACCTTGATGTGCTGAAAAAAATAAAATATATAAAGCATCAAAATACATAAAGCAAAAAAGTTTAAAAATGCTAGAAACAACAGTTGCAAAGATTTTAACTCATTTTTGGCATTTGCAAAACTGAGACTATAGCAAACTATAATAAAAAGGCTCACTTAATAGGTTATATAGTAAATTCTGTGTCATATAAACAGAATACTAGGAACTGATAATGTTAGGCTTTATAAAGAAAGCTTCAAAAAAAAAAAAAAAAAAAGGACACATCAACTGATCCCAGAACAAATGTTACATAAAACCAACAATAGACAAAGTATAAATTACAATAACACAACACAATACAAAAATGCAGGCACTTGGAAACTCCTTGTTCTCATGAATTTCATTGAGAAATCAAGTAAATGCAGAATGCTTGGAAGACAAAAGTAATGCAATCAATCCTAAAGGAGTAGAAAGATCTAGAGGGTTCTGGAAGATTTTTTGTTGAGTGCCAGCATATCTTAGTCATATTTATATTCCCCAGGGTTTAGCACTGTGCTCAGGATCCAGAAGAATCTTTTTTTTTTTATTCATCCAGAAGAATCTTAATAAGCATTCATAATGAATTGATGGAAAAGAAAAGAAATTTGAGCCTTCAGGCATTCACATCTAGCTGGGATAATACCACATATAAACCTTGAATAATGGGGCAAACTAGTCTTAGCAAATATGATGGGCTCATACTGTGTTCCAGGCATTGTTCTACTCCCTTGATGTGAAAATCATTGTATTTACTCCACAACAACCCTCTGAGGTAGCTGGCGAATGGGTCAGAACATTAAGGAAGTCCTCTGAAGGTGACAGGATTGCCAATGATGCTGTTGCTGTTTACCCTGAGGCCTCCTCGGAGTACTCAGCCAGTGGCTCCCCATCACCCTCTTTATTTTGAAATCATCCTATTCATCAATTTGCTTGTTTTACCGCCTGCCTGCCGAGCTCACTAAACCAGCGGATGGTTTTAGAATATCTGAAGCGGGAAACCCGCAGAAGCTCCAGTGGGACAGGCCAGGGCCATGATGCTGCAGCCACATGGCAGGACTTGGGAGCCAGACGTGGCCTTAGCATCCATAAAACTTGATGTCTGGTCTGGAGTAGAGAGAGCAGGAACAATTCTGGATGATGCTGGAGAAGGGAGAGGAGAATTCTGTACTTCTAGTTTGGGTTGTTTCTTTTACAAAAAGTACAAGGACACTGTTTTTGTTTTTGTTTTTGTTTTTTAAGATTTTATTTATTCATGAGAGACAGAGAGAGAGGCAGAGACACAGGCAGAGAGGTTGAAGCAGACTCCATGCAGGGAGCCCGATGCGGAACTCGATTCTGGGACCCTGGGGTTCCGCCCTGAGCCCAAGGCAGACGCTCAACTGCTGAGCCACCCAGGTGCCCCAGACAGTGGTTTATAAACTTTTGGGGATAAAGACTTAGGAAAGTGATGAACAGTTCATCCTCCCCCAGAGTAAACATAGAATCTCCGAGGGGCACGCGTTTGAGACGGTCAGCCTGGAAAGCCCAACCACACAACTCCCCTGGAGCTGTGTGCTCCAAAGTGGCAAAAAAAAAAAAAAAAAAAAAAAAAAAACTACCCCAAATAATATATTTTTCTCAATTAAGCATTTTGCAAAAGGATTATAAACATATGAAAGTGTAAATTGTAAACAAGATCCCTCTCTCTGGCAGTCCCTTTGGAAACACTGCCGTGCCACCTTCCTCCTGCGGGCCTGGGCTGATACCGGAGGCTGGTGTCCACTGCGCGTGCACATCCGTGCTGCCCTAGGGGTCTCCTCGTCCTAGCCGGGCCATGGGCGGTGGCTGCCGTTTGCATGGGACCGAGCGCACAGGGAGCCGAGGGCGGCGGGGGGCAGCACCCCCGCTCCGCCTGCCCCTGTCCTCCGGGGCTTGAGGGGCAGGGGGCTGCCACCTGCACCGCTTTTAACTTGATAGTGATGGACTCACACCGAATACGCGCGCCTCACTCATGCGTGGGTCTCATCCTGCAGAGCACTTTCACGAGGTGTGTTTGCGTACATACCGCGTGGGGCCGCGTTTGCCCTCCCATGGGTTTATCTTTCAAAGTGCGGTCGAGCTAGATCAAAAAGAAAAGGCAAATTACCGACAACCGAGACATCCACACGCTTAAAAAAAAAAAAAAAAGAAAAAGAAAATGAGAAAGAGGATTTGATTTCGCCGTGTGGTATTTAAGTTTTACTTTACTGCAGGTAATTTGAAAAAGCCACTCCCACAACCAGACCGCCTCACCCCAGATGGGACTCGAACCCACAATCCCTGGCTTAGGAGGCCAGTGCCTTATCCATTAGGCCACTGGGGCTTCACGCAAGCGGCGCCCGATCACATGTCTCTTAAACTGTGATGCCCAGTGGCGGCGTAATGACGTCAGGTCCGGGAGCTCCCAGGTGCAAAATTGGATTGGCCGGGAGCCGTCACAATCCGCCTCAGGTGAGGGGGCCTGCGGTCAGGAAGGGGTACGGAGGCCCGACTGTGTCTAAAACTAGGGTAGAGCCGGGGATTCAGCCGCAGTAGAGGTTGTGCTGGTCTCTCTTCAAGATTATTTTTTTTTATGTCTTTCTCTTCAGGATTAAAACATTTCGACCACGAAGGGACTCGAACCCTCAATCTTCTGATCCGAAGTCAGACGCCTTATCCATTAGGCCACGCGGTCCCCTCACGCAGGCTTTGCTGCCGGGACACCTATTTAGTGACCTGGGGCTGCACTAGCACTGACGCTGCCGCGGGAGCCGCACCGGGCTCCGGCCCCGCCGCGCCTACGACGCAGCCTGAGGTCCCGCCCGCGCCGCCCGCGCCGCCACCGCCGAGGGGGCTGCACCTGGCCCGCGCACGCCGGCCCCCTGGGCGTCGCGGCCGCGTGGCCTAACGGATAAGGCGTCTGACTTCGGATCAGAAGATTGAGGGTTCGAGTCCCTTCGTGGTCGGCTTCCTTTTGGGTGCGGGGCGCCTGCCCTTCGGCGGCCTCGTCTGCGGTTCGTCTGCTTCCCTCCTCGTCCCCTGCCGGGTCCCCGAGGCCGCTCGGCACTCGCCTTCCGGGAAGCGCGCTCCTCTCCGTGCACCTGCGCGCCGCCAGCACCGCGTGGTCCCCGCGGGACGCGGCTTCGTCGCCGAGCCTCGGCCCCCGGCGGCCGCTCGGGTCCGGGGGCGCGGTCCAGCCCCGCGGGAGCGCCGCGCGCGTGCGGCTGCGCGTTACCACCGACCACGTGGGCGCCGCGTGTTGTCGCGCCCCAGTGGCCTAATGGATAAGGCACTGGCCTCCTAAGCCAGGGATTGTGGGTTCGAGTCCCACCTGGGGTGGCGCGGGCGGCCTCTCCCCGCGGGAACTTTTGGTGCCGGGGGCCGTGGGGTCAGCACGGTCTGCTCTCCCCGCTCTAGCCCAGGTGTCCCCGCGGTCCCTGGGGACACGCAGCTCCTTTAAGCCTCCGGGGCGAGTCCGGCCTCCGAGGTCTCGGCCTGCGGAACCCGCAAAAGTTGTGAGCGGTCATCTTCGGGCTCTTCAACGCGGCCGGGGCTCGGCGCCAAAAAGACGCCCTTACCCCAGGTGGGACTCGAACCCACAATCCCTGGCTTAGGAGGCCAGTGCCTTATCCATTAGGCCACTGGGGCCTGCGGGTCGAGGTGGCGCCTTCCGGGCCTCTAGTCTCGGCCGCCCGCGCCGGGGCGTCAGCAGCGGGGAGGGAGCCCAGGGAGCCCCGGGAGCCCCAGCCGCGGTGTCCCCTGTGCAGGACCGACGGGCTCCAGGAGCGTGAGGGCCACCAGTGCAGGCGGGGAGCCGGAGCATAGGATCTTCAGCATCGCGAGGCAGTGCACGGACCCGGAGGGACAAATCTTTCCGGTCACAGACACGCATCAGATCTAAAATCTATGTGGAGCCACATCGATCCTTCGCCCCAATAGGCCGTTCCTTCAGGACAGTTTACAAAACGTAACACGAGGAAAGAGCGAGCTCATGTGCAAACGGCACCCCCGTTTAGGGTTAGGGTCCCCTCAAGCTCCCCGCCCTTCCCGCAGAAGCTTCGGCCGAGGCAGCTGTTTGTCCCCGTCGTGCCTGCGTCCAGAACCTGCCTCTCCCGTCTCCAAGCACCCAGGGCACAGGGGGTGTGGACACCTTCTTGTTTGTTTTTCTCTCTCCGACAGGTGGAAAGTCTGCAGAAACTCACCTCTTCCTCCCCTAAGCTCAGCAAGAGGGGGGGGGGGGGTTGGGCCCACCTGGCTCCAGTGCCCTGCCTTGACCTGCGCCCCTTTACCTGAACCAAAGTCCCTCCAGGAGGCTCCTCGTGCCGCCTCCGCTCAGCCCCCCCCTCCTCCCGCTAAATCCTTTCCTCACCGGCAAGCAGTTCTACGTTGCTTTCAACTAGGACCCCACGGAGCCATTGGCTGGGGCAGTCACCTGTGTCCATTCTGCGGTCCTCTGCCTTTTTAAAAAACAATTGTTTTATTAGTAGGCTCCACTGCCGAAGTGGGGCTCAGACTGAGGACCCGAGAGTCACATGCTCTACCGGAGTCAGCCAGGCAGCCCAGCCCCCCGCCCTTTTGAAGGATGGATCCTATCCCTGTGCTCTACTCTGTCCCCCAGCCTGTTATCTTTTCATCCCCTCCAGTGTGTCCCGAATGCCTTTCCAGGTCCCTTCCCGTGTCACCAGTGTTTTCTGGGGGCCCCTCGGGTCCAGCACTGTGCTCCAGGGTCAGCCCACAGGGATGCTTTTCCTGGTTCCCCTGCTGCCACCATCTAACCCAGCATGTCCCCAGGTTCTGCGCTGCTCATCCTCCATGGCTCTTACCATCCCCAACACTGCTTCTGCGCTCCATCCTGCATCCTCCAACCGCACCCTCACTCGCGGCCCCAGGCCTCCACCCTCTCTCCTGGGCATCACCTCAGAGCCTTCCTCCTCAGGCCGCACGAGTCAGCTCCTCACAGGCGAAGCCATTCTCATCCCCCATCCTCCATCCCAGCATCCTCCCGAGGCTGCACCCTTTGTGCCTCCCGTCTCCATACGCATCACCCGTGTGACACACACCTGCTCCATGCTCCACCTGGGGCCATCTTCTGTCTCCATCACCCTTTTGCACCTGCTAGTGGCTCTCCTTTCTTGTTGCCACTGCCCCAGTTCCAAGGATGGGTCCCTGCCTTCTACATGGGTCAGTCCGCCAGCCTATGCTCATCTCCCTTCACTCTCCTTGTCCATTCACAGATACCTTCCCGACAGCCTCTGCAGAGGTAGTCTAAATGTCCTAGGGGTCACATTTTAAGCTCTTACCTTGTTTGCATGACTGGCCCCTCCCCTCCTTCCTCCCCATCTCAAGCAAGTTTATTTTCTCTGACCTTCAAGCTGGAACTAGTTGCTTCTCTGGTTCCCAGAGCCTATTCAGACAAATTATTTACCACGTTTTAGGTTGTTACCATAACAGGAATCCATTTTTCTTCTCAGCTTTTATCATCACCTGACCGAATGCAAATTGTCTGGAAGAAAGAGCTTTTTTTAAAAAAAAAAAAAAAAATTATTTGATAGAGCGAGCCAGAGAGCACAAGCAGGGGGAACAGCAGAGAGAGATGGAGAAACAGACTCTCTGCTGAGCAGGGAGCCCGATGCGCAGCTCGATCCCAGGACCCCAGGATCATGACCTGAAGGCAGACGCTTAACTGACAGAGCCACTCAGGTGCCTCAGAAAGGACTCCTTTTGTTCATTGCTGAGTCCCTGGGACTTCACCAGTGCCTGGCTTTCACTATTTGTTAACGAATAAACAAATCAACGTTGCACCGTCTTGCATAGGAGCTTCATCCCCTCCTGGGCCCTGAGTCTATTGAGGGGACTCTTGCTAGTCATTTATCAGTAAGTTTTTAACCCTTTGTTTACACTCACATGAATGATGAGGGCCCTGCTCACATCAAGTGTATATACTACTACAGCTAATTGTCTGGCATTTAGAGCATCACAACGGAGTATCTGCTGAACGAGTGAACTAGGTCAAAATTATAGAGAACATTCTAATAAATTAATACACACCAGAGTGAGCTGCTATAGTTATGCTGGCCTGGGTGCTTCCCATACCCAGAGGATTGCAAAAACCTATTTTCAGTTCCAACTCGTTCTTTTCTTGCCTCTAAAACCCCACAGCATGTGACAGTACCTAACACGTGGTACTCCTTCCCACTTGAGAATCTCAGCAGTTCCCCTTCACCTACATTTCTTTTTTAAAAGATTTTATTTATTTGAGGGAGAGGGAGAGAGAGAGAGAACGTGCACAGGAGCATGCACATGTGTGCTCAAGCAGGAGGAGGCACCAGCAGACTCACTGCTGAGTGCATGACCCTGAGATCTTGATCTGAGCCAAAACGAAGAGTTGGATGCTTAACTGACTGAGCCACCCAGGCGCCCCTCCCTGTCACCTACATTTCTTAAAATCTAAACTCTTGAACTTGAATTTGAGTCTCCACAGAGCTTCTGTCTCCCTTTCGAGACTCACCTCCCACAACCCCCTGGCTCGAATCCATCATTCAGATAGCTTCCTTGGGTTCTCCACCCCAGCCTTTTCTTTTCCCATATTCATGCTGTTCCCTCCAACTGGCATGTCCCTCCCCACCTCTACTAAGATTCTATTCCCTTTTCAAGCCCCCTCAGCCTCAGAGGTCTGCTAACCTGTCTCAGCCCTCCCACCCCAGGTATGTTCCCTGAGTGCAGACACCGCAGCTCATTGATGTTTCCCCCCCGCTGACCAGTGCGCTCCACAATTGTGAGGCAGATTTCAATGGACAGAAAAGGTTGGAATTCTGTTCTGAAGCATTCTGCATGAGGTGAAGCCTATCGCATTTATTGCAGAGTTTTACTGCAGCTAATACATGAAATGGATAATTAAGGTTCGATAACACGTGATTGCCTATGAAGACCTTTGCAACTCAGGCCTGCATCCCCCTTTCCAAATGAACATTCTCAGGGTCTCCTGCCGGTGTCAGGCTCTGGGCTGCTGCAGCCTGGACCCCCAGAGAGGGCCGAGTGACTCTGGAGGGGACTTCAGTCCATGTCCACCCTCCTGCCTGTTTTTATGGCAGAATTTATTCGCTTTTTTCTCAGCCTCTCCCGATTCATGTTTTCTATCCTGAAAACAAAAAGACTGCAATTAGGCCCAGATGCCCCATCGATGCTTTTCAAAGTGATGACAGTTGCTAGCAGCTGGGTGGGAAGCAGAGCAGCAGATCAGCACTGTGGGGGCCCCACTCGGGTAGGAGGCCTCTCTCACTCCCAGAGCTTCCCCACCTTCTGCTGGGAAGTCGTGCCCTCCCCCTACCTCTTGTCTCCTCTGTGCAGCGACCCCTCAACCCCCCGGCCAAGAATCAGCTGAGAGGAGCTTGGGGCACTTTCTGGCACCTGAGCCTATGTAATAAAGCATCTTCTTTGGATGGCTCCTTAGCTGTCTGGCTGGCCTTAGCAATCATGTCTCGAATTTTCTGAAGACAATCTGCCAGATTTCGGAACTGGTAGCGGCTGCATTCAGAGGTGAGTATCAATTCTCCTGACTTGTTGATCTTATTTCTATGCTGCAGAGAACAAAAGCAAAACCTGAGTTCTACAGAGTAAAGATTTAAATGCAACTGAGGGATTACAGAAAAAGGAGTCTGTGGTTACCGTGATGGCTATCTTCTGCCGCACGGGCTCTGCGATCCACTCGGCGGTTGCCAAATGGAACCTGACTTCAGCCTTGGAATTCACTGTGAATAAAGGGACGAGAGAGCATGGGTCACTGAGACTCTCAAGTAGGCTCTGCACCCTGTGGCTGGTGATGATCCTGAAACAGGGAGACAAGACATCCAGCCAAGGACGTTTCTGTCCTGTGTCAACTTGGGAATGCAAAGTTAGTGATGGAATGAGCCTGCAAACATAGCGAGGCACTTCTGGACAAAAAGTAACTTCCAGGAACTAAATGCTCAGTGCTTCTCTTACAGTTTAGTGGGTCTGAAAAGAATGGGGGGATGGGTTCCATGAGAAGGAAGGAAACCTGTTCTCTGAGCTGGCTGCCAACTCACACTGTGATTTCCCTTTGTTTAGGCCCACAAGCCAACCCTGGTCCTAGCAACCCACAGCTGAGAGTCTAAGGATCAGACCACATTCAAAAGAATAAAGAGGATTATTATAAACTGGTGGTATTTGAGCTTCTGCTAAAAAAAATCCCTTTATTCCATATGAATTAAGCACAGAACTCAAGTACATCTCCCAGCCAAGTTTTAAAATGAAAGAAAACAAGGTGCCTTGTACCTTTGTTAACATTCTGGCCCCCAGGACCGCTACTCCGACAATAAGATATCGTCAAACGATCTATAAAAACAGAACACACACCAAAAAGAAAAAGATTATTCCATGGCAAAATGCACAAACTGTTAATTTATTATCAACATCACTATCCCCATTACACCCCTCTTTCAATGGCTTTTACATATACTAATGTAACATTCAGAGCAGTAAAGTCAGAGATTATTCACAGATGTCAAAACTAAAATCAAGAGTAAGTGTCCTTCCCAGGATCACAGTAGAGGCTGTAAAATCATGACCTGGGTTGTCTGCTTCTGGTCTAGTCCATCTCACTAGATCCAGCTGCCCCAAGCTTTTTGCCTTTTTTTTTCCTTAAGATTTTTTTTTTTTTAAGATTTTATTTATTTATTCATAGAGACACAGCTAGAGAGAGGCAGAGACACAGGCAGAGGGAGGAGCAGGCTCCATGCAGGGAGCCTGATGTGGGACTCGATCCCGGGTCTCCAGGATCACGCCTGGAGCTGCAGGCAGCGCTAAACCGCTGCGCCACCGGCGCTGCCCCTCTTAAGATTTTTTTATTCATGAGACAGAGAGAGGCAGACACATAGGCAGAGGGAGAAGCAGGCTCCCTGTGGGGAACCTGATGTGGGACTCGATCCCAGGACCCTGGGATCCTGACCTGAGCCAAAGGCAGATGCTTAACCACTGAGCCACCCAGGTGCCCCACCATTTGTTTGTTTTAAAGCAAAGACTCAAAAGCTCAAACTAAGGGACAAACTTAGTTTACTGTTGTTTATTTCAAAATGTGGTGGATGTGGGATCCCCACAGACCGTAAGCTGCAAGGGGACAGATATTCAGTGTGTGGTCCAGTGCCCCGTCAGCGTGTAGAAACATCTGCTGGATGAAAGTGTACTTGAACTGGAGCTGGGAACCTTGCTTCTATCACTATGATCTTGGCAAAGTCCCTCTGCTTCTCTGGGCCTCAGGTTTGTTTGTCTGTAAAATGTAAAATGAGGTTCCTTCCTTCTGTTTTTGTAATTCGTGGAAAGCAGACTCACAGTGTCTGAGGAAAGTGGGGAAGATGGTAGTGGGAAGATTTCAGAAGACTGGATGGAGCTGCAAGAGGTATGGGTGGCAAAGAACTGGCCCCAAGGCAGTGGAGAGCAGGCCTTGATGGGCAGTGGTGGCCCATCTCAGGACTGCTTCTGAGACTTTGTTCCGTTTTTAAAAAGATTTTATTTATTCATTTGAGAGACAGAGAGAGCACAAGCAGCAGGAGAGGCAGAGGGGAGAAGAAGAAGCAGACTTCCAGCTGAGCAAGAAGCCCGATGGAGGGCTCCATCCCAGGACCCTGGGATCATGACCTGAGCTGAAGGCAGATGAGCCACCCAGGCGCCCATCTATATTTTTTCTTAAAGATTCTATTTATTCATTCATGAGAGACACAGAGAAATAGAGAGAGAGGCAGAGACACAGGCAGAGGGAGAAGCAAGCTCCATGCAGGGAGCCGGATGTGGGACTCCAGGACCACGCCCCAGGCCAAAGGCAGGCGCTAAACCACTGAGCCACCCAGGCATCCCCTACTCCTTTTTTTTAATGTAAGCTCCATGCGTAGCACAGAGCCCAATGTGGGGCTTGAATTCACAACCCTGAGCTCGAGACCTGAACTGAGATCAAGAGCTGGACACTTAACTGACTGAGGTGCCCCTAGAGACCTCCTTCCTCTTGAAAAATCAAATCAATTCATTTCTCTGCAAAGGTGAGGAATGCGTGGTACTGAGGGGGGACAGTTCCAGCACCGTGTCGGCAACCTTGCCTGTATCCACAGAGGCTGCCAGGGCAGGGTCTGTCTTTCAAAAAGGTCTGTGAGGCCCCCCAACACAAGAGCACCTGGGGCAGGTGAGGAGCTGCAACATGGCTGGTTCCCACCTATCTCCCTGGAGGCTGTCAGGAGACAATCTTTTTGCCTTTGGTTCTGATGAGACGGGCTTTCTTGCCACCTCCAGCCACATGTACTCCTCAAGGCATAGCTGATGGCGACCAAACTGCTAGTTGCAGCAAGGCACCAGCTCCTAGGCCACAGAGTGGCCTCTTCTTTGTGTCTCAGTTAACTAGCCTCTTTGTTTCTGTGTCACCCTGAACAAGAGCCACAAGGAGCCGGCACCTATGGCTATTACTCCTTTCACTGTCTGTGGATGTCACAAACTCTCTGATTCTAAAAAAGGCTTGTTGTTTCCCAGGCTCTGCCTGTCAGGCCTTGCCTTGTATTGCACACAATTCTAAAGTTATGCAAACAGTTTACAGGGAGAAGTCCCACCCTCCTGTTCCCCAGCCACCAAGTCTGCCCTTTCTTTGCCATTTCTCAAGCCAGTCCTCATATCCAATTTCTTTTTTTTAAGATTTTATTTATTTATTCATGAAAGACACAGAGAGAGGCAGAGACACAGGCAGAGGGAGAAGCAGGCTCCTCACATGGAGCCCAATGCGGGACTCGATCCCAGATCCGGGGATCATGACCTGAGCCAAAGGCAGGCGCCCAACCACTGAGCCACCCAGGCGTCCCTGCAGCTTAACTTCTTCCAAATAACCATCCACTCATCTACTGTAGAGACTGGCCCATGCCACAAGATCATCAAGAGCTTGCACACGTACACTATACAACACTCTAGAGTGGCTGTACCACCATTTTTTGGCCTTCTAAACAGCACTGAGAGGATTCTGCTTTTGCACACCAAAAGACAGTTTATTTTTGTTAAGCTGGAAAGATCTGGAGGGAATGTTGAGGAGTGGGGGAAGTGACTGATTCTTTATAAAATAAAATTACTTACCTAGTGGAATGTCATTATTGGCTTGCTTTGCATCATCCTGCAATGTAACATACACAGTGTCAAATTAACATCACCTGCTCTGTGACTCCTAACTGGTCCAGGGCAATCAAAGAAAGGACGTAAAGCCACAATGCAAATGTAATACAAATATTTTCAGGTCCCCAGCAAAATCATATCAAGATGACAGAAAAAGTTTCCCCAGACTCCAGAGGTATCACCTCTGAAACACTCTTCTGGGAAACTGGAACTGACATCTCCAGCCTTAGCTAGCTAGCATCGGGCACCAACCATCAGGGGCCTGGCTTCTTGGAAGCAAGGCAGGCTCCACAGTACATGTGCCTCAGACAGACTCCAAAAGGAACACGCTCTACTAACCCAGAGCAACAAACCTGGTGGGCCACCTTGTTCCTTCCTGGGCCACAGGGGCTCACGTGAGAGGCCATCTGCCTAGACGGTTTGTGTCAAATGGAACTACTCACTTCAGGACTTCTCACCTCCGTGTCTCTCCTGTGGTGTTTCTGAGTAGTAATGTCTGTGAGCCCCATGTCCACAGCCCTCTGAGGCTCTTCTGGCCACCCAAACTCATGGTATGCTCACCTGTCTCGTCCCCATCCCCCCACTTCATCCCTTTTCATCCTAGAATGACTTGGGAGTGAAATCCTCATCCCTCTGCACTCTCTGCAGCACGGAAGACTCCAGGCTCCAGCTTCCTCAGGGCCTGTTCTCCCTCTTCCTCCTGAACTGTCCTCACCAGCTTCCTTCTTACCTCCCTATGACTTTCCCATGCTCTTTTGCTTGCCTTTTGCAACTTTTAAACACTGACATGCCCCTGGAAGCCTTTCTCTTCTCTATCCTACTCCTTTCCCTAGAGCACTGCATCTGTGTTGATGAAAATATCGTCTATGTTCATCACTTCCAATTTCCTGGTTCAAACTCTCTGGCAGCACCCTGGTCTGTCATTATTTCTCCTCGCTACCCGATGTGTCTTCCTCATTTCTTTACTGTCTGCTCCTTCCATTAGAACATCACCTCCAGGAAGCAAGGCCTCTGTTTTATCTGCAATGCTTCAAACAGTGCCTGACCAAGTAGGTACACAATAAACTTTTTGTTGAATGAGAAAGAACAAACAACTTTCTCATCTCCACTAATGGCAACTCAATTCTTCCACCTCAGACTTCAATTCTTCTCTTATTCTCACTTTTTTTTTTTTAAGATTTATTTATTCATGAGAGACAGAGAGAGAGAGAGAGAGAGAGAGAGGCAGAGACACAGGCAGAGGGAGAAGCAGGCTTCATGCAGGGAGCCCGACGTGGGACTTGATCCTGGGACTCCAGGATCATGCCCTGGGTCAAAGGCATGCGCTAAACCGCCGAGCCACCCAGGGATCCCCCTTATTCTCACTTCTTATAGAAAATACATCAGCAAATCCTACAGGCTTTTGTTTCAGAATATACCTAACACCTGACCAATTCTTATGAGTCCTAGTGCCTCCTCTCTGCTTATCATCTCTTGGCTGTGTTACTGCGATCTTGTAAGTGGCCTTCTTGTTCTTGCCATTCTACAGTCCACTCTGTAAGGCTCTATGAAAGTGATCCTTGTTTCTTTACTTTTCTTTTTTAATTTTAAGTACCCTCTACACCCAACATGGGGCTTGAACTCACAACCCCAAGTTGCACGCTCCACCAACTGAGCCCAAGAGTGATCCTTGTAAAACTAAGCTGGACCTTTCCACTCCTTTGCCTCAAATCCTCCATAGATTCCATGGCATTCAGAGTAAAGCTAAAGGCCTTTTAACCCTGTGAACAAGCCTTGCCCCATCCCATCCCTCTCCTCTTCAGCTTCACCTGCTCTGACTCCCCTGCTCAGCCACACCTCCCTGCTTGCTGTTCCTTGAACAGGTGGAGCATGCTACCTACCACTTGGAGGTGGCTGCAGGGATGTTCATCTCCCCACTATTCCCATGGCTCACTGCCTTGCTTCTTCCAGGTCCTTACTCAAATGCCATCTTCCCATCCTACTTAAAACAACAATCCTTCCCTCTTCTTTAGCACTTGTTCCTTCCAGGCTTTGTTCTCTCCAAAGTACTTAACGACCATCTCACACACTCTGTATTTCTGATTTTATTTATTGTCTCCCTCCATTAGAAGATCAGCTCCACAAACACTCAGATTGTGGTTGTGTGTTTTTTTTTTTCCCACTTCCCTATCTCCATGTCCAGCATAGTGCACACAAACATGTTTTCATTTGAAGTTTGTTGAATGGGTGAGTGAATAAATGCATGCTGTCTTTCAGTCCTGCAGATGGAAACGCGACCAGAACTGGCTAGGTCCTCTCTCTCGCTCTCCTGCCCGGGGCCTGACGAAGAGCCTGTACCCAGCGGGCTGGAAATAAAAGCGTCTTGAAGAGAAGCCCAGTTTCCTCAGGCGCGCTGGGGTTCCTAGAAGCTACGGACCATGTAACTTCCCAAATGGTTCCAAACTTTTTGGCAGCCTCTGGATTTCGCGTCCGCTTTGGAGGCCCGGGAACGAACGCGGAAAAGCGGGTGATGCTCTTGGAAACCCTGAGTGCTCCCGGGCCTCCAGGGGGCGGGGCTGGGGGCAGGACCCGTCCCGCGGCCCCCGCCCCGCTCGCTCCCGCCGCCCGCCCCGTCCTGCCCGCGGCTCCAGTTTGCTCCCGCCCGGCCAAAGCGGCCCCGGCAAGCTGACGTCCCCGGCAGCGGCGGGGAAACGCCCCTTCCTCTCCTTCCTCCCCGCCCTCCTCGCTCACCGGGAGCCTCCAGGCGGTGTCCGAGCCCCGGGATTCCGGGTAGAGCTTGTCCAGGCTGTAGATGCTCTGGAACTCGGGGCCGTCCGTCTGCTTGTGCAGAGCCCGCCGGGGGCAGCGCACGGGCCACGGGAGCAGCCAGGCCCCGGCTCGTCTCAGGCCCCAGCGCAGGGACGCGGCGGCCGCCATGTTCGGGTCTGCGGGCCACTTCCGGTGGGCGCTTCCTTCCGCGTCCCGCCGAGCCTGTTTCCCTCGGGACTTGAGTTCCGCGCGGCTGTTAGTTCCCGCCCGGGTCGCAGAGAGGCGGCGAGCCGCGCCCCCGGGCCGCTGCCCCGGGCATCTCCTCCGGGAGGCAGGGTGGGAGCGCGGAGGCCCGCCGCGGCGGAGGGAAACACGTTGTCCAGCAGAGAGCTCTCAAGAAGAACCCCCGGAATCCGTGTCCCCCTGAAACACCACTTCTCTCCTCTTCTGGGGCTGCGCCCTTCTCCAGGACCGCTCTCCATCATCGAGGCCCGCCCGCCTGGCCTAGTGCGGCTCCATCCCCTTTTCTCTGACTCTGCGCTGCTTTATCTCCTTTTTTTCCTTTCACGTCACTCAATCTTATTATTATTTTTAGTTTATTGCCTGACCCCAATCAGAATATAACAAGCTCCAGGAGGGCACTGGCTCGCTGCTGGGTCTGCAGCACCCAGAACCTGGCACATGATACGTACTCAATAAATATTTGTAAGATGAGCTATTTGGGGGTGTCTGGGTAGCTCAGTTGAACGTCTGTCTTGCATTCAGGTCATGATCCCCAGGCCCTGGGATTGGGTCCCACCTGGGGCTCCCTGCTCAGCAGGGAGTCTGCTTCTCCCTCTCCCCCTCTCCCCTACTTGTATTCCTTCTCACACTCTGTCAAATAAACACATAATAAAAAATATATATATATAATATATATAAAATATATATAAATATATAAAAAATATATATATATAATATATATAATATATATATTTATAAATATATTATATATATATATATATTTTTTTAATTTAAAGATTTCCAGGCAGAGGGAGAAGCAGGCTCCATGCAGGGAGCCTGATGCGGGACTCAATCCCCAGACTGCAGGATCACGCCCTGAGCCAGGGGCAGGCGTTCAACCACTGAGCCACCCTGATGTCCCTAAAAATATATTTTTTTTTTAAAAAAAAGGTGAGTTCTTTGGGAGTGTGTTTTTGAAAGGTGAAGTCTGCTAGAGCTGTTTTAGTAACTTCAGGTTCATTCACAAGGCAGTCTAAGCAAATCCTGGTTGAGCAGGTGTGTGAAGTCTCCACAAGGCAAATACCAGATGGGAGGAGAAGCAGGCAGGTGGAGAAAGCAATGTTTTTTAAAAGCGGATCCACACCCCTTCGCAGAAGAAACAGCTTTGTGGGCATGATGACAGTTTCTCCTAGCCAGGAGATAAAGGAATGCTGGGGAGGTGAGTGGAGATTCGGGCAGCCAAAGACAGGCTATGCAGAGCCCTTGTGCAGGGTTCTTAAGACATGAACTTCAAAACTGAGGAGTTCTAACTCTGAGAAATGTTCAAAGTAGAGCAAGCAGTGTTTGTAAAGAGTTGTTGACGAA
This sequence comes from Vulpes vulpes, assembly GCF_048418805.1. Lineage (NCBI taxonomy): Eukaryota > Metazoa > Chordata > Mammalia > Carnivora > Canidae > Vulpes > Vulpes vulpes. The sequence continues at coordinate 6,132,208 of NC_132781.1, forward strand.
GTTACTTTGTTGAGAGGCAGTGTGGTTAATGAAAACAGCTCAATTTGTGATTAATCATCCTAGTTATTTGTAATGAAGTTTTATTTTTATTTATTTTTAAAAATATTTTATTTATTTATTTATTCATGAGAGACACAGAAAGAGAGGCAGAGACCCAGGTGGAGGGAGAAGCAGGCTCCATGCAAGGAGCCCAATGTGAGACTCGATTCCAGATCCCGGGATCACGACCTGAGCCAGAGGCAGACGCTCAACCGCTCAACCTTTGACCCACCCATTTGTCCCAAGTGTTTTATTTTTAGCGAAAGCACAATTACCTAGCAAAATATGCCCCTAGGGAGGAATAAACTACTTCCCAGGCCCTGGCTTTGTATATGCAAACTAGGAAGGGAATGGCGATTGACACTCACTTGCCTTTCAGGCTCTAGGCTGTAAGGGGAATCTCCTGGGTCCCTCCGCATCTTAGTCCCAAAACCTCAGAGGGAACTGAGGCATCTCTATGGAGACAGGAATAAGCTGCTCCAGGGAGCAAAGCCAGGGACTCAGGTCAACAGCTCAGGGATTATGAATAATAAAGTCAGCATCATTCCATGGCATTATTGGGCTCCAGCCCTGCTCCTGACCCAGAGTAATAGAAAAAAGGAGCTGTAGGTTTCCATGGCCTCAAATAAACACAGCCTGCTCAGGCCATCTGGTGGCCTGGATTCTGGAAGGGGGCGGGGGGGTGTAGAGGAGTGAGACAAGCTACCCTGGGGTGGAGAGAAGAGCAGCTGGCAAGCTCCTCTCACCTGCTGCTGTGGTGAACCATCCAGAATAGAGGCCCTTCTGGAAGAAACAGGCCTGAGAGGTGCCACCTGTTCCCTTCAAAAGGTGGGCACTAAAGGCAGAGGCCAGCCTTTTCCTTCCTCCCCTTGGTCCTCCACAGGCTAAGATGGTGCTTCAAGAAGGGGACATTCAGTGGCAAGAAGAAAGAAAGGAAGAAGAGACAAAGCATCACCAAGCCAGTCCTGGCACCTGAAGAGCTTGCAGGCACCAGTCCTTCCCTATGGGCTGTGAATTAGAGGACGCACAGGATTTTCCTTTCTCCTTTTCTGGAAGGCCCGGGGTCCAACTGGCTCTAAAACTAAATATTACAAAGAGATAGGGAATGCGCAGTATTGCAGAGTGGAATTGGTCAGTTCGGGGTTTGAATATTTCTATGTGACTTTGAATTCCTGACTTAACCCTAAGCCTCAGAAACTCCATCAGTAGAACAGAGATTTTATAGCTGCCTCCCACGGTTGACTCTGTCTGGAACGAAGTCAACAGACAACAAAAGTTAGCTGCTGCAAAGGGATGATAAGGAACTTCTTTTACTTTCGGGGATTGGGTGGCTTTTATTTTTTTCACTGCAGCACTGGGGTGGGAAATCCAGTTTTACTAATTCTATTCCAGACCCATCTTCCTTCCTCCCTGAAGGGCTGAGCAGACAGGCAGAGTGAGTGGGCAAATCTACCCCTTCTTCCTGGAATCTACTTCCTTCACCACCACCCCTTATCTGCCCAGTTCCCTGATAACACCCTCAATAATTGGGCTGTTTGGCTGCAAATCCCAAGGGAGTGAAGCTTGGGACTTCCCCTCTGCCCTCAATCCCCAGAGCTGTGTGATGATGTACAGTGGGTATGTGAGATGCACAAAGACAGGACCATGGCTCCAGGGCCACTTCTGCTTTTAGAATACTGGTGCATTTTTTATTAAAGAAGAGAATAAAGCATTTGTAAATATATTTCTCTCGGGTATACTTCAAAGGTGACGCTGGTCGGCCGCTACAGAACTGGGGAGCAAACAGGCAGGAGCCCTTTCCCCACCCTACCCCCTCCACCCTAGATGACAGAGACACACGGAGGGCTGGGAGCTGCCCAGCTCCAAAGGACAAAGGGTTCCAAGATGTGTGAACGGAAGGACCAGCCGACAGCGCTCATCACAGTGCCGCCCAGAGAGCAGGGTAAGCGCCTCCAGGGAGGTCGGGCATGCTTGTTAAGAAAACCCCTTTACCCCTTAGAAACAGGTAAGGCATGAAGGTCCCTGCTGGGTTCCCAGCACAGAGGCCAGGGCTGCTGCCTTCCACTGGGCTGTGTGGCTCCTCTGATTTCTAGGATCTCAGGGTGGGTGGCAGAAGGAACCGGAAACCCTGGAGAAATGCTCAGGGCAAGCTGGGGGCCTGGACATCTCTTAGTTGAAGCTGGACTTTCTGAAGCCTTAACAAAAGGTTTAACCTGTGAGCCAGCTGGGTCCTTAAAACCCCCACCCCTCAAAAAAAGATGGGAGGTTTAAGAACAGCATTTTATGGGAGAGAGGAGACACATTCCCTACCAGGTCCCATTTCAATACTGTTCAGTATAGGGTGGGAATTGGGCAGTCCCCAGTGGGGACGGGCAGGGGCAGATGCTGGGAGCACTGGCTGGTGGCATATGCCTGGGACATTCTGGGGGCAGCAGGCATGATCTAAGGAGGGGTCGGGGGTCGGCCTGTGGGGAGCATGGGAGTGAATGAGACACATCATGGTCCCTGAGATGGGGGCAGGCAGAGGCCAAGCTTGGCAAGTCAGAGGTGGCGTGCAGAGATGGGGGCTCCCTACTGCCCAGATTCCTGGAAGGCTTAATGGCCGGAAGGCATTTCCAGGGCTGGAACCCGAGGAGGCTGGCTCTGAGGGAAGCAGGGTGTACTGTTCATGTATGGCTGCCGAGGGGCTCCCTGTTCCCCTCCTCTGATTGGCTACAGATCTGCAGTGGGCTGAGGGTCCCCAGGGAGAAGCCCGCCTCACCAGGGCTGGAGTGGCTGGAGTGGGGGGCACTCGGGGCCTGGCTGAGGTGTTCTGCTCTGCATGGCAGGGGCTGTCCCTGACCTGGTCAGAACCCTTTAGCTGATGCTAAGGAATGACAGCGTGTCGCAGCTGGGGAGAAGCAGTGGGTGGTCCAGGAGACCCCTGGAACCTGCAACAGCTGGCTCTGGGATCCCCCTTCAAGTGTTTCCAGTTGTGGCAAGGGGTCAGGGAGACCTTGCATTGCAAATCTCTCAAAAAAACTGAACCTTGAAAAAAAAAAAAAAAAAAAGCCAAGTGGTCCAGAATGGCTTTCAGAGAAGCCTGGCCACAAATCTGCGAGCAAGGCCCAGGGTCGGGAAGCCAAGGGCTGGGGAGCTGGGAATCCCCATGGGAGTGGGAATGTTTGGCTTTGAAACTCTTAGCTGCGTCTTTAGGCTGACGCAGGATGGTGGAGGTCCTTGACCACCTCCCAAGTGAACAGAGAACAAGCTACGTCCCCCACATGCTCCCTGGGCCAGAGCGCAGCCTCCACTAGGCTATATTGCTGCTGGTGGGCTCCCTCACTCACCAGAGGCTGCGTGGCCCAGGCATGAGGAGCCCAATGGCCTGACCCTGGGGGAGGCTGCAGGCCGGGAAAGGGGTCACTTGCTGCTGTGCGTCTTGACTTTGGTGGCATTGATGTCGGCCTTGGTCTTCTGGATCCTGGAAAAGATCTCTTTGAAAAGCGCCTTGTACTCTGGCTGGCTCTGCTCCAGCCGCTTGTCCACGGCCTCCACGTGCTGGCTCAGGCTCTTCTCACCTGCCCTGGCCTCCCCCTGGCCCTCCTCACCCCCACGAAGGTCTCTCCACGAGCTGTCTCGGGAGATGGGCCGTGAGGTCTGCACGCCAGCATGCCGCACCCCAGCGCCGTGCTGCCGGCACTTGCTCAGCAGCTCCTCATACTTCTCGAGCAGGGCGTGGTACTGCTCATCCACCTCCCGCAGGATGGACATGCCCCGCTTGCGCACGCTGTTGGCATGCAGCGTGAGGTTGCCCGCGTGCCGGCTGGCTGGGTCTTTGGCCACGATGGCATTGAGCGCGGTGTCGCTGCAGCTCTTGCGAACCGAGTGGCCCGGGGAGGCGGCCGGAGAGGAGACGCCGTCCTGGGCAGCAGAGTCGTCCCCGCTGCCGGGCTGGGGGTCATCAGCCTCGGGGGCCTGGGTGAGGGGCGCGAGCAGGGCCTCGGCCAGGTGGTCCTCCCGGCCCAGCAGGTAGGTCTTGGCCTGCTTCATCTGCTGCAGCTCCAGCAGCTCGGCCTCCAGCTCCTGCACGCGGAGGCGGCAGCCCTCCATCTCGCACAGCTGCCGCTCCAGCTCCGAGTACTCCTGCAGCACCGCCGCGTACTCGCGCTCCGCCCGCTCCTTGCGCTGCCGCTCCTGGCTCACCTGGGAACGCAGCACACCCACCAAGGTCTGCAGCCGCTCGTTCTCCTGCTCCAGGGGTCGTGGACCCAGCTCCAAGGAGGAACTGTGCAGGCGGAAGGCATCCTCACACCTGGGAGGGGGCCACCAGACACCAGGTCAAGGTCAAGGCCAAGGTCCTGGGTAGCTCCCCATGCTTAACATCTCTCCCCGCCTCTGGGGAAACTATTCCCTCTAGATCCACTCTCTGCCCTTTCTCTCCCTGCTCTCTGCTCTGGCCGGCTGACCACAGTGAACTGCTTCAGCCAAGGTTTCTGCTCTCTCCTGAGCTCAACCAGCCAGAGGCACCAGGAGTCAGAGGGTAAGAGCAGAGGGAGGTCGGGGAAGGTCTTCCCCAGGCTCCTTCCCTGGTTAGTGCCGGCCACACAGCACCTCCTGGCCTCCAGTAACCTCCCTCCCCTTGGCCCCTTCAGGCCTGGGGATGGTAACAGCCTCTTGCTGTTGCAGCCCTGGGGTACTGCAGTGTCCCTGTTGTTTCCCTACACTTTTATCCACACCTCTTCACTAATCGCTTCTCAGGGGTTACTCTGCAAGGAGCTGCCTCCTGCCAGGACCTTTATTGAAACACTCACTAAGTACAGAGTATGTATTTGAAAAAAAATTTTTTTTAAAGATTCATTTACCTATTTGGGAGAAAGAATATGTGTGCATGAGTGGGGCGGGGCGGGGTGGGGCGGGGCAGGGAGGGGAGTGGCAGAGGGAATCTTCCAGCAGACTCCCTGCTGAGCGTGGGGCCCATCGTGGGCTCCATCTAGGACCCACCCATGAGACTCATGAGATCATCACCTGAGCTGAAACCAAGAGTCAGACACCCAACCGACTGAGCCACTGGGGGTGCCTGAGTGGCTCAGTTGGTTAGCCCCCATGGAGCCTGCATAAGATTCTCTTTCCCTCTCTCTCTCTGTCCCTCCTCCCCATTTTCCTCTCTAAAGAAAAGAAAAAAAGATTTAATGGGAACTGAAAGGTGTGGTGTTAACTTCTCCCGAGTTAAAATTCTAGCTTATTAATGGGGTGACCTTGGATAAGCTCACCTAACCTCTGAGCTTCCGTTTCCTCATCTGAGCAGTGAGGATGATAAAACATATCTCACTGTGTTGCCACGGAGTGAAATCACTAAAAGCAGTGGGCGTGCAGCCAGGATTCAAGTAAATGCCAGCTGCTGACAGTTTTTGGCAATAGGACCATCCCTCCAATAGCCTGACGATGCATCAGCTCATTCCCACCTGCTGCCTCGTGCCCACCCTCTCCTTCCTCTGGGACTTGGGGACATGGTGCAGGGTCCAGACTGCCCCCCTACCCCACGGCACCCTCACCTACCGCGGGCTGGTACACAGCTCCTTGAGGCAGGGGAATGTATGGATGGTGCGTCTGCGTTCCCGCTTCTCCCGTCGCACTCGCAGCTGCTCCAAACCCCGCAGCTGTTCCACCTGGGCCTGTAGCTCCTCCACTTGGGCTTGCAGGCGCTCGATGGTCTCTGTCAGCCTGGGAGGGTGGGGTGAGTTGGTGGGGGACACACATGGGAGGGGCTTTAAGGGGACGGGGCCAGTCTTCCTTACTGCAGTGCCCCCGGAGGGACTTGGAGTTGGGGACAGATGGGCAACCCTGCTGCCTGGTGCTGAGGTCAGACAAGAATTCCCTGTGTGCCCAAGGACACGCCCTTCTCCCACGCCTCCCAGGCTGAGCTGACCATTCTCCTCTGTGTCACCTTGGTCCCTCCTCCACCCTTTAAGCACTTATCATGCTGCACCACGATGAAATATTTACATGCCTGCCTTCCCTCCTGGGCTGTGAGCTTCCAGGGGGTGGGGCAGTCTCTTTGTATCCCCATCGCCTAAACAGAGCCTGGTGTGGAGCTGGCACTTTAAGAGGGATTGTGGCCTGAATGTGAAACTGCCCAAAAGTGACAAGGGCAATCTCACTACCATCCCAGGTCCCCAGGCCTGCGCTTCTGGGAGAAAGAGCACGAGTCACACCCACTGGATCATATGCCCACATGCAACCCGACCTGACCTCTCCCTCGTTCGCCCCCCAGCCTGCCACCCGGCCCTCACCCATGGATCTTCTGCTGGGCAGCCTTACTCTCCAGCACCAGCTTCTGGTTGGTCAGCTCCAGGTCTCGGGCTGTCAGGTCCAGCTGCTCGTACACTTTGGCATGCTGCTCATTCATGTGCCGTAGCGTGTCCAGCTGCTTGGTTAGGTACTGGAGGGGAGAAGATTGAGTACCCTTTCAGAACAGGGTTGGGGAAATGTGTTCACCTGGACCTCTTCCCACCTCTGGGAACACGTTTGCTTTAGGGAAGTTGTCTGCTGCAGAGTGGGGAGTAAAGATGGTGGTGTGATAGGGGTGCCTGGGATAGTTGTACAAGTTGTGAACTGCACAAGGCTATTTATTGGGCCAAAGCTGTGTCTGCTAAGAGAGCATCTTTCTCTAAGTTGAACAAAGGCACCGTGGGCCAAGGGGTCCTTAATGGGTGGGGGAGCACAGGCAGGGCCTATGTGGCCCCTCACCTCAATCTCCTGCACTTGCTCCTCATTGGTGGAGTACATCTGCTGCAGAGACTCCTCCAGCTCCTTGTTTCTCTCCAGCAGTGTCTTTCCCAGCTCCGCGGCCAAGTGCAAGTCTAGTGGAGAGGGTGAGAATAACAGTGAACAGTTGAACGAGCTCAGAGGACTTCCATAAATGTTCTGAGCATTCACTGTGGGCTATGCTTTGCGGACCCCAAGATAACCTGGGACATAGAGCTGCCCCGAGGGAGCCTCCAGGCCTGGGAGGGGATGCAAGCCAGGAGCTTCGACTTTGCACTGTCGCTTCTGTCTGAAATGTCCTCTCCCCAGACACTCCCAGGGTTCATCCCTCTCCATCTTCAAATCTGTGCTTAACTGTCACCTTCTCCAGGAGACCCTCCCCAACCACTGATTTGAAATCACACCATCACCCCACCTCCCACTCCCTCTCTGCTTCATTTTTGTCCTCAGCACATACCACCATCTAACTTACCAAGCCATTTGCTCATTTTTCTCATTCATCTCCCCCCGACTAACTGTAAATTCACAGGGCAGAGGTTTTGCCCTTTTTGTTCACTGATATCCCAAGACCTAGAACAGTACTCGGCATAGAGCAGGTGCATAGTAAATATTTTCTGAAAGAATAAGCGAGGGGTGGCTCAGTCGGTTAAGCATCTGCCTTTGGCTCAGGTCATGATCTCAGGGTCCTGGGATCGAGCCCCACGTCGGGGAGCCTCCTTCTCCCTCTGCCCCTCCCACCAGCTCATGTTCTCCCCCTCCCTTTCTCTCTCTCAAATAAATGAATAAATAAACAAATAATCTTTGAAAGAAAGAATGAGTGAGCTAAGAGAATCAACAGACATGGGGTAAGTGCCCTGGGATGATAGGTAAGAGAGATCACTCTTCCTGGGGTCAGGGGGAGCCTCTGGAAATGGGCATTGCAAGCTGGGTTTGGAAGGGTGACTAGGATCTTGCTGAGATAGAAAGGGAGCAGAAAGGAGCAGAAAGGCTTGCCGGGTATTAGATTTTGTGGTGTGTGTGCATGTGCGTGTGCGTGTGAGTGGTATTTGACAGGCTGGAGAGGGAGAGGGAAGAATGACCTGCTCAAGGTTATAGCCATGTTGGAAGCAGAATTCAGGTCTCCTGGCTCTGGCTGGGTACCGTTTGGTTCTGGTGACATATGCCCCTCTCAGAAACTTCCTTTCCCTGGGCAGCAAAACCATCATCGTCTTCCCCCAAGCAGCCATGATTCTTGTACCCTACAGGATTGGAACCTACTCTTCCCCATCCCAGCAGAAGGTAAAAGAACACTGTCAGAGAGGCTGGGAGGGGATCTAGCCTGTTCTTAGGGGGGCTGTGTGGTGGGGAGGAGGAAGGGTTAAGAGGAAGTGGCAGGTGAGGAATCCCTAAGAATTCTCTCTAGTAGGTCTGGAGTTGTATGAGGTACCTAGACATTTGGGGTAGATATACCTCCAAATATACGCCTCACTCTTCTTAGAAACAAAGGGAATAGCATATTATTACTATCAAGGGAAAATTTATTATTTCTTTTATTTCTAAGAAGAGTTAAGCAGAATGATGAAAATATTCTAAAGCAGACAGTAGGGATGACCTCACTGTGAATATGTGGAGACTGTTGTATTGCTGTGCACTTCAAGTAAGTGAGTTACCTGGTGTATAAATTATATCTCAGTAAAGCTGTTTAAAAAAAAAAGAAAAAGAAAAAAAGAAAAGAGCCTGGGTGGCTCAGTCAGTTAAGCCTCTGCCTTCAGCTCAGGTCATGATCTCTGGGTCCTGGGATTGACCCCCATGGTGGCTCCTTGCTCAGTGCAGAGTCTGCTTCTCCCTCTCCTTCTCTCCCCCACCTCCTGCTTGTGCTTTTTCTCTCTCTCAAATAAACAAATAAAATCTTAAAAAAAAAAAAAAAGAAACTGTACTAAAACTTATAGTACATAGATCTTGGTGCACATCACTGCCTACATCCTGAAGATACTTTCCCAGAAACAGAATCACCGGGACACAGAGTAGACCTATTTGAATCATTCTGCCAAAAAATGCTGTCTTTTTCCCATCGTGAGGTTGTTTCTTTTCTCTTCTTTTCTCTTTCTTTCTTTCTTTCTTTTCTTTCTTTCTTTCTTTCTTTCTTTCTTTCTTTCTTTCTTTCTTTCTTTCTTTCTTTCTTTCTTTCTTTCAGATTTTATTTATTTATTCATAGAGACAGAGAGAGAGAGGCAGAGACACAGGCAGAGGGAGAAGCAGGCGTCATACAGAGAGCCCAACACGGGACTCGGTCCCTGGGCTGCAGGCGGCGCTAAACCGCTGCGCCACCGGGGCTGCGCCACCAGGGCTGCCCCGTGAGGTTGTTCATTAAAACAGCCCTCGATCTAGGCTGATGGTATAAATCCAGATCAAGATGTGTAAAGGCAACTCTGCTGGGGCCGATGTGGCCCAGGGATTCAGGTTTTTAATGCTTTCCCTGTCCAGACAGTGATCCTTCTAGACTCCCCAGGGCATGGAGGGTCTCTCTAGCCCCCCCCCCCCCCCCCCCCCAGTGAATTTCATAAATACAGTTGTTTCAGCTGAGCCCCTAGCTTGGCACCAGCCAGGTCTGGGGAAGGGGCTTTTCTTCTTAGAAGAGCCCAGGAGAGCAGTGACTCTCAGTGGGCATAGGAGCAGAGTCTCGGGCTCTTTTTCAGCCAGGCTGGGGATGGGACTGACATCACCTGATGGAAACTAGAAGGCCTGGCTAGCCATGGGGCCTGGACAAAAGGCCAAGCTGCCTGTCAAGAACAAGCCTGGAGTCTGCTCCCACACATAAAGGTAAGGTTTTCAAACAGCCAGAGTGGAGTCTCCAGGTTGGGCCTATGCTATGAGTGGCGCCCTGTGCCCGGATGTCACCCGAAGATGTTTCCTGGTGGAGTGCAAAGCTGCTATCCTGGAGCAAGGCTGCAATAACTTAGCCAGAGAAAACAAAAGCTACTTTCCTAAACATCCATTAAAAAAAAATCAGGAGTGTGTAGGTGGTTCAGTCAGTCGAGCATCCGACTCTTGGTTTTGGCTCAGGTCTTGATCTCAGGGTCATGAGATCAAGCCCCACAACGGGGTTAGCACTCAGGGTGGAGTCTACTTGTCTCTATTCTTCTCCCTCTTCTCCTCCCCTCAGTCTCTGAAATAAATAAAATCTTAAAAGAAATAATCATATAAATCTCAGACAAAAACCTTCAGCTTTGAGCAATTCACTTCTGATGATGATGATGGCAAGAAAAACTGGTTACCTGATACAGACCACTAAGGGGGATATATATGAATTTATTAACTATAAGCTTGGCAAATGTCTAAAAAGTGTGAAGGCTTCCAGAGGTGTCCGTCTATAAAGTGTGAAGTTTGATGTGAGCATCATAGAACTGCAGCCCTATGTAATGTTTAGTGGTTGGTGGAAATTCGGGAGCCCAGCAAGACATCCCCTACTTTGTGACGAGGGAGCCATACCATCTTCCTGTTCTCTGTAATAAGATGGTGAACGTTGGACTCATCCCCAAACAGTATCAAATAACTCAGGTATAAATGAGAAAGAACAGAGGGCCACAGTCATCAGGATTTTCTCCTTTGGGAACTGTCAGGTGGACTGTGAAGAGGCCATTGCTACTGATGCCACCGCCAGTGTTGGCACTGGGGGACAAGCTCCAGGGGTCACCTGCTTGGAGTTTCTGTAGCTTAACCTAGAGCTCAAGACCTCAGGTTCCAAGCTGAGGAAAGGGCAAGAACAACTGCATGTTATGCTCTTCCTTCCAGGTGAGCACCTGAGCTGCGTGTGTATTCCTACCGTCAGGATGGGGCAGCTGCAAGTCACTATAAACCAGGGACATAGAAGCTTGCACTGTGAAGGCAGTGAATGTAACCAGGCCACCCAGTGACTCAGGGGTGGAGAGGAAAGGAACACAATAGAAGCTGTTTGGGGTGGGGGAGAATCTTAGAGACCTTCTCAGGGAAACTGGATCACAATGCAAGCTAAGCTGGTCAAAGCTGCCAGGAGGGATCACAGGAGAAGTCTAGAAGCTGCAGAGCAGGGGACTGCCTGGAGCCAAATGCTGGGGAAAGTACATAGGCTAGAAAAGGGCTGGTGATAGTTCTGGGTTCCCGGGGGGTGCACCTCCCCCTGGACCAAGGATAGGGGAGGCCTGGGGGAGCTGGCTAAGCAGGAAGTAGAAGCTGGAGTAATAAACTGCCTGTCATGGCAAGATTAATGGTCACACTGGACCAAGCTCGGGGGAGGTACTAAGTCTGAATGGGCACCTCCCCTGCATAGATCCTGGAGTTTTCTGGGTCTCCTGTAGTGGGCTATAGCAGTTTTGTCCTCTAAGCATCTGCTAATGTGCATTGCTGCCCTGGAGGCCTGACAGGGAATGGCTGGGAGGCAAGGGGATGTCTTTGAAAAAAAAAAAAAAAACCTTGAAACTCCACTGTCCCCACTGGTTGGGGTAGGGTGGAGCCCCACAGACTCTGGAGCAGAGAGGTGGAAAAGGGACAGGGGACAGGAGCGGGGAGGGGATGGAGACAAAGGTAAAACAGCTGGGAGGAGGCAATCTACCACCTGGCAGGGCTGCAGGGCTCCTGCTTACCTTTAGGGCCCGAACTCAGGAACTCTGGGTTCCCACAATTGGGGTTCGGGCACCTCCCTCCCCTTGCCATGTCAGAGCTCTTGCCCAAGGCTGAGACTCAAGGTCAGGCATCCAGGACTTGAAATCTGTGACTCAGCAGCCTTCTCTCAGCCTGGAAAGACATACCACAGGGCCAGCCATGCCTGGTCCAAGGTCAAGAAGGGAGGTGGGCAGAAAGAGAGAGAGAGAGAGAGAGCGAGAGCCTGTGCCTAACAATCAATGGCATTTTCTATCTTTACAGGTGCTAGTGTCAGGGGGTAGAAGGAACACAGTGAGGATCTAGGACCTTGCTTGTCCCAACCGCTTCCCTCTATTGGGACAGAACATCGTGCAAGTCAAATAGCATCTGGAAGGACAAGCTTCTGGAAAGTAGAATTGGGACCTGCCCACAGGACAAGGGGAAACAAATATGAGGGGAGACCAGGCTGGCTGAGCAAAACACCTCCTGAGCCACTTGGAGGAAACCCGGGAGCAGCTGGGCAAGGGAGAATTTGGGGATTGTACAGAGAAGTGGGATGCAACAGGCACCTGATCCCCAATGTAGCCGGTCTCCGGCTCACGCTTCACCCCGCCATTTGGCTCTCTGTGCCTTTGGCTCTCTGTGCCGGGCTCCAGGAGGTGGTGCTACAGTAGCTATGCCTGAGACTTCCCCTGAACCCACCCCTGCCACTCTAGATAGCTCCTACTTTCTAGCTGTGTGTGGTCTTCTCACGTTGCTCTGTACCTTGGTTTAGCATCCTTTCCACCTAAAATGCTCAAGCAGCCCCTATCCGCCCTCCAGCTCAGAGGGACCTTTTCATAAACCTTTTTGAATTTGCTAGCAGAAGGCCCTCTGTCTCTGCTCTCACTGCAGAAAGAGGGCCTTCTGCCCTCGCCCAGGGTGAGTGGGCATTTGTTTTTGGTCAAAAAGTCCAATTTCTCCCGACACTGCCTCATTTCTGGTTTCCCTCCTTGTTCCCAGGTCCTGGCTACGATTGGGGCCACAAGACAAGGCTGGCTGCCGCAGACCAATGAGGCCATCCCCTAAGTTGGCCCCAGAGCATGGCTGCCCAGCGCAGCTGGAATCTCGACACTTCTTGCTCTCCGGAAGCAGCACGTCGTCTCCCACCCCTACTCTTTGGCTCCTTCCTCCCACATCTGGGCCGGGCACCGTGCCAGAGACTTTGTTAGGGGTGCAGGAATGAAATGAGACAGCAGCAATATCAGCATCAGCCTCCGGGGAAGCCATCTTCCCAGGCGCTCAGCTTCGAATTTTTCCATCTAGGCCTGCCTCTTCCATGAAGCCCTCTCACGGCATCCTAACACCCACACTCGGTTAGAGGCCCACCTCCACCTGCCTGGGTGCACCCAGGAAGCCAGGGCTGAAACTATTCCCAGCTCCCAGGATGGTGTTGGACACTTAAGTGTCAGCCTGACAGGTGTTTGTGGGATGCAAAATTGAGAGGGAGAGGTGCCCAGGATGGGGGAGGAAAGTGTCACAGCCAGTCCTGGACATCACACTCCAGCAGGGAGGCCGAGGGTAGACTCCAGAGTATGACAGAGTTCAGCCCAGCACCCCCAGTCCCATACTGGCCCCCAGAGGCTCTGATTAACCCACGCTTCTGAGTATAAGGACAGTCCCATCTACCAACAAATCTGGCCACGTGGGGATGTGGGTCAGGGCCAGGACACAAAGACTCCAGGATCTGGGTAGATGTCTCACAAGAGGGCAAAGCTAGGCATCCGGGGCCCCCGTGGATGCCGACGCAGAGCAGGGGGTGTCAGTACACACTGAACCAGACTTGTGTCCACACTCGCTTGGGTTGCTGGGTGACGGTGGTCACTTCCCCTGGACATGTTTCCTTGCCACTCCAGCTCTAACCATCCACGAACGAGGCACTTTGGGGGAAGCGAGGGTGGATTTGACTCTGTTCCAGCAGACCTTGGCCCTGACCCTCTTAGGTCTCCTCCTCCTTCCTGTCCCACAGCTCCGCCCCCTGCCTGGAGTGATGTCACCTTGGCCACCTCATCACCAGATTCTAAACCCCTTCCAGCCACCCTCTCTACCCTCAGATGGGAGTGGGGGAGGCAGCTCCCACTTTACTGAGGCTCTAGTGTGGTGCATTGCTCAGAAATCCCAAACCTGGTTCCCTCTGAACCATGAGTCATCTGGGAGAGGACTGGGAGTAAAAGAGCCAGGGGACCCCCTTTCCCTTAGGAAGGCAGATTGGAGACTCCAAGTTTTTGCTGCTTCTTAGCCAGCAGGGTCCCCAAACCCCTATAGGCTCCCTGGGTAGAGGGTAAGGGAGTTGGGGAAACTTTCTGGGAGTCTTAGAGCTCAGGAATCCCGGCAGGGAAGGGTGCTACTGGATTTGGAATGGGATAACTTTCCGCTACACACACACACACACACACACACACACACACACCATTCCCCTCAGCAAAACATAACCAAGGAGCCACCTCTCGGCCTTCAAAGATTTCCAGCCAGTACTCAGGCCCCCAACAATACCAGGGGCGCCTGGACGGTCCCTGCCTCCAAGAGGGGGTGGGTGAGCTGGGTGAAGTACACCCCTGCGGTTCGGGGAAAGAGAAAGGCCGCTCCCCCCACTTTTGCACGTCCCCGCGGGTCTGGCCCCGGTCTCCCCGGGCAGCGTTCCCTCTCTCCAGGTCCCCATTCTCCGGACGCATCACCCTTGGGGGCCGCGCTCCGGGTGCAGCCCAGCCCTCCCCGGGGTGATACTGCTCAACAATGGAGAAGCGGACAGGGGTCGCCGGGCGCGCCCCGCTCTCCCGCCGCACCCACGCCCCCCGCGCTCACCCTGCTCCAGGTCCTGCTGGTCGTACCAGGGCTCCTCCTCCTCCGTGGAGAAGTCCTCCATGCCGGCGGCTCTCCGCATGGCCCCGCGGGCGGCGGGCGGCGGGCGGCGGGCGGCGGGCGGCGGGCGGGCGCTGCGGCGGCGCGGCTCAGGGCCGGGGCGCGGGGCCCGGGACAATGCGGCGGAGGCGGGCCGGGCCTCCCGCGTCGCGCACTCGGGCTGCAGCGCCCCCGCCCGCGCCGCGCCCCCTCGCCATCGGCTGCCCCCCGGCGCCCACGCGGAGCTGGCGCGCAGCCGAGGTCCGGCCCGGCCGGGGTCCTGAGGGGCCGGGGCCCCGGGCGGCGGCGGCACAAAGGGTGGGGGGGCGGGGACGGCGGCCGGGACGGCGGCAAGGACGGCCGGAGTCCGCCCGCACGTCCGGGGCGCTAGGAGCGCGCGGGGCCCGCGGCGGGCGCCCAATGCCCGGCTGCGGCCCGCGCTGCCCCTCGCCCGCCCGGCGACACCCGGAGCCGCCGCTGCATCTTGGCGGGGTCCGCCCCGCGCTTCCCTAGCCGCCCGCTCCGGGGGGTGGGGCCGGCCGCCGCGGGCCAATCGGGACACGTATGCAAATATGGAGGCGGGGCCGGGGGCGGGGTCTCCCGGGAGCCCTGGCGGGGCTCTTGCTACTTTAACCTCACCCTCCCTCCCACGATCCATCACTGTCTGAGATGATTTTACTCTATTTACCTGCTGTGGCCACTCTCTCCCTCTAGATCTCCTTTTATTTATTTATTTATTTATTTATTTATTTATTTATTTATTTATTTATTTATTTATTTATTCATTTATTTATTTATGACACTTTACTCTGTTTACCTGCTGTGGCCACTCTCTCCCTCTAGATCTCCATTTATTTATTTATTTATTCATTTATTTATTTATGACACTTTACTCTGTTTACCTGCTGTGGTCATTCTCTCCCTCTAGATCTCCTTTTATGTATGTATGTATGTATGTAAGTATTTACTCATTGATTCATTCATTCATTCATTCAGTCATTCATTTATAACACTTTACTCTGTTTACCTTCTGTGGCCACTCTCTCCCTCTAGATCTCCATTTATTTATTTATTTATTTATTTATTTATGACACTTTACTTTGTTTACCTGCTGTGGTCACTCTCTCCCTCTAAATCTCCATTTATGTATGTATGTATGTATGTAAGTATTAATTCATTCATTCATTCATTCATTCATTCATTTATAACACTTTACTCTGTTTACCTGCTGTGGCCACTCTTTCCCTCTAGATCTCCATTTATTTATTTATTCATTTATTTATTTATTTATTTATTTATTTATTTATTTATTTATGAGAGACACACACAGAGAGAGAAGCAGAGACACAGGCAGAGGGAGAAGCAGGCTTCATGCAGGGAGCCCGATGTGGGACTCGATTCCGGGTCTCCAGGATCATGCCCCAGGCTGAAGGCAGCACTAAACCGCTGAGCCACCCAGGCTGCCCCCCTCTAGATCTCCTAAAAGCACAGATTGTGTCTCTTGTTCACAGCTGACTCCTCGGTGCCTAGAATAGGCTGCTCCATTGGCACCTTCCATGAATACTCGTTGAATGAATGGATACTTATTTACGATTACCTTTAAGAAGTTGAGTGTTTATATTTCTGTGGCCGGACACCTCAGGCCAGGAGGTGTGTTCGCTGCATTCTGGACGTTTCCCTTTAAGCTCCTGCTTCCCTCCCCTTCCCTCTCCTTCCTTATCCTATATCTAGTTACACCAGTTAGAGCCGTACACAATTTCACCTTCTAAGCATTCTTTCTCTAAAGGAGGTATCAAACTCAAGCATTCATGGAACTAATTATTACTATCACTCACCATGTGCTGACACTGTTGAGGCATCCTGAATACATCCAACTCTGAATACATATGGAAAATATATCCAACAAAGGGCTTGTATCTGGAATATAGAAAGACTATCTACAAATCCAAAAGAAAGACAGCCCAGTAGAAAAGTGGATAAAAGACTTGACCAGGCACTTCTCAAGTGACCAAATGACCCAACAAACATGTGACAAAGTGTTTAACTTCTTTAGATGCATCAACACTTGTAGGGGAGGAGAAGGAAACAGGGTTTGCCTAGGGAGGAGTTGGGATGAGATGTGGCCTTGACAAAAGCCTCCCCTGACTCTGGACAGCTCTGGACTCTGAATCAAAACAATTTCAAGTGACAATGGGGGGAGGGCTTTATATACCCCTCCCCAATTCCACAAGTCATTGAATGGATGCAGGTGGTGAATGGGAAGCTGTATGATCTTGGGCCAAGGAATTCTTTTCAGCTTCTAGAGAGGGCTGGCAGCTGAGGACTGTCAGCTAGCAGGCTTCCCAGCAGGTGGGTGAACAAATCCTTCAGTTCTGAAAGGGAGTGTGAGGGATGCGTCACAGCATCCATCATGTATGCATACCCTGTAATCCAGCCATCCTGTTCCTATATATGTACAACGGAAATATGTACGTATGTTAATGAAAGACATGTACAAGAATGTTCATAGCAGCACAACTGATAATAGCCCGAACTGGAAACAACCCAAATGCCCATCAATAGTTGATGAATAAAATGTGGTATATGCATGCAATGAAATATCATATAGTACAAATAAAATGATGAAAGAAAGATGCCAGGCATAAAAAGCAATCTTATTAGTATCCTATTATTTCTATAACAGTTTATAGACTTGAAATTTAATGACTTGAAACAACACAAATTTACTGTCCAATAGTTTTGTAAGTTAGAAGTCCAATGTGGCTGTCAGTGGCTGGCTGAAACAGAAGTGTCTCCAAGGCTGTATTCCTTTCTGGAAGCTCTAGGAAAGAATCAGTTTCCTTGTTATTCACACCTTCTAATGGCCACCCACATTCCTCGGCTTGTGGCCCCCTTCTTCCATCTTCAAAGCCATCAATCTTTAAAGCATCAAAGCAGGTTGAATCTTTCTCACACTACATCACTCTGACCTTTCTGCTTCCCTCTTCTGATTTTAAAGACTTCTGCTTTTTTAAATTAATTTTTTTTTTAATTTATGATAGTCACACAGAGAGAGAGAGGCAGAGACACAGGCAGAGGGAGAAGCAGGCTCCATGCACCGGGAGCCCGACGTGGGACTCGATCCTGGGTCTCCAGGATCGCGCCCTGGGCCAAAGGCAGACGCCAAACCGCTGCGCCACCCAGGGATCCCAAGACTTCTGCTTTTTAAAAGATGACACTGAGCCCACCTAATAACCCAGTGTAATCTCCCTATCTCAAGGTCCTTAACTCAATTACATCTGCAAAGTCCCCTTTGCTATGCAAAGTAATATTTAAAAGTTCTGGGGATTAGGATGCAAGCATCATTAGGGATCATTCCATTTATATAAAGTTCAAAACTGGCAAAAATGAATCTGACCAATACAGTATTTATCTTTCAAAAGTCATGTGGGGAAAAAAAAAAGTCATGTGGGGAACTTTGAGGGACTGGGAGTGTTTTATTTCCTGATCTCAGTGCTGGTTACACAGGTGTGTTCATTTGTGACAATCATTGACCTGCACACTTATTTATTTATTTATTTATTTATTTATTACGTAGGCTCCACGCCCAATTTGGGGCTTGAACTCATGACCCAGAGATCAAGAGTCACATGCTGTACTGACTGAGCCAACCAGGCACCCCAGCTTGTATGCTTAGGATATATACATTTCTTTGAATATATATTATACTACAATAACATAATTTACTTAAGAAAAAAAATAAACCTATGGCTGAGACATAAGCAGTCTCTGCCCTTGTGCAGCTTTCATTCTAGTGGGGACAAGTAAATAAATGATTACAACCTGCCACACGTGCTATGAAGGAAATTAACAAGGTTCTAGGAGCAAGTTTGGGGCAAGGTTTATTCATGTATTTATTTTAAAAGATTTTATTTATTTATTAGTGAGAGAGAGAGAGAGAGGCAGAGACACAGGCAGAGAGAGAGGCAGAGACACAGGCAGAGAGAGAAGCAGGCTCCCTGCGGGGAGTCCAATGTGGGACTCGATCCCAGGACCCCAAGATCATGACCTGAGCCAAAGGCAGATGCTCAATCACTGAGCCACCCAGGTGCCCCTGGGGCAAAGTTTAGATTCAGTGTTCAGGAGGACTTCTCTCAGAAGGTGCTATCTGGGATGCCTGGGTGGCTCAGTGGTTGAGCGTCTGCCTTTGGCTCAGGGTGTGATCCCGGGATCCAGGATCGAGTCCCACATCGTGCTCCCTGCGTGGAGCCTGCTTTTTCCTCTGCCTGTGTCTCTGCCTCTCTGTGTGTGTGTCTCTCATGAATAAATAGATAAAATCTTTTTTTTTTTTTTTTTAATTTTTATTTATTTATGATAGTCACAGAGAGAGAAAGAGAGAGAGGCAGAGACATAGGCAGAGGGAGAAGCAGGCTCCATGCACCGGAAGCCCGATGTGGGATTCGATCCCGGGTCTCCAGGATCGCGCCCTGGGCCAAAGGCAGGCGCCAAACCGCTGCGCCACCCAGGGATCCCTAAATAGATAAAATCTTAAAAAAAGAAAAAGAAAGTGTTATCTAAGCTAATACCTAAAGGATGAGATGGTGCCAACCACGCCAAGCTCTGGAGGGAGAGTGTTTCAGGCAACAGCAGTATCAAAGCCTCAAGGCAAAAAGAACTTGACATATATCAGGAACTGACAGAAGGCCAGTGTAACTGAGTGGAGTGGATAAAGGAGAGATGGAATCAGAGTTAGGGTCATGGGAAGGAATTGGGATATTTTCCCCCTCAACTGGAAAAAATGAGTAAAAGCCTTTTCATTTTCAGTTGTAAAATATCAGTGGCAATTTGGGAGCATGGATTGCATGGGAGGGAGGAAGAATAGAAGCAAAACCAGTTTGGAAGCTTTGGGGATTGTCTGGAAGAGAAGTAATGGTGGGACGGCCAAGGCTGGTGACAGTAGAGTTGGAGCAAGAAGGAGAATCATTCTGGATGTAGAAAGAAGAGGTGCAGATGAACTGACTGGAGAATCAGTGATGCCTTAGACTTCTGCCTCCAGTAACTGGGTGATGGTGATGCCATTTATCGAGCTGGGGACAAAAATGAGTCTAAGGGACCAGCAGGGTGTGTGGGGGAGTAGTAAGTTCCAGAGGGATCTGGTCAGCACTTCAATCCCACCAAGTCCCCTTCCCATTTGTTCAGTTCTTTATTCTGCAGCTCTGTGGGAGAGGGCCCTTAGGGAGTTTAGAAAGTCCCCCGAGGAGAGCAGGGGCAAAAGGCTGAGGGTTAGGGCCTGGGGAGGGTTGCCTCAAATTCCCCAGCTTGGGCAGTGAGGATGCTAGTTAGAGCAATTAAAGGCAGCCCCAACCTGAAGATTCAGCTCCAACCCCTGAAGATAAGGTTGCTTTCAGTGATGACTTGGATGATCCCTACGTTTGAAAATATCCAGCTCCTAAATAAATAAAAATTAAAAAAAAAAAAAAAAAAGGGATCCCTGGGTGGCGCAGTGGTTTGGCGCCTGCCTTTGGCCCAGGCGCGATACTGGAGATCCGGGATCGAATCCCACATCGGGCTCCCGGTGCATGGAGCCTGCTTCTCCCTCTGCCTGTGTCTCTGCCTCTCTCTCTCTCTCTGTGACTATCATAAATAAATAAAAATTAAAAAAAAAAAAACCACTTAAAAAAAAAAAGAAAAAAGAAAATATCCAGCTCCTGGGTCACCTCCCAGCCTTTGGACTTTACCATATAGGCCATATCCTCAGCATGGCCCCCCTCTCCTGTAGCCACTCTCCTCCTGCCCCAGCCGAGAAGCATCATCTGGCAGGGACAAGCATGTCACAAAGCATGTCACAAATCCACAAAGGCTGGATTCTCATTGTCATCCAGGCAATAGGCAAGGTGATTGAGGCTGGATTTTCCTGAATCTTGTGAGGCTGTTATGGGTGAAAGCTGGGAAACCAACTCTGCCAGATTGGTGAGGTTTCCTTGTCTCCCTCTGCAGGGGATAGAGAGTAGAGGTCCCTCCGGGTGACCTGCAGAGCTGTGGCTGGCTGAGGGATGGGACGTGCATGCAGTGTACTAGGTCTGTGCCAGGCCCTTGGCCGGATTTGGTGCATAGGAACCCCAGGCTCCTTGCCTAGTAGAACCACTCCTTGCGCCTTCAGACCAGACTTAACATTTTAAAAAGTATTCCAAAAGGAGGAAAATCAGATCCTTTTTTTTTTAAGTTTATTTATTTATAATGTTTATATCTCTACGCCCAAGGTGGGACTTGAATTCACCACCCAGAGATCAAGAGTTGCTTCCTCCTCCGACTGAGCCAGCCAGGTGCCCCAGATCTGCTTTTGAGGAAGAAAACTGGTCAGGCTCTCTGAGCTAGCAGCCAACAAGCCCTGGGACCCATTTCAGGCCTTTCCCTCTAAGTGGGTAGAGGGCCTCCGCAGGGGTCAGAAGTGTAAATAAATTCCGTGACCTTGGCTAGCCCCCCAGCCTGGCACCTCATGGGTGTGTCAGGCAGGCCTACTGCGCGGTGTTCCTTGTTGGAGGCATCGAGACTCGGCGCTGATGGCCCGAGCCCTGGGTGCACCGAGGTCCCCCAAGCCTTGGGCATTACAATTGCCCTGGGGTTGGCTGCACACGCCAGCACCCAGGAGGGCCTCCGAGCTCCTTGGAAATGCAAGCTCAGCTCCTGGATGTGGGAACCCCAGGGGAGCCGGGAGCCGGGACGCAACACCCTGCGGCTGGCGCTGCTTGGGCGCAGGGCGGGGCTGGACACCGGGACACAGCGGCGGCGTCGCCACCGCCACCCACCCGCCCGGCCTGGCTCCCGGCCTCCCCCGCCTCCCTCCCCTGCACCCCCACCCCAGCCCGGCCCACAGGAAATGACGGCGCTTGCTCAGGCTGCGCTGACGTTGGAGGGTCCCGGCCGCTCCCAGTCACCCGAGTCGCCCCAGGGGGAGGGGGCAGGGTGCCCAGCCCGCGCCTCCGGGCCCTCGGGGTACGCACCGCCCCGCACGCTGCGCATCTGGGGTGGAGCTCAGGACCTCTTCCTCGGGTGCCCCCACCCTTGCAGGCCGCGCTGCCCTCCGGGTCCCCAGACCCGCCGTTCCAGTGCGGGGCGCACATTGCACTGAATGGTCCTGCCCCATCTGTCCCCCGGCCACCAGTCTGAGTCAGTGCCAGGCGGGATAAGGCGTGAGTGAGGTCATCTGGTGCCCAACCCCCGCCCCCCAACTACCCTCTGAGTGCATCCCAGACAACTGCCCTGAGAAGGGAATTATTTTAGATTCTCACCGACTTTGTGGTCAGGAAGTGCTTCCATGTGGCTCCCTCAAATCCCTGCAGTTTAAACCCTCGGGGCCTGGGGCCTGTCAGCGGTGGAGTGACCTTTAGGGTGCTGGCACCAATTGTACCCCTGTGCCCTCCCCCTTACTCCTTTAAGATCTGCCCATGGGGTTATTGGGAGGATTCGGTGAGCAGACACAGGCCAAGTACTTAGAACAGTGCCTGGGCCATGCGAGCCCTAGTCAGTGTTTGCCTTTCTGGTTATTATTATTACAACTTTGTTTTTTACCTGGAGGATCCGTTCCTTGCCCATCACAACCTCTCTTCTGGCAGGGTTTCTGAGGTGGGTTGGGGAGACCTGTCCAGGGACTGCACCTTCCCGCTGGGGCTACCCAGGGGGCAGGCGAGGCTTGCAGCCAAGGCCTCAGAGACTATTGGGAAGTTCCAGGCACATTTGCTTGCTGCTGGCTGCCTGAGCTCCTAGTGCATCTTGATTCCCTGTTACAGATTGCAACCCACTGTATGGCATCTATCTGCCTCTGGGCAGTTTGAGAGCTCTCGGAGGGCAGGAACTCTGGGCGGCATGTAGCAGGTGTCTGATGAAGGGACAAATGGATGCTCTGAAACCAGTGGCGGAAACACACTCCTTGGCGCTCCTTCTTTCTCTGTCCACCTGCCCCACCTCAAAAGCTCCTAAAAGAACTGCGAAATGAATCTTGAGAGAGTCTGAAAATGGGTGGTTCCTATTGGCTGAAGTGAACTACCAAAGTGGCTCCGCCTTCTGTGACTGGGGAATTGTTTGTATTCATTCACCCAATAAAGAATTGCTTAAAAAAAAAAAAAAAAAAAAAAGAATTGCTGTGTGCCAGGCCAGTGCCGGCTTCTGGGGATGCAGAGAGCAAGATTGACCCAGTCCCTGCTTGCTTGAAGCTTACATTTCAGTTGGAGAAACAGGCATAAACTGAAAAAGAGGCAAAAATATTTTAAATGATGGTCAGAGTTTTAGTTCATATGCCAATAGCTAAAATAACAACAGCTGGGGATGGGAAATCTCTCAGGGAAGGAGACATTTGAGCTAAGACCCCAAGGATGAGAAAGGATCAGTCACATGGAGAGTGGGGGGAGGGATGTCCGAGGCAGAATGAATAACATGCACAGAAATAGCTCAGAGGGTTTGAAGAAATGAAGGAAGGCCTATGTGTGTGTGAATGGAACCCTGTGGGCCCCAGGGGAGTGGGAGGGGGAGCAGGGCCAGACCCTGCAGGACCTTGGAGGTCAGGGCCAGGGCCTAGCAAAAGTTATTCTGAAGTGTTTTCAGTGGAGAAGCGTGGTGAGCTGCATTTTATAATGACTTGGGTTTTCTGCAGATTAGAGGGGGCAGGATGGAGGCTGCTGCAGGGGGGAGGCGATGGGGGCCCTGGCAGAGGTGGGAGCAGAGGAGATGAGGGAGGCAGAAAATATTTGTGTCTGGGGGATGACATCATCAGGTCTTGGTGATGGATTAGATGGGGGGTGACAAGAAGAGAGGCACTGAAGGTGACACTGGGTTCCCAGCTTGAGCACTGGGGAGGTACCATTCACTGAGATGAGAAGACAAAGGTCAGGAAAGGAAAGGATTGCATTTGGAAGGATGAACTGTGGGGGACAGAATCACCCATGGTGGGGTAGTTGTATTTATTATTTTTTAAAATATATATTTTAAAAAAATAAAATATATATTTTTAAATATTACTTATTCATGAGAGACAGAGAGGAAGAGACATAGGCAGAGGGAGAAGCAGGCTCCATGCAGGAAGCCCGATGTGGGACTCGATCTGGAGACTCCAGGATCACACCCTGGGCAAAAGGCAGGCGCTAAACTGCTGAGCCACCCAGGTGTCCCAAAGATTTTTATTTTTATTTTTTTTTATTTTATTTTTATTTTTTTCCAAAGATTTTTATTTTTAAGTAATCTCCTCACCCAACATATGGCCCAAACTTAAAATCCCAAAATCAATAGTCGCACCTCTGTGGACTGAGCCAGGCATGTGCCTCAGTATGGCAATTTTAAACATAGCTCTGACTTCTTTGACACTTCTTCCACTGGGGAGGTGGGTATAGGTCTCCTATCCTTGAACCTGGTGGGTTTGTGGTTGTTTTGACTAATAGAGTATGGTGGAAGTGACTTTAAATGTTATTCCCAGGCTCAGTACTAAACGGCCATGCAGCTTTCTTCTCTTTCTCCCCAAACACCCTCTTTTTGTGTGCACCCTTTGGGACACTGCCTCTTGGAGCTGCAAGAGGCCCCAAAGCCACCTGCAGAAGTCTCATGTTTGTACTACCGACCTCACCAACCCCCAATCTCCCTGGGTAAGTCCAACCTTTGAGTCCTCTCAGCCCAGGTACCAGATGTATGAGTGAAGAAACCTCCAGATGATTCCAGGTCCCAGCTGTTCTGAGTGAATCCTCCCCTACCCCTTCTAGTCTTCTCTGCTGATAGTGCAAACATTGTGGAGTAGACACAAGCCACCTCAGCTGGGTCTCATCTGAATTACTGACTATAGAATATATCATAAAATGGTTATTTTGGGGGACCCCTGGGTAGCTCAGTGGTTTGGCTCAGGTCTGATCCTGGGATCCTGGGATCGAGTCCCACATCGGGCTCCCCCCGCAGGGACCCTGCTTCTCCCTCTGCCTGTGTCTCTGCCTCTCTCTGTGTCTCTCATGAATATATAAATAAAATCTTTTTTTTTTTTTTTTAAAAGGTTATTTTTGTACACCATGTTTGGTGGGAGGTTGTTACACAGCGGTAGCACCCAGAACACACATCAAATTGGCAAGCGAGTTCCATGATTCCACCTGGAGACATCACCTGCATCCTTCCTTTCCATCCCACCTATGGCTGCCTGGGTTCAGCCCTGGGCATCTCTCATTCCCCAGCTGATTCCCAGTGTTCAGTTCACTTTATCTTTCCTGCAGCAGCTAAAGTGACTTTGCCAAGACATAATGACATCCGATGACGTTATTCCCCTGCCTCAGAGGCTCCTCATTGCTCATAGAAGGAGATAAAAGCTCTTTAACAGGATGTATGAAGCCTTTATGGCCTGCCACTCCAGCTTTATCTCTTGTCTCTCTACGTTTTATCCCAACCAACTCTTTCTGTTCTCTGGGCAAACTAGGCTTTGTGCACTTCCGGCTCGTCCTTCCATTTGCTCCTCCTACCTAGTTGTGTGACGCATTCCATGCACCTCTTCAGCTCTCTTTCCATCTTCTCTATCTGCTGCATGTCAGGAGGCTGAAGCTTTTGTGGGCTGCAACAATGTGCTCCCTTGCCCCCCCTTTTTTTAGCGATTTTTAAAAAAGATTTTATTTATTTATTCATGAGAGACACACAGAGAGGGAGAGGCAGAGACACAGGCAGAGGGAGAAGCAGGCTCCATGCAGGGAGTACGAAGTGAGACTCAATCCCGGGTCCCCAGGATCACACCCTGGACCAAAGGTGGCGTTAAACCACTGAGCCACCCAGGCTGCCCTCCCTTGCCCTTTTGCTGTCTTTGAGTCCACTGATGGGAAGCACCAGAGGGAAGTCGGGGCACCAGAGAACAGTGAAGTTTGGGTATCCAAAAGGATACCTCCAAAAGGAGGCTCCCTCCTTTCCAGACTCTGGGAGATCACTGCTCCTGTTGGTCTTCTCTTACAACTGGGCTCTCTTCCTCTGGATTCTGGTCCCAAGACTCTCTATTACCTGTGTGGTTCTTCTCTCTTGGCAGTAGGAACTTGCCTTTGTAGCTTAGGGCCTAGCACCTTGCAAGGTATGCGGCCCTTGGCAGGTGTTGAGTTAATGTTTGTTGTATGATTGATGGCTGCACTCAGAAAAAAAGGGCTCTAGGGAGGGTCATAGGAGCCAAAGACAGGCACTCTTCCTTTACACTGGGCATAAAAGGAGGACACGGCACATTTTCCATATAGGAAATCACAGCTAAGAACCTACTAGGGAATCACCAAATTAGTAAGGATAATAATTTCTTTAAACTTTCAAAAACTCTGTTTTGCTATTATTTTTACTTGCATAAATCCAGTCTTTTTCCTTTTTTTTTTAATTAATTAATTTATTTATTTATGATAGTCACAGAGAGAGAGAGAGAGGCAGAGACACAGGCAGAGGGAGAAGCAGGCTCCATGCACCGGGCAGAGAGAGAAGCAGGCTCCATGCACCGGGAGCCCTACATGGGACTCGATCCTGGGTCTTGAGGATTGCACCCTGGGCCAAAGGCAGGCGCTAAACCGCTGTGCCACCCAGGGATCCCCCAGTCTTTTTCCTTAAAAATTTTGACTATATATGTTTTCAAGCACACATACAAAAGTAGAGAGAGCAGGACAAGGAGTCTGCCACATACTCAACTCAGATTCAACAATGACCAAGATTCAGTCACATTTGCCTTATATTGCCTGTGTGTTCTTTGTCTTGCTTTCTTTTTGCTACAGTATTTATTTTATTTTATTTTATTTTATTTTTTAAGATTTTATTTATTTATTCAGAGACACAGAGAGAAAGAGGCAGAGACACAGGCAGAGGGAGAAGCAGGCTCCATGCAGGGAGCCTGATGTGGGACTCGATCCTGGGACCCCAGGATCACACCCCAGGCTGCAGGCGGCACCAAACCGCTGTGCCACTGGGGCTGCCCTGCTACAGTGTTTTAGAGCAAACTCCAGTCTTTGGGCCATTTTGCCTTTATACACTTCAGTATGCACTAAATAATAACCAACAGTGTTTAAAAAACAATGGTGGAATTAGAGAGGATGTCAAGTTTAACTTGGAGACAGCAAACACGTGGTGGGGATAAACAGGCATTTTTTTCCACCTAGATGTGTTAGCAGTGACATTCTCCAAGACAATATTAATATTTTTTTCCATCCTATGGAGGTAAGAGTGCTCAGGGACCTTGTAATATTTCCTGGATATGGACACTAAAATTTCCTAAGGAGCAGAATGCCCAGTGAATGGGAGACGACCTTCTGAGGTTGGAAGAGGTTAAATGGACTCATTTAAGTCTTTCCAGTGAAAGCTGATGGGAGGATCAAGGTTCTTGGATGACCAATAATATTTTGATGTGACTTGGAGTTCCTGGTGGCAAATCCCTAAAATGGCTCTGAGTGCAGGGCAGGCCAAAGGGCTCATAATTACGCCCTTGGAATGGCCAGTTAGCATCTACTCTTAGTTTTTGTCTTTTTTAAAGTCAAATTTAGGGACACCTGGGTGGCTCAGTGGTTGAGCGTCTGCTCAGGGTGTGATCTAGGGGTCCTGGGATCGAGTCCCACATCAGGTTCCCTGTAGGGAGCCTGTTTCTCCCTCTGCCTCTCTCTCTCTGTGTCTTTCATGAATAAATACATATTTTAAAAATAGTTATTAAAAAAATAAAAAATAAAGTTATTGAATTATAGTTTACACACTGTAAAATTCACCCCTCTTAGGTGTATAGTTATTTGAACTTTAACAAACATATACAATCATGAAACTACCACCACAATCATAACATAGATTGTTTTTATCACCCAAAAAAGTTTCCTTATACCTTTTCATAGTCAGTCTCTCATCCTACTCCCAACCCAAGGCAATCACTCATTTGTTTTCTGTCTCAGTGTTTTGTCTTTTCCAGAATGTCACATCAATGATATAATACAGTACACTGCCTTCTGTGTCTGGCACAGTGCTTTTGAGATTCATCCACATTGTTGCTGCTTGTATCAGTAGTTTGTTCCTTTTTGTTGCTAAATACTAGTCCCATTGTCTGGGTGAACCCCAATCTGTTTATTCACCAGATGATGGACATTTGGGTAGTTTCCACTCTTTGGTGATTATAAATGAAATTGCTGTAAGCATTACGCAGGCTTTTTGTATGGATAGATGCCTTCATTTTTCCTGGATAAGTACCATGAGAAGGATTACTGAGATATGTGATAATTGTATATTTAACTTTATGAGAAAATATAAATGCTCCCCATCCTCACCAGTATTTAGTGTTGTGGTTTGTTTTTTAAATCCATTCTAATAGATATGTAATAATTATCATGTTATGGTTTCAATTTGCATTTCCCTGATAACTAAGATTCCGAATTTTTAAAAAATATTTTATTTATTCATTTGAAGAGAGAGAGAGAGCAGAGCAGGAGGGCAGTTGCAGAGAGAGAAGCAGGTTCCTCGCTGAGCAAGGAGCTCAACTCAGGGCTCAATCCCAGGACCCCAGGATCATGACCTGAGCCAAAGGCAGACTCTTAACTGACCAAGTCACCCAGGCACCCCAGATTCCAAATTTTCTAATGTCACTCTGGTCTGGACTGAGGTTGGGGGATTTGTAGAATGGACTGGATTTTATTATTTTTTTAAAGCCAAATAAATAGACACTTTTCATTTGTTATCTTGGAGTGATTAGAAAGGCCATGAAGCCTGCCTCGGATTTCATCCAGGGCAGGGGAAGTCTACCTCGGGAGCAAGGACAGAGCTATCCTGTCCAGTCATAGCATGGAAGATGGAGAAAGTTCAGCCTCTTTTGGAGCAGAGTTCAATTTGCTTTTATAGTTTTGTTCTTTAGTAGTTGTGTGACTTTGGGCAAGCAACATAACTGCCTTGAACTTCAGTGTCTCCTGCTGTAGAATCGGGTAATAACTCAGAGGTAAGTTTTTGCTGAGTTAGAGATACTGTCCTCCTATCATCATTATTAATAATAATAATAATTTTATTTATTTATTAATGAGAGACACAGACACACAGAGAGAGGCAGACTCCATGCAGGGAGCCCGATGTGGGACTCAACCCCGGGTCTCCAGGATCAGACCCTGGGCCGAAGTCAGCACTAAACCGCTGAGCCACCCGGGCTGCCCCATCATCATTAATAATATTATTAATTTGCTTCTATAAAGGCTCACTCGGCTGCAACACAGTAAATTCTTTCCTTGTTTCTTTCCCAAGCGAATTGCTCATAAAGGGCAGGCCTTGTGACTGAAGACCCGTATGCCCCCCATCCTGGACGCAGTGTTAGTAAATTCCAGTCCTGCGACACATTTGTTGAAATAGATGGGCCCACACGGATTCTCAGGGAAGGCCGGTGGCCAGAACAGAGTTGTGGGGCCCGAGGGACCTCCAGCCCTCATCAGGCCAGGGAGATGCTTTCCTGAAGCTTGGGGCCAGTGGCTGGAAAAACAAGGGGGCTGCCTGGTGATGTGGGTTTGACAGGTCAAATAAAGGGAACCAAGAAAGCAGATGCTCAGAGGAAAAAAAAAAAAAGTGGGGGGGGTGATGGGGAGGATCGGGTTTGACCAGGAAGAAACTCGAGGGAGAGGGCTGGCTGGGAATGTACGGGCCCGACAGGCGTGGGGACCAGTGGTGCGGATGCTGCGGGGATCGCGAGGCGGGGCGGGCGCGGAGGCTCGGGGTCGAGCCGTAGAGCATCCCAGGAGCCGGCTCCGGGCGCGGGCGCGGCAGGTGCGGGGGCGGAGCCGCGCGGGGGCGGAGCCACGCGGGGCGGGGCGGGGTCCGGAGGGGGCGGGGCCGGGCAGGCGGGGTGCGGCGCTGCTCGCCTGCGAGCGCAGCGGGGGCCGCGGAGCCGGAGCTGGATCCGGAGCCGGGGCCGGGGCGGGAGTCGGGGCCGGGGCCGGGCCGGAGAGGGCTCCAGCGCTATGGGGTCGGCCGACTCTAAGCTGAATTTCCGAAAGGCGGTGATCCAGCTCACCACCAAGACGCAGGTGCGACCGGGGCCCCGGCCTCCCACCCACCTGCCGGGCTGGGGGCTGGGCAGGGCCGGGGGGCTGCGCGAACTCGGCTCGTGAGGAGATGGGGGACCGGCTGGCCTGCGGCCTGACGCTGAAGCCGGGTCCGGAGCGCCACCCGTTGGCCTGTCCTGCGGGGCTTCATCCCTTAGCCCCAGCCCCTCACCCCAGCCCTGTCTCCCGGGAATATCCCTCTTCCCGCAGCCGCGCTGCCACCTTGGGCTGACGTGTGCCTACTCTCCGAGCCGGCATCGCCGCTCTCCGCCACCTGTCCTGCCGCCTCCCCCCCCGACCCCCCCCCCCTCCAGCCCCGCATCTTCAGCTTCACCCTCACGCCCGCCCCCACCCACCCATCCGCCTCCCTGCTCCCCTCCCTGCCCCTCGGTGCCCGCGGTTCCTGGACGCACAGACCCGGCTGATTCAATGCAAACAAAGCCGAGCAGGCGCCTACCGGGTCGGGGAAACAGCTGGTGCGCGGAGGCAGCGGCCTCGCTGGGCCCAGGTCGATGCCCAGAGCCAGGCAAGGCCCAGGTCTTCCTGAGAACGTGCAAAGAGTGCGAGCAGCGCTGCAGCCTAGCAGAGGGTCCTGTTCCCAGGCCCCTGGAGTCCAGGTTCCCAGCTGGGGAACACTGCTCCAGGGGGCTCCTCCTCTGAGGCCCAGCAGTGGGGATAGCTGTGTTTTCAGGTACCCTCTGTTCCCTGGGTCAGGGCTGAGAAACCTCCAGGTTGTCTTTGACTGGTTGGTGTAGGGTCTGGGGGTGACTTTCAGCCAGTCCGTGCTTGCACACTCCCCTGAGTTCACAAGTGGCACCGAGGCCACCTCCTTGCCCCCACCACACAGGACCTGGCCCCAGCAAGGCTCCTTCCCTGCCTACCCCTTCTGTCCTTACCCCTTGAATCAGGCTGCTCTGGCCACAGAGATGCCCAGCCCTGACTCCCCAGAACCCCCACTTTTAAGGGACTCAGCACCTGCTGCCATCTGGGACTTTCCTCTTTCCCTTACCCTGAGGGCTCTTGGCAGTTAGAGTGGGATTGAGGAAGCCATCTTCCCACAGCCAGTTGTTCGCAGCTCCAGAGGCCAGACCTCTGGTCCTACACTCTCTCATTCCCATGAGAGAAAGGTCAGGTGCCTGGCAAATGCCCAGGGGCTCTGGAGAATCCAGTCCTGGCTAAGAGGCATTTGATAGAAACCAGACTTTGCTTCTCGCCACTTCCCTAATGACTCCTGGGTAGTTCTAGCACTTGGCTTTATTGGGATGGGGCTTCTAAGTCTGTGGGTGGCAGGCGGGCCAGCCCCTCAATGTGGGGCCACATGGAGTGGCAGGAGGGAGGCTCCCATGTTTACCTACCTACCTGGGGAAGGAAACACATTGTTGGAGGAATGAACCATGGGCTGTTAGCTTAGTAGGCAAGATCCTTTGCCGGGCCAGCAGGACTAGCTCCCCTGGGCCCCAGAGATCTGGGTGGACTAGATTCCTACCTGTGCTGGCCCTCTCCCCCAAATACAGTGTACCTCTGGCTTTCCCTGGCTATAGCACTGTTATGGGGATGACTGAGATGGTGCTGTCCTGTTTCCTAGCTGAGGACAGTGAGTTGGCTTGGGTCAAGACTGGAACCAGATACCAGGCTGGGTCTCCCTCCAGAGACCCGTGGGGCCCTGTAGGTGGGGGAAGGTGGGAGAGACCCTTAAGCTTCCTGTCCTGTGTAGTGACCTGGCTCAGGCAGCTGAGGAGTGAAGACCAGATCCCAGATGGTCATTCCAGACCTTGCCATTCAGTGTCCCCAAGGAGATTCATGCCAGCTGTCCACAGGGTGTCCTCCAGTCCCAGACCCTTAGAGGCTAGGCCATGAACACAGATGTTTGTTCTGGGCAGCAGACAAGACCACCCAACACCTTTTCCTGTGGCCTGGGTATGAGCGGCCACTGCTGGGCTTCCCTGCTTTCCTGTGCTATATCCTGTTTTCTTCCTGCCCTGGGCTAGTCCTGAGGCTTAGCAGTTTTGGCTGTGTTTCCCAAGCCTTTCCTGGGGTGGGTGGGGCCCTAGAGGGAGGACATTCCTGGACCTGGGACCCTTTCTTAGATCCTATCTTTTTGGAGACTCTCTGCCATAGACCAGGTGAGACCTGGTGGGTCCATGTATACATGTGTGTATGTGTATGTGAATGCTGTGGTGACGCAGTCCTCCAGGACAGGTCACCCTTAACAGGCTAGAGCACTTGTACAGCCCTTTGCTCCCCTTCACCCCAAGAAAGTTCAAAAGATGCACCTGGACTCCCAAGCCTAGTGGGGGGTCTGGCCTGAACAGAGGCTGGTGAAGCTAGGGTAAGAATATCTATTTTGGGGCACCTGGGTGGCTCAGTGGTTGAGCGACTGCCTTTTGGCTCAGGTTGTGGTCCGGGGTCCTGGGATCGAGTCCTGCATCAGGCTCCCCATAGGGAGCCTGCTTCTCCCTCTGCCTGTGTCTCTGCCTCTCTGTGTCTTTCATGAATGAATGAATGAATGAATGAATGAATGAATTAATTAATAAATCCTAAAAGAAGAAAGAAAGAAAGAAGAAAGAAAGAAAGAAAGAAAGAAAGAAGAAAGAAAGAAAGAAAGAAAGAAAGAAAGAAAGAAAGAAAGAAAGAGTATCTGTTTTCCCACCAGGATAGCTCAGTCCCTGTGCCCTGGTAGCATGAACCTTCTAGCTTGTGGCAAAAAATTCTTTTCAAACAAACTGGCTTGGATTTTATTTATTTTAAGATTTTTTTTTTTATTTAAGAGAGAGAGAAAGAGTACACAAGCAAAGGGGAGAGGCAGGGTGTGGGGGAGGGGGGAAGCAGGCTCCCCTGCTGAGGCAGGGAGCTCAATGCAGGATGCTGGGTTCCATCCCAGGACCCTGGGATCATGACCCAAGCAGAAGGCAGACACTTAACTGAATGAGCCACCCAGGCGCCCCTGGCTTGGATTTTAGAAGCTTCCTTGGGCTCTGTGGAGCCCAG
Organism: Vulpes vulpes; assembly: GCF_048418805.1. NCBI lineage: Eukaryota > Metazoa > Chordata > Mammalia > Carnivora > Canidae > Vulpes > Vulpes vulpes. Next base: position 6,164,451 of record NC_132781.1, read on the forward strand.
CTGGGATAACTGGGACAGGAGCTGAGCCTTGTTTCTCCCCTCAGAAGCCTAAGGGGATCCAGTGACCCTGGCCAACACCTGGAGCATCAGACTAGCCTGCTATAGCCGGGTGATGGTCATCAAGCTGAAGTGTCCAAGCCAGACTGGGAGCTGGAGGGCTGGGACTCTCCTCTGCTTCTCAGCTGGGCTAGCCTGGAGCTCCCTAAGTCTCCTTTTAAGTCTCCTCATTTGGAATTCAGTCCCTAGGTGACACTTGCCTGATGAACTAGACCAGAGTTCAAGTCTGCTGGTGCTCAGATGAAGTTCTCCTCCTTTAAGGGGATTGTGGCACCTTAAGTTAGAGGAGGTGGTAAAAGTGTTAGAGAAGGGAGCTTCTCAGAGGAGCTCCCGGGTTTTCAAGGATGTCCTTCCCCACCCCAGCCCTGGCCACCCACACTGGGGGGTGACACCCCTTGACCCCAGTGACTGTCAGAGGGCTGCCCTAGCTGAGGACAGGAGGGCCAGCAAACCCTAGCCCCAGGGCACCTCCTTTGGCCTTTGTTCTCCCCCCCCCCCCCCCCCCAGCTAACTTGCTCTACCAGTTCTGGGACTGAGCAGGCCCTGGTACCAGGCCTGTCTTGCGGGCCATGGCCACATGCTGCCCTGTGACTTGGAGGTGGGGGCATTGTTTTGGGAGGGGGCCAGGTATACTGGGACCTCAATGAGGCTTTCAAACCCAGTGCTGAGTTTGGACAGCCCCAGTGGTGCTCAGGCTTGCCCAGTGACTGGGTTGAAGGGATCTTTGGGACTAATGACAGCCTTTCCCTGAATAAACATTGGCTGAGCATCTGCCATCTGCCTCTACTGCAGGGTAAGGAAAGAAAGGCCTAATGGAACCCTGAGGCAAGTGCATTGAGATGCCTGGAATCAGGGCCTAGGATGAAGGAGTAAGAGTGGGGACCCAGGTTCCAAGGTGGGAACAAGCCCTTTGGTCCAGAGCTCAGGGAGGATTCTGGGAAGAAGGGGCATAAGAGAACAAGGTTATTTTTATTCATTCATTCATTCATTCATTCATTCATTCATTCATTCATTTGTTCGAGACACAGAGAGAGGCAGAGACACAGGCAGATGGAGAAGCAGGCTCCCTGCAGGTAGCCTGATGTGGGACTCGATCCCAGGACCTCAGGATCACGACCTGAGCCAAAGGCAGACACCCAACCACTGAGCCACCCAAGTGTCCAAGAGAACAGTTATTTTTAAACAAGATATATATATTTTTCTGGTGGTCAGAGTAAGGCACGCCTGGGTGGGTTTGGGTGATCGCAGGGCTGTATCAACCCTTTCAGACAAGAGAAAGCCAGGCTGATGGAGCACCCGGGGTCTCTCGCAGCAGCTCCTCTTCAGAACATGCCTTGGGCACCCTGGCCTCTCAGCAGGTGAACAATCAAAAAGAAAAAGAAAAAAAAAAAAACAGTAATCCGTGTGGTTGCAGAAAAATATAAGTAAAAAAATAAAAACTATCCAGAGAGATCATCGCTGGGGCATTCCGTCATTTTCGTTTAGGCTTTTATTACTATGTAATTTAGCAAAGATCTGACCATCCTGTAGTTAGTGTTCCACCTTATCTTTTTCACAGTATTGTAACCGTGAAGCATTTTTCATTCATTAAGAGTCCTTGGCAACATGGCTCTGGTGGTTGCATAATATTCCATTCCATGAAAGGGCCTTATTAACTCTTTCGAGTGTTTCCTGCTTGTTGGTTATTTAGGTTCATTCCAACTTCTCGCTATTGCCAATAACAACACATCAGTGAATCTCCTTATCCGTGCACATCCCTGATCATTTTCTTAGGAAGGATTTCTAGAAGTGGAGCTTATGGTTCCAGTTGGTTCCCTACGTGACTGCCCATATGATTCAAAAGGCGCAAGTGTGCCTATGTCCTCCATAGGACCAGTGGGACTTTGGAATGTGTTAGAAGGGTGGGCCTGTGGGGAAGACCGGACCATCCGAGCAAAGGCAAAGAGATGTTGTGACGGCTTTGTGTTGTAGGGGTTGCAAATACAGGTGTGCAGGTGCCCACGTGCAACATGTGTGCACGCATGTAGGTATGTTAAATAAGATCGCGGCTTATGGTCTGGTCCAGGTTTGGACTCAATCCTGCAGGCAGCGAGGAGCCCCAGAGGTCTTTGTTGAGGCAACAGTGGTTTGGGTGCTGTGCTTTGAACATGGGTTGGAGGCCGTGTGGAGACAGGGTTGAGGACGTAAATTTGGAGGTGGGGCCCTGAGAGGAGCAGGTGCAGTCAGAGAGAGCCGTGGGGGTTACCTCCTTTAGATTTGGCATCTGTTGGGTGTGCAAGGAGAGGATGGAAGCTGCGGCTGAGGCGGGGGTGGACGGTGAGGCTGGGCTTAGGTGCAATAAGCGTACATCCCCTTGCCTTCTTCCATTGGGGAGGGTCACAACCTGGGTCTGGTCCCCAGGCACTTGACCTAGCAGCAGGGCCTGGGGAGGTCCCCCGTGGGGAGGCTCTGCCAGAGGAGGACGGTGAGTTACCCCATCCCTCAGGGTCTGAGTTAGGCTTTGTCTGCCAAACTCAGTGCCTGGCTGACCTCTGACATCCGTGGCGAGTGTCCCCAGCCTGCCTCTGCCAGCCGGGGTGCACAATGGCCCCCACATGGGAGGGCTTCTGGGTATAGCAGGGATGGAATAGGGGGGCCATGGTTTCCCCTTTGGGGTTCCTTTGGCTACAGACTGGGCGAACTGTGGGCCTGGTGGCAAGGGATAGTGTAACAACCCTGGACACACCGGATCCCCCCTCCAGCCTGTGGAAGCCACCGATGATGCCTTTTGGGACCAGTTCTGGGCAGACACGGCCACCTCAGTACAGGATGTCTTTGCACTGGTGCCAGCGGCAGAGATCCGGGCTGTGCGGGAGGAGTCACCCTCCAATCTGGCCACTCTGTGCTACAAGGTGAGCATAAGGTGCTCTGCCCTTCGCTGCCACTCCCTGCTGAGCCATTTCCCACCTTCCAGGGGAGGCTGAAGCTGGCCCAGCCCTGTGGACCCAGAGAGCGGGCACCCCTGACATCCCACCTGTCTGGGTCTGGGCAGTCTCGAGAAGTACCCGCTTCTCCCCACTGGCTGGGCTCTGGGTGGGGGGTGGGAAGTGATGCTGCAGCCACCGTCTGTGAGGGCTTCCTTGGGGCTCTTGCTGCGCACTTTCCACACATCAGCTCGTTCAGCTAACCCTGTGCAGTGGGTGCCGTTAATGTCACCGTCTTACAGATGAGAGAACAGAGAGGTGGTCACTTAGCAAGGTGTCAGCCAGTGAGCGGTGGGCGGGGTCTCCGGGGATGCTCTAGGCTGCTCTCTGGCCCACTTCCCGTCCCCCTGGGCTGGCTGACCCTGTCTGTCTCTGCCCCTCTGAAGCCTGGGGTGCCCATCCTGACCCCAAGCACCAGGTCCCCACTCCCCACCCTTCCAGCGTGCCCCTCCGCCTGTCCCCACAGGCTGTGGAGAAGCTGGTGCAGGGAGCCGAGAGTGGCTGCCATTCGGAGAAGGAGAAGCAGATTGTCCTGAACTGCAGCAGGCTCCTCACCCGTGTGCTGCCCTACATCTTTGAGGACCCCGACTGGAGGGGCTTCTTCTGGTCCACAGTGCCCGGGGCAGGGCGAGCAGGGGTCTGTGGGCCTGGTTGTGGGGCTGGGTGGGAGGTGATGGGTGTGGGGTTTGGGAAGGACAGGGGAAGGGGAATGGGGTTTGCTGCCGAGGGGCGGGGTCATCTCCCACAGGAATGTCTGCCCTTTCAGCTGGGCAAGTGTGGCGACAGGGCAGCTGGGCACTTCCCCCTCCTTAGCTTCCCCCTCCCTGAGTTTATCTCCAGGCAACCGGCTAAGGGCAGGACCCTGGTGATTCCCAGCAGGGCTGAGCCTCTAGAGTTTTAGGGACCTGGCCTGGCTCCTTCCAGTCAGTGGAGAGGTTTCTTCCCAGGTCCCAGCCTCGTTCCTGCTCTGGCCCCCTTCTGCCTTAGGAAGTTTGGGGTGGTTGGGAATCTACTTATCCTTCTGCTTCTTCCTCCATCCCTCTGCCCATGGGTACCTGCCTGGGCCCAAATCTAACCCCTTTCCCACCTTCAATTCCTGGGGCCACGTCTCCTTGGCCAGCAAGCACTGAGGCAGCCTGTGTGCTATGTCCTGACCAGGGAGAGGATGATGATGAGAATGCCCGGCCCCTGGCTGAGTCCCTGCTCCTGGCCATTGCTGATCTCCTCTTCTGTCCAGATTTCACTGTCCAGAGCCACCGAAGGAGCACTGTGGTGAGAGGCCCCCCCAATCTCCCAGTCTCAGGCCTGGGAGGGCTTTGGTCCTAGGTTGGGGGTGGTTGAAGTTCCCTTGGGCAGGACGCTGCGGTGGCAGGGCCGCTCTGGAAGAGCTGGGCAGGTCTAGGGAGGGGCCAGGGACTGGCACAGCTGGAGAGGAGCCAGCTGGTGCCTGGCCCTGCCCCCTGTATCCGGGAGTCAGGGCACAAGCACCCATTGTCCTCGCTTGGGCGGTGGGTGGGGGTGTGGGGCTTGGACACAGGAGGTCTGGCCTGCTCACTTCCTGTGGGCCCAGGGACTCCACCTCTAGTATTTTCTGCTCCCACCGCCCCCCACCACCAAATGCACCCAATCCCATTCCCCTCCCTCCCTATCTATCTCTCCTTGCCTTGAGCTGGCCTGAGCAAGTAAAAGAACTGGAGAAGAAAAATTAGCTTTCAAGAGATTGAGAACATTAATTTCTTCCCTTGTGCATTATCACCTGGGGCATTTGGAGGGTCTGTCTCTGCCCCCAGGGACGACAGCGGGGGGACTTGGGTTGGCCACTCCCCGCCTGAGCGTTCCCAAACCATGTGCCCAGGACTCAGCGGAGGATGTCCACTCCCTGGACAGCTGTGAATACATCTGGGAGGCTGGTGTGGGCTTTGCTCACTCCCCTCAGCCCAACTACATCCACGATGTGAACCGGTGAGTTTTGCTCAGACCCAGAACTCACAGTGTAGCTGGACTTGGGGCCAGGCCCCCCGCTTTCCAGCTCAGAGAGGGAACCGTGCATGGGGTCTTTCAAAGAGACCCTGTCCACTCATGACCCAACATCAGCCTGCCGGGGATAAAATGGGGTCATGTCTTTTCATGGACTTGGAGCTGGGGCCGGCAGGGTGGGCATGCCCTCCTGGAGGAGATTGGAGATCTTCAGGTACTGAACCCCCTGCCCTGACCCCCCCTCCCTAAGGATGGAGCTGTTGAAACTGCTGCTCACATGCTTCTCTGAGGCCATGTACCTGCCCCCAGCCCCGGACAGCGGCGGCACCAACCCGTGGGTGCAGTTCTTTTGTTCCACGGAGAACAGGTGAGGACCCCTCCAGCTTTCTTTCCATTCTCTCCTTGCTCCAGGCAGCCCCGGGGAGAGGCCGCGCTCCCTTAGTCTTAGTTGAGGGGAGGTGCTGCCGCCTGGTGGTGATGGCTTGTAAAAGTTAGTCGCCACTCGTTAGTCCCCCATGGTCCAACATCCCACTGGGGGACCCTAGTGACTAGTGCCTGGGTCCTCCATCCCGAGCTGTGCTGTGCAGCAGAAATATGATGCAAACCACAGATGCAAGCTGACCACTTCTAGTGGCGACCTGAAAAAAGTAAAAAAGACGTGAAATCAATTTTAATATTTTGTTTAACCCAATATACACCAAAAACTAGCATTGGACAGGTGATCAGTATGCAGAATGATTGAGATGTTTCACATTCCCTTTTCAAGCTAAGTTTTCAAAATCCGTTTTGTGCAGTTTACAGTCCCAACACATCTCAATGCCGAGGAGCCACATTTTAAGCTCTCAGTAGCAGCAGGTGGCTTGTAGCTGGCTGGCAGTGCGGTTGAGACAGTGGTCGGGGAGAGGGCATCGTGAATACTCTGAAGGGTGGGGAAGCCTGACCCACACAGGGCTGCTCCTGGGCTCTGTGGGCACAGAGGGTACGTGGAGGTGTCACTTGGTGGGGCTGAGTATGTAAAGGCTGCGAGGGCAGCACCGGAGTTAGTGGTCCTGGGGGGCGTGGCTCACCTTCTGACTTCCAGACTCTCATTCCCACACGGCAGGCCTTACTCATCCTTTGGATTTTCCTGGCCTTCTGCTCAACTTCCCCCCTCGCCCTGCCCCCAGAAGAGAAGGGAAGCCAGGCAACTCTCTCCAGCAGCCACGGTCAAAAGCTGGCCAGAGTTTGTTTGTTTTTTCTCACCAGGAGTATCAGGCTTTGCCACTCACTTAACCTCTCTGGGTCTCAGTTTCCTTGCCTGTAAGATAAGGAGCTTGAACCCTGACATCTTACAAATCTCTGAATGATGTCACTCTGTGGCCTGGGGCCTGGGTGACTGAGAGCATGTTCTGCTCCCCGAGGGGAAGCCCACCTCCCTGTGGGACTCAAGTCCCTGCTTTGAAGCCCCAAGGCAGGACACCTGCCCCTCAGAGACCTGAGCCGTAGACTGTGCAGCACCGCGAATGAACCCTAATGTAAACTCTAGGCTGATGGTGTGTCCCTGTAGGTTCATGGATTGTAACACACATGCCACTCTGCTGTGGGATGTCAGCAGTGGGAGAGGCTGTGCACAGGTGGGGGCAGAGGCTCAGGGGAATCTCTGTTCCTCCCTCGTGATTTTGTTGTGAACCTAAAATTACTCTAAACATAGTCTTAATTAAAAAAAAAAAAAGGGCTTTAGCTCTGGGAGGAAAAATCTAAGGGATGTGGACATGATTTCCCACATAACTAGCCACCCCCGTCTTGGTAATAAATTCCTTTGCTCTTGGCCTAGCCTGGCCTGGGTCCCGGATGCAGACAAGGCAGGGAGGGGTGTCTTTGACTCAGGAAGGGATGAGCCTGGTTCTGCTTTCTGGCTCCCAGCCTAGGGCTAGCACGGAAATGCTTGTTCAGTGAGGAGGTAGCTTGACTGACCATCCCATGTGGCCACCTGGGGGGTGGACAAGGCTGGCCTGGGTGGTCTCCATGCCTTGTTCCTCTCCTTCCGCAGACACGCCCTGCCCCTTTTTACCTCCCTCCTCAACACTGTGTGTGCCTATGACCCTGTGGGCTACGGGATCCCCTACAACCACCTGCTCTTCTCTGACTACCGGGAACCCCTGGTGGAGGAGGCTGCCCAGGTGCTCATTGTCACCTTGGACCATGACAGTGCCACCAGCGCCAGCCCCACGGTGGACGGCACCACCACAGGCACTGCTATGGATGATACGGACGTAAGGATGGGTGTGGGGGGTGGAGGGCAGCTGGCCTTGCCAAGTTCTGGGCACTCCCTTTAGTAGCGCTGGGTAGGAGCTACCCAGTGGGCATCTCCTGGTGAGCCTCGGGGTGCCTGAGGGGGCATTGCTGCCTCCACTTGGGCTGAGGTAGTGGCCAGGGGTGAAGCCACCTGCTTATCCCAGGCTCCACCCTTGGCAGCCTCCAGGACCTGAGAACCTGTTTGTGAACTACCTGTCCCGCATCCATCGTGAAGAGGTGAGCGGAACCCTGCTCTTGCTCCAGTGGATTCTCAGTGCCCACCTGCCACAATGATTATGGCCTTGCAGTGGGGAGGGGATGGTGATGAGATGGGGTAAGAAGAGTCCTGACCATGGTCCCTGTGGGCTTGGCCACCCCAATGAAATAGTGATGGCAGGACTTCAAAGGTTTTGAGATGCAGAAAAGAGCTGAAGGCCTCAGCTGAGTAGGGACAACTGGGCAGGCTTCCAGGAGGAGGTGGCTCTGATATCTGGCTTTGGTGAGGGGAATGGTAGTGGACTCAAAGGCCAGGCAGCCCAGAGTTCATGTGTCTTGTGACCTTGGGGGAAATTGTGCTCCCAAAGCTCTGACTTCTGCTGCTGTAACATGGGGATGGTAACTGCTTCCTTGCCTTTTTGGGAGGGTTACTTGTAGCTTTCGCTTAGTGACAGCTCTTTGAGAGTAGTAGAGTGCATTTCTGATGTGACAGGGAGATGGGAGGATGGCATCTGTCAACATGGGGTCCAGGTGGGTTGGGTCTGGGTCAACGTGTAGGTGAGGGGGGTCACTAGGAGCAGCTTTAATCAGGGAGGGGGGAGCCCATGGTCTGGGAAAGGGGCAGGGGTTCCCTCCAGACGTGCTTTGGACTCAGCTTCCTGAGGGGCCTGCCTCAGGACAGCTCCTGATGATGGAATCTGGGCCTTTCAGGCTTTAGGGGTGGGACCAAGCTGTGTGTGTGGGGGCGGTGAGGAGGCCTTTGTGCGGGAGCTGGACTGGACAGGTCCCTACCGTCCCCTACTCAGGATTTCCAGTTCATCCTCAAGGGCATAGCCCGGCTGCTCTCCAATCCCCTGCTCCAGACCTACCTGCCCAACTCCACCAAGAAGATCCAGTTCCACCAGGAGCTGCTGGTCCTCTTCTGGAAGCTCTGTGACTTCAATAAGGTGGGCTGGCCTCAGGCCCTGCTTGGTGGGCAGTGGTCAGCTCTGAGCGGGGGAGCGGCTACTCTGGATAGCCCAGGGGTGGGGGCAGCATCTGGGGAGACTCCCGGGAACGGTGAGCAGGTGGGGGAGAGCGGTCTCCTCTGACCTTGCCTACCTCTTCCCTCCCCTCTGCCCCCAGAAATTCCTCTTTTTTGTACTGAAGAGCAGTGACGTGCTGGACATCCTGGTCCCCATCCTCTACTTCCTCAATGATGCCCGAGCGGATCAGTGTAAGGCTGGGGTGGGCATGAGGTCCTGGGGGCTTCCTTGTAGAGGGGCGGGGCCGGCCGGTCTGTGCTGCCTCCGGGGAGCGCAGGCTGGGGCTCTCATCTCCCAGCAAGGGCTTCTTCCAGGGCTCCCCGGATGGGTCCCTACCCTGTGTGGTGACTTCCCCCTGTACCACATGCTGCAGCTCGGGTGGGCCTGATGCACATTGGAGTCTTCATCCTGTTGCTTCTGAGCGGGGAGCGGAACTTTGGGGTGCGGCTGAACAAGCCCTACTCAGTGCGTGTGCCCATGGACATCCCGGTCTTCACGGGCACCCACGCAGACCTGCTCATTGTGGTGAGGGGGCTCCCTCAGCCAGGCCCTGGGGCTGTGGGGGGACGTCCTTTTGGCTGAGTCTGGAGGAGGAGAGGACCCCATGGTCACCCCTCTACCTCCCGGCACAGGTATTCCACAAGATCATCACCAGCGGTCACCAGCGCCTGCAGCCCCTCTTCGATTGCCTGCTCACCATCGTGGTCAATGGTAGGGGTGCGGGGAGCCCGCCTTCCCTGTGCACACCACTAGGTGGCGCCAGGCCACAGGCTGACCTCAGGCTGGCCCTCCCCAGGTCAAACCTGCCCAGTCCAGTAAGTGATATGATGGCAGCCACAGACGGACTGGGCAATTTTCTAGTAGCCCTATTAAAGAAAGAAAGAAAGAAAAACAGGTGACAACAATTTTATAATATATTTTATGTAATCCACTGTATCCCAAACACCATCGTATCAACATGTAACCCCCCCAAAATTATTGAGATCTTTGACATTCTTTTTCACACCTACTCTTCAAAATCCTGTGTGTTTCACATGTGCAGTACATCTCTGTTAGAACTAGCTATGTGTCAAGGGTTTATGTTTTTGATTTTTAAATTTTTATTTTACTTTATTTTTTAAAAGGTTTTATTTATTCATGAGAGAGACAGAGAGAGAGGCAGAGACACAGGCAGAGGGAGAAGCAGGCTCCATGCAGGGAGCCTGATGTGGGACTAGATCCTGAGACTCCAGGATCATGCCCTGAGCCAAAGGCAGATGCTCAACTGCTGAGCCACCCAGGCGTCCCCGATTTTTAAATTTTTTTTAAATTTTAATTTTTAAAATTTAATGGCCACACGTTTAATGGCCACACGTGGCCCGTGGCTACTGTATTGGCCAGTGCAGGTTTGGACAGCGTGGTCTCAGGGCAGCAGGGTGTGCCCTACCCTCCAGCGAGGGCTGGGGACAGCTGCCTCCAAAGGGAGGGGCTCAGGCTGGCTGGGGTGCTGGGCCCGGCATGGTGGGTCGCCGTGAGCTGAGGCAGGGTGACTTCAGTGTGGCCATCTTTTGGAGAGGACTGTCTTTGGTGGGAGTGGTTTGGAGTAGGGTCCTGGAGGCTTCTAGCTGTGTTGTCAGCTCCGGGGCCAGAACCCTGCCTTTCCTTCCCGGTGCATTCCCTGGGTCCATCTCACACATTTTAACTGAGCCCTGGTTAGGTGTGGCTGGCTCTGAGAACGCGCTGCCCCAGCCTGCTGAGGGAGGGGGACGTGAGACAGGGAAGCGCACAGATCCCTTTGTGACTTCAGGCCGGGCACAGCGTCTCATCTCAGATTCCCCCTCCCAGACTCTGCCAAAAAATAAGCTTCTGATTCTGTATGGAGTCTTGTTATTCCAGTTGGATATTCCAGAAAGACTTAAAGACTCTGACTTTGTATCCTTGTCCTGTCATTTTATAACCGGGAACTCTGGGCAAGTTTACAAAACTGTCTGAGGCTCAGTTTCTCCGTCTGTGAAATGGGGCTGGTTTCCTCCATGTCCAGCCCCCTTTCAGAAGTGTGGGCAGGAGTGGGCCACGTGCTGTGTATAAGGGGCTCTGTAAATAGTGGGGCTGTCCACATGATGGAGGGATGAGGTGGGGCGCCCCACACTGCCTCCTGAAGCTCTGCAGAAGGCACTGCCAGTGTGGCCTCAGCCTCCAAGGGCTTGGTCTTCCTGGCTTTGTAGGAGACTTTACAGGCAAGGGGCAGGAAGGGTTTGACAGTGGGAGCATCTTGTCCTGCTCAGGCCCAGGGTGTGCAGGGATGGCCGGGGAGGGGGCCCAGGAGTGACCTGGCTCCTCCCCTGCAGTGTCCCCCTACCTCAAGAGCCTGTCCATGGTGGCTGCCAATAAGCTGCTGCACCTGCTGGAGGCCTTCTCCACCACCTGGTTCCTCTTCTCTGCTGCCCAGAACCACCATCTGGTCTTCTTCCTCCTGGAAGCCTTCAACAACATCATCCAGTACCAGTTTGATGGTGAGGCGGCAGCCTAAGCCCTGGCCTGGCCTCTGGGGTAGGAATCAGGATGGACAGTGTGCAAGGACACCTTCCCATCTAAGGAGGGCAGACCGCTCTGCCCCTCACTCCTCCCTCATTCATTCAACATGCATTTTTTGAGCATCTGCTGCATACCCAGCCCAGTGCTGGGTGCTGGGGATATAGTGGAGAGCAAAGCAGAATGCTCCCTGCCCCATGGAGCTCACAGCTGGGGATGGAGACATGGAGGGGACTTTAAACAGATGGCCACTTGGACAAACGAGTCTCCTTAAATCTGATGAAAAGGAAGCTCAGAGCGGTAGGACCCTGATGGGTGTCGTAAATGCCACACTGCCTGCTGTAAGTGAGACCTTGCCACTTGTTAGCTCCGTGGCTGTGGGCTCATAACTTAACCTCTCAGAGCTTTAGAGAGTCTTTGGCTGTAAGACAGTCATAGCAACAGTACTAGAGCCCTTATATCTGAAGGTGTTGGGAGGATTATGTAATTACCCACAAAAACTGTCGAGCAGTGTCTGATGATTTAGGTATCAGCAGTTACTCTTATTTCCAAAATAAGTAATATTTGCACTGATCTGTGAGGAATGAATGGAGGTGGGGTGGAAAAGCACTGTGTGGTGGCGGTGGGGGCAACATATGCAAAGGCCCTGGGGTGAGATGTTGAAGCAGGACAGCGTAGTGAGAGGCAGGACCCGATCGCTGGGTGGGGCAGGGAGTTCAGCGTGGGCACTGGAGCACAGACACGTGCCGTGTCGTCCCTCCTCCCTGGTGACCTGGCTCAAGGACATAGTCAAAATATAGAACAGCTGGCTGGGTGTGGACACTGACGTGCTGGGCCTGCCCCACTTTGCCAATGTCACCTCTTGGAATGCTGGCTTGTGTGGGGGGGTCTGGAAGGTACTGGCGGGGGAGCTTGGCCCAGAAGCTCTTCTCTTATAATGTAACATCCTGGTGTACCCACAGCTGCACGGGCCACCAGGTGCCAGCTCTTCTCAGCCCCCTCTCTTGGGCGCCCTGTACCATCTCCTACTCATGGAGTTAGACACCCTCCTGTCCTCCAAACTGCCCCCTCCCAGAAACCTGTCCAGGTGGTGGAGGAGGAGGCAAGGGGGCCTCCCTGAGGTGTGGCATGCTCCCTCCCGACAGGCAACTCCAACCTGGTCTACGCCATCATCCGAAAGCGCAGCGTCTTCCACCAGCTGGCCAACCTGCCCACCGACCCGCCTGCCATCCACAAGGCCTTGCAACGGCGCCGACGGGCACCTGAGCCCTTGTCTCGAACCGGCTCTCAGGAGGGTGCCTCCATGGAGGGCTCCCGCCCCGCTGCCCCTGCCGAGCCTGGCACTCTCAAGACCAGCCTGGTGGCCACCCCAGGTCTGGCCCTGGCAGGTGGCAGGAGGATGTGGATGCCAGCATGGTTGGGGGATGAGCAGGGCCTCTGGGATGTCATCCCGTCTCTGGCAAAGGGCATGGCCTGAGCAGGGGAGCTGAGGGCATGGGGATGGCAGTAGGGGTGAGGGAGGGGGCATTGGGAGGCCCAGGAAGGCTAGCTGGGTGCTGGGTGGGGGGATTGGGCCTCAGAACTGGGTGTACAGGGATTAGGCCTAGCATCTCTAAAGTGGGTGGTGGAAAGAGGGTGCCTCATGGGGCTCAGCGCAGATGTTTTCTCAGAGGGCCTGTGGCAGGTGTTCTCACACCCACCTACTCCCACTCTCAGGCATTGACAAGCTGACGGAGAAGTCCCAGGTGTCAGAGGATGGCACCCTGCGATCCCTGGAGTCCACGTCCCAGCAGAGCTCGGCAGATGGCAGTCCGGTCATGGAGGTGGGTGATGGGGACTCCTGCGGTCAGGTGAGGTTGGGACGTCCCTTTCTCCCTGGCCTCTGTGGTGTGGGCTGGGCCAGGGCACTCTGGGGCCACCTGCAGCAGAGGGCAGGAACCCTGTGCCCAGGGCATCCAGGGGGGTGCTTTCATAGACCTCTCCCTTGTTTACTGGTCCCAGGCTTAAGCCCTTGGCCTTCAGACTCCTCATCCATCAACCTTATCTCAGTTGAGCTGGCCTTTACCCGACCAGCCCAGTCAGCCCCTGGCCCTAAACCTGTCATCAGGCTGGGTTGGGTTGGGCAGGGCCTGGGGCCCGGGCAAAGGGTGCTGGGCTGGGCTGTCCCCTCTGTTGGGAGTGAGTCCCCCAACAACAGGAGCCAGTAGAGAGGCCTATTGCCTCCTGCATTCTAGGCTATGGGAGGGACTGGGGAGAAGGGCTGCTCCCCTGCCCTCCATCCCTGCTCTGTGCCCACTCCCTCTACCCCTCACTCCTGTCCCTTCCCTGGGACCAGGAGCCAGAGCAGGCATGGCGGGAGCAGCGGCGACTGTCCAGCGCGTCAGCCAGTGGGCAGTGGAGCCCAACATCGGAATGGGTGAGGGTTTGGGCAGATGGCTCTGAGGTGGGGCGGGCAGGGGCTCCTGGTCCTAAGAAAGCTCAGTTAAGGCTGGGACGGGAACATGTTCAAATCCAAAAACCGGCCTGCGAGCCCGGCTCTGGGTCACTCCTTCTGGCTAGACGACCTTGGCCTCTCTGGCCTGGTTGCTTCCCCATCTACACTGTCTAGCATTCTGCAGGGTTGAGCTTCAGCTGCCTATGGTGCTAGCTCTCTTACTAAGCTTTCCTTTCCAGCTTCTTCCCCCAAATCTGCTTGTCCACTCCCTTCTGTGTGTCCGGTGATCACTACTAATTGCACTTCCATGGGGATAAACATCCCACTTGATCATGCCATTGTGAGGCTCAAAAAAGACAGTTTTTGGCACGAAGCATACGCTCAGTGAGAGGTCATGGCACTTACTGTGAATAACAGTCACTGTTCATGGGCGCTGCCCTGTGCCAGGCCCTTGCTGTAGCGAGCGGGGGTGCTTCCTGCCTTGGAGAGCCTGTGGTTCTGGGTCAGGGGTCAGGCCTATGCCATTGCCCATGGGGGCTGCTTCCCCAGCCCTAGGAACCCCGGCCCCTCCCTCAGGTTCTCTCTTGGAAGTCCAAGCTGCCGCTGCAGACCATCATGAGGCTGTTGCAAGTACTGGTTCCCCAAGTGGAAAAGATCTGCATTGACAAGTGAGCACCCCAGGGGTGGGGGCAGAGGCGGCAGGTGGGCTCTGAGGTGGGGTGAGCCCAGGCTCGGCCCTGGTGTGACCGGGAGTTGGGGCCCCATGCTCCCCTTGCCTTTCAGGGTGGGTTTTCCCATGTGAGCACCTTGAAACCACCCCCTCTTCCTGGCAGGGGCCTGACAGATGAGTCAGAGATCCTGAGGTTCCTGCAGCATGGCACTCTGGTGGGGCTCCTGCCTGTGCCCCATCCCATCCTCATCCGCAAGTACCAGGCCAACTCGGGCACGGCCATGTGGTTCCGCACCTACATGTGGGGGGTCATCTATCTGAGGTGGGTCTGGTGTTCTCCTGAGGGTCTGCTGGGGAGGGCCTCAGCGGGGGCCTCAGCTCTGGGTCCCACCATGGTAGTGGGGTTAATGTCAAGACAGTCAACCAAGGTGGTCTTGAATAGTGCAGGGTGGGCGCCCACTGTCTGCGGGGGGTGGGGCGAGGGGGGTCGGTCGGGGTGGAAGGAGTTTGGTACATAGCACCTCCTAGCTCCTCCCCAGCCTTTCTGTCAGGACTCCCAGCACTGCGGTGACAGCCCCACTCCCTCCACAGGAACGTGGACCCACCTGTCTGGTATGACACAGATGTGAAGCTGTTTGAGATCCAGCGGGTGTGAGGATGGAAGCCTCCCAGGGGCTGGGGACCAGGGGAGGGTGGGGGCTCTGGTCCCCCGATGTTCCCTGACCCACTGTTCTAGGCTTTGAATTACCACAGTCAGCGCTGGGGCTGGCTGAGTCCTGGGTGGCGCACCCACCGTAAAGGCCCCTTGTGGCTCAGATGGTGGGGACAGGCTCTGACCAATCCCCCCTGAGGCTGGACTCACAGGAGCCTCCTATCTCTAGGGCTGCAGGCCCCGGCCAGAGCCCCCACCTCACTCTGCCTCCCGCTCAAGACCCATTTCTGTGCCACCCATCCCCAGAGCCCAGCAGGTCACCGTGCCCTCATGGGCTGCCCAACAGGGAGCTATGGGCTGTCTCCTGAGGTACCTGGGTAGGGGCAGGGGCAGGGGCAGGGGCAGGGGAGGAGAGTCCTTCTGTGCCTCCTAACCTGAAACCACCTGGTCCAGGCCCGGCTTGCTGCCAGGGCCCGAAGGAGGAAGGAGAGTGGCCAGGCTGTTTGAGGAGGAGACTGGGGGGTTGGTGGACTACAGGAGCCAGACTGGGGAGCCTCATGCATTTTAGGGGTTTGGGACCCTCCTGTAGAGAGTCTCCTGCTATATACTCCCTGGTGGGTTAGGATATAGCCTGACTCCCTGTTATCCGGTGTGGGGGTGGGAGGGAAGGGTGGGGAGGGAGCTGTTCAATCTTCCCTGCCCTTGCCCACTGCCTGGATGACTGGGTGCCGGAGGGGCATGATGCCACCCCTCCATCCTCCAGCTCTGGCCTCTGGGTCTCCCTCCCCCCTACCTGTGTTAGTACAATCTTTGCTCTGTACAATCGGCCTCTTTACACAATAAACCACCCTCTCCATGTCCTGGCTCTTTGTGCTTGGAGGGGAGGGGCTGGGGCCATGGCTCGTGTCTTCAGGGGAGTGGGGGCCAGAATCAGTCCCCAGAGGGCCCTCAGCATAGGCCCAGGAACCAGCATTTCTTCGGTAGGGAAGTGGAGGATTGTACTTTCTCACCCAGGGTGTGGCCCCAGAGAAAAAGCCCGTGTAGGACAGGAGAGAGGATTGCCTCCCAGCCTTCTACACAGCTCCTGGGGAGGGCTCTGCTGGCCCCTGGAAGCCACCAAAACAGCACTAGGGGGTCCCTGGGGCTGTGGCCCTGTGCTTGCCGGTGCAGCTCCACAGGGAGGGGCAGCAAAGCCTGGGCTACCCTCCCTGTGCTTCCCGTGGGGCCTCACCCAGGGTACAGCCCACTGTTTGCACTGGGCTCAGAGAGATGGATGGGCTGTCAGTGCCTGCCCTTTCCACCCGATGGCTCAGAGGATACAGCAGGCACAGGGATCAAACAGCCAGAGGCTACAGTCCCTGGGGTAAGCCGGCTGCAGAAAGTCACCCGGGGCTCTATTCCAGAGAGAAGCCTGCTAGCGAGGGGCAGGGGCATGTGAGAGCTGCAGCCCCCTCCTCACCTCCTCCCATGAATCAGACAAGAGATTAGATCCCTCCTGGCTCAGAAACAGACTGTCCAGCCCCGAGCGGGAGAATGGTCTTTTCCCACCATACGTGGAGTGGCAGCTCTGTCCCCGAGAACAAATGTCACGAAGCCTGAATGTAATCGATCAAACAAACAGGGTTTATGGCAGCAGGAGAGAGCTGTTGAACCCTGCCTGGTAGCTAATTAATGAGCTCATTAGGAGACAAGGGACGTGGGGAGGGAGGGCCAGGGCTGCCTTCCAGGCTGGTAGCTTCTTCTGGGCTGTCCTGGCCTGAGCTCAGACCAAGTTTCCTTCCCACAGAAGGAGGCAGACCCCTGAGGCACCCCTCCTCGACTCAGGCTTCCTGGGGTGTACCCTGGGGTGTCCTGATTGTGATGGTGAGCAGGGGCAGGCATGTGCCCATCTCGGGCATGGGGTTCAGAAGCTCAGTGTCCAGGCCCAGCCCTCCGTCTTGGGCTGCAGACCTTGCCCCCCACGTGGGGGCATGAGGATCTGGGGAGGGGGAGGCTGTGCAGAACCCAGTCCGGTCTAGGCCCCCCTGCTCAGAGGCTCTGGGCTACCTTCTCCCCAGCCGTGGCCCTTTGAAGTTCTTCTGGGGCTTGGTCCATGGGCAGCCTCAGGCCTCCAAATAGAGCTCCACCAGCCCCCCCACGGAATGCATGCGGTAGAAGACCCCCAGAGGCAGGCCAAAGTTGACAATGGTGAACCACGTCCGGTAGCCATAGAAGTCCTTTTCCAGCCCGTTCTCAAACTCCGGGTGTATGCCAAATGCAGGCATCATCCACAGCTGGAGCGGGGGGAGGTGGAGAGGAGGGGGTTGAGTGGGGGGGCTCTCTCTGCCCCAGGGCGCTCTGCTGGGGGGGCAGGGCCCAAGCACACCCCGCACCCTAACATCCCGTCCGCCCTGGGCTTTCAAAGCCAGCCGATCCTCCCTTACGTGCCCCAACCCATACCACAACCACCTCCCCGGCTTGCCAGCCTGAAGTCCCGGTGGATCACGAGGCCACGCAGCCACCAGCCATGCCCCGACCTGCTCTGTCAAACTGGGCTCCCTGTGCCCTGACCTCAGCCACCTTCTTCCCCTCTGGCTCTATTCTTCTGCCAGTCTTGACTCTCTCTGCTCCCTCCACTGGGCCCTGTCTTTTGTCCAAATTCTGCCCCTTTCTCCAGGCCCAGATTAAACTTTCCTGAGCCTTCCTTAGCCCCTCCGGCCCACACTTCCTTCTCTGAGCTCCTACTGTCCTTTCAGGCCGGGTGACAACGTGTGGTCAGCCTGTCTGAGGTGTTTCGAGCACAGAACACCTGGAACACGGTGTTCAACATGCCCTCGAATCACCCTGGTTGTCCCGGCCCTGCCACCGCCGCCCTAAGCCTCAGTTTCCACATCTGTCACATAGGGGCAATGATGGTGCCTGATGGCGCCTGCTGCACGGGGTTAGCGTGCTGATTCAGCGAGATGCAGAGCCACAGCCCCGACAGGCGGACGTGGGACTTGAGCTGCCAGACACGTTAACTGCTTCCACTCTATAGAATTTTTAGAAAACCAGACACTTTGTGATCTCTTCCTTTGACCAAATACAGTGGATGATCAACAATTTGGTAATTCTGGGGCAGCCCCAGTGGCTCAGCAGTTTAGCATTGCCTTCGGCCCAGGGAGTGATCCCGGAGACCCAGGATTGAGTCCCACGTCGGGCTCCCTGCATGGAGCCTGCCTCTTCCTCTGCCTGTGTCTCTGCCTCTCTCTCTCTCTCTCTCTGTGTGTCCCTCATGAATAAATAAAATCTTAAAAAAAAATAGGGCATCCCAGGTGGCTCAGCGGTTTAACGCCACCACCTTCGGCCTAGGGCGTGATCCTGGAGACCCGGGATCGAGTCCCACGTCAGGCTCCCTGCATGGAGCCTACTTCTCTCTCTCTCTCTCTCTCTCTCTCTCTCTCCCTCTCTCTCTTTCTCTCTCTCATGAGTAAATAAATAAAATCTTAAAAAAAAATTGGTAATTCCCTAACTGGTTCCCTGGCATCTCTCTAACTAGAGAGTGAACTTCCTGACGGTGAACATCTCACATGTTTGTGAAGAGCACTTAGCTACATGGCTGGCACATTCACTCATGCCAGGCATCTTGCAGGGTGCTGGGGGCACTGCCGACAAGCAGCATGGAGCTAGTTGGCAGGAGGCATGTGTCCTTGACAATAAAAGGGACAGGCCCTCCGCCCTTGGGATAGTCAGTGCTCAGTGAACGCACCTGGCCAGTTCCGCCCCCCACGCTCCCGGGCTGTCCACTCACTGTGATGTTGCAGAGGATGAGGAAGAGCGAGATCTCCTTGAGTGCCCGCCGCTTCCAGTTGAGGTGGCTGTAGGAGTAGATGTAGGCCAGCGAGGCCCGGCGCAGGTCCTGGCCCAGCTCCAGCAGGGAGTCCCGGCGGGGTGGCTCAGCCTCCCGCTTCTCGGCCAGGGCCTCGGGAGCTGACTCCCAGAGCGGGCGCCGGTGCAGGCCCTCGATGATGAAGAGGTTCTGGACGATGTGCTGCAGGATAAGCAGCAGCGAGTAGGCCAGGATGAGGCGGTTGAGCAGCTCATGGGGATGGGTGGCCACGATGGCCACGATGGAGAAGTAGGCGATGCCCATCTGGCCCAGCGCTGCGCCCATGAGCAGCACCACGTCCAGGCTGCGGGTGGGGTTCTTGAGCGTGTCCAGCTCTCGCTCCTCCAGCCCGTGGATGACTGTGCCCGCCAGGCATGCCAGGCTCATGGTGGGCAGCACAACTATGTAGAAGGCATAGTAGAGGGTGAAGTATTGGCGTGCAATGGCAGGGCCACTTGCTTGGATCTGGAAGAGCACGAAGACGCACACGCCTGCCACCAGTGCCATCAGGCCCAGCAGTGGCCCAAAGATGACCCCGTGCAGGTGGAAGGGAGGGGTGCCGTGGTGGGCACCTGGGTGGGGTGCCAGGCGGCGGCCCACGTTCTTCCACATGACAAAGAGCACAGCACAGCAGATGAGGTAGTACTCGGTGCTGAAGGGGTAGAGCATCAGGTAGCCCTTCTGGAAGACCTCGCACACCGTGGCATTGAGACACAGGCAGGTGTTGGTGTCATTGCCTGGGGGGCAGGGGGAGAGACAGTTGCACAGGGGGCCTTGCCTGGAGTAGACCAGCTGCACAAATCAATTCCATACCCCTGGAGTCTGCCAGAGGTGGAAGGAACCCAGCCACCCATTTTACAGACATGGAAACTGAGGCCCAGAGGTAGAAATCAGAAATCATAGGATGGTCATTTCTTCACAAAGGGATTCCAGATTCAGGTGCCAAGCTTTCTTTCCTTTCTTTCTTAAAGATTTTATTTATTTATTCATGAGAGACACAGAGTGAGAGGCAGAGACACAGGCAGAGGGAGAAGCGGGCTCCCTGCGAGGGAGCCTGATGTGGGACTCAATCCCAGGACCCCAGGATCATGACCTGAGCCGAAGGCAGATGCTCAACCACTAAGCCACTCAGGTGCCCCTCTTTCTTTCTTTTTAACAAGATTTTATTTATTTAGTTGACAGAGAGAGAGAGCACAAATAGGCAGAGTGGCAGGCAGAGGGAGAAAGAGAAGCAGGTCCCCTGCCAAGGAGAGAGCCCCACTTGGGGCTTGATCCCAGGACCCCAGGACCAAGACCCAAGCTGAAGGTAGATGCTTAACTGACTGATGCTTAGCTTAACTGACCCAGATGCCCCAGTGCCAACCTTGCTTTGCTTGCTTGCTTGCTTTTTAAAAAGATTTTATTTATTTATTCATGAGAGACACAGAGTGAGGGACAGAGACACAGGCAGAGGGAGAAGCAGGTTCCCTCCCTCCTGATGAGGGACTCCATCCCTGAACCCAGGGATCACGCCCTGAGCTGAAGGCAGATGCTCAACCACTGAGCCACCCAGGCGCCCCAATGCCAAGCTTTCTTAAAGCATTCAGCACATGGTGTCTTTGGGGCCATATGTCACTCTACGGATTACTGGTTGGGCACAAGGGGAAATCTACAACTTTATAACAGGAGGATCTGGCTGCTGTACCTGAATGCTGCCCGGCACTCACTCTGGGGAAATCAGACATCTTGCCTTGCCATGAGGTGCCCTGCAAAGCACACAGCACCCCCTGGGAAACACTGGTGCCCAGAGTGTTTAACCCAAATCGAATCAAGACTTTGGTTCATACTTCTGGTTTGCAGGTGAAGCAGGAAAGAGGAGAACAAGTCAAATGCCACCACTAGGAAGCAGCCTGACAAACCTCAATGCCATTAGGAAAATAGAGACTTAAGAGATGCAACAAACAAATGCATTGTGTGCTTGAACACACTAGTAGAGGACATTTCATAGGCTGGTTGGAGAAAATTGAATATAGATCATATATCTATAGTCGAATACAGATGGATGAAGATAGAGGATGGAGATGATATTGAGGAATTCTGTTAGAAATTATAATAGCATTGAGGTAGTGTAGGGAAATAGACTTGTTTTAAAGGGATGCATGGGGGATCCCTGGGTGGCTCAGCAGTTTAGTGCCTGCCTTCGGCCAAGGTGTGATTCTGGTGTCCCAGGATCGAGTCCCACATCAGGCTCCCTGCATGGAGCCTGCTTTTCCCTATGCCTATGTCTCTACCTCTCTCTCTCTCTGTGTCTCTCATGAATAAATAAATAAATAAATAAATAAATAAATAAATAAATAAATCTAAATTAAAAAATAAAGGATGCATGGGAGGGATGTCTGGGTGGCTCAGTGGCTGAGTGTCTGCCTTTGGCTCAGGTCATGATCTCAGGGTCCTGGAATCGAGTCTCGCATCAGGCTCCCCATGGAGAGCCTGTGTCCCCCTCTGCCTATGTCTCTGCCTCTCTCTGTGTCTCTCATGAATAAATAAATAAAATCTTAAAGAAAAATAAAATAAAGGGATGCATGGGGTGCCTGGGTGGCTCAATTGGTTTAAGCATCCAACTCTTGGTTTTGGCGCTGGTCATGATCTCACAGTCAAGGGCTCGAGCCCCCCATTGGGCTCTGCACTTAGCATGGAGTCTGCTTGGGACTCTCTTTCCTCTCCCTCTGTCCCTCCCCCTCTGCTTTCTCTCTCTCTCAAATAAATTTTTATTTTTATTTTTTAAAAGATTTTATCTCTTTATTCATGAGAGACACACACAGAGAGAGAGAGAGAGAAGCAGAGACACAGGCAGAGGGAGAAGCAGGCTCCACACAGGAAGCCTGACGTGGGACTCAATTCCAGGTCTCCAGGATCAGGCCCTGGGCTGAAGGCGGCGCTAAACTGCTGAGCCACCCCGGGCTGCCCTCAAATACATGTTTAAAAAAGATTTTATTTATTTATTCATGAGAGACACAGAGAGAAGCAGAGACATAGGCAGAGGGAGAAGCAGGCTCCCTGTGGGGAGCCCGATGCGGGACTCGATCCCAGGAACCTGGGATCACAACCTGAGCTGAAGGCAGACGCTCATCCACTGAGCCACTCAGGTGCCCCTCTCTCAAATAAATTAATTAATCTTTTTTTTTTTAAATAAAGAGATGCACGTTAAAATATTTTGAGATGAAATGCTATGATCTCCATAATATAATTCAGCAAAAAATGGAAATAAATCCTGCAAAATGCTAATAATTATTATATCTAGGTGATGAGTATATCCCGTTCTTTCACTCATCTGTATGTTCGAATTTTTTTAATAATAAAAGAATCTGTGATGTCATTTGCCAAAAATTCTCTTTGCACAGCTCTTCTGAAAAACGTATCTGAGTGTAAAGAATGTCCACAGTACACAGGCGGGTCGTGACTTTTGCGGTGGGTGTGTGAATGCGTGAATGTGCTGGGAAGGTGTGGCTGCACACAGGTCAGGATGGTGATGCCACCTGCGGGGGGTGCTTTATACATACAGGTGTGGCTGAGTCCCTCATGTAGGGTTGTGGGATATAGCCTCTAAGGGCAGACTGTGCAGGTAGGGGATTGGGCACTTGGAACTATCTGAGGAGTTCTTTATGCCCAGACATCTTCTATCCCTCCTGCTATGTCCAGGTACCTGCAATTGTGTTAGGAAGACACTCCTTTCAGTCCTGAAGCCTTTTTAGATTCTTGCAAGTAAAAATGCAAATACTAGGGGTGCGGTGCATACCTGGACTTATCAGTGGATAGCCGAGCCAGGATTAGTGGCTACCTTGCTGACAGTGAGGCAGGTGCCTGGAGCAGGGCTGTAGGGTGCTAGCACCGGATGCGGCAGGCACAGAATGAGGGCAGGATGTGGACCATTGTTTAGTCATGATCTGGCCTCCAGACGTGTGTGTGTGTGTGTGTGTGTGTGTGTACTTTTGGGGCTGGGGGATCATGTCTCCTCGTACCTGAGAAGTTTTCCATGAGGGCGTTGAGCTCAGCCTTGATCTTGTGGTGCATGGAGTCGTTGGTGACATCCAGAACCCACAGCAGCAGGTCTGTGGCCAGGGTCAGCATTAGGCCACACCTGGAGGAGGTGCCATACTTTGCCCACACAGCCTGGCTGGCTCCCCAGGTGCCCCACCCTCATCATCACTGCCTTTGGGGTGACCACTCTTTCCCAAAGCCAGATCCCATCTGGTATGAGGACTTCAGGGGAGGCAGCCCTAGGAGCCACCTGGGACCCCTTCCCAGATTAACCCGCAGCCCCAGGGACACTCTATCAAAGGAAGCTATGGGAATGGCCACCAGCAGGGGACAGGGACCCCCAGGCATCAGAAGGAGAAAAGGTGCCCCATCTTACCTAGTGAAATTGGTCTGGACCTGAACACAGTCCTTACAATGTTTCCAGAGCACCCAGGTCTGAAAAAGATGGGGCCTTGAGGCCAGGGGCTGGGGGTAGTGGTGGTGGGACCACGGGGTGTGTGTCCTTATTGTTTGTGTGTATTTACAGTGACAGTGAGGAAGTCTGGATTGGAATCCTGGCTCTGCAGTTTCCTTGCTGCATCATCTTGGGCCAGCGGCAAAATATTTCAGTGCCTCAGTCTTGTCGGCTCTAAAATGAGGTTAAAATGCCTACCTCTTGGGAAATGCCTACTTATTTATTAGAAAGGATGATGCCTAGCACAATGCCCAGCATGGGACAGGGACTCCAGTGTGAGGGATGATCATTACTAAGAGTAGCTCTGTATACGTGGGGCAGGAGGTGGGTGGTGCAGATTTAGTTAGAGGCACGTATGCCCGGGCAGATGTATTTATAGGTGTCTGCATTTCGTGACATGTCAGGTGTGCTGATGCAGTACATGTAGGTGTGTGTAGATATGGGTACATGGAAGCAGGCATTTGTGGCGGGGGGAGGGGGGGCTGTGATATGTGTGTACGTACCCTGGGCCCCGTATGTAGTTGCCTGTGTGGCTGTTTCTCGGCATAGGTAGGGTGTGTGTGCCCTTGCCATGGGTATGGGAGTGGTCTGTCACCTGGACACCGATGAAGATCATCTCGATGACAGGGAAGATGAGTTCCAGCTGCGACTTGCAATGGATGTGGCTCACGTCATAGCCCACTCGGAAGATATTGAGGCAGATGGTGCAGCTGCCGAAGAGCACCAGGGAGCCTGGCCGGGCCAGGTGGCTGTTGGCACCTCCCCTGGACCTGGCTCTCCCTCCCCACCCCTCTCCATCCAACCAGAGCCCCAACACTCACCCCGCACCCAAATGGGTCCCGCATGAGGGTCATGGTAGAGCACAGCATGTGGGTGGCGGGTGGTGCAGGCGGCGTAGTAGAGGAGCCAGAGGAGGGACAGGACCTTGAGTGCAGCCAACAGGATCCACACATCGCCCAGGGTGATGGCCACGTTGTTGAAGATCATGCTGCAGATGAAGGCTCCACCCAGGAACACCACATTGAGGGCCAGGAGCCCTGAGAAGAGCTGCCCTGCCTTCTGGGCCTGCCTGTCCCTCCGCAGCAGCAGTGAGAAATGCCGCACCAGCCAGGACTTCTGGTGAGGCGAGGCAGGAGCTCCAGTTTTCTCGGCCCCCACATCCACTTGGTTCTCCCCGGCCGGGGCTGCTCCAGTCTCCTGTGCTTCTGGGGAGGCTGTGGATGGAGCCTGAGAAGGGGCTGGGGAGAAAGGGTCCTGGTGGGCTGCCAGGCTGTCCTGGCATCAATTCCACCCCTGCTCCTAACTGCTCCTAACCTAGGGCAAGCTTTGCACCCTCCCTGGTCGGACATTGGAAATAACGGGAGCTGCCCTACTTTACAGGACCTGAGGAGGTTCAATCAGACCAGGGGTTATGGAAATTCTCGTGCTCCAAAAAACCATAGGGATTATTTTGATTGGCTTGAGGAATACCTCCCGCCCAACCCCTAGGAGGGCTATCCCCCACTTTCTGCCCCCGTGCCTGATCCCAAGATGGAAAATAACACCTGTCAAGGGAGCCAGGGGCATTTGCAGCATGTCTGGCCACTGGACAATTTCCAGGGCTGTGACTTTTCACCACTAGAAGGCAGCTTGTGTTCTGCGGACTTGAAGGAGGAATTTCATTCCTGAAGGCAGGGAGAGCAAGTAGGTGTCCTCTCTTGTTCTGACTCTAGTTAGTTGGGTGATGGTTGCCCAGCATGCTCTGTTGAGAAGGATCCTGAGGCTGAGTGTGGGCTTGGTGGGAAAGAGTGCTGTGATTTAAAATAATACTCTATTATGGGTACATATAAAACTACTCCTTTTTAAAGGTCTAGGAGACACCCACCAGATTCACAATAGGAGTTTCTTCTGGGGAAGGAAGGAGGGCACTAGGATTGAGAATGGTTTAATGCTCCAGTTTTGCTTTTTTAAAGATTTCATTTATTCATGAGAGACACAGAGAGAGGCAGAGACACAGGCAGAGGGAAAAGCAGGTTCCCCGTGGGGAGCCCGATGTGGAACTTGATCCCAGGATCCCAGGATCCTAGGATCATGACCTGAGTCGAAGGCAGACGCTCAACCACTGAGCCACCCAGGCACCCCAATGCTCTAGTTTCTAAAAGCACATTACTTGTGTGATTAAAATTGATTTTAAAGTGTGTTAAGGTGTAGGGGGAAAAGTTCTGTGATTGATTTGCAATGTCTGCCGTGACCATGGGACAGGTGGGATCAGCATGCATGCTATGCCCCAGACTTGGACAGAAATGACTTCCATGTGCACCATCCCTCCCACCCCCGACTCCTGGATGACCTATGAATGCCCAGCACAACATGGGGAATACCATCCTTGACTTCTCTTTCTCTGGATGTCTCCTGCTACTTTCTCACCTTCCTCAAGCTTTCACTCAGGCTGCCTCTCTGTCACCCTTTTCTGGGACCAAGATATTGAGTCACCCCATACCTGTAGCTCAGAGCCCCAGCCTGGAGTCCTGCATGCTCTCTGTGGGCCCTTTAGGTGTCCATTCCTTATGGGGCTGAATCTAACTAGAGAGTGGGGATGTCCTGGTGCTTCAGGGCACTGTCCTTGTGGGAGGCTTCTCAGTTGACCCGGGAAGCTCCCTCACCATCACCGCCACCTCTGGTGCTCTCCCTTGGTGCTGCCAGTGCCCTCACATCCTTGGTGCTCTGGGCCCAGGGTTCCAAATGCAATCCATCCTCATCCTCCAGGCTGCAGGAGGCCTGTACTCACTGGAGTGGTGTCTTCATCCCTACCTCTTCCAGGAGGTAGCCAGGTACCCTCCTTGTCTCTCCCCTTCACCCCTCAACATCTCAGGTCCAAGCCTGTCCAGTCTAGCCCATAAGTCTCCCTTAGATTTTTCTGGACCACAACCTCTACCTTAGTCCAGGGCCCCTTCCTCTCTCTCCTGGACTGGTCTCCCTACCCACTGTGCCTCTCCCCTACTGCGAGTCCAACAAAGGCAACATAATTGCTGAGGTGAAATAAGTCACTCAGAGAAAGACAAATACCACAAGATTTCACTCATATGTGGAGTTTAAGAAAAAAAACCGAACAAACAAGAAAAAAGGAGACATGAAACATCAGACTCTTCAAGGTAGAAAACAAACTGGTGGTTACAGAAGGGAGGTGGGTGGGGGGTGGTGAAGTAGGTGATGGGGAGTACACTTGAGGAGCACTGGCAAATGTATAGAACTATATTGTGCATCTGAAACTATATAACATTATATGTTAATTATACCTGGATTAAAAAATAAATTAAAAAAGCAAACATTTGCCCTCAGTATAAAGTCCAAACTACCTCACATGGCCTGTACAGACTTTCAAAACAAAACCGAGCAGTGCATGTTTAGTACGGGTTTGGAGGCTAGCTTCCGTTGCTTCTTGGTCTGGCCTTGACTTACCTCTCTAGCACTGTCCTCAGACCCCATTCCCTGCTGTGGGATGTGTCCTCCTGCTGCGGCTTCCAGAATGTGCCGGCATTTGCTCACCTCCCTGTCTACCCACACCCAACCATTTGCCCCTGCCCTTCAGCTGAGTGCAGCTTAGAGCAGAACCCCACTCTCTAAGAGGCCTTCCATGAACCCCACGCCAAGGCTGCACTAGGTGCCCCCACTGGACCCTGTGCTTGTTGCTGGAACATCACCTATCATGCTTGCTCCATTTTAACTCACTGTGCTTTGCTCTGTCTCTGTCTCTGGACTCTGAGCTTCAGGAGCTTCAGCCTTTTTCTCTCTGTAACCACCAAAAGACCCTCACCACATCTGGCTTTAAAATACAGCCTCTCCAGCCCCCACACTCCCATGTGAACTTGCTCAATATTTATACCTTCTGTGGTTCTCTTATGGTAAATAGAATCATAAAACTCAGTCCTCTTAAAGATTCTACAAATGATTTTGTCCCCCTTTCCCAGTCCTCTCTCCATCTTTGTTCTAGCTTTGCCCCCTCTCTGTCCAGCTCCCTTCTCACACTCGGGCACCTGCCCCCGTGTTGATCCAGGCCCAGCCAGAGAGTCCAGGGCTCCACATTTCTTGTGTGTGGCTTCCCGTCTCCACCCTTCACTCCTGGAGCCTGCTGTCCCTCTGCCGTGCCTGTTCTCTCCCTGCCCAAGTATCTATTGAGAGCGGGTGTGTCCTGCCTGGTGAGGTACATTGGGCATGGCTGGCTCCCCTCAAGGCCAGGAACTCCTCCTCTAGGGCAGAGACCAGGTCCTGCTTAACTGGGACCCTCCAAAGCTCGCACAGGCAAGATGCTTTTGCTGACGGACTCTGCCATTTTCTGGGGGGAAATTTCAGCACCAAAGCCATGGACAGAGACCCTTCCCATTAAGTGCTTTCCATCCTGGCCCAGCCCAGAAGACGTTAGAGATGATCTTTATCGTCCTCCCAGGTTCCCTTGCCCAAATTGTGCAAGCATAAGGCTCATAGGGACACCTCCGTGCTCCTTTTCTCCCAACCCTGACTGCTCCTTTTCAGTCATCCCCAGAATCTCCCTGGTCCTCCCAGGGCAGTACAGTCTAAAGAGCTCAGATTCAGGGGCACCCTGGGTGGCTCAGTCAGTTAAGCATCTCCCTTTGGCTCAGGTCATGATCCCAGGGTCCTGGGATCAAGAGAGTCCCATGTGGGGCTTCCTGCTTCACCCTCTCTCTCTGCTCTCCCACTCCCGCCACTCATGTGTTCTCTTTCTGCTTTCTCTCAAATAAATAAATAAAAAATCTTAAAATGAAAAGAACCCAGATTCTGGCACTTAATACATCTGTGATCTTGGATAATCTACTTAGACTCCCTGTGCCTCAGTTTCCTCATATGCAAAACGGATGTACAACTACAGAATAGTGCCTGGGACACAGAAGATGCTCAGTAAAGATTTCTCAACGAATAAACAAAGGACTTAACGCATAATACCTACCTCAAAGGGGTTTTGTCAAAATGAAACGATTTAATGCACATAAATTATGTAGAGCCGTGGTTGGCATACAAAAAAACTCTGTGTTAGCTATTTGTGCACTTCCTTCCAGTTCTGCTGAGGTCCTCGAGAGGCTGGAAGGATCAGGATTACTGGTGAATTTCAGGGGCGGTTTTTGATTGGACTTCGAGGGGACACTGGAGGACTAGGTTCCAGGTCCTCTCTCTCCAGGGTCCTTCCCTCTCCTCTCTACCCCCAATCCAACCCTCCAACTTTCGCTAGAGGGAGCCCTGAAAGTGGCGAATTTTGTTCGGGGGTGGGGGTGGGTGGGTGCTGGGGTGGGAAGCTGGGGAAGAGGGCGGGGGCACACCCAGGAGGAATCCGCCGCCCTCTGGCTCTTCCCTTGGCCAGTCCAAGAGAGGGCCCAGACACCAAACTGGTTTGTGTGTTGCGATCAGAGAGATGATGAAAGCAGCACAGTCGTTGGGGCGCAGCGCCTGGTGAGGAGCGCAGGGCCAGCTCCGGAGGAGGTTGCTGAGCACAGGCTGGAAGCTCGGCGATTTCCCTACGAGTCACTTGAGGGGCTTCAGGGCCTGCGGCAGCCACTACACATATGCCTCAGACCGGGCGTCCGGGCAGTCCCAACCCCACACCCCTTAACTCCGGCGTCGGGGTGTTTGCTTCTTTCTGGCCTCTGCACCCACCTTTTGGCTGTGCGCACCCAGACCCGCTGGGGTGAGGCGCGCCCTGCTGACCTTTTGTGTGCCCTCCATCCGAGGAAAGGAGGTGGTACGCGGAGCTAGAGTTGGGGTGGAGGGCAGAGTGGGGCTGGTTCTGGGGTGGCCAGGAGTTGGCCTCCAACGAATCATCCTGCACTCCCTTCCTTATCCCTGTAGCCCCTAGTCCTCGAACCCGGATCTGGGGCGGAGTAGGTGTGAATGTCGAGGGTGGGCCTGCCAGGAATGTCCCACCAGCAGTCGAAGGGCGCTCCTGGGCCCTGCGGGGCCGCGGGGAGCCTTACCTGAGGCCTGGGCGGGCATCGCGGCCGGCGACCAGCAACTGCGAGCTGCGCAGATCGTCGGGCCAGGTCAGGCCCCTGCGCCCGCACCGACGCCCCTGACGCCCTCCGCTCACGGGACCGCGCAGCCTCTGCTCCCGGCTCCTCGGCCCATCGATTTTTCTGTTGACTTTGGGGATCTCATTAATCCTCCGTTAATTACCCGGCCAGGGGCTCCAGCCCGGAAGGTGCAGCCAATAGAGAGGCGGGCGGGCGGGGCCGGAGGCGGTGCAGGCCGGCGGCCTCAGGGTCAGAGGACCCGCGGAGGCCCGCCCCGGGGGTGGGGGTGGGGGTGGGGGTGGGGGAGGGTGGGGTGCAGCGTCTTTAGGCCCCAGCAACGCCTTGCGAGGTTCAGGCCACACTTTCCTTTGGCGGCCGAGCAGGGAACAGACCGGACCCCCTCCCAGGTGTGGTGTCGCCTTTTCCTGTACCCCACCCAGCACCCGGGAGGGGTGCGGTCACGCAGCAACCCCGCCACTGCACTGTCTCTCCCTAAATCCAACGTGACCTTGAGGCAGAGGAGACCTCATTCTGACCGGACAGGGGGCGGAGGAGGAGGGAAGTCGCCCCCTCTGGCCCTCCTGACATCCCGCAGCAGCCTCTGAGACCTGCCCACCTCCTTCCACCTCTCCCACCCTAGCCCGCACCCCAGTCCCCACTCTAGCCGGTCCCCCCCTTCACCTGACTGTGCTGGCCACTGATTCTTCCTCCGCTTCTAGCTGGCAGGGCCTCCTCTTCAGTCTCTGCCTGGCTTTCTCAGGTTCTGTGTCTGCTAAGTTCATCTCATTCATGCCTTTGGGGGATTAGAAGCCCTAGAGCTTCGCCTCAGCCACCCCCAGGGAGTGGGGGTGGTGGGTAAGGGAAGGACCCACGCAGTAAGGTTCTGTGTCCCCCAACACCTCTTACACTAGAACAGCCCTGTTTATGTTATAAACTTGGGTTCTTGAAATATTTTATTTAAGGAAGAAGAAGTTCTGCTGTTGGAAAATTATGATCCTTAGTAGAAAGGCTCTGGCTCTCTTTAGCTCTGTGACCTCGGGCAAGTCACTTTACCTCTCTGGGCCTCAGTTTCCTTTGTAAAATGGTAGCTGGACTAGGTCCATCTTTCTTAACCTTTCACACTTCGTGGAACACATAAACATATTTGTCATTTGAGGATAAGGGGAAGAGGAAGATGGCAGCCCGTGTACTCTGTCCAGCCCCTCCCAGCCACCCAGGTGCTGACAGGTCTGTAACCAGTCTGTAACTCGGATTTGGCTCACTCACTGAAAAGCTGGAGACCTGAAAATCTCCAGGGTTCCTTCCAGCTCTGACTTCCAAGATTTTCTCCTAGATCGTCTCACATGGGGTGGCTGAGACAAGAAGTGGGGGATGGGGGGGGGCAAACCGCAGGCAGTTCCAGCTCCAGGCCACAGGGCTGGGGTCAGGGGTGGCGCCAGAGCTGCAGACACTTCTGGATCTTGTCTGGTCCTGGATATTATAGGGAGAGGTCTCCCCTCCCTGGTCACTCCAAGTTCCAGGATTATACTGGGGTGGGTGGGTATGTCCTGATTGTGATTTAAAAACTCATCCTGGAAAAATAACTTTTGTGAAAATTCTACCCTGGGGCCTGTGGGGAATGGGTGCTAATGTGGCACAGTGACTGCCAGCCTGGGGTTCTTTCCTGGGGGAGTCTCTGAGTGGGCACATGAGCCGAGCCCCACCCCTGCATGTCTCTGTGAGGGCCTTCAGGACAAGACATAGACCTCCAGCAGGCTGGAGACAGCGTGCATACGGTAGAAGATGCCGAAGGGCAGGCAGATGTTGACGATGGCTGCCCAGAGTGAGTAGCCATAGAAGTCCACCTCCACAGTGTTGCTGAAGTGAGGGCGGGCTCCGAAGGCAGGCATGATCCACAGCTGTGGGGAGAGAGGGGAGCATCAGGACCTGGCCCCTGCTGGCCACTTGTAGGTTATTTCTGTGGACTTTGCTGGGAGGTGATAGGAAGGGGGTCCCAGCCCTCCAGTTTGTTGGACAGCAAGGGCTGAGGGGTAGTGAGTGGGGAACCTTAGCATCTTGGGCAGGGCCTGGCACTCACTAAGGAGTTCAGAATAGGTGCCCAACTGAACTTGCTCACCCCCAGGCTGGGGCTTCCCCTGTGATCCCATCTCCTACCCTGTCATTATGGCTCATTTGTCAGATAGGGAGGAAGGGAAAGTAGATGATGTGAGAATTGGGTACAAATGGCTAAACCAGAAGCTCTCTCCTGGAGAGATGTGTGCACTGTGGTGGTAGAAATAGACAGGCCCAGGCAGCGGTGTCAGGATCCAGCCAGAAGTGTACCCCACCACCACCCTCAAAAGCTCTGTTCTCCAGGTCTGTTCCTTTCCGCGATCTGGGAGGATGTTAATGCTGGAATCCTGCTTCATCTCTGGCTGGAACTCAGACAGTTCAGGCATAGGGTATAAGGCAAAGAACAATGGCTTCTGGGCCAGCCCCACTTCCCCAACCCCAGTGAACTATGTGTCCTTGGGCACACACAGCTCCTTTCTGAGGCTGTTT
Source organism: Vulpes vulpes (assembly GCF_048418805.1). Classification (NCBI taxonomy): domain Eukaryota; kingdom Metazoa; phylum Chordata; class Mammalia; order Carnivora; family Canidae; genus Vulpes; species Vulpes vulpes. The sequence continues at coordinate 6,196,085 of NC_132781.1, forward strand.
CTGTCCTATGAAATAGAATTGGAGAGGATGCTCCTAGAGTTGACCCAGGAACAGGTACCTGGAGTGAAACCAGCCTCCCAGAAGGTAGCTCCCAGCCTGCAGGCATGCCCCCCCTCCACCCCCAGGGGAAGGTGAGGGCAGGGCCAGGCTGAGGTGGGCTTCCAGGCTAGCCCAAGATATAAAGAGGTTTTGAGCCTTATTGCTTCTGCTGGAGGGTCAGAAATTGGTGATCGTCCCTGCCCCCCCCCCCCCCGTTTTATTAACAGATTACCGGTCGGTTGGGCAGTATTTACAGTGGGGACACACTACAAGTGCACTCAAGTCAGGGTTGTTGGTGTATTTTATGTTGTGTGCACTGGGGTGGAATCACCCTGGAGATGTGCTCTCCATCGGGATAGACCCGCATTGAGCATGTTTCTTCGTAAATTAGGGATATTTTCCTGTTGGAGACTATAGCTAAAAGGGCTATTTTTATATTTTTATCTTGAGTTAAACTTCAGTAGAGCTGTGTTCTTTATTTGGGATGCACTCACATGGGCACAATGTTTGCATATTAGAAATTTCTCCCCAGGGGATTTTATCTACACCGGAGCATTTCTCCATTGGGATGTAGCCACATGAGGGGTATTCTTTTACTGGGGTGTGTGTCTTCATGGAGTGTTTCTGCCCTGGGGTGAAGGCTTGTTAGCACAGGGGTTTCTCTCAGTAAGCGGTTCTGCCGGAGTAGCAGGGAGGGGGCGCTGTTGTGAATGCCCCCCTTCCAGGCCAGCCCTCCACCGCACTCTGCTAAGAGAGTGCTCACACTTATGCTGGTCTCTGCTACTTCCTGATGCTGCTCCAATTATTCTGAGAAGGAAGCTGGTCACAAGTTCCCAGGAGCAGTCACACCTTCCATGGAGAGGTGAGGGCACCCACCCTCCACATCACTTCACAGCTCCCTGCCACCTCCGCCCAGCCCCCAGGTCAGCATTCCCCGGGAGCCCTCCAGTTCCATCTGCAGTCTAGATGCAGGAAGGCTGGGATTTCATTCTCTCTCTGTGCCCTGAGATGCTGTTTGCCCAGGGGCTACATCTGACTCTTTCTGAACCTGCTTCTCTCCTAGAGAGCTGTAGGATTCTCAAGTGGGCTGGGGACAAGACAGAGAAGGGCAAGAGCATCCTTCTTTGGCCTTATCGTCCCCCTCAGCCTATCCCCATCTCCCCTCTCCCACCCCCCAGTTACTCACGATGACATTGCAGAGCAGAAGAAACAGAGACATGTCCTTCAGGCACCGGCGTCTCCAGTGGCTCCTGGGGGCCAAGATGATGGCCACTGCTTCCTGAGGTCCCCCTGGGTTGGTGCCAACCAGTCTGGGAGTGGGTGGGCAGGCAGGCAAGGTGTGGAGGGCATCAATGTTGGCAAAGGTAAGGCCATGGCTGGTGCCAACCAGCCTGGGAGTAGGTGGGCAGGCAGGCAAGGTGTGGAGGGCATCCACGTTGGCAAAGGTAAGGCCATGGCAGGACTCCTTGGGGGTGGTATCATGAGATTCAGCCCCGGGTGGTCCCCGATGGAGGCTCTCGATGATGAACACATTCTGGAAGGTGTGCTGGGCAATCATGAGCAGAGCATGGGCTAGGTTGAGCCCCCCCAGGAGGTCCCTGGGTGTGCCCACCACCACAGCTACAATAGAGTAGTAGGAGATAGCGTACTGGCCCAGGGCGGCACCCATCAGCAGCGCCACATCCAGGGTTCGAGTGGGGTTCTTATGGTGATCCATGGCCCGGCGATCAAAACGGTAGATGACTGAGCCGCTCAGGCTGACCAAGGTCATGAGCCCCAGACAGATGATGTTGAAGCTGTAGTAGAGGACCAGGGCCTGCTCGGGGCGGCCCCCCTCCCCACTCACTTGGACCTCGTAGATGATGAAGACAGCCAGCCCCACCACGAAGAGCATCAGGCCCAGGATCGGGCCAGCAAAAAAGGTCTCCCGGAAGAGGCTGATCTGGGATGGGGTGTGGCCGTGGCCGTGGGTGGAGGAGGCCAGCAGTCTGCCCACATTCTTCCACATGACATAGAGCATGGTGGAGGCAAAAAGGCTGTACTCGATGTTGAAGGGATACAGGTAGAAGTAGCCCTGCTGGAAAATCTGGCAGATGGCCGTGTTGCAGGAACAGTCTCCTCCAACCGAGCTGCCTGCTCGCTCCGCTGTGGAGAGAGGGGCACAGAGTGGGACTGCCCTCCCACCTTCCTGGAGGCACCCCATCTGAAGGACCTCACCTCTCAACTGTGACTTTTGTTAGGGTGGAATCACTGGCTGCTATGCTCACCACCGTATCCCGAAGTGCTCGCACAGGGCCCGGCTGGCTCACTCAATCCCCAGGGATTTACTGAGCACCCACTGTGCGCCAGAGACCAGGGCACATCAGTAAACAGTAGCCAGTGCTCAATAAACAAAAGCCTGAACCGCAGATTCTGGCCGCTTCATCCCATTCCATTCCTTCAGGCAGACATTTCCAATCCTTCCCAACCAGTAACCATCCCTGGATCCCCAAAATAGGTGAGGTTCTGGTCCCGATAGATGGTGGCCCTCCTGGGAACCCCGGAAACTCCAGCTTCCTCGCAGCTCTCCCCAGCATCTGACTCAGCCCAGAAGGTGAGCTGCTTGGCCCACGTGTGACCTCCTGTCATTTTGGTTTGTGGCACACCTGTAGCAATCTTGTCCTGTGTCCCGAGTGCACTTTATAGAATGTCTTGGATCTTGGCAAACATCTCTTTTGGTCCCCAGAACTATTCCCACTGGTTTTGCAGATGTGGAAACTGAGGCTCACTGACGTAAAGTGGCTTGTAATGGCAGAGCTATTGACCTGGCTCCCAACCCCAGGGCAAGTACCTTCCCAGTATCCCTCTCTACGCCCTGGGACTCCAGCCTATTAAATTGGCCACCTCTCTGGGTTGTTTTTTTGGTTTGGTTTTGTTTGAGAGAGAGAGAGCGAGAGCAGAGACAGCATATGTATATGCAGAGGGAGCAGCAGAGGGAGAGAGAGAGAGAGAGAATCTCAAGCAGGCTCCATGCCCAGCCAGCACAGAGCCCAACTTGGGGCTTGATCTCATGACCCTGAAATCATGACCTGAGCCAAAATTAAGAGTTGGGGGCAGCCTGGGTGGCGCAGCAGTTTAGCACCACCTTCAGCCCAGGGTGTGACCCTGGAGACCCAGGATTGAGTCCCACGTCTGGCTCCCTGCATGGAGCCTGCTTCTCCCTCTGCCTGTGTCTGTTCCTCTCTCTCTCTCTCTCTGTCTCTCATGAATAAATAAATAAAATCTTAAAAAAACAAAAACAAAATTAAGAGTTGGATGTTTAACCGACTGAGCCACCCAGGTGTCCCCTCCAGGTTGGTTTTTAACCATCATCAGGAGCCCTCTGTGTGTGCAAGGTGACCCTTTATCAGTCCTGCTAGACTGATCCATTCTTGCCATTCCTGGACACTTCCACACTGAGTATGTGTGTGTCTTTGGACAAAATCCATATGTACATAATCATCTAGTCTGGTCCTGGTTAGTGGGGTGGGGCAGGGGAGCTACCGAAGTCCAGAGAACTGGCCCAGGGAGCCTGTGGACTCTATTCTTCAGTGTAGCTCTGTGAATATTGCAAATTATTTCACCTTTTAGGCCTCAGTTTCTGTATTTGTAAAATGGAGATATTAATAGTACTCATTTTGGGACTCAGTTGGTTAAGCTTCACACTCTTGATTTTGGCTCAGGTCATGATCTCAGGGTCATGAGATCGAGTCCTGTGCCAGGCTCTATGCTCAGTGCTGAGTCTGCTTAAGATTCTCTCTCTCCCTCTTCCTCTGCCCCTCCCCTGTCCCCACTCTTACACACACATTCTCTCTCTCTCTCTCTCTCTCTCTCACTGAAAAAGAAAAAAAAAGTATCCATCTCATTGGGAAGTTGTGAGGGTTAAGTAAGTAGAGTGTTTAGGACACTCAGCACAGCACCTGACATACAGAGCTCAGAAAACTGTCACTATTATCATTGTGATTATTATTTCTACCTTCTCCTTGCCAGACTCTGTCCCATGCTTCCACCATTGAGCCACTCTACCTGCCTCCCTTTCCTTCCCTCCACTTTGATCACCCTCGCCCTTTCATCCTGGAGCCCAAATCCCTTCTTTGGTGGGATGGAGTCCTGAACAGTGGGGCCAAGGCTACATCCTCTGGAAAGAGAATATGCCCCCTGGCACCCTCCTTCTGGTGTGACCTACTCTGTTTTCAGAGACAGAGTCTGGAGCAGGAGGCTCTCCTGGGCAAGGGAGACAAGCACCCAGACTAAGGCCTGGAAGTCCTGGGACCAGGTTTAATCTGAACTGGACACTCACGGTCAGGAGCGAGGCGAAGGTGGCTGGTGTTGCTGTGGGAACTATCATAGGAGTGGGTCTGGTGCACGGACTCGTCCACCACGGCTGCCATCCAGATGGCCAGGTTGGTGGTGAGGGTGAACATGAGACCACACCTGTTTGGGGAGAGGAAGCAAAGAGGCCAGTGAGTGTCTGGCCTATTGTGGGTCCCTGGGGAGATGGAGAGCTGGGGAGCTATACTGGGAGATGATGTTGGGAGGCAAGAAAGCAGTCAGGCCCCCTATGTAAGCAGAGAGGCTGAGTTTGGAAGGAACACTTAGTCTGGCCAGAATGCCACCCAAGAGAGGGCCAAGGGGGTGTCCAGGGGCTCAGGCCACTACTGCTCCCTCTCCTACAGGAAAGCACATATAGGGCAGCCTGGGTGGCTCAGTGGTTTAGTGCCTGCCTTCAGCCCAGGGTGTGATCCTGGAGACCCGGGATTGAGTCCCACGTTGGGCTCCCTGCATGGAGCCTGCTTCTCTCTGTGTCTCTGCCTCTCTCTCTCTGTGTCTCTCATGAATAAATAAATAAATAAATCTTAAAAAAAAAAAAAAGAAAGAAAGCACGTATAGTGCACTATATAACCCATCCCACCAAAACACATAGGTATGAGTGTGTCGGCACACACATACACACAACACAGCACAGAGTGGTGGAATCAGGCTGACAGAGCCAAGGGGCCTTGGCTGAAGCCCCACCCAGGGTACAGAAAGAAGCCCCAGGCCAGGTTGGAAAGCCCTCCTTGCTCATGCTCCGCGGGCATGGATGTTGAGCACTCACCGGGTCAGATCCAGATGAACGTGAATACAGTCTTTAGCGGAGACCCAGAGAAAGTAAGTCTGTGTTGAGAGAGAGTGGGGGAGGTCATTCACTCTGCAGATGGGCCAGACTCTGGGGTGCCCATGTCCAAACCCCACAGTACATTCCTTCTACCTCAAGAGCCTCACCAACCTACCACATTTCTCTTAGCTTTACAAAATGAGTCAGGAGCTTTCTCTCTCTCCATGAGACAATTTGTATAAAATAGTTCTCTTCTTTCAGAGTTTGCAAAATGTTACGTGTAAACTCTTGATGCTTTTTTGTTGTGGTTGCTGTTCTTTTTTTTTTCCCCCCAGGTAGAAATTTGACTGTCTAGCTACTTATTCCTAGGAGTGAGGCCAGCCTGAGTCTTGTCCAAGGAAGAGAGAATCTCTGGTGGCTTCTCACCTCCCTTTGGCAATATCCCCTGCCCCATCCCCATCCTTTGTTGCCTTGCAACCCTCACCTGGTTGCCAACAAATCCTTGTCATGGTATTTGGTGATGTAAGGGAGTCTGTATTTTCATTTCACCTGAGTATTCTTCAAACCCGTAAAATGTAAAAAAAGTAAAGCTCTCCTAAGTACCAAAGTCACGAATGTGTTGAATTATGGAAATCCACACATCGGGGGTGATTTTTCAGGAGAGGGAACCCTATGTGTGGTCATTCTGGTCATGGTGGAGGGCTGAGATCTGTTCTGGTTCCATGTAAGACCAGTCCTGCCTCAGCTCAATCAGAAGATCTTTCAGAGTGTTATGTTTGCAACAAATAAAAATAAATATACTTGAACTTGTTTGAAAAAAATCCCAGGTACAGGACACCCTATTTCCTGAACAAATATAGAACATATGGATAATAGCTGAAGCCAAACCAGCCATGCTCACAGCAGGACCCTGGGCTGAAAGTGATGCCTTTTACAGGCACTCAGGGAGGGCAAGCCAGGTTCTAGGAGGCATGGCAGCTGCCACAACTCAGACATCCTAGATGTTGATACTGGCACTGCTTTGGTTGAAATGAAATCACGGGACCCCTAAGTAGGAGCTCACATTTGGATATTAATTCATTACCAAGTGCTTTCAGATTTATGGGTTCAGGTGATCCATGCTACAGTCTTATCCCCATGTTACTTGATTGCTCAGGGTAGAAGAGTGGAGATCTCCTGATCTCATGTCAGGTGTTGGCTCCTTTCCACCACACTCAAGAACACTCCTTCCACCCACCTGGACGATGACAAACACAGCCTGGGTGAGAGGATGCAGAATCTTGATGGCCGATTGGCACTCAAAGAAACTGGAGTAGTAGCCAGTCTTGAAGACATCCATGACAAGAGTGCAGATCCCAAACAGCACCAGCCCACCTGGGAACAAGGGGTGGAGGATGGGTCAGAGAGGATGGTTTATAGATCTGAGAATGGATGGCTAGATGGGTGGTTGGTTGGATGGTTGGTTGGATGGTTGGTTGGATGAAGAGATGAATAAGATTGATGGGAGGATCAATGGATAGATGAATGGGGTGGTTGAGAGGATGGATAAATGGCTGGCTGGCTGGCTGGCTATATGAATGGACGGATGGATGGATGGACTGATGGGTGTATAGTTGGATGATGGATGGATGGATAGAGGATGGGTGAATGGATGGATTGAAAGATGAATGAGTGGGTGGAGAATGAGTATAGGACTGAGAGGGTGGATGGATGGACGGACATCCTATTGAGCCCCTATGTCTTTGGGGCTGCATAGATTGGCAGAAGGGCCCAGGTGGGTTCTTTCAGCTGCAGCGGTCATCTGTTCTGCTCTCCATCAAAGGCTCTCCCATGACCATCCCTTTGCAATCTTTAGGAAGGGCAAAGAAGTTCTCCATCCCTCACTTCATTCTTCTCCCAAGACTGTTTCTCTTCCTCTTCTCTTCCAACTGCAGCCCGTCTGGTCTTCAGCCACATCTGCCTCCCCCACACCCCCACCCCCAATTTCTCAGCTCCCTACCGTGAGGCGCACTCCACAATTCCTCTGAGGGTCGCAGCCTCTGGCTCCTCGCCTGCCCCCCACTCCCCCCCACCACCTCCCCGGGCACCTCGGAGCCAGATGGGGCCGGCGTGCGCGTCCCGGTAGGGGACGGCGTCGGGGCAGCGCACGGTCCGGAAGAGGTAGAAGAGGATCCAGAGGGAGGCGAGCAGCATCATGGTGGTGAGCAGCGCGAACACGTCGGTGTCGTACACCGCTACCTTGTTGAAGGCGCCGCCACTGATGAGCGTGCAGGCGAGCAGCAGCACGTTCACGGCCAGCAGCACGGACAGCAGGCGGCCGCCCTTCTTCCACACCTCGCGGGAGCCTGCCCGGGGCGCTGGCGGGCTCTCCTCGGGGCCCGGGGCCGAGTCCTCCGACATGGCAGGGGCGATGGGGGAGGTGGGAGGGGTCACTGCGGGGGAGGAGCGGACAGGACCAGGTCACCCCGAGCGCTGTCCTTCGCCCGTCTTATCCCTGGGTTTAGGGACGGAGAAGCTGCGGTGGTGGAGGATGCGCTGGGGAGACGCAAGGGAGAAGCGGACCCTTGGGGTCTCTCCCTCGACGACCGAGCGCAGGAGAGGCGGCGGCAGCCCCGTCGGGCCCCGTCCCGCGTCCCCGCTCCCCAGGCCGTCCGTGTGGTCCGGGCACCCACCTGGCTGGTCCGGGAGCCCGCGCTGAGCCGGGGGCCAGGGGGCGGCGAGCGTCTCCTCTGCCCCACACCGGGCTGTACGGGCGCTTTATACTGGGGAGGGCAGGGTGATTTACAGCCGCGGGAGCTCAGCTCCATAAATCTCTCAGTCCCACTCACATGATCCATCTTTTCTCCGAGCTGAATTTGGGGAAGAGAGCGCGGGAGCCAGATAAGGTAAGATTTATATTTACCCGTGAAGAGGCGCCCCCTCCCCCGCCGTCCCGTCACCTGGGGCGCGGCCCCGCACTGCGGCACCCAGAGGGCACCCCGCCCCTGGCACCCACCGCGCCCTCGCGCCCCGCGGTGCCCGCGGTCCCCGCCGTCCAGAGCCGCGAGCGCTGATGCTCAGCAGACCCCCCAACGGCCCGCAGGGACTCCGACGCCCTCCCAGGCCCAGCGCACCCTCTACCTTCGCGCTCCTCTGGCACCCCAGTGCCCCTTTCCCCGACACCCTCCCGGGGTCGTTGTTCCCTGTTCCCCTATCGCTCCCCGCAGGGGGCTCCGCAGGCTCAGTCCTCCAGCGCCCCCTGCTGGAGCGCGGCCCGCAGACCCCGCGCGGCCGCGGCGCCTGGAGCCAGGCCTTCGGGTGCTCCTGGCTGTCGGGGCGCAGTCCTCCTCCCCGCCCCTGGCCCGCTGTCCTAGGGGATCCAGACTGCCCGCAGACACCGCTGCCCAGTCCTTGGCCCCTTCCTTCGACGGGAGCCGGAGAGCCGGGGCTCCAGTGAGGACAGACCTCGGCCCGTCCCCAGGCTGGGCCTCATGGGCCGGGGCGCTGGGGTGACCGCTTTTGGGGCGAGGGCAGGGTGTCGCGTGGGTCGCCCCGGTGCGCTCGGGAGCAGGGTGTTTAGGACCCAGGGGCAGCCCGGGGGCGGCTCCCTTGGCGGCGGGAGATCCTCCCCCCCCCCCCCCCCCCCCCCCCCGGGGTGCGCGGCTCAGATGTCCGAGGCGGCCCTGGCGCTCCGCAACCTCCGTGTGCGGCAGCGGGGGCTGGCGGCCCCGGGCCCTGCTCGGCCCCCTCCTCCAGCCCCATGCCTCAGCCCTAACCCCGCCGCCCTCCCCCGCGGGGGGCCTTTCCCCGTGCCCCGTGCCCCCTGCCCACCCCGTCTGAGTCAGGCGCCATGAACGACCAGTACCACCGGGCGGCCCGGGACGGCTACCTGGAGCTCCTCAAAGAGGCCACCAGGAAGGAGCTGAACGCCCCCGACGAGGACGGCATGACTCCCACCCTCTGGGCTGCCTACCACGGCAACCTGGAGTCGCTGCGGCTCATCGTGAGCCGGGGGTGAGTACCCACCCTGTCCCTGCCCGAGCCCCCCCCGTCGAAGGGAAGAGAGTCTTCAGGCCCCTCCAGTCCCCTGAGACACACTCCCCAAGACTCCAAGTTATCCTCCGCCTCCCTCCTCTGAGCCGCTGTCTTCTCTACCCCAACTAAGGGGGACCCCGGAGCCTGGCAGCTGTGGGAGGGCCGCACAACCCGAGGCATGTGACACTTGTGACCTGGATGTGGGGCTAGGAGGGGAGGGGCTGGGATTTGGGGTCCATGATTGCGGGAGGGGCTGCAGAGTGAGGGGGAGGTGGGATCGGTCTCCTGGGTGGGTGTCACCAGGAAGCAAGAGTGGGGACGGAAGAGAAGGGGGAGAAGTGGTGCAAAGCGAGGCTCCTCAGGGCCCTCTCCCAGCCCAGGGCCAGAGGGCTCTCCCAGCCAGTGCTGCACCTCCCTGTTCAGCTCTCTCCCGGCTCATTCTTGGGATTTATGGGCACCGTCTCCAGCACCAAATGTCAGTGGGTGCAGCCACCTCATTATAACTCCCTCTCTGCCCCTCCTCCATAATGGGCTCCCTCTCCTGCCCTTAGGAGTTGTCTGGGAGGAGGAGTGGGCATAGAGTCCACGCGTCAGGGCCAGGGAAGGGATGTGAAGGTAGCAATGGAGGAATTCAGGATCCAGGGCCACTGATGTAGGTTCTTGGGGCTGAATGACACTGTGAACAGCTTCCCCAGCCTCCACAGTTTCCTACAGAGAGGTCACCTGTTTGAACTGGACACCTGGGCAGCCTGGACAGGGAAAAGGAGTGGAAAGCATGCCCCCAGGAGGACATGCCACAGGAGGGTTCATATGAACGTCTTAGGCCCTGGGAAATCACAGTGGACGGCAAGGGGCCCAGCTGGCCCTGGTGCCAAATGCTGGCTTGAGCCCTGAACATGTGGTGGGGGGGAACCCCCTTGTCCTCCCTCTGAGGCTCTCCTCAGGCCTGCGGCAGGTGGGAGCAGGCTCTAAGACCAGGCTGCTGAGCCATGTTCCAAGAAGCCAAGACTGGCCCTTCCCGCACCAAGAGAGCACACAGTGGTCCTGCCATCCTGCCTCCCATCAGAGAGGTCCACGGAAAAGGGTGGCTTCCCAGTGCACCAAACCCCCCAACTCCTACAGAGAGCAAGGCTTGGTGTTGAAAGGGGTATGGGCCAGATGCCAAGCAGCTCCTCGGCACATTGTCCTGCAGGACTTGGCGACCAGTAGGGGAAATGAGGAGGGGGTTGTGGGGAAAGCTGTTGAGACAAGGGAATGATTCTTCCTCCAGCCATGCGGAGTGGCCTCAGGGCCTCATTAGTGTAAGGCAGAGGTGCTGAGCCAGGCCCCTGTGGGAGGGGAGAGCTTGGAGGAGCCGCCGGGCTCCCAAGGGGCGCAATCTGGTGTGGAGGGTGTGGGAAGATGCTGGGTGGGTCCCCCCCGGCAGGCACAAGCCAGCCTGCCTGTAAGGCTCCCAATGACAGGGCAGCCCCAGGAAGGGAGGGCTCTTGGGCCCAGGTTGCACACTTGCCTCCTCCTCCGCTTTGGTGCTGGCTGCCCCCACACTCCCCTCCCAGCCCAGGCCAAGACCCGACACCTGCTCTCACACGCAGCCTTGCCAGGCCTGGCCCCGCTCCCTGCAGACATGGCCGTGCCCGCTGACACACTGGCACGCACCCTCACACACCTTCCCCCCCGGGGCTCAGGCTCAGCACCCACCAGTCTCCTGTGTCCTTTTTTAAGGTCACCCCTGTACCCTCAGCCACACTCACCACCGCGCCTGCCTAGAGACCCAGACGCGGCCCTGGCCCACCACCTCTCTGGGCCAGCTCCCCGCTGGGCTCCATGAATAATTCACTCCTTTCTCTCTGGGCATCAAATATTTATCCCCTGAGATTCCCAGCCATCAGTTCTCTTGGGGAAGGCCCCGCCCCGGCCCCGCCTTTCCTGTCGCCCCACCCCCTGCGGGCCTGGGGCTATTTCTGCTCCACCCCCACCTCCACCCCCACCCCCATCTCCACCTCCACACCCACCTCCACCTCCACCTCCACCTCCACCCCCACCTCCATCTCCACCTCCACCTCCACCTCCACCGGCACCTCCACCTCCACCCCCACCTCCACCTCCACCCCCACCTCCACCCCCACCTCCACCTCCACCCCCACCTCCACCTCCACCCCCACCTCCACCCCCACCTCCATCTCCACTTCCACCTCCACCTCCACCCCTTCTCCCCCGGCTCTCCCTAGGTAGGTCTGGCATCTCCAGGAGTCAGAGGAGACATCTCAGGCGGGGCCTTCGGGTCTTCCCCGTGCGCCCCCCGGGAGTCGCCCAACGGGGCCGGGAGCTCCCCGCATCTGCAGCCAGCCATGGGTTCATCACCCCTCCTTGCGTGTCCTCCCTGCAGGGGTGACCCAGACAAGTGTGACATCTGGGGCAACACGCCCCTGCACCTGGCAGCTTCCAACGGCCACCTGCACTGCCTGTCCTTCCTGGTGTCCTTCGGGGCCAACATCTGGTGCCTGGACAACGACTACCACACGCCGCTGGACATGGCCGCGATGAAGGGCCACATGGAGTGCGTGCGCTACCTGGACTCCATCGCCGCCAAGCAGAGCAGCCTCAACCCCAAGCTGGTGGGCAAGCTGAAGGACAAGGCCTTCCGCGAGGCCGAGCGGCGCATCCGCGAGTGCGCCAAGATGCAGCGCAAGCACCACGAGCGCATGGAGCGGCGCTACCGCCGCGAGCGGGCCGAGCGCTCCGACGCGCTCAGCTTCTCCAGCCTCACGTCCAGCACCCTGAGCCGCCGGCTGCAGCACCTGGCGCTGGGCAGCCAGCTGCCCTACTCGCAGGCCACGCTGCACGGCACGGCCAGGGGCAAGGGCAAGATCCAGCGGAAGCTGGAGCGGCGCAAGCAGGGCGGCGAGGGCACCTTCAAGATCTCCGAGGACGGCCGCAAGAGCGTGCGCTCGCTCTCGGGCCTGCAGCTGGGCAGCGACGTGATGTTCGTGCGCCAGGGCACCTACGCCAACCCCAAGGAGTGGGGCCGCTCCCCGCTCCGGGACATGTTCCTCTCGGATGAGGACAGCGTCTCCCGTGCCACGCTGGCGGCCGAGCCTGCCCACTCGGAGGTCAGCACCGACTCAGGCCACGACTCCCTGTTTACCCGCCCCGGCCTGGGCACCATGGTGTTCCGCAGGAACTACCTGAGCAGCGGGCTGCACGGGCTGGGCCGCGAGGACGCCGAGGGCGCCCCACGAGGCCGGCTGCAGAGCTCCCCCAGCCTGGACGACGACAGCCTGGGCAGTGCCAACAGCCTGCAGGACCGCAGCTGCGGGGAGGAGCTGCCCTGGGACGAGCTGGACTTGGGCCTGGATGAGGACCTGGAGCCCGAGACCAGCCCCCTGGAGACCTTCCTGGCCTCCCTGCACATGGAGGACTTCACCTCCCTCCTGCGGCAGGAGAAGATCGACCTGGAGGCCCTGATGCTGTGCTCCGACCTTGACCTCCGCAGCATCAGCGTCCCCCTGGGGCCCCGCAAGAAGATTCTGGGGGCCGTGAGGAGGAGGAGGCAGGCGCTGGAGCGCCCGCCAGCCCTGGAGGACACGGAGTTGTGAGTGCCCGGAGCCTTGGGGGGATGGGAAGATGGGGGCCTTAGGGCCTTAGGGGGCCCGCAGGGGAGGATCTGCCTTTTCAGGAGTGTGTGTGTGTGTGTGGGGGGGGGGGGGGTAATACCTTATTTAGTAAAACTTAGTCCCCACCAATTACAAGAGGCCTCACTTAATTTGTTCATCCCCAACTCTGAAAAAGAGGCTGCCAATTTAAGGAGGACCGGAGGCCTTCTTATCACAGCTAGTGTAAAATACACCTCCGTTTAGATCTCAAAATGCCCCCAAATGAGTGTGAATGCGATACAGTAGTCAGGGTAATCACAGCCAGGACGTTTTGGGCCCTCCCACCTACTGGGTGCCAGAGATGCCCCTGCACATGTCCTCTTACTGAGTCCCTCCCAGCTCCCATGTGCAGGGACTGTATCATCTCCATTTTCCAGGAGAGCAGTTGGAGCCTCAGAAGTTTGCAGTAGCTCATCCTAAGGTCCTGCTGCTGCTTGGTGCAGAGCTTGGGCTTGATCCCCAGTCTGTGTGGGTCCAGAGCCCGGTGACTCCCATGGGAGGAGAGTTGTCAGGTTCAAAAGCTGTCAGGGGAGCTCAAGTCTGCTAACACTGGTGGCCTGGCCCTGGGCGGACCCCTTTCTCATGGCATCCCACAAGCCCAGCACATGACGTTGCCGCCTTTTGGTGTCAGTGGCTTTTACCCTGCATGGCTGGGCAGGAGTGGGTGTGGGGAAGCAGTCTGGTTTAGAGTTCACTGGATGGGGATGGCCAGTGTCCCCATCCCTGACCATTAGCCTGTCAGGAGAGGGTTAGTTGTCCAAATGGTTCATCTTGTCTTAAAATGATGTCTTGAAGGCCCTTACCTGAAGTCTGTTTCTGTGTCTTTCTCTACAGATAACAGGGGGCTCCTCTCTCCAAACCAAAATGAATTGCATGTTGCCACAACCCACCGTGGGACCATGAGGTCCTCACAGTTGCCAGCCCTGAAGCCCCCCGGCCCCTCCCCAGGAGCAAAGACCATGTGGATCATCTCCTTTGAAAGCCTGTCCACACTCCACATGCAGGTGTAGCCTGGAGGTACCAGCAAGGGGTCCTGGAGCCCTTGAGCCACACCCATCTGAATGCCCCTAAAGGACATGTGGATTCTTGGGACACCAGCCCCAGAGGAAGGGCAGGGGACCCCTGGGGCCCCAGGGAATAGATGACATGCCCATTAGAGCTGAATGGGAGTGTGGGGGGTGGGCACGGCCTGTTCCAAGGGCCATTGTCTCTCCCCACACTCTCCTCCAAGCATCCTGTTGTTGTGCTCAGGCTGGAGACTTGCTCATATCCTACATTTATGTGAAGGGAAGAGTTTGGGCTGCCTCCCCTCCCCCCATACACCTTAGAGAGGAGGTTCCTAGCTAGACTCTTCAGCCAAATGCTCTGACTGTAGGTAGTCCCCACCCCCATCCCAAGCACAGCCAGCCCCCGTCCCCGTGTCCTTCCCCTACTGGCCATGCTGGGGAGTTGGGGTGCCAGGCCGGGGTGGGGGGGTGGGGGTGAATGGCCTCCTTACCAGTTCACCTTGTGGCAGGGCCCAGCCTGACTCTGCCCTCCTCACTCTGCCCTCGTCCACCCTGCTTCCACCCTGGTCCCTCCATGGACCCCAGAAGGTCAGGGCAATAGATGTAAGGTGCTAGAGCAATGAGCTGCAGTATTAGGGCCCTTGGCCTGGTGGGCGTGTTCTGGGGTGGAGAAAAGGCAGCTGCCAACTGCCTCAGTGGCTCCCAGCACAGAGACAGGCGGAGACTGGGCATGGCTGGGTGTCTAGCCTCTTGTGGGCCAGTCCTGTGATATGGACAGTGGAAGAGCCTGAGGATGTCGATTATCTAAGCTCCCCGGGGCTCTGTGCAAGTTTGTGTGTGTTGAGGGCTGCTGGATGGATTTGCCTCCAGGTCTGGAGGCAGCGGGGCAGCTGCATGGTTCTGAGTGGATAGTCAGTGAGAGCTCAGCATGTGTCCCTGCTCTGTGATGACACCAGTGAGACCAGGAGAAAGGCCAGCCCCAGGTGGTCCTCAGACATGCATCCTGAGGCATGTGTCCTCAGTTTTCCAGTTGGACTGAGGTCACAGATGTGGGGGAGAGACTCAGGGGCCCCCTTACATGTGTGGGCACACGCACCCTCCTCCTCTGTCAGCAATGAGCCTCCATCCCTGACCCTCAGCTTGGGAAGCAGCTCCCACTGGGAGCACTGCCACAGCCCCCACCTCTTTCCTGGGCCCCCTTGGCCGGGTCAGGAGACAAGAGAACCCCCAGAGAATGCCACAGGCCTCCATCTGGCGTGTTTGTGTGTGCGTCCAGAGCGGGGGCCACAGTGGAGGTGGTTTCTGTTTCCACACTGCAGGCTTGGCTGCCTGCCACTGCCACCCTGAGCCCACCCCAGTCCTTTTCCCTGTTCTCTGGGCCTGGGCCTGGGGCCACCCCCAAGTGCCGACTCGACTCTCTCAGAGCCCAGGTGCTGCCCTTTCTCTTCTGTTCTCTGTCTGTGTCCTGCCTCAGCCTCCTCCCCATTCTCCCAGTGCTGGAGCCGGGCAGGCTCTGGGATTCCCACTGCTGTACGAAGTACACCTCCCACAGGCTCATTATAACTTTTGTAGAGAACGTTCTGTATCACAGTCGCGCCTGCGTCTCATCCTTTAATCACTTGAGGGTGGAAGAGGGAGAAGGTCTTTCTGTACCTAAGAGGACTTGGTCCTCGTGGCCCCCCTGGAGGGGGTCACGGGAAGGATGGGTGAGCATTCCGTCCTCGTGCATCCCTGCATGGCCTTCCCTCATCCCTGGGCCTTCACCCTGCTCTCTCTGGGCCCAAAATTTGAAGCTGATGGAGAAGGAATGTCCAGAAGAACCAGGGAAGGAGAGCCAGAAGCTGAGTGAGGAGGATGGTTCAGGCCCCAGCCCTGTTCCCAGATCCTGCAGCTGCTGAGGGCACGAGGACACTTTCTCCCTTCCCATCAAGGCCTGCCTGGCCTTCTCCAGATGGGCAGACGCTGTACCTAAGGAGGCTGCCACCCACCTCCCAGGCCCCATAAGTCCTCATCTCAAGGCCTCCTGCCCACCCTGGGAGGCCACCAATGTGGTCCCCATTTCCCTCACCAGCCGGGGCAGCTCTTGGGGCAGCCCTGTTTAGAACCCCCTTCCTCCCCAGGGGGTGAGGCTTCCCCTTGAGCTGGAAGACAGTGGCCTCTGTTTGCTCAGTCAAGTCCCCAAAGGGCCCCCTGAGTCCTTTTATTTCATTCCCTAAGGATTCTGGGTCAAGTGCTTCTGCCAAAGGGAGTGCAAGGCAGCTCCCTCCCTCCAGCATCCAACAGAAAGGTCCAGAGGATGTCCCAGGGGGAAGGTTGCTTAGCCACCATCTGGGGTTCTAGGTCCTCTCCTTCCACTTTACAGATGGGAAAACTGAGGCCTACCGAGGGGAGGCTCCAGACCCAGAACACCGACCTCCTGACTGCAGGTGCACTCTCCTCCCCGCCAGGCTGCTAAGGGGGCCAGCCGGGATTCTCTCCTCCGATGTTCCTGTTCCGCAGGCCATCCGCCCTGTGATGCCTACTGGCCATCCTGGTCACTGCACCTACCTCAAGAGACACCCGCCAGTCCTGGCGCTGCGGTTCCGGGGGAAGGACATGGGGGTGAGGACCCAATCACAGGACAGCGGATAGGAGCTTCAGTGGGTGGCGTAGAGGCGGAGCCTAATGGGAAGCCCTGGGGGCTGGGGTCTCCATGGGTCAGTGTGGCCGGAGGGTGGAAGCCTGGAGCCGGGTGGCAGGTGCAGCTGCAGGAAGTCTGAGGGGATTTTAAACACAGTGAAGGGAAGAATTTTACATGGTAGGGATTGCCTTCTCGACCTGTTCCCCTTAAAATTTAGATCCAGGTGTGGGCAGTTCTAAAAGTTTGGAGCAATCAGTGGCTCTTAGCCTTTAGGGATTAGAATCTGGTAACGATATAGATGATTCTCCTGGGAAAATGCACTCCCCACACCACACACACTCAAATGCAGTTCTGCTCATAATTCCAGGCAGCTCCCGGAGCTCCGAGGGGTCCCGGGACCCTGTGTTAAGAAGCCTCAGTGAGACTGCTCGGAAGTTACATCATAGAGATTACTAATTTGGTGGACATGGGGCGGGGGGTGTCAAATGACTCCAGGAATGAAGCCAAATGAAGCCAGGAAGGGCCTCCAGGTATGTGGGGCAACCTCATTTTACAGATGAGCTAATTGAGGCCCCGGGGGCAAGGGGCTGGCCGAAGATAACAGAGCAGCCAAACGGGCAAAGTGGCACTCGGTCTCCTGGTGCCTTCTGTGGTGCCAGCTGCCTCCTGTCTCTGTGTTAGACGAGTCCTGGACAGCGTGACAGCCTTATGCTCCCAGCGCCTGCCTGCGTCACCTTCTCTGAGATGAGCCTGGGTTGTACAGGAGGTGGCGGGACTCAGGACTCAGCCAGATCGGGGCAGCAAAGCTGGCGCTGGCCCTCTCCAGCTGTGCGGCCTTGAGTCAGTTACCCAGCCTCTCTGAGTCTGTTTCCTCCAGTAAAACAGGTGGTTATTACTCCTTATAACAACAGTGTGGATCGTCAGGAGGTGACATGATCACGGGAGGATGATGCATGATTAGGCACTTAGTGCACTGCCTTAGCACACATTAGCGATGATCATGGTCATTGGTGGCCTTAAGCCCATGAAGCACTCACCGCATCTGTGACCCCGCCCACCCAGTAGGTGAATCCTAGGCCCTTCTGGGGAGCAGTTCAGCTTTTCTGACCCAGCTGCTTTTTTGACCCCCGTATGCCACCCCACCAATCCCACTAGATCCTGGAGACAGCACGGCCTCCTCATCCCACCAGCTGGGGTGTGGGGGCTTTATGAGGCAGGGAAGGAATGGTCAGCGGGCCAAGGATGGGCCTCCATCTGGTGGGAGGACCCCCTGGGGAATCCTTTCCTGGAGGATCCAGGGCATCTTTTCTGGAGGGGGAATCGCAGGCCCACTGACCTGGCCCCATTATATTGAACATTAGATTTCATCCAAAACTTCCTCCTAATCCTACAAGATATGTAGGTGAGGAGTTTTAGTCCTATTCCATAGGCGAAGAGATTAACCATCAGAGAGGTTTTGTGACATTCCTCAGGTCCCAGTTAATTAAGGAAAGCTCAGGCTCCCTGACCTGGGTCCCTTCAGCCACCTTGTCCCCAGAGGTAAGCTTTCATATTTTTACTATTAATGTTGAGAGCTTATAAGGTGTCTGCACTTTATATACATTTAATCCTCCCACTAAAGCCACAACCCTGTAAAGTAAGGACTGTATCATGATGATCATCCCCATTTCACGGGTGGGAAAGCAGAGGGTCAGAGCAGTGTTATGAGTTGCCCAAGGTCACAGAGCTGTCAGGTGGACAAACCAGGCCACAGAGACGAATTCCCGTGGTATTGAAGCCTGCATGCCTAACCATGGCGTATCGGCTGCCCAAGCACTTGTACCCTTCGGTGGGGGTTGTCTTTGGTCTTGGGTCCCCTTGACCTGGGGTTGCCTGGTCCTGGGCAGATGTCTGACTCAGCCCGGCTTGGGGGCGGGGGGCATGCTGGCGACTTCGGTGACCCAAGCACCTGGGCTGACCCACCTGCCTGGAGGAGCTGGGCTGAGAGAGGGCAGGTTGGTTTGTGGAGCCACAGGGCAAGATACTGGGGGGCTGTTTGGGAGGGCAAAAGCCAGCCGAGATGGGGGAGCAAGCCCACAGAAGCATTTTATCGTGACTGGAGAGTGTGCCTATCTCCCCGTCTCGGTCTCTGCCCCGTCTGTCTGTAATACTGGGGCTCCTGCTCAGTCTCCCCCCTCCTCTTTCTGATGCCTCATCTCTCTAGACCTCAGACTCCTTTGCCATTGGTCACGTCATAAGAAATATGTATTTGGTAACTGCCCCCAGTTCCAGACTTCCCAAGGCTCCCGAGTCCCTTAGGGGTTCCTGGGTGATAGGAGTGTCTTCTGTTCAAACGAGGCGACTCTGGGTGGGCTCCCGGACAGCTTCAGTGTGGGGACTGGTCACCACGGCTAGCACCTTGGAGGTTTCAGTGCTCCCCATCCTTTGGGGAGGGGAGGGAGGCTGCAGATTGGGCCAATGATCGATCATGCCTTCACAGTGAAGCCTCCATGAGCACCCCTCCTCTACAGGGTGCAGAGAGCTTCTGAGGTGATGATGCATCCATGTTCTGAGAAGGCGGTGTCCCCCGACTCCACGGGGACAGAAGCTCCTGCACCCAGGACCCTTCTGGACCTGGTGTATCTCCTCATCTGGCTGCTCATCATAATACGCTTTATAAGTAAAGTCCTTTTCTCAGCTCTGTGAGCTGTTCCAGCAAACTATTGAGGCTGAGGCAGTGGGTTCTGGGAATCCCCCAATTTTTAGCCAGGTTGGACAGACATGCAGGTAGCCTGGGGATCGGGGAGGTCAGAAGTGAGCTTGTGTTTGTGGGACCGAGCCCAGGGACCTGTGGGGTCTGACACGAGCCCCGTCGTCAGCTTCAGAACTGAATGAAGTTCCAGGACGGCTGGTGTCCGGAGTTGGAGAATTGGCTGTGGGTGTGGGGGAACCCCCACCTGGCATGGGCAGTGGTGTGAGGAGAGGAAGAGCTTGCCGTCAGCATCTTTCTCCCCATGTGTCTTCCCATGAGACAGGCTCCCTGTCCCTCTCCCTACCTTGGTCCGCTGGTCCTGTCTTGGGTGAACCGGATCCCTGTAGCCCCAGAGGAGGTAGCCCCTCCTCTGGTCACCCCGCACCGAGGGGATTGTGGTGCAGGCCCGCGGGCCCCCAGCAGGCTTGCAGCACCGCTCTCTGACCCAGGTCTCCCCTCCCAACCATAGTCCAAGAGTCATAGCAACACTTGGGGCGCCCCAAGCGTTTCCAGGGAGTTACTCGCATGGTCTCGGGCGCCGTTGTTATTCCTGGTTTTCAAATGAGGACACCAAGGCACAGAGATGTTTGTAAAACGTACCCAAGCTCACGCTGCTGGAGGTGGTAGGGCTAGGGCTCAAACCCAGACAGGCTGGCTCCCAGCGGTGCCATGTCTCCTCATGATGGTGAGCATTTATTGAGCACCTGCTGTATGTCAGCACTTTACATCTGTGGTTTCTGAGGATTCACACGACTCATCTAATAATTACAGGGGGTCAGTTAATCCATTTGACAGAGGAGAACACCAAGACTCGAGAACACTAGGTTGTTGCTTGGGTCATACAGCCTGTGAGAGCACACACAGGGCCTGACTCCTTGTCAGTCTGACTCTGCACAGCTGCACCGGCCCAGCTGCTCCCGGGTTTCTATAGCTGAATGACCAAGTCTGATGGAGTCTGAGGCAGGGAAACTTCTGGCAAGTCCATTCAGAACCACCAATTTGGTCTTTAGAGAAAGACCCTTGGGGCATGCCAGTGTGGTGAGACCTGGAAATCCTTTAAAGTTGTAAATCCCAGTTTTACCCTCTCTCACTCTGGCTTCCTTATTCCATGGGCTCAGGGGGGTCCGCATGGGCAAACATTCTGTGGGACCCTCTCCCCACTCTGGATATATACCTTTCCGGGGAGTTGATCCTGAACAGTAGTGGGGAGGGGAGGCCTCCTGGGGGGGAGGGGCTTTCTCTGGGAGGAGAGGGGGCCTGACCCTCACCATCTCTGACCCTGGAGGCTCCCCCTTCCCCACAGTCATAGCTCACAGCACCGTCATAGCACTGTCCTTCAAGTGGCAAGGGCAGGAAGGCATTCTTTCCTAGCCCCATTTTACAGATGGGGAGACTGAGGCTCAGGGCAGATGACCTGCTAGGAAGTGCCTAAAACTGAGGTATCGATTCTGGTGAGTTTGCACGGCCGCTCGCTGCCAGCTGCCTTCTCAGAGCATAAGTCTTGGACTTACGCATACGGGGCACAGCAAACTCTTGTGAACTGTCTCACTGCCCTGCCTCACAGGTAAGGAAACCAGGACTCAGGGAGGTTAGGTCATTTCTCCAAGCCGCAGAGTGCACAAGTGTCAGGGCTATGGGATTCAAACCCCCAAACTCTGGCTCCTTGTACCCTATTCACTGAGCCACCTCCCCAGGTTCTCACTTGACACAAGGGTGGCTCAGGGACTCCCCTCGTCAGAACAGGGGCTCAGCTGGCAGGACTTGGGGAGTGGGATGCGGGACAGGTGGGACTTGCTGCGTCCACCCCCCTCCACTCCTGTCCACTGCCCTCCTGCTCAGCCTCTAGATTTGCTGCTGACTGCTCTCGGCTGCGTGTGCATATGCACCTGCGGGTGTGTGTAATGTGGGTGACGACACTGACATGGATCTGTGCAAGCATGGGGTGAGTGTACTGGACCCAGAGCTTTCCTGGAAGGTTGTGTTTATTTGTGAGCTGCGCATGCTTGTGTGTCTCTGTGGTCTTGCTCACTGATCTTTGCTTCAGGGCCTCCAGGTTTCCCAGAAGAAGGGTGTGTGCACGTGCGTGTGCATACACACTCACAGAGGGTTCCATGATTTTGTCTACAGTCTATTTTTAGACTCCTTCTCCTATTATTTTTAGGGCCCAGCTCCTTTAGACTGGAAGGTCGAAGCTCCAGCCACCCACACCACCTCTCCTCGCCCCACCCCTTGCCCTGAATTGAGGGTTCCCACAAAGCTTTCTTCAAACTCTCTCTGGGTGACTGGTTTGTTGGGTGTCAGAACCTCAGGGAACGGAGGCAGTAGGGGAAGAAGGACCAGTGATCCAGAAGGAAGGGGATCGAGCAAGTACAGATCTACCTTTTGGGTCAGCCAGGTTACAGAGGGACCTGGGTGGACGGCTTCCCCTGGGCCAGAGTGTCCAGTTGGGGCACACAGCTCCACCACCTGCTGGGAAGGCTAGTTTGTCTTTCCAAGTTCCGGTTTCCTTCTGTGAGTGGAGATAATTAAACCCCACATAGTAGGCCAGTTGGGATGATAAATTATGTTAAGCGCTTAGCTCAGGTCTTGACACCCCATAGGTGGATGACCAAGCCCAGGGGCCTGGTAGACAGGAGTCTGGGGGTGGGGAGGGCTCAGGGGGCAGCAGTCAGGCCTGGGCATCCCTGAACTAGAGGTGGGAACCCACCTGTTGGGCTGTCCTAAACTCCCCTTCCAGGGTCCCCACACCTCCCACACAGTGTGGTCAGTATTGCAGAGCAGAAGTGGGGTGAGGCATCGGGCCCCTGAACACCAGCCCTCCTCTGCAAACACGGGCGTGTGCACACACACGTGCGCATACACGGAAAACAAGGCGAGGAGAATGAAACAGAGGGAGTGAGCATGGTTGGGCCCTTTGTCCCGCTGGAAATAGAAACTATTTATTAGCATCATTATTGATACCAATATATGTTAGATTTAAATCATACTAATATGCACCATAACGATAATGCTATAAGTACGGTACCCAAGGAATTGCTTAGTGATGAGCCCTGCCCTGTGGTGGTCCGCTGATATTCATGGAACAGAAATGATCCTATTACTCTCTCCAGCAACCCAGTCAGTTAGGTAGTGTCACCTTCATCCACTCCAAGTCACTTTGTCAGAAACCTGAGGCTCAGAGAGGTCAAGCAACTCCCCTAAGGTCACACAGCAAGAATGAGACCGTGGTGTGTCTGAGTCCAGAGCCCCACGCTAGACGCTGTTCTCGGTTGTCTCCACACTGTGCAAGAATCGTGGCCCTCACTCCCTTTCCAGCCCTGGCACTGGCCCCACCAGGTCCAACACACACCTTCAGGCTAATCTACACCCCAGAGTCGCTCACACACACTGGACTGTGGTGCTGAACGGACGCAGCGGGAGTGACCGAGTGACCCTTGGAAAGCCTCACTGGTCAGGAGTCTGGGTTGCTAACAGCTCCAGCCTTGGATTTTCAAGGACCTAGATTGCCCTGGAATTTGGACAGGTGGCCTGGGCCACCTATCCTCGGTGTCCTTTCCTGCCAGGTGGGGACAGGCTGACAGCCTCAGAGCCTCAGCAGCATCTCTACCAGCTCAAGGCCGGCCCCCTTTCCCTTACCTGTTTCAGTCCCTGACCTGCCCCTCTGGCCCATCACCAACCTGGCTTCGTCCCTGCAGAGCAGCTGGCAGCCTAGAAGGTGGGATGTACACGGCAGGCAGCTGTGGCGGGCCAGGGCTAGGGTCCTTGGAGGCGAGGCCGACGCTGAGGTGGCCCGTCGATGTGGTCCTGCCCTGCTGGAGCCAGGGGAGCTTGGGATGCCAGTCCCACTCTCAGTCGATCAAGATCTGAGCCATGGCCAGGCCACTTCTCCCCCAGAGCGCTCAGCCCCACCCCGGTGAATAATGCCGCTTGCCTTCTGGAGCCAGACCTCACTGGGCTTTGATGCTTTGGGGCGGGGGGGTAGCATGAATGGGTGGGAGGCAAGGAAGGCTTACAGGCTTGGCCACCCAGGCGTGGAGCCTAGAAATGGTTACACTGCTGGCAGGAGGTGTCTTTCTAATCCATCCCACGTCCCCCAGCTCCCAGTACCAGCCTTCCATTTCTCCTAACCTATCCCTGACTCTCATGATTCCCTTCCAGGGCCTGGGGCTGGGGCAAGGCTCCTCCCCACCCCACCCCAACCACAACGATAATTAACCCCAATGAACCCCAGCAAATAAAGATGTGGATTGCAGATGGGAGGAATCATAGCTGCCCCAGGGTGGGGAACTCCATAGGTCCCAGGGAGGCCAAGCCCAGCATCATCTAACACCATCCCTTCACACACACACCCCATTTTTGCCTGAGTTGGTTCACAGGCATCCCATCCGTTGGGGCCTGGGAGGAGGGCTCACCTGTCTCAAGTTTGGACCAGTGTCTTCTTCATCATCTAATTAAAAAAAAAAAAAAAAAGCTTTTATCTCTTCCTTCCATTCTCCTGAGCCTGTTTTCTTAATCTTTCCATTCATCCAATCTATTCATTTATTCAACCAATGTTTACTGAGCACCTACTATGTCCCACACAAAGTGTAAGGCCCCAGGGAATGGGTGTTGTCCGAAGAACAGGAAGGCCCCGTGTCCCCGCCAAGCCCCATCCCCTTCTCTTCAGGCAGCCTGTTTTGACTCACACTGGCCTGTCCATCAGCTGGTAAACAAGGCGCTGTGCTGGGCAGGATGGGTGCGTGAGTGTGTTGGGTGGCAGGGGGGATGTTACGGAGGAAGCTCAGGGAAACATAGAAAGGTGTGCATGGGGTCTGTGCCCTCAGGACGCCTACTGTTTATATGACCCCCTCTCCCTGGGCACGGGAAGGCTGTGAGCCCAAGTCTGCCTGTGGTGAGGTTGGGGCTGCATGTCCCGATTCTGGCCAGTGGGATGCGGATGGAAGTGACGCGTACCACTTCCAGATCTGGAACTCAAACTGTCTTTTCATGTTTTCTCTTCCACCCCCACTCATCCCAGACATCGTTATGGCCCATATTGGAGGCAGAGGCATCACCGGATAGAAGAAGCCTGAACCCCCAAGTCACCACTCAGAGCAAGGCCAGCGGACCCATATTGGACTGTGATGTGAGCAAGAAATAAATCTGTGTTGTATTCACCGCTGAGATGCTTGGGGCTGTTTGTTACAGCAGCTGGTGCCACTTATCTTGACTCATGCAGGCGGATGACACAGACCCAGGAACATGCTGAATCCTACGATTAGCTCACAGTGCGCGAGAGGGATCACTGGCAGGCAGTGTGTGACAAGCGGTGTCTAACGCTAGCTGGCAGATGATGAGGTCAGGGCAAGGGACAGACACCGGAGTGGGAGCGCCTGGCAAACAGTAGGTGCTCAATAAAATTGGTGCCATGTGTGAAATACACGGGAACATGGGAGCTTTGTAGGGGTGGCTGAAGTCACCAGCACCCCGGAGGATGGGTGGGGTTTAGATGGGGTGCGGGAGTAGAAACAATCACCCTGGGAACGAAGGCAGATGTAGGAAGGAACAACAGCTTCCCAGAGGTCAGGGAGCAGCTACTCTGGCCCCAAGCAGACGAGTAGTCAGAGGTGGAACTAGAGCTTGGAGGTGCTCAAAGGCCATGCTGAGCAATTGAGACCTCAGGCTGTGGGCTATTGATCTCCAAAGTGGGGTGCGGACAACTGTTGGGGTACACAAAGAAAATGTTAAAATGCCCATTGATCTTTACCTCACTTTTTCAAATGCCTGTGCTTTGCATCCATGAAGATACTAAGCTCAGAGAGGTTGAGTAACTCACCCAAAGCCACACAGTTAATGAGCAAGTCCAACTCCAAAGCTGTCGCTCTTCACATATGCTGGGTCTTATGCAGAAGGGTGAGGGTTTGGGTGGGGGCAGAGGCAGGTCTAGGAGAGGCCGGCTGGGAGGAGAAGACAGGCCCCAGCCCCGGCTGCAGCCTTGGCAGCAGGACAGCGGCCCACTGTGGGCAGAGGTCAAGGAACCTGCCCGGGCCTGCTCGCTGGGCCCTGGGGCCCTGTCATGAGAAGCCACGCAGCAAGCCTCAAAGGTGCAGACCTGGCCGGCCAGTCACAGTTCTTTCTCACTCCCGTGAGCAGGATCCTGGAAGCAGGGAGAGGCGGGATGTGGGGCCGAGAGGTCAGGATGGGCTGATAGGGAGGAAGGAATGGGGAAAGAGTCTGGGAGATCAGGTGCTTCTCCCACCCTACAAGCTCAGCTGCCATCGCCCATGGCCAAAGGAATGGAGGTGCCACCCCAACTTGCTGTCCCCACACTTCACTGTTGCTCCACTTATGGGTGACGTCTGCCTTCCAATTCTCACCTCTAAAAAAAACCAAAACAAAAACAAAAAAACACTTTACCAATCAGAAAAATAAAGCAAGTGTTTTAATTAAGATGGAATATACATACAGAAAAATTCACACATAATAGCAATATAGCATGATGGACTTTTATAGAGGGTTACCAACCCCCAGATCAAGAAACAAAACATTTACCAGCCTCCCCAAACCCTTATGTGTCCCCTTCTGGTTACTACCCCCATCAGTAACAGCCATCCTAAGCCTGTTTTTGAATTTTATATGAATGGAACTTACTTTCTTTCTTTCTTTCTTTCTTTCTTTCTTTCTTTCTTTCTTCTTTTTCTTTTTTCTTTCTCTTTCTTTCTCTCTTCTTTCTTTCTTTCTTTCTTTCTTTCTTTCTTTCTTTCTTTCTCTCTTTTTTTCTTTCTTGGAATTTATTTATTCATGAGAGACACAGAGAGAGAGAGGCATAGACACAGGCAGAGGGAGAAGCAGGCTCCCTGCAGGGAGCCCGATGAGGGACTCGATCCCGGGACTCCAGGATCATGCCCTGAGCTGAAGGCAGATAGATGCTCAACCACGGAGCCCCCCAGGTGCCCTTAATATGAATGGAACCAAGTGGAGTCTGTCCTCTGTTGCATCTGGTTTAGATTGTTCAACATTAGGTTCGGGCTGTATAATACACCCCGGCATGCACGTTCCACATTTCATTTATCATTGTAGCATTGGGGGATATTTGAGTTGTCCCCAGGGTTTGCCTATTTTGAGTACACTGGCTATGGATCTTTCTTTGCATTTCTGTTGAGTGTA
This sequence comes from Vulpes vulpes, assembly GCF_048418805.1. Classification (NCBI taxonomy): domain Eukaryota; kingdom Metazoa; phylum Chordata; class Mammalia; order Carnivora; family Canidae; genus Vulpes; species Vulpes vulpes. The sequence continues at coordinate 6,222,411 of NC_132781.1, forward strand.
TGCCTCGGGCATGCCCGTGTTCAGCTCTAATCAGGCTCTTTCCATTTAAAAAGAGAATCTGGGGCACCTGGGTGGCTCAGTGGCTGAGCGTCTGCCTTTGGCTCAGGTCGTGATCCCGGGTCCTGGAATCAAGTCCTGAATCAGGCTTCCTACAGGGAGTCTGCTTCTCTCTCTGCCTGTGTCTCTGCTTCCCTCTGTGTGTCTCTCATGAATAAATAAATAAAATCCTTTTTTAAAAAATGAAAAAAAAAAAGAGAGCATCTGCTTCCTATCTGGTTCCACTTTAGTCAACTCTACTGAGGTATAATTAACCATAATAAAACGCACCCACTCTGAGTGTGCAGGTCGATGACTTTAGACCAACATACACACCTGTGTGAACATGACCCCAGGAAGATACAGAACATCTCTATTCTTCCAGACAGTTTCCTTGGGTCCCTTTGCAATTACTGTCCCCCACTCACTCCTCCCTGGGCAACTACTGATTTGATTTCTATCGCCATATATTAGTTCTACTATCCTTAACCTTCCTATAAATGGAATCATACAGTAGGTTCTGGTCTGTGGATGGCTTCTTTCCCTCAGCATTCTGTCTGCAGGGCTGCGTCAGCTTATCCACACTGTTCGTCTGTCTGCACTGTTGACTGCACCAGCTGCTCTTTTATATTACGGGTGTTGTTTGGAGGTACCCATGTGTCCGTCCATTCTCCCGTTGATGGACATTTGCGTTATTTCCAATGTGGCTATGATGAACAACGCTGCTTTGATCATCGAGATACACATTTTTAAAAAAAAGTTTTATTTATTTATTCATGAGACACACACAGGAAGAGGCAGAGACACAGGCAGAGAGATAAGCAGGCCCCATGCAGGGAGCCCAATGTGGGACTTGATCCTGGGACTTCAGGATCACACCCTGGGCCAAAGGCAGATGCTCAACCACTGAGCCACCCAGGCGTTCCTGAGATACACATTTTTATGGGGACACATGTTTTTATTTCTGTTGGTTGAAGATCGGGGAGCTGCCTTGCTGGGTCATAGGATAAGTGTATATTTAACCTTAACAGGAAACTGCCAAACTGTTTTCCAGAGGGGTTGTATCGCCTCGTACCCTTGTCAGCCCGAATGAGAGGTCAGTTGCTCCGCACCTTCTCGCCAATGTTTAGTGGTGCCTGGCGATTGGCATTTAGGAAATAGCAGGTCTGAAATAGCATTTCCCTAAAGACTGATGATGTGGAGCATCTTTTCATGGGCCCACAGGCCATCTGTACATTTCCCTCAGTGAACTGTTTATCTCAGTCTTCCAGATTTTGACTTACCCCTCTTCCATCCTACAACACCCCTCCCTTGCCATCTACATCGTCAGTACCCTCCTGTTTTAGGGTGCTGAAACAGTCTCCAAATTAGTCTCGTGCACTCCAGTGGGCTACTCCGCTATGCCTGTGACCCTTCCTGAACACATTATGCGAGTCACTCCCTTGCTCTAGAAGCTGCTATGGCTCCCTGGGCCTCCAGGAGCAAGCCCCCACCTCTCTGCCATTCTCTGTACCCCAGCACCTGGCTCCGCCCCTAACAATCTCCTAACCCTCTCCATGTCTTGAAGACCCAGAATGCCTTGTTCTCTTCCTTCTCAGCCAGATTTAAATCTGCCTCTCTCCAGGGAGACTGCCAGCCAGCCCGCCCCACCATGGGAGTTCCTGGCTCCTGGAGATCCTCTAATGCACATTTTGCCTCTGCTCCTGTTTGACACTCAGCATTTGCTTCCTTTTTTTTTTTTTTTAAGAAATTATTTATTCGTGAGAGAGAGAGAGAGAGAGAGAGAGAGAGGCAGAGACAGAGAGAGAAGCCAGCTTCCTGCAAGGAGCCTGATGCGGGACTTGATCCTGGACCCTGGGATCACAACTCCAGCAGAAGGCAGGTGCTCAACCACTGAGCCACCCAGGCATCCTTTCAGCATTTGTTTCATAACGTCACTTAGATATCCAGGGGGAAGTGAGGGTATTCTTGGTACTTTCTTCCTACCTTGGTAGGAAGTTTCCTAGTTTATATGATAAAAGCCATGGAATTCCACCTTTATATAATTGTATTATCATATTGCATATTAATATCAAATATGCTTTTAAAAATTGTACATGTCTGGGATCCCTGGGTGACTCAGCAGTTAAGTGCCCGCCTTCGGCCCAGGGTGTGATCCTGGAGACCCAGGATCGAATCCCACATCGGGCTCCTTGCATGGAGGCTGCTTCTCCCTCTGCTTCTCTCTCTCCCTGTATCTCTCATGAATAAATAAATAAAATCTTTTTAAAAAAAAAAATAAATAAAAAATAAAAATTGTACATGTCCCCGCCTTGAAAATTCTAGTATATCTGGGGAGAGGGCACCTCCCCCTTCTCAGTCTTAAGAATCTGATATAAACAAAAGATAACTGAATTTGGAGGAGACACCCTGGATTTGAGTTCTAGTTCTGCCATTTAGTAACTTCGGGCTGGGTGTTGGGCAGATCAGTTCATCTCTCTGGGCCTCTGTGAATCAGACGGGAAAGATACCATCCTTGCGGGGTTGTGGGGAAACACAAAACCTAATAAGGATACAGAAGCCGGGGCATCTGGGTGGCTCAGTGGTTGAGCATCTGCCTATGGCTTAGATTGTGATCCCAGGGTCCTGGGATTGAGTCCTGCATCGGGCTCCCTACAGGGAGCCTGCTTCTCCCTCTGCCTGTGTCTCTGCCTCTCTCTGTATCTCTCATGAATAAATAAATTTTAAAAATCTTAAAAAAAAAAAAAAAAGGAGACGGAAGCCAATGATGAAGCTATGAGGATCCAGACTTGTCCGTGTGTGTGTGTGTGTGTGTGTGTGTGTGTGTGGTGAGAACCGGTCTGTTAGATTGTAAGCCCCTTAGAACACTGACCTGGTAAAGAAATCTTACCCTTTTCTACGGAATCGGAGGGATAAGCTCATAAGAATTCGTGAAGGAAGATGCCATGGTAGACACCAGGAGTCATTCATTAGTGTCCCTAGCCTCCTCACAGGGCTCTCCTCTGTCCCCTCTTCCTCCTGCTTTTCTTCCTCCTTCCCAAAGATCTCTGAAATGCTGCTGCCCTCATCATGCTGGACCTCATTTTGAAAGGGGGGTTCAGTATGGAACCAGGGAGAATGTAAAACAAAAAAAAGAAAAAGGAGAACAGATCCCCAGATGCTGAGAAGGGAGTCAGCAGAGCCCAGGGGCTTGTGTGGGGAGGACCTCCACCAGCTCCGGGTGGGGCTGCCCTGGGGGGAAGGGACTGGGGCAGGCGCTGCTCCCAGGGCAGGGGGGTGGCTGCTGTTTGCCATGCCCCTGGGTGCTCCTGAGCAAGTGGAACTGCAGAGGGATCCACCCGGAATGATGACCCCTGGGTGTGTTTTCTCTATAGTTATGCCTTTCTCTATGGTGATTCCTTTTAGAGTTTCTCACTCCAAAAATCACTGGGCTGGAGGGCCGATTCTCCACGGGTCACTACTGTTAAAGTCGAGGACCAGAGGGGCCCCCGCGCATCTGCCAAGTGCTACCAAGACTCAGGCACATGCTGGAGGAGTAAGAGGCTACGGCCGACGCCAGGCGCTGCGGGGACCCGGAGACCGCGGGGAAGGTGTCTGAGGTCAGGCGGTCAGATGGCCCTGGGGTGGCTCTCCATGGGGTCTCGGCGCCGGTTCTCGCCCCGGGGGGCCTCCCCGCCGCGCGCATCCGCCCGGCTCCTCCTCCTCGGGACGCGCCCGGTGCCCCGGGGAGCCAGGCCGGGTCGCCGAGGCGCGCAGCAGGAGGCGCTCGGGTGCCCGGCGCGCACCGTGACACCGAGGGCGGGTGTCCCCAGCCGGCGCGTGACTCCGCCCCCGCCCGCCCCTGCTCGCGCCGTGCGCCTCGCGGGGCGCCGCACGCCGTCCCCGACTCCTCCTGGGTCGCCTCGGCGGAGCCCATGGAGCCGGCTCGGGGCGCCCCCCGGGGGGACGGCGGGGGCGAGGCGCTGCTGGCCGAGCTGGAGGCGCTGGTCCGCGACGTGGAGAGGGCGAGCTCGTGGTGGGAGCGCCACGGCGTGGACTGCGCCATCCTCGCGCTCAGCCTCCTCTCCCTGCCGGCCGGTGAGGGGCACGGGACGGGGCGACAGGGGGCCGGGCTGCGGCTGCGGACGGTGGCGAGGGAGATGGGGACCCCTGGGGACCGCGGCCTGGGGAGATGTGCGTACTGCGGGGACCCCAGGAAGGACGGTTCGCCCCAAGTCCGAAAGTCTAGTTGCAGTGTCCTGCCCTAGGTCCCCAGAATGGGGCGCTGGAGGGGGAAGGCCTGGTGGCTTGAGGGGGAGGGAGGATTTGAGAGGGATGAGAGGGACTGGAGGAGGGGAGGATGTTCCACGGGGGCACGCCAGGGATGGAGCTTCCCCTGGACCTCCCCTGATGGGCACCTGCCTCGCTGCTGCCTCTGGCAGCCCCCAGGGCTTCAGCCCGCTTTGGGGCCAGGGTGTTTGGGCCCAAATCTCCAAGAGCTGGAGGAAAAGCCTGCCCCCCCGCCCCCCATCCCCATTCTCCTTCCTCCATACAGGGTTCTTATGCCTGCGCTCCGAGAATGTCGTGGTCCTTGGGCTGGGCATCACCCTCCTGGGTGTGTGCCACTACACACTCACTGTCAAGGGCAGCCACCTGGCCACTCACGGCGCGCTCACAGAGTCTAAACGCTGGAACAAGATTTGGGAGCTTTTCTTCGTGGAGGTGAGCCTGGCTGGGGTGAGGGTGACTACGGGTACTGTGTTGGCAATCTCATTGCTCTTTCTTTTCTCTTTCTTCTTCTTTCTTTCTTTCTTTCTTTCTTTCTTTCTTTCTTCCTTCCTTCCTTCCTTCCTTCCTTTCTTTCTTTCTTTCTTTCTTTCTTTCTTTTTCTTTCTTTCTTTCTTTCTCTTTTTCTTCCTTCCTTCCTTCCTTCCTTCCTTTATTTCTTTTTCTTTCTTTCTTTCTTTCTTTCTTTCTTTCTTTCTTTCTTTCTCTTTTTCTTCCTTCCTTCCTTTCTTTTCTTTTTCTTTCTTTCTTTCTTTCTTTCTTTCTTTCTTTCTTTCTTTTTTTTCTCTTTCTTTCTTCCTTCCTTCCTTCCTTCCTTCCTTCCTTCCTTCCTTCCTTTCTTTCTTTCTTTTTCTTTCTTTCTCTTTTTCTTCCTTCCTTCCTTCCTTCCTTTCTTTTCTCTTTCTTTCTTTCTTTCTTTCTTTCTTTTTTTTTTCTTTCTTTCTTTCTTTTCTTTCTCTCTTTCTTTCTCTCTTTCTTCTTTTGCAATCTCATTGTTCCATGGAAACATGTAGGTGTGCACAGCTGTGTGTGCCTACGTGGACAGGCCACTGCAGCTGTTGGTATGTGTATCTAAGTGTGCAGCACGCTCTACAGTCATGTGTGTGTGCATGTGTGCATAGCCCTAAGCCCTTGAGAGGGGGCTTCACTGGTGGGTAGAGAGCTGCGTGAGGAATGTATTCGAGTCCACTTATGGCAGTGCACCTGGCCTGGGCACCCCTGTTTCTCCTGGGGGCACCTACTTGCCTCTCTGTAGCACTGGACCAAGTGGTGATAGAACTTCCTCCTCTTAGCAGGACACCTGCCCTGGCTACCACCTTTGGGGCCTCCTGGTTTCACAGGAAAATGTGAACCCCGGCCAGTAAAGAAAGAGAGGACAGGGGCCTAGAGTGTCCCAACTCCAGAACATACCCCTCTGATGCTTGATGATGGCCAAGCCATCCTGAGGAATGCCCTCCTCTCCTGACCTAAGCCTCCCCTGACTTCCTTCGACTCCCTCCTGATTCTGCCTCACTCTTCTCACCTGCGGGCAAAGCCAGAGGTTTCTGGCCAGATCGTCCTTCTCTCTGGGCTGGTGTCAGGCCTTTCAGGTTCCTCTGTGGAACCTACCCCCTTCCACTCCCCCCTTCCAGGTAGACCTTTGCCTGGCCACCCAGATCTTTTAGGAACAAATATGAAAGCTGGCCCCAAGCAGTGCTTTTCTGCCACTGGTTACCATGACCAATTAACACAGTTATTAACTTGATGTAGCTTTATGAAGGTTTCTATACCTAAACACGCATGTGCAGACACATAGATGACATTTTATAATTATACATTTCTTACCTAGTGCTCTCCATCTTCCCTCTCTACCCTTCCCCTCCTCTCCCACCTGTGCACATTTCTTTTTTAAGATTTTATTTATTCATGAGAGACCCACAGAGAGAGACAGACACAGGCAGAGGGAGAAGCAGGCTCCCCATGGGGAGCCTGATTAGGAACTCGATCCCAGGACCCCGGGATAATGAGCTGAGCCAAAGGCAGATGCTGAACCACTGAGCCACCCAGGTGTCCCCCTGCTCACGTTTCTAAAGTGCTAAGAACAAGAGGAACCTACAGGTTTCTGATCCTCAGGGTCCATTTCAAGCTATTTCCCTTTCCAGGGATCCCTGGGAATTGGTGCTAGCCAGACTCTGAGGCCTGGAGCTGGGGTCAGATGCCCCCTTGTTTGTAATCATGGGCAGGGGAGAAGCGGGGAACACAGCAGTTAGGATTAGCTCTGTGTGAACTTTTCAAAGCTGTCCTGAGTGCCAGGTGCCCTGGGGGCACCTAAGGATGAGTGAGTGCTATGGATTTTAGACTCTTACAAAACAGGGAATTTGACTGTACAGAGGTCAAATTTCACTGTGCAGCTGAATGACCTGGAGGCCCAGGCTTGTTGGAAGAGAGCGCCCTGGCCACCCTATGTACCAGGTTCCCCAGGTGAATCTGATACCCACCAAAGTCTGAGAATGCCCTGGCTTCGGTTCTGGGGAACAAGGCAGCTATGGTGGATGCCGAGAGAAGGCAGGGAGCTGAGGACACCTCTACTGAGAAGCTTCCCCAGCTTCCCCAGGTTCCTCGCTGAAGAGCGGCAGGGAATCAGTGTCTAGTAGACAGGCCCCCAGGGCCTGGCCTCACCTTTGTTTTTTTGGATGTTCAGCTCGTAGCACCAGGTCGAGCTCCTGGTAGGTGTTTTGTCAGTAGTTATTATGATGACTCTGCAGGTGATGTGGGGGAAAGGTCCAGGAAAAAGCCAGTGAGCAGAGGGTCCTGTCTAGAGGCCCGTGAGCCCCCTGTGGTGGAGGAGGCGTGGTTCTCCCCTCCATGTCCTGACTGCTGCTGGACACGTCACAAGTGATTTGGTTCTGGCTATGCCCCTGCCGGGGGTCTCCCCATACCCCTGGCCTTAGTGGGCCAAGTGGAATATTCGGGCAGGATGCTGGTCTTGGCAGCCAGGCAGGGCCCAGCGTCGGGGCACAACCTTTGAAGTCACGTGCCCAGCCTTGCTGGTTGCCTGACCTTGGGCAAGTTACTTAATTCAGCGTTGGCTTCCTCATCTAATAACATCACTGGCCTGACGGAGCCAGTGCGAGGATTAAATGCAACCTCGGAGATCTGGATTTAGGGTATACGCCTGACTCTTGGATGCTCCCCAAGTGTTGGCGCTGCTCCTTTTTTCTGGAGGGAGCATGCGGTCAGCTGCGAGGAGAGGGTTAGCAGTTTCGCTGTTCTTGTCTGTTAGTGTTGTTTGTGTTTTTTATTTTTTTTATTTTTGTGTGTGTGTGTTTTTTTTTTTTTAATTTTTATTTATTTATGATAGTCACAGAGAGAGAGAGAGAGAGGCAGAGACACAGGCAGAGGGAGAAGCAGGCTCCACGCACCGGGAGCCCGACGTGGGATTCGATCCCGGGTCTCCAGGATCGCGCCCTGGGCCAAAGGCAGGCACCAAACCGCTGCGCCACCCAGGGATCCCCTTTTTGTGTGTGTTTTTTAAAGTTTGTTTATTTATTTATTTATTTATTTATTTATTTATTTATTTATGAGAGACACACACAGAGAGAGAGGCAGAGACACAGGCAGAGGGAGAAGCAGGCTCCATCCATGTAGGGAGCCTGACATGGGACTCGATCCTGGGACTCTAGGATCATGCCTTGGGCTAAAGGCAGGCGCTAAACTGCTGAGCCACCCAGGGATCCCCCTGTTGTTTGTGTTTGACAGAAAGGTTCATGCATTTTGCCGAGCTAGACAGATCTGAGTGTGTGAGTGTGTGAGTGTGTGTGTGCACATCTGCTGCCCACCACCTTTTCTCTGTGAGGATGTGTTCTCGCTGCCCGGGACACTCCTGGACCCCCGATTCCCCACTTCTGCTGTGTCGTGTAGTCTTCTCTCTTTGATCCTCCTCTCATTGGCTACCTGTGCTCCACCCCAGCCTTCACCCTCAAGAACTTTATTACAAGTTACATGTGTGTAAGTGTCCTTACTATAGAATGATCTAGTTTTCTGGTCTGTAGCCCAGGGCGTCAGTGAGTGTCTTTGGTGTCCCCATGCACCCGGGTTTGGCCAGGTTTGTCTCTAGGTCCGCTGGCTTGAGCTGCAGGGTGGGATAGGGGCCTGGTCCTCTCTGACCACTGGGATCTGGGGGGAGGGGCAGGCAGGAGGGACAGCGCAGTGACACTCCAGTTGTGGCTGTTTCTTTGGGGTATCCCCAGTTATACACCCAACCCGCACTAGAGTGAGCTTCCCATTTCTGGTCTACATGAGAACGTTCTGTTCCTCCTGCTGGTGAGCCTCTGAGCCTCCCCCCAGTCCAGTGATGGTCCTGGCTTTCCCTCCAAGAGCACCTGCCCTCTCTGTCCTAGGTTATGTGATGAGACCACAGAAGGGTGGGGGCAGGATGGGGTGGGCAGGGCAGTCCTTGGTTTTAATCCCACAGCTTGAGAAGGATCAACGCCCCCCTCCCCCCCAACGAATCCGAGGGCTTTATGGACTTCTCTGTATTTCACTCACAGTCAAGATGCTTCCTTAGTAGGGACACCTGGGTGGCTCAGTGGTTGAGCATCTGCCTTCGGCTCAGGTCTTGATCCCGTGATCTTGGGATCCCGTGGTCCTGGGATCGAGTTCGGGGTCAGGCTTCCTGCAGGGAGCCTGCTTCTCCTTCTGCCTACGTCTCTGCCTCTCTGTGTCTTTCATGAATAAATAAATAAAATCTTTTTTTTAAAGATTTTATTTATATATTCATAGAGACAAAGAGAGAGGCAGAGACACAGGCAGAGGGAGAAGCAGGCATCATACAGAGAGCCTGATGTGGGACTCGATCCAGGGTCTCCAGGATCATGCCCTGGGCTGCAGGCGGCGCTAAACCACTGTGCCACCGGGGCTGCCCATAAATAAATCTTAAAAAAAAAAGTTGCTTCCTGAGTGGGAGAGAACAGGTCGATCCAGTACTAAGCTCTTTAGTGTGTCTCAACCTCAAACCTTCCTTCTAAAAGTTGGCTTTGTGCTGCAGGGGTGGGGTCACAGCTGATCCAAGGAAACTGGGGAGGGGGGCTGGCTCTGCCCTGAGGGAAGGGGTGTCACACAGGGGAATGTCATCACCTTTGCTGGAGTCCCATGTAGATCCCAGAAGCCCCAGCCTGGGCCCGATTCTCAAGTTCAGTGTGGCCATTACCTTCTGGGCTGTCTCTCTAACAGCCACCCGACTGTGGCTCTCTGTCCCCACCCGAATCCTGTGGGGCATCGGTCTGAGTATGCCCGACTGTGATTTTTAATTTTTTTAATTTTAAAAATTTATTCAGAGGGCAAGACTAGATCTGTAGTACAAAATATACTTTTGTGAACAAACAGACTTTAGTTTTGAAATAATTATAGATTCACAGGATGTGGCAAAAATATGGCAGAGAGGTCCAGGGTACCCTTCACCCACCTTTCCCCATTAGTTACATTTATATCCTTTTTTAAAAAATATGTTACTTGGGGGATCTCTGGGTGGCTCAGCGGTTTGGTGCCTGCCTTCGGCCCAGGGCATGATCCTGGGGGCCCGGGATCAGCTCCTGAATTGGGCTCCCTGCATGGAGCCTGCTTCTCCCTCTGCCTGTGTCTCTGCCTCTCTCTCTCTCTGTGTGTGTCTCTCATGAATAAATAAATAACATCTTTTTAAAAAAAGGATGTTATTTATTTATTTTAGAGGGAGAGAGAGTGTGTGTGTGTGAGTAGGGGGAGGAGCAGAGGGAGAGAGATGAGCAGACTCTGCACTGAGCATGGGGCCCGATGTGGGGCTTGATCCCAACCACCCAGGTGCCCCTTTTTATATAACATTTATATTTATTACAAGTTACATGTGTATGAGTCTCCTTCAGTAGCCAGACCAGGAAATTGACATTGGACTGTGTGTGTGTGTGTGTGTGTGTGTGTGTGTATCTCTGCCATTTTACCATGTTCAGATTTGGTAAATGGACTTTCAAGTAGCCCCCACCCCACTGTCCTCAGCTTTGGTGTAGCTTCCTCAAAGATAAGCCCAAGGACTCTGGGAAGAGGGTCTCGTGGCAATCCCTACTCCTGTTGGTCTGTAAGGCCCGATTCCTGGTGGCAGGGACCGTGGTGGCCTTGCATATGGCCCTCGGAGGCAGAGGACCCTGGAGCAGGGCCAGGGAGTCCATGTGTGGATGGCAGCCCAAGTGTGAGGACTGCAGCCTTGAGGGAGGAGCTTGGGGAGGAGAGGGCAAACTCCCCATGAGCACGATAGTGGCTCCCCAGGAGGGCGAGGACACCCTGGGGGATCCGGGGCTGGGACAGCGTCAGTCCAGGCTGAGTGGCAATGGGCCAGCAGTGTTGTCCACATCACTGAGCTGCTCCTCCCTGACAAGTCCTCCACTGGGTGCTGGGGTCACAACAATGACCCAGACCCGCTTCTAGTTCCCCAAGGGCTCATAGTCAGGTGGGGAAACAGATACACATGAATGACATGGAAATAATAAAATTCCCGATTATATCATCAGACACTTACTGGGTGCTTACTGTGTACTTTATGCAAATTGTTGCATTTAGTAGTGATGCCTCCCTGTGAGTGGAAGCTGTGATTACCCTCACTTCATAGATAAGGAAACACTGGTCTGAGAGGTTAAGTCACTTGGCCAAGGCTGCTCACCCTTAAAATGTGTAGCCAGGGATCAGGGCAGGTGGAATGTGACAGGGGCATCAACCAGGTGGTGTGTAGGGTGTGAACACAGAGAGAGCACAGAAAGCACAGGGAGCACATGGCAGGGATAGGACCAGTATCTCCAGATATCTTTGGCTGTTGTGACTGGTGTGTGTGTATGTGTGTGTGTGTGTGTGTGCGCATGCGTGCATGTTACTGGCACCTAGTGGGCAGAGCCCAGGGGTGCATCTGGGATATACTCTACAAGAATTGGTTGCTTATCTGAAATTTGAATTCACCTGCGGGTCCTATACTTTATCTGACAAACCTATTGCTGAGGCCCGGGGAGCCCCAGAGGTCCCCACCACCCTGAAGCCAACATGAAGGGGCTGCTCAGCTCCTCGGAATCAGTGAGAGAGGGCCTGGAGGGAGCCCGGGGCCTGTCCTGCCTCAGGGCAGCTGGTCCGGGACAGCAAGGCACCTTTCCATCCCATCTGGTTCCATGCTTGTTTGCCCCCTGCCCCTGTGCCCACCTTGGCAGTGATCCCACCATGCCCTAAACCCTAAGCTGGAAACCTGGTCATAGCCCTTAATCCCTCTTGCTCCTCCCAGATCTGTCCCTCTTGCCTGTCCCATCCCCATTCCTTTTCCAACAGCCTGCAGCCATCACCTGTCTTGTCCTGCCCCTCCCCTCCCAATCCAATAGAATGACCTGTTTACATCCCAACTTTGCATCATAATTTTATTATCATGGGTTTTAATACTGCCAGGTCATTGTTCGTTTAAAAAAATAAAAGGGCAGCCCGGGTGGCTCAGCGGTTTAGAGCCACTGCCTTCAGCCCAGGGCATGATCCTGGAGACCGGGGATCGAGTCCCACTTTGGGCTCCTTGCATGGAGCCTGCTTCTCTCTCTCTCACTCACTTTTTCTCTCTCTCTGTGTTTCTCATGAATAAATAAAAAATAAAAAAAAATCTTTAAAAAATTAAAAAATAATATTCAAGGACATGGGGATCCCTGGGTGGCTTAGCGGTTTGGCGCCTGCCTTTGGCCCAGGGCGTGATCCTGGAGTCCTGGGATTGAGTCCCACATCAGGCTGCTTGCATGGAGCCTGCTTCTCCCTCTGCCTGTGTCTCTGCCTTTCTCTCTCTCTGTGTCTCTCATGAATAAATGAATAAAATCTTTAAAAAAATATTCGAGGACACGTAAGAGATTAAGGACCTCCCAGGAGGAAAGCGGGGACCTGGGGCCTCACTGAGGTAGGAAGAGCTGTAACTGCATAGTTTTTGAATTCTGAATTATATAAATGTATTACCTATTTGAAGGGTCAGTTTTTTCAAACCACCGCCTTAGCTGTTAACTATCTTTGGCCCTCGGCAGAGGTCTGAGGGTGCTTCCGAGTGCAGACAGCCAAGTGAAGGAATAGGTGAACGAGGAGATACTTGGGGTCCCTGACGCTGAGTGGAGGGAAGTGTCAGGAGGACGTGCCCTGGTGCCTGCCCCGTGCACACTCTGGCCACTTGCAGTGCCTGAGTGCTGCTAAGAGACCGGGGCCCTTAATTAATTTTTCCTGAGGGGCACAGAGCATAGCCACAGGAAGAAGCGACACCTACCCTAGGGCGCCCGGCTGGCTCTGTTGATGGAGCGGCTGCCTTCGGCTCAGGTCATGATCTCAGGGTCCTGGGATCCAGCGCTGCATCTGCATTGGGCTCCCTGCTCAGTGGGGAGTCTGCTTCTCCCTCTCCTCTTCCTCCCTGCTCGTGCTTTCTCTCTCTTAAATAAGCAAATAAAATCTAAAAATATATATGGTTTCTTAAAAAAAAAAAAAAAAAGCTGCTTATTCCAAGTTCCATGGGGTAGAACTTGAGATTCCAAACACACGCTCGCAGGCCTTGGCCAGAGGCAGGCTGGCCTCCGAGGATGGCCCAGCGGCCCCCAGCTGCAGCCCCTCACCTGGAACTGGAACCAACCACGGGGCCCCAGTGGGCACATGCTCTGGAGACCCGAAGGCCTGGAAGAGATGTCAAAACAGGTGACAAAAGCAGCGAGCGCAACCCATCCCTGGGCGGGTTACCTCCCTGGAGAGCAGAGCCCTCGTCCTGCCTCCGGGGCCGGCCGGGCCATGCCCGTTGGGCAGGTCTGTCTGCGATACAGCTTCCTCAGAGCGTCCCTGCTGTGCCCCTCGGTGTCCTTGGCTGGAGCTTCCGGTTACATCTTCGTGCCGTTTTAGTCCAAGTTTCTGCAGATGGAGCGTGAAGACAATGTCTTTCCTGATTTGTCTTCTCCTGGCTTTGCCTCTGCTGCCTGGATCCAGAGCCCGGGGACCCACTGCCTTGCAGTTGGTGGCTCGTCTCAGGGGTCTGTCTGATGGCTTGTCTTGGGTGGGTTCTGGGTTCAAATCCTACCTCTGCCGCCTTCCTCCCTGGGTGACCTGGGGTGGTCACGTGGCCTCTCTCTGTCTTGGTTTCTGCTTCTATCAAGGGTGGATCATAAGGCCGCTGACCTGCTGGGCTTGGAAGATGAACAGATGACATGTGTGAGGTGCAGGACACAGCACTCGGTGAAGGCTGTTCTGCTGTCTTCACGAGGCTCACAGTGATCCCAACTGGGAAACTCTTGGTGTTCTTCTGGAAACAGGCAGGCGGCCTCTTTGACAAAATTAGCAAAATCTTCTGGCCTGATTAAAATATTGGAGGAGGCTGACATCTGCATTTTAATTTGCATGTATCTGCATAAGAAACACCTTAGTGCTGCTTTTGCATTTGGAACGACTGCCCTCCTCCGAGTCCAGAACTGCTGTCCTGCTGCGGCTCCTAGGCCGTTTGTAAGAATCCCATGAGGATGAGGACGAGGGCGCAGACCAGAGGAGTCGGCCCTGGGGAGCAGTTCACACTCAGCCCCCACCGGGGCACCTGGTCCTGGTCACCACCCTCACAGATAGGTCACTCCTGCACCCCTCCCCACACTGCCAGGGGCTCAGAATGCAAAGCAGTGCTCTGAAGATACAGAGGTTTCCAAGAGAAACAGGCACAAAATAATTGCAATAGGGTGCCAAGAGCTTTACCCCCCTGAGAGCCCCCTCAGGCCTGCAGGCTTGCCCGGGTTGTCAGTGGCAGAGTGGCAACTGGGGCTTCCCAGTTGCTTCCCACCTCCAAACACTTAGCATCGCCACACTGAGTGGGTGCAGCTCTTTTGACTGGCTGCCACCCTGTGGTCATGGATACCTGTGAGCTGATGGTGTGGGTAGCTGGGGGGTGTGAGGCAGGGAGGCCCTGGAAATGCAGCTTCTGGGGATGGTGGGTGTTCTCGGGGCTCGCAAAGGTCCTGCTTTGCTTGACTGTGCCTCACATGGACTCCGGTGCCCTCTCTGGCCCCTCCTCCAGGTATGCTCTGCCTTCAGTGCAGAGTACGCCAAGTATGGACACGTCAAGATGCACCACGGTTACACCAACGTGTTGGGCCTGGGGGACTCAAGCACGTGGAGGTTGCCTTGCCTCAACCGCTATGTGTACATGTTCCTGGCTCCTCTCTTGATCCCCATCATAACCCCACTGGTGGCTGTGGGTGAGTATGCCAGGGCTGTGCCCTGGCACGACCTGCTTCCCCGCTTTCCTTACTTCCCCTCCTGGCTTCCCGGAGGCCTGAGACAGCCATGCAGGGTGGAAGGGCCCTGGACCCAGGGCCAAGTCTGGCTCTGCCACTTACTTACTGGCTGATGACCATCAGCAGGTAATTTAACCACTCTGACTCAGGTTCTCACCTGGTCCTCAAGGGTGGTGTGAAAGCACTGTGAGGTCATGCATATAAAAACACTTCGCACATGCCTCAGGTTACACTGCATGTTAATATCATGGGAGCGATAGCATACGGCGGAAGGAGGGGCGGGAGGGCAGCACACCTGGGTCCCAGCCCTGGGTCCCTGCCACTTACTAGCAGAGTGGCCTTGGTCAAGTTGCTTAATACTCTGCTTCCATATCCAGAAAATGGGTGGACGTACTTTTCGGGACTGTGTGGATGCACTCTTGGCCCTAGTTAGCTCACTGGTTAGCAGCACTGGGGCCGCAGGAGCCGGCTTGTGTCGGAGCAGCACCTTGCCCTCCCCGACCCCGGCACTACTCTATGTGTTGCTCCCTCTGGCAGAGCGGCTGAGGAAGGTGGAGCTCAGGTCGGCTGCGCGGTCGCTGGGCCTGATTTCCCTGGGCCTCTATGCTCACTACTGGGTGCTCCTGAACGTGTCTGGCTTCAGGAGCCCTGGCTCAGCCCTGCTCTGCATGCTCACCACCAGATCCCTGCTGGCCCACCCTTACCTGCACGTGAACATCTTCCAGGTGAGCCGCCCCCCCCCCCCCCCCCGCCCCGCTCTCCACCTACCACACACTAGACTCAGTGTTCTAGGGAGAGAGAGGGGCATTCATTCCTCCATTTTCCACCCCAAACTCTCTGTGGGTTATCAGGTAAAGAATTTGCTTCTCTTCAACACTGGCTACCATTTACATGTGAATGGCGGATGGAAGATTTAAGAAACTTCTATGCCTTTGGCACTTGATTAGGTGCTGTGGAGGGATAAGTGATTAAGAAGGACCCCATTTCCTGCCCTCGGGGCACTTACTGTGATAAGCCCAAGTGACTTGAGCTGTGGGCCATCACAGAGGCCCCAGTGCAGGCCACGAGGCTGGAGGAGCCCGAGACAGGAGGTCTCCATGGGGGTCCAGGGGCTCAGCACTCAGATCCAGGGTCATTTCCATAGGGATGTGACCCTGCTCCCTGGACATGAAGCCAATGATGACTTCATCTCAAAGTGCACCGCTGCTGGAGTCATCCTGCCACCTGCCTGTCCTGCTAGTGCAGATGTTTCCATTCACTTCCAAACCCCTTAGGGGAGGCATTTATCCATACTTGTTGAATGAAAAACTGCACGAGGGTGCACAAACTTGATCTTGAGCCCTGAGCAGGATTGTGACTGGTGCAAAGAAACCAGGGAAGGGTCTCTCCAGGATGAGACAAAGGCATAGTGGCATGAGAGCAAGCAGTGGGAAGTAGTGGGCATGTCAGTACCATGAGGTCCAAGGGGCATCCAGGCCAAGCCCCTCATTTGTACGGATGGAGACAGAGGCCCAGAGATGGGTGAGACTGAGTTCAGAGCACAGGCGGAAGAGTCCCAGCCTCCTCTCGCCTCTCCGGGTCCTGCCAGAGTGGGAGTGAGGGAGGCAGAAGGGCCCACTGGGTCCCCAAGTGGTAGGTGAGGATGTCCAGGGCAGGGTGGGGAGGTACAGGGCTGCCCAGCCCAGCCCTAGGGTGTGACTCCCGTGTCTGTCACAGCACATTGGGCTGCCCATGTTCTCCCGGGACAAGAAACCCCCCCGGATTCACATGATGAGCCTGGGTGTGCTGAACTTGCCACGGCTGCCTGTGCTGGACTGGGCCTTTGGCCACTCCATCATCAGCTGCCACGTGGAACATCACTTCTTCCCCCGGCTCTCTGACAATATGTGCCTGAAGGTAAGTGGGGGTTGGGCTGGATGAACCGACTATCCGAGGGCAGAGGGGGGTGACCCTCAGGGTCCACCTGAACCCTGGGCCCCCTGGCTGGCCTGGCCTGAAGTACCCTGGAAGGTCAGCCCTGTGCACAAGCAGCAGTGTGCGTTTCTGATCAGAGACGTGTGGGTTTCTTACTCCCACGGTGACTCTGGACAAGTTAACTGAATGTCGAGGGGCTGCAGCTTCCTCATCTGGAAGATGAGAGTAAGCAGTGCTTGCTGGCAGGCTTTAAGGATGAAAGGAGATGGACCTGAAATGCTGGGTACACAGTAGGTGCTTGGTCAAAGGGAGCCCCAGTTTTTTTGTTTTTTTTTTTGAGCCCCAGTTTTTATTCCCTGTGCCAAGGAGGACTGTCATGGAGTTGGGCACCCTGGGTGCAGGGATGTGGATGAGAAGCCCCCGACCCCTTTTCCTTGCCTGCTGGGAGGGGAGAGGCAGGAATCCCACCTACCCCTGCTGCCCCTCAGCTCCTCCAGAACATCATGGAACCAGGAGACAGGCGCTGGGGCTGAGAGGAGGAAGGGCTCCCCATGGGGAGGGGGTCTTGGCTCAGTGGCCTCTCTTGCCCATCTCCTGGCAGGTGAAGCCCGTGGTGTCCCAGTACCTCCATAAGAAACAGCTGCCGTACAACGAGGACTCTTACCTGGCTCGCTTCAGGCTGTTTCTCAGTCGTTATGAGGAGTTCATGGTACAGACCCCGCCCATCACCGAGCTGGTGGGACTGCAGTGAGGGGTGGGCAGCACAGTCACCCTGCACCCCCTCCCTGGCCCAACCTTAGCCCTCTTGCTTCTGCTGGCCTTCCCTCCGTCCAGGAGGGCTTGGCCCCTTCCCCACTGCAGTGGCTGCTAAGGAGCCCTCTCCCTGGGGAGCATAGGGAGAGGCTACTTTTGGCAGACTTTCCTGGTTTCTCAGCCAGAGAAGCCTCTGCAAGGCATAGGCTCAGCAACTCCCGAGACCTACACCATCAGTGAAATCCAAGTGTATGTGTTTTGTGGGGAGAGCATTCCAGGGGAACTAAGGGCATAAATAAGAGTGTAAATAGTTTTGAGCTTGACCTTGGCTAGCTTGAGAAAAAATCTGCTTTGTTCCATGATGTTTAGAAGGGGTGGACCCAAAAGAACTATCAATTGCAAAGAGAAAAATTACTGAGAAGGTAGTCAAGGCTGGAGGGGGTGATGGGCATAGGGTCTAGAGGACAGGCGGCCTTTGAGGGGAGACGGCGGAGGACAGGGTGCAGATACAAGGATTTGGAATCAGGAGCAGGGCTTGCCTGTGAACAGGCGCCTGCAGCCTGAGAGGGAGGCAGGGATACAGAGAATCACCGATGCCAGCCAGAGGAAGAAGGCAGCGTGCTAAGACACCACTGAGAGTCAGCCCAAAGTGGGCAGCCTGGAGAGAGGGCTGGGGGCCACCCTAACTTGTGGCTGGATGAGAGGGCGCAAGGAAGGGCCCAGCTGGAGGCAGAGGGAGGGACAGAAGAGGCCAGGCCTATGACAGGAGCCAGAGCAGTTAGTCCAAAGCACAGTTTCTTATGTTGGCAGTATTGACATTATGGCCAGATGGTTCCTTGTCACTGGGCCCTATCCTGGGCATCCTAGGATGTTTAGCAGCATCCCTGGCTTTTACCCACAGGGATGCCAGGAACCCAAGTTGTGACAATCAAAAATGTCTCCAGACGTTGCCAACTAACTGTCCCCTAGGGGGCAAAATCATCTCTGGTTGCAAACGTGCAAGTTGTGTTTTAGCACACAACTGCCTTGTTTTTCAGTGAAGCCCTGGGCAGGGTGGAGGGCATGCTGGCTCTGATGCTGGGGAGGCTAAATGCAGCCATTGGGATGGGCAGAGGGGTTAGACAGCAGGCCACGCCGTCCTGTCAGCCTGGTCCTGGTGGAGAACCCATCTCTGGCCCCCAGATCCATTCCCTACCCTACTGTTTCTCCACCTTGCCTTCCTCTACCAAAGACCACAGCTGCTTCTGTGCGGTGCCCTTTCCCACAGCTCTCACTACTTTTGAAACTGCTTCCTCCTTTTGTTCCTTCGGGCCCTGGGTGGAAATGGCCTCCAGCCGTTGCTAGCCAGGGGGGCTTCACCATCCACTGGATCCTGCCCACACCTCTGTAAGAAGTTCCTTCATTAAACTCTTTTCAGTCAGCCCTTTTGAGTGTGCCATCTGTTTCTTGCTGGGAGGCTGATAGAGCAGAGTTCTGGATCCAAGCAGCCCTCTTGGAACAGGAAAGGGTTGGCAGCCTCCCCAGCCGGCTGCTTTGCTGCTTTGCTATACGTTACTGCTGCTCTTTTGAAATGCATTAACAGCTCAGAAGTGGCCCTCGGGTCTGGGAATGTGATTAATCAAACTGCTAATTCTCCAAATGACAAAATGCAATGTCAGAAAAGGTCCCATTGCATAGTCCTGGCTAATGACCCAAACCATCCTAATCCATACCAATGACTCATTATTATTGATCTGGGCCTGAGTGGGGAATGGGCAGCCCTCGTACCAGACCTGGCTGTACCACAGGAGCCTGGGAACAAGACACTTGATTTCTTTGCGGCTCCATTTTCTGTCACTCTAAGGATGTGGGCTGGGAATGCAATGGGGGTTGAGAGGGAAGGAGGGGGTGATAGGAGAGATTCTACAGAGACCTAAGATCTAATTTACAGAGGTATATGGGAGGTGATAATATTGATGATGGTGATGACGATAGCTAACATTTTCAGAACTTATGGCAAACATTTTTTTGAGAGGGAAGGGGAAGGGAGGGGCAGAAGGAAAGGGAAAGAATCTCAAGCAGGCTCCACACCCAGCACAGAGCCCTACACGGGGCCCAATCCCCCCGACCCTGAGATCATGACTTGAGCTGAAATCAAGAGTCAGACGCTTAACCTATGGAGTCACCCAGGTGTCCCGAGATAATTTGTATTTTGGGCTTGGTGGACCATATGGTGTCAGTCACCACTACTCAAGGCAAGTGTGAAAACAGCCTCCGAAAATATGTAAAGAAATGAGCATCGCTGTGTTCTAATAAAACTTACTTTTTTTAACTTCATGTCATTTTCATAGGCCACAAAATATTATTCTTCTCAATTGTTTAACCATTTAAGGATGGAAAAACCATTAGCTTGCACTAGCACGAAAATGGGTGGTGGGGTTAGGATTTGGCGTACAAGCCCCTCCCTGGTCTAGAGGGACAGGCACAAAATACAAGGACTTGGTAAAAACCAGGAACAGTGTTTCCTTCTCAGCCGTGTGTGTGTGTGTGTGTGTGTGTGACAAACAGGCACGTGTCCAACATCTTGTGGTAATTCATCAAACAGTATATGTATGATTTGTGCACTTTTCTGTTAGGGTTCAATAAAAAGGCAATTAAAAAATGGTAAGGCAGGGGCAGCCGGGGTGGCTCAGCGGTTAAGCGCCACCTTCAGTTCAGGGCCTGATCCTAGAGACCCAGGATGAGTCCCACGTCTGGCTCCCTGCATGGAGCCTGCTTCTCCCTCTGCCTGTGTCTCTGCCTCTCTCTGTGTGTCTCTCATAAATAAATAAATAAATAAAATCTTAAAAAAAAAAAAAAAGGTAAGGCAGTGTAATAAGCGACGATGCGATAAAGTAGAGCGTCCAGGGGACAAGCAGGGGCCTTAACCCAGTGTGGGAGAGGACAGGTCAGGGAAGGCCTCCCCAAGGAAGTGCCTGGCGGGAGGGACCATGGGGGAAAAGGAAGCTGAAGCTGGCCTTAGGTTATTGGGTCAGAGTTGATCACGGATCCCGTCTTTTAAATATATAATTTTGGGGGCCCCTGGGTGGCTCAAGTGGATCTGCTTTTGGCTCAGGTGGTGATCCGGGGGTCCCAGGATCAAGCCCCGCATAGGGCTCCCCATAGGGAACCTGCTTCTCCTTCTGCCTATGTCTCTGCCTCTCTTTCTGGGTTTCTCACGAATAAATAAATAGATAAAATCTTTAAAATATATATATTTGGGCAGCCCCAGTGGCTCAGCGGTTTAGCTCCGCCTTCAGCCCAGGGCGTGATCCTGGAGACCCGGGATCGAGTCCCACGTCGGGCTCCCTGCATGGAGCCTGCTTCTCCCTCTGCCTGGGTCTCTGCCTCTCTGTGTCTGTCGTGAATAAATAAATAAAATCTTAAAAAAATTTTTTTAAATAAAAAAATATATTTATATATATTTGGTCACCGTGGATTTTTTTTTTGCATCAGTTTCGTCCTCTTAAAATGTATTAACATATTATTTACCTTAATTACTGAGGTTGTGCCCCTGAACTCCTGCACCGAGGCCAGGGCTTCAGCAGCCTCCCCCTACCTGAACCGGACAGCATCCGGCCGGGGTCACACCCGCAGGTGCGACCAAAGTCCCCGCAGGAGCCCTTTCTTCCCGGACTTCCGGACTCCGTGGTGGTCACGCTAGGGGCGCGGCGGGTACGCCTTCAAAGGGGGCCGGCTCTGCGTCATCAGAGAGCGACGGGAGTCTCCGAGGGGGAGGGGCTAGGAAAAGTAAGCTCCTTCTTCATTGGCTGCCTCCTTCGGGCGGGATTGCAACAGCGATAGAGATTCGTTCTCCTTCAACTCCGACCTCCCGATGATTGGGTTGGGGAGACATTTATTAAGTCGTGACGGCTCCGAAGTCCTGGGGGCGGGCCGTCAGCGATAAGGGGGTGGATCCGCGGGCGGGCTTCTCTTGGGGGGCGGGATTCTCTCGGGGATGGGGGCGTGGCCTCCACGCGGCGCGTCCCCAGAGCGCGGAAGGCGGGAGTTGGGGGCGTGGCCGCGTAGGGGGCGTGGCCGCGTAGGGGGCGGGGCCCCGGGGGGGGCGGGGCCCCGTGGGGGCGGGGCCGGGTAGGGGGCGGGGCCGGAGCCCGCGCGGAGCTGGGCTCTCCCCGCGCTCAGCGCGGGGCGTCTCCGGGATCCTGTCCTCCGGCTGGTCGCTCTTCCCAGCCATGGCTCCGCGTTGCTGGCGCTGGTGGCCCTGGTCGGCGTGGCGTCGGGCCCGGCCGCCTCCCGCCGGGAGCACCCCGAGTAGGAGCAAGGGGGGCACTTACCTACCTGTAGGGCGCGGGAGGCCTGCGAGCGCCAAGTGCGGGGATCCGAGCGGAGCTGGGGCAGGGCTGGAGAGGGGCGAGAGGGGACCAGGGCGAGACCCGAGCGGTGCACTCACGCCGACGAGATTGGCGTGGGGCACGGGGGCACGGGGGGGCCTGTGCGGTCAAATGTGAGTCAACAGAGGTGAGAAGGGGACACCGTGAGGTGCACAGGTGTGAGGCGGGGTGCATGGGGGTTATTGAAGGTCCGAGGTGAAACAGGGGTCTGTAGGAAGCACCGGGCTCCATAGGGACAATACGGTGTTCCGCGGAGGGAGAGTGAGGCGAAGAGGTGCAGCCGGCCCTGTGGGTGATCAGAGGACACCCACAGCGCCGGGTGGGGAGGACTTGGAGTCGCTGGAAGGATGTGGTATTCTAACTGGGTGGGTAAGGACCCCTGTAAAGCAAGATGCTGTACTGTGCAGGGCAGCTTCAGGGATGATGGGGGTATTGAGAGTAAATTCATGGGTGAGATGCGGGGCTCTGGACTGAGACACAGCCTTTGGGGGTTCAGACGAAGTAAAGGACCCTGCAAACGACAAAGCTTTGAGGAAAAAGAGGAGGAGGGTGCAATTGGAGGTGAAGCTTGGGAAGTTCTAGCTTCTGTCTGGTGCTGATATTGGCTTGGGAAGTGCTGATCTGACCTTCCATCCCTTCCCCCCCTGCCCCCCATCAGGCTTCCGGCAGCAGTTCTCCACGCAGGAGCAGCCCCCCCAGATCTGTGTAGTGGGCAGTGGACCCGCTGGCTTCTATACCGCCCAACACCTGCTAAAGGTAAGCCACATTTTTCTGGTTCTCTCTCCCATGATTCACCTGCTCGAATCCCGAGGGCAAGCTCGACCCTCTCTGGGTTTTATTTTTATTTTTATTTTTTAAACTTTAAAAAATTTTTTTTTTAAATTTTTATTTATTTACGATAGTCACAGAGAGAGAGAGAGGCAGAGACATAGGCAGAGAGAGAAGCAGGCTCCATGCACCAGGAGCCCGACATGGGATTCGATCCTGGGTCTCCAGGATCACGCCCTGGGCCAAAGGCAGGCGCTAAACTGCTACACCACCCAGGGATCCCCTCTCTGTTTTTTTTTTTTTTTTTTCCCCTCTCTGGGTTTTAAAAGCACCCCTGGATCCCTGATGGGGACAGGGCTCCCAGTACATGTAGACTGGATACTCCCTGTATACTTTGTCATCTACATCCGGGGCTCCCCACTCCAGGGAGAAGTGGTCAATGGCAGATGGTCTGCTCTGCCACCTTGGCCAGGGCCTTCAGGGAGTTTATGCAAACGTGCAGGGTGACTTTATCCTGCCTCTCATCTTCCCTTCTTCTCTCTCTTTGTGCTCAATGTCCTATATCTGAAGGCTACTCCCTCTTCTCAGGGTTTTCTGTCCCTGAAACCAGCCCTCCCCATGCTATGTTGTTCTTTCAGCCTGCCCTCCACCCCCCTTCCCTCCCACCCCAAGGCCAGAGCCTCAAGGCTTACAGTGTTGGCCTTTGGTGGGCAGGGCTCCAAGGCTGCTGGTTATCCTTGAGACTTGGGCAGATCTGGGTGGGAGGGAGGAGGAAAGAGGGAGGGAGAACCTCGGGTGGTGGGGGAGGAGGAGTGGGGGACTTAGGCTGACTGTCTTCTGTCTGTGCAGAGATAGGAGAAAGGGTGAATATGTTAATTATACACACACATATGCAGAAACTGAAAAGGTAGGGTGATCCATAGTCCTATTTTGCATAGGGCATGGTGCTTTCTATGTTAAGACTAGGTGGTCTTGTGGAGACCAGCATGGGTTGGACACCCTGCTGAAAAGTGACCTATAACATGCCTTCCAAGCAACACAGGTGAAAGAGCTAATTACTGAGGTGTGACCAGCAGGAGCTGAGTTAGGTGCAGTCAGTCAAAAAGTCTTTCCTGGAGAAGGTGCATTTGAGCTTCACTGAAGGAGGTCATGGGCTCTGGAGAGGATCTGGCACGTGTGAGGATCATGCAGGGACCAACTGCCTTGTGGTAGAAGAGCCCTGGGCCCTGGGACAGAGACCAGGGCTCTCACGGGGCCTGGGGGGATCCTGGAGGGCTTTGTATAAGGTGCACTTGCTGGCTGACCCTAAAATTTGGGGAGTGGGCCTTCCAGGCAGGCTTCTCCAGTGTGAGCAACGGCTCTGGCCTACACTCAGCCAGCACACGCTTTCCTAGTGAGAGGTGCTGGGGGATGGACACAGGAGCCAGTTTCAAGCCAGTCCTTGCCCACGGGGAGTTCCAAGCTACTGGCTGTGCTTCTGAGCCAGGATAATGTGCAGTACATGTGGGGCGGTGGCACTGAGCTGAGCCAGGTGCTGGACAGTGTGTCTTTTCCCCTCAACAACCTTTGAGGCAGGTGTATAACTCTTACTTCATAGGTAAGGACACTAAGGCTGAGCGACATTGCCCAGGGTACCACCTGGACAGGGAAGATGCTAGGATCTGAGTGCAGGCAATCTGATGGCAGAGCTGCTCTTTTTTTTTTTTTTTTTTTAATTAAAAAAATTTATTTTGGGGTGCCTGGCTGGCTCAGTCAGAAGACTGTGTGACTCTTGTTCTTAGGGTCTTGAGTTCCAGCCCCACCTTGGATGTAGAGATTACTTAAATAAATAAAATGTAAGATTTTTTATTTTAATTGAAGTATAGTTGATACACAATGTTACATTAGTTTCAAGTATTCAGCAGTGATTCTCCACAGGCCTGTGTGTTGTGGGGATACACTCAGCACAGGTGTAGCTACCCTCTGTCACCATATACTGCTTTTGCAGTGCCATCGACTGTATTCCATATGCTGTACTGTTCATCCCTGTGACTTATTCATTCTGTAACTGAAACCTGTGCCTCCCACTCCCCTTCACCCATTTTGCACAACCTCCCACCCTCTCCTCTCTGGCACCCACCAGTCCGTTCTCTGTATTTATGGGTCAGAGCTGCTCTTGAGTTCCATGCTGGGCCATCCATTCAGCAGTGATTTATTGGACCCTGACATGTTCTAGGCGTAGGCTCAACACTAGGAACGTGGGTGTGAGGAGGACAGACATGGCCCCTATGCTCAAGACATGACAGCCTAATGTGGAGGGCGTGGTTTATGGAGTGGAGGGGAAGAGGGTTTTACAGTTCCTGAGGCTCTAATAGTGTAAGCGCAGAAACTGGGGGTGGAGGGTGTGGAGGGCCTAGTGCACAGAGAGCTGTGCCCAACCCAGCCTGGAGGAAGAGGTGTCCACGTGGAGGAGCTGCCAGCTGGACAAGGGGTGGGTGGCAGGCCAGAGAGTCCCCAGCACAGACAGTTGCATGGATGCAGGTCCGCAGGGGAGAAAATGCCCCTTTGGGGACAAGTGAGTTGGGGAAGAAAGGCTTGTGGCTAAGGGTGGAGAGCTAGGGAGGAGGCAGGTGAGCCCAGGTCCAGGGAGCCTCCAAAGCCAGCCTTGGAGGCAGGCAGTTTCTCATGGTTCTTTCTACTCCCCTCCCTTCCTTCCATCACAGTCCTTGGGGGTACCTATCAACAGGCACGTTTCCGTGCCTAGTTCAGACCTAATCAAACTGCTGGTTCCATGGCTGGATCCTAGGAATCAACCATTTTAAACAAACACCCCAGGGGATTCTGAAGCCCACTGCTCTGGGTAGTTGGCTTCACTGAAAGGTTCTAGGCAAGCACCCCCATTTTGACCTGTAGAGCAGACAGTGGAGTGGGGAGGCAGGGCTGCAGGCCAGGAGAGCAGTGGGGAGTGGGGAGGAGGAGGGGAGGGTGGGTTACTGGGCAGCATTGAGTGGAGTTGGGGATGGGCCCCGGTGAATGGGTTAGGAGGGAACACAGGAGCAGGAGGAAATAGTTTAGGGGGAGGGAGGAGTTGACTTCCATCTAGATGGGTTTGAGGGTCTGCAGTGTCGTCCAGGGCTGTCAGGTTTGGAGGGGGCAGTCCTGGCAGGGGAGAGAGTAGCTCTGCAGGAACCTGAGGCTGTAAGAGGGAGTGGATGCGACTTCCCCAGGGAATGTGTGTCAGGGGGATGGGAGAGGTCCCACATTGGAAGCACCACAGAGAATGTTTTCCTTAGAGGGGAGCAGAACCCTGAGAAAGAACTGCCAGAGGGAGAGGGGAGCTGAATTAGGGAAGGGAAGGTTGCTTGAAGACAAGGTTGGCCATGAGAGATAGCCAGTAAACACCCCCACAGGCCTAGGATCCCAGCGGTGGCCTTGGATGGGACAGCATGACCAGAGGGGAAGGATCCATGGCAGGAAAGGACAATAAAGGTGAAAAGCCGGGCTGTGTATGGCACAGACCACTAGGCTAAGCAGTTTGAACTCTGTCCCTGGGTGATGAGCAGCCGGGGAAGTTTTGCAGGCAAGGCCGGTGACGTGCAACAGTAATAGGAAAGGGCAGCTTTTTGACTGAGCACTCAGTGGTAGGTCAGGTGCTGGGCTCAGTGCTCCAGGCCTCGCTCTTTAAGGAGAAGTTCAGAAACATTCCCTGTGGCACAGAGCCTGGCAGCGGAGGGGCTGGGCTTGGTCCCTGCAGCGTGCATGCAGCATCAGTGGGGCGTGAGGGAGTTGATTTGGGTGCTACCTATGGGTGGCACGGATGGGCAGATGGAGAGGGGCTAGACCTGGGTGCAGGCAGTGGAGTGGAGAGCAAGAAGGGATTTGGACAAAGGTAAGGAGGTGAGCATGAGCCTTTGTAAGGGTGAGGGCAGCTGGAGGGCAGGAGCTCATTTGGCCTGAGTCCCACTGGGCCTGAGTCCCACTGGGCCTGAGTCCCACTGGGTCACAGCAAGAGCCTAGGATGGGGTGCAGGCAGGGCAGTGTCATCCATACGAGCCCCAGCTGCTGGACCTGTGGCCCCACATCTCTCACTGCCCTGACCTTCTGGATGCTTCCCAACAACACGAGAGGGGGCTGTTTTCTGTCCCAGTTTACAGAGGAAGAGTCTGAGGCCCAGGCCAAGCTGAATGGTGGCAGAGCCAGACCAGACTTGTCTGCCCCACCGCCACCCTTTGCCTTCCCCATGGCCCCTGTGGGCAGGCAATACGGAACCACTGGATCAGTGAGCTTGTTTTTTCTAAGACTGAGAGTGAGCCACTTCCATCTCCCTCTGACCCCTGAAAGCCTCAGCTGTGCTCCCAGCCCCATGGCCTGTGCTCCTTTTGCCAACAGGATGGTTTTGGAGACTGGAGCTAAGGCGGTGTGAATTTCAAAGGGAAGTCCCCAGCTCATCAGACTGGCGGAGCGTTTCTAGAAATATTGAAGGGTTCGAGGGCAGGGCTGTGTGTTGTGCCTGGCCCAAGTAGATGAAGAAGCTCCTGGTACAGCTCCAGTGGCGGGAGAGCTGCCTCTCCCTTGGTTGGCCAGAGTCCTGGCCGTCTCGATGGGCCGGCAGTCCTGAGGTCTGGCCTCATCGGCCTGGGCTGCTGTGCTGCCCCGCTCCTCCTGTCTGGCTCTCCTGGCAGATGGGGAGTCGGGAGCCTCTCTCCCTGTGTCCTCAGCGCACTGAGCTGGGCTCTGCTGCCCCATCAGGGAGGGGAGGACCCATAGGGCCCCGCCTCTCCCTCGGCCCCACCAGCTACCACTCTCTCCCCAGCACCACCCCCGGGCCCATGTGGACATCTATGAGAAGCAGCTTGTGCCTTTCGGCCTGGTGCGCTTTGGCGTGGCGCCTGACCACCCCGAGGTGAAGGTGGGTCTCTCTGGGCCAGAGGAGGAGGGGTTTGGAGACTTGGGTCAAGGTAAGGAGGGGAGGGAGGCTCCCGTCTACATGGAGTGATCCCAGGCCCTCTGTGTGGATGCCACGCAGGTTCCCTTCCCGGGGACATTGTGAGGCAGGGGTGACACAGGCAGGGTCCCTGGAGTGCCTGGGCCCTAACCCTTCCCCTCTGGGGCCTTGCAGAATGTCATCAACACCTTCACCCAGACGGCTCGCTCGGGCCGATGTGCCTTCCGTGGCAACGTGGTGGTAGGCAGGGACGTGGCCGTGCCGGAGCTGCAGGCAGCCTACCATGCTGTGGTGCTGGTGAGTGTCTGCGGGGGAGGAAGGGGCTTGGGGCAGGGCAGCAGCCTGCTGAGGGATGGAAGGCAGTAGGGGAGAGGCCCAAACTGCTGGGCAGGGCCCTGGGCAGGGTGGGGGGTGGCAGCTGGGGAGGAGGAACTGGGAGGAGGCCTGCCAGGGTGGGCCTGGCCCCTTAGCTGACGCCAGACACTCTGGGTCTTTCCTCAGAGCTATGGGGCAGAGGACCATCGGGCCCTGGAAATTCCCGGTGAGGAGCTGCCCGGTGTGTTCTCGGCCCGGGCCTTTGTGGGCTGGTACAACGGGCTTCCTGAGAACCGTGAGGTGAGTTTGAGGAGCACTCCTGCTACTTCTTCCTCCCCACCCCTCCGCCAGGGCAAGGGGCAGCTCTTGGATGCCACAGCCGGGCAATGAGGGAGCCACTGTCCCAAACTGCAAGGCTCCCAGTGAGATGAGATGTGAGCTCTCTGGCTGCCTGAGAGGGGAGGTCAGCCAGGGAAGGCCTCTGGGAGAAGGTAGGGCTGGGTAGGAGAGAAGGGGCATCAGCTGAGGCTCAGGTGGGGAGGGCTTTCTGGGTGTGGGGAAGCCTGGGGCCTCGGCTGGTGTCTGGGGCTGAGCTGAGATTAGCCTGACTGGGGCCAAGACTAGGGGAGCCCTACCCAGACCTCTCCCTGCCAGCTGGCACCAGACCTGAGCTGCGACACTGCCGTGATCCTGGGGCAAGGGAATGTGGCTCTGGATGTGGCCCGGATCCTGCTCACCCCACCTGAGTACCTGGAGGTGAGTGGGCAGGTCAGGGGCTGGGGGAGTGGCGGAGAGGGGGTCATACGGAGGAGAGGGTGCTGCTGCCTACAAGATTCAGGCCTCCCCTTCATGCTGAGCTCAGTGCCTCTGTTTCCCTAACACTCCAGGCAGTGGCCTTCTGAAAGGCAGCCCGTGAGCTTTGCTTCTACACTCCAGCTACATGGGCCTTTATTTAAAAAAACAAAACAAAACCCTTCAGTGTGTACACATCATTCCACCCTGCCAGGTGACCTGTGTTCATCTTTTAATTCTTGGCTCAGATGTCCCTTCCTCCAGGAAGCCTCCAGTATCACCTTAATGGGTCCATTTCCCTGTAATACCTTCTTCTCAGTTGGCTGCTTCTTTCAAAGCTTGTCACCACCACAATTTTGTACTTATTTGTGAATATTTGACCAGTTATCACTCTTTCCACCAGATCAGAAGCTCTGTGAGGGCCGGCACCATGTCTCTTTTGCTTACCTTTGACACCCCACCCCCGGGGCCCCTTGCCTAGAGCCGGGCTCTTGCTAAACACTGAGGAAACACTTGTTGAAGAAAGACCAGGAGCCTGGTTTGCGGCTAGTAGTTGGAGCCCTTGGCGGAGCTGGAGGCAGTGCTCCATCCGGCCACCAGGAGGCGCGGCGGTGCAATTCCGGCTGCAGACCTCCCCCCTCCCCCACGGAGGATAGGAAAACCACCGAATGGAAAGTCCCCTTGCGCGGTCACTGTCCAGATGACTGCAAGCCCTCCTTTTGTGCCAGAAAACAGACATCACAGAGGCTGCCCTGGGGGTACTGAGGCAGAGTCGCGTGAAGACGGTGTGGATAGTGGGCCGACGTGGACCCCTGCAAGTGGCCTTCACCATTAAGGTGCTGGGGCCAGAGGGGGATCAGGGTCCCAAAGAGATGTCCTGCCCTTGGGGGGTGTGGCAGGACTGAGCCCCCCAGAGTGGCTGCCGCCTGAGGTGGGAGAAGGGGAGCCAGGCAGGGCCCCGGGGCCTCATGCTCCTGTGGTAGGTGGTGGGGGGCTCCCCTCTGGGCTGGGCTCTGGGGTGGGCTCAGGAGTGGACAGTGCTCTGGGCCTGAACTCCTCCCCTCCCCTCCCACCCCCAAGGAGCTCCGGGAGATGATTCAGTTACCAGGAACCCGGCCCATTTTGGATCCGACGGATTTCTTGGGCCTTCAGGACAGAATCAAGGGTGAGGGGCCCTGACCTGACCCCTGGCTCCCTAGGGAGGGGATGGTCTAGGCCAGAGAGGGCTGGGGGGAGGGCGGTGACGCAGGACAGACCTGAGATGTTCTCATTGCTGACAGAGGTCCCCCGGCCGAGGAAGCGGCTAACAGAGCTGCTGCTTCGAACGGCCACGGAGAGGCCAGGGGCCGAGGAGGCTGCCCGCCAGGCGTCGGCCTCCCGCACCTGGGGCCTCCGCTTTTTCCGAAGCCCCCAGCAGGTGCTGCCCTCACCAGATGGGCGACGGGTGGCTGGCATTCGCCTGGCAGTCACCAGACTGGAGGTGAGTCTCATGCTACCCAGAGACACCCCTCTTCTCAAGTCTCCCCACTGCAGCCTCGTGCTGCCCACAGTCTCCTCTACAGGGTGTTGGTGAGGCCGCCCGCGCAGTACCCACCGGAGACTCGGAAGACCTCCCTTGTGGGCTGGTACTGAGCAGCGTTGGGTATAAGAGCCGTCCCATCGACCCCAGCGTGCCCTTTGACTCCAAACATGGGGTCATCCCCAATATGGAAGGCCGGGTTATAGATGTGCCAGGTGAGAGGATGCAAGAAGGCAAAACACCAAACTGTGGTGGAGGATGGAGAGGCTGGGTCTCCTGGGGCCGTTCATTCATTCATTCGGCCAATGACATGCACTAAGAAACTGCTCAGAGCACGCCCTGTCCCTGGACAGCGTCCTGGGGCCCAGCCACCCTCCTCCTGGCTCCAGCTGGGAGGGGAGGCCCCATCTAGCCCACGTGCCCTCATATGCCTGCTTACTTAGTCGTGCAGTTGACCAAGGCCTGCCCTGGGCTAAGCCCCCGTGTTGGGGCTGGGCTTAGAGATACACCACAGCGCCTGTCCTCAGGGACCCTCCAGTCTGATTAGACACCCACATGCCTGCCTACTCGTTCATTCATCCAGTTCATGTTTCAAAGGTCCTGCTGAGAATGGTGGCAGGGCAAGACCCATCCATCCGCTGTCCTCAGGGAGCTCCTGGACGACAGGGAGACTGAGGTGGGAGGGGTGGTGTGGTAAAAATAGGTGGAGAAGAATCCAGGGTGGTGGGCCAGCAGCCACAGTGGGCCCAGGTGACCTGGCTGCCGGGAGGACTTGGGGTGTGCAGTTGGGTGTGCACATGTATGTCTGCACATATGTATGTGTGCTGGGGGCCCAGGCTTGCCAGAAGCATCCAGCCACTTCCCCTTCGCTGAGCCTGTTGTCCCCTGCCAGGCCTCTACTGTAGCGGCTGGGTGAAGCGGGGACCCACAGGGGTCATTGCCACTACCATGACCGACAGCTTCCTCACCGGCCAGATGCTACTGCAGGACCTGAAGGCCGGGCTGCTGCCACTGGGTCCCAGGCCTGGCTATGCGGCCATCGAGGCCCTGCTCAGCAGCCGAGGTCTGGGCCCCATATGAGCTCTTGGGATGTGTGGTGGGCAGCCCTGGGCCTTTCCACTGTTGGGGAGGAGGTGTATTGGGCTGGGAGTGGAGGAAGAGGAGGAGGAGGTGAAGGTGGTGACTTATCTTCCCTGTGCTTCAGGGGTCCGGCCTGTGTCTTTCTCGGACTGGGAGAAGCTGGATGCCGAGGAGGTGTCCCGGGGCAAGGGTGCTGGGAAGCCCAGAGAGAAGCTGCTGGATCCCCAGGAGATGCTGCGGCTGCTGGGGCGCTGAGCCTAGATCCTGGCCCG
The DNA here is from genome assembly GCF_048418805.1 of Vulpes vulpes. NCBI lineage: Eukaryota > Metazoa > Chordata > Mammalia > Carnivora > Canidae > Vulpes > Vulpes vulpes. Next base: position 6,253,676 of record NC_132781.1, read on the forward strand.
GCTGGCACGGAGAGAAGGCCTGCTGGGCCTGGGAGAGGGCCTGGGGCCAGTCAGCGGGACTCTGCACCACAGCTGTGTCACCTGCCCACCCTGCACCGAGGTCCCGGCTGCCTCTTTTCCAGGGACCTCTGAGCACTTCCTCGAGGCAGAAGGTTGCCTTGCCAGAGATAACCTTAGGGATGGGTGGAGGCGCTGGCTGACTTTCTCCCTCCCGCCTCTTTCCTGTCAGACTGTGGAGGGTCACCCGGTCGGGAATACACTGGAAATAAAACAGCTGTAATGGAGGGCCAGTGGTTGATGTGCGACTTCTTTTGGGGCCCGGGGTCACCTTCCAGCCACGGCACCCCTCCTGTCACCAGGTGGCGCTGCTGAGCCAGCTCCCGGCTCAGGGGCCTCTAGGGGGCTTGGGGGGGTTGGCAGCCAGGCCTGGAACCCACTGTCCCTCTCGGCTTGGCCCTGCTGCCGCGACCTGCCCGCCTTCTGCTCGCACTGCGGGCATCCTGGGACCCCAGCCTGCCCGCTCTGCTGGCCCCTCGGCCCAGTTCCCTTCCTGTTAGCCCTCCGCAGAACCAAAACAAGAAGAGAAAAGGCGGGAGTGAGGAGCCTGGGCGGCGCTGGCCCGGGGCCCACCTGGTGGCCCAGAGCATCTGGTATGGGTCCTCCCTCTCTGGCCACTCCCAAGGCCTCCACCTCTTGCTTTCCAGCCACATGGACAAGCGTTTTAAAAAGTCCCTGGGTCTCTGTAGGGCTTTGCCCTGTCCAAGGCGTTGTTCGCCGCCTTTCATGCCAATCCCAAGAGGCTGGTCTCACTTTAGAGGCGGGGATCCTCGGAACTCACGGGCCAAGGTCACCCAGCTGGCGAGCTGCGGGCTCGAACCCGGGGCTCCGAGCAGGCAGTTGGTCTCTCCGAGGCCGCACCTGGCCCCAGCGTGGGTCCGGGGACACGGCCCTGGGGGCGGAGAGGGGACCCAGGGTCCGCGCGCGGCCGGCCTAGGAGGGGCCTGGAGCGGCGGGGCGGGCGGGGCGGGGCGGAGGCGGCGGGCCCCGGTGGGGCGGGCCCGGGCGGGCGGCGCCGAGCGCTCCGCACAGCCTGCTGGCGAGCCCTGGGAGCCGGAGGCGCCGCGCGCTGCCCAGCCCGGGACGGAGCCGGGCGCCCAGCGGGCCCGGGAGGGCGCGGGCGCGGGCGCGGGGGGCGGGGGCGGGGGCCGGGGTCCCTGCCCGCCAGGCCGCGCCACGGCCACGGGCCCCCGTTGCCCGGGCTCCGGTGCCCGCCGAGCTAGGACGGAGCGCGCCAGCGCGGGGCCGGGGCGCCGGGACATGCGGCG